>NC_136920.1:42291049-43589939 GCF_949752795.1 Hyperoodon ampullatus | reverse complement strand
TGTCAATTATATCTCAAAAAAACTGGCAGAAAAAAATCATACTCTTTAACATGACTTACACAGCCCTTTGGGATCTGGACCCAGCCTGCCTTGCTGACCTCACCTCCTGACACTCTACTATTTGCTCTTAATGCTTCAACCCCACCGGCTTTTTTTTTTTTTTTTTTTTTTTTTGCCGTACGCGGGCCTCTCACCGTTGTGGCCTCTCCCGTTGCGGAGCACAGGCTCCGGACGCGCAGGCTCAGCGGCCATGGCTCACGGGCCCAGCCGCTCCGCGGCATGTGGGATCTTCCCGGACCGGGGCACGAACCCATGTCCCCTGCATCGGCAGGCGGACTCTCAACCACTGTGCCACCAGGGAAGCCCCCCACTGGCTTTTTTTTTTTTTTTTGCTGTTTTATTTATTCATTTTTATTGAGGTGTAGTTGATTTATAGTATTATACTAGTTTCAGGTGTTCAACGTAGTGATTTAGTATTTTTACAGACTATAATCCATTAAAAGTTATTATAAGATAATGGCTATAATTCCCTGTGCTGTACAGTATATCCTTGTTCCTCATCTCTTTTATACACAGCAGTTTGTATTTCTTTTTTTTTTTTTAATTAGTTTCTGCTTTATAACAAAGTGAATCAGTCATACATATACATCTGTCCCCACATCCCCTCCCTCATGCATCTCCCTCCCTCCCACCCTCCCCATCCCACCCCTCCAGGCGGTCACAAAGCACCGAGCTGATCTCCCTGTGCTCTGCGGCTGCTTCCCACTATCTATCTACCTTACGTTTGGTAGTGAATATATGTCCATGCCTCTCTTTCCCTTTGTCACAGATTACCCTTCCCCTTCCCCATATCCTCAAGTCCATTCTCAAGTAGGTCTGTGTCTTTATTCCCGTTTTACCCCTAGGTTCTTCATGACATTTTTTTTTTTTAAATTCCATATATATGTGTTAGCATACGGTATTTGTCTTTCTCTTTGTGACTTACTTCACTCTTTATGACAGACTCTAGGTCTATCCACCTCATTACAAATAGCTCAGTTTCGTTTCTTTTTATGGCTGAGTAATATTCCATTGTATATATGTGCCACATCTTCTTTATCCATTCATCCGATGATGGACACTTAGGTTGTTTCCAGCTCCGGGCTATTGTGAATAGAGCTGTAATGAACATTTTGGTACATGTCTCTTTTTGAATTATGGTTTTCTCAGGGTATATGCCTAGTAGTGGGATTGCTGGGTCATATGGTAGTTCTATTTTTAGTTTTTTAAGGAACCTCCATACCATTCTCCATAGTGGCTGTACCAATTCACATTCCCACCAGCAGTGCAAGAGTGTTCCCTTTTCTCCACACCCTCTCCAGCATTTATTGTTTCTAGATTTCTTGATGATGGCCATTCTGACTGGTGTGAGATGATATCTCATTGTAGTTTTGATTTGCATTTCTCTAATGATTAATGATGTTGAGCATTCTTTCATGTGTTTGTTGGCAGTCTGTATATCTTCTTTGGAGAAATGCCTATTTAAGTCTTCTGCCCATTTTTGGATTGGGTTGTTTGTTTTTTTGCTATTGAGCTGCATGAGCTGTTTATAAATTTTGGAGATTAATCCTTTGTCAGTTGCTTCATTTGCAAATATTTTCTCCCATTCTGAGGGTTGTCTTTTGGTCTTGTTTATGGTTTCCTTTGCTGTGCAAAAGCTTTGAAGTTTCATTAGGTCCCATTTGTTTATCTTTGTTTTTATTTCCATTTCTCTAGGAGGTGGGTCCAAAAGGATCTTGCTGTGATTTATGTCATAGAGTGTTCTACCTATGTTTTCCTCTAAGAGTTTGATAGTTTCTGGCCTTACATTTAGGTCTTTAATCCATTTTGAGCTTATTTTTGTGTATGGTGTTAGGGAATGATCTAATCTCATACTTTTACATGTCCCTGTCCAGTTTTCCCAGCACCACTTATTGAAGAGGCTGTCCTTTCTCCACTGTACATTCCTGCCTCCTTTATCAAAGAAAAGTTGGCCATATGTGCGTGGGTTTATCTCTGGGCTTTCTATCCTGATCCACTGATCTATCTTTCTGTTTTTATGCCAGTACCACACTGTCTTAATTACTGTAGCTTTGTAGTATAGTCTGAAGTCAGGCAGCCTGATTCCTCCAGCTCCGTTTTTCGTTCTCAAGATTGCTTTGGCTATTCGGGGTCTTTTGTTTTTCCAAACAAATTTTGAAATTTTTGGTTCTAGTTCTGTGAAAAATGCCAGTGGTAGTTTGATAGGGATTGCATTGAATCTGTAGATTGCTTTGGGTAGTAGAGTCATTTTCACAATATTGATTCTTCCAATCCAGGAGCATGGTATATCTCTCCATCTGTTTATATCATCTTTAATTTCTTTCATCAGTGTCTTATAATTTTCTGCATACAGGTCTTTTGTCTCCTTAGGTAGGTTTATTCCTAGATATTTTATTCTTTTTGTTGCAATGGTAAATGGGAGTGTTTTCTTGATTTCATTTTCAGATTTTTCATCATTAGTGTACAGGAATGCCAGAGATTTCTGTGCATTAATTTTGTATCCTGCTACTTTACCAAATTCATTGATTAGCTCTAGTAGTTTTTCGGTAGCATCTTTAGGATTCTCTATGTATAGTATCATGTCATCTGCAAACAGTGACAGCTTTACTTCTTCTTTTCCAATTTGGATTCCTTTTATTTCCTTTTCTTCTCTGATTGCTGTGGCTAAAACTTCCAAAACTATGTTGAATAAGAGTGGTGAGAGTGGGCAGCCTTGTCTTGTTCCTGATCTTAGTGGAAATGGTTTCAGTTTTTCACCATTGAGGACAATGTTGGCTGTGGGTTTGTCATATATGGCCTTTATTATGTTGAGGAAAGTTCCCTCTATGCCTACTTTCTGCACGGTTTTTATCATAAATGGCTGTGGAATTTTGTCGAAAGCTTTCTCTGCATCTATTGAGATGATCATATGGTTTTTCTCCTTCAACTTGTTAATATGGTGTATCACATTGATTGATTTACGTATATTGAAGAATCCTTGCATTCCTGGAATAAACCCCACTTGATCATGGTGTATGATCCTTTTAATGTGCTGTTGGATTCTGTTTGCTAGTATTTTGTTGAGGATTTTTGCATCTATGTTCATCAGTGATATTGGCCTGTAGTTTTCTTTCTTTGTGACATCCTTGCCTGGTTTTGGTATCAAGGTGATGGTGGCCTCGTAGAATGAGTTTGGGAGTGTTCCTTCCTCTGATATTGTTTGGAAGAGTTTGAGAAGGATGGGTTTTAGCTCTTCTCTAAATGTTTGATAGAATTCGCCTGTGAAGCCATCTGGTCCTGGGCTTTTGTTTGATGGAAGATTTTTAATCACAGTTTCAATTTCAGTGCTTGTGATTGGTCTATTCATATTTTCTATTTCTTCCTGAGTCAGTCTTGGTAGGTTGTGCATTTCTAAGAATTTGTCCATTTCTTCCAGGTTGTCCATTTTATTGGCATAGAGTTGCTTATAGTAATCTCTCATGATCTTTTGTATTTCTGCAGTGTCAGTTGTTACTTCTCCTTTTTCATTTCTAATTCTACTGATTTGAGTCTTCTCCCTTCTTTTCTTGATGAGTCTGGCTAATGGTTTGTCAATTTTGTTTATCTTCTCAAAGAACCAGCTTTTAGTTTGGTTGATCTTTGCTATCATTTCCTTCATTTCTTTTTCATTTATTTCTGATCTGATCTTTATGATTTCTTTCCTTCTGCTAACTTTGGGGGTTTTTTGTTCTTCTTTCTCTAATTGCTTTAGGTGCAGGGTCAGGTTGTTTACTCGAAATGTTTCCTGTTTCTTAAGGTGGGATTGTATTGCTATAAACTTCCCCCTTAGAACTGCTTTTGCTGCGTCCCATACGTTTTGGGTCGTCGTGTCTCCATTGTCATTTGTTTCTAAGTATTTCTTAATTTACTCTTTGATTTCTTCAGTGATCACTTCATTATTGAGCAGTGTATTGTTTAGCCTCCATGTGTTTTTATTTTTTACAGATCTTTTCCTGTAATTGATGTCTAGTCTCATAGCATTGTGGTCGGAAAAGATACTTGATACAATTTCAATTTTCTTAAATTTACCAAGGCTTGATTTGTGACCCAAGATATGATCTATCCTGGAGAATGTTCCATGAGCACTTGAGAAAAATGTGTATTCTGTTGTTTTTGGGTGGAATGTCCTATAAATATCAATTAAGTCCATCTTGTTTAATGTATCATTTAAAGCTTGTGTTTCCTTATTTATTTTCATTTTGGATGATCTGTCCATTGGTGAAAGTGGGGTGTTAAAGTCCCCTACTATGATTGTGTTACTGTCGATTTCCCCTTTTATGGCTGTTAGTATTTGCCTTATGTATTGAGGTGCTCCTATGTTGGGTGCATAAATATTTACAATTGTTATATCTTCTTCTTGGATCGATCCCTTTATCGTTATGTAGTGTCCTTCTTTGTCTCTTCTAATAGTCTTTATTTTAAAGTCTATTTTGTCTGATATAAGAATTGCTACTCCAGCTTTCCTTTGATTTCCATTTGCATGGAATATCTTTTTCCATCCCCTTACTTTCAATCTGTATGTGTCTCTAGGTCTGAAGTGGGTCTCTTGTAGACAGCATATATATGGGTCTTGTTTTTGTATCCATTCAGCCACTCTGTGTCTTTTGGTGGGAGCATTTAGTCCATTTACATTTAAGGTAATTATTGATATGTATGTTCCTATTCCCATTTCCTTAATGGCTTTGGGTTCGTTATTGTAGGTATAGTCCTTCTGTTGTGTTTCTTGCCTAGAGAAGTTCCTTTAGCATTTGTTGTAAAGCTGGTTTGGTGGTGCTGAACTCTCTCAGCTTTTGCTTGTCTGTAAACGTTTTAATTTCTCCATCAAATCTGAATGAGATCCTTGCTGGGTAGAGTAATCTTGGTTGCAGGTTTCTCTCCTTCATCACTTTAATTATGTCCTGCCACTCCCTTCTGGCTTGTAGAGTTTCTGCTGAGAGATCAGCTGTTAACCTGATGGGGATTCCCTTGTGTGTTATTTGTTGTTTTTCCCTTGCTGCTTTTAATATGATTTCTTTGTGTTTAATTTTTGACAGTTTGATTAATATGTGTCTTGGCGTATTTCTTCTTGGATTTATTCTGTATGGGACTCTCTGTGCCTCCTGGACTTGATTAACTATTTCCTTTCCCATATTAGGGAAGTTTTCAACTATAATCTCTTCAAATATTTTCTCAGTCCCTTTCTTTTTCTCTTCTTCTTCTGGAACCCCTATAATTCGAATGTTGGTGCGTTTAATGTTGTCCCAGAGGTCTCTGAGACTGTCCTCTGTTCTTTTCATTCTTTTTTCTTTATTTTTCTCTGCATCAGTTATTTCCACTATTTTATCTTCCACGTCACTTATCCGTTCTTCTGCCTCAGTTATTCTGCTATTGATCCCATCTAGAGTATTTTTCATTTCATTTATTGTGTTTTTAATCGATGCTTGATTCATCTTTAGTTCTTCTAGGTCCTTGTTAACTGTTTCTTGCATATTGTCTATTCTATTTCCAAGATTTTGGATCTGGGAAATAGAATCTTGGATCAGCTTTACTATCATTATTCTGAATTCTTTTTCAGGTAGACTGCCTATTACCTCTTCATTTGTTAGGTCTGGTAGCTTTTTATCTTGCTCCTTCACCTGCTGTGTGTTTTTCTGTTTTCTCATTTTGCTTATGTTACTGTGTTTGGGGTCTCCTTTTTGCAGGCTGCAGATTCGTAGTTCCCATTGTTTTTGGTGTCTGTCCCCCGTGGCTAAGGTTGTTTCAGTAGGTTGTGTAGGCTTCCTGTTTGGGGGGACTAATGCCTGTGTTCTGGTGGTTGAAGCTCGATCTTGTCTTTCTGGTGGACAGGTCCACGTCTGGTGGTGTGTTTTGGGGTGCCTGTGGCCTTATTATGTTTTTAGGTATCCTCTCTGCTAATGGGTGGGGTTGTGTTCCTGCCTTGCTAGTTGCTTGGCATAGGGTGACCAGCACTGTAGCTTGCTGGTCGTTGACTGAAGCTGGGTGCTGGTGTTGAGATGGAGATCCCTGGGAGATTTTCGCTGCTTGATATTATGTGGAGCTGGGAGGTCTCTTGTGGACCCGTGTCCTGAAGTTGGCTCTCCCACTTCAGAGGCACAGCACAAACTCCTGGCTGCAGCACCAAGAGACTTTCATCCACCCGGCTCAGAATAACAGTGAGAAAAAGTAGAAAGAAATAATTAGTAGAAGAAAGAAAGAGAGATTGAAAGAAAGGAAGAAGGGAAGTAAGGAAGGAAGGAAGAAAGAAAGAAAGGAGGGAGGGAGGAAGGATAGAAAGAAAGGAAAGAAAGGAGGGAGGGAGGGAGGAATGAAAGCAAAAGGAAGAGTGAATGGAAGAAGAGAGGGAGGGAGGGAGGAAGGAAAGAAAGAAAGAAAGACAGGAGGGAGGGAGGGAGGGAGGAAGGAAAGAAAAAGAAAGTGGAAAGAAGAAGGGAGGGAGGGAGGGATGGAGGAAAGAAAAAGAAAGAAGGAAAGGAGGAGCAGAGGGAGGAAGGGAAGGGAGGAAAAAAAGAAAGAGCAGGTAAAGTAAAATAGAATAAAGTATGAAATATAGTAGCGTTATTAAAATTAAAAAGTAATTATTGAAAAAAAACACGGACCGAAAGAACCCTGGGACATGTGGTGGAAGCAAAGCTATACAGAGAGAATCTTACACAGAAGATTACACATACACATTCACAAAAAGAGAGCAGGGGGAAAAATCAAAAATCTTGCTCTCCAAGTCCACCTCCTCGATTTGGGATAATTCGTTGTAAAAAGAGGAAAAGGGCGAAAAGTCTGAAATCTTGCTAAGTCCACCTCCTTAATTTGAGATAATTCGTTGTAAAAAGAGGAAAAAAAAGGGGGGGAAAGTCTTAAATCTTGTCCTCAAGGTCCACTTCCTCAATTTGGGATGATTCGCTGTCCATTCATGCACTCCACAGACGCAGGGCACATCAAATGGACCGTGGAGCTTTAATCCGCTGCCTCGGAGGCTGCACAGAGAGATTTCCCTGTCTCTGCTCTCACAGCTCCCGGGTCTCAGCCTTGGACCTGGCCCCGCCTCTGCGCGTAGGTCGCCGGAGGGCGTCCGTTCTTCGCTCAGACAGGACGGGTTTAAAGGAGCCACTGATTCGGGGGCTCTGGCTCACTCAGGCAGAGGGGAGGGAGGGGAATGCCCTCTCCTCGCGCACCAGGCAACAAAAGGGAAAAAAGTCTCTTGCCTCTCCGGTAGCTCCAGACCCTTTCCCCGGACTCCCTCCGGGCTAGCACTAACCCCTTCAGGGTCTCTTCCTGCCGCCAGCCCCAGACCTCTCCCTGCGCTCCGACTGAAAGCCGATACCCGAGCCTCAGCTCCCAGCCCCGCCCGCCCTGGCGGCCGAGCAGACAAGTCTCTCGGGCTGGTGTGTGCCTGAGGGCACCGATCCTCTGTGCCAAAATCTCCCTGCTTTGCCCTCCACACCCCTGTTGCTGTGCTCTCCTCCGCTACTCCGAAGCTTTCCCCCTCCGCCACCTGCAGTCTCCGCCCTCGAAGGGGCTTGTAGTGTGTAGAAACCTTCCCTCCTTCACGGCTCCCTCCCACTGGTGCAGGTCCCGTCCATATCCTATTGTCTCTGTTTATTCTTTTTTTCTTTTGACCTACCCAGGTATGTGGGGAGTTTCTTGCCTTTTGGGGGGTCTGAGGTCTTCTGTCAGCGTTCAGTAGGTGTTCTGTTGGAGTTGTTCCACGTGTAGATGAATTTCTGATGTATCTGTGGGGAGGAAGGTGATCTCCGCGTCTTACTCTTCCGCCATCTTCCTCCGGCTCCCTATGTGCTTTCTGATATGGTTTTCTTAACATCATTTCTCAGTCACAGTAGCAAATGTAGGTATAGGATTCAAAGTAAAAACTCCTGGAGCATAGTCTAGCAAGTAATAAAAGTAATAATAATAGCTCTTAATTGTCCAAAGCCTGCAATAGTTTAGGTATGTAGCCAAAATTTCTATTCCTTACATTAACCTTATAAGATAGGTTAATTCTTTTATAGATGAAAATATTGATTCAAAATAAATAAGTAATTTTACCACAATGACAATCCTAACCAGGATAAAAATCTAGTTCACTTAGACTCCAGAGCTTCTTTATATCCTATGAAAAACAGTATTTCTCAATTATGTCATTTAAGTAATTCCTACTGGAATACCACTTTTCTTGTGGGTTTGGCATCTTGTACATTCAGTGGCTGTAGAATAAGCTGAAATAGGCAATCACATAAAATTAACCATATAAATTGAATAGAAGAAAGAGTCTAAGAAAGAGTCAAATAGGTATTTCCTTTGAGTTCTTTTAGTTGTTGGAAGTGCTGTTTTCAGAATCCTGATTTCAAATCTGTATTAATAGAAAGGAGAGTCTTTATTAGCAATATGTTTCATAAAATAGAGAAGAAGTAAAGTGTGCCAAGTAATTTCTAACATGTGTTTCACTTCAGCCTTAAAACAATCCATGATCCTCAAGAGTGAATCTGACTTCCTTAAATTTTACACAGTTATGAGAAAACAAACCAATCCAGCTTAAGGGACAGTCTACAAAACAACTGGCTAGGACTTTTCAAAAATACCAAGATGATAAAGAAAGACTAGAATCTAGACTAAAAGAGAATATAAAGCCATCACAACTAAATGCAATACCAGATTAGATTCTGGACTGGGAAAATATATTTTCAAAGGGCATCATAGAAACAATTGACAAATGTTGAATATAGTATCTGGAATAAATACTAATAATATTGTTTTAATTTCTTAAAAATTTTATTGGAGTATAGTTGATTTACAATATTGTGTTAGTTTCAGGTGTACAGTAAATTGAATCAGTTATACATATACAAATATTCACTCTTTTTTAGATTATTTTTCCATATAGGCCTTTACAAAGTATTGAGTAGAGTTTCCTGTGCTATACAGTAGGTCCTTATTAATTATCTATTTTATTAATATATATAGTAGTGTGTATATGTCATTCCCAATCTTTCAGTTTATTCCTTCCCCTGTTACACCCTGGTAACCATAAGTTAGTTTTCTACATCTGTAACTCTAGATTTATGAATTTTAATCATTGTATAATATGGAAGAGAATGTCCTGTTCTTAGTAAATACACAATAAATTACTTAGGGGTAAAGTGGTGTAATATTCCAACTTACTCCTGAATGGCTCAGATAAAAGTTATAAATATATAGTGTGTGCATATGTATGTGTGCACATGTATAAAAAAAGAGAGAATGATAAAACAAAAATAGACAGAATATAATCAATTGGTGAATCTAGGTAAAATGTTTAAATGTGTGTTATTTGTTTTGTTCTTACAACTCGCTTAATGTTTTAAAATACATAAAAATAAAAATTGCAAAAGGTTTATATTTTATACAATATATATATATATATATATTTATTCATAAAACAGCCACCACTTAAACCCACTCATCAATATAAGCAATGTAGAACAGTCAACCATTATGTCTATTCTATAATACAAAATAAACTGTATAGAATCACCTATTAACTATTCTTGTTCAAAACGTTTAACCTGAAACTAATGAAGTCTTCAGAATTAATTCCAACTTACAGAAAGTACAGAAGACAGAGGAACAAATTAAATGACACCATGAGAAAGCAGTCACCAAGATTCAGAAGTTGGAACTTTCTGTAGGAAAATACTGACCTAATTCTCAACAAATCATTTTCATGAAAACTGTGGGTCTGTTTTAGATTAGTTGTGACTCAGGAAGCACCACAAAAGGCAAATCAGTTGTGATAATCTAAGGGAATTTGGAGAAATATGAGTAGGGAGTTTTAATTAAATTATAATAACTAATATTCATTATAATTTGCATGATAATGAAAGCGTGTTTATGTAAGAAAAATTTTCAATTTTCATTACATTTTAGGAAAATATAATAAAATATTTAAAGGTAATTATGAAGTCTAAAAGTTAATTTAAAATATTTCAGAAAAATAGACCAAAATATGGAAATATTGATAAATTTAAGACAGATGAAGACTATATAAATGTTAATTAAACCCTTCTTTTAGTATAACTGAACACTTTATCAAATATTTGCTATAATAAATAAAATTGAATTAAATAGACTTGTAAGTCATTGACCAAAACAGACTGGTAAACATCAACTTTAGTTGGCAGAGAAGTCAGAAAGAAGATATTGAGATGTTATAACTGCAGACCAGTGAGCATGGTACACAATAATTACAGATCAGACATAAATAGCTATTGTGAAAATATAGGTATCAGGCTGATCTTGGTCAGAGACAGAGATACAATTGTAATATGCTCTCACAATAAAAGAAGCCACAGTTGATGTGGATCCTAGTGGAGAAATTTGCTACTTTCCCCATCCCTGTATTTTGATAGTTAGCAAGCAGGTCAACTTGGAACAGAGAGATGGCAGCTTTCCAATAGTGCAATTTGCACTACATCACAGAAAAATAATTCTTAAAGCAAATTAAGAATGCCATTAAGAATCACAGCAGCCCTTTTGTTGACAGGAAGAAAAGTGAAGAAAAGTACAATGAAGCCAGAAAAGGCTGCTGTAAGTTGGAAAGAAAGAAGAAAATAGAATTGAGTTTATGTTAGCCAAAAAGTTGGAATAATTAAAGGCCATTATTTCTTATTTTATTTTTAAAGATGTCTTAATGGAATAAAAAGATGTATGCTGATTCATATTTCTAGATATAGTTGAGATGTTACTACATGTAAAAGAGATAACATCCAATTCTAAAGATGTTTTCAAATAGATCCCTGAAAACATAAAAATGAATATATTAGAGATACAGAATGAGGATGATGTGGAAACTATGACAACTATTAGACAATAAAAATATCAATTCAGAAGGAAGACTTAAGTTTGAGGAAATTGTGAAGTTGAATTATAGGTTACCAAGAAATGAAGGTGAAAGCTTGGTTTTGCTTTTGGAAATTCCTGCTATCATTGCAGCAAGAAGGTAATTCTCAGGATGCTAAAGAGTTTTAAGAATAACAAATGACAAATTAAATACTAGTGATGATATATTTATTCATTCAAGCATCTATTAGTAATATTTTGTAGATATACTGCTAAGGCTATAAATATAAAGACAAAAAGGATTTTTGTAAAGTTAGGATCAAAAAAAAGATACACATAAATAATAAAATTAGAGAATTTCTATTTAATGTAATTTATTCATTTCAAGTACTTCTGGGAAGATAGTATCATTAAAGATAATATAAGCATTGTAGACTTGGAGCATTTGAAGATCCAAAGGAAAGTTGGATACTAATATATACAGCAAAAATATAGGAGATGAGCTCAGAAAGTAGGTAGGAGCTTATCTGTAGATTACTATAGTCAATGATAAGGGATTTGATTTTATTCTAAGTCATTAGCTAAAGAAAGTCACTGACAGTTTTGAAGCAGACGAGTGATGTAATTGATTTTCTCACTCTGTGTGCTATAAGAAAACATAGTCTAGGGAAAGCAAGAGTGGCACTGGGGAGAGCAGGATAGAGACAAATGCAGTACAGTAAAACATGCCTTAAAAGGACTTTACCTAGGAAATACAGAAAAGGTTTCTTAAAGTAAATATCAATGGATTGGCTTAAAGAGTATTTCTGGGAGATACAAAGATACTTAGTCTTATTTGTTTTTGTTTTGTGTTCTGAAAGCAGAATTAGAGACCATTTTTTTAAGAGAAGTTTTAGGTTTACAATAATATTGAGAGTAAGGTACAAAGATTTCCTGTATACGCCCTGCTCCCACACATGCGTAGAACTTTCCCATTATCAACATTATTCACCAGAGTCGTACTTTATTTTAAACAAAGTATAAACCTACAATGACACATCATAATCACTCAAAGTCCATAGTTTACTTTAGGATTCACTCTTGGTGTTGTATAATATATGGATTTGCACAAATGAATAATGATATATATATATATATATATATATATATATATATATATATATATATATATATATAGATTATATAGAGTATTTTCAATGCCCTAAGAAATCCTTTGTGTTCCACTTATTGCTCCCTCAACCTCCCTCCTCCACAACCTCCAGCAATTGGTGTACTTTCTACTGTCTCCATTTTCCAGAATGTCATGTAGTTGAAATCTTACACTACGTAGCATTTTCATACTGGCTTCTTTCACTTAGTAACATGTGTTTGTTTCCTCCATGTCTTATTAGTGATGAATAATATTCCATGTTTTGATATACCATCATTTATTTATCCATCGCCTACTGAAGGACTTCTTAGTTGCTTCCAAATTTTGGCAATCATGAATAACACTGCTATAAACCTCTATGCACAGGTTTTTGTGTGGAAATAAGTTTTCAACTCCTTTGGGAAAATACCAAGGAGTACAATTGATGGATTTCATTATGAGTATGTTTAGTTTTGTAAAAAAACTGACAAATGATCTTCCAAAGTGGCTGAACCATTTTTCACTCCCACCAGAAATGAATGAGAGTTCCTGTTGCTCCACATCTTTAGCAGCATGTGGTGTTGTCAGTATTCTGGCAACATTCTGTTAGGTGTGTATTGGTAACTAGTTCTTTGCCTTGATGTGGCACATCTTTTTACATCCTTATTTGTCCTCTGTGTAACTTCTTTTTAACAGTTTTATTAAATTACAACACACATTAAGCCACACCTATTTAATGTACAGAATTTGATAAATTTCATATATGTTTACACCTGTGAAATTATGGCCACAGTTAGGGTAATGACCACATATCCCCTCCCAAAAGTTTCCTTGTGGCACTTTATAATCACATCCTTCCACTACCAGTATTCCTAAACAACCACTTATCTGCTTTCTTGTATTAAGTATTAGTTTGCATTTTCTAGAATATTTATAAATTGAATCATACCATATGTGCTCTATGTATCTACTGTTTAACTCAGCATATTTTCAGATTCATTAATATGATAACATATATCAGTACTTCAATTTTTTTCATTGCTGAACAGTATTACATTTTTTGGACATACCACTTTTTGTCTATCTGTTTACTTGTTAATAGACATTTGGGTTGTTTCTTAGTACTGCTATTACAGAAAAGCTGCTTTAAGTATTCATATGTAAATCTTTTAAAGGACATATATTTTAATGCTCTTTAAATTGAATGATTTTTACAGTTTAATTCCTAACTGTTGCTAATATTTAGAAATAAAGTTGAATTATTTATATTGTACTAGAAACCTACCACCTTGCTAAATTAACTTTTTTGTTCTAGTAAGTTCTTTTGGAGAGTTTATTGAATTTTCTATGTAGAATATAACGACATCTGTGAATAAAAACAAATTTTACTTCTTTCCACTCTGTATGCCTTTTATTTCTTTCTCTTACGTGATTGCACTGGCTAAAAACTCTAGCACAATGTTGAATAAAAGTGATGAATACAGGCTTCCTTTCTTGTTCCCAGTCCTAGTAATATTCAGTCTCTTGGCACTAAGTGTGGTGTGAGATGGAGCTTTTTTATAGATGCCCTTTATCATGGTCAGGAAGTTCCCTTCTATTGTAGTTTGTTGAGAGATTTTATAAAGCAAAAATCATGAATTTTATTAAATGCTGTTTTTCTGTGTTTATTAAGGGGATCATTTTTCTTTTAAGTTTGGTATTATTAGTAAATTTTTACTGATTGTTTTTTCTAGTGTTAAATCAATCTTCCTTGGATAGACCTCACTTGACCATAATATACTGTGTTTTTTATGTATCGTTGAATTTGATTTGCATTTTTTAGGACTTTGCATGTATATTTGTGAGTGGTATTGATTTGTGGTTTTCTTTTCTTAAAACGTCTTTGTCTGTTTTTGCTATCAGAGTACTGTCATTGATTAACATACAATCCAATATTTGATTAAGGAAGAAAAACATTATGTACATTGCACTGTGAGAATCACTTTTCATAATCTATCTCATTTCATTTTTTTGCAACATCGTTTACGCAGTCAAAATATCACATCTAGTAAAAGGCAAACTGCATTTTAATTTTGTGCCAGCTATCAAAGTATTGGCTCTCAGCTCCAAATCTTTTCATTACCTGCTTTGTATTAATGGACTGGGACCTTTGAGCATTTTGCCTTTGAAGTAAGCACAGTGTCAGTTGAGGTGCTGGAAAAGCTATTGTAAGAAAAAGAGTCTTCTCTGCTATCAGAGACACTCTGCTCCAACCATACAAACAGACTACACAATCTCTTTGCAAGTTTGGACTGCTGATCCCCCATCACTAACCACCTTATTGAAATCATCTGGAGGTGGACACTGTGCACTCCGGACCTAGTGCCATGCTGCCAGTGAGTAAGCTTCTGACACATCAATTTTTCTGTGCCTGTCTCTCAGTCTCCATCTGCCTGCAACCCAGAGGCTATTTCTTGGGGCTCTCACAATGTGGACACTGTACATCCCAGGCTAGACACTAATGACATGTATGCTCTCAATGTGCCAACTCCCTCTGCATGCTGGCTCGCCAAACTTGGTCCACCTACATTCCAGATGGGTGTTTCCTCCTTGACTAGTGACTGTGGACTAGTTTTGGCATGGACACCCAGTGAACTACTCCACCATCAAGTAAGGTGTAACTACAACTTCTCCAATGAGGTGTGATTTATAGCCTTGTAGGAGGATCCCCACCCATATTGCCCCTTCATTGGTTACTCCTCCTCAGTCCTAAGGCATTTTTTGAGGTTTTTCTAAAAATTCTCTTTATAGTTACTCTACTGAGATAGTTAATATTTATTTGTATTAAATTATCCCTATTCAAATTACTCTGAAGTTTATTTCTCTTGATTGTTTACAGTTTACACAAATGTACATTTTTTTCTTCCACAAATCCATGTTAATTTCCATTGCCTGTAAACAAATACCTCTACTGTCAAGGGCTCACTACCTCACCAAGGGCTATAAAATTTAAAATTGTGTTTCTCATGAAACAACTTAATATGCTCATAATATCTAGAGGCTAAGTTGTTAACATAGTCTTACATCAAAAAATGAACATGGTCTTGTTAGCCAAACCAACACACAAGAAATAATTAAGGATACAAAGTAGTTATTTATTGCAAACTATGCTTTATACAATGCTAACTTTTGGAGAAGGTTAAGGAGAGGCACTTTTGTTTATGCAGCTTGTTCCACTTGTACCTCACTTGTGCTTCTTGGAGACTTTCACCTTTTCTCAGAATAGAGGAACATCTTCCTAGAGGAACGCTGATTCTTCATTATTCCCTCATAAACGTTTCTCCCTCTTTCATGTGTTGGGTCCCCCAAAATAGCAGGATTTCAATTCACCTTGACCCTTTGGCCAAGTTCCAGACATTCAGTCTTGTTTCTCTTCCTGATCAAAACTAAAAGGAACTTCAGATTTCTGCTGAAGAAAGAGAGTATCATGATGCTGAAGGAAAATAACCCCGACTTTTTGGCATCTGGGTATAATAAATAATGCTTGAATGTTGTTATGTTACAAAGGGTTGTATATATTTTCCTTGTTATAAATAATCTTTACAATGGTTCTCTCTTTAAAAATCTCTTGGTTGATGATGACAGAAAACTTGGGGCATCGCATGTAGAGTCAGCTTCTTCCCTCTCCAAGGAGAAGAAAGCAGCTGAGATTTTTCATCTGCTTGATCTGTAGTGAGCCAGGGAGATAGTCTGTGACTACAGCCAGCCCTAACTGACATCTTTGTTGTCACTGGTTTCAGAAAACTGTGTATACCAGGTCCTATTCATGCTCTGAGACAGTCAAGACAATACCCAGTTTTCTGGGGAGCCCCTGGAAAATTTGAAACATTGAATGTGTGGTCCAACTTTTTGTATCCCCAGAGAGAAACTGGGATCTGGGGGATTTCCTGCTGATCATATATAATGCTACACAGGGGGTAGGATTCTAGTGAGATGGTACTTTGAATTTCTCTGCTGGCTTCTATGTGGCTGATTTTACACTTCCCCAGAGAACAGGAGCTTCTCAACTAGTTTCCTGATTTATCTCAAAGGGAATCTGATCATATTTTATTTTTGAAACAATGTTTGTTTTTAGTATTAGATGGTTTTAATTTTTTTTGCAATCATCACCTAAGATTTTTAGAAACTTACAAGGAGGAAGATAATCTATTGTGTTTATTCATATTATTGCTATTTCTAATGTTTTTTTCTTTCCTTTTGTGTCAAGATTACTTCTTTATCATTTTGTCTCTCCTTCAATGACTTCCTTTTTCCAGCCTTAAAGATTAAGTCAGATAGTGAAAAATTCATTTAATATTATCTTGCCTGAGAATATCTTTATTTCCCTTTCATTCCTGATAGATAGTTTTACCAGGTACAGAATTCACAAGTGCCATTTTTTTTTTCTTTCAGTTCTTGAAATATGCTGATCTTCTTCCTTCTGGCCTCCATGGTTTAAGATTAAAAAAATCTGTTTTCATTTGTATTATTGTGCCTTGTATGTAAGTTGTTGTTTCTCTCTAGATGTTTTTAAGGTTTTTAAATTGTCTTTTGTGTCAGAAGTTTAATTATAAGTCTTGACATGGATTTGTTTGCTTGTTTGACCTATTTGGTGTTCTCTCAGCTTCTGGTATTTGTGTATCTCTTTTGTCAAATTTGGGAAATGTCTAAATAACATTTCTTTGAATACTCTTTCAGCCCCACTCTCTTTTTCATCTTCTGGGACTCCAATGATATGAGACTGTTTATTTGTAAATTTATTTTCAGTCTACTTTTTTTCTGTACTTCAGATGAGATCAACTGTATTGATTTGCTTCAAGTTTATTGATTATTTACACCATCATCTCCATTCTAGAGTCCTTACAGTAAGGCTCTTCATTTTTCCTTTCTGTTATTGTATTTTTCAATTATATAATTTCTTTGGTTTATTTTTAGAACTTCTATTTATTTGCTGAGATTTTCTTTCTGTTGTTTTTCTTTCAAGTGAATTGCTAATTGCTTGTTGCATCATTTGATGGTTGTTTAAGCATCCTTGTCTGGTAATTCTAACTTCTGGTTTATCTTGGTGTTGATTTTATTTCTTATTCAAATTGTAATTTTCTTGATTTTTTTTTTTTGTATGATGGGTAACTTTCAACTGTAAGTTGACAAAATGGTCATTTTGTCTATTGTGTTGGAGATTTTGGGTATTATTTAAGCTTTTTATTTCAGCAGGTAAACACTTTATTTAGGTTTAGCATACATGTCTGTATAATTTTCTAGGTTTTTATTCCAATGGCAGTTTAAGTTTCTGAACAATTGTGGCATTATTTTGTTCTGCTTGGTTTATCTGATGCCATTTGGTTCTCACTTGTCTGTTCTGTTGCTTCTTTAGGGAATAGAATGAGCTTCCACCAGCAAGAACTCTCATTCCTGTGGGAGAATTTCTGCAATATAATTATTTTCCAGTTTGTGGGTTGTCCACGAAGGGGGTATGGAATTTGATTATATTGCAAGTACACCTCTCCTACTGTCTTGTTGTGGCTTCTTCTTTGTCTTTAGACGTAGCCCGTATCTTTTTTGGTTGGTTCCAGTCTTTTTTATCAATGGTTGTTCAGCAGTTAATTGTTATTTTGATGTTTTCATAAGAGGAGGTAAGCTCAAGGTCCTTCTACTTCACCATCTTCCATACAAGATCTGTAAACGTCTGACCAAGTATAGTCTTGAATACCAGATAGTACTGTAGGTCAGAAGGTGAACATGGGTCTCACTGGGCCAAACTCAAGGTGTCAGCCTGGCTGTGTCCCTTTCTGGTAGCTCTAGGGAAGAATGGGTTTCCCTGTTAGTTTCCAGTTTTTGGAGGCCTCCTGTCTTCCCTGTCTCATCACCTTATTCTTCCATTTCCAAAGGCCATAAATAGAACTATACAGGCCAAACAGAAATATAGATCAATGGAACAGGTAGAAGGGCCAGGAATAAACCCACACATCTACATTCAATTAATCTATGACAAAGGAGGTAAGAGTATACAATGGAGAAAAAAAACAGTGTCTTCAATAAGTGGTGCTGGGAAAACTGGACAGCTACATGTAAAAGAATAAAATTAAAATATTTTCTAATACCATACACAAAAATAAACTCCAAATGGACTAAAGACCTAAATGTAAAGCTGGATACTGTAAAACTCCTAGAGGGAAACATAGGCAGCACACTCTGACATAAATAGCAGCAATATCTTTTTGGATCCATCTTCTAGAGTAATGGAAATAAAACAAAAATAAATAATTGGGACCTAATTAAACTTAAAAGCTTTTGCACAGCAAAGGAAACCATAAACAAAATGAAAAAAAACAACATTCAGAATGAGAGAAAAGATTTGCAAACAATGCGATTAACAAGGGATTAATCTCCAAATATACAAATATCTCATACAACTCAATATAAAAAAAAAACCAATCAACAAAATGGGCAGAAGACCTAAATAGACATTTCTGTAAAGATGACATAGAGATGGACAAAAGGCACATGGAAAGATGCTCAACATCTCTAATTATTAGAGAAATGAAAATCAAAACTACAGTGAAGTATCACCAGTCACAATGTCCATCATCAAAAAGTCTACAAATGCTGGAAAGGATGAGGAGAAAAAGGAACCCTCTACACTGTTGGTGGGAATGTAAATTCGTACAGCCACTATGAACAGTATGGACATTCCTCAAAAAACTAAAAATGGAGTTACCATATGATCCTGCAATCCCATTCCTGAGCATATATCTGGAGAAAACCATAATTTTAAAAGATACATGTGCCCCAATGTTTATTGTGACACTATTTATATTATAATAGCCAAGACATGGGAGCAACCTAAATGTCCACTGATAGAGGAATGGATAAAGAAGATGTGGTATATTTGCACAATGGAACATTACTCAGCCATAAAAAAGAATGAAATAATGCCATTTGCAGCAACATGAATGGACCTAGAGATTAGCATACTAAGTGAAGTAAGCCGGACAGAGAAAGAAAAATATCACATGATATCACTTACATGTGGAATGTAAAAAAATGATACAAATAAACTTATATACTAAATAGCAATAGATACACACATAGAAAACAATCTTATGGTTACCAAAAGGGAAAGGAGGGGAGAGTAATAAATTAGGAATTTGTGATTAACATATACACATTACTATATATAAAATAGATAACCAACAAGGACCTACTATATAGTACAGGGAACTATACACAATATTTTGTAATAACCTGTAAGGGAAAAGAATCTGAAAAAAAATAGATATATATGGGTCTATAACTGAATCACTTTGCTGTACACCTGAAACTAACACAACATTGTAAATCAACTATACTTCAATTAAAAAAAGATCACTGATCACAGATGAATAAACAAATCTAACAATAATGAAAAAAGTTAAATATTAGGAGAATTAACAAAATGTGACACAGAGAAATGAAGTAAGCAAACACTATTGGAAAAATTGTACCTATAGGTTTATTTGTCACAGAATAACAGCAAACAATGAATTTGCAAAAAGTAAAGTTTCTACAAAGCACAATAAAATGAAGTATACTTGTATAGGCCTTTCAAACCAAGTGAGTAGTAGAGATAAAGAGAACAGTTAAGAATTTCAGATACAAATTTAGATTTGAGAATGTGGAGAAAAGAAACAGTGTGAGCAAGACATTACTATTTGTAATTTTTTAAATGTTAGAATATACAACATTATTAGTGATATGAGTCTAATCTATGTTTCTTTAGTGATTGATAGTAAACATTAGCTTACTTTAAAAATTTTAAAATCACATTAGTAAAATACGATTTGAAGTTGTTTTAGTCAAAAGTTATTTTTTAAATCCTTTTTAAAATTATATTTCTTGGAAATACAACCAGTTTAAAATTACCACTATGTTTTATGATTTTAATGATCCAACACATAAGTGTAGTTGGTTAAATACTGCATCACTTTTCTACTGGAATAATCACAATCACTTATGCTATTAGTTCTATGTTTGGCAATGGTATCGAAATATTGATATAAAATGCTAGGAAATCAGGTTCTGAAGCCCTATTTGTATAGTTCTTAGAACTCATTCAGCAGTAACAACATAACTCATTTTGTTTGTTTGTTTGTTTGTTTTTGTTGTTGTTGGTTTGTTTTTTGGTTCACAGGCCTCTCACTGCTGTGGCCTCTCCCATTGCAGAGCACAGGTTCCAGACGCACAGGCTCAGTGGCCACAGCTCACATGCCCAGCCGTTCCACAGCATGAGGGATCCTCCCAGACCGGGGCATGAACCTGTGTCCCCTGCAATGGCAGGCGGACTCCCAACCATTGTGCCACCAGGGAAGCCCCATAACTCGTTTTTGATTGTGTTATACTGTGATTACAGGTGGAGAGGTCTTTTTGTACACTAATTTTGCTTGTGTTTCAGGGATAGAATTCTGAGATCTTCCTGTTGGTAAGTATAGACTACATATCTGAATGTTTTGCTTTGTGGTTTCCCTCTGAAGATGGTTTTGGTGTTAATCCCCAGACAAAGGATTTCATCATTATATCCATGATGAAAGTCTTTGTGTATCAAGACAATAATACAGAGATGTGATATACATATAAGGGTATCAGAAAACTAAACAGAGAGTTCATCAGAGAATAAACTGACAGTGAAAAAGGAATCTCTGGTCGAGACAGAAAAAGTGATGAAGCAGCGATGACCATCAGGAGGATTGTGAATCTGCCCTGCCCTGCCATCAGTTCCTAGAGAAAGTCACATCACCTCCACTTTCTTGTAATTTAAGGGCATATTGTGAATTAGGCTAGAAAGTCACATGCTACTGCCTGTGACTATTCCTGTGACGAATATATTTTACCCACAAAAACACCATGAAATTAATATAATTTGTGAAAGTTTACACAGATTTCTACAGGTGTCTCTGAGAAGCAAGGTGGAAAATAAGATTACTGATTGATTAATGTACACCCTTTGAAAAATCAATAGTCCAAGCTTGTTTTTTCAGTCACTTTGACTCCTGTTTCTGAAGACTTTCTCTCTAATATAATCTGCATTTTGAATATATTATGGTATTGAGGGGGAGTCAGGGAGTGCTTAATTAAGAAGGAGATATGACTAGACATTTATGAAAACCCACACACAGGATTTTTCAGCAGTAGTTTTACTAACAATGTAGGCCAGGCAATTCTTTGTTGAGGGGACTATGCATTGTAGGATGTTTAGCAACATCCCTGTCCTTTATCCAGGGATGTCCTTTATACTAGTGACTACTAGTAGCCACTTTCCCAGCCTCAGCTAATTGTGACAACAAAATTGTCCTAACCAAATTTGCCAAATGTACTCTTGGAGGCAAAATTTCCCCTGGGTGAAAACTACTGGATAAAATAATTATAGCAGTTTGATTTTACTTGTCAGTGATTGATTTAGGAATAATGAAACACATCTAAGTCATAATCAAGTTTCTACAAGACGCAAAATCAAGTAGGTAAAGAGGAATATAGTTTTGAGTCGAACAGAGTCATGTTCAAATTATTATTCTGTGAATTTCATCAAGTTGCTTAATTTTACAGAGGCTCAGATTTCTCAGTTGTAAGTGGAAATAATAGTATCTATGTCAGAAAAATTACTGTGGGGATTAGATAAAATGAATGTAAGCTCCTTAACAGATTACCTAGAATATAGTAAGTATTCTACTGTTAAATACTAATAGATGTAATGATGAAAACATGACAAAATTATGGGAATTCTAGTATTAAATACTAGAAATACTCTTTAAAATTTTGATGGGAAAATATAAACTGCATCAAAATATAAATGTATTGAAATCTCATGAATAAATTTTATTCATATTGTATTTCATATTAAATTGTCAGCAAATTCTAATAATTGTATTCATTTAAAAATTCTAATAATTTATTAGATTTTACAAGTAATATTGAGTTTCTAACAAATTGAAATATAATGTTAACAGAAATATATCGGGGAGGGCTGTTTAAAGACTTTTCGTTTTAAAATATGAGATTCAGGAAATTGTGGGCAGAAATTTTTTATATTATCATGAACTGGGATCAATAACATAAGAAATCAGCTTTATAAAGTTTTTTAATTCCACTAAAAATCAATGACAGTGTATTGCACAGGTGCATTCTTCAAATACAAGAGATATAGCAAGACTTAATGCCTTATAGTTGTACTTTATACCTTTGCATAAATGTGATTGTATTTTATACCTCTGAGTACAAAAAAAAATCATTTGAAGGCCATAGATCCATTGGAAGGAGAAAAAATCAGCTGAGGAAGATGCTTATATAGAAATAAATTAACACTTAACATGTTAAATATTTGGCAGGTTCTGTACTTCCAGCTCCTCATATGTGTAAATATAGGAAGAATTTAGTAATACAAATGAACAGTTCCTAGATTTTTACACTCTTCTATTTTTCAAGTTCAGAAAATAAAATAATCTATTTTGTTAATATATTCTTTCATCTAAAAGGTAGGAGTTTTAAAGAAAGGAAAGAGGGTTGAAATGATAAAGAATGGGAGCAACAAAAATAAAACAGATGAAACTGACAGGAAGGAAAAGCAAAGACTCACAGAAAGAGTGAAAAGAAGGCAGATAGGAAAAACAATCAGTAAGATGTTTTTCCATTGATTTACACTGTCATTTGTAGCCATTTGTAAATATTGCTGCTTGTGATCCATAAGATTATGTTGTGCTTTCATAACTATATTTACAATTGAAACATCTATGTCTTGTCACTTGATTCAGCTGCGAGATAAAATTAAGCAGCACTTTATTCTGGCATAAATGGTGAATATAGCTATGTCTGGAATTCACAAATAGGTCTTTCCTCATTGGGACTTACATACACTCTTATTCCAGCAACACTTTCTTGCACACAAACTGTGGCAGAGACAGAGAAGTGGTTAGGAGTTGATTGCCTACAAATTCATTTTTTACATTTTCTTTGTTCTTTTCTTATGACATCTTTGTAAGTGTAAATTTTTGATAGTATAATCAAAACAAAAGGGCCTAGAAGACTCATAGAAAAGCAGTGACGATTATTAAGTGTTCTGGTAGAACTTGAGTTATTATTAGCTGTATAGGGAATGGTTACTAGGTAATGAAGTGCTTAATCTAAAATTGCCAGAATCATTTAAGAGTCACTAACTCACATGGTAAATTTGAGATACTGAAGCTATCCTAATTTTCTTTTAGCATCAGTTTAAAATTTTTATGAAAATAAAAAATACATATTTAGTTAAATTTGGAGGCAACAGTTATATCAATGGACTCTACAGCTAAACAAATCACCTAGACTTGCACTCATAACTGGCAATACTTAAACCAATTCTGATTATTATTATTAGAAAGAAAATGAAAATCAAAGTCTGAGTCATTGATTCACAGGGAATCGTATTTTTGACTTTTTGGTAACTTGTTTTTCCAAATGTTATTCTTCTTTAAAAATATACATAGGCTTGGATCTTTAGGAAATTATCTCAGATTTTACATTGAAATATTTGGTTTACTTTTTGTTTTTATTTTTTTATTGAGGTATAGTTGATTTACAACATTATATTAGTTTCAAGTGTACAACATAGTGATTCAAATTTTTTATAGATTATACACCATTTAAATATATTATAAAACATTGGCTATATTTTCTGTGTAGTAAAATAGATCTTTGCAGCTTATTTATTTTATCCATAATAGCTTGTAACTCTTAATCCCCTACCCCTAACTTTCCTCTCCCTCTTCCCTCTACCCATTGGTAACCACTAGTTTGTTCTCTGTATCTGTGAGTCTGTTTCTGTTTTGTTATATTCAATTATTTGTTTTACTTTTTAGATTCCAATATAAGGGATAACATACATTATTTGATTTATTTCACTAAATATGACACCCTCCAGGTTCATCCATATTGTTGTAAATGGTATAATTCAATTATTTTCTATGGATGAGTAATATTCCATTATATATATATGAGTAATATTCCATTATATGTATATCTATATATATATATAATATATATATATGCCACATCTTCTTTATCCATTCATATGTTGATGGACACTTAGATAGCTTCTATATCTTGGCTATTGTAAATAATGCTGCTGTGAATATTGGGATGTATGTACCCTTTCAAATCAGTGTTTTGATTTTCTTCAGATATACATCCCAGAGTGGAATTGCTGGATTATATAATATTCTAGTTTAGTTTATTTAGTTTAGTCTAGTTTAGTTTTTTGAGGAACCGCTCCATACTGTTTTAAATAGTGGCTGTACTAATGTACATTCCCACCAACAGTGTACAAGGGTTATCTTTTCCTCACATCCTCACCATCATTTGAATTTGGTGTCTTTTTGGTGATAGTCATTCGGACAGGTGTGAGGTGATATCTCATTATTATTTGACTTGCATTTCTCTGATGATTAGCAATGTTGAGCATCTTTTTATTGCTTGTTGGTAATCTGTAAGTTTTCTTTGGAAAACTGTCTATTCAGATACCCTGACCAGTTTTTATTTGGGTTGTTGGTTTATCTTATTTTAGTTGTATGAGTTCTTTGTATATTTTGGATATTAACCTTTTATGAGATCTTTTTGGATATCATTTGCAAATAACTTCTCCAATTCACTAGGTGGCCTTTACATATCATTGACTGTTTTCTTCACTGTGCAAAAGGACTTTAGTTTGAGGTATCCAACTTGTTGCTCTAGTTTCCCATGCCTGAGGAGACATATCCAAATTATTATTACTAACACTGATGTTAAAGAGTTTACTAACTATCTTCTCTTCTAGGAGTTTTATGGTTTCTAGTCTTACACATATGTTCTTGATCCATTTTGAGTTTATTTATTTATTTATTTATTTAT
Organism: Hyperoodon ampullatus; assembly: GCF_949752795.1. Taxonomy (NCBI): domain Eukaryota; kingdom Metazoa; phylum Chordata; class Mammalia; order Artiodactyla; family Ziphiidae; genus Hyperoodon; species Hyperoodon ampullatus. The sequence continues at coordinate 43,565,014 of NC_136920.1, read as the reverse complement.
TTATTTTATTTACTTATTTTTTTTGCAGTATACAGGCCTCTCACTGTTGTGGCCTCTCCCGTTGTGGAGCACAGGCTCCAGATGCTCAGGCTTAGTGGCCATGGCTCACAGGCCCAGCCGCTCCACGGCATGTGGGATCTTTCCGGACTGGGGAATGAACCCATGTCCCCTGCATCGGCAGGCAGACTCTCAACCACTGTGCCACCAGGGAAGCCCAGATTTATTCTTTTTCATTGGATGGTAAATGGGATTGATTTCTTAATTTATCTTACTGATGGTTTTTTGTTAGTGTATAGAAATGCAACAGATTTCTGTATAATAATTTTGTATTCTTCAAATTTGTCAAATTCATAAATGAGCTTTAGTAGATTTTTGGTGGTGTCATTAAGATTTTTTATGTAGAGTGTCATGTCATCTGCAAACAGTGACAGTTTTCCTTCTTCCTTTCCAATTTGGATTCCTTTTATTTATTTTTCTTGTTGATTGCTGTGGCTAGGACTTCTAATGCTATGTTGAATAAAATTGACAAAAGTGGACATCCTTATCTTGTTTCTTATCTTAGAGAAAATGCTTTCAGTTTTTCACCATTGAGTGTGATATCATCTGTGGGCTTATATGACCTTTATTATGTTGAGGTGTGTTCCCTCTACACCCACTTTTTTGACAGTTTATATCATAAATTGTTGTTGAAATTTGTAAAAGATTTTTATGCATCTATTGAGATGATCATATTATTTTTATTCTTCAGTTTGTTAATGTGGTGTATCATATTGATTGATTTATGGATATTGAACCTTCCTTGCATCTCTGGGATAAACTCCACTTGATCATGGTTTATGATCCTTTTAGTGTACTGTTGAATTCAATATGCTATTTTTTTTGAGGATTTTTGCATCTATTCTCTGAAGTGATATCAGCAAGTTATTTATTTATTTATAATTTTTATTTTATGATTACTTTGTCTGGTTTTGGTATCAGGGTGATTCTGGCATGACAGAATGATTTCAGAAGTGTCCTTTCCTCTGCAATTTTTTGGAATAGTTTGAGAAGGATAGGTGTTAACTCTTCTCTAAATTTGTTATAGTTCACCTGTGAAGCCATCTGGTTTTGAACTTTTGTTTCTTGGGAGTTTTTAATTACATTACTGCTTCAATTTCATCACTGGTAATTGATCCATTTATATTTTCTATTTCTTCCTAGTCTTCCTAGTCCAATCTTGGAAATTATACATTTCTAGGAATTATTTCTGTTAGGTGTAATGTTAGATTGTTTATTTGAGATTTTTCTTGTTTCCTGAGGTAGGCTTGTATCACTATAATCTGCCCTCTTAGAACTGTTTTTGCTGAATCCCATAGATTTTGGATCATTGTGTTTTCATTTTCATTTGTCTCCAGGTATTTTTTATTTCTTCTTTGATTTCTTCAGTGATCCACTAGTTATTTAGTAGCATATTGTTCATCTTCCACATGTTTGTAGTTTTTACAGTTGCTTTTTTTTTCTTGTAGTTGATTTCTAGTCTCATAGTATTGTGATTGGAAAACATGCTTGATATGATTTCACTTTTCTTAAATTTACTGAGACTTCTTTTGTGGTTTAGTCTGTGATCTATCCTGGAGAATGTTCCATGTGCCCTTGAAAAGAATGTGTATCCTGCTGCTTTTAGATGGAATGTTCTATATATGTATCTATTAAGTCCATTTGGTATAATGTGTCATTTCAGACCAGCGTTTTCTTATTAATTTTCTGTCTTGATGATCTGTTCACTAATATAAATGGAGTATTAAATTTCCCTACTATTGTGTTACTTTCAATTTATTTCTTTATGTCTGTTAATATTTGCTATATATTTAGGTGCTCCTATATTGGGAACATATATATTTTCAATTGTTATATCTTCTTGGATTAACCCCTTGATCATTATGTAATGTCCTAGTACTGGTGCCAACAGGCTGGTGGGTGGGACCAGGTCCAAGTGTTAATAAGCTAGAAGGGACATTCCAAAATGGCACTTGCCAGTACCTGTCTCCACATAGTGAAAGGAACTCCCAAAATGGCTGCCATAAGTGTCTATGTTCCCAGGGTGAGCTCTAGTTGCTTCCTGCCTCTGGAAGATTCTCTAAGATCAGTAGCTGTGCCTGACCTAGTTCCTTTCAAATTACTGCTTCTGCCTTGGGTCTTGGAGCTTATGATATTTTGTGGTGCACTTTAAAGGTGGAGTCTCTATTTCCCACAACACTCTGCCTCTTCTGAAATTTAAGACCCACTGGCCTTTAAAGCCAAATATTCTGGGAGCTCATCTTCCCTAGGCAGGACCTCCAGGCTGCTGAGCTTCATGTGGGGCTCTGGCCTGCTGGTCCTTGAGGATAACCTCTGCAGTTGTAATTATCCTCCCATTTGTGGGTCTCCCACCTGGGAATATGGGTCTTGAGTATACAGAAACTCTGCCCCTCCTACCTGTATCTTTGTGATTCATTCTTTATATCTTCAGTTGTGGAAGACCTTTTCTGCTAGGTTCTGATCTTTCTCATCAATAGTTTCTCTGTAAATAATTGTAATTTTGGTATGCCCATGAGAGGAGGTGAGTTTAGGGTCTTCCGTCTCTACATGAAATACTATATTTTAAAAAGAAAGATTAGTAAAACCAATGTATGGATAAAAATACCTCAGTTTTACAACAATTTTAGGTCATAATTAGGGTCCATTATTTTTAAAAAGAATAAGAGATACTTCAATGACTATAGTTTATTTATGGTTTAATGACATCCATTATTATATAGAGATATATAGAAACATAATCCAGAGTGGGTTTTGCAGTTCTTCTATGTTACAGAATTTTGTCAGTTAAAGGTGCAATTTCTATTCATTTCTACTCTTTTATTAAACTGGTGAGAGTTTCTAGAGATATTTCATCTCTAACAGATGCTAGAAAATTGTTCACATGGAAACATAATACTGCTTATATTAATATCCTAAAATTCATTAGCATTTGCTTCAGGTAAATTTCACTGACTGAAACTAGTGAAGGATATATGATTTACATACATGTCTTGATCTTTTTTGAAAGACAGATTTTTACATTCCTCTTCACACAGGACTAAAATGTTGGTTCAGCAGGAGCAAAATGAGTGATTTTTCTAGAAGAATAGAGTGAGCAGAAGAAGAAGAAATAGGAGAAATAAAAACAAAGAAGGGGCTTCCCTGGTGGCGCAGTGGTTGCGAGTTCGCCTGAGGATGCAGGGGACACGGGTTCGTGCCCCGGTCTGGGAGGATCCCACATGCCGCGGAGCAGCTGGGCCCATGAGCCATGGCCACTGAGCCTGCGCGTCCGGAGCCTGTGCTCCACAAAGGGAGAGGCCACAACAGTGAGAGGCCCGCATACTGCAAAAAAACAAAAAAAACACAAAAAACAAAGAAGGCAGGAAGTAAGTGGAAGAAAATAAAAAAGATTGAAGATGGGGAAGAAGGGGTGAGTAAAGAAGAAAAGAAAAGAGAGAAAATTTAGAAAGGGACGAGAGAGAAAAAGGAAAGGAGGAGTGAGAAAGGAAAGAAGAAGGAGAAAATGATAACAGTAGAAGAAAAAGAAAGGGAAAACCATGAGGAATAAGAAGGCAAGGCCACTGAAGCAGATATAGTTTGGTTGGTTGAGGGTTGTAAGTTGGAGAATTATGTTTTTAGACTGCCTTGACTTGTCACTCTGGAATCTTGATCAAATTAATTTTCTCTTTAACTAGGAAAGTAGATGCATAGGAAGAAAAGCAAGGGATAGTTTTTCAAACCAACAATCCCAAGATTGCCAGCCAGTTCCCTTTGTGTTTGTGAGTTACTTCTATATTGAACTAAATGAATATAATATATTTATTCCTGGTGAATATGCATTCATTACTCCTCACTGTCTTTTACTTTGCTAGGTTTTTTTCAAATTTTCTTAGCTAGAAGGAGAAAAAATTTTCTATCTCAGACATCAATTTCATACACAATAAACTGCTGGTTAGGTGTGGGAGATTCTATCCATATATTGGAAATAGTGTCACCAGTAAAGAGAACTTTGGAAGGCTAGAGAAAGCTTCAAATACAAACACACGGGTTAGGTTTAGGGTACATGTTAGGGTACGGGTTAGTGTTAGTGTACAGGTTAGGATTAGGGTATGGTTAGGGTAAGGGTTGGGGTTAGGGTTAGGGAACGGGTACAGTTTAGGGTATAGGTTAGGGTGCGACAATGGTTTAGGGTTAGGGTACGTGTTTGGGTATGGGTTAGTGTTAGTGTACAGGTGAGGATGAGGGTATGGGTTAGGGTAAGGGTTAGGTTTAGTGTTAGGGTTAGGGTTAGGGAACGGGTATGGTTTAGGGTACGGTTTAGGGTACGACAGTGGTTTAGGGTTAGGGCATGTGTTACAGTATGTGATAGTGTTAGTGTATGGGTTAGGATTAGGGTACGGGTTAGGGTAAGGTTTAGACCTATGTGGTCTGCCTAGGTATTCAAATATCAAGCCACTCCCTTACTCTTCTCTTAATTCAGCTTATTAAAGTTTTGATTGTATTTAATGATATTATAAGCATAGATATAAGGATGCACAAAACATAACCTGCCATCTCTCCCCACCATGAATTATCCCATACTAAGTATACATGAAACAACAGAATGTAGATGAATTAAGTAGTCTTTTATTAATATCTGAGTTTGTATTCCAATGTAAAGCAGATTGAGTTGAAGGGATAAAAATGGAGGCCTAAGTTGAGCTTGCTAATAGCTCTTGTATTTAAATCTTGGAATTTGTACACTCTCTGGTCAGCAGCATGAGGAAGAAAGTGGAAAACCCGGTGGGTTGTGGTGGGGAAATTTGGATAAACAAGCCCTGGAATATTTCATACACTCAGGCACAAGGAACTGTGGAAGGATGATAGGCCCTCTGAGTCCAAAAGAGAGCACAGGACCGATATACTTATTCAGATGCCTAAAGCAGAATAAAATAAACATTTATAAGAACAGAAGATAGGTTTCTGCTTCTAAGGCATAAGAACTGCATCCACTAGTAATAATTGCTCAATGAAGCATTAATAAAACAGCTAGGACATAGAAATGGGGTAGTCAAAACCTGACTTTGCATGGAGAAATATAGCTAATAATTCTCCCATTCCTACATTCCAGTGAAGTTGGGACTTCTGAGATAGTTCTTTCTGGTATAACTTATGTATAGAGTTGGAGTACTGCACTAGTTTCGAGTTGGAAGCCATCTGAGGTGAAACTTTGAAGTGGCTCTGGCCACTGACTTTTGGTTATTGTGACCCAAAGACATCAAGTTGAACTGATTTTTTTTGAAAATTTACTAGTCTATTGGTAGGCTAAATAGAAATTTGCTATTCCAGGGTGGTAAGGAATTTTTCCAAGTTATTATAACTAATTGCTACTATTTCTAGAATATTATGTGACACAGAGTCATAGTAAACACTTAATATAATCCTCATAAGTAATGAGAAAATATAAGACATATAAAAGACTTGGAGACCAGCCCCTTTGTTCATTACTAAGAACACTATCAACACTTAAATATAACAAGTCTTTTTTATTTAGATTTTTGTTTTTAAGATTTATTTATTTTTTTTACACATTCAAGCAGATCTGTGTCACCTCAAGTTTTTCAGAGACCTGCTCTGAGGATTTTAATTATACATGAGAAACTACTTCAAAGGGTGGAGGTATTCTGACCCATTTCATCATCTCTCTGAGGGCAGACATTATTTCAATTATGATATCCAAACAAATTCCATTACCTCATGTGAGAGATTATAATGGGCAAGCCCCTCTCTGTTTTTTAATAGCAACAATAGATGGCAAGCTGTTCAACAATTTTTGAACAATGATTTAAACAAATGTTTTTCTAGCTATACGTGTTATATTCATTACAGTAATATGAATTTTATTTTTCTGAGAAATATTACCACAGATTTTAGGGGAACTCACCACAGAATAACATAGTCACAATTTCCCCAAGAGAAGGAAATATCATTAAATGTATGTGTATATACAGAAGGTTTCAGGCCCATAAAGGAAAATTTGGCCAGTCTTTCTCTGAATGTGAGGTTAAATAATTTGCAGAACACAGCAGTACAACTATTTACATCCAGGACTCTATTCCTAAAGTCAGTACTCCTGAATTCTGCAAGTGCTACTGTATTGCCACATATAAAGTTTTACTAATTACATTTGTGCAGAATTTATGTATGCTTTGTCAGCATACATTGTTTGTATTATAGCTAGGTTTATTTTCATGCAAACCAAATTCGGAGGCCATTCACACTCAAAATGCTACTTATGCATTATTTGGGCTTTATTTTGAAAATATATTTATTCTAAAGGGTAACATTAGGATGAGCATCTTTATTCTCTTCCGTATCCCTGACTAAATCAACACAAATGAACACTTTAGAATTCAGGGAAATATATTTCAGAAATTATATTGAGTCTACTATTTTTTCCCTCAATTGTTAGGGAATTTTCTGTTTACATTTATGCACAAAACTCAAAATTCCATCTACCTGTGGAGTTTCCTCATATGTGTTTGTATTTGGAGCACAGGAGACTTTAAATATGTGCAAAGTATGAGAAAATTCTGCCTTTTTCTTAAACTTAAGCTTCCAACCCAGTTAGCGAGGGAATATGACAGAAAGCAAAGAGTAGCATGATTCCAAGTTTAAAAAAATTAAAAGACAAAAACAATTGTGGATTACCTCAGAGAAAAGGAAGAAAAACCAAAGATGAGAAGTTTAGGTAATTGAAAGAGAGAAAAAGAAAAAAAAAACAATAAACAAAATATATTCTTAAATGAATATAAAGACAGAATGAGTGCATATATTTGCATATTTGCATTTGCATCTGACTGTTTCCTCTGGAAAGAGTAACAAAGATTACATATGTTTTCCAAGACAACTGTTCTCCATTAAAACACTGGTGTGTAATGATCCAAAAATACTAATTTCTGTAATGAATTTTTAAGACTTTATTATTTCAGGGCACTTTTAGTTTTTCAACAGAATTGAGAGGGAAATGCAGAGGTGCATAGCCTCCCCCATATCAACATCATTCGCCCAAATGGTACATTTTTTTTTATCAAGGCTGAACCTACATTGACACATCAAAATACCCCAAAGTCCATAGTTTACCTTAGGATTCACTCTAGGATATTGTACAGTCTATGGATTTAAACAAATGTATAATGATATATATCCATTATTATAATATCATACAGAGTATTTCAACTGTCCTAAAAATCCTCTGTGCTCTGCCTATTCATCTCTCCTTGCCTACTCCTGGCAACAATCGAGCTTTTTACCACCTCAATTGTTGTGCCTTTTCCTAAGTGTCATATAGTTGGAATCATACAGTATTCAGCATTTTCAGATTGGCTTCTTTCACTTAGTAATATGCATTTAGATGTCTCTTCATGGATTGACAGCTCACTTCTTTTTAGTACTGAAAAATGTCTGGATGTACTGTAGTTTATTTATCCATTCATTTACTGATGGACACCTTGGTTGCTTCTAAGTTTTGGTAATCATGAATAAAGCTGCAATAAACAGCCTTGTGTAGATTTTTGAACAGACATTAAGTATTTAACTCCTTTGGATGAATACTAAGGACTACAACTGTTGGATCATATGGTAAGAATATGTTTGGTTTTGTGAAAATCTGCCAAGATGTCACCCAAAGTAACTGAACCGTTTTGCACTCCCATCAGCAATAGATGAGTATTCCTATTGTTCCACATAGTCGTCAGCATTTGGTACTGCCAACGTACCAGATTTTGGCCATTCTAATAGGTAGGAAGTACTATCTCATTACTCCTCTAATATGATTTTAATGTGTGCTTCATCTCAAGTTCTTCTGCAAAATTCTTGCTAAAGTTGCATATAACCAGCTTCATTCAAACTATCTTTCCATTGGCCTTATGTTAATTATGCCTCCTTAATAAGGGGTTAAACTTAACAGATACAATTGAGAATATGAAAATAAAACAAGAAAATTCTGGATATCTTGGTCACAATAGAGCCTTGCAAAAATAGGCACCTGATCTATGAAATTTAACCCAATTAATAATTAATAAAAAATGACCGTAACATGATTGTGTGGTATGAAAAGAGATCGCCTCCTGGACTTTCCATATTGTTATCAGGATTTAATGATTCATGGCCATGAGTGATATTGTTGAAATGCTTAAAAAGTAAATGCTCTTTGCAATGTGGCTTTGTATTTCCTCTATCAAGGATGGAATTTTTTCTTTACCCACTTGGATCTGGCCTTCTTAGTGACTTTTTTGAGTAAAAGAATGTGGCAGAATGGAAGGTGTGAGCTCAACCCTGAGCCTAGACCTCAAGAGGCTGTGTGTGCTATACTTTCTTGCTTGGACCCATGTGACCACCAAGTCCAGATTAGCCTGCTGGAGGATGAGAAATCATGTGGTACAGAACCAGTTGATCCCAGCTGAAGCTGTCTTAGATCAGTGAATTCCAAGTCAACCAACAAGTTGACCATATACCCATGAACAAGAATAGTCAAGAAGAACCTGAAACAGACCAATAGAACTATCCAACTGACTTACAATCCCATGAGCTAAAGTTAAATAAATGATTATTGCTTTATCATTGATTTTGGGGGGTGGTTGTTATGAAGCAGTAGTAGTCAATATAGCATGATAGAATGCTTAACTTATGATTCAAAGCTGGGGACAATTCGTTCCTCACTACCATCATGCAAAAGAAAACAGCTGTATTCCATTGCACATTGAAGGTATTGGCGTAGATGAGATTTGTTGCTGGTGTTCACTATCTCTAGAATACTCACCAGTTCAGCAAGTTTTCCTCTTCACCCTGTGCTAGAGATATAACATTGAAATATTCAATAAAAATATCTAACTTAGATAAGTGCTAAGAAGAAAAATAAAGCAGAATAGAGTAGGGAAGGATCAAGGACTGCAATTTTGGTCAGGACCATTACATTAGAGAAGGCCTCATGAAGGAGGTGATGTTTGACAAACACCCACAAGATGAGAGAGTAAAGCATTAGGATATCTGAGGGAAAGGCATCACATATAGATGCAAGATCTATGTAAGGTCTAAGGTAGAAAGATGTTTGGTGTGTTGACTCAACTGAGGGAAAGCCAATGAGGCTGGATCAGTGTGAATGACGGGGAGAGTAATATGGGATCCAATCAGAAAAATTGTTGAGAACAGATGATAAGCAAGTTTTTCAGGTCATTCTAAATCTTTAGCTTTTACTCTGCTAAATGAAGAGCCACTGGAGAATTTTTACCAGAGAAATGTCAAGAAATGGCTTTCATTTAAATAGCATCATCTTGGCTTCTGAATTGAGTATACTTAAGAGAGGTGGGATCAGAAGCAGGAAGATGTCTGTATCAGTAATGCAAGTGAGAAATGATGGTGGACCAAGGGAGCAGCAGTAAAAAAAAAAAAAAAAAAGACCAGAATATCATTATATTTTGCAGATAGTGCTGAAGGATGTATTGATACAATAGATTCAATGTGGGGTACAAAGGAAGAAATGTTTTTGGCCTGAATAAGAACTTACTGCTATATTATTCTCAGATGACATGAACTTATAATACGAACAAACCAATGTCAAATCTCAAGAGTAGCTTTGATTTTGTCTACTCTAGGTAGAGCAGTTATTCTGTTGTTTAATGTGGCAGGTGGTTTCTGAATATGTCTTTAAATGTAACTGAAAGGTAAAGGATTTATAAAGGGGGAAGATGAATCTCCATCTTTCCCCCTCCCTCATTCAGTCTGATCATTTGAGCTACTTTACATTTGTAGCCTGCATATAATATACTGATTAAATCACATTATGGGTAGCTGGGTGAATATATTATTAAACAAATTACCCTTTTCCAGAACCATGACTGTTCATCTGTAGCAAATGGTTGAACATTTTAATAAGGAGAGTGTAATTATATTGTGGTTATTGCTTTTTGCAGGATTATTGGCCATATTTTGGAGGTGAATATCTTCTAATGAAGATATTTATTGAAAAGGAAGGGTTTTCAAATTATGGTCATGACTCACTGAAAATATCCCTGCTTAAGAAATAAGGGAGCACAGGGATGGAACTTTTTTCTTCTTTTTTTGTGGTACGCGGGCCTCTCACTGTTGTCACCTCTCCCGTTGCGGATCACAGGCTCCGGATGCGCAGGCTCAGTGGCCATGGCTCACGGGCCCAGCTGCTCTGCATCATGTGGGATCTTCCCAGACCGGGGCATGAACCCGTGTCCCCTGCATTGGCAGGTGGACTCTCAACCTCTGCGCTACCAGGGAAGCCCAGGGGTGGAAGTTTTAAAGATATTATTGAACTTAAAAGCAATAAATCACCAACTGGTCTTGGTTTTTTTTGTTGTTTGTTTGTTTGTTTTTTCAGGAATCACGTCTTGGTGCTACCTATCTGTGTCTATCTATCTATGTACCTACTTACAAATCTACATCTAAATTTACAGGGGAAGTTTGAATCTCAGTCATGATGACATAATTGTAGATTTATTTAATTAGAAAAGCTTTCCTTTAACATGTGGCAGATTTCAACAGACTTAAGAAAAGTTCTTCTTGACTGGAGTTAGATTTGGGAGGTGTGATGGTTAATTTCATGGGTCAACTTGACTAGACCACAGGGTGTCCAGATATTTGGTCAAACATTATTCTGAGTGTTTCTGCAAGGATGTTTCTGGATGGCATAGCATTTATATCAGTAGATTGAGTAAAGCATATTGCCCTCCCTAACATGGGTGGGCCTCATCCAACCTGTTAGAGGACCGAGTAGAACAGAAAGTCTGACTGTTTCCTGACTACGAGAAAATTAATCCTGCCTGACAGCTTTCAGTCTGGGACAGAATTTTTCCTGCCTCGGGACTTGAACTGAAACATCAGCTTTCCCTCGTCTCAAGTCTGCTGACCTTCAAACTGAAACTACTCTATTGACTCCTGGTTCTCAGTCCTTTGGATTCAGACTGGCACTGAACCAACAGCTTTTGTCCAACTTGCTGACTCACCCTGAAGATCTTGGGACATTCTAACCTCCATAAATCTGTGATCAAATTCTTCATAGCAAATATTTTTCTATATGTGTGTGTGTGTATGTGCACATGCACACATATGCATATATTATGACTATATTCAAAAGTGGTAAGGGAAAAAGGAAGTAAAAAGCACCTATGGCCAAAACAAGGTCTATATAATACACATACAGATATATAGATATAGCTATGCATGCATCATATATGTCTATATCTATATACATGTATATATCTATATATCTATGTATCCATTGAGAGATTGAAGATTATTTCAATTTTCCCTCTCCCACTTCCCTACTAATATAAAATGCATTAACTGTCATCAACCTTATATCTCAGTATTTAAGTTACAGAATGTCAGGTATATCTAGATGTCAAGTTCACAAGGGATGAGCTGAGTCAGATTCTTCTATTAACAAATTTATTTTATTGGGAACTACATTTCCCAGAATTTTCCTTACTCTATGACTCCAAGTTAGAATTGACACATGTGGTTGTGTGAGGTTTGGAAGGTATAAACAAAGCAGAACCTTTATGTGCTGAAGGTTGTTGGTTAGAGGAATTGAGATTCAAAGGAACAGTTTCCAGAGGATTTCAGTTTTCCCTTGCTCCTGCCCTCTCCCTATCCAGCTATCTTTTGTGAATTCCAGCCCTGCCTATCAACAGTGATGTAAGGCCCACTACCACACACTTTGCTGAAAACTCATATGTAGTAACCATGTAAAGCCAACAGCCTGATATAAATATCAATTTCCCTTCATAGTCCCAGTCTAACAGCCAGATGAACTATTCTTCCAAATTTCCTTGTAAGCTCATACTAATTGGTCTGTGTCAAAGTTGGTTAATGATTTTTCTCCAGTTCTTAAAGAATTTATTTCATGTATTTATTTCCCTAGTTCTTCCTTTAATTGTTTGATTTCTAATTTCTATGATAAATTTCTTATTCCATAATATTCATGTTAGTACTGATTGAATCCTTATTTATACATGGAGAGAATAAATAGACTTAAAGTCCAAAATCTGAAGAAAAGAAGACTAAGAACATTAAAAAAAGAAAAGAATCTTGAATTTAAGAAAAAACACTGTAGAATTAATCAAACAAACATGAATGAAAATCTTCAACTAACTTTAATTAAAGTATAAAAATATAACACAGAAAATATGGGTAAAGCTAAGTATATGAGCTTGGAAATGTTTTGAGATGGGGTTTACATTTCATTCCATCTAATTCAAATGTGGTTTTCAGACTTAAAGAATATAGTTTCCAGGAAAAGTTTTCAATTATCATTTAACAAGTCACAAGGACACAAACAATTCTGAAAGAATTTGTTCCATTTCTTCTTAAATCTCTGTTTAATCTTGAATATATTGCTTTAAAAATATTACTGTTGAACTCTTGCTAATATGTGAAACAGATTGGGGTATTAAATGTGTTGTCAAGGGAATATATGAACTGATCCATGAAATGTTTTAATATGTAAATATAATTATTAAGATCTTCAAGAACATTGGATCAATATTTTGTTATTAACACTGAGACCTTTTGTTAGATGTAGCTCAATGTTTTCGACTAGGCTGAGCAGCACAAATTTTTTTTTCCCCCACTTGTTACTGTTTGGTCCAGAGTTCTCTTGTCAGTTTTTAAGTTTTATCATAGGCTGTCCACTTGGTAGTATAAAGAAGAGTTCTCCAACATCATGAAAAACAGAAACATATTATTACAATAGAAAGATTTCCAAGAGTTCGAAGATCAATAAGACACAATTACCTTCTTTTTTAGGAACTCAGATTATGCCAGGGAGGACATACAAAGATGAGTAACTGAAACAATTGCTCTAAAATACCTAGATGAAACTTCGCATATAATTTTTATAATTTTATAATGACTCTAGGATTAGAAAAAATAAAAATAAAAAACACCAGCAGCTAGTTAGTTCAACAGCTCTTTTGTGGTCTATATGAACCAAATTTGCAGTGTGGTTGGAATTTTTGTTTCCATCCAGATATTCTCAAATCTCAGCTAAAGAACTCAGAAATAATCTCCAAGTCTCATGGTGATTACTATTTCTTGAAGTATACTCTCATTTCTGCTTCTTTTACCTTACTGGACAAGAAGAGTTAAGCTGATATGAGGAAACTTTTCATTTCAACTGGAGCCTCTCTGTATTAATTATGTACTGAAAATTTTGTTCAACATCAGGGAGCTGCTTCAATAATTAAGTAATCATTTAACAACAGTGAACTACACTAGAAAAAAGAAACTGAAACTTTTCAAAGCACCAAGTAGTAAATAGGATTTTTTTAAACATCTTTATTGGAGTATAATTGCTTTACAATGGTGTGTTAGTTTCTGCTGTATAAATAGGATTTTAATTGTTACTGTTTATTGTAAGGGAAAATAACATGTTTAATGGAAATTGTATTCACCATATTGAAGCATAAATGCACAGAATGGCTTTTTCAGTTATCTTAGTTTTTAGTTCTGCTTTGGAATACAACCAGTCTCAGAAGAAGAATATCACTTTGCATACTAAGTTATCATGAGCATTTCTCCTAAAATATTTTTTACTCATATTCAAAGCACACATTATAATATGCCTTCTGTACTTGAATGTCTCCTAGCAACACACTAGTCTGCAGTATAGATTTTTAATAAAGAATGCCAAAATGGACTTATCAAAGAAAATTTGCATCCAGAGATATCTGTGTAAAAGTAGTTTTCTTTGTTAAGCTCCAATGAACCCATTTAAGAGATTCAAGTTGAAGGCAAAAATTCTTTGTTTAAATTTAAGTATAATTGATTTACAAGGTTGTGTTAGTTTCTGGTATAGAGCAAACTGATTCAGTTATACATATATACACATATATTTTTCCATTATGGTTTATTATAGGATATTGAATATAGTCCCCTGTGCTATACAGTAAGACCTTGTTGTTTATTTTATATATAGTACTTTGTATCTGTTAATCTCAAACTCCTAATTTATCCCTCGCCCATCCCCCTTCCCCTTTGGTAACCATAAGTTTGTTTTCTATGTCTGTGAGTCTGTGAAGGCAAACACTTTTTGTATAGTATCTCCCTTTCCCAATAAATGTCTCCCAATATACTACCATCTTACTAATGAGCATGAATAATATATAATAATAAAATATAATAATAATAATAAAATAGAAGTAAAATACACTCTTATGACTTGTTGATTTTTCAACTAAAAATGTACTGACCTAGCCACTGGAAATAAAAGTATGTATAAGTTAAGTTCTTTGTCTTCAAGGGGATGGAGAAGCAAGTGGTAAGTTCCAAAGTGAAGGTACTAAAGTTCTAAAACGTAGCAACTTATTCTCCATGAAGAAGTTGGGAAAATTTCCCAGAAAGTATTTATCAATGCTGTAAGCACAGTGAAGAGGAAGTATACCATTTCAGAAAGAGAAAATGTGCAAAAATATTTGTGAGAGGGATTGTTAATTGTCTTCCAGTATCTCTTCCCACTCTTTCTTGTAATAAATTTCTCCAATATTTTTATCTAGCTGGATGTGGCCAGGTGACATGTTTAGGATATTAGGAAGTAAGCAGAAGTCATGGTTGTATCTTCCAGATCATATCATTAATTAATTAAGTTGCTTATCCTTTGCTTTTTCTCTTTTCTCTTTATTAAAATGCAGGTAAAGTGAAGTTGCATCAGTTTTAATAGTGAAGATAAGGGCTCTATCCTAGGAAATCATGGAGCACCCCAATAGAAGGGACCTGTTCCTTGTCTACTCTGGATAGTCTGCCTAAATTTGGATTGTTAATGAGAGAAAAATAAAATTATACCTCACCAGAGCTTCTGTATTTACTGTTCCTCTTGTAATAGTAGCTTAGTCTGTGCTCTAATCAATATGTTATAAAAGCATGACATAACATAGCATACTTGTGTTATATTCAGAAAGGTTGGAAACTCAGTTATAAAGAGAACAGAGATATGGACTAAATCTGGAAAGAAACGACATGATTAGATTTTTATTGGCACTGTATGTATTGTATTATAGATACAATCATGAGTCATCAGGTTCTTAAGCAGTCTGGTAATATGATCAGTTTAGTGTTCATGTATAGTACTTAGGTCTTTATATTTACCTAATTTGTGGTAACAGCATCTCAATTTCCTTTGGGGGAATTTCTTCTACCTCTTGTATGCAGACTCCATGGGATGGTAAGTCAAGATGAGCTAGTAGTCATCTGATAGGTATGTGACCTAATTTAGACAGTTAAATTCTATGTGCCAAAACTTTTAATCTGATTGGACTAGTACAAGGATGGAATCATATTTATTCACTAAACATGTGTTTGTTAATTAATTAAGCCTCTACTCTGTGCCGGGCACTATTATAGATATTGGAGTCAGTATACAAAAGAGATTTAAAAAACTTACAAATATATATCCACATGTATGGAATCTTTCTAGTAATATTATCCAGGTCTATTTGATTATTTCCTGTTCATGTACATTAGTATTATCCTGGTTCCTGTATTTTCTTATACATGTTTTCCAAACTTCCTGTCAATTCTGTGAGCTAATGTTACCCTAAACTTCCCCATTTCTTCAAGAGTCAGTGTCTATTTTTTGCAATCAATAACAGCTAGTATATATTTGAGTCAAAAATAATAATTTGATTCAGTTCAGTATAATGAACTTTATTACTTATCTATTGCATAGTAGTCACTGTGCAATATTCTGGGGAAAAATAAATAAGACATTATACTACCTGTGATAAATTGAATTACTGGACCAAATCTCACCTCATCCTACATCCACACCCTTACTCTAACCTTATTATTGTTAGTATACTGTCTTGTCCCTTAACTTTGTATTTGGACTTATGACTTGATTCAGCTATCTGTGTGTGGACAGTCCTTAGAGAGAGGGCCATAGCATATGTAATTAGTTATGATATGGTCATACTGGAGTAGGTTGGGTCCCTAATCAAATATAACATATGTTCTTATCAGAAGATGATTATGTGGAGAGAGGCATTCAAGAAGAACACTATGTGATGACAAAAGCAGAGACTGGAGTGATGCAGCTGAAAACCAAAGAATGCCAAGTATTGACGGCCTCTACCAGAAGCTAGGAAGAGGACCTACCAAAAAAG
Source organism: Hyperoodon ampullatus (assembly GCF_949752795.1). Lineage (NCBI taxonomy): Eukaryota > Metazoa > Chordata > Mammalia > Artiodactyla > Ziphiidae > Hyperoodon > Hyperoodon ampullatus. The sequence goes on along the minus strand of NC_136920.1, from coordinate 43,548,809 downwards.
ATATTCTACATCCAAAGACATAAAGAAGAAACCCACAAAGCAGTAGAAGGGGGACACTCACAATATAATCACAAAAGAAGATCTCAAATCAATAGCATAAACTTATACCTTAAGAAACTAAAAGGAAAATTATAAACTAAACCCAAAGCAAGTGGTAGGAATGAAATGATAAATATAAAGGGGGAGATTCCAGCCTTTTTTATCGATGGTTGTTAGGCAGTTAGTTGTGATTTTAGTGTGCTCATGAGAGGAGGTGAGCTCAAGGACCTCTACTCTACCATCTTGTCTCCAAACTTGAGATCTTCTTTTTTTTTTAACTAATTTTTTTGAATGTTATTTTATTTATTTTTTATACAGCATGCTCTTATTAGTTATCTATTTTATACATATTAGTGTGAGACCTTCTTTTTTAATGTAAGCATTTATAATTATACATTTCTCTCTGAGTCCTGCTTTCACTGCATCTCATAAATTTTATGCTGTTTTTTTCACTCTCATTTATTTCCAGAGTATTTCCTTTTTGACTTATATGATGTTTGACTATACCTTTAAATTTCCACACGTGTGGATTTTACAGTTTTCCTTCTATTATTGATTTCTAGTTTCATTCCACTGTGAACAGAAAAGATACTTGAAATGATTTAAATCTTTTAAAATTTATTGGCTTGTTTTGTGGACTCACATATAGTATATGCTGGAGAATGTTCCATGTATACTTGAGGAGAATGTGTATTCTGCTGCTGATGGGTTTATTTCTGGGGTCTCTATTCTGTTTCATTGATCTGAGTCATTTTTTATGCCAATACCGTATGTTTTGATTATTATAGCTTTGTAATATAGTTTGAAACAAGGAAGTGTGATGCCTCCAGGTTTGGTCTTCTTTTCCAAGATTGCTTTAGCTATTTGGGGCCTTTTCTGGTCCCATACAAATTGTAGGGTTTTTTTTTTTTTTTGACTTTTGATAGGGATATATTGAAGATTGTTTTGGAAATTATGGACATTTTAACAATATTAGCTCTTCAAACCCATGAATATGGGATGTCTTACCATCTATTTGTGTCTTCTTCAATTTCTTTGATCAATGACATAGTTTTCAATATAGAGATCTTTCAACTCCTTGGTTAAATTTATTCTTAAGTATTACATTATTTTGGATTCTATTGTAAATAAATGTTTAATATATATATAGGTTCTCTGTTATTAAGTATTTATGTATTTATAATTTCTATATCAAATTTATGAATTAATCTCTTTATCATTGCAGAGTGAACTTCTTTTTTTTTATAACAAATTTAATCAGTTATACATATACATATGTTCCCATATCCAATCCCTTTTGTGTCTCCCTCCCACTCTCCCTATCCCAACCCTCCAGGCAGTCACAATGCACAGAGCTGATCTCCCTGTACTATGCGGCTGCTTCCCACTAGCTATCTACCTTACGTTTGGTAGTGTATATATGTCCATGCCACTCTTTCACTTTGTCACAGCTTACCCTTCCCCCTCCCCATATCCTCAAGTCCATTCTCTAGTAGGTCTGTGTCTTTATTCCTGTCTTACGCCTATGTTCTTCATGACATTTTTTTTCCTTAAATTCCATATATATGTGTCAGCATACAGTATTTGTCTTTCTCTTTCTGACTTACTTCATTCTGTATGACAGGCTCTAGGTCCATCCACCTCATTACAAATAGCTCAATTTCATTTCTTTTTATGGCTGAGTAATATTCCATTGTATATATGTGACACATCTTCTTTACCCATTCATCCGATGATGGACACTTAGGTGGTTTCTGTCTCTGGGCTATTGTAAATAGGGCTGCTATGAACATTTTGGTACCTGTCTCTTTTTGAATTATGGTTTTCTCAGGGTATATGCTCAGTAGTGGGATTGCTGGGTCATATGGTAGTTCTATTTGTAGTTTTTTAAGGAACCTCCATACTGTTCTCCATAGTGGCTGTACCAATTCACATTCCCACCAGCAGTGCAAGAGTGTTCCCTTTTTTCCACACCCTCTCCAGCATTTATTGTTTCTAGATTTTTTGATGATGGCCATTCTGACTGGTGTGAGATGATATCTCATTGTAGTTTTGATTTGCATTTCTCTAATGAGTAAAGATGTTGAGCATCCTTTCCTGTGTTTGTTGGCAGTCTGTATATCTTCTTTGGAGAAATGTCTATTTAGGTCTTCTGCCCATTTTTGGATTGGGTTGTTTGTTTTTTTGTTATTGAGCTGCATGAGCTTCTTATAAATTTTGGAGATTAATCCTTTGTCAGTTGCTTCATTTGCAAATATTTTCTCCCATTCTGAGGGCTGTCTTTTGGTCTTGTTTATAGTTTCCTTTGCTGTGCAAAAGCTTTGAAGTTTCATTAGGTCCCATGTGTTTATTTTTGTCTTTATTTCCATTTCTCTAGGAGGTGGGTCAAAAAGGATCTTGCTGTGATTTATGTCATAGAGTATTCTGCCTATGTTTTCCTCTAAGAGTTTGATAGTGTCTGGCCTTACATTTAGGTCATTAATCCATTTTAAGCTTATTTTTGTGTATGGTGTTAGGGAGTGATCTAATCTCATACTTTTACATGTCCCTATCCAGTTTTCCCAACACCATTTGTTGAAGAGACTGTCCTTTCTCCACTGTACATTCCTGCCTCCTTTATCAAAGATAAGGTGACCATATGTCCATGGCTTTATCTCTGGGCTTTCTATCCTGTTCCATTGATCTATCTTCCTGTTTTTGTGCCAGTACCATACTGTCTTGATTACTGTAGCTTTGTAGTATAGTCTGAAGTCAGGCAGCCTGATTCTTCCAGCTCCATTTTTCGTTCTCAAGATTGCTTTGGCTATTTGGGGTCTTTTGTGTTTCCATACAAATTGTGAAATTTTTTGCTCTAGTTCTGTGAAAAATGCCAGTGGTAGTTTGATAGGGATTGCATTGAATCTGTAGATTGCTTTGGGTAGTAGAGTCATTGTCACAATGTTGATTCTTCCAATCCAAGAACATGGTACATCTCTCCATCTATTTGTATCATCTTTAATTTCTTTCATCAGTGTCTTATAATTTTCTGCATACAGGTCTTTTGTCTCCTTAGGTAGGTTTATTCCTAGATATTTTATTCTTTTTGTTGCAATGGTAAATGGGAGTGTTTCCTTGATTTCACTTTCAGATTTTTCATCATTAGTATATAGGAATGCCAGAGATTTCTGTGCATTAATTTTGTATCCTGCTACTTTACCAAATTCATTGATTAGCTCTAGTAGTTTTCTGCTAGCATCTTTAGGATTCTCTATGTATAGTATCATGTCATCTGCAAACAGGGACAGCTTTACTTCTTCTTTTCCGATTTGGATTCCTTTTATTTCCTTTTCTTCTCCGATTGCTGTGGCTAAAACTTCCAAAACTATGTTGAATAAGAGTGGTGAGAGTGGGCAACCTTGTCTTGTTCCTGATCTTAGTGGAAATGGTTTCAGTTTTTCACCATTGAGGATGATGTTGGCTGTGGGTTTGTCATATATGGCCTTTATTATGTTGAGGAAAGTTCCCTCTATGCCTACTTTCTGCACGGTTTTTATCATAAATGGCTGTGGAATTTTGTCGAAAGCTTTCTCTGCATCTATTGAGATGATCATATGGTTTTTCTCCTTCAATTTGTTAATATGGTGTATCACGTTGATTGATTTGCGTATATTGAAGAATTCTTGCATTCCTGGAATAAACTCCACTTGATCATGGTGTATGATCCTTTTAATGTGCTGTTGGATTCTGTTTGCTAGTATTTTGTTGAGGATTTTTGCATCTATGTTCATCAGTGATATTGGCCTGTAGTTTTCTTTCTTTGTGACATCCTTGCCTGGTTTTGGTATCAAGGTGATGGTGGCCTCGTAGAATGAGTTTGGGAGTGTTCCTCCCTCTGCTATATTTTGGAAGAGTTTGAGAAGGATGGGTGTTAGCTCTTCTCTAAATGCTTGATAGAATTCGCCTGTGAAGCCATCTGGTCCTGGGCTTTTGTTTGTTGGAAGATTTTTTATCACAGTTTCAATTTCAGTGCTTGTGATTGGTCTGTTCATATTTTCTATTTCTTCCTGATTCAGTCTTGGCAGGTTGTGCATTTCTAAGAATTTGTCCATTTCTTCCAGGTTGTCCATTTTATTGGCATAGAGTTGCTTATAGTAATCTCTCATGATCTTTTGTATTTCTGCAGTGTCAGTTGATACTTCTCCTTTTTCATTTCTAATTCTATTGATTTGAGTCTTCTCCCTTTTTTTCTTGATGAGTCTGGCTAATGGTTTATCAATTTTGTTTATCTTCTCAAAGAACCAGCTTTTAGTTTTATTGATCTTTGCTATCGTTTCCTTCATTTCTTTTTCATTTATTTCTGATCTGATCTTTATGATTTCTTTCCTTCTGCTAACTTTGGGATGTTTTTGTTCTTCTTTCTCTAATTGCTTTAGGTGCAAGGTTGGGTTGTTTATTCGAGGTGTTTCCTGTTTCTTAACGTGGGATTTTATTGCTATAAACTTCCCTCTTAGAACTGCTTTTGTTGCATCCCATAGGTTTTGGGTCGTCGTGTCTCCATTGTCATTTGTTTCTAGGTATTTTTTAATTTCCTGTTTGATTTCTTCAGTGATCACTTCGTTATTCAGTAGTGTATTGTTTAGCCTCCATGTGTTTGTATTTTTTTACAGATCTTTTCCTGTAACTGATATCTAGTCTCATAGCATTGTGGTCGGAAAAGATACTTGATACAATTTCAATTTTCTTAAATTTACCAAGGCTTGATTTTTGACCCAAGATAGGATCTATCCTGGAGAATGTTCCATGAGCACTTGAGAAAAATGTGTATTCTGTTGTTTTTGGATGGAATGTCCTATAAATATCAACTAAGTCCATCTTGTTTAATGTATCATTTAAAGCTTGTGTTTCCTTATTTATTTTCATTTTGGATGATCTGTCCATTGGTGAAAGTGGGGTGTTACAGTCCCCCACTATGATTGTGTTACTGTCGATTTCTCCTTTTATGGCTGTTAGTATTTGCCTTATGTATTGAGGTGCTCCTATGTTGGGTGCATAAATATTTACAATTGTTATATCTTCTTGGATCGATCCCTTGATCATTATGTAGTGTCCTTCTTTGTCTCTTCTAGTAGTCTTTATTTTAAAGTCTATTTTGTCTGATATGAGAATTGCTACTCCAGCTTTCTTTTGGTTTCCATTTGCATGGAATATCTTTTTCCATCCCCTTACTTTCAGTCTGTATGTGTCTCTAGGTCTGAAGTGGGTCTCTTGTAGGCAGCATATATATGGGTCTTGTTTTTGTGTCCATTCAGCTAATCTGTGTCTTTGGTGGGAGCATTTAGTCCATTTCTATTTAAGGTAATTATCGATATGTATGTTCCTATTCCCATTTTCTTAATTTTTTTGGGTTCGTTATTGTAGGTCTTTTCCTTCTGTTGTGTTTCTTGCCTAGAGAAGTTCCTTTAGCATTTGTTGTAAAGCTGGTTTGGTGGTGCTGAACTCTCTCAGCTTTTGCTTGTCTGTAAACGTTTTAATTTCTCCATCAAATCTGAATGGGATCCTTGCTGGGTAGAGTAATCTTGGTTGCAGGTTTTTCTCCTTCATCACTTTAATTATGTCCTGCCACTCACTTCTGGCTTGTAGAGTTTCTGCTGAGAGATCAGCTGTTATCCTGATGGGGATTCCCTTGTGTGTTATTTGTTGTTTTTCCCTTGCTGCTTTTAATATGATTTCTTTGTGTTTAATTTTTGACAGTTTGATTAATATGTGTCTTGGCGTATTTCTCCTTGGATTTATTCTGTATGGGACTCTCTGTGCCTCCTGGACTTGATTAACTATTTCCTTTCCCATATTAGGGAAGTTTTCAACTATAATCTCTTCAAATATTTTCTCAGTCCCTTTCTTTTTCTCTTCTTCTTCTGGAACCCCTATAATTCGAATGTTGGTGCGTTTAATGTTGTCTCAGAGGTCTCTGATACTGTCCTCTGTTCTTTTCATTCTTTTTTCTTTATTTTGCTCTGCAGCAGTTATTTCCACTATTTTATCTTCCACCTCACTTATCCATTCTTCTGCCTCAGTTATTCTGCTATTGATCCCATCTAGAGTATTTTTTATTTCATTTATTGTGTTTTTAATCGATGCTTGATTCATCTTTAGTTTTTCTAGGTCCTTGTTAACTGTTTCTTGCATTTTGTCTATTCTATTTCCAAGATTTTGGATCTGGGAAATAGAATCTTGGATCATCTTTACCATCATGATTCTGAATTCTTTTTCAGGTAGACTGCCTATTTCCTCTTCATTTGTTAGGTCTGGTGGGTTTTTATCTTGCTCCTTCTCCTGCTGTGTGTTTTTCTGTCTTCTCATTTTGCTTATCTTACTGTGTTTGGGGTCTCCTTTTTGCAGGCTCCAGGTTCGTAGTTCCCGTTGTTTTTCGTGTCTGTCCCCAGTGGCTAAGGTTGGTTTAGTGGGTTGTGTAGGCTTCCTGGTGGATGGGACTAGTGCCTGTTTTCTGGTGGATGAGCCTGGATCTTTTCTTTCTAGTGGGCAGGTCCACGTCCAGTGGTGTGTTTTGGGGTGTCTGTGGACTTTTTATGATTTTAGGCCACCTCTCTGCTAATGGGTGGGGTTGTGTTCCTGTCTTGCTAGTTGCTTGGCATAGGGTGTCCAGCACTGTAGCTTGCTGGTCGTTGAGTCAAGCTGGGTGCTGGTGTTGAGATGGAGATCTCTGGAAGATTTTCGCCATTTGATATTACGTGGAGCTGGGAGGTCTCTTGTGGACCAGTGTCCTGAAGTTGGCTCTCCCACCTCAGAGGCACAGCACTGACTCCTGGCTCCTCAATTTGGGATGATTTGTTGTCTATTCATGTATTCCACAGATGCAGGGTACATCAAGTTGATTGTGGAGCTTTAATCCGCTGCTTCTGAGGCTGCTGGGAGACGTTTCCCTTTCTCTTCTTTGTTCTCACAGCTCCTGGGTCTCAGCTTTGGATTTGGCCCCGCCTCTGCGTGTAGGTCGCCGGAGGGCGTCTGTTCTTCCCTCAGACAGGACAGGGTTAAAGGAGCAGCCTCTTCGGGGCCTCTGGCTCACTCAGGCCGGGCGGGAGGGAGGGACACGGAGTGCGGGGCGAGCCTGCAGCAGCAGAGGTCGGCGTGACGTTGCACCAGCCCGAGGCGCACCGTGCGTTCTCCCAGGGAAGCCGCCCCTGGATCCCGGGACCCCGGCAGTGGCGGGCTGCAGAGGCTCCCGGAAGGGCGGTGTGGACAGTGACCTGCACTCGCACACAGGCTTCTTGGCGGCAGCAGCAGCGCCCCCAGCGTCCCACGCCCATCACTGGGCTCCGCGCTTTCAGTCGCGACTCGCGCCCGTCTGTGGAGCCCCTTTAAGCAGCGCTCTTAATCCCATCTCCTCTCGCACCAGGAAGCCAAGAGGGAAGAAAAAGTCTCGCCTCTTCGGCAGCTCCAGAGTTTTCCCGGACTCCCTCCCGGCTAGCTGTGGCACATTAGCCCCCTTCTGGCTGAATTCTTGCCGCCAGCCCCAGTCCTCTCCCTGTGCTCTGACCGAAGCCCGAGCCTCAGCTTCTAGCGCCGCCCTCCCCGGCGGGCGAGCAGACAAGCCTCTCGGGCTGGTGAGTGCCGCTCGGCACTGATCCTCTGTGCGGGAATCTCTCCGCTTTGCCCTACCCAGGTATGTGGGGAGTTTCTTGCCTTTTGGGAGGTCTGGGGTCTTCTGCCAGCGTTCAGTAGGTGTTCTGTAGGAGTTGTTCCACGTGTAGCTGTATTTCTGGTGTATCCATGTGGAGGAAGGTGATCTCCGCGTCTTACTCTTCCGCCATCTTCCAGGACTAAGTCGCAGAGTGAACTTCTTTGTCTCTTGTTACAACTTTTGAATTAAACTCTATTTTGTCTGAGAAGTATAGCTGCACTTGTTCTCTTTTGGTTTCCATTTGAATAAATATCTTTTTCCATCTTTCATATTCAGTCTATGTGTTTTTGTTTTTGTTTTTGTTTTTTTTTTGCGGTACGCGGGCCTCTCACTATTTTGGCCTCTCCTGTTGCAGAGCACAGGCTCTGGATGCACAGGCTCAGCAGCCATGGATCATGGGCCTAGCCGCTCCATGGAATGTGGGATATTCCCGGACCAAGACATGTACCCATGTCCCCTGAATCGGCAGGTGGACTCTCAACCACTGCGCCACCAGGGAAGTCCTGTGTGTTCTTTTTAATTTTTTAAATTGAAGTATTTACAATGCTGTGCCAGTCTCTGCTTTACAGCACCATGACTCAGTTATACACTTATATTCTTTTTTTTATATTATTTTCCATATGGTTTATCACAGGATATTGATTATAGTTCCCTGTACTATACAGTAGGACCTTTTAGTTTATCCATCCTATATATAATAGTTTATATCTGCTAACCCCAAGCTCCCAGTCCTTCCCTTCCCCACACCCCTCCCCTTGGCAACCCCAAGTCTGTTCTCTATGTCTGTGGGTCTGTTTTTCTTTCGTGCGTAGGTTCATTTGTGCCATATCTTAGATTCCACATATAAGTGATATCATATAGTATTTGCCTTTCTCTTTCTTACCTAACTTAGCATGATAATCTCTAGTTGCATCCATGTTGCTGCAAGTGGTATTTCAGTTTCTTTTATGGCTGAGTAGTATTCCACTGTATATATATGTATCCCATCTTCTGTTTTTTTTTTAAACATCTTTATTGGAGTATAATTGCTTTACAATGTTGTGTTAGTTTATGCTGTATAACAAAGTGAACCAGCTATATGTATACACATATACCCATATCCCCTCCCTCTTGCATCTCCCTCCCACCCTCCCTATCCAACTCCTCTAGGTGGTCACAAAGCACTAGGCTGATCTCCCTGTGCCAAGCGGCTGCTTCCCACTAGCTATCTATTTTACATTTGGTAGTGTAGATATGTCCATGCCACTCTCTCACTTCGTCCCAGCTTACCCTTCCCCCTCCCCTTATCCTCAAGTCCATTCTCTACATCTGTGTCTTTCTTCCTGTCATGACCCTAGGTTCATCAGACTTTTTTTTTTTTTTAATTCCATATATATGTGTTAGCATATGGAATTTGTTTTCCTCTTTCTGACTTACTTCACTCTGCATGACAGACTCTGGTTCCATCCACCTCACTACAAATAACTCAATTTCGTTTCTTTTAATGGCTGAGTAATATTCCATTGTATATATGTGTCACATCTTCTTTATCCATTCATCAGTCAATGGACACTTAGGTTGCTTTCATGTCCTAGCTATTGTAAACAGTGCTGAAATGAACATTGTGGTACATGACACTTTTTGAATTATGGTTTTCTCAGGGTATAGGTCCAGTAGTGGGATTCCTGTGTCATTTGATAGTTCTATTTTTAGTTTTTTAAGGAACCTCCATACTGTTCTCCCTAGTGGCTGTATCAATTTACATTCCCACCAATAGTGCAAGACGGTTCCCTTTTCTCCACACCCTCTCTAGCATTATTGTTTGTAGAGTTTTTGATAATGGCCATTTTGACTGGTGTTAGGTGATACCTCATTGTAGTTTTGATTTGCATTTTTCTAATGATTAGTGATGTTGAGCATCCTTTCCTGTGTTTGGTGCCAACTGTATATCTTCTTTGGAGAAATGTCTATTTAGGTCTTCTGCCCATTTTTGGATTAGGTTTTTTTTTTTTTTTATTTTGAGCTACATGAGCTGCTTTTATATTTTGGAGCTTAATCCTTTGTCCATTGCTTCATTTACAAATATTTTCTCCCATTCTGAGGGTTGTCTTTTTGTCTTGTTTATGGTTTCCTTTGCTGTGCAAAATCTTTTAAGCTTCATTAGGTCCCTTTTGTTTAGTTTTGTTTTTATTTTCATTTCTCTAGGAAGTGGGTCAAAAAGGATCTTGCTGTGTTTTATGTCTTAGAGTGTTCTGCCTATGTTTTCTTCTAAGAGTTTTAGTGTCCAGTCTTATATTTAGGTCTTGAATCCATTTGGAGTTTATTTTTGTGTGTGGTGGTAGGGAGTGGTCTAATTTAATTCTTTTACAAGTAACTGCTTAGTTTTCCCAGCACCACTTATTGAAGAGGCTGTCTTTTCTCCATTGTATATTCTTTGCTCCTTTATCAAAAATAAGGTGACCAAATGTGTGTAGGTTTATCTCTGGTTATTCTGTCCTGTTACATTGACCTGTATTTCTGCTTTTGTGCCAGTACCATACTGTCTTGATTACTGTAGCTTTGTAGTATAGTCTGAAGTCAGGGAGACTGATTCCTATAGCTCTGCTTATCTTTCACAATTTTGCCTTGGTTATTTGGGTTCTTTTGTGTTTCCATACAAATTGTGAATTTTTTTGTTCTAGTTCTTTGAAAAATGCCATTGGTAGTTTGATAGGGCTTGCATTGAATCTGTCGATTGCTTTGTGTAGTAGAGTCATTTTCACAATGTTGATTCTTCCAATCCAAGAACATGGTATATCTCTCCATCTGTTGTATCATCTTTAATTTCTTTCAACAGTGTTTTATAGTTATCTGCATACAGGCCTTTTGCCTCCTTAACTAGGTTTATTCATAGGTATTTTATTCTTTTGTTTGCAATGGAAAATGGGAGTGTTTCCTTCATTTCTCTTTCAGATTTTTCATCATTATTGTATAGAAATGTAAGAGATTTCTGTGCATTAATTTTCTATCCTGATACTTTACCAAATTCATTGATTAGCTCTAATAGTTTTCTGGTAGCATCTTCAGCTTTCTCTATGTAGAGTATAATGTCATCTGCAAACAATGACAGTTTTACTTCCTATTTTCCGTTTTGGATTCCATTTATTTCTTTTTAATCTCTGATTGTTGTGGCTAAAACTTACAAAACTATGTTGAATAATAGTTGTGAGAATGGGCAACCTTGTCTTGTTCCTGATCTTATTGGAAATCGTTTAACTTTTTCAGCATTGCGAACGATGTTGGTTGTGGGTTTGTCATATATGGCCTCTATTAGGTTGAAGTAAATTCCCTCTATTCCTACTTTCTGGAGGGTTTTTATTATAAATTGGTATTGAATTTTGTTGAGAGCCTTTTCTGCATCTATTGAGGTGATCATATGGTTTAATGCTTCAGTTTGTTAATATGGTGTATCACATTGATTGATTTGCATATACTGAAGAATCCTTGCATTCCTGGGATAATCCCCACTTGATCATGGTGTATGATCCTTTTAATGTGATGTTTGATTCGGTTTCCTAGTATTTTTGCATCTATATTCATCACTGATATTGGTCTGTAATTTTCTTTTTTGGTGATATATTTGTCTGGTTTTGGTATCAGGGTGATGATGGCCTTGTAAAATGAGTTTGGGAATGTTCCTCCTTCTGCTATATTTTGGAAGATTTTAAGAAAGATAGGTATTATCTCTTCTCTAAATGTTTGATAGAATTCACCTGTGAAGCCATCTGGCCCTGGGCTTTAGTTTGTTGGAAGATTTTTAATCACAGTTTCAATTTCAGTGTTTGTCATTTGTCTCTTCATATTTTCTATTTCTTCCTGGTTCAATATCAGAAGGTTGTGCTTTTTTAAGATTTGTCCATTTCTTCCAAGTTGTCCATTTTATTGGCATATAGTTACTTGTAGTTGTCTCTCATCATTATTTGTATTTCTGCAGAGTCAATTTTTACTTCTTTTTCATTTCTAATTCTGTTGATTTTAGTCTTTTCCCTTTTTTTCTTGATGAATCTGGCTAATGGTTTATCAAAATTGTTTATCTTCTCAAAGAACCACCTTTTAATTTTATTGATCTTTGCTATCATTTTCTTCATTTCTTTTTCATTTATTTCTGATCTGATCATTATGATTTCTTTCCTTCTGCTAACTTAGGGTTTTTTGTTCTTCTTTCTCTAATTGCTTTAAGTGTAAGTTTAGGTTGTTTATTTGAGATTTTGCTTATTTCTTGAGGTAGGATTTTATTCCTGTAAACTTCCCTCTTAGAACTGCTTTTGCTGCATCCCATAGGTTTTGGGTCATTGTGTTTTAATTGTCATTTGTTTCTAGATTTTTTTGATTTCCTCTTTGATTTCTTCAGCTATCTATTGATTGTTTAGTAGTGTACTCTTTAGCCTTTATGTGTTTGTATTTTTTACAGTTTTTTTTCCTGTAATGTATATCTAGTCTCATAGTGTTGTTGTCAGAAAAGATACTTGATATGATTTCAACTTTCTTAAATTTACCACAGCTTGATTTTTGACCCAAGGTATGATCTACTCTTGAGAATGTGCCATGAGCACTTGAGTTGAAAGTATATTCTCTTGTTTTTGTATGGAATGTCCTATAAATATCAATTAAGTCCGTTTTGCTTAATGTGTCTTTTCGAGCTTTTTTCCCCTTATTTATTTACATTTTGTATGGTCTGTCCATTGGTGAAAGTGAGGTGTTAAAGTCCCCTACTATTATTGTGTTACTGTCAATTTCCCCTTTTATGGCTGTTAGGATTTGCCTTATGCATTGAAGTGCTCCTATTTTGGGTGCATAAATATTTACAATTGTTATAACTTGGATTTATCCCTTGATCATTATGTAGTGTCTTTCTTTGTCTCTTGTAATAGTCTTTATTTTAAAGTCTATTTTTTCTGATATGAGAATTGTTACTCTAGTTTTCTTTTGATTTCCATTTGCAATGAATATCTTTTTCCATCCCCACATTTTCAGTCTGCATGTGTTCGTAGGTCTGAAGTGGGTCTCTTTTAGACAGCATATTTATGAGTCTTGTTTTTGTATCCTTTCAGCCAGTCTATGTCTTTTGGTTGGAACACTTAATCTATTTACATTTATGGTAATTATTGATACGTATGTTCCTATTACCTTTTTCTTAATTGTTTTGGGTTTGTTATTGTAGGCCTTTTTCTTCTCTTGTGTTTCCTACCTGGAGAAGTTCCTTTGTCATTTGTTGTAAAGCTGGTTTGGTGGTGCTGAATTCTCTTAGCTTATGCTTGTCTGTAAATCTTTTAATTTCTCAATTGAATCTGAATGAGATCCTTGCTGGGTAGTGTAATCTTAGTTGTAAGTTTTCCCTTCCATCACTTAAATATGTCTTGCCAGTCCTTTCTGGCTTACAGATTTTCTGCTGAAAGATCATCTGTTAATCTTATGGAGATTCCCTTGTATGTTATTTGTTGCTTTTCCCTTGTTGCTTTTATATTTTTTCTTTGTATTTAATTTTTGATCACTTGATTTATATGTGTCTTGGCGCGTTTCTCCTTGGATTTATCCTGTATTGGACTCTCTGCCCTTCCTAGACTTGAATGACTATTTCCTTCCCCATATTAGGGAAGTTTTCAACTATAATCTTTTCAAAATTTTCTCAGTCCCTTTCTTTTTCTCTTCTTCTTCTGGGACATCTGTAATTCAAATGTCTGTGCATTTAATGTTGTCCCAGAGGTCTCTAAGACTGTCCTCAATTCTTTTCATTCTTTTTTCTTTATTCTGTTCTGTGGGAGTTCATTCCACTATTTTATCTTCCATGTCACTTATCTGTTTTTCTGCCTCAGTTATTCTGCTATTGATTTCTTCTAGATAATTTTTCATTTCAGTTATTGTGTTGTTCATCATTGTTTGTTTGCTCTTTAGTTCTTCCAGGTCCTTGTTATACTTTTCTTGTGCTTTCTCCATTCTGTTTCCAGGATTTTGGATCATCTTTACTGTCATTCCTCTGAATCCTTTATCAGGTAGACTGCTTATTTCCTCTTCATTTGTTTAGTCTGTTGGGTTTTTACCTTGCTCATTTATCTGCTGCATATTTCTCTGTCTTCTCATTTTGCTTAACTTACTGTGTTTTGGTTCTCTTTTTCTCAGGCTTCATGTTTGTAGTTCCTATTGTTTTTGGCTTCTGCCCCCAGTTGGTAAGTTTGGTTCAGTGGGTCATGTAGGCTTCCAGGTGGAGGGGCTTGTGCCTGTGTTCTGGTGGATGAGGCTGGATCTTGTCTTTCTGGTGGGTAGGACTGCCTCTGGTGCTGTGTTTTGGGGTGTCTGTGAACTTATTGTGATTTTAGGCAGGCTCTCTGCTAATGGTTGTGTTTGTTTTCCTGTCTTGCTAGTTTTTTGAAATGGTGTTTCCAGTACTGGTGCTTGCTTTTCATTGCGTGGAGCTGGGTCTTAGCATTGAGATGGAGATCTCTGGACGAGCTCTTGTCAGTTGATATTATATGGGACCAGGAGGTCTCTGGTGTTTCACATCTTTATCCATTTTTCTGTCAATGGAAATTTAGGTTGTTTCCACGTTTTGGCTATTGTGAATAGTGCTGCTATGAATATAGGAGTGCATGTTTTCTTTTTGAATTATAGTTTTGTCTAGGTATATGCCCAGGAGTGGGATTGCTAGATCATATGGTAATTCTATTTTTAGTTTTCTGAGGAACCTCCACACTGTTCTCCATAGTGGCTGCACCAACTTATATTCCCACCAACAGTGTAGGAGTGTTCGCTTTTCCCCCACACCCTTTCCAGCATTGTAATATATAATGGGAAAAAGACAGTCTCTTCAGCAAGTGGTGCTGGGAAAGTTGGACAGCTGAATGTAAATCAATGAAGTTAGAATACACCCTCACACTATACACAAAAATAACTCAAAATGGCTTAAAGACTTAAACATAAGACATGACACTATGAAACTCTTAGAAGAGAGCAAAGGCAAAACATTCTCTGACATAAATTGTACCCAAGTTTTCTTAGGTCCGTCTCCCAAGGCAATAAAAATAAAAACAAAAGTAACCAAATGAGACTTAGTCCAACTTACAAGCTTCTGCACAGCAAAGGAAACAATAAAAAAAAATAATTAAAAAAACATATGGAATGGGAGAAAATATTTGCAAATGATGCAAAATACAAGGGCTTAATCTCCAAACAGCCGGTAGAGTTCAACAACTACAACAACAACAAAAAAAATAAACAAACACCCCAATCTATTTGTGTTCTTAAAGCTGAAATGAGTCTCTTGTAGGTAGCATATACCTACATGTTGAGTCTTTTTAAATTTTAATCAGTTTAACCACTTAATTCTTTTGATTGGATAATTTTGTGCATTTACATTTAAAGTAATTACTTATAGGTATGGACTTATTATTGGTTTTTAGTTACTGTATTCTGCTTATCTTATAATTTCTTTGTTCCTTTCTTCCTCTCTTGCTCTTTCTTTGTGATTTGATGATTTTTTGTAGTGGTATTTTGACTCCTTTCTCTTTATCTTTTGTGTATCTATTATAGAGTTTTGCTTTTTGGTTACCATAAGGCTTACATAAAGTATACTATAACAGCCTATTTAGGTTAATAATAACTTTATTTCAAGTGAATACAAAAACTCTCCCCCCAACATTTTGTTTTTACTATTTGTATGTGTTTTTTTTTTACATTGTGTAACCATTAACATATTATAGTTGTAGTTTTGAAAATACTTCTGTTTTTTAACTTTCATACTAGAGTTATAAGTGACTCACCCAACAGCATTACAATAATTTATTCTGAATTTAACTATATATTTACTTTATCAAAGAATTTTATATTTTTATATGTTTTCCTGTCACTAATCAGCATCCTTTTGTTTCAGCTAGAATAACTTCCTCTAACATATTTTTAAGGCCAGTTTAGTGGTGGTGGACTCCTTCAGCTTTTTGTTGTTGTTGTTTAGAAAACTCTTTATCTCTCCTTCAAATCTGTTTGACAACTTTGCTGAGTAGAATATTCTTGTTTGGAGCCACCCTATTTTCAGCTCCAACTTAACCTTTACCTCCTGCTTGTGCTAAGCTTAAAAATTAGCCAAGGTTAAACGTTACTGTCTCCTCAGGTCTTTTCTGAGCATGTTTCCTGTCGTGCATATGCACATGGGCTTTCTAGTTGACCCAGTACATGCTGAAACTTTTCAAAGTCCTTAATCCCCCCAATTCTCACTATCAATATTTTCTTCCCAGGCTGTGTGTCCTTTATGTGCCTCAACGGTTATTTTTTACCCTACATGGCAAGGGATTTTCATTTGTTTCTGAATGTTTTCATAGTGTCCCCTGTTTGATAGATTTCCCGGATAGGCAAAACAAAGGGAAGCCCCTTGCATTAGTACTTTTGAAAATCTGTCAGGTCAAAAAAAGCAATATTTCTTGGAAACATGGTCTGCTCTATTCATTTTAAAAATCGGATACCTGCATCTGGAATGTGGGTTGCCATCCTCAAGACCTTGGCAGTGCTAGGGAAATGGATGGAATCAGGGTCAATTAAAATGTCACAACAAATTTCTACCATGTTCAAACTGTCTTTAAGGGTTTGCTTATTTCCTCTAAACTTTTGACTATCTCTCTGAGTTCTGCTACGATTAATTCTGACAGTTTTTACTAGAGCTTTCAGTGTTTCTGTGGAAGAAGAGACCCACCTGCCCAGAGTTCCCTACTTTGCCATTTTCACTGACATTACCTACGCCTGCATTTCTTTTTCATTTTTTTTTTTTTTGTGTGTGTGTGTGTGCTATGTGGACTTCTCACTGTTGTGGCCTCTCCCGTTGCAGAGCACAGGCGCCAGACGTGCAGGCTCAGCAGCCATGGCTCACGGGCCCAGCCGCTCGGTGGCATGTGGGATCCTCCCGGACCGGGGCACAAACCCATGTCCCTTGCATCGGCAGGCAGACTCTCAACCACTGCACCACCAGGGAAGCCCCACCTGCATTTCTTAACATGACTAATTGTGTACTACCGAGTAGAGAATATATGATTCAAGTTCTTACATTTTCTAATATAATAGAGGTCATGTCCATTATGCAGAAATGTGTTCATGTACATATAATAAGCTATAATCAGTAATGAAGATTAGAGGGAAGGGAATATTAAAGTCAGTCAACTGAAGTGACCTTTTCAATATTGCTCTGTTGTTTTTTGACTGAGAAAGGGACAGAGCCCATGTATTCTGTCTTTCAGCTCAGCACAATCCTTCATAGTAGATTGCTGTTGAATATTCACTAGTACATATTTTGTAACTTCCAGTTCAGTTTCTTGTTGGTGACATAAAACTTAAATCAATAAAAAATACATATCATTAATCCTCAAAGCCAACAACATTGGTTTTCATAACAGTGATTTTAAAATCCCTTTTAATATGTGACACAGAGATTCACTTTCTCTCCCTAAATGTTCTTAAATATATGCTCTCCTTCCAGTGCTTCTAAATTTGGATCTTATACTTTAGCTTTTAATGTCAATTCAAAGTGAGGCCAAATGTAAAAAGCAATATGTATATGTGTGTGTAAGGGGAAGGAAATACATAAAAGCTATAGTTATCTAATGGAGCAGCTGCTTAAGAAATCTTTGTGCAAACTTAGGTTAATTTACTGCTTAAGGAAATATTAGAAAATACTTCATATGTGTTTGGTGAGCGAGGGACAGTTAAGCCCTTGCAATGGAGAAGGTACAAAAGCAGCAAGTACAACCTGAGAATCCTGTATGGTACCTGATATCTATGGACAATAGTCAAGTGTTTTGTAAGAAAGGAATGCTCAAGAGCTAGCAAATTCTGTATTTAAACCTACAAATGTTTACAACTCTTGTTTTTTTTAAACTTTTCTGTGTTTTATTAGCTGTTTTCTTTGCAATTTTAGTGAGAATTGTGGCTTCTATTTCTCTCATATCCAAGTCTGATGTCATTGTGTCCAGTAATATTCAGTCAGTTTCATCCAGAAGCCAGAATTTTAAGTGTAAATGTCTTTCCTGTGTTATGCTTTATAAAGTTCCTGGGTGATTTCTGCAGGCAAGCTTTTCAATCTGACTCAGTCCCCACCATTTTACTCTAATATAGGTTTTCAGCTGGAGACTATTTCATGTTGGCGAGATGGTGATATATTCTTAAAAGTTTGTAAAAGGTCTACATGGGAACAAAAGCTTTCCCCACAATTTAATTGCTTATAGCATACTTGAAATTTTATCTAAATGAAAAAATTAATCTCAAACATCAAGTTTTGTTGTTTCACAGCTTTGCTTAAGCTTGGAGTCATTAAGAAATATATTCAGAATTAACAATAAATTGTTTGAAATAAAGGCAACCATTATGAACACTTTTGCCTTTCCTGATAGTGGCTTGGGGTATAAATGCCTAAGAATCATTATTCTTAGAAGACATATAATACTTTATTAATAAAATATGAGTCAAAAGTTTCATTTAAAGTCTTCTAGTTATTTTATTTTCTGGGAGAAAAAAACAGCATTTTGTCATTTTTAAAAATAAGGAAATATATGTATGCGTTAAGTGATTTATCCCAGGTCTGACTGAAAGACTCAGGATTAGCTTCTATTTTTTGCTTATGTGAATTTCTTACCCAATCCTCACGTGGTACTCCATGGCATAGATAGAAGAGGTGTGGCCAGATGTCCCCCAAACGGGTTTCTTTGATACATGTACCTTTCACTGATTAACCTACCATATTCTCTTGAGTATTATCTTTATGGCCTTTTAGGAAGAGTATTGATAAGATATTGAAAACTAAAGGTCACAATCATTCATAATTCTCAAGATTTCAATATGACATTCTTTTGTTTGAAAATTTAAAACAAGATATTTTGACATTACTTCATACTATGCAAGAAATTATAAATGCTGATTGATGGTAAGATTTTTTAAGTTTCCCACAAAGAAACCTAAAAAAAAGGTAGACTATTTAAGATCTAGCATGTCTGATAAAAAGAAGGATAAAAGAAGGAGAATAGAAGGAGAATTGTAAAGATTGTTTAGTTCTCGTACAGATATATCTGCAGATAGAGACTTTTCAAATCCATGAATTATCCTGTGTTCCAGTTTCTAATTCACATACAATTGCTTTCTCCTATTATGTCTATGTTATGATTTGTCAACTGAAAAAAATGCACCACCTAAAAGTTGAGAATTATCTTTTATTTGGGAGATTACTGAAGACTATAGCCTGAGAACCAGCCTCTCATAGAGCTCTGAGGAACTGTTCCAGAGAGATCAGGGGCTAGCCAGGATATAGAGCAGTTCTTGCTGAAAAACAACAGCAACATATAGTTGAACATCAAAAGATTACTGCTAACCACAAAAAAAAAAAAACCAAAAAACCCAGACATCTCAAATTTTAGTACATTTTTATGTACAGGAAGATACAAGAACCTGGGCTCATTGAAATTATTCCTTTGATATACATCTTAACTACAAAGCGCCAGTATCTGGTTTCTCTCCATCCTATATTCCCCTAAGGGTGCACTGTTAGGGGTGGCTACAGTGGCTGATGGCTTGATGGTGGACAACATTCATGTTTACTAAAATGGCAGGTAATGTTTTTCTTTTTTTTTTTTTTTGGTCCACAGATTTTATTTCAGGTTTTAGAAGTAGATTAATAAACAAAATCCTCTTGAACTTTACAAGTAGTTGGAATTTCACCATATTTTATTTCACCTTTGGAACCTCACTTTCTACTGATAGCACCTGCACTTCAAGCATGAAGAAGAAATAAACTTACTTACATTTGCTTTTAAATTAAAATTTGAACAGAAGGCAAATTTAGGAATATGATTGTTATCATCCCCTGGAAAGTACATTAGTTGTTTTTGAGCTGTTACTATCATTATCAATGTTTTGAACAGAAACTTTAAATACAAGATAATGAAATTGTCAATGTCATTCTACTTCTTTCATTTTAAATCACTGATGTAAATTATCAATGAGTATTTATTGATAATTCCAATCCTATTGTTAAACTCAGTATTATGTTCATGACCTAATTATCTATATATCCATATGGCCATGCCACTCTGTGTCCCAGGCCTGTACTCTTTCTCACTGACGTGTTCCCGCAAGTCATAATTAACCTCTCTCCTGTTTCTACCTTCAATATGTAGTAAATTTAATTCTTATAAATAAACCATTATGTCAGAAATATCAGTTTACTTCTGGAATTTTCCCAGGTTTCTTATTCTCTACGGTGTTAAACTCTTTTAGTTAGCACTCTGAAACTGTAACATGGTGGTAGGAGCAGGCAACAGGGAGGCTGAGCAGGGAATTCATGTTCTTTGCTCCCCATTTCATCTTACTGGGTACAACGTCTTCAGGATACTTTTGTTGTCACAGTGAGGAGGGCACCATTGTCAAGGGCAAGTAGGTAATACACAAAAATATCAGTATCCCTATAATACTCTTGGAATATCCCACTTATCAAAACAGCATGCTGCATTCCATGGCACTTTGATATTTATTAATGCACAAAACGTCTCATAGAAATATAGTCTTAAAACATATCTCTATATAATCTTTAAATCCACGGTTTTTTCTTAATTTTTATATTCATTAAATTTTCCAGGAATATAATACCATATAACTAGATGAAATATTATATTTTATTTTGTTTTGAATTTTAAAATGAGTTGTTAACCTTTAGAAAAATCATAGCATTAATAGCAATGCCAACTTTCTGTATCTGAGTCACAAATACAACTATCAATTTGAATTTATGGCTCATTCATTAATATTCATTCTATCTATAGGAACAAGCATATGGCCATTTCCTTACATTTTCTAAAGTCAGTATACCAAAGCATTTACATATTGAATGATAACTGCAATCATAATTTTTATTACTTTTGTCGATTACTGTTAGGA
Source organism: Hyperoodon ampullatus (assembly GCF_949752795.1). NCBI lineage: Eukaryota > Metazoa > Chordata > Mammalia > Artiodactyla > Ziphiidae > Hyperoodon > Hyperoodon ampullatus. The sequence goes on along the minus strand of NC_136920.1, from coordinate 43,528,177 downwards.
CATTATATTGATTTTTAAGTAATATGAATAAGTGCTTAATTGTCTCTGTGAATTACATTAGGATACTAAAGGGGACTTTATTCATAAAGTTATTGAAAAAAGAGACTGGGCCTGTTAGAATTAATAATCACAGTTCTATAATATATGAAGTGACTATGGAAAAATAAAGGGCTAAAACAAGAATTGCCCCCATGATCTGGGACTGAATTCAAGTCAGAATACAGAATAGAAGAAGATCCAAAACAAATAAGAGCAAAGAGACCAAATGTCATCGTGACTCACTGGAGTCAGGTCACAAAAGTAGTTTTAAGTGTCTGCCTTGTTAATTCAAAGGACATTAGTTCTAAGAATGGGAAAAGAAGAGACTAAGGATTAAAACAGACAGAGACTGAATGAGCTTCTACTGAGTGGGAGAGAGGGTGCAATTCAGGGTGAGGACAAGGAAAGGGAAAAATGTTGTCTGGAAAATTAATGATCAGTATAGAGGTTGGCCCTGCTAAGCTCTTGATTTGGCCTTTTTATAAAGGAACATGTGTAACAAGATTACTCTGCTCTGGTGCCCCCATCTATTTCTCTTCCCATTCTCTCTTGTACTTTGTTTCTGTGAGCTCGTATTTCTTATCTTCCTCTCTGAATGTTCAGACCCCTGCATGGCCTTTTTTGGTTCCTTTTATTCTCACCTGAAGGTGCAATTCCTGAGGTGTCTTTTATGTCAGCTTCTTGCATCTACCTGTTCCTGATGTATTGCTCTCTCCAAATTATGTTTTTGAATATGGGGGATCAGTGAAGGCCAAAATTTCCATGTGTCTCCTGGAACTCTCACCTAGTGCAGACTTTAATTTAAAGTACTGTCAATGATTCCTGACCTAATTCTTTATTCTTGATCACTGGTCTAGATTCAGTACAGTCACACATAGATGGAGATTAAAATAGGCCTTTTCAAAGATAATTCATTCTTCTAGGTTGTTTAGGTACCTTTTGCTGATGGCTGTCCTCATGAAACAAAGAAATTGTTACACTTTTGATTCTTGTAATAACATTCAGAGCCCAAGAAAAAGTTTTACCGGAAGATATTATCTAAGCATCCAGTGCCATTTTACATGAAGTGAGATATTACAAGGACTGGGAAACTTTAAAGGACTAGATAGTAAATATTTTACATTTGGGGCCAAATAGCCTTCATCAAATCTACTGAATATTGCCAGTGTAGTGAAAAAGCAGCCCTACACAAGGCATAAACAAATGAATATGTCTGGTTTCCAATAAAACTTGATTTACAAAAAGAGGCGGTAGGTTGCATTTAGCCCCTAGGCCATAGTTAGCTAACCCTGGACTATCACACTGGTAGCTTTTAATAGCTCAGTGAATTAATTTGAACTTAAATCTGTTTTATAATTTTTTCCCTTCTGCACAGTCTGCCCAGGAAGATTCCAGTGTAAACTACACCTTTGCCCAGCAAATGAAATCAACTTGAGTTCATATGAGATAGTTGCAATATATAGTCTTATGTTATGCTTACTGTGTAAAGTATATAAAAATTGTTAAGCCTTGCCAAAATTCTATGCTCAGAAATGGTGAATGATAAAGTTTAAGACTGAGAGGGAGTTGATATTTATTGTTATAAGGGACATAGTATGCTTTTTCTTAACCCCATTTGTTAACCATTTAAAATATTTTAGAGTAGTTAAATTGTACAACCAAAGTGCACTTTTCGAAACAGTGAGAGCTAACTTAAAAAACATCAATGCTCCATACAATTAAAGGAATGAAAACATCAAAACTACAGAGTTAATGAAAATAAAATATTGAAAGGGTCTTTACCTAACTACTAGTATAACCATTATCCATTCTTGGTCTGGTCAAGAAATATTTGTGTGTGTGTGTGTGTGTGTGTGTGTGTGTCTGTGTGTCTCTCAACACAGATGGCTCCCTAAGTCTTTGATCCTTTGTCAAAATTTCAACATAGCAGATTGAAGTTATTGTCGCCAAAATCAAAATCAGAGCCTGAAAAATGTACTTATACTGAATGTAATTCCCGTTTAACGTTCCTCTTTTGGATGACTTCAACTTTAGAACTTTTGCCCAAAGTAGCTCAGGTTAAAATTATTTAAGAAATTTAAAATCAATCAGAAAAAAGAAGGAAATCCTGTCATTTGTGACAACATTGGTGGGACTTGAGAGAATTATGCTTAGTGAAATAAGACATAGAAAGATAAATATTGAATGATTTCACTTATATGTGGAATGTAAAATAAAACCCAAACTCATAGAAGCAGAGATCAGATTGGTGGTTGCCAGAGGTAGTGAGGTGGAGAGTGGAGGAGGTCAAAAGTTATAAATTTCTAGTTACATGATAAATAAGTCCTAATGATGTAATGTACAATATGGTGACTATAGTTAACAATACTGTATTGTGTATTTAGAACTTGTGAAGAAAGTAGATCTTAAACGTTCTCACCACAAGGAAAAAACAATTTGTAACTATGTGAGGTGATGGATGTTTACTAAACTTATTATGGTAATCATTTCAAAATATATACAAATATCAAATCATTATGTTGTACACCTTAAACTTTTATACTTTTATATGTCAATAACAACCCAATAAAACTGAAAAACAATAAAATTAAAACAATATTTGCAGTCTTCTTAATATAGTGTTTAGGAGACAGCGTTCTGGGAAAAAAATTACCCAGGTCCAAATTCTTAAGCAATCATTTGGTCAGGTGTCTAATGTTATGTTCTGAAGTATCTTTGAGTTTATTTCCTTAGAAAGAAAAACTGCCACTTTTCAAGAATGATTTAGAAATTTTCCATTTTGCTCTTTATTGACTGTATCTTACCTATCAAATTATTTCATTCATCTAAAAAGTATTTAATGAGAGCTTATTACATGCAAGGACTTGTTTATACAAAAGTAAACAGATATGAATCTAGTTCTTATGGAGTTTCTAGGCTGATAAACAATTCAGAGTAAAGAAGTAGATGCAGAAATAAATATTTATTTAAAATGCAACCATTTTAAATGTGCAAATGTAAAATGTGTAAATGTAAAATGTATGTGCAATGATAATAGGAACCTGAACAGTACAGCATGAGTTGCACACCTCCGAGAATTATGCCCTTTTCATTATACATACATATTTTGATTCAAAGGTGTCATTTACATAGAATCCTAGGGAGTCACGTATCCCTGGAGTTGGCAATAAGCTGTCCCTGGTAGTGTGATGGAGAATAACAGTGTGATGAAAGATAGGGAGAAAAGACAAAAGTATAAAAGCAGAAATATATCGTGCATATAGTAGTTAGGAAATACTTTTCTGAGAAGTTAACATTTAAGATAAACAGAGAAGGAAAAGGAGTAGCCATACTACAGCAGAGAAAACATTTTCCAAACTAAGAATAGAACAAAAAATGAGGCCATATGTTGGAAAGAACAGTGTTTTTTTTTTTTTTTTTGAGAATTAAAAAAAAAAAAGAGTCAGCAGGATAGGAGGTAATCTGTGGCATGTGGTGAGGTAGTAAGAAACCTAGGGGACTTAAAGTCACAGTAAGGATTTTCAATTTAATTCTTGGTGAAAAGGGAAATGACTGAAGAGAGAGTGATATGGTCTGACATATTTTCAGAGGAAGTTCTGGATATTTCATATTCAGTCAAAAGTGCTGAAATTATATCAAGAAAGAAAGTACGTCATTGAACCAGGAGAGTAATAATAGATAGGAAGAAAAATAGACAGATTTGAGGTATATTTTAGAGGAAGAACTGACAGGATTTTGCTTTAATTTATTCAACATCATCCTTACTGATTACATGAAACACAATAGGTCCTTAGGAGGGAAGCTAGATTGGCTATAACTAAACATTACCGAAAATATCTAATCAGACTTGTGTAATAATGTTGAATAATTTGGGGTGAAGTGGAATTTTCATTGCCATTCAGATAAACTTACGCCATTACTAAAAAAAAAAAAAAAAAAAGATGAGGTGATGGAAAAATCAAAGCATAAATAAAGTCCTTTTTTAGTTCAGAACTGCTTTAAGTCAGAATGAAGAAATTCCTGAATGAATTTCAACTATTCATTTTAATAATATTCCCTGATTTACTTTCTGTTTCACAAATTTTCTAGGGGGGAAAAGACATCACTAAAATAGCTTTAAGAGTTAAACTAGACATTTCCTAATCATCTATGCCAATTGAATTTCATTAAATATCTATCCATTGGGTAGGCAATGTTTAGAATGATAAATAAATGCTAAGTTCCTGCTTTACATCCTAACGTCTTCTCACAGATGATAGAAATAAAAGTAAAAATGACCATTTTCTCTTAACATCGTATTATATATCCTCAGTAATAATAATTTCATGTTTTGTCTAATACTACAACCCATTATAAAGTCAAATGTTGTAGCAAATATCAGAATACATATATTTTTTGTTCAATCTTGAATATTTTATTAATAAATTTAATATTCGTTAATTTACCTTCAATGTTTTTTTTTATTTTTATTTTTTTTCGGACAAACACTTAGAGAATTTATTACCAGCAGACCTTCATTACAAGAAACATTGAAGGAAGTCCTTTTTTTTTTTTTTTTTTTTAGTTTCTGCTTTATAACAAAGTGAATCAGTCATACATATACATCTGTTCCCACATCCCTTCCCTCCTGCGTCTCCCTCCCTCCCACACTCCCTATCCCACCCCTCCAGGTGGTCACAAAGCACCGAGCTAATCTCCCTGTGCTATGTGGCTGCTTCCCACTATCTATCTACCTTACGTTTGGTACTGTATATATGTCCATGCCTCTCTTTCCCTTTGTCACAGCTTACGCTTCCCCCTCCCCATATCCTCAAGTCCATTCTCAAGTAGGTCTGTGTCTTTATTCCTGTTTTACCCCTAGGTTCTTCATGACATTTTTTTTCTTAAATTCCATATATATGTGTTAGCATACGGTATTTGTCTTTCATTTTCTGACTTACTTCACTCTTTATGACAGACTCTAGGTCTATCCACCTCATTACAAATAGCTCAGTTTCGTTTCTTTTTATGGCTGAGTAATATTCCATTGTATATATGTGCCACATCTTCTTTATCCATTCATCCGATGATGGACACTTAGGTTGTTTCCATCTCCGGGCTATTGTGAATAGAGCTGCAATGAACATTGTGGTACATGTCTCTTTTTGAATTATGGTTTTCTCAGGGTATATGCCCAGTAGTGGGATTGCTGGGTCATATGGTAGTTCTATTCGGAGTATTTTAAAGAACCTCCATACCATTCTCCATAGTGGCTGTACCAATTCACATTCCCACCAGCAGTGCAAGAGTGTTCCCTTTTTTCCACACCCTCTCCAGCATTTATTGTTTCTAGATTTCTTTATGATGGCCATTCTGACTGGTGTGAGATGATATCTCATTGTAGTTTTGATTTGCATTTCTCTAATGATTAATGATGCTGAGCATTCTTTCATGTGTTTCTTGGCAGTCTGTATATCTTCTTTGGAGAAATGCCTATTTAAGTCTTCTGCCCATTTTTGGATTGGGTTGTTTGTATTTTTGCTATTGAGCTGCATGAGCTGCTTATAAATTTTGGAGATTAATCCTTTGTCAGTTGCTTCATTTGCAAATATTTTCTCCCATTCTGAGGGTTGTCTTTTGGTCTTGTTTATGGTTTCCTTTGCTGTGCAAAAGCTTTGAAGTTTCATTAGGTCCCATTTGTTTATCTTTGTTTTTATTTCCATTTCTCTAAGAGGTGGGCCCAAAAGGATCTTGCTGTGATTTATGTCATAGAGTGTTCTGCCTATGTTTTCCTCTAAGAGTTTGATAGTGTCTGGCCTTACATTTAGGGCTTTAATCCATTTGGAGCTTATTTTTGTGTATGGTGTTAGGGAATGATCTAATCTCATACTTTTACATGTCCCTGTCCAGTTTTCCCAGCACCACTTATTGAAGAGGCTGTCCTTTCTCCAATGTACATTCCTGCCTCCTTTATCGAAGGTAACTTGACCATATGTGCATGGGTTTATCTCTGGGCTTTCTATCCTGTTCCATTGATCTATCTTTCTGTTTTTGTTCCAATACCACACTGTCTTGATTACGATAGCTTTGTAGTATATTCTGAAGTCAGGGAGCCTGATTCCTCCAGCTCCGTTTTTCATTCGCAAGATTGCTTTGGCTATTCGGGGTCTTTGTTTTTCCAAAGAAATTTTGATTTTTTTTGTTCTAGTTATGTGAAAAATGCCTGTGGTAGTTTTATAGGGATTGCATTGAATCTGTAGATTGCTTTGCGTAGTAGAGTCATTTTCACAATATTGATTCTTCCAATCCAGGAGCATGGTATATCTCTCCATCTCTCTGTATCATCTTTAATTCCTTTCATCAGTGTCTTATAATTTTCTGCATGCAGGTTTTTTGTCTCCTTAGGTAGGTTTATTCCTAGATATTTTATTCTTTTTGTTGCAATGGTAAATGGGAGTGTTTTCTTGATTTCACTTTCAGATTTTTCATCATTAGTGTACAGGAATGCCAGAGATTTCTGTGCATTAATTTTGTATCTTGCTATTTTACCAAATTCATTAATTAGCTCTAGTAGTATTCTGGTAGCATATTTAGGATTCTCTATATATAGTATCATGTCATCTGCAAACAGTGACAGCTTTTCTTCTTCTTTTCCAATTTGGATTCCTTTTATTTCCTTTTCGTTTCTGATTGCTGTTGCTAAAACTTCCAAAACTAAGTTGAATAAGAGTGGTGAGAGTGGGCAACCTTGTCTTGTTCCTGATCTTAGTGGAAATGGTTTCAGTTTTTCACAATTGAGGACGATGTTGGCTGTGGGTTTGTCATATATGGCCTTTATTATGTTGAGGAAAGTTCCCTCTATGCCTACTTTCTGCAGGGTTTTTATCATAAATAGGTGTTGAATTTTGTGGAAAGCTTTCTCTGCATCTATTGAGATGATCATATGGTTTTCCTTCTTCAATTTGTTAATATGGTGTATCACATTGATTGATTTGCGTATATTGAAGTATCCTTGCATTCCTGGAATAAACCCCACTTGATCATGTTGTATGATCTTTTTAATGTGCTGTTGGATTCTGTTTGCTAGTATTTTGTTGAGGATTTTTGCATCTATGTTCATCAGTGATATTGGCCTGTAGTTTTTTTTCTTTGTGATATCCTTGCCCGGCTTTGGTATCAAGGTGATGGTGGCCTCGTAGAATGAGTTTGGGAGTGTTCCTTCCTCTGATTTTGTTTGGAAGAGTTTGAGAAGGATGGGTGTTAGCTCTTCTCTAAATGTTTGATAGAATTCGCCTGTGAAGCCATCTGGTCCTGGGCTTTTGTTTGTTGGAAGATTTTTAATCACAGTTTCAATTTCAGTGCTTGTGATTGGTCTATTCATATTTTCTATTTCTTCCTGATTCAGTCTTGGCAGGTTGTGCATTTCTAAGAATTTGTCCATTTCTTCCAGGTTGTCCATTTTATTGGCATAGAGTTTCTTGTAGTAATCTCTCAAGATCTCTTGTATTTCTGCAGTGTCAGTTGTTACTTCTCCTTTTTCATTTCTAATTCTATTGATTTGAGTCTTCTCCCTTTTTTTCTTGATGAGTCTGGCTAATGGTTTATCAATTTTGTTTATCTTCTCAAAGAACCAGCTTTTAGTTTTATTGATCTTTGCTATCATTTCCTTCATTTCTTTTTCATTTATTTCTGATCTGATCTTTATGATTTCTTTCCTTCTGCTAACTTTGGGGTTTTTTTGTTCTTCCTTCTCTAATTGCTTTAGGTGCACGGTCCAGATGTTTACTCGAGATGTTTCCTGTTTCTTAAGGTGGGATTGTATTGCTATAAACTTCCCCCTTACTATTGCTTTTGCTGCGTCCCATAGGTTTTGGGTCGTCGTGTCTCCATTGTCATTTGTTTGTAGGTATTTTTTAATTTCCTCTTTGATTTCTTCAGTGATCACTTCGTTATTAAGTAGTGTATTGTTTAGCCTCCATGTGTTTGTATTTTTTACAGATCTTTTCCTGTAATTGATGTCTAGTCTCATAGCATTGTGGTCGGAAAAGATACTTGATACAATTTCAATTTTCTTAAATTTACCAAGGATTGATTTGTGACCCAAGATAGGATCTATCCTGGAGAATGTTCCATGAGGACTTGAGAAAAATGTGTATTCTGTTGTTTTTGGATGGAATGTCATATAAATATCAATTAAGTCCATCTTGTTTAATGTATCCTTTAAAGCTTGTGTTTCCTTATTTATTTTCATTTTGGATGATCTGTCCATTGGTGAAAGTGGGGTGTTAAAATCCCCCATTATGAGTGTGTTACTGTCGATTTCCCCTTTTATGGCTGTTAGTATTTGCCTTATGTATTGAGGTGCTCCTATGTTGGGTGCATAAATATTTACAATTGTTATATCTTCTTCTTGGATCGATCCCTTGATCATTATGTAGTGTCCTTCTTTGTCTCTTCTAGTAGTCTTTATTTTAAAGTCTATTTTGTCTGATATGAGAATTGCTACTCCATTTTTCTTTTGGTTTCCATTTGCATGGAATATCTTTTTCCATCCCCTTACTTTCAGTCTGTATGTGTCTCTAGGTCTGAAGTGGGTCTCTTGTAGGCAGCATATATATGGGTCTTGTTTTTGTATCCATTCAGCTAATCTGTGTCTTTGGTGGGAGCATTTAGTCCATTTCTATTTAAGGTAATTATCGATATGTATGTTCCTATTCCCATTTTCTTAATTTTTTTGGGTTCGTTATTGTAGGTCTTTTCCTTCTGTTGTGTTTCTTGCCTAGAGAAGTTCCTTTAGCATTTGTTGTAAAGCTGGTTTGGTGGTGCTGAACTCTCTCAGCTTTTGCTTGTCTGTAAACGTTTTAATTTCTCCATCAAATCTGAATGAGATCCTTGCTGGGTAGAGTAATCTTGGTTGCAGGTTTTTCTCCTTCATCACTTTAATTATGTCCTGCCACTCACTTCTGGCTTGTAGAGTTTCTGCTGAGAGATCAGCTGTTAACCTGATGGGGATTCCCTTGTGTGTTATTTGTTGTTTTTGCCTTGCTGCTTTTAATATGATTTCTTTGTGTTTACTTTTTGACAGTTTGATGAATATGTGTCTTGGCGTATTTCTCCTATGATTTATCCTGTATGGGACTCTCTGTGCCTCCTGGACTTGATTAACTATTTCCTTTCCCATATTAGGGAAGTTTTCAACTATAATCTCTTCAAATATTTTCTCAGTCCCTTTCTTTTTCTCTTTTTCTTCTGGAACCCCTATAATTCGAATGTTGGTGTGTTTAATGTTGTCCCAGAGGTTTCTGAGAGTGTCCTCTGTTCTTCTGATTCTTTTTTCTTTATTTTGCTCTGCAGCAGTTATTTCCACTATTTTATCTTCCACCTCACTTATCTGTTCTTCTGCCTCAGTTATTCTGCTATTGATCCCATCTAGAGTATTTTTCATTTCATCTATTGTGTTTTTAATTGATGCTTGATTCATCTTTAGTTCTTCAAGGTCCTTGTTAACTGTTTCTTGCATTTTGTTTACTCTATTTCCAAGATTTTGGATCTTGGAAATAGAATCTTGGATCATCTTTACTATCATTATTCTGAATTCTTTTTCAGGTATACTGCCTATTACCTCTTCATTTGTTAGGTCTGGTAGGTTTTTATCTTGCTCCTTCACCTGCTGTGTGTTTTTCTGTCTTCTCATTTTGCTTATCTTACTGTGTTTGGGGTCTTTATTTTGCAGCCTGCAGATTCGTAATTCCCGTTGTTTTTGGTGTCTTTCCCCAGAGGCTAAGGTTGTTTCTGTAGGTTGTGTAGGCTTCCTGGCGGGTGGGGGGGGACTAGTGCCTGTGTTCTGGTGTTTGATGCTCGATCTTGTGTTTCTGGTGGGCAGGTCCACGTCTGGTGGTGTGTTTTGGGGTGCCTGTGGCCTTATTATGTTTTTAGGCAGCCTCTCTGCTAATGGGTGGGGTTGTGTTCCTGTCTTGCTAGTTGCTTGGCATAGGGTGACCAGCACTGTTGTTTGCTGGTCGTTGACTGAAGCTGGGTGCTGGTGTTGAGATGGAGATCTCTGGGAGATTTTCACCACTTGATATTATGTGGAGCTGGGAGGTCTCTTGTGGACCCGTGTCCTGAAGTTGGCTCTCCCACTTCAGATGCACAGCACTGACTCCTGGCTGCAGCACCAAGTGCCTTTCATCTACGCGGCTCAGAATAAAAGGGGTAAAAAGTAGAAAGATAGAGTTAGTAGAAAAAAGAAAGAGAGAGAGATAGAAAGGAAGAAGGAAAGAAAGGAAGGAAGAAAGAAATAAAGAATGGAGGGAGGGAGGGATTGAGGAAGGATGGAAAGAAAGAAAGAAAGAAAGAAAGAAAGAAAGAAAGAAAGAAAGAAGGAGGGAGGGAGGGAGGGAGGAAGGAAAGAAAAAGAAAGTGAAAGGAAGAAAGGAGGGAGGGAGGAAGGAAAGAAAGAAAGAAAGAAAGAAAGACAGGAGGAAGGGAGGGAGGAAGGAAAGAAAGAAAGAAAGGGAGGAGGGAGGGAGGAAGGGAAGGTAGAAAAAAGATAGAGAGAAGATAAAGTAAAATAGAATAAAGTATAAAATATAGTAGCATTATTAAAAATAAAAAAGTAATTTTTGGAAAAAAAAAAACGGATGGATAGAACCCTGGGACCTATGGTGGAAGCAAAGCTGTACAGAGAAAATCTCACACAGAAGCATACACATACACATTCACAAAAAGAGAACAGGGGGAAAAAAATCAAAAATCTTGCTCTCAAAGTCCACCTCCTCAATTTGGGATAATTCGTTGTAAAAAGAGGAAAAGGGCGAGAAGTCTGAAATCTTGCTCTCAAAGTCCACCTCCTTAATTTGGGATAATTCATTGTAAAAAGAGGAAAAAGGGAAAAAAATCTTAAATCTTGTCCTCAAAGTCCACCTCCTTAATTTGGGATGATTTGCTGTCCATTCATGCACTCCACAGACTCAGGGCACATCAGGTGGACCTTGGAGCTTTAATCCGCTGCCTCCGAGGCTGCACAGAGAGATTTCCCTGTCTCTTCTCTGCTCTCACAGCTCCCGGTTCTCAGCCTTGGACCTGGCCCCGCCTCTACGCGTAGGTTGCCGGAGGGCGTCCGTTCTTCGCTCAGACAGGACGGGTTTAAAGGAGCCGCTGATTCAGGGTCTCTGGCTCACTCATGCTGAGGGGAGGGAGGTGCACGCATTGCGGGGAGGGCCTGCGGTGGCAGAGGCCGGCGTGACTTGCACCAGCCCGAGGTGCTCCATGCGCTTTCCCAGGTAAGCCGTCCCTGGGTCCCGGGACCCTGGCAGTGGCCGGCTGCACAGGCTCCCCGGAAGGGGGGGTGGACAGTGACCTGCACTCGCACACAGGCCTTGTGGCGGTGGCAGCAGCAGCCCGAGTGTCCCACGCTCCTCTCCGGGGTCCACGCCTTTAGCCGCAGCTCGCGCTGATCTCTGGAGCTTCTTTTAGCAGCTCTCTTAATCCCCTCTCCTCGAGCACCAGGAAACAAAAGGGAAGAAAAAGTCTCTTGCCTCTTCGGCAGCTCCAGACTTTTTCCCCGGACTCCCTCCGGGCTAGCCGTGGTGCACTAACCCCTTCAGGCTCTCTTCCTGCCGCCAGCCCCAGTCCTCTCCCTGTGCTCCGAAGGAAAACCCGATAGCCGAGCCTCAGCTCCCAGCCCCGCCCGCCCCGGCGGCCAAGCAGACAAGCCTCTCAGGCTGGTGTGTGCCTGAGGGCACCCATCCTCTGTGCCGGAATCTCTCCGCTTTGCCCTCCGCACCCCTGTTGCTGTGCTCTCCTCCGCTACTCCAAAGCTTTCCCCCTCCGCCACCCACAGTCTCCGCCCGCGAAGGGGCTTCTAGTGTGTGGAAACCTTTCCTCCTTCACGGCTCCCTCCCACTGGCGCAGGTCCCGTCCCTATCCTTTTGTCTCCGTTTATTCTTTTTTCTTTTGCCCTACCCAGGTATGTGGGGAGTTTCTTGCCTTTTGGGGGGTCTGAGGTCTTCTGTCAGCGTTCAGTAGGTGTTCTGTAGGAGTTGTTCCACGTTTAGATGAATTTCTGATGTATCTGTGGGGAGGAAGGTGATCACGTCTTACTCTTCCACCATATTCCCACGATGACTCTTTGAAGGAAGTTCTTTAAGCAGAAGGAATGTAGCACTTGTATCTCCCTCAGGAACTGACACTGCTTTACTACCAACAGCAGGAGGAAGGAAGCCAATGCTTTTTTTTAAATTTTAGGCTTTGAATGCATTTATTTAGTTAGAAGTAATTTATTTTTATTTATTTTAGCATAAGTTTTTTCTAAAAGATATAAGTAGTCAGCCCTTGCTTTCAAGTTCCTTTTAGAGAATCAGCCTTATTTCTTGTTAAGGAAAGTCGATTGTACTCTCATAAGAAATAATATAAATCATTTTTCAAATATTTGTATTAGTTTATCATAAAAACATTATTATTGGCCTTCCCTGGTGGCGCAGTGGTTGAGAGTCCACCTGCCGATGCAGGGGACGTGGGTTTGTGCCCCAGTCTGGGAAGATCCCACATGCCACGGAGTGACTGGGCCCATGAGCCATGGCCGCTGAGCCTGCGCGTCCAGAGCCTGTGCTCTGCAGCGGGAGAGGCCACAACAGTGAGAGGCCCATGTACCACACACACACACAAAAAAAAAAAAAAAACAAAAAAAAAACACCATTATTATCACACTTATTTATGTATTCAAAATTATAGTGTTAGAATGTGTTGGAAATAATACTAGCATTAAGATTTTAAAACCTAATTCAGCATAAAAGTTACACACATCATTGAAATGCTCTAAAATTATAGCTGTCTCAGTGTTTACATTTTTTAGAGAGAAACCTGATATTTCTAACATGTGATGCCTTCACCATCAAGGCCATAACTGAGGCTTACAAGTCTTTTGTCAATTAGATCTAAATCCTGAATTCGGACCAATAGTCTTGAAATTTTCCTGAAATAAAGAGAGTTACAGGAAACTCAAATATTACCGATAATGTCATTTCTTAAGAAACAGAACCAGAAAATCCAGCATAATTTTTATTAAAGTAACGTTTGACAGCTTCATCTCATAAACATCCATTGAAATCACATACATGATCACTTTTATATTGAATCCCACAAAAAGGACATCAATAGAAGTGTAATTTTTTTCAGGAATTAAATGAAAGTCCAGAGTATAGCTAAATGCGTGACTAACTGCTGTTAAGAAAATATTCCTATATAATTATTTTTTCAGCCTGCACCTGGCGTTCTGGCATGAATTCCTCCATTTATTTTTGAGACTCCTCTTCCAATTTGTTCAGAATAATTATCTTACCTATCATCAGGCTTTCTCTTCAAAGTTCTTTAGCCAACAATCAACCAAATCATACCTCTTTCTCTGAGTCCAAGGAGAGGATGTCAAATGTAACACAGTTCAGGGAAAGAAATAGTTGCTACCTTTAGAGTATAGTTTGTGAAGCACCAAATTTCTAGTGAAGACATTTATTTAAATATAACAATTATTTTAATATTTTGATTCCAGCAATGAAATAGAGAGGTAGGAAGGAGAATTTATTCTACTGTGTAGATTAAAATAGTGAAAACAAAACCAAAAATATTTCTTCTTGATGAACATTCTTTACAACCCACTTTTTTCTCTCAGCTCTGTGGAATAAAAACATAGTATAATCCTAATCCCTGATCAGTTAGTTGTTCAGAAATTGTTCAGAAATTTTATACATATATAGGAAAAAATGTCCTCCACAGAATTAAACTGCACACATCTAAGGAGATGAACATTACAGAGGAAAAGAGGATGGCTAATTAGCAGATATGTTCCTCATATGACAGCATAAGAACTTTACTACAAAAAAAAAAACTCTTTGAAGGCAGGAACTGTTACTTTTGTCTTCTTATTCTCATCATCACCCAGCTTAGTACTCATCCAGTATAGTAAATGCAAAATAGATATTTACTGAATGAAAGTGAATCACTCATTCATCAAAAAATGTATATATTGTTTCATACTCCCCAGATATAAAACAGATAAGATCATTGTCCTCAGGCATGCTGGGTCTTTCTGTTCTTCCATTTATAGATAATTGTCCAATAATTCTTCTGTGTGCTGTATTGTTTTCTAGAATAATTTTAAAGCATTATTGTGGCACATTACTTTGTAAAATAGCAGAGCTTGAGATACCAACATATTTTATGTCAAAGATGGAGATACTTTGCAAAACACAACTGGGAAGTAGGCATAGAAAATATTCCTTTGCTTACTACAGTTAGGAAGTAAAATTTCCCTAGGCCTCTGGCCACAAGTATCCTAATATGCATATATGATAAGAAACACTGGTTCTTAAACCTTACTATACATCAGAGTCATCCAAGGAGCTTAGTAAACAAATATTATCATATCCCAAAATCACTCAGAGTAGGGACCTGGAAACGGATGTTTCAATGTTTCTCAGATAGCAAAAGAAGTAGCAATTGTGAAGCATGCTTATAAAATAGAACTATCTTTAGTGTAAAAACAAAAAATCAAACTTAAAATGATACTTGAAATCTGTTTTAGAGATTTAATATGATATTGCTGAGTTTATGATATTGTGATTCATTCATTTACACATGTATATCTCTTTAATTTAATATCCTTATTATTTAGCATGGTTCTCACTACATAGTAGTCACTCAAGAAACATTTGCTAAATTGAAAGGATTCTAATAACAGAATGGTCTTATACCCCTTCATATCCTCTAGTTTCTAACACAGTTTCTTGAAAGAAAATAGTCCTTCAATGTACATGAGTTTAAAAACTGTTACTGAGAGAGAAAGAAAGAGAGAGATTAATTCACAGGCATGTGCTCACAGACACACACACAGAATCAAAGATAGTGACACAGCAGGGCATCCACATAAAGAAATTAATTCAGAGTCTGATTCTTGTGATGACGGAATGCTTTAATTGAACTAATCCTGCCATATATAACAATTCTAAAACCTGAGGAAATATCAAAACAACTGTGTAAAGGCACAAGGGAGTGACCAAATGTAGTGTTACCAAGTCAGAGCTTGTACTGCTGATAGCAAGACAGGCAAATAAATCGGGAGACAAGGTGTTGGAGCAAGGAATAGTAACTTTATTTGGAAAGCCAACAGAACTAGATGATGGTGGACTAGTGTCCCAAAGAACCATCCTACCTGAGTTAGAATTCAGGCTATTTCTATATAAAAAGGGAGGAGGTGTGGCTGGTTGTTGCAAACTTGGTGCTGGCTATACCTCAGAGGGGATGTGATAACTCTTTGTTCTTGAAGCTATATATGTAGGTCTGGTCACGATATTCCTATAAATTTTCAACAAGACAAATGTTATTTTCTGTTCTGCAATTTTTTACCTCTATGTGAATGAAAAGTGTTATGGCTTTAAAGGTCAAGTCTGGAAGCAGAGCCTTGAGAAAGATGTATTATGTATATTTTAGGCTATAGGCAAAATTTTTTTACTGATAGATGAGACAAAGGTGCAAAGACAACATGACTAAGCACAGGTAACAGAGCATGAAGGTTAGAGCTAAAAGAAGAAATCCAATATGGAGTCAGGTTTGTTCTTTTCTGTTACAGTAGGAAGAAACTGGAGGGAATTTGACCCTCAAAAGAAGAGAACTACATTGGGTGAGATCCATCTGTATATGACTTTCCCCTAAGGGCAATACCAGTCTACACATGAGGCAGCTAGAACTCAAACAGATAGGTGCAGTGTTTTGGGACTTAGAAGTCAGGGGACAGAGATGGTAGAAACCAGAGAAGCTGGGTATTGCAGGGAAAATACATGAAAAGAGGAAGCACCAAGAGGGGAACCCCTAAATAAACTCCCTTTAAATCTTTGACTGACACTTAATTAGGCATGTGAGGGTAAAAATTGTAAAGATATAAGAAGAAGTTAACAATTAGCTGAAAGAAGTGAGCAGAGATTACAGGTGCTATTCACTTCAGGGGTAAAAGTGTTTAGAGTTCAAGTCCTACAAAATTAGCATAACTTTAAAGCATACAGAGACTTTCTATTGGAATGCGAAAAAGGCCAAATTTAGCAGTAGATTCTAGTAAAGTATTAGGAGTAAAGTAAAAAACAATATATTCATCCTAAAAATAAAAGCAAAAACAGAATAGACCCACCTTAACAAAACATTCAACCAAATTATAAAAGGTTGAAAGTGGCATGTCGGTAATTTAATTAATAGAACAAAAAACCTAACACCCTTCAGGAGAAGATAAGAAAATTCTGTCTTTACAATGTATCATATGTTATTTTCATAACACAAGAGATAACACCAGGCATGTAAAAAAATAGGAAAATGTGACCTCCCCCCCTAGTCAAAAGAAAATTAATTCAACAGAAATAGATGCACTAACAATCCAGATGTTGGAATTAGTAGGCAAATATTTTGAAATAACTATGATAAATATATTTTTCATTTTTTAATCAAAGTATAGTTGATTTACAATGTTTCAGGTGTACAGAAAAGTGACTCAGTTGTATAAATATGTATCTATTTTTTTCAGATTATTTTCCATTGTAGGTTATTATAAGATATTGAATATAGTTCCCTGTGCTATACAGTAGGTCCTTGCTGTTTATCAACTTTTATACAGTAGTCTGTCTCTGTTAATCCCAAATTCTAAATTTATCCCTCCCTCCCTCTTTTCCCTTTCATAACCATAACATTTTTTTCAATATCTGTGAATCTGTTCCTGTTTTGTAAATAGATTCATTTGTAACATTATTTTAGATTCTGCATATAAGCAATATCATAGATATTTGTCTTTCTTTCTCTGACTTACTTGACTTAGTATGATAATCTCTAGGTCCATCCATGTTGTTGCAAATGGCATTATTTCATTAATTTTTATGGTTGAGTAATATTCCATTGCATATATGTACCACATCTTCTTTATCCATTCATCTGTCGATGGACATTTAGATTGTTTCCATGTCTTGGTTATTGTAAATAGTGCATGGGGTGCATGTATCCATTTGAGTTAGAGTTTTCTTTGAAAATATGCCGAGTGGGATTGCTAGATCATTTGGTAATTCTATATTTAGTTTTACAAGGAACCTCCTTACTGTTCTTCATAGTGATTGTACCAATTTACATTCCCACCAACAGTGTAGCAGGGTTCCCTTTCTCCACACCCTCTCCAGCATTTATTATTTGTAAACATTTTGTTGATGGCCATTCTGCCTGGTGTGAGGTAATTCCTCACTTTATTTGATAAATATTTTTAAAAATCCATAAGAAAATATAAATATATCAATGTGGAGACTTTCAGAGAATATTTGGAAACTGTAAAAATGAACAATATGGAAATCTTGTTTATATGTAGAAGTAGAAATGAAAAGTGCAAAATCTGAAAAAATAGCAGGTTAGACATGATAGATGAGAGTATTAGTGAGCTTGAAGACAAATAAATATTAATCTAGATGGGAAAAATAAATGAGTTTCATTGATGAGACAAGCTTAAATGATTTAATAAGTATATAATTCGAATAGTGGTAGAAATTAGTGCAAGAAGTGCTTGAAGAAATATTGGCTTAAAAAATTCCAAATTGATTAAAAAGAGGAACCTACATATTCAAGAAGCCAAGCAAATGCCAAGCCAATACAAAGCAAATTTTACCTAGGAATATTACAGCTAAACTTCAGAAAAGCACTAACAGAATAATATTAAAAGTGAGAGGGGAAACTTACATATTAAGTATAATGAAACACTAATATTATAAGGTAAATTTCCATCAGAATAAGCAGTGGAAACCAGAAGAAAATTGCATAACAATTTTAAAGTATTGAATTTCTCCATGCATAATTTTATATCCTGTGAAATTATCCTTTAAAATAAAGACAAAATAAGAACATTTTTGGGAAAAATTGAAAGTTCAGAATTTGTTACAAACTTATACTACTAAAAACAAAAACGAAACAAAACCAAAACAAAAAACTAAAGGGCACTCTTCAGGTTGAAGGAAAATGGCACCATTTGGAAATAATATTCTATGGAAAGAAAGAAATAATACTTGAAGTGTTAAATATATAGATAAATATAATTTTTTCCCTTTTTTCTTAAATAATTTAAAATTAATTTAAAAATATATAATTAAATATAAGTAAATGTGGAATATATATAATATGTAGATGAATAATACATGACAGTAATAATGCAAAGAATGGGTGGGGAGAGATATGTATATATACCAGTATAAATTTGTTACATTATATGAGAAATGATATAATTTGAAGTCAAGATAATCTGTGATGTTAGGAATCCATCTTTTAATCTCCAAAGCAACTAACTAAAAATGTAAAGTGATAGAGATATAAAGTCAAAGGAGGAGTTAGAATGGAATAGTAAATGTTATTTGCTTTACTCAGAAGATAAAAAGGGGAAAAAAAGAAACAAATACAGAAAGAAGAAATAGAAAATAATAAAACAATGACCTAAATCCAATCATATCAATAATTAAATCACATGTAAATCAGACCAAACATCTGATTAAAAGTCAGACTGAATAAAAAAGGAAAGCTTGACAAAGTGTTGCCTATTAGAGATGCAAGTAAAATCTAAAGACATGAACCTCTTGATAGTGAAAGGATGGAATACAATATATGATGCAAAACATCATCATAGGAAAGCTGAAATGATTATACTAATACAAAGTACATTCCAAAATAGAGTATTATCAGAGATAAAGAAGTTGATTGTATAGAAATACAGAAGTTAATTCATCAAGTAACACAACAATCCTAAATGGATGTGCAGTTAATAACAGAGCTTCAACATGTGTGAAGTAAAAATTTATAAGCACAGGTGTAGAAATAGACATCCACAATCAAAACTGCAGATTTAGGGCTTCCCTGGTGGCGCAGTGGTTGAGAGTCCGCCTGCCAATGCAGGGGACACGGGTTCGTGCCCCGGTGCGGGAAGATCCCACATGCCGCGGAGCGGCTGGGCCCGTGAGCCATGGCCGCTGAGCCTGCGCGTCCGGAGCCTGTGCTCCGCAACGGGAGAGGCCACAACAGTGAGAGGCCCGCATACCGCAAAAAAAAAAAAAAAAAAAAAAAAAAAAAAAAACTGCAGATTTTATCAATCCTCTTTTGCTGACTGATTAAAACATGTATATATAAAGAGAAAATCAATGATATAGAACATATGAACAATCCTTAAGTAACTTGACTAAATTGATATTTAAAGACAATCAAATATAAAAAAACTCCAGAATATACTTTCTTTCAAAGTGACCATGGGATATTCACCAAGGTAACCATATACTTTTCCATAAAACAATGCTAAGTTAATTTTTAAATCTTGAAGTCATACAAAATATCTTCTCTGACCAAACCAGATGTAAATTAGAACTAAATAACTAAACTATAATGAGAAAATACCAAAATAATTGGAAAATTAAAACAAACATTTGTAAATAATCTATGAGCTAAAGAATGAATTACAGGAGAAATTGAAAAATAATTTGACCTAAATGGTAATGAAAGCACAATATAACATTTGTGGAGTGTAGATAAAGCACTGTTTAGAGGGAAATTTATAGGATTATATGTTTATAGTTAGAAGGAAGAAAGATTTAAAATCAACTGTCAAAACTTCCATTTTAAGAAACTAAAAAAATGACTTGTCAATTAAATGGAAAATAAGTAGAAAGAAAAGATTAATAAATAAAAGAGTGGAAATCAATGGGCTACAGTACAAATAATAGAACAAATCAATAAGGCCAAAAGTTTGCTCCTAAAAGATTGTTATAAGTGATAAACCATTAACAAGTCTAATCAAGTAAGAGTGAAAGAGAGAATGAGTGAAAGAGGGAAGGAACGCAAGGCAAATGTCAGTAATATTTCTAAGGATATCACTATGGATCCTAGAGACATAAAAGAGATAATAAGGAAATATTGTACATCTTTATGCCAATAATTTTGACAAATTAAATAAAATAAAAATGTTCTTGAAAGACACAACCTCCAAACGTAACACAAGAAGAAAAAAATCTAAGTAGGTACATATTTATTAAAGAGATAAATTTGTAATAGAAGCAATACAAAAAGATAAAATTATCTTACTTTTATCATAAGTTAAAAAATGTTTAGTTAGGACATAAAAATCACTAAGTATTAAAGAAGAGAATGTATTAATTGGAATTTATCAAGGTTAAAACATTCTGCTTTTCCAAAGTCAGCATAAAATCATGAAAATATAGGAATATATTGGGAGAAAATATAATAAATGACTTATCTAGAACTTATAGAGAACTACAAAAAATTAAAAAATGTTTAAAAATCACTTCACTAAAGAATATATTAAAATGTCTAATGAGCATAAGAAAATGTACTCATTGTCATTATTCATTAGTGAAATACATATTAACTAATCTTCAGATACCACTTTACCACAAATTGAATGGCAAACAAACAAACAAAACCTGACAATACCAAGCATTGTTGAGAATACAGAGCAATTAGAATTTTCATACTGTGCAAAAGTTTTGAAGTTTAATTAGGTCCCATTTTTTTTATTTTTGTTTTTATTTCAATTACTCTAGGAGGTGGATCAAAAAGGATCTTGCTGTGATTTATGTCATAGAGTGTTCTGCCTATGTTTTCCTCTAAGAGTTTTATAGTATCTGGACTTACATTTAGGTCTTTAATCCATTTTGAGATTATTTTGGTGTATGGTGTTAGGAATTGCTCTAATTTCATTCTTTCACCTGTTGCTGTCCAGTTTTCCTAGCATCACTTATTGAAGAGGTTGTCTTTTCTCCATTGTATATTCTTGCCTCCTTTGTCAAAGATAAGGTGACCATATGTGAGTGGGTTTATCTCTGGGCTTTCTATCCTGTTCCATTGATCTATATTTCTGTTTTTGTGCCAGTATCATACTGTCTTGACTACTGTAGCTTTGTACTATAGTCAAGATAGGGAGCCTCCGTTTTTCTTTCACAATATTGATTTGGCTATTTGGGGTCTTTTTTATTTTCATCAAATTGTAAAATTTTTTATTCTTGAAACTTTAAAGCTTTTGCTCATCAAAGGAAACCATAAACAAGACAAAAAGGTAACCCTCAGAATGGGAGAAAAATTTTGCAAATGAAGCAACTGACAAAGGATTCATCATCAAAATATACAAGCAGCTTATGCAGCTCAATATCAAAAAAACAAACAACCCAATCCAAAACTGTGCGAAAGACCTAAATAGACATTTCTCCAAAGAAGACATACAGATTGTCAACAAACACATGAAAGATTGGTCAATATCACTAATCACTAGAGAAATGCAAATCAAAACCACAATGAGTTATCACCTCACACCAGTCAGAATGGTCATTATCAAAAAATCTACAAACAATAAATGCTAGAGAGGGTGTGGAGAAAAGGGAACCCTTTTGCACTGTTGGTGGACATGTAAATTGATACAGCCACTATGGAGAACAGTATGGAAGTTCCTTAAAAAATTAAAAATAGACCTACCATATGACCCAGCAATCCCACTACTGGGCATATACTCTGAGAAAACCATAATTCAAAAAGAGACACGTACCACAATGTTCACTGCATCACTATTTACAATAGCCAGGACATGGAAGCAATCTAAGTGTCCATCGACAGACAAATGGATAAAGAAGATGTGGCACGTATATACAATGGAATATTACTCACCCATAAAAAGAAATGAAATTGAGTTATTTGTAATGAGGTAGATGGACCTAGAGTTTGTCATACAGAGTGAAGTTAGTCAGAATAAAGAAAACAAATACCATATGCTAACACATATACATAGAATTAAAAAAAAAATGAAAATGGTTCTGATGAACCTAGGGGTGGGACAGGAATAAAGATGCAGATGTAGAGAATGGACTTGAAGACAAGAGGAGGGGGAAGGGTAAACTGGGATAAAGTGAGAGAGTGGCATTGACATATATACACTATCAATTGTAAAATAGATAGCTAGTGGGAAGCAGCTGCATAGCACAGGGAGATCAGCTCAGTGCTTTTTGACCATCTAGAGGTGTGGGATAGGGAGGGTGGGAGGGAGATACAAGAGGGAGGTGATATGCAGATATATGTATACATATAGCTGATTCACTTTGTTATACAGCAGAAACTAACACATTATTGTAAAGCAATTATACTCAATAAAGATGTTAAAAAAAGAATTTTCATACATTTTCTGTGATCCTCCTCAACTGAATTCATCCAACAAAAGTTGCAACCTCTGTAAAACCCATTACCACTAAAAAAAAAAAAAAAAGTGACCATGGAACTCTTTTCTTGAATATCTCTTAATACCTGTCAGCACAGTGTAATTTTGGGGAACTGTTTGGGAAATCCTGTGCTAAATACAAGATCCTGCAGAACATGAAATGAGAACAAATACTGGAACCAAATTGTGAATCATTGGCTGTCATGATAGAATTTGAAACTTATGATTTTGCCACTGACAGAGGTGTAACATTATAAGATCTGTTTCAGATAATTCTGGTAGGTATATGTAGGATGGATTAGAAAGCTATATAGTCTGGGCAGAATTAAGATTTGGAACCAGTTCAGAATACCTGCAAAAACTATGTTTTTCCCAATAGATCACATTGTCTTATGAGATTTACAAAATTGTTTTATAGTTAAAAAGTAATATCTACATTTAGTTTATTAGTATTTAAACTATCATCTAATGATGTAAGAAGCACCAACTTTTTAGCCTTATCATATGAGAATAATTATATTAACTCCCAAAATAAAATGCCTCTTATATCCCTATTTTGACTATAATTATAGAAATATGAAACTGCAGTCACCTAGCTCTATCCCTTCATTTTACAAATGGGAGTCCAAGCCTAAGATAAAGGAAGTGATTTTTTCAAGGTTATACACTGTGGTAGTAATCAGGTGGTAGAAAAATCTTGATTCTCCCAACTGCAGTGCTTGGCTTTTTCTGTTAGTGGTTCTCCTTACTATGTTTGGGCAATTGAAGGAGTCCATTACAAAGTCCAGATGCCTAAATCCCACTACCTATTACCACTATAGTTTCCCACTCACTGGGATTTTACCCACAAATCCTTACCTGATATCCCACCCTTATAAACTGTTCTCTTTTTTTTCTTGCTACAACTTATTTAATTAATTTTTATTGAAGTATAGTTGACTTACAACTATACTCTATGTGTTAGTCTCCGCTGTACAGCAAAGTGAGTCAGTTATATATATATATATATATATATATATATATATATATATATATATATATATATATATCCACTCTTTAATTTCAATTTCCATATAGGTCATTACAGAGTATTGAATGGAGTTCCCTGTGCTATTCAGTAGGCTTTTATTAGTTATCTATTCTATATATAGTAGTGTGTGTGTGTCAATCCCCATCTCCCAATTTATCCCTCACCCTCTTCCCCCCTGGTAATCACAAGTTTGTTTTCTATATCTGTGACTCAACTTCTGTTTTGTAAATAGGTTTGTTAAGCAATACCATATGATATTTGTCTTTCTCTGTATGACTTACTTCACTCGGTATGACAATCTCTAAGTCCATTCATGTTGCTGCAAATGGTATTATTTCATTCTTTTATTATGGCTGTGTAATATTCCATTGTATGTATGTACAATATCTTCGTTATCCATACTTCCATCAACGGACATTTAGGTTGCTTTCATGTCCTGGCTATTATAAATAGTGCTGCAATGAACATTGAGGTGCATGTATCCTTTTGAATTAAAATTCTTAGAGGAATACATAGGTAGAACACTATCTGATTAAATTGCAGCAAGATCTTTTTTGACCCACCTTCTAAAGAAAATAAAAACAAAAATAAAAATTTGGACCTAATTAAACTTAAAAGCTTTTGCACAGCAAAGGAAACCCTCAAGAAAATGAAAAGAAAACCCACAGAATGGAAGAAAATACTTTCAAATGAAGTGACCAACAAGGGATTAATCTCCAAAATATACAAACAGTTCATGCAGCTCAATATCCAAAAAGCAAACAACTCAATCAAGAAATGGGCAGAAGACCTAAATAGACATTTCTCCAAAGAATACATACAGATGGCCAAGAAGCACATAAAAGAAGCTCAGCATCATTAGTTATTATAGAAATGCAAATCAAAACTACAATGAAGTATCACCTCACACCAGTCAGAATGGCCACCATCAAAAAAGTCTACAAACAATAAATGCTGAGAAAGGTGTGGAGACAAGGAACCTTCCTACCCTGTTGGTGGGAATGTAAACTGGTACAGCCACTGTGGAGAACAGTATGGACGTTCCTTAAAAAAACTAAAAATAGAGCTACAATATGATCCAGCAATCCCACTCCTGGGCATATATCCAAAGAAAACCATAATTCAAAAGGATACATGCACCTACAACCACTTTTAAAATGGAGGGAAAAAATGGGGGAAGAAGGCAAGGAGGGAGGTTGTCAAGTAATTGGTTACTATAGCTGTATTAGAAAAATCTGTTTAGAATCAACACTATGTAGGGAGATAATGAAATATTTGGAATTAGAAAGCTTGGGTTGAAATAAAAACATCTTTTATATACAAGCTTTATAATCTTGAACTAGTTATTTGAAATGTTTGCCCCCAAGTGTGTTAATCAATAAAATGTACATAATAAAGCTTTTTGAAAAAGTTGTGTACAGGTTTAACTTTTTAAAAAAGATATTAATATGGTGTCTATAATATAGTAGAAACACAAAGTTCTAAGGTAGAGCTTATTTTGGTTATATTTTCCTTAGGTTTGATAGCTGTACTTGCTACCTGACAGGATAGAAGATGATCATATAAATCTAATTAAGAAACATGACACATAAAATCAGTGGTAGCAACAATAACAACCAATACTTATTGAACACATTCTATGAACTATATATGTTAAACATCTTACAATTTTTAATCTTTGGAACAATCCTCTGAAGTAAGCATTATTGCTTTCCTTTTGTAGAAGAAAACTGAGGCACAAAGAGGACTTTAATTGCTAGAGTTTAATCACTCTAGGTAATAACTCTATAATACATGCTAATAAGCATATTATGATGATCTTACTAAGGTGAGGCTTTTATATTTAACTAGCACACACTAAAAATAGAACCTCATATACATAACAATTGTTTGCCATTTGATTGGTTTCAAAGATTCAGAGAATGTTAGAGTTGGAGGAGATAGCAACAATATTATCATTCAATGATTCCCAAACTCCAAAAATTAGGGCTGTTCCATGACAATAGAAGTAAAATGAGGAAAATATGTTTTTTCCCCAAAACTAAATATATTCTGTTTAAGGAGCTATCTGCTATTAATAACAAGTATATATTAAATTAATAGATTCTTTTATCAAATAAGGTAGATTTATATGTCAAAAATAAAATTAAACCAAATTACCAATATCACCCCTTCTCTTTTTTTAAGTTTTACTAAACCGCGAAATCCAGAAGTTTGACATCACTGTGATGGCCAAGTTTATGTGTTAACTTGGCTAGGCTATAATCCTCAGTTATTCAATCAAACACTAATCTAGGTGCTGTTACAGAAGATAATTTTAGATGAGATTAATGTCAGTAATCAGATGACTTAAAGTGACAGACATTATCCTAGATAATCAAGCTCTGCCCAATTCAATCAGCTGAAAGGTCTTGAGAACAGAACTGAAGCTTCCCTTAAGAAAAGGAAATTCTGCTTGCAGACTGCAGCTTCAGTTTCTGCCCAGGAATTCCAGCCTGCCCTTCTCAGTGACCTGTGTTTCAGATTTTGGACCTTGCCTAGTCAACCTCCACAATCATCTAAGATAATTTCTTGCAACAAGTCTCATCTACAGTAAGTTCCCTATATATGAACCTTCAAGTTGTGAACTTTCAAAGATGTGAACGTGTGTTCGCATGTCCAATCACATTAGTTAGTTCTCGTGTCTGACGTACATTGTCACGTGTGTGCATCCTCTACAACTGGTTGTGTTTTGGATACTTTACTGTACAGTACTGTACAGAATATAGTAGTCCAGCATCTATTTCAAGCTAGATCTTCAAGAGGACAACTTCATTGAACTCCTTGCTGTGCAACATGAGGAGCTTCCTAATGAAGACCTGATGGAATTGTAGGCCAAGAGAAAGGACAAAGAGAGACAGAAGAAATACCTAAAGAACTGAAGAGATTCACAACACAGGAAGTGACAAGGTGATTTTCTTTATTTGAGGAGGCACTGTTAGTTTTTGAGGCACAGGACCCGAATGTAGAATGGTACACAAAGGTTGCAGCAGTCATTCAGAATGCAAGCCAGTAGTATTGTGTCATCTATGATGAGAAAAAAAGGGCTATTGCCCAGACATCAATGGATCATTTTTTTCAAGAGGGTAGATAGAATTGAATCCAGCAAGGAACCAGAACCTGTGCCATCAACATCAGATGAGAGTGAAATTACAGCTTGCCCTCCATCTCCTATTGCTGATGATGCTTCAGCTCTACCATCTCCCACCCCCTCTCCCTTGTCCAGTCAGTAACTCTTCTTGCCTGTTCAGTGGATGCCAGCCCCTGTATTCCAGCTGCTGTACTGCACTACTGTATTTTTCAAGGTACTGTAAGATTTAAAATGTTTTCTTTATTTTTTGAGTTTGGTTGTTTTTTATGTATTATTTGTGTGAAAAGTATTATAAACCAATTACAGTACAGTACTTTATAGCCGATTGTGTTAGTTGGGTACCTAGGCTAACTTTGTTGGTCTTATGAACAAATTAGACTTACAAACGCAGCGCTCTTGGAAGGGAACTCATTCATAGGTAGGGGACTTACTCTAGTCATATAGATAACATAAAACCTTGAGAATATGGGGTATTTATTCTAAAGTACAGTGCTGTGGATGGAAAGAGCTTTATGACCAGTACAGTTTATATGTCCCCTACTGGATGTTAACGGCTTTAATTGCTATAAGCACTTTCTGGCATGATTCTCACCATCTAATAACAATCAGGAACAGTTGCAATAAATCTGTCTATGGGTAAGAAGAACAAATATGTAATAAACTAAACACCACAACTGAACCATTAACATAAAGATTTAGGTTTGTAGACAACCAATACAGTAAAAGTAAAGGTTGTAATTAAAAATTTAGTGAGATCAGGAGTGATGAAGAAAGAAGAGAGAAATTGATTGTTCTGACAATGATGGAAATAAACACCCTCAGAGGTCCATAAAGGAAGAAGAAATAAATTTAAAAGTGTGAAGAAGATAATGAACATAAGAAGCTATAGGAAGCAATCCTAAATTCTTAAAGGTTTAACACAATAGAGATTAATTTTTTTCTCATCTCACAGTCCAAGTAGTTGTTATGCAGGTGGCCGTCCAAGTGGTGACTGAGGGGAGCAGGCTGCTTTTGTCAAGTGCTTCTGGCATGCCCTAGGTCCTTTCCTAAGCCCGCTGTCTCATCTGTCCAATGAATAATCAAGGATAAATCATATTCAGAGAATATCATAGAATATTACATAATATAATCTTGGAAGTGGTAACCATCTCTCCAACCCATATCCTGTTGCTACAGCTAATTATGTGATCTGATATAGAATTTGTCTTTATCACATCAAGAAACTAAAACTATTTTGTTAGTATGAGAAAATTGACTTGAAATAAGATACGGAAATATGATGAAGAGCAGAATGAATCATGTGTGTGGAGGAAAAATTAGAAGAAAGCATATTTTAAATAGGTTAAATATGAAATTTAAAAGCAGGTGAAAAGAAGATAGATGATAGAAAGAAGCATGGAAGGTGATATTGATATTGAACATATAAGCTGAATATATGGTGTTGTGTTAGAATTATAAGAGTTCTGTAATTGCCTATAAACACTGACTTCTGAAAAATCTAAAGCTAAAGCTCAAAAGTAATAATTTTGGTTATAAGCTTATAGAGAATCACAAATATGATAATGAAGCTTATGCTACATTTTAAAAGCGTGCTTATTTTAAGCTTTTTTTTTTTTTAATCACAAACTCCTGTGAGAAACTAGTGAAAACTATGGAACCTCTACTTAGCAAACTGAAAATGCACACTTATTCACAAAAATCTCCACTCAGTTTCTGTGAAACCCCAAGTATTCCAAATTCCCAGAATATGATTTTCCATGTTAGAATATGAAAACAAAAACAAAACAAACTAAAAACTTTACCTGAGGTGCATGTCAATGTCAAAAAAAAAGCACTAAACGCTATATGCTGGGAGAATTTGAAATTGAATCAAAGTATTTTCAATCGCAATTTAGATTAGGGAATAGCTCCCAGGACAAAATTATCACATTTTTAGAGAATCTGGTATCTTTGGAACTGAGGAAACAATCTGTCTCTTTTTCAAATTAGTATTAATTCTTCTACTGATTAAAAATCATATTTTACAGACACCTCACCAAAGAAGACCTGCAGATGTCAAATAAGCATATGAAAAGATGCTCTACACAATATATCATCAGGGAAATACAAATGAAAACAATGAGATACCACTGCACACTTATGAGAATGTCCAAAATCCAGAACACTGGCAACACCAACTGCAACGAGGATGAGCAAAACAAAAACAGAAAACCTCTCATTCATTGAAAGAAAGTTTGATTGTTTCTTTCAAAACTAAATATAATGCATAGCACAGGGAGATCAGCTTGGTGTTTTGTGACCACCTAGAGGGGTGGAAAAGGGAGGGTGGGAGGGAGACACAAGAGGGAGGAAATATGGGGATATATGCATATGTATAGCTGATTCACTTTGTTATAAATCAGAAAATAACACACCATTGAAATAACACACCATTGTAAATCAATTATACTCCAATAAAGATGTTAAAAAAACCCCACAACAACAAATAAAAACAAAAAGACAAAAGCAAAACAACAACAACAAAAACTAAACTATATGATCCAGCAACTGTGCTCCTTGTTATTTACCCAAAAAAGTAAATTTATATCCACATAAAACTTATGTCCACACAAAAACCTGCACATGGATGTTTATAGCAGTTTTGTTCATAATTGCCACAACTTGGAAGCAACCAAGATGTCCTTCAGTAGGTAATTGGCTAAATAAATTATGGTACATTTAGACAATGGAATATTGTTTACCACTAAAAAGATATGTGCTATCAAACCATGAAAAGACATGGAGGAATCATAAATGCATATTATTAACTGAAAGCAGCCAATATGAAAAGGCTATATACTATATGATTCTAACTATATGAAATTCAGGAAAATGCAAACGTAGGAGACAGTAGAAAGATCAGTGGTTGTCAGTGCTTGGTTGGTGGGAGGAGAGGGATGAATAGGTGTAGCACAGAGGATTTCTAGCGCAGTTGAAATACTCTGTAGGTTACCATAATGGTGGGTACAAGTCATTATATATTTAACCGCTTAGAATGTACAAACATGAAGAGTGAATTCTAATGTAAAATATGGACTTTGAGCGTTATGATGTGTCAGTGTAGGTTCATCTATTGTAACAAATGTACCACTCTAGTGGGAGGTGTTGATAATAGGGAGGCTATGCTTGTGTGGGGCAGAGGGCCTATAGGAAATCTCTGTACATTCCTCTCAATTTTTCTGTGAATCTAAAGCCTTTTAATAAAAGCCTTTTAAAAATAATGTTTTAAAAAAACCCGGAAGCTATCTTCCTCATAATAGCCTCAAAAAATTCTACCCAAGATAGTATAAATTTAGTAACCTTAAAGATGAACCACCTCCTCTCCCCAGATTTCCTTACATACAACTTTCTTTGTTGTTATTTTCCCAACAGATATCTCTTTTATTGGTCTTGATAATAAGAACATATGATTGCAGGTGAATTTGGAGAAGCATAAGAATAAGTGATTATGTCTTATGTTCTGCAGCTAAAGTGTGCCTGGTTCACTTGCATCCTCAAAGAACATTCTAGTTTTATAGCAGATGGAGTGGTATACTAAGACAGAATTGTTCAGTTCTTTGTACTCAAGGATATCATTAGAAAGAGAAATGTCACTTGGGATTGTTGGTGAATGAGATGATGCATTAAAATCATTTAGCACTGTGCTTGGCCTGTACTAATTGTTCAAGAAATGTAAGCTACTCTTCAAATATTATTAGCTATCAACATTCTACATAAGAAAAAATATAAGAATTATTACTACTTTTTGTTAATGAGTATACATAATTATGTTAGTTTTCTATTTTTATTTTGTATTGGCTGCCAGCTTTCCTTGGCATCTGGCTATGACACTCCAATATCTGTCTCCATCTTCACTTCACCTTGTCCTCTGTGTGTTTTGTACCTCTCTGCTTACCTCTTATAAGAACAATTTTGATGACCTTGAGAGCCCATCCGGATAATCTAAGATCATTTCTCCATTACAAGATCCTTAACTTAAACACATCTACAAAGACCCTTTTTCGAAATAAGGTAATATTTATAGGTTCCAGGTATTGTACATTGTTTATTTGAGATTTTTCTTCTTTCTTGAGGTAGGCCTGTATCACTATAAACATCCCTCTTGGAATAGCTTTTGCTGCATCCCATAGAATTTTTTTTTCCATTTTCTTAAGGTATTTTACTTTTTCCAATTTATTCATTGACCCATTGGTTGTTCAGTATCATGTAGTTTAACCCCCACATATTTGTGACATTTCCAATTTTTCTCTTGTAATTGATTTCTAGTTTCATATTCTTGTGGTAAAAATAACTCTTGATACAATTTCAATCTTCTTAAATTTATTGAGCTTGTTTTCTGGCCTAACATAGGCTGTATCCTAGAGAATGTTCCATGGGCAGTTCAGAAGAATGTGCATTCTGCTTTGGAATGGAATGTTCTATATATATTAATTTTATCTGATCTAATCTTCATTTAAAGCTGATGTTTTCTTATTGATTTTCTGTCTGGATAATTTAACCATTGATGTATGTGGTGTATTAAAATCCTTTACTATTATTGTATTGCTGTCAATGTCTCCCTTTAGGCCTGTTAACATTTGCCTTATATGTTATGTACTCCTATGTTGAGTGCATAAATATTTACAAATGTTATATCTTCATGCTGATTGATCTCTTTATCATTACCTAATTCCCACTCTGTGTTTTATTACAGTCTTTGTTTTAAGGTCTATTTTGTCTAAGTATAGCCACCCCAGCTTTCTTTTTATTTCCATTTGCATGAAACATCTTTTTTCATCCCTTTACTTTCAGTCTGGTTTGTCCTTATATTGAAGTGAGTCTCTTATAGACAGCTATAGATGGGTCGCATTTTGTTTTATCCATTCGGCAACTTTGTCTTTTCATTGGAGCTTTTAGTCCATTTTCATTTAAGGTAATTATTAATAGCTATGTACTTATTGCCATTTTGTTAATTGTTTTCTGGCTGTTTTGTATTTACTCTCTGTTTCTTCTTCTCTTGCTTTCCTTCCTTGGGGTTTGATGACTTTCTATAGTGATATACTTCAGATCCTTTATCATAATCTTTTGTGTATCTACTGTAGTTTTTTGCTTTGTTGTTACCAAGAGGCTTACCTATGACAGTCTATTCTAAGTTAATAGAAAATTAAGCTTGAACATGTTCTAAAACTGTACATTTTTGTTCCACCCCCCATTTTTATGCTTCTAATGTCATATTTTCCATCTTTTTATTTTCTGCAACTCTTAACTAATTATTGCAGATAGAGTTATTTTTACTACTTTTGTCTTTTAACCTTCATACTAGCTTTATACATGATTAATCTACTACCTTTACTGTATATTTACCTTTACCATTGATATTTTTACTTTCATGTATTTTCTTGCTACTAATGAGTGCCCCTTCTTTTTACCATAAAGAAGTCCCTTTAACATTTCTTATAAGGACAGTTTAGTGGTGATTGACTCTTAGTTTTTGTTTGCCTGGAAAGCTCTTTTTGTCTCCTTCAATTCTGAATTATAACCTTGTCAGGAAGAGTATACTTGGTTGGAAGTTGTTTTTGTTGGTTTGTTTTGATTTGCTTATTTTTTGCACTTTGAATATATCATGTCACTGCTTCTTGGCTGGTAAAATTTCTGCTGATAAGTCTTCTGACAGTCTTATGGGGGTTCCCTTGTATGTAACACGTTGTTTTTCTCTTGATGCTTTTAAGATTATATCTTTAGCTTTAACTTTTGACATTTTAATTATAATGTGTCTTGGTGTGGGTCTTTTCAGTTCATCTTATTTAGAAATCTCTGGGCTTCCTGGATCTGGATATCTCTTTCTTTCTCAAGGTTAGGGAAGTTTTCCTTTTCTCTTTCTCTTCTCCTCTGGGACCACTTATAATGTGAATGTCATTTTGTTCAATGTTGTCCCACAGGTCCCTTAAGCTATCTTCACTTTTTAAAATACTTTCTTTTTGCTTCTCTGTTTGGATTGTACCACTACCCTGTCTTACATATCACTGATGTTTTTTTCTGCATCATGTAGTCTTCTGTTGAACCACTATTGCATATTTTTTTAGTTCAACTGTTGTGTTCTTCATTGTATGCTGCAAGATGACCATTAGTTTGAACTCTTTACCAGATAATTACTTATTTCTGTTTTATTAAGTTTTTTTTTAGGGTTTTATCTTTTTTGTTTAGAACATGTTCCTCTGTCTCTTCATTTTGCTTGGCTCTTTGTGTTTGGTTCTATGCATTAGGCAAAACAACTATCTCTCCTACTTTTGAAGGAGTGACTTTGTGTAAGAGATGAACCTTACTGTTTAACCTTACCCAAGATGTTGGTTATCTCTTGAACTTTTGTGATTGTCTAAGAAGCCTGATTCTTTCTTGAGAGGTCTCAGTTTTGAAGGTTCCAAGAAATATTCTGATTGTTTCACACCTGCTATTTTTAATTCTTGATTTATTTAAAACAATCAAATTTGCATAGATCTTTTATAATGCAACTTGGCAATATTTAAAACCACAATAAAAATTTTATAATTTTTTTACAATAAATGTCCTCAAGGAAAAAAAAATATCCAAAGCAAGGAAAAAACTTGAGCACTATATAATGGTAGTTGCATAAATGACTAATAGTCCATTATATGTCATCAATTTTGTTCAGGATTTGTTCTCATGTAATTAGTATAAGAGGTAGCTGAGGAGGCAAGCTGTATTATATACGTTTTGCAGATGAAGAAATTGAGGCTCCAAAGCTTAGGTAGTTTTTGTGATGGTAGTCTAGTGTATTTATACTATGATTGCCACTATTAAATCCTGGCATATTAGATCATTACAAAACAAACCAGGAATGAAAGAAAGAGAGAGACAGAGAAAAGAGAAAGAGAAGAAAGACAAAATAGAGGAAAGGAAGGAAGGAAAGTGGGAAGGAAGGAAGGGAAGAAAAGAAGAAAGGATAGAAGAAGGAAAGGGAAACAAAGAAATACTTTGGGAAAAAATAACCACTTCCAAGAATTACACAATCTGTATAATGCATAGATACAATAGAGGGAAAAAATGATAATTATTTTTTGGATTTATACTATTAGGAGTATTGTTACCCCCTTTACAGTGTTCTGAAATGGTACTGTCTCTTTATAATAATAATTAAAAGAAGGGAAAAGACCCTACATATCCCCTTTATTTCCAAGTTAGCTAACACAAATAGCTTTTTAAAAAAAAAGTTCTTTCTTTTACAAAAAAAACCTTCCTTTTAACCCTCCTTTGTACTTTGCCCCATCTCTACTGTGATTCTTCCAAATGGTCTCAAGGGCAGCTGGAGCATGAGTGGTTCCTAGACAGTACAATGAGTTCAACTGAGCCTGGCATATTCAGGTCTATTTTTTTTTCCTTTTTTCTTAACACCTGGATGCCAATTTTGTACTCACTTCCCTAATAAGCCTTACATAATAGCTAGTCTAAGGGAAAGAAAAACTACTGCTGTCACTCATTTGTGTGTTCTGGCAATGTGCAGTGGTTTGTGGTTCTCATAATCAGAAGGCATGCTGAGATGCCACATAAGTGAGGGGGATCAAGGAGGTTGGGAGGTCTGATGCCTACAGTTGTAACACATGGTTTGACTTCAAAAGCAAGGATAATGATGCTTTCAGATTAGGGCTGTGTGTGCCACACACAACAGAGAATGGGATGCTTCAGTTCATTATAATTGAACAAGGTGTGGTTTATAACCTAAATTACTTTGATAATTATACCCCTTTTTTTAACCTCACTAGCTCCCCTATCTTGGCTCCATTAAATTCCATCCTAGCTCCATAATGATACAAATCCCAGCATATTCTAGTTACTGATTCTTTGTCAACCACCCCCTTCCCCGAGACTTGCCTCCAGGAATACCTTGAGAACAGAGACTTTTTTATTACATATTTTTAGCTCTCAGAAACTAAAGCAGTCTGCTGCATAATACAGTCTCTCTCTCTCTCTTGCTTTAAAGTAATTTAAATGTGATTTCCTGGAGTTTTTTAAATTTTACTGGGGTCAACAGGGGAAGATAGCCAAAATAAGGTAATAAACAGACATAGCTTAATGCAAGTAATCACTGTATCTTAAAACTAGCTACCCCATAGAAATGAGACTGCACAAAATTGAAAAGATTAGAGATTTTCCCCCCAATTTCTACAGGTTGTAAAAACCCTTTTAAAATTACTTATTTTCTAATATTTTCTTTAATTTGTTAAAATAACTTCACATTATTAACCTCTACTCCCCACCAAACAATGGCCAATTATAGAAGAAGAAACAAAAGCACTCTTCAGGGGAAAAAGAATTCCTAGTTTCCACAATTGAATTCTTTCTTCCTACTAGGTTTATTAAATTTTGTAAAGATCAACAAATGCTAATTTCTTTGTATTTCAATTTTTACATCTTTTTCCTTTCCCAAACACTATCTTAGCAAATATATAAAATACAAATATGTGTATTATGCAAATATATGTTATGCTTATAGATAACATGTGTGTGTATATATATATGTGTATATATATGTATATATGTGAGGTATGTTAATATTTTTTAGATTGCTGGTATATCAGGTATGTTTCCTCTGCCCCATATGTTTGCCAAGTTAGGCCATACATAGTGCCAAGGAAAAATCTTTTCCCCATAATAATGTTTTATCTAAAGGGCAAAAATATTCATGGGTAAAGTAATTCAGTAGATACCACTCAAAATTGTTGACTCGCAAAAATCAGTTCTAAGTAGGGAAAATGTAGAGGCTTTATGCTATGTAGTTTTCTTATAAGAATATTTTCAATCATCTGTCTCATTTCTACATTCAAGAACATATTGAGCAGTATGCACTGAGAAATACATTAGATATTAGAGCTATAGAGATAAAAGATACATACTTCCTCTCAAGGAATTCACTGCCCAGTAAGAAAGATAGACTAAGGAACACAAGGTCACATGTTAAGTGCTGTAATGCAAGTCAAATATTTGACATGTTGTTGGAGGACACATCTGGAAAGTCTTCCAAGACTAAGGGACAAATGAGTTAAATCTTGAAAGGATTTACTTAGACATAAATGAGGGATGGACTATTCTAGAGAGAAGAAGCAGAATGGGCAGCTAGAAAGGCCTGTGAGAAAAGAGCACATCTGAAGAAAATCTAGTGAGGATTCTACAGAGATAAGCAGGAACAAGATCAAGAAGGACTGTGCTTTAAAACTTGCTTTAGACTTTAAAACTTGCTTTAGACAAAAGACTTATCAAGGGCTAAGTAATGAAGTGACATGATAGTATATATTTTATAGTGATTATAATAAAATAAAGCAAGAAATAATGAGACATAATGACAACCTGGTCTAAGGTAGGAGAAACCCTAAAACTGTGTCTGGCATACAGTTGTTGAATACATAATTATTCTGTGAGTGAATGGTTGGAAGATGAGGATAGAGAAGGGGAAGTATTAAAAATAAATACAGAAATTAGAAATAGATTTGATATACCTTAAGGAGCCTATGGATATGGGGGCTGATTTCCAAGTTTCTTATATGCATTACTATGTTTATAGAAGTGCACTTAATTTAACTTAGTTTAACAAGCTAATGGAAGGAACAGAAATGAAGCTATAGATTATTTTAGTATCATGTTTGTTGAATTTGAGATGTCTTTGTTACATATAGGAAGATGACTTTATGGATCTCAAAAGAAAGGACTGAATTGAAATGCTGACTTAGGAGACATCTGCACTTAGGAGGCAGATATTTGAAATCCTGGGTGTGGATAATGTTGTCCAAGGTGAGATGTTAATATAACCAAAGAAAAGGGCTGAATATAAAACCCTTAGTTTAAACACTATTAAAATGGATGGAGAATGATATATCTATAAGAATTCCCCATTTCTCATTAGAAAAAGCAACCACAGAACTACAAGCAAAATGAAGAGAGAATAGTGTTGAGAAAACAAGAGGAGAAGAGAATCCCAGAAGGAAGGAAATTATGTAAAATGTTACATGCCTAAAAAGTTCCATTCAGATTAATTCAACAAATCCCTATCATGAAGTACTGACAAAGCATAGGAATCCTTTACTCACAGGACTACTGGGAAGGAAGAAGGAATCGGTGTGTGTACAGAGAAACAGGAATGAGAGTGTTGTTAAAAGGGCAGAGAATTTAGTTTTCTATTTTCTGTTTGAGGTAGGAGATAAAATCCCTGTGTTGAGATGGAAGGAGACAGAAGTTAGGTAGGGGCTTGGGTAGACCTAGAAATTGTAGAGTGTTTTTTATTTCCATTAGGAGATGGATCCAAAAAAATATTGCTGTGGTCCGTGTCAAAGAGTGTCCTGCTTATGTTTTGCTCTAGGAGTTTTATAGTATCTGGTCATACATTTAGGTCTTTAATCCATTTTGAGTTTATTTTTGTATATGGTGTTAGAGGATGTTCTAATTTTATTCCTTTACATGTAGTTATCCAGTTTTTCCACAACCACTTATTGAAAAGACTGTCATTTCACCATTGTATGTTCTTTCCTCCTTTGTCATAGATTAATTGACCATACATGTGTGGGTTTATTTCTGCAATTCCTATCTTATTCCATTGATCTATATTTCTGTTTTTGTGCCAGTACCATTCTGTTTTGATGACTGTAGCTTTGTAGTATAGTCTGAAGTCTAGGAACCTGATTTCTTCAGCTCTGTTTTCCTTTCTCAATATTGCTTTGGCTATTTGGAGTCTTTTCTGTTTCCATACAAAGTTTAAGATTTTTTTGTTCTAGTTCTGCGAAAAATTGTCATTGGTAATTTGACAGCGATTGCATTGAATCTGTAGATTGCCTTGGGTAGTATAGTTATTTTGACACTGTTGATTCTTCCAATCCAAGAACATGTATCTTTCCATCTGTTTGTGACATCTTCAGTTTCTTTCATCAGCACCTTATAGTTTTCAGGGTAAAGGTCTTGTGTCTCCTTAGGTAGGTTTATTCCTAAATATTTTATTCTTTTTGATGTAATGGTAAATGGGATTGTTACCTTAATTTCTCTTTCTGAACTTTTGTAAAGTTAAAACTTTTGTATGACAAAGGAAACCATAAACAAAATGAAAAGGCAACCCACAGAATGGGAAAAATGTTTGCAAATCATGTAACAGACAAGGAATTAATCTCCAAAATATACAAACAGTTCATACAACTCAATATCAAAAAAACAAACAACCCAATCAAAAAATAGGCAGAAGATCTAAATAGACATTTCTCCAAAGAAGACATACAGATGGCCAAAAGGCACGTGAAAAGATGCACATCATTGCTAATTATTAGAGAAATGCAAATCAAAACTACAATGAGGTATCACCCCACACTAGTCAGAATGGCCATCATCAAAATGTCTACAAATAATAAATACTGTAGAGGGTGTGGAGAAAAGAGAACCCTCCCACAATGTTGGTGGGAATGTAAATTGATACAGCCACTATGGAGAACAGTATGGAGCTTCCTTAAAAACTAAAAATAGAGCTACTATATGATCCAGCAGTCCCATTCCTGGGCATATATCTGGAAAAGATGAAAACTCTAATTCAGAAAGTTACATGCACCCAATGTTCATAGTAGCACTATTTACAATAGCCAACACATGGAAGCAACCTAAATGTCCATCAATAGAGGAATGGATAAAGAAGATATGGTATATATATATATATATATATATATATATATATATATATATATATATATATATATATAATGGAATACTACTCAGCCATAAAAAAAGAATAAAATAATTCCATTTGCAGCAACAGGGACGGACTTAGACATTATCATATTAAGTAAGTCAGAGAGACAAAAATGAATATCATATGATATCACTTATATGTGGAATCTAAAATAATGATACAAATGAATCTTTTACAAAACAGAAGAGTCACAGACGTAGGAAACAAACTTATGGTTGCCAAAGGGGAAAGGTGGAGAGAAGAAATAAATTAGGTATACACACTACTATATATAAAATATATAACTAATGAAGACCTACTGTATAGCACAGGGAACTGTACAAAGTATTTTGTAATAACCTATATGGGAAAAATATCTGAATATGAAAAATATTATATATATATATATATATATGTGTGTGTACTGAATCACTTTGCTGTACACTTGAAACTAACACAATATTGTAAAGCAACTATACTTCAATAAAATAAATAAATTGAATATAGTGATGCAAAAAAAAAAAAAGAAAAACATTGTAGAGTGAGATGACCAGGCACCCATAAATGATGATTGGGTTAGTCCTAAAGATTCAGACTCTCTTGGAGACAAAATAGAGTGGAGCGATACAAGGTGACTACTCAGAAGAATCAAAATACTTGAATGACAAGTGGCTCTTTTCTGTAAGTGCGAATTTTACAAAATTACTTGTGAATATTTGGGTCTGTCCCAGAAATACTGTAAAACCTTGCTTTTCTAGGCTGAAATCCACTGATCACAATTCAAATAGGTAGCTCAGGGAGATAAGGACATTTTTCATATGAACACATCATATATTTTTACTTAGAAAACAAAATTCCTTGAAATTATTGAGATAACCCTAAGTAAGTTCATCATTTGGTTACTTCTCCCTTTTCCAAGAAATCATGGTGCAACTTGTTCATAATTCTCACAGTAACTCTCTGCATGACCTACTATATTCCTGTGAAATTAATTATTTGCTAAATGATTGAATATTTGCCATTACAAATTGGCTGTGAAGTAAAACAGTCAGCATTGTCTAGGAGCCAAAGAAATAAAAACTCATTTAAGGAAAAATTAGTTCATATTATCTTAACTGCTTCCATAAATTGGCACTGCCTACTGAGACCTGAGTATGAATAAAAATTTAGAGACTGATGAATGTAACTTTGTGTAAAAAATTGTCAATAAATATGCATGTAAGTCTTTATAATCTGGAAGACGTCCATGAAGAAAAAGTCAAGTTATTTATTTGCCATTTTCTCCCAATCCAGAAACTGGAATGATCAAATTTTGCCATCCAAGTTCAAAGTTTTATAGAACATTCTAACTAGCTCCATATGCACTCTGATAACTTGAATAGGAGTGATATTGGGTATAATTTGAAAGATTTTAGAACTACTGTAAGTGTGTCAAGATAAATATGTCTTTTTATATGCATTGCAAAATAGGGTGGAAAAATCCAAATTATGGTTAAACAAAATCTCTTGCTCCAGTAGTAGAATGAGATTTGTAGACCTAAAAGTCTCAATGACTTGTGTATTCCTTATACTAAACTGTCTTTCCCAATCAACTAGAACCCCTATAAACACTTGAATGCTGGAGATTTGTGATATTTAATTGTCATGAGGCAATCAAGTAATGGCTTTAGAGCAAGTTATACATTATTAGCTCAAATTTGGAAATAACACATATAACAAAAAGAAGTATAAAAAGCTATAGATGAAACTTTAATGTATTTGATAACTGATGAACTATTTTCAAATAGAGATTCTCATGCAATCTCCTTTTATTATAGACTGGAAAGGAGAATGCTTGAAGTAAACAATGAAGGGAGAAAAGCTTACTTTTGCTTTTTGTTTCTCCCACTTTCATATTTTTCCATATATGCTGTAGAACTATATAGGACATTACATTTAAAAGGAAATTCAAGGGCTTCGCTGGTGGCACAGTGGTTGAGAGTCCGCCTGCAGATGCAGGGGACACGGGTTCGTGCCCCAGTCTGGAAGGATCCCACATGCCGCGGAGCAGCTGGGCCTGTGAGCCATGGCCGCTGAGCCTGCACATCCGGAGCCTGTGCTCCGCAACGGGAGAGGCCACAAAAGAAAAAAAAAAAAAGGAAATTCAAGATTCTGTGGAAATTTCTTTAAGTGATTTTTTTATTATATAAGGTGAAATCTAGATTTGTCATTTTTTTGTTTGTATCTCTCTGTACGCGCGCGCACACACACACACACACACACACACACACATATACAGAGAAAGAATATATATGTCTGTTTAAAACATTTAATTCCTTATAGTCTGTAGCTCATATGGCATCACCAGAGAAGGTTAGACTAAATTCCAGATTATTCCTTTATAAAATATAAATTATGAGCATAAAGAAGTACATTTAATTTAATATAGTAAAGTGTATCCTGTCTTCATTAAAATTAAAGACTATTCATTCTAGAGTCTGGTTTTAAACACAGCATATAGGTTATATGTGAGTTAATAAGCACTAGACAATTAGGTGAAAAATTTTTAGTTTATTGTTAGCAAAAAGACACACAATCACATTTTTATCTTGTAAAAGGGACAGTCTGTGTGATGTAGTAGAATCCCAGTCTGATACAGGGCAGATCCAAAGATGGACTTACAAGATTTGGGTAGGGAATGCAGAAATGCCTGGGGTGTAGCCACAGTAAGAGCCTTTACCTTTCCTAGACTTGAAGTGGCAAGTGAGGGAACAATAGCTGGGTTTGTGGTCTTAACCTTGGGAAAGGGATACACAATAAGTAGTGTGACATTTAATAGATGAATGTATCCACTGCTAATTTGAAGCTCAAAAGACATGTAGTCAAGGGAAAAATACCCCATGTTTATTCTTCTTCCTTCCTCTAATCTCCTGTCTTTACCTTGC
Organism: Hyperoodon ampullatus; assembly: GCF_949752795.1. Classification (NCBI taxonomy): domain Eukaryota; kingdom Metazoa; phylum Chordata; class Mammalia; order Artiodactyla; family Ziphiidae; genus Hyperoodon; species Hyperoodon ampullatus. Next base: position 43,487,086 of record NC_136920.1, on the reverse strand, counting down.
ATTTGTTTAGTCCAACCAGAGACTGGATAGCAAGTTAGCAGTAATATAATTCATGAAGATGAGCTTTTAGGCCATAGAGCATAATTAAATATGGCTAGTTGATCTCAAGAAGCAAATGAGACTATCCAGCCCTGGAATGGACTGAGATAATTTCTATTTTTTTTTAATTAGTTTTACCTCCCTTTCCAAACCAATGCCTAGCCATCTTCAGTGGTCAATATATATTTGTTGAATATATGACTGTCCAGAAACATAGTTTTTTCCATAAAATAAGCCATAATTGTTTTGTGGCATGGAAGATGCCTCCAGTTATTAAATAGTCTATCTTCAAACTAATGTCAATTTCTAGGTGTTTATAATCCATTTTTTTCAGTGTTACCTTAAAACAACCTGCTGTGCTATTATTCACTTCATTGCATTAGGGATAGCATCATAATACATTTATTATTTTTTACTTTTTTTAAGTTCTCTATTTGTCTATTTTCTGAAGGCTAACATTTTTTTAGTACCCTTCTTCTTTGCTTTGGAAAGGCTCAGATTTCCTTGATTTGGCAGAAAATTGATTGTCACCTGGATTTATTATAATTGGATTTACAACTTTATTCTTTATTATCTTAAATCTATTCATTTTATGGATGCTTACTCTTTTATACACATAGTTTACATTCTATAATGTTACTCAAATTTAGGACTCTCTCATAAATGTATGAACATAATTTTATAAATAAATAAATGCTTAGTAGGTGATATAGGTACAATCATTGAAGTGTTTCTATTATGTATTTGTCTATAGTTGATTGAAACAAAAGAGATTGAATGCCCAATAATGTGTTATGAGAGTTATCTCCTGTTTTTATGAAAATGATGATATGAAAGCAAGAGACTAACAGATACTATAAATGGTTAATTTGCACATTTCTTAACACACCAAAGAAATACTAAAGCAATATGAGAAATGATTCTTAATGAAAATTCCAGATAACTTTTCCATACTGAGAAGTCTGAACTCTGGAATCAATTTAATTTTCTGGATGAATTAAAAATGCATTGAATATTTGCCAAGTCCTATGGAATAGAATAATTTAATGGAATGTTTGTGCTCTAATGGAGGATTGTTCTGTGTGTCTCTAGTGGTCTGTGGAAGGGCTTCAATGAGTTTAGGAAATCTATTGTAATTTTGCACAAACATGTTTTGAATAATTTATGAACGTATTTACATATCCTTAAAGGGCTCCATGTTACAATTAATGTTAGATATTTATTTCACAGGTACCTAAGTGAGACGATCTAGCCCAAACTGTATATTTTGAATAAGAGGAAACTGAGGTTTCTATATTAGCAAAATTGCAATATCTAACATGTGACACAGACAGGACAGGGAATTGATTCTCCTGTTTCCATTCTGAATGCTCTTTATTAACTTTGTAACTCTGGTCTAGGTTCATTAAAATACAAATGAAATGGTATGAACATCCATTCAATTAATTAATTCACTCACTCATTGATTTAGTAAAAAAAAAAAGTCTCAGTGTTTACTAGTACAGAACTCTGAGTTAAATAACCATAAAATCTAGTGAATAAAACAAGCAGTCTTTGATCTCAGTCTACAATCTTGTAAGACAGCACATAATAAACAGTAAATAAAAGAGTATACATAATTTTAAAGTTTTGATAGAATCAATAGAAAAATTCACAAATACTAATATTTGAGATAAACAAGGAAATACATTTTGAGACATTTATACAGAGATATTTAAGCTCAGACATGAAGTATGACAAGGAACAGCCAGATTAAAAGTGAGAGAAGATTATTCTAAACATAAGTAAAAATGTAAGAAGAATCTATGAGAGGATAAAGTTTTTCTAGATGTTTTTAAGGAAATGAATTGAAGCTAGGCTTGCTCTAGCACAGTGAGTTTGCTAGAAAAGGGGGCAAGTGAAATAACTTACAGCTGAAAACATAGGCAAATACACAATTATGGGGGAGCTTTAGAGGGCATTGGACAAGTGCTTGATATTTTCTGGAACACTACCACATTCTTTACAAGCACAGCACATGTATTTCTCACAGCAACCTTTCTGAAGTAGATGTTAACTACTTTGGTTTTAGAAGTTAGTAAACAGAAGCTTGTCCAAGATCACACATTTAGTAACTGTCAGAGTTAAGATTCAAAACCAGGTCTTTGAGTCAAATGATGCCTCTCTACTTGGGCCCTACCATGTGCTAAAGTACAGTGGCCTTATTTATTTATTTTTGCCTAGTAAATCAAACTTAGATGATACAAGAGGAGCCATTTATTTATCTTTGCATTTAATGCATGAATATCCTGTGCCTTACATAGTCAAGGAGTGGGTTTCTAAAATATGTATCAGAGGATAATTATACATATATATATTGGGGAAAGATGTATTGTGATGTGATTGGGGATCAATAATTTTTTTCTATATCTCACTTTTTCATTGCTTTTGTCTTTTCTCTGCCTATGGAAATGTACTGGCCTTTTGAATATTCACTAATAACATCATCTTGGGTAAAATTTACCATATCTCAGTGACCTGAAAAAGTTCAGTTGTTCCCCATACAGTATGTATTTTCAAGCAGCAGTTAATTTTTTAGACAGAGTTAGCCAAATATGTATTAAAATACTTCAAAGTCATGATAAGAACAAAAATTTGTATTTGCAGTTACTTTAATGGCAGAACATTTCTTGTTAGATTCATTCTTTTTGTCCTCATTGGTGAAATCTGATAGAAATAAAATAGAAGATATAGAAAATATTAAAATATTTTAGCATCAGGATCAGCCAAACAAAGCCAAACAAAGGACCACACTTTATACTTGAGAAAGCTAACCATGTGTTTTTAATGGTTAATGGAACTTTTAATTCAGTGCAAAAGGTAAATGGATAAAATGTAGAAGTGCATCAAAGATTTGACTATTTTTCCCTATGTAATATAGAACAGTTATTTAAAAGACAGTTGTATCTATTTATCCATGTCGTGAGATTCTCCTACTAGATGGTCTGTGGAACTTGAAATTATAATGAAGAGCGTGACATCTCCGACAGAAATGCCTAAATTACACAGAATAATAGAGAAACAAACACAGGATTTTCAGGAGAAAGACTTCAGTTTTGACGACAGTTCTGCTTCTAAATTTTTGTGTGATTTTGGGCATACTCTCTGTCTGTGGGCTATAATTTGTCCATTTATGAAATGAGTGAATTTGTCTCATATATATATACTGTACTGATATTCTTGTAACTCATAAGTTTTCATATTTGCAATTGTGATCTTCTTCATAAGATTCTTCATTTGTTTTTGGGGGTTAAATTTGTGGACATTTTCAAGGTAGAAACCCCTTACACAGAGTCACTGTACAATAGTATTAATTATGGACATCAATTTGGGGGCCATGAACACCCAGATTCTAATCCTATCATGGCATTAAATGTATCTGAGAAAGCTCACCAGCTATGACCTTCCTTATTTAGGTCACTGCTGCAGAGCTTTTCCAGATACTTGCAACATGTTTTTAATTAAGCCCAGCAAGAGCTTCTGGACCCTCATCGTCTATGTAGGTACTTATCACTGTATTGTAAATATGGATTGAAGAGATGTGACAGCATAGAAAATCTGTATAGACTTAGATCCACCTATATTCCCAGTAAACTGTCCTAGACTAACACCACAAAGTCTGCTTTACTTGAAACATTCAGATACAACTGGCAATAATCTCCAACAAGATAGGTGAACCTGAGATGCCTATATTAGACTCTTTCCTTTCACTTCAATTACCATATTCTGGTTGGATAACAAAATCTTCTGAAGAGTTTATATATAACTCACCACTCAATTCTGAAATCACTTAGAATATCTTGTCTCATTGCAAACGCATTATGGATTAACACTCTCAACTCTGCTCTACTCTAGACATTTGGATAGGATCTGGAGGGCTGAATTGCAAAAAGAAAAATCTTCAAAAAATGACAGTTGGGTGTATATGAAATGCCTTCCTTCTTCTCAGAAGTGGGTAATACTGTGACAGGTGTGTTGATGCAGCTATTTTGAATAATATGGAGAAAATTATGCCTATAAAGAGGGAGGATTGGATGATTACTGCTAAATGTATTGATGCCCTGTGGAAGAAAAATGATGAATCAAATGTTGATAATGGCTAAGTAAAAACTAGAGAGCTTCAGTTGTATCTTAAAAAGAATACTCATTACCTATATTGAAAGGATGGATACAATTGAATGGAAGACTAAAAACCTAATTGTTAAGAGTCACAGAGCTGCAAAGACATTTAATATTCAGTCAAGGTGGGTCTATTTTACAATGATGATGACCATAGTGGGGAAAATCTGCGATCCTGAAAACTCAGAAAAGGACATATGAATGGAAACCTTTAAGGATGTTGACCTTCCGACCACCTACACTCACCTAGATCTTTTGTTCTTCCCTTGGAAGGGGCAGGTAAATTCTTGTCTTGGGATATGTTACAGAAGCTGCTCCCTCATAAGGCAATACGTGCCACACCCAGAGCCATTCCCCCATCACCTTTCCTAGATGCCAGGACAAAAATAAAGGTTAAACCCCGGTGTAATTCAGCTGTGGTTGTATTGGTTTTGATAATTGAGGAAAGAGGCTCTATCTATGTAAATAATTTCAAAAGGAATTTATGTGAACCGGGGGGTGTACTTCTAGGACTGGATTTTAAGGGTCCTAAAAAATGGGGCCAGATTGTAAGACTAGATCATAAATAATTTATTGTATACGGGATATTTTCTTGATATATGAGAGTTAACACACTGGCAGTGATCTGAGATGATGGGGTAAATTCCCTGCTGGGGTGACTCTTAGTAGCCTGGAAAAAATCATACCCAACACTCAGTGTAGTAGAAATATCTAAGTTGAGCCGATACATGATAGAGGAAGAAATTAAGAGGTTAAGGGAAGTGGGCATTTTGGAAGATAAACATGATGTAAAGCTAGAAGATCCACTGGTGACTTATTTTCTGCTAGAAGGCTTGGGATACATATCATTGACCAAGGCCATCAGGAATACAATGGGGAAAGTTACACTGATATCACTAAGAAATTCTGTGATGACTCTCCTCTGCAAACCAAGGATGACTGTAAGAGAGTCCCTTAGTCTCTCATTAACATACATGGAGACAATGGATTTCTAAAGTAATAGAGGCCAGGTAGTCACACTATAATTACCAGAAGCCGGAATCTGCAATTAGTATAACAACTAACAACATCAAAAGAGTAGCCAAGATGGTTTGACATTTAGGGAGCTGAGATAGTTAATAGAGTTTGGCATCTATAAATGTAAAGTAGATAAATAGCACTTTTGTTAGTTGTCTAACAATCTATTAAAAAATAAACCCAAAACAAAACAAAACAAACAAAAACAAACAAACAAAAACTTCAGGAATGGAGGAATAGATACTCATTCCAAAAAAAAGAAAGTTGTGATCCCTTCAGTTCCAAGACCTGAACTGATTTTTAGATCTGGAATCCACTGATTAAAAACGTAGCTGGTTTCCTAGGAGGAAGAGCTCTGTAGTACGAAGGAAGATGAATACTTACTGTGATTAATGTTTAATTTATTCAAATGCTTTTTCTGCATCTATTGAGATGATCGAATGATGTTTAACCTTCATTTTGTTAATGTGTTATATCACATTAATTGATTGGCAGATATTGAACCATCCTTGCATCCCTGAAATAAATCCCACCTGATTATGGTGTATGATCTTTTTTATATTGTTGAATTAAGTTTGCTAATATTTTGTTGAGGATATTTTATCTATATTCATTAAAGAAATTGGCCTTTAATTTCCTTTTTCTTTTCTCTTTTTAAGTAATGTCTTTGGTTTTGGTGTTAGTGTTATGATGGCATCGTAGAATGAATTTGGGAGTGTTCCCTACTATTCAATTTTTTGGAATATTTTGAAAAGTATAGGTATTAACTCTTCTTTATAGGTTTGGTAAAATTCCCTTGTGAAGCTATCTGGTCCTGGACTTTTGTTTGCTTGGAGCTTTTTTTTTTTTTTTTTTTAATACAAGTTCAATTTCAGTACTAGCGATCAGTCTGTTCATACTGTCTATTTCATTCTGATTCAGCCTTGGAAGATTATGTTTCTGACAATTTGTCCATTTCTTTTAGGTTGTCCAATTTGCTAGCATATCACTGTTCACAGCTTTCTCTTATACTTTTTTTGAATCTCTGTGATATTGGTTGTCATTTCTTCTCTTTTATTTCTTATTTTAGTTGGGTCCTCTCTCTTTCTTTTTCTTGAGGAGCCTGGATAAATGCTTATCAATTTTATCTGTCTTTTCAAAGACCAGCTCTTGATTTCATTGATCTTTTCTATTTTTTTGTCTTTTCTAATTTCTTTTTGTCTTTTTCTAATTCCTTTTCATGTTAGTAGGGTTGCTTATTTGAGATTTTTCTTGTTTCATAAGGTAGGCCTATATTGCTATAAACTTTCCTCTTAGAACTGCTTTTCCCATAGATTTTGGAAAGTTGTGTTATTATTTTCATTTGTATTGATATATTTTTTGACTTCCTCTTAGATTTCTTCATTGACCCATTAATTTTTTTTAGTAGTGTGTTGTTTAGTCTGCACATTTGTGTTTTTCACATTTTCTTCCTATAATTATTTCTAGTTTCAAACCATAGTCACTGGAAATAAATGCTTGATATAATTTCTATCTTCTTAAATTTGTTTAGACACGTTTTGTAGACAAGTGTATGATCTATCCTGGAGAATATTCCATGTGCACTTGAGAAGTTTGTGTATTCTGCTGTTTTTGTATGGAATGTCCTACAGATGTCTATTAATTCCAACAGGCCTAATGTGTCACTTAAGGCCAGTATTTTCTTATTGATTTTCTGGCTAGATGATCTATCCACTGATGTTAAGTGGGGTCTTAAAGTTCTGTACTATTATTGTATTGTTGTCAATGTCTCTCTTTATGTCTATTAATATTTCTTTTATATATTTAGGTCCTCCTATATTAAGTATGGCAGGGGCCCCCAACGTCCAGGACACAGACCAGTACCAGTCCATGGCCTGTTAGGAACTGGGCTGCACAGCAGGAGGAGAGTGGCAGGAGAAGAGCAAAGCTACATCGGCTGCTCCCTATCACTCCCCATTGCTCGCATTTCCGCATGAACCATTCCCTCCCCCGAACCGGGAGTGGAAAAATTGTCTTCCACGCAACCAGCCCCTGGTGCCAAAAAGGTTGGGGAATGCTGAGGTATGGGATATATATATATATATATATACACACACACATACATATATATATCCTCTTCTTGTATTTTTTCCCTTTATCATTATATAATGGTCTTTATCTTTTGTTATACAATTTGTTTTAAAGTCTATTCTATGTGATATGAGTATTGCTACCCCTACTTTCTTGTCATTTCCATTTGCATGAAATATATTTTTCCATTCCCTCACTTTCAGTCTGTTTGTGTCATTAGCTCTGAAGTGAGTTTCTGGTAAGCAGCATTTAAATGAGTCTTTTTTTTTATCCAATCAGTACACTGTGTCTTTCTTTCTTTTTTTTTTTTTTTTTTTTTTTTTTTGCCGTATGTGGGCCTCTCACTGTTGTGGCCTCTCCCGTTGTGGACTGCAGGCTCAATGGCCATGGCTCACGGGCCCAGCCACTCCACGGAATGTGGAATCCTCCTGGACTGGGGCATGAACCCGTGTCCCCTGCATCAGCAGGTGGACTCTCAACCACTGCACCACCAGGGAAGCCCTACACTCTGTCTTTTGATCTGAGCATTAAGTCCATTGAGATTTAAAGTGATAATTGATAGGTATGTATTTATTGCCATTTTGTTTCTTATTTTCCGGTTGTTTTCCAGTTCTATGTTCTTTTCTTCTTTTAGTTTGTGTCTTGTGGTTTGGTGATTGCCTTTAGTGGTATTCTTCTGTTCCTTTCTCTCTAAATTTTCTGTATCTATTGTAGGTTTTTGATTTGTGGATACTATGGGGTTCATATATGTTGACCTACAACTATATCTGCTTGTTTTAAACTGGCAGTCATTTTAGGTCCAATGCATTCTAAAGGATATTTTTTACTCCTTTTCCCCACATTTAGTATTTTTTATGTCATGTTTTACATCTTAATGTTTATTCTTTCACTGTTTATTGTAGTTATAGTTGATTTTACAATATTTTGTCTTTCAATCTTCATACTACCTTATTTAAGTGGTTGATCCACAGTCTTTACTGTATATTTTCCTTTACTAGTGGGAATTTTTCCTTTCCCATAAATTCTTCTTGTTGTAGCATTTCCTTTTCAACTTTGGGAAGATCTTTTAACATTTATTTTAGGGTAGGATTAGTATTGATGAACTCTTTTAGTTTTTGCTTGTCTGAGAAGTTCTATATCTCTCCTTCAACTCAAAATTATAATCATGCTGGGTAGAGTATCCTAGGTTACACTTTTTTTCCTTTCAGCATGTTAAATATATCATGTCACTCCCTTTTGGCCTGAAAAGTTTCTGCAGAAAAATCAGCTGATAGCCTTATGGAGTTTCCCTTTTTTGTGACTGTTTATCTCTTGATGACTTTAGAATTCTATCTTTATCTTTAACTTTCACCACCTTAATTATGATATATCTTGGTGAGCGTCTGTTTAGGTTCATCTTGTTTGGGACCCTCTGTCTTCCTGTATCTGGATATCTGTTTCATTCTTCATGTTCAGGAAGTTTTCAGCCATAATTTCATCAAATTGATTTTTTAAAGCCTTTCTCTTTCTCTTCTCCTTCTGGAATGTTGGTATACTTGATGTTGTCCAAGAGGACATGTAAACTGATCTAATATTTTTAAATTTGTTTTTCTTTTTGCTCTTCTGGTTGGATGATTTCCATTATTCTATCTTACAGATCACTTATGCATTCTTCTGTATCACCTACTTTGTTGTTATTTCCTTCTAATGTGTTTTAAAATTATTTATTTGTTTATTTATTTTAACATCTTTATTGGAGTATAATTGCTTTAAAATGGTGTGTTAGTTTCTGCTGTATAACAAAGTGAATCAGCTATACATAAACATATATCCGCATATCTCCTCCCTCTTGGGTCTAATGCATTTTTAATTTCAATTATTTTATTCTTCATTTCAGACTGGTTCCTCTTTATGTTTTCTGGTTCCTTATTTAATATATAATATATAAATTCTCACTGTGTTCACTTTTCCCTAATTCAGTTAGTTTTCTTGCCACTAATGCTTTGAATTCTTTATCTGGTAAATTATTTCTATTTCATTAGTTGTTTATTCAGAGACTTTCTCTTGCTTTTGAAATTGAGACAAATTCCCCTGCCTTTTAATTTTGTTTCTTTTTATCTTTGTCTGAAATAAGGTGGAACCATTAACAATTCTGGTCTTGAAGAGGTGTCCTTGTGTGGGAGCATCCCTATACAATCTCCATGTGACCAGTGACTTTGGCAAGAAAGTTAGATCTGACGTGAACAGGAGTCACATCTTCCCCCAAGGTGTGTTGACAATAGGAGGTGGACCTGGAGGTGAAAGGGCTAGGATCAGAGCCAGGTGTGAGCTCAGGCTTCTCCTCTGCTCAGTGACCAACACCACCTTATCAGGGCAGGGTCAGTTGCTAAAGCAGAAGCCCTGATGATCAGGTCCTTGCTGGTTCCATTCCCTCTAAGTTTCTGTTCTCCCACAACCCAGCACTGGCACCCACATCCCAGAGGGGAGATATTCTGGAGCAAGAGGAGCTTGAGCAGGTGCTTGGTGTGGGTCAGGGCATGGGTTGTGGTGGTCCTGGCCCCAGTCAGAGTTCCAGACTTCTCCTGATGTGCTGCCTGCATAAGTGTCATCAGTGGCTCCCCTCACCCCATTCAGATCCTGTTCAAGGTCTGAGTCAGCTCTGTCTCCCAAAATTGTGGACTCTCATGGGCAACTACAGACCACGCCCTAGTGTGGAGCTGTGTCACAGAGCAAAAACGCCCAGAGTGGGTGCTCAGTTCAGGCTTGAAACCGGCCAGAGTTTTGGACAGTTTCAATCTTCTTCCTCTGCCTTGTTTCGTGAGTAAGCAAGTGTGTGCACTCTTCATGAGCGGAGTCTAGGTTTCTTACAGCCTTCCTGTTAATCTCCCTGGTTTTCAACCCATCTAAGGGGACAGTCTTCCCATTGTCAGACTCAGGGTGGAGGTGCCCAACACATGGCTCAAACTGCTCACTTCCCTGTGAGGATCTCCAAGCCTCTGTAATCCCCCTCCTCTTTTGTGACCCCTCCCAGGGGCACAGGTCCCCACCTGATCACTTCCCTTCCTATGTGATTCCACCTGGATGTTTCTCACAGCTTTGGTTGTACAAGAGTCTTTCTGCCAGTCTCCATTTTATTTTCAGTGAGAATTTCTCCACATGTAGATGTATTTTTGATGTGTTCATTGGGGGAAGTGAGCATCATGGCCTTCTGTTCCACCATCTGGTTGTCCTCTTAAAGTATAATGTTTAAGCTGCATTTTAAGGAAGGTAATGTTATTCCCATCAGGATGTGGAAAAATAATGTATATAGAGAAACAGGTGAATAATGTATAATGTGTATATGTAAGTGAAGTTTATGGTGAGAGCAAATTTAAAAGCAAAGTATTTGTAAACCAAATTCAACTTCATTTAATTGTTAAATGCAATATATGAATAAGAAATTCAATTGGCTAAAACCTCACATCTTGAACACTCATGTCTGGGTTAAATCACTGGACCTTTTGGTGTCTTACACAGTATCACTAATGTGGCTCAGTGAAATAATAGAAACACAGAGAGCAGCACAATTTGTGCCACATGGATGGAAAATGCATTAAGAAAAATGCATTTTCTGAACATTACCAATTCAACACATCTCACCCCTCATGGTCTGCATTCTGTATTTGCTAAGAAATGAAAGTTACAACTTGAAATACAAAGTTGACTTTCAGTTGTGGACTTTTATAACTCCTGTAAGCTGTTATGAACTAGCTCAGATTTTAGAGCCTATCTCTTCTGGTCCAGACACTGAATGTGCTTGAATAGTTTTATTTGCTATATTGTTGGATTTATATAGAAAATGCTAAAAGCATATAGTGACACAGCTCTGCATTAGCAAATCTATCATGCAAATGAAGCTATGACTTCTTAGCTAAAAGAATAAAGGGACCCTAAAAGGTCTGATTCTGAGGATGCAGCCTGCCTTCACAGAGTCTAACTAGTAGAACTTCAAGAGGGTTGGACAAAAGTATGGGAGAATTTTTTTCTGGTGTACATTCATTGGATAAATTAGACTCACTCACTTGTCCAGTCCTATGCCAAGTGGGTGCCATAATGCATTATGTTATTAGTAGCCATCCTGGACTCATGTTTCTGTCAACAACTGAAGAGAACTGAAAATACTGGGATAAAAATGTATTGCAGTATCATAATTGCACAATATTTTGCATTGGCACAGTAGTCCTCTATGGCTTTGTGGATAATAAATTCACATTCAAATTTAGTGAGTTTCTGCTAACACTTATGGCCACAGATTGTATTTATGATCATAAATGCAGACAATACCTCTTAAAAATCTTGCCACACTCTCTTTCTCAGTAACCTTGTTTATCAAACCACTTGGACTGCTTTTTTGGTCATTAAGAACTTTAAGTTTCCTGGAAATCTTTGGATAATCTTGGTTTTCTTATTTTAAGAGAACATAGAACCAGGAATTACAGTGTTGTCAGTACCATAGCTAACATTTCAAAAACTAAAAGATTATTTTAATTATGAAATACAGGTGTGGTGATTTCTGGAAATACTTAATATTTCAATATTTTAGTTATAAATAACCATGAAAATATGAGGATTAGTTTTCATAAGTGTAGGTACAATTAGTCATTGGCTCTTAGCTGTTTCTTGGCAATGTAAGTATTTATAATGTAAAACTAGTCTCATGTTATTTAAATACAAGTCTCAGTGGAGTATTTGCTTTTACATTAATTCCTGCCTAACTTTAAATGTTAGATGTAGTTTGCTTAACAACATAATATCATGAATATTTGTACTTTTTCAATTCATGGTTACATGTTTCTTGAGTTATGATAATACAGTTAACATTCTCCCCAGCAGAAATTTTAAAAAGTAAAAGTGGTATACGGAGATTTTAAGTGGGTGTTCACAAATAAATCTATATTTTTTTACATTCTAGAACACACAGAAAAAATAAAGAAATATTGGAAGTAAAAGGATAGGCAAATGCATGCAAATAAGTATCAAAAGGAACTTATATGGTTATATCATAAAATTAATTTTAAAGCAAATTACATTATTAGGTATAGAAAAGTTATTTTATAATTAAAAAAACCTGAAACTCAACAAATGGTATAATAATATAATTGTTTATATAATATCATATCATATAAATATATAAAGCAAAAAATAGGAAACTATAGGTATAGACGTCCTATAGTTTAAAATCTCCCATAGGAGATTTTAAAACACTTTTCTCATTGGAGGAGATGTTGTTTGCAACTAATAGATAAGTAAGTCCTAGAGTTCAAACACATAGAATAAAGATTGTAATCAACAATACTGTATTAAAAATTTCAAAGCTACTAAGAGACTAGATCTTAATTGTTCTCACCACAAAAAATAAGTAATTATGTGACATGATAGAAATGCTAGCTAATGTTACCTTGGTAATCATATTGTAATATATGAATGTATTATATCAATATGTTGTATACCTTAAACTTACAAAATGCTATATATAAATTATATCTCAATTTTAAAAAGAAAGAAGAAAAAGCAGATAAAAAATCTGTAAGGGAATAGACTAGGTGATATCAACAACAAAATTAACAATCATCAGTTCATGGACAGTTATAAAATATCTAACTACAAAACTCAAAACTACACATTCTCTTAAAGCATGCATAGTACATTTAAATAATTGACTATATCCTGGGAAATGAAGCAAATTTCAATAAATTTGAAGTGATTGATATGCATATATATAGACTCAAATTATATTGGTAAGTTCTGCCTAGATTCCACAGTAAGATGATTGATAAAAAGCTGAAATGGGAAGAAGGAAATGGAGAAGCTAGTAAAATTGAGACAGGTTGAAAAATAAAATAAAGGACCATTAAAAATCACTAGTGCTGAATGACCAAGTTGTATAATAAGAATTTGTCCCATTAATGTTATTTGTTATATATATTTCTCAAAGATCTTCAGCAATGCATACTAGTTTTTAAATAGTTTTCATAAATTATGCTATAAGTATATATAGGAAAATTTAAAAAGGAGATAAATTTTACACCCAGTGTTTATATCCACAATTGCTAAATCATAGCCCAGGAAGTGAAAGTCTTTATAACAGTGTAAGTTCTCAGAAATTTTCAGGGACCTTATAAAGTCCCTTGTTTTCTGCAATCTATAATTCTGTATGTGTGAAGAGTGGGGAGTTAAGATATACAGCATCTAAGAACTACCAGAGGACATCTTAGTGACACCACATTGATAGCTATTCTTTCTTTCAGCTTCATAATGTAAACACTGGTCCTGTGTAAATAGCAATTTGAAAGAGAGATGAGGGTCCATCATAGATGGTAGACAGACTAAAGGGTTAATTTTTCCATTCTCTCCTTTTTATGTATCATAAATTACATCTCACTAAGCTGTGAATTCCACACAGGCAAGGAATGTGTTGGCCACCTTAGGGATGTGTCATTTTAATACAAACATTCTATTTTTACATTGCATTTGGATGAATCCATAGAAATTAAAAAACTCCAATTGAAACATTTATGTTGCTGTCATGACTAAAAATATGCATGAAATTCAATGTGATATGGTTATGTTACACATATTTTTATATATTTTGAATTCAGGATACATAATTCTTAGTTCTGGAACCATATTTCCAGAAAATCTGTTGGGTATTTTTCAGCCACTGGAGTTTTGTAACAATCATTCCTACTGGGTCTCAGGAATCCTGCCAAAATGCTGACTCAGACTGTCTTAAATGTATTAGCAATCTTTAAATATTTTTGTAGTATTACTTTTGTGGGACTATATTGTGTTTAAATGGTTCTTTTGAAGGGAGGTTTTGTAATATTAATAATTTGTCCGTAATTCTATGACTACTCAGTTCAGTTGAAACCTGGAGATTGCTATTGGTTTAATCAGGTAAGCTATGTAGCTAGGCTTTCTTTAAATCAGTTCATTTTAAGTTTGAAGCATATGATCTCTAATTCTAAAACAGCCAGTACAGTCATAGAGCTTTAATCAAATTGGATGAGAACAGGGAAAGCTGTTCATTAAGGCATAAGTCAATTCTAGTGATTTTGGGATATTGATTGTTTTATGAGTTCTGCTTTCATAAACTAGATGTTAAATAGTGAAGCTGGACTAGATATATGAATTTGTATTCTTCTCACCTGGGCTTTTGCCTTCACATTTTAATTTTTCTTCCTTTCCAACTGTAATCTCCTATTCTTTTACTTTTGCCTTAGCTGTATGTTTCACATTAAGATGTGATTTCCTTGACATATTTGAGTTGACTCCAACCCTCCTATCTCATCTTTCCATCACAGAGCTTCTAAAGTAATATTCCAGAGATCCACTCAGTGAGCTCATTATGGATTATTTTGGGAGTAAAAACCACATGATTATTTCTTTTAGGAAGCTGTGAGAGAAATAGATATGTGCTACCACAATGTGTCAACTTCCCAGTGTGATATATCAGAGTTCGTGTAGGCATAGTTAATTGAGAAAATAATTTTCATGTTTTCCCCTGAACTAACTGCCCCCGCCCACCACCAAATTTTCTTAAAAGAAGGAGAAGAAACAGACTAAGGGCTAGCTTATATGAGTATATCCTGGGTTGATACCAGGTGATTCTGTCCTCACAACAGTAAAGATTATTATTGATAACTTGCTCTTCCTTTCACAATTCTCCAAAGCCAGAAAGGAGGAGCTTCCTTTGCTTCAAATCCTCTTTCCCGTAACTCAGTTTTTCCTTTCCCTGATTCTAAACTGTCTGGCTAAGGCTAAATGGAAAATAATACCTTAAAGTAGATATTAAAAGATTGTACAATTTAAAGTCTCTAGAATCAATAAGATCTAATTTCTCAAATCAATAGCTTGGGTATTATCTTATTCCAAATGTATTTTTGAATGCCAACAGCTAAGTGTTGTTTCTCTTTTCATTATTTATGTAACAAGCTTTATTTTTTATTGTTTTAATTTTTTATTGGAGTATAGCTGCTTTACAATATTGTGTTAGTTTCTAAAGTACAGCAAAGTTAATCAGATATATGTTTACATATATCCCCTTTTTTGGATTTCCTTCCCATTTAGGTCACCAAAGAGCATTGAGTAGAGTTCCCTGAGGTATACAGTAGGTTCTCATTAGCTATCTATTTTATACATAGTATCAATAGAGTATATATGTCAATCCCATCTCCCAATTCATCCCATCCCCCTTTTACCTTTGGTATCCATAGGTTTGTTTTCTATGTCTGTGTCTCTAATTCTGCTTTGTGAATAAGATCATCTATACCAATTTTTTTTTTCAGATTCCACATATATGCGTTAATATATGATATTTGTTTTCCTCTTTCTGACTTACTTTGCGCTGTATGACATTCTCTAGGTCCACCCACATCTCTAAAAATAAATCAATTTCGTTCCTTTTTATGGCTGAGTAATATTCCATTGTATATATGTACCACCTCTATTGATGGACATTTAGGTGGCTTCCATGTCCTGGCTATTGAAAAGAGTGCTGCAATGAACACTGAGGTGCATGTGTCTTTTGAGTTATGGTTTTCTCTGAGTATATGCCCAGTAGTGGGATTGTTGGTCATATGGTGGCTCTATTTTTAGTTTTTTAAGGAACTTCCATACTGTTCTCAATAGTGGCTGTACCAGTTTACATTCCCACCAACAATGTATGAGGGTTCCTTTTTCTCCACATTCTTTCCAGCATCATTTATTGTTCTTAGATATTTGATGATAGCCACTCTGACTGGTGTGAGGTGGTACCTAATTGTGGTTTTGATTTGCATTTCTCTAATAATTAGTGATGTTGAGAAACTTTTCATGTGTTTTTTGGTCTTCTGTATGTCTTCTTTGGAGAACTGTCTATTTAGACTTTCCTTCATTTTTTGATTGTGTTGTTTGTTTCTTGGATACTGAGCTGCATGGCTGTTTGTATATTTTGGAGATTCATCCTTTGTCAGTTTTTTGTTGTTACTTCTCATTACTCTAGGAAGTGGACCAAGAAAGATCTTTCTGTGATTTATTTCAAAGAGTGTTCTGTCTATATTTTCCTATAAGAGTTTGATAATGTCTGGCCTTACATGTAGGTCTTTAATCCATTTTTATTTTATTTTGTGTATGGTGTTAGGGAGTTTTCTAATTTCATTCTTTTACATGTAGCTGTCCAGTTTTCCCAGCACCACTTATTGAAGAGGCTGTCTTTTCTCCACTGTATATCTTTGCCTCCTTTGTTATAGATTAGGTGAACATAGGTGTGTGGGTTTACCTCTGGACTTTCTATCCTATTCCATTCGTCTATATTTCTGGTTTTGTGCCAGTACCATACTGTCTTGATTATTGTAGCTTAGTAGTATAGTCCAAAGTCAGGGAGCCTGATTCCTCCAGTTCCACTTTTTCCTCAAGATTGCTTTTTCTATTTGAGATCTTTTGTGTTTCCATACAAACTGTAAATTTTTTTGTTCTATTTCTGTGCAAAGTGTTATTGGTAATTTGATAGAGATTGCATTGAATCTGTAGTTTGCTTTGAATATTTTTACAATATTGATTCTTCCAATCCAGGAACATGGTATATCTCTCCATCTGTGTCATCTTTGATTTCTTTCATCAGTATCTTATAGTTTTCTGCATACAGGTCTTTGGCCTCCTTAGGTTGATATTTTCCTAGGTATTTTATTCTTTTTGCTGCAATGGTAAATGCGATTGTTTCCTTAATTTCTTTCTTTATTGTTCTATAGGAATGCAAGACTTTTCTTTGCATTAATTTTGTACCCTGCAAATTTACTAACTTCATTGCTTAGCTCTAGCAGTTTTCTGGTGGCACCTTTAAGATTTTCTATGTATAGTATCATGCCGTCTGCAAACAGTGACAAATTTTTTAATTTGGATTCCTTTTATTCCTTTTTCTTCTCCAACTGTCATGGCTAGGACTTCCAAAACTAAGTTGAATAATAGTGGCGAGAGTGGACGCTCTTGTCTTGTTCCTGATTTTAGAGGAAATGCTTTCAATTTTCCACCATTGAGAATAACGTTTGATGCCAGTTTGCCATATGTGGCCCATATTATGTTGAGGTAGGTTCCCTCTGCCCACTTTCTGGAGAGTTTTTATCATAAATGGATGTTGAATTTTGTCAAAAGCTTTTCAGCATCTATTGAGATGATCATATGGTTTTTATTCTTCAGTTTGTTAATATGTTGTATCACATTGATTCATTTGCATATACTGTAGAATCCTTGCATTCCTGGGATAAATCCCACTTGATCATGGTGCATGATCCTTTTAATATATTGTTGGATTCAGCTTGCTAGTATATTGTTGAGGATTTTTGCATCTATATTCATCAGTGATATTGGCCTGTAATTTTTTTTATTATATATTTGTCTGGTTTGGGTATCATTGTGATGGTGGCCTCATAGAATGAGTTTGGGGGTTTTCCTCCCTCTGCAAATTTTTGGAAGAGGTTGAAAAGGATAGGTTTTAGCTCTTCTCTAAATGTTTGGTAGAATTCACCTGTGAAGCCATCTGGTCCTGGACATTTGTTTGTTGGAAAACTTTTATCACTTTCAATTTCATTACTTGTGATTTGTCTGTTCATATTTTCTATTCCTCCTGGTTCAGTCTTGGTAGTTTGTACTTTTCTAAGAATTTGTCAATTTCTTCCAGGTCGTCCATTTTATTGGCATATAGTTACTGTACTAGTCTCTTATGATCCTTTTTATTTTCGTGGTGTCCATTGCAACTTCTTTTTCATTTCTAATTTTATTGATTTGGGTCCTCTCCCTTTTTTCTTGATGTGTCTGGCTAAATGTTTTTCAATTTGTTTATCTTTGCAAAGAACCAGTTTTAGTTTCATTGATCTTTGCTATGTTTTTTTTTTATTTCTATTTCATTTTTTCCTGCTCTGATCTTTATGATTTCTTTCCTTCTACTAACTTTGGGTTTTGCTTTTTCTATTCTCTAGTTCCTTTAGGTGTAGGGTTAGATTGTTTATTTGAGAATTTTCTTGTTTCTTTAGGTGAGATTGTATTGCTATCAACTTCCCTCTTAGAACTGCTTTTGCTGTATCCCATAGGTATTGGCTCATTGTGTTTTCATTGCTATTTGTTTCTAGGTATTCTTTGGTTTCCTCCTTGATTTTTTCAGTGATCCCTTGGTAATTTAGTAACAAATTGTTTAGCTTCTACGTGTTTGTGTTTCTTACAGTTGCTTTTCCTGTAATTGGTTTCTAATCTCATAGTGTTGTGGTCAGAAAAGATGCTTGATACACGTCAGTTTTCTTAAATTTACTGAGGCTTCATTTGTGACCCAAGATGTGATCTATCCTGGAAAATATTCCATGTGCACTTGAGAATAAAGTGTATTCTAATTCTTTTGGATGGAATGTCCTATAGATATCAATTAAGTCTACCTGGTCTAATATTTCATTTAAGCCTTGTGTCTCCTTATTAATTTCCTGTCTGGATGATCTATCCATTGGTGTAAGTGGAGTGTTAAACCCCATCTCTACTATTGTTTTATTGTTGATTTCCCCTTTTATGACTGTTAGTATTTGCCTGATGCATTGAGGTGTTCCTATGTTGGGTGCATATATATTTATAATTGTTATATCTTCTTCTTTTATTGTTCCCTTGATCATTATGTAGTGTTCCTTGCCTCTTGTGGCAGTCTTTATTTTAAAGTATATTTTGCCTGATATGAGTATTGCTACTCCAGCTTTCTTTTGATTTCCATTAGCATGGAATATCTTTTTTCATCCCCTCCCTTTTAGTTTGTGTGTGTCCCTAAGTCTCAAGTGGGTCTCTTGTAGACAGCATATGTATGGGTCTTGTTTTTTGTATCCATTCACCAGTCTGTGTCTTTTGGTTGGAGCATTTAATCCATTTACATTTAAGATAATTATTGATATGTATGTTCCTATTACCATTTTCTTAATTGTTTTGGGTTTGTTTTTGTAGATCTTTTCCTTCTCTTGTGTTTCCTGCATAGAGAAGTTCCTTTAGCATTTGTTGTAGAGTTGCTTTGGGGGTGCTGAATTCTCTTAACTTTTGCTTGTCTGTAAAGCTTTTGATTTCTTGGTCAAATCTGAATGAGATCCTTGCTGGGTAGAGTAATCTTCATTCTAGGTTTTTTGTTTTCATTACTTTAAATATATCCTACCACTCCCTTCTGGCTTGCAGAGTTTCTGCTGAAAGATCACCTGATCATCATATGGGGATTTCCTTGTATGTTATTTGTTGATTTTAATACTTTGTATGTAATTTTTGTTAGTTTGTTTAATATGTGTCTCAGCATGTTTCTCTTTGGGTTTATTCTGTATGGGACTCTCTGCACATCTTGGATTTGATTGACTATTTCCTTTCCCATGTTAGGGAACTTTTCAACTATAATCTCTTCAAATATTTTCTCAGACCTTCTCTCTTTCTCTTCTTCTTCTGGGACCCCTGTAATTTGAATGTTTGTGCATTTAATGTTCTCCCAGATGTCTCTGAGAGTGTCCACATTTCTTTTCATTCTTTTTTGTTCTGCTCCACAGCAGTTATTTCCACCATTCTATCTTCCAGCCCACTTATCTGTTCTTCTGCCCCAGTTATTCTGCTGTTGACTCCTTCTAGTGTGTTTTTATTTTCATTTATTGTGTAGTTCATCACTGTTTTTTTGTTCTTTAGTTCTTCTAGGTCCTAGTTAAGCATTTCTTTTATTTTCTCCATTCTATTTATGAAATTTTGGATCATTTTTACTATCATTACTCTGAATTCTTTTTCAGGTAATGTGCCTATTTCCTCTTCATTTATTTGGTCTTGTGTTTTTTATCTTACTTCTTCATCTGTAACATATTTCTCTGTCTTCTCATTTTGCATAACTTACTGTGTTTGAAGCCTCCTTTCTGCAGGCTGCAGGGTCTTAGTTCCTCTTTCTTCTGATGTCTGCCTCCCTGTAACAAAATTTAATCCACACTCTAGGGAGAGGTATTCTAGATCAAATAAACAAAGGTCAAGTACTCAGATAAAAAATTATATATATATATATATATATATATATATATATATATATATATATATTAAAGATTTCACTAAACTGGAAAAAAAGCAGTCTGTGAACCTTGTCTATTTCACAATTCACCAGAATATTCACAGTATAGTCCATGCAAAATATGTACATCTTTTGAAACATGCTGAATTTGTCCAATAGAAAATACATCATTAGAAAGTATCTTGATACTTTCTTGTGTTTTTCCCTTAAAGCATACCTGTGGATGGGAAACTTAAAAATGTATTCAAGAAGAAGCTGTACTTGACTGAGCAGTCATACTCAGTGACTATTTATATAGTCTATGAATATATGACGTTATGACTTAAATATCTCAAATATTTCCCTACAGTAACAGTGGCATGGATTCAAAATTTTCAAGGCTCTTCCTGCTGCTCTCATTGTACTCTTTTCAATAAAGTTCATTTGCTATAGAAAGTTATTTAATGTATGTAACTTAACAAGACATTTATAAAGAGTTGCCAAATAGAAAAAATATTTGATGTTTTCTGATTTAGGGCTCAATAAAAGAGTTCTGAAACTTATTCATATTTCTTCTTAATAGTCAATGTATTCTAAATTACTTCAAACCCATTTGTCTATATTTGAATGTTTCTTATAGTCTATCTTTGATGTCAGAGAAATGTTTAAATATTTAACTATATAAAAGGACACGCATTGCAGCACTATTTACAACAGCCAGGACATGGAACCAACCTAAACGTCCATCCACAGATGAGTGTATAAAGAAGTTGTGGCACATACATACAATGGAATATTACTCAGCCATAAAAAGAAATAAAACTGAGGTATTTGTAGTGAGGTGGATGAACCTAGAGTCTGTCATACAGAGTGAAGTAATTCAGAAAGAGAAAAACCAATACCATTTGCTAACACATATATATAGAATCTAAAAATAAAAAAGTGGTACTGATGAACCTAGTGGCAAGGCAGGTATAAAGACCTAGACATAGAGAATGCACTTGAGGACATGGGGTGGGGAGGGGGAAGCTGAGACGAAGTGAGAGTAGCATCAACACATATACACTACCGAATGTAAAACAGTTACCTTGTGGGAAGCAACAGCGTAGCACAGGGTGATTAGCTCATTGCTTTGTGATGACCTAGAGAGGTGGGATAGGGAAGGTGGGAGGGAGGGGATATGGGGATATAGGTATGCATACGGCTGATTCACTTTGTTGTACAACAGAAACTAACACAGCATTGTGAAGCATTTATACTCCAATAAAGATCTATTATGAAAAATAATAAAAGGATGTGCAAAATACATGCCTATATACCATATATATTTAAGAATATATAGATATATATAAATAATCCACAATGAGAAGGGTGGAATGTGATGAAGCAAACTTAGTGAAAACAGAAGAAAAGGTTAAAGTGTCTTATATTGTATTATTTTTGTCACATGTATCTAAATATTTTGGGAATTATTAATATGTCATATATTATAGGATACTTAAGAAATCTATGCAGGGGGCAGAAGGGAAGCAAAGGAGTGAAGGAAAGAACAAGGAAAAAATTCAACTGCAAATTTAAAAAGAATAAAATAACAACAAAGAGAAAAAGAAAAAATAAAAAGATGGCACTCTTTTTTAATAGAAATCGAATCTATGCCTTGAGCTTAATTAGCTACTTGCCTTAAGCAATTCAGCAAATGTGCACTTATACTGTTTGAATTAAACAGAAAGTGTTCTAAGTGAAAGGTACTCTAGATGCTGAACTTGAGATGTTGAGCAACATGTATATAAAGTGCACATATATAAAATATTTTTCTTGCTTAAGAAGTGTTCTGTGATTTTTAAAATTTTCTTTAAAAATGTATTTAATTTCATAATGCATGAAATGAAAAAGAATTATTAAGAAAAAATATTTTTTAAAGCAATATACTAAACAAAATGGCCAAAAAAGACATCCTTCAACCTATCTCCTCTGCCAAGAAAAATGATTAATTTGATATACTTCCATGAACAAAAGTACCTTTGTGGGACCTGTGAAATGCAGCCCCATATGCCAAGGAACACAGGATGAATCTCACTTACTTGTGTGTTGAATAATGTGCAGACAGAAGTTGGTTCCAGTTGCAGAACTTGAAGTTGCCTGGGAACCATCTCCAGACACCCTTAGCCACAGTCTGGGAGGCTGTATTGAACACTGCCTTAGATAATTGCCCAAGTACAAGAGAGCCTTTGTGGAAATCCAGCATCCAGTGATGTTCCAGCACCACTTTGGAGCAAAAAGATCCAAGATTAGACACGTTTGAGAAGATAAGAGGAACAGTTTGACTTCTACTGCATCACCCCTCTTTCTAAATGGCATGAAGCCAGAGGGCAAAGGACTGAGTGTGTGTGTGTGTGTGTGTGTGTGTGTGTGTGTGTGTGTGTGTGTATTAGACTTCTCCAGCTATATAGGATGCTGCCAAAGAGGACCATTTCTCTCTACCCCATTCAGAGTACTGATTTGTGAGCTACATGAAGGTGGAGGGGGTTGAGGTGTAGGGGGTGTAAGTGGCTGGAAGAATACTAGCCAGAGTTCAGGAATGTAACAAAGGAATGCAGACCCTACTAACTACATCACAGATTCTATTAGGATATCCACACAAAAGCCACGGGGGCACTTCACCTACTGATTCCCCCAACTGACTCCTGGGTATATCCAGTTCTTCAGGTGCCTCACTTGCACATACTTCCACTTCATGGCTGGCTTCCTGTACAAGCTCCAGAAAAGCATGAGCTTTGACAGATAGTTAGTGAGCATGTGCAGGAAGTCACCAGAATCCATGGGCCAAGGGTAAAAAAAACTTAAGCTTTAGTAGTACCCTTGGGAAAGTATAAGGGAGGTTGTCAGCAACTAAGTCTGTAAACACAACATATCAGAAACTATGGGATTCTTCAAAGGCAGTTCTAAGAGGAAGTGCATAGCAATGAAAGCCAACATTAAACAAAAAGAAAGATCTCAAGTAAAACACCTTAAGGAACTAGAAAAACAAAAATAAATTAAGACAAATGTTAGTAGAAGAAAAGAAAGAAAAAAGCAAAACAAAGATTGGAGTAGAAATAAATGAAACAGAGACAAAAAACAGAAAAGATTCATGAAAGTACAAGTTATTTTTTCAAAAGGTTAATAAAATTGTCAAACTTTATGTAGGTTAGGTAAGAAAAAATAGTGAAGACTCAAATTAATAAAATCAGAAGTGAAAGAGGAGACATTATAATTGCTACCAAAGAATTCAAGGATAAGAGACTACTATGAACAATTACACCCCAACAAATTGGATAAACAAGAAATGGATAAATTGCTAGAAACATACTACTTACCAAGACTGAATCATGAAGAACTGGAAAATCTGAAAGGACCAACAATAAGTAAGGAGACTGAATCAGTAATCAAAAACCTCCCAAAAGAGGAAAAGCCAAGGATCAGATAGTTTCACTTGTGAAATATTTAAAGAATAATTAACATCAATGTTTCTCAAACTTTTCCAAAAAATTGAAGGACAGGGAATACTCCCAAATTCATTTTAAACAGTCAGAATTACCCTTGTACCAAAACGGCTTAAAAACACTACAAGAAAAAGAAAAAACAAAAAAAAACTACAGGCCAATATCTCTGATGAACATAGACAGAAAACTTCTCAACAAAACATTAGCAAACTAAATACAACAGCTCATTTAAAGGATCATGCACTACCATCAAGTGATATTTATCCCTGTAATGCAAGAATGATTCAACATATGCAAATAAATAAATGTGATACACCAAATTAACCGAATGATAAAAATCATATGGTCATTTCAATAGATGCATAAAAATCATTTGACAAAATACCACATAATTTCATGATAAAAGTCTCAACAAATTTTGTATAGAAGAAATGTACCTCAACATAGTAAAGGGCATATATATGACAAGCCCTCAGTTAAAACCATACTCAATAATGAAGGACTGAAGTTTTTCTTTCTAAGATCAAGAACAAGACAAAGGGGCCCCATCTCACCACTCTTATTTAACACAGTACTGGAAATCCAAGTTAGAACAATTAAGCAAGAAAAAGAAATAAAGGTATCCAAAATGTAAAGGAAGAGGTAAAACTGTATTTGTTTGCATATGATGTAATTTTATATATAGGGAATCATAAAGACTCCACTAATCAACAAATAAAGTTGCAGAATGCAAAATTATTATACATCAATTAATTATGCTTCTGTACACTGAGTGGCATATCTGAAAAAGAATAACAAAACAATTCTATTTACAATAGCATCAAAAAAAGTAAAGTACTTAAAATAAATTTAATCAATGAAGTGAAAAACGTACCCTAAAAAATATGACATTGAAAAAAGAAATTGAAGAAGACACAAATAATGGAAAGCTATCTTATGTACATGTATACAAAAATTGTTAAAATTATCATTTACCCAAAGACATCTATAAATTGAATGAAATCCCTATCAAAATGCCAATGGTATTTTTCAAAGAAATAGAACATACAATCCTAAATTTATAATGAACTACAAAGAGCTCAAATACTCAGTGAAATTCTGAGAAAGAAGAACAAAGCTGAGGTACTCTATTTTGGAAACGTCAAGCCAAACAACCAGTAAAACAGGAACACAATCCCACTCATTAAAAAAAAAAAAAAAAGAGACACAACAGAAAAATATATCACAGATGAAGGAGCAAGGTAAAAACCTACAAGATCAAATAAATGAAGAGAAAATAAGCAATATACCTGAAAAATAATTCAGAGTAATGAGAGTAAAGATGATCCAGAATCTCAGAAATAGAATGGAGGCATGGCTTGAGAAAATATAAGAAATGTTTAACAAAGATCAAGAAGAACTAAATAACAAACAAACAGAGATGAACAAAACAATAACAGAAATGAAAATACCTAGAAGGAATCAATAACAGAATAACTGAGGCAGAAGAGTGAATAATTGAGCTGGAAGACAAAATGGTGGAAATAATTGCTGAGGAGCAGAATAAAGAAAAAAGAATGAAAAGAATTGAAAACAATCTCAGAGCCCACTGGACAACACTAAATGCATGAAGAATCAAATTATAGGTGTCCCAGAAGAAGAGAAAAAGGAAGGGTCTGAGAAAATATTTGAAGAGATTATAGTTGAAAACTTCCCTAACATGGGAAAGGAAATAGTCAATCAAGTCCAGGAAGTACAGAGAGTCCCATATAAGATAAACCCTAAGAAAAGCACACTAAGACACATATAAATCAAACTAAAAAAAAATATAAATTCAAAGAAAAAATATTAAAAGCAGCAAGGGAAACACAAACAAACAAAAATAACATACAAAGGAATCCCCATAAGATTATCAGCTGATTTTTCAGCGGAAACTCTGCAGGTCAGAAGGGAGTGGCAGGATATACTTAAAATGATGGAAGAGAAAAAACTGCAACCAAGATCACTCTACCTAGCTAAGACCTCATTCAGATTTGATGGAGAATTCAAAAGCTTTTCAGACAAGCAAAATAATAGAATTCAGCACCAACAAACCAGCTTTACAACAAATGCTAAAGAAATTTCTCTAGGCAGGAAACAAGAGAAGAAAAAGACCCAAAAAGACAAACCCAAAACAATTAGGAAAATGGTAACGGGAACATACATATTGATAATAACCTTGAGTGTAAATGGATTAAATGCCCCAACCAAAAGTCACAGACTGACTGAGTGGATATAAAAACAAGACCCATCTATATGCTGTCTAAAAGAGACCCACTTCAGAACTAGGGACACATACAGACTGAAAGTGAACTGATGGAAAAAGATATTCCATGTAAATGGAAATCAAAGGAAAGCTGAAGTAGCAATACTTGTATCAGATGAAATAGACTTTAAAATAAAGACTGTTACAAGCGATAAGGAGGGACACTACATAATGATCAAAGGATCAATCCAAGAAGATATAACAATTATAAATGTTTATGTACCCAGCATAAGAGCACCACAATACATAAGGCAAATGCTAATAACCATGAAAGGAGAAATCAATGGTAATACAATAATAGTAGGTGAATTTAACACCCCACTTACACCAATGAACAGATCATCCAAACAGAAAATAAATAAGGAAACACAAGCTTTAAATGACACAATAGACCAGATAGATTTAATTGATATTTATAGGACATTCCATCCAAAACAACAGATTACACTTTCCTCTCAACTGCACATGGAACATTCTCCAAGATAGATCACATCTTGGGTCACAAATAAAGCCTCAATTTAAGAAAACTGAGATTATATCAAGCATTTTTTCTGACCACAATGTTATGAGATTGAAAAGCAATTACAGGAATAAAAACTAAAAACACAAATACATGGAGGGTAAACAGTGCTCTACTAAATAACCAAGAGATCACTGAAGAAATCAAAGAAGAAATAAAGAAATACGTAAAAACAAATGACAAAGAAAGTACTATGACCCACAACCTATGGGATGCAGCAAAAGCAGTTCTAAGTGCGAAGTTTATAGAAATTCAATCTCACCTCAATAAACAAGAAAAATCTAAAATAAACAATCTAACTCTACACTTAAAACAAATAGAGAAAGAAGAACAAAGAAAACCTAAAGTCAGGAGAAGGAAAGAAATCATAAAGATCATAGCAGAAATAAATGAAATAGAAACAAAGAAAACAGTTGCAAAGATCAATAAAACTAAAAGCTGATTCTTTGAGAAGATAAACAAAATTGATAAACCTTTAGCCAGACTCATTAAGAAAAAAAGGGAGAGGACTCAAATCAATAAAAGTAAAAATGAAAAAGGAGAAATCACTAATGATACTGCAGAAACACAAAGGGTTATAAGAGAGTACTGCTGACAACTATATGCCAATAAAATGGAAAACCACGAAGAAATGGGCAAATTCTTGGAAAGGTACAATTTTCCAAGACTGACCCAGGAAGAATTAAAAAAATATATCAACAGTCTTATCGCAGGTAATGAAATTGAAACCGTAATTTAAAATCGTCCAACAAACAGATGTCTAGGACCAGATGGCTTCACAGGAGAATTCTATCAAACATTTAGAGAAGAGCTAACACCAATCTTTCTCAAACTATTCCAAAAAACTGCAGAGAGAGAAACATTCCAAAATTCATTCTATGAAGCCACCATCACCCTGACACCAAAGCCAGAATAAGATATCATAAAAAAAGAAAACTATAGACCAATATCACTGATGAACATAGATGCAAAAATCCTGAACAAAATACTAGCAAACAGAATCCAACAGCACATTAAATGGATCATACACCACAATCACGTGGGATTTATCCCAGGGAGGCAAGGATTCTTCAAAATATGAAAATCAATCAATATTATACACCACATTAACAAATTAAGTAATAGAAACCATATGATCACCTCTGTAGATGCAGAAAAATCTTTCCACAAAATTCAACACCCCTTTATGATAAAAACTCTCCAGAAAATGGGTATACAGGGAACCTGCCACAATGTAATAAAGACCATATATGACAGACACACAGCAAGTATCATACTCAATAGTGAAAAACTGAAAGCATTTCCACCAAGATCAGGAACAAGACAAGGATGTCCACTCTTGCCACACTTATTCAACATAGTTTTGGAAATCCTAGCCACAGCAGAGTAGAAAAAGAAATAAAAGGAATACAAATTGGAAGAGAATAAGTAAAACTGTCACTGTTTGCTGATGATATGATAGTATATATAGAAATTCCTAAAGATGCCACCAGAAAACTATTAGAACTAATCAATGAAATTGGTAAATTTGCAGGATACAAAATTAATGCACAGAAATCTCTGGTATTCCTAAACACCAACAACAAAAAATCAGAAAGAAATTGAGGAAACACTCCCATTTACCTTTGCAACAAAAATAATAAAATACCTAGGAATAAGCCTGCCTAAGGAGGCAAAAGACTTGTACTCAGAAAACTATAAAACACTGATGAAAGAAATCAAAGATGACATAAACAAATGGAGAAATATACCATTTTCTTGGATTGGAAGAATCAATATTGTGAAAATGGCTATATTACCCAAAGAAATAGACAGATTCAGTGCAATCCCTATCAAACTACCAATGGCATTCTTCACAGAATTAGAGCAAAAAAAATTACAGTTCATATGGAAACACAAAAAACCCCCGAATATCCAAAGCAATCTTGAGAAAGAAAAGCAGAGTTTGAGGAATCAGGCTCCCCGAATTCAAAGTATTCTACAAAGCTCCAGTAATCAGGACAGTATAGTACTGGCACTGAAACAGAAATATAGATCAATGGTATAGGATAAAATGCCCAAAGATAAACCCACGCATATAGGGGCATCTAATTTACAACAAAGGAGGCAAGAACATACAATGGAGAAAAGACAGCCTCTTCAATATGTGGTGCTCTGAAAATCAGACAGCTACATGTAAAAGAATGAAATTAGAACACTACCTAACACCATACACAAATATCAACTCAAAATGGGTTAAAGACTTAAATGTAAGACCAGACACTGTAAAATTCTTAGAGGAAAACATAAGCAAAACGCGCTTTGACATAAACCACAGCAAGATCTTTTTTTGACCTACCTCCTAGAGTAATGGAAATAAAAACAAAAATTAAAAAATGGGACCTAGTTAAACTTAAAAGCTTTTGCACAGCCAAGAAACCTTAAACCAGATGAAAAGTCATCCCTTACAATGGGAGAAAATATTTGCAAATGAAGCAACTGACAAAGGATTAATCTCCAAAATATATAAACAGCTCATGCAGCTTAATATCAAAAAAACAAAGAATCCAGTTAAAAAATGGGCAGAAGACCTAAATAGACATTTCACTAAGGAAGACATACAGATGGCCAAGAGGAACATGAAAAGATGCTCAACATCACTAATTATTAGAGAAATACAAATCAAAACTACAATGAGATATCACCTCACACAGGTCAGAATTGCCATTATCCAAAACTCAAGAAACAATAAATTCTGGAGAGGGTGTGGAGAAAAGGGAACCCTCTTGTACTGTTGGTGGGAATGTAAATTGATACGGCCACTATGGAGAACAGTATGGAGGTTCCTTAAAAACCTAAAAATAGAACTACCATATGACCCAGCATTCCCACTATTGGGCATATACCCTGAGAAAACCATAATTCAAAAAGAGACATGTACCACAATGTTCATTGCAACACTATTTACAATAGCCAGCACATGGAACCAACATAAATGTCCATCCACAGATGAATGGATAAGGAAGATGTGGCACATATATACAATGGAATATTACTCAGCCATAAAAATAAATGAAATTGAGTTATTTGTAGTGAGTTAGATGTATCTAGAGTCTGTCATACAGAGTGAAGTAGTCAGAAAGAAAAACAAATACTGTATTCTAACACAAATATATGGAATCTTAAAAAAAAATGGTACTGATGAACCTAGTGGTAGGGCAGGAATAAAGACATAGACATAGAGAATGTACTTGAGGACATGGTGGGGGGAGGGGGAAGCTGGGGCGAAGTGAGAGTAGCATCAACATAAATACACTACTGAAAATAAAATAGTTTGCTAGTGGGAAGCAGCAGCATAGCACAGGGAGATCAGCCTGGTGCTTTGTGATGAAATAGAGACATGAGATAGAGAGTGTGGAAGGGAGGCTCAGGAGGGAGGTGTTATGGGGACATGTGTATGCATATGGTTGATTCACTTTGTTGTGCAACAGAGACTATCACTGTATTGTGAAACAATTATACTCCAATAAAGGTTCATTTAAAAAAAAGCCACAGTAATCAAAAAAGTATTGCATTGGCATTAAAAACAGACACATAGACCAATGGAACAGAATCTAGAACACAGAAATAAACCCTCAAACGTATCATCCTAATGTTTGACAAGGGAGTCAAGCATACTCATCGGGAAAATAATAGTGTCTTCAATAAATGGTGTTAGGAAAACTGGATATCCATTTGCAAAATAATGAAATTGGACCCCTTCCTTACACCAGTGACAAAAATTAACTTAAAATAAGTTAAATGCTTAAACATAAGACTTGAAACTTTAAAAGACCCAGAAGAAAACCTAGGGAAAAATCTCCTTGACATAAGCTTGGCTATATTTTTTTAAAAGACATGAAAAGCACAAGGAAGAAAAGCAAAATCAAGAGGGACATCAAACTGAAAATCTTCTTCACAGCAAAGAAAACTTTCAAAAAATTGAAAAGGCAATATATGGAATGGGAGAAAATATTTGCAAACCATTTACCTGTTAAGGGGTCAATATCCAACATATATAAGGGACTCATTCAGCTCAATAGCTAAAAACCAAACAATCTAATTAAATACTGGACAGAAGCAATGAATACATATTTTCCCAAAGAAGACAAACAAATGGCCAACAGGTATATAAAAAGATGTTCAATGTCACTAATCACCAGGGAAATGCAAATCAAAACGATAATGTGGTATTACCTCACACTTGTTAGATGGCTATTATAAAAAATCAAGAGATAATAACTTTGGGTAAGGATGTTGAGCAAAGTGTACCCTTCAGTACTATTGGTGGGAAACAGTATAGAGCTTCCTCAAAAAATTAAAAAATAGAACTACCATATGATCCAGCAATTCCACTGGGTATGTATCTAAAGAAAGTGAAATCAGGTTCTTGAAGGATCTGCACTCCCATTATTCACAATAGCCAAGATATGGAAACATCCTAAGTGTCATCTATGGATAAATGGATATACATGTTATATGTATACAATGGAATAATATTCAGCCACAAGAAAAGGGGAAATACTAACATTTGTGACAACATGGATGGATCTTGAGAATACTGAAATATTTTAGGCAGAAAAAAAATACTGTATGATTTCCCTTTTCTGTGGAATCTAAAAAAGCTGAATTCACAGAAACTTGGAGTAGAATGGTGGTTGCAAGGGACTGGGATACGGGGAAATGGGGAGATGTTGGCCAAAGGGTACAAATTTCCCATCATAAGATGAAAAAGTTCTGGGGATGCAATGCACAACATGGTGACGATAGTTAACAACACTATATTATATACTCGAAAGTTGCTAAGAGAGTAGATCTTAAATGTTTTTACCACACACAAATAAAAGTAATTATATGAGATGATGGAGGTGTAACTAATCTTACTGTGGTAATCATTTTGCAATATATAAGTGTTTCACATCAAAAGATCATACACCTTAACTTACACAATGTTACATGTCAGTTACATCTCAATAAAGGTGATAAAAAAGCAATATACTTAGTATATCAAACAGTTGAAGGGAAGGGAATCACTTTTCCCATGTATAAGATAAAAGAATACAAAAGACATCCTTGATCTAAATTTGACCAAGTTCATTAAAAAAGGTTTTGTCAAGGAATATATTTTGATTTTTATTACTTTTTAAAATTTGGCCATGCCGCACAGCATGTGGAATCTTAGTTCCCCGACCAGGGATAGAACCTGCACCTCCTGCACTGGAAGCACAGAGTCTTAACCACTGGACTGCCAGGGACATCCAAGGAATGCTTTTTTAAAACATTAGGGGAATTTTAAATTATAATTTCCTCTTTAGTTCACTAAAAAGAAACTATTCTTCACTAATATTTAAAACTAAAAAGAAACTATTCTTCACTAATTTTTAAAACATCAGTCCAGTATTGGAAAGGCAATTTTGACGTCATTTTACTTTAAGAAAAGCTTCTTTCTTTTGCTGTTAAATAATTTAAACAGTGAGCTGAGCGGAGCTGAGCCCTTGGTTTTGCTTGTAATTAGGACAGGAAGTCATGGTCAGTGACCTGAAAAGCAAATTATGGTTTAAGGACGGTTAACTTACTTTTAACTCCAATAAAATGGAAGAAAATATTCCTGAAATAGGAAGAATGTTTTCTGGTGCGACAGTAAGGCTTTAGATGAGAAGAAGGTTTATCTTCTACACTGTTCTATCAGTTTGTATCCACAGACAAATTTAGTGGAAGCAGAGTTCATTATCCCCTCTGAGTATAATAATTCAGGTATGAGCAGTGCTGCTGGCCCTAGGCAGAACACACGAGTGAAATTTTGTCTTCCTTGTTCCTCACCACTTTGTTCAGCACTCCCATCAATCATCCATCAGTGCATTCATGTTTCTTGTCTTTCTCCACCCTCCCCACCCTGCCCTTCTCTCTTCCTTAGTCCATCCCCTATGTTCTGCTAAAAAATGAAATTGTTGTAAGACTATCACACATTTGTTTCATCTGGATAATTCAGGGTTACCTGAAGTTTTAAGACTGACTTTACCATTTCATTCATTCCTAAAAGCCTTGGAAACTGATACTTCTTTCCCTTGCTCCTTGTCTTGGTAATCATTTTTCTGTTTCGAAGGGTTTCTGTGTTCTCAAGATTGGTTGCAGATGTGACTCAAAAATATTATAATCATTCTAGAATTTTTTCAAAAGTTGTATTATTTACACTTTTATCTCTTCTATATAACAGAGTATATTATAAATACAATTCCAGGTGTTATAGTAGCCAATTCATAAATATATAATCTAATGTAAGTAATTTATATTTTAAGAAATATCCCCTATCTTAATGAGTCACTGATCTACTTCATATAAAAGAATAAGTTCTTATGGAAAAATATAGAGTGCGTTGGTCTTCCGTTAATGGAAACTCATCTACTGAAAACATCTACAAAAACTGAGATTGTGTGTGTGTGTGTGTGTGTGTGTGTGTGTGTGTGTGTGTATTTGTATGAAGACACTGGAAAGCTAACAAGGAGTGAAAAATTATAGGGCTCAGATATAAGAGAATGATGTGTAGAAATGTTGCTCAGCATTTGAGACTACATTGCACCTAAGGTACCTGTGCATTGCAGAAAAACATCTGTGAACCCAAAAATGGGAGGAATATTAACTGTCTTGGATGTCTAACAGGACAAAAAGTCAAGTTGAAGGCTATTCATAGAGATAGTACCATAGGGATTCCCAAGCACTTTGGGAAGGGACCCTGAATGAATACATTTTAGAATTAAAGAAGAGATACATATAGAACTACTTTCAAGGACTGAAGCAAGGCTTTGCATTACCTTATTCCCTAAAATCAGATTTATGTGATCCAAATGATGAGTTTTTCTAACCATATGCCAAAAGCAAGTATAAATCTTCTCTTAAGGAAGATAACATTATATTTAACCTCCAGGCTTTTTTTCCCTTACATTGTAATAATACAGTGTTCAACACTCAAACAAAAATCATCAGGCGCCTAAGGATAAGAGATGAGATCAAAATCCAAGATAACAACAGAAAACACAAAGAAATTATCAGCATCTTGAGGTAAAGGATTATCACACAGAAACTTAAAAATAACTATGCTGAATATGTTAACAAAAATAAAAATAAGTATTAAAAGTTTTGTTATAGAATGGGGAACAAAAATTAATATTCTAGAACAGAAAAGTATAATAATAAAAAAAATTCAAGGAGCTTAATAGTTGTTAGACAAAGATGAAGAAGGCATTGGAAGATAGATATAAAAAATATTGGAAATGAAGCACACAGAGACAAAATGTGAAAAATAATACATTAAAGGACATAAGAGGCAAGGGGATATTTAGTTTTAAAAGTCTGCCATACATCTAATTGAAGTCTTAAAATATAACCTGGAATATGAAAGAAAGAGAAAGAGTGGGAGAGAGAGACAGAGAAGGAAGAGAAGGGAAGAGAGGAGAAGACAGGAGAAAAGAAGATGGAAGGAAAGGGAAGAGAACAAACCATAAGCAATATTTGAAGAGATAAAGGCTAAGAATATTTTCAGGAGGATGAACGACATCAAGCTACAGATTCAAGTTCTATGAATCTGAAATGTGTTAAACAGAGTGCATTGGTACCTGGTAGATAAGAAGAGGAGTGGATGATTTATTACACAAATTATTTATAAACTCTGTAAGTCAAATTATTATTCATATAATAAGGAAGACTCAAAAAGGTGTCTGGGCAAAAATAAAAACAGTAAAAACTTCAGTAGAGTACTTACTATGTTATCTAATCTAAGCAGTATTACAGATACATACTATTGTTTCTTCTAATTTACAAATAGAAAATTAAGATTGAGAAATATTGGTGTAAGGTTTCATAGAGAATAATAGGTGCTACAGGAATTGCAATTCATTTTTTTTTAATATAAGAACCCCAACTCTTGTCTATTCTGTTCCACAGTCCTGTTGACATAGAAATTTCTTTTCAGCCCAAACAAAATATGATGTTTGAGGTTTATCATTTCACAAATACTATTATATATTTACAGAAGCACTGTAGTTCCTTTCTTATATTCACTCACATATTCATTAACTCAACATTTATTTATTTAATACTTCCAATGAGCTCTACACTTTCATAGGCATTTGAGTTATATCAGTGTCAACAACTGTAAAGGGCCTAAGATTTTCCCTACTTGTAAGCTAACAATTTAGCCTGCCATGATTTCAACGACATTGACAATAAAAAACAAGATTACTAGATCAAAGACAAAGGGAGTTATTACACACAGCACAGCACGGTATATGAACTTTATGTTAATGCTAGCTCCCTTTGCCCCTTAATCCATTCAAATTGATGGAGAGTGGCTCCAGAGGATTCCATGTACACAGTGAGTTTGCATCACTCCTGAGGAAGCCCAAGCTTTAGTATACCTCAATCTTTTATAAGGGGATGCAAGCAAACATGCCCAACTTTTGTCCTGGAGAGAGATATTATATTTATTATACTGGGAATCAAAAACTTTCCCTCTGTTTTTAAGGGAGATACTATAAATGATTTATTCCAACAGTGTTTGCTCTACAAAAAATCCTTCAAAGGATAAACCAGATCAAAATGCTGTAGTGTCTCTACTTAAAAGAATTGTAGGAATGAAAATGACTCAAGGAGAAGTGTCTCAATAATCAATGAACAGGCACACAAAAATTCCTTCTGTTGAAGTTTACATTATAAGATAGAAACAATAAATATAGTAAATAAAATAGGGTTTTAGTAGATTAAAGGTGATCAATGCTATGTGAGTAAAAGAGGAGTATATAAAGGAGAGTAGATTGGGGAGTGCAATACATATTTGAGTAGAGCAGAGTAAGCCTAGATGACAAGGTACAAGGATCAAATAATTTAAGCCTTGAATGAAAAAATTTCCCTCAATATTGCTTTTTCACTTGATTTCATCTTAATTTGATTGTTCTTGGGAATAATGAGTACATTTAAAATAAAACATATTCATAACTTTGTTTACTGCAGATCAAGCCCCCACATGAGAATGGTAAGAAGAATGTACAGGAGGAAAACTTTCCTTAACCAGTCATTTTGTATATGGTGTTTATTAGAGATAGGTGTATATACATATATTTGGGGTTCTGTTAATGGTTATATTCAAGTCCCAAAAATGTTGCTCTGGTAAAGCAATTCTGAATTCCCAGAGTACACTGGCATATTATCTTGTAAATGATAAACCGATTTTCTCAAGAGAGGCAGACAAACAAAACCTTATCTCAAATCCTCAGAGGTTCAAGTCGACTTTGCAAGTCAATGGCCATGAGGTGAAAGTGTTTCCAGACCTGGTAATGTACATTTTCCTTGCTTTTGATATTGTTTCTGGTCATTATTCATGGTTCTCTCTCAACTCACAGTTAATTCATCAAAACTGACTTGCATCCTCTGGCATAAAATGGGGACATTTGGGCCTACTTATGGCTGCAGGATAGGTTATACTCCGTATATTTTGAGGGAACAGGAAAGTTATGATTTGGATATTGTAAAATCCTGCAACCACTTGGGGAAAATATACTTCACATAAGGCATGGTGATAAATAGGTACAACAAAATATTTTTACACAGATCCACCAAAACAAGTTCAGAGATAATAACATTATAGAAAATATATACCACCACATAACTGGATATTATATATACAGCTTATATGAATATCTGAATTAGGTTTTAGAACTTAGTGAAAATTAATGTACTACATATAACTTATTAAGATAAGTTCCCTGCTGACTCAGCACTCGGAAGATTACTTGCTTGACAGAGAGTGTAAGAAATATAGTACTGGGTATAGAAATGATAACTTTTCATCACCTATTTTAAGATATAAAGTTATATTTATGGCCAGAAGTTTTATAAACTCTGCAAATTTTGCAGCTGCTAACCCTAAAATGATTGTCTAAGGTACAATATTTTTGAAGTGTAAATTAGGTGTTCAATGTTGTCAAAAGTTGTATTAGTACCTTCTTACACACATGGACAAATTAATTTGCATTCTCAGAAAAATGCATCCACTACTTATCACATATAAACATGAAAACACATTTTCTATCTTCACATGATGACAAGAAGGATATAATAGTGGGTATTATTATGTAAGTAAAGCCATATAAAATAAATGCACACTTCAGCTTGCTTAATTTAACTATTTTACTTTTTCTCATCAGTTTCATCACATTCTACCACACTAGAATTTGGGCATTTAGGAGTTAGTTTTGGAAAATTGAATTAACTTACATTAAAAAAAAATAAAGTTTTCAAATTTTTGAATTATTTATTTTTGTAATATTATATCACATCTTAGAAAACTTCAATCCACTGAAATATAGCTATATGTATATATATATATATATATATATATATATATATATATATATATATATATATATACACACACATATATATATATATGTACTACATGAATGTATTTTAAAGTTTGCCTAACTACTGAATTAGGGTCCTGAAATTTTCTGGCACCATAATCTGAGTAAAATATAAGAAAAGGAAAGCATACCAAAAACTGTACAATACCTAGTCTAAGAATGCAATCTTTGAGAGAAGGGGAACTCATTAAGATAAACCTCATGATCATTCTTGCTTTCTTTCTGCAGACTATTTCCAAATGACTATAGAAAGCTGGAGTCCAAGCAGAGTCTGGTAGTCCTGCTGAGTTGAAGAATCAGAGATCAGAGTTTGTAGATGCTAAAGAGACTGGAATTCCTAGAGCATAGAACTGGAAAGTGAGGGTTCCCTCTCTGACTCCTTTGTTGGTCTAGTTTGCATATACAAAATAAGACTATACACGGCTTACCAGAAAGTAGTTGCTAAGGGGTTAAATATGCAACAGAGATATGATAGGGCAAATTTAGAACAGTGGAGATCTGCCTTAAGATGGAGAGAATTCCTTAACACTAGGAAGAGCTGAGAGAAAGCCTTACTTTTAGGAATAGGATGCTATCAGGAATATGGGCTACTCTAGACCCACCCTAACAAATCTTGAAGTGAAGAAATGCCTCAAGTGATCTAAGAAAAGAAGAAGTTTGGAGTTTGAATCCTGATTAATTAGAGTGACTCAGATTCGACATGTGTTTATCCAGACAAATGGTAAAACCAATATTATACAATATAAAGGTGATAAAAGAAAATTTCATATACTGAGGTATGGAGAAGCCGTTCTGGCTTATATATCTGTTACAAATCAAATTTTATGCTAAATAAAACAACATATATTGCACATATGCTTTAATTATTAAGGAAAAGTGTGCATTAACCAGAAATAATGTTCATGTTAAAAATTAAATGCCTCCCTTCCTGGGATGCCAATCCTGGTACTCATTTGATGATAAAACTCCCTTCCCAGGTGCAGAGGTCATACTGACTTGTGTGTGTTCTGATCTCTCTCTCTCTCTCTTTTTTTTTTTTGAAACTTTTAAGGAATGTATCCCTGACTTGCTTGATGTTCTTTGTTCTGAGAAGATATAAAACTGTGCTGAAAACCATGCTTCTCCAGAGAAGTTCCCCACTGTTACCTAAAAGGCACTCTTCCAGGCTATCATCTTCAGTTTGGCTCAAATAAAACATTTTTCTATTCATATTACAGAATATTTATTGATTACTTTTGTTCACAAAATTAATCAACAAGTTATTTAACTAATAGAACAAAAATCAGAAATCTAAGGAGGAAGAGAATGGGTAGAGTGTCTCTAAATAATAATTAATGTCTGGTACATATAAAATTTATTAGATATGGAAAGAATGAGAATATGCAATCCATAATCAAGAGAAGCTCACTAATAGGAAGAAAAACAACCCCATAATAAAAGTAGAAATATAAGGATGTGCATTCACTCCCTCTTGAGATATCACTGGAATCACAACTAACTGCTGAACAATCATCAACAGGAAGACACTGGAACTCACCAATAAAAGATACCCCACATCCAAAGACAAAGGAGAAGATGGAATGAGATGGTAGGACGGGTGCAATCACAATAAAATCAAATCTCATAACTGCTGGGTGGGTGACTCACAAACTGGAGAACACTTATACCACAGAAGTCCACCCACTGGAGTGAAGGTTCTGAGCCCTACATCAGGCTTCCCAATCTGGGGGTCTGGTGAAAGAAGGAGGAATTCACAGAGAACCAAACTTTGAAGGCTAGTGGGATTTGATTGCAGAACTTCAACAGGACTTGGGGAAACAGAGACTCCACTCTTGAAGGGCACACAAAGTAGTGTGTGCATCAGGACCCAGGGGAAAGGAGCAGTGACCCCATAGAAGACTGAACCAGACCTACCTGCTAGTGTTGGAGGGTCTCCTGCAGAGGCAGGGGGTGGCTGTGCCTCACCATGGGGATAAGGACACTGGCAGCAGAAGTTCTGGGAAGAAATCCTTGGTGTACTGGGGGCTACAGTGCTGGGTCACCTCAGGCCAAACAACCAGCTGGGGGTGGGGGGAACTCACCCCCACCCATCAGCAGACAAGTGGATTAAAGTTTTATGGAGTTCTGCCTACCAGAGTAACACCCAGCTCTACCCACCACCAGTCCCTCCCATCAGGAAGCTTACACAACTTCTTAGATAGCCTCATCCACCAGAGGGAAGACAGAAGAACCAAGAAGAACTACAATCTTGCAGCCTGTGGAATGAAAACCACATTAACAAAAAGATAGACCAAATGAAAAGGCAGAGTATATGTACCAGATGAAGGAACAAGATAAAACCCTAGAAAAACAACTAAATGAAGTGGAGATAGGCAACTTTCCAGAAAAAGAATTCAGAAGAATGACAGTGAAGATGATGCAGAACCATGGAAAAATAATAAAGTCAAAGATGGAGAAGATGCAAGAAATGTTTAACAATGACCTAGAAGAATTAAAGAACAAACACCAAGAAGAATTAAACGACACATAAACAGAGATTAACAATACAATAAGTAAAATGAAAAATACATTAAAAGGAATCAATAGCAGAATAACTGAGGCAGAGAACAGATAAGTAACCTGGAAGACAGAATAGTGGAATTCACTGTCATGGAACAGAATAAAGAAAAAAAGAATGAAAAGAAATGAAGACAGCCTTAGAGACCTCTGGACAGTATTAAAAGCAACATCATTCCCATTATAGGAGTCCCAGAAGGAGAAGAGAGAGAGAAAGGGCCCAAGAAAATATTTGAAGAGATTATAGTCAAAAACTTCCCTAACAAGGGAAAGGAACTAATCACCCAAGTCCAGGAAGTGCAGGAGTCCCAGGCAGGATAAACCTAAAGAGGAACATGCAGAGACACATAGTAATCAAATTGACAACCATTAAAGACAAAGAAAAATTATTAAAAGCAACAAGGGAAAAATGACAAATAATATACAAGGGAACTCCCATAAGGTTAACAGCTGATGTCTCAGCAGATACTCTACAAGCCAGAAGGGAGTGGCACGATATATTTGAAGTGATGAAGGGAAAGAACCTACTACCAAGAATACTCTACCCAGCAAGGATCTCATTCAGATTTGATGGAGAAATCAAAAGCTTTACAGCAAGCAAAAGCTAAGAGAATTAGCACCACCAAACCAGCTTTACAAAAAATGCTAAAGGAACTTGTCTAAGTGGGAAATACAAGAGAGGAAAAGGATCTACAAAACAAACCCCAAACAAATTAGGAAAATGGTAATAGCAATAAACATATCAATAATTACCTTAAATGTGAATAGATTAAATGCTCTAACCAAAAGACACAGGCTTGCTGAATGGATACAAAAACAAGACATATATATATGCTGTCTACAAGAGACCCACTTCAGACCTAGAGACACACATACAGACTGAAAGTGAGGGGATGGAAAAAGATATTCCATGCAAATGGAAATCAAAAGAAAGCTGGAGTAGCAATACTCATATCAGGTAAAATAGACTTTAAAGAGTGTCACAGGAGACAAGGAAGGACACTACATAATGATCAAGGGATCAATCCAAGAAGAAAATATAATGATTATATATG
Source organism: Hyperoodon ampullatus (assembly GCF_949752795.1). Classification (NCBI taxonomy): domain Eukaryota; kingdom Metazoa; phylum Chordata; class Mammalia; order Artiodactyla; family Ziphiidae; genus Hyperoodon; species Hyperoodon ampullatus. The sequence goes on along the minus strand of NC_136920.1, from coordinate 43,446,457 downwards.
CACCCAACATAAAAGGAGCTCAATACAGAAGGCAAATGCTAACAGCTATAAAGAGAAAATCAACATTAACACAATAATAGTGGAGGATTTAACACCTCACTTCCACCAATGGACAAATCATCCAGACAGAAAATTAATAAGGAAACACAAGCTTTAAATGCCACAGTAGACCAGAAATATTAATTAATATTTTTAGGAGATTCCATCTGAAAACAGCATATTACACTTTCTTCTCAAGTGCACATGGAACTTTCTCCAGGAGAGGTCACATCTTGGGTCACAAATCAAGCCTCAGTAAATTTAAGAAAAATGAAATGATATCAAGCATCTTTTCTGACTACAATGGAATGAGATAAGGACTCAATTACAGGGGAAAAAATAAAAAAGCACAAACACATGGAGGCTAAACAATACATTACTAAATAACCAAGAGATCACTGAAGAAATCAAAGAGGAAATCAAAAACTACCTAGAGAAAAAGGACAACAAAAACACAATGATCAAAAACAATGGGATGGGGCCTTCCCTGGTGGCGCAGTGGTTGAGAGTCCGCCTGCCAGTGCAGGGGACATGGGTTCGAGCCCCGGTCCGGGAAGATCCCACATGCCGCAGAGCAGCTGGGTCCATAGCGCAAAAAAAAAAAAAAAAAAAAACAATGGGATGCATCGAAAGCAGTTCTAAGAGGGAGGGTTATAGCAATTTAATCCTACTTCAAGAAACAAGAAAAATCTCAAATAAACACTCTAACCTTATGCCTAAAGGAACTAGAGAAAGAAGAACAAACAAAACCCAAACTTAGTAGAAGGAAAGAAATCATAAATATCAGAGCAGAAATGAAATAGAAACAAAGAAAACAATAGCAAAGATCAATAAAACTAAAAGCTAGTTCTTTGAGAAGATAAACAAAATTGATAAATCTTTAGCCAGACTCATCAAAAAAAGAGGGAGAGGACTCAAAACAATAAAATTAGAAATGAATAAAGAGAAGTTACAGTGGACACCGCAGAAATACAAAGCATCATAAGATACTACTACAAGCAACTCCATGCCAATAAAATGGACAACCTGGAAGAAATGGACAAATTTTTAGAAAGTTATAACCTTCCAAGACTGAACCAGGAAGAAATAGAAAACATGAACAGACCAATCACAAGTAATGAAATTGAAACTGTGTTTAAAAACATTCCAATAAACAAAAGTCTAGGACCAGATGGCTTTGCAGGTGAATTCTATCAAACATTTATTGAAAAGTTAACACCCATCCTTCTCAAACTCTTCCAAAAATTTGCAGAGGGAGGAACACTCTCAAACTCATCCTGTGAGGGCACCATCACACTGATACCATAACCAGACAAAGATATGACCAAAAAAGAAAATTACAGACCAATATTACTGATGAATATAGATACAAAAATCCTCAACAGAATACTAGCAAACAGAATCCAACAACACATTAAGAGAATCATACACCAAGATCAACTGGAATTTATCCCAAATATGAAAGGATTATTCAATACATGCAAATCAATCAGTGTGATACACCATATTAACAAATTGAAGAATAAAATCCATATGATCATCTCAATAGATGCAGAAAAAGCTTTTGCCAAAATTCAACACTTATTTATGATAAAAACCCTCCAGAAAGCAGGCATAGAGGGAACCTACCTCAACATAATAAAGGCCATATATGACAAACCCAGAGCAAACATCATTCTCAATGGTGAAAAACTGAAAGCATTTCCTCTAAGATCAGTAACAAGACAAGGATGTCACTCTTGCCACTATTATTCAAAATAGTTTTGGAAGCATTAGCCATGGCAATCAGAGAAGAAAATGAAATAAAAGAAATACAAACTGGAAAAGAAGAAGAAAACATGTCACTGTTTGCAGATGACATGACACTATACATAGAGAATCCTAAAGATGCCACCAGAAAACTACTAGACTAATCAATGAATTTGGTAAAGTTGCAGGATACAAAATTAATGCACAGAAATGTCTTGCATTCCTGTACACTAACAACAAAAGATCAGAAAGATAAATTAAGGAAACAGTGCCATTCCGCATTGCAACAAAAAGAATAAAATACATAGGAATAAACTTGCCTAAGAGGTAAAAGACCTGTACTGAAAAAACTATAAGACACTAATGAAAGAAATTAAAGATGGTATAACAGATGGAGAGATATACCATGTTCTTGGATTGGAAGAATCAACATTGTGAAAATGACTCTACTACCCAAAGCAATCTACAGATTCAATGTAATCCCTATCAAACTACCACTGGCATTTTTCACAGAACTAGAACAAAAGATTTCACAGTTTGTATGGAAACACAAAAGATCCCAAATATCCAAAGCAATCTTGAGGGAAAAAAACAGAGCTGGAGGAATCAGAATCCCTGACTTCAGATTATACTACAAAGCTACAGTAATCAAGACAATATGGTACTGTCACAAAAAAACATAGATCAATGGAACAGGAGAGAATGCCCAGAGATAAACCTATACACCTATGGCCACATAATCTATGACAAAGGAGGCAAGGATATACAATGGAGAAAAGACAGCCTCTTCAATAAGTGGTGCTGGGAAAACTGGACAGTTACATGTAAAAGAATGAAATTAGAACACTCCCTAACACCATACACAAAACTAAACTCAAAATGGATTTAAACCCTAAATGTAAGATTGAACTCTATAAAACTCATAGAGGAAAACATAGGAAGAGCCCTCTTTGACATAAATCACAGCATGATCTTTTTTGACCCACCTCCTAGAGTAATGGAAATAAAAACAAAAATAAACCAATGGGATCTAATGAAATGTAAAAGCTTTTGCACAGCAAAGGAAACTAGAAACAAGATGAAAGGACAACCCTCAGAATGGGAGAAAATATTTGCAAATGGACAAAGGGTTAATCTTCAAAATATATAAACAGCTCTTGCAGCTCAATATTAAAAAAACAGAAAACCCAATCCAAAAATGGGCAGAGGATCTAAATAGACATTTTTCCAAAGAAGACATACAGATGGCCAAGAGGCACATGAAAAGCTGCTCAACATTAATAATTATTAGAGAAATGCAAATAAAAACAACAGTGAGGTATTACCACACACTGGTTAGAATGGGCATCATCAGAAAATCTACAAACAACAAATTCTGTAAAGTTTGTGGAGGAAAGGGGACCCTCTTGCACTGTTTGGGGGAATTTAAATTGATCCAGCCACTATGGAGAGCAGCATGGAGATTCCTTAAATATCTAAAAATAAAAGTATCATATGACCCAGCAATCCCACTACTGGGTATATACCCAGAGAAAACCATAATTCAAAAAGACACATACACCCCAAATGTCCATTGCAACACTATTTACAATAGCCAGGTTATGGAAGCAAAGTAAATGCCCATCGACAGAAGAATGGATAAAGAAGAAGTGGTACATATATACAATGGAATATTACTCAGCCATAAAAAAGGAACAAAATTGGGTCATTAGTAGAGACTTGGATGGACCTAGAGACTGTCATACAGAGTGAAGAATGTCAGAAAGAGAAAAACAAATATCATATATTAACACATCTATGTGGAATCTAGAAAAATTGTGCAGATGAACCAGTTTGCAAGTCAGAAATAGAAACACAGATGTAGAGAACAAACCTATGGACACCGGGGGGGGAAAGCTGGTGGTGGGATGAATTTGGAGATTGGGAATGACACATATACACTAATATGTATAAAATAGATAACTAATAAGAACCTGCTGTTTAAAATAAAATAAAATTCAAAAAGAAAAAAGAAAAAATTTGAATTGTATATCAAAAAAGAAAATATATTTATATTTAAATAAGCATATGAAAATATGTTCAACATCATTAATTATGTAGGCAATACAAATTAAAACCACAATTAATTACTACTTTACACTAAAATAAAAATACAATAATGCCAAGTATTGAGGAAGATGTATTGCAATTAGAAAACCTATACATTGTTCTGGGTAATGTAAGATGCTATAATGATGTGGAAAAGAGTTTTTTAGTTTCTTATAAAGTTAGACATACACTTATTATATCATTCAGCAATTCCACTCACTGGTAGATTACTCTAAAGAGATCAGAACTGATACTGACAAAAAGGGCTATGATCAGAAGTGGCAATCAGTGTTCAGAGAACAGATCCCCCGTATTTGGAAGATAGGTCCTTTTTGCTCACCCCGGCTCCCATAAGCTGTGTGCAAGCTGCTCCAGGAACAGGTGCACAGGTACCTGCTCTGTGGTGGAGGTGGTGGATTGGGTACATGTAGCTGCTACTGTGCTAAAAACTGAAATTGATTGCAATTAACCACAATTTACCTCCAAGTTTTCCCCAGGAATTTTAAGCCTTCAGTAGATTCCAGAGTTCCAAAATGGATACATCTGTCCCTGTAATTATGTCTAGTTGGAGGAACAGAGTCCTGTTGCTTCCTACTCTGCCCTCTTTTCAGACCCGTGTTCCCTATATTCATTGCTTCTTGTATTTTAAAACATCCATGTGTTTCCGGAATAAACTTAACATGGGTGTGATGTATTATCCTTTTTAATTTATATTTTTTTGAATTTGATTTTCTAATACTTTGTTTAGAAGTTTAATCTTTTTATGAGGAAAGAAATTTTTTTTTCTTTCTTGTAATGGCTTCAAGTTTTTATTACAAGAGCCTCATGAAATGAGTTTTGAAGTATTCTCTCTTTTCCCCATTTTCTAGAATACTTTTTTAAAACTGATATTACTTTTTATTTTAAAGTTTGTAAGAATTTACTGATGAAGTTATCTTGGTCTGGAGATATCTTTTGCAGCAAGTATTTAATTAGAGATTCAATTGTTATAATAGATATTTAGATTTTTTAATTCTTCTTGTATCATTTTTGGGAGGATGTGGTTTTCTAGTCTTTCAACAGTTTCATCCAAATATAAATATTTGTTATTTTAAAGTTGTTTATAATACTCTCTTATTATCCCTTCTATAGTTTTAGAATTTCTAGTGAAGTAACCATTTTTCCTCCTATTATTGTCTTCTATACTTTTGTTTTCTGTGAATAACCTGGCTAGTGGTTACAAATTTAATTAGTCTTTTCAAACAAATACCTTTTGGACTTGTTGATGTTCTCTATTACACATTTGTTTTCTGTGTCACTGATTTCTTTTCTTATCTTGATTAATTCCCTTTCATCATAAAGTTTATGTGTTCAGTGGGATCTTCCTCCAGCTTCTGAGATCATTGATTTTCAGTCTTTATTCCTTTCTTTTGTATGGCTACATATTTCTCTTTAAACATGATTCCAGTTGAAATCCACACATTTTCTATTTAGATGTATGTTTCCCAATTTCCAAATATTTGAGGACTTCCTTGTTATTGTTTATTATAGAATTCTAAGTTTCACTCTATTTGGAGATCATAATCTATATGATTTAATCAATCACAGATTGTTGAGGCTTATTATATGACCCAACTTGCGATCAATTTGATAATACCTCGAAGACCATTTCAAAACAATATTTATCTTACAACTGTATGACAGAGCTTTCTATAATTAAATTTCTTAATTATATTTAAATCACCTATATGATTAAAAAAAAAGTTTTGTCTGCTTGAGCAGACATAATTGAAATAGATATGCTAAAATTACTCACTCAGTGATTTTTCTAATACTCTTTTCTTGTTGTTAATTTTTGTTTTGTAGTTTGTTTATCATATTATTATATATTAATTATAATGTTATAGTTATTTTTTGTTTAAAAGCTGTGTTATATAGGTACACATAATTTAGAAGTTTTTCAATCTGCCCATTGCATTAACACTGTGATCATTATAAAATACACCTTCCCTTTATTTCTTGTAATATTTATTAACTTAAAATACACTTTAATTTGTGTTAATATTGTCATAAGACATTTTGGGGGGTTAACATTAGTGTGGCATTTTTTTTCATCCTTTTGCTTTCAATCTTTGTTTGTTCTTATATTTAATGTATGCCTCTTATATACAGTATATAGTTTAGGTTTTTGTAATCCAGCCTGACCATCTTACTCTGTTAAAAGAATAGAGTTCAATTAAATAATATTAAAGTGAAATTATTGATATATCAGGTTTTATTTCCTCTCCTTACTCTTTGTTTTTTATCTGCATCTTCTGCATTGTTTCTTCTTTTCCTTCCTTTTTCTCTTCCTCTCCAGTCTTCTTTTGTATTAAAGTACTTTTATTTGTTCCACACTCTTGCAAGTTTTGCATTATTTAATATTCTTGTTGCCATTACCCTAATGTGCCAGTTAGTTAGCTCTTGTTTCTTAGTTCCAAAGTTATCCAATTATACTCTGTTCTCTGATATGAGAGCTGGGATGCTGCAGATGGCATGTCTTCTTTGTCAAATAACTTTCTGTCAGGTTTGGCCCTGGAGAGTGATTGCAAGGTAGAAGTAGGGGAGGACAGCCCTTCCCCTATTTTTTTGTTTGCTTTTGCTGTTGGCATTTCTCCAGAAATGGTAGCAGCCATTACATCTAGTCTCTAGATTGTTTAAACACTGCCAGATGCAGCTTCAGCATGATGCTCACTCATACCAGTACCAGATAGACAAAACCCCCATCTCAGTATTCAGATTTCCAGTTATATGAAACCTCCACTCATCTCCAAATGCATTTATCATAACACATAACTCATAGGCTTCTTTAAAAATTAAATGATTTAAAGCATATAAGACACTAGAATGGTACTTTAACTTCATAAATACTGTATAATATAATCTAATATTATTGACATATATATCAATATTTATCAATATCTAATATATATACCCCTTGGACTTGAAAGAGATATTCTATAAAAATGAATTTAATTACATTTTAAAATAAAGTTGAATCATATCTCACCATTAGTCATGAGAGAAACAGACCCTATCATTTTTGGAATCCTCAAAGTGTTGTGTTTATTATAAGATTTGTAAAATTATACATGAAAAGAACAATACATATCTTTATAGGTTCATGCATCCATAGGTAGGATAAATTAGGGTTTCATTTAAAATTATTAATTAGAGGGTAAAAAAAAGTGGGCATGGTTAAATGTTACATATGATTTTGAAATGAATATTTTAAACAATACCTGTTTCCATGCAGAGATCACTTATGTTGAATCTTGATTTCAAAGGCTGATTTGTATTCAAAGAACGTGTTATTCATAGCAAAAATTTTAAATTATACTCCAAAGAAATTCTTGTTTTAGTTACAAAACAAATTATACTAGTTGCTGAGAGAATGACAGAGCATTTCAAGGAACATAATCTATAGAATTAGATAAATTATTTAAGGTTAGTTCCTAATTAGGCTTAATAACATCAATGATTGACAATTCCCCAAACTCACAGCAAAAGTGTTTATTCTTTTCAAAGGTTTTTCTTTTTATTTCCTTATTAGATGCTCATATCAACTCTCCGAGGTAACTTGCGAAAATGTTACCCTCATTTATTGGATGAGAAAACTGAATCTTGGAGATGTCTGCAGACAGTTTTTAATCATATAAGTAAAGTCATTACAGGATTACAATGAGATTAATGTTGTATTGTGGTCTCAGTGCCTATGTCATAGTCTGTGAGACATCATAACATTTCACTCTATGCATCCTTTATTCTGGGTCCATGTAGCCTAAAGTAATTTATGAAATCAAGTTTACAAATATACCATAACTAAATATAAACAAAAGAGACAAAGAAGTAAGAAGAAAAAAAAACAACAAAAACATAACTATCATGACTATGCATTGAGGGAACTGCCATAAGGAGAAAATCTGTCACTTGTTAAGAGAAACAAAAAGTATGCTCCGAATTGAAACAATAAACATTTCTCTGGCCAACATGTTAAAAAATAAACAAATAAAAGAAAGAGAAAGAAAAAACAAAAAAAATCAGGAAAGCAAGAAATCAAGAAAGCAATAACACAAGAAGAAAGAAAATAAGAAAGCAAGAAAGAAAGCAAGAAATCAAGAGAGACAGATACTTCCAAAAATGAAAAAAAATATATGGCATTATCCAGTGAATAAAATCACTGCCCATTTTCGCCTTTGAAATCAGATACAGAGCACATAAAACAAGCATCATGCTGCCAGGCAACTAGGCACTGCCAATATTAAAATATGTAGAAAACTCTCCCTTAGATACAGCTGGAAAGTACCTGAAGGGATGAGCACTGAGGAAGTCTAAATGGAGAAATACTGCTCATCTTTCAGCGTCAGCATCACCCTCTTCTTCATCATGGCTAATATTTCGATGTTCTAGGTTTAATGCCAAGTACTTGAAAACATTGTCTTCTTCGTTCTTCAGTGCAGTTCCATGAAGTAATTTAATTTTTGTTTTTCATACTAAAGATGAGAAAACTTAGGATTAGAGAAGTTGAGTGATTTGCCTAAGGTAGTATGGCTAAAATGATTACAATATGAGTCCTCTCTCTCAGATAAAAATGTCATACATCTAAGCTTCAAAACAAATTTTCTCTCCTAATCTAGATCTCAAACATGCAGGAGTTCAAAAACATGATGGCATCTTCACTTAACAGCAACTAAATCAAGTTATCCCAGAAAGGCAGATCATCTTTATATGATATCTCATATGGATCACGTTGGATTTGCCCTCAGGACAATGACATCCCAGTGTGAGATGACGATTATGGATTTTACCCTAAGTTTATCAAATTCAATAATTGGGTCATATTTATTGATTTTTGTTATAGACTGTTTATGTTCCCACCCCCAAGATTCATATGTTGAAATCCTAATCCCCAATGTGATAGCAATAGGAGGTGGGGTCTTTCTGTAGGGGGATTATGGCATAAGGGTGAAACCCTCATGAATGAGATTAATACATTTTTTTAATGGACTGGTTTTATTTGATGTTGAAAGCACACACACAGGCCACGTTTTACAAAGAATTCCAATTCATGGTCTCTGCTTCTGGCTTGACAAAAGATTCTGTTCATTTCCTGTGCCTCTACTTCTTGGCTGACGTTCTTGTCTTCTGTTAGACTTGAATGTGACTCAATTTAGGAGTAATATATCATGAAACCCATCTGGGCCTTGGATTTACTAGGGCTTCTTTGCTCTTTTCAACTGCAAAAGTGGAGCCAGATCCTCAAACTCTGAGATTAGTACATTTTTAAAGGAGATCCCAGAGAACTTTCTTAACCTTTATGTCATGTGAGGACACTGGGAGAAGATGACTGTTTATGAACCAGAAAATGACTATCACCATACATTAAATCTACCAGCATCTTGATCTTGGACTTCCTAGCCTCTAGAACCATGAGAAATAAATATTGGTTGTTTATATGACACACAGTCTATGCTATTTTGCTATAGCAGCCAGAATGGACTAAGGCTAAATGGACTTTTCTACTATATTAAATGAGGAATTTAGAACACCTTTTACTTGTCTATCTACTCCTGAATCTTAATTTAAAAACTTCAAAATTATGAACGTTCATTATGACCAAGTTATTCTCACATTCTGTATCTTATAATTCTTGACATTTTTTATTAGATCTGTAACTGTATTAATAGCAATTATCCAGGATTAATCCTGTATTTTGTTATTATTACTACCAATGCTATATATTTTTTCCTGTTATAATATTTTCTATTTCTCAGTTAATTAGAAGTAAAATTCAAGCATATGTTTTCAGTATTTCAATATTTTAATATTTCAAATATATATTTATATGTAAAGAAAATTTTACAGCTAATATATGCTTGAGCTCTAAAATTATGTGAGCAGTTTCCCTAAACTTTTTCAATAGATAGATACCTAGATATCTTTTCATCTTTGGATTTGTCAACATAGTTGTTGTTGTTATTTTTTACATCTAAGTCTATTCACTCATTGATTGTATAACCTTATTTCAGAGAAGCCATGTACTTTCATATCCTAGTTTGAATGCTAAATCACTTTATAATGTCATTTTAATGTAACTTTTGAACTCTATAAGGTTTTGAATCCACATAAGGTGCTAGTGATAGAAGGGTGAATAAACCTTAAATCCTGCTCTCAAGGAAAAAGCAGTAATCAAAGACAAGGTACACAGTCCAGACAGGTAAATTGCCTTTATTTATTATTTTTCTTCTTTTTTTAATTTTTTCCTATAGCTCCTCTCCCCCACCACACCGAGTCTATTTTTTTTTTTTTTTTTTTTTTTTTGCGGCGGGCCTCTCACTGTTGTGGCCTCTCCCATTGCAGAGCACAGGCTCTGGATGCACAGGCTCAGCGGCCATGGCTCACGGGCCCAGCTGCTCCGCAGCATGTGGGATCTTCCCAGACCGGGGCACAAAGTAGTGTCCCTTGCATCAGCAGGCGGACTCTCAACCACTGCGCCACCAGAGAAGCCCCCAAGACTCTATTTTTTTAAAATAAGTTTTCACAGGGACCGTGATGGTGAATGTGTTAAGTTGGTTGGGCCACTGGGTACCCAGATATTTGGTCAAATATTATTCTGGCTGTGTCTATGAGCATGTTCTTGAATGAGAATAACATTTAAATTGGTAGACTGAATAAAGCAAATTGCCTCTCTAACATGAGTGGGCCTCATCAATCAGTTGAAGTCCAACATAAAATAAAAGGCTGACCCCCAGTAAGAGAAAATTCCACTTATTTTCCATGTTTTCAAGCTGGGACATAGGCTTCTTACTGCTTTTAGATTCAAACTGAAATGCCTGCTCTTGATGGCCATGAACCTGCTGGCCTTAAACTACACAAAGAAGGAGGCAAATAAGGAGGGAGTTAAGAGGGACTCAGGTGACTGGCATGAGCAAATGCAAATACTTTTTGGGGCAAAAACTTGTGAAATCTGCAGGCTGTCCAAGGCAGACGTGCTGGCCGTTAGATTCTCCAGTGGCAAAACTTGCTGAGTTGGCTTCAGAGTAGGTCACTGTGGACCACGATCACTCCCACTGTGTGGTTGCTATTGATAGCACTATTTTTTTCCCTTATTCCTAGTCATCTCTATAGGTCTCAGCTTTGCTGGTCTGGATGGTGTGAAACCAAAGCAGGACCTTCTTTTGGGGCCCCAGAAAGCTGGGAAATCTTGTTGCTCATCTCACTTTTCTTTTCCTGGAGAGGAGAACTCTTTCTAGCTGGGATGTTCTCTTTTGCCACGGCAAAGTCAGCTTGGGGGATGGGATGATTACAAACAAAATGAAGGTGTCTTCCTTCTCTCCTTGTATGGTTATTCTTAGGATTTTTGGCACTGTGTTACTAAAGTTTCTTAAGTGGAATCTGGAGCTATCCCAGAGCTGTTTTTGTTTATGGATACATGTCTAATTGTTGATTTTTGTGGGGGGGTGGAGGCAGGGGTCTCCTATGTCATCATTTTGGTAACATAACTCCATAAATCTCATACACACATACACACACACACACACTCTTTCTCTCTATTGGTTCTGTTTCAATGAAAAACAATGACTAATACTGGTGTTATGTTTTTATTTAGTTTTGTTTTTATTTTTCTCTTTTACATTAGATAAAAGGAGAAAATTCTCAGCCCTTGAGATTGTGGCTTGTCATTAGCAGCATTCATGATCGACTTAGGTATGTGAGATCAAATACGATTCCTGGTCATATAAACCTGAAGTTTATATCGTACCTATGATAATTATATTTTATAGAAAGATAAGTTGACATTCATAATATGACTTGATAGCTGATGTAAGTCTACCTAGAGATTCAAAATGAGTTGATCATGAGGGGTGTACATGTTGTTATTCCTATGACAGTTATATTTCTCATAGTGAATTAATTGTTTGTCATTCTGAATTCATAAGTATCTTAAGAGGTTGCTTAATGTGTGTATACCTCTGAGATATTAATATCCTCTTAGTGTGCTGATAAAAACAATGTGCTGAGCCAGCAAAACAAAGGACCATATCTGAAGCTTAATAAATTCATCAAGATAGTGAATTTAACCCCCAGAGGCCTCTTGGCAGAATTACTGTGTGTATTCTGCAGGCAGATGACGCACAGGAATCAACATTCCTTTTTCTCTAAACATGGGAATGAAGCATTTATTTTTCTTTTGAAACTTATACAAAGGATATAGAATGCAAAGGAAAAGAGGAAATCGAAGAAAACATGTGTTTCAATAGTATGAGTAATTTCATTTATAATTTGTTTAATTAAAAATTAAATTTATTTAATAAATAAATAATCCATGAAGACTGATTGATTAATTATGTAATTACTGTAATTATGCAGTATATAATAAAGTCATTAACACTAGCATATAAGATTCCCAAGGACAGTAATTGTGAAAAATACAACTTTGTATCCCTGAAACCAAACACAATATCTACCACATGGTAGATGCTTAATAAAAATTATTAAAGAGATGAATATTTTAATGATAATGAACTATTATATTATAAGTAGATCACTGGTAAACAAATTGCTTAGCTGATAAACCAGGTTTATTCTTGAACTCTGTTGGACATTGTCCCCCAATATTATTCTGCCCATTGCCCCTAGTAATAAAATTTCTGGATTTCAGCTGAGTACATGGTCTTCAAGAATAAAGATCTCATTTCATAGTTTCTTTTCATGCAGGTGTCTCCAGCTAACAATGTACTAAACAATGGCTTAAAATAGAAGTGTTTTGTAACTGATACAGGAAATTGTTTATTACTACTTTTTTCCCCCCTTTGGCCCTTATCTATTTGTATCTTGAAATACAGATATGATGATGGTAACTCTAGCCCCCAGATGGTAACTTTAGCCCATGAGGAGGAGACTACATCTTGGGATTCAGAGAAATGAAATTCAAGGAAACTGGGTCTCTGAGTACTTAATGCTATGTTGTTGCCAGATAAGAACCAAATTTCTTAACTCCTAACTTTATTGTTTGAAAGAAATAAACTTTTTTAGAGTCATTCTTAGGAGCACCTAAATATATAAATCAAATATTAACAGACCTAAAGGGGTAAATAGACAGCAACACAATAATAATAGGGAATTTTAATATCTCACTTACTTCAATGGATAGATTATACAGATAGAAATCAATAAGAAAACGGTGGTCTTAAATAACACATTGGACCAGATGGATTTAATAAGTATATATAGAATATTCCATCCAAAGGCAGCTCAATACATATTCTTCTCATGTGCACATGGGGCATTCTCCAGGAGAGATCATATGTTAGGCCACAAAACAAGTCTTAATACATTTAAGAAGATTGAAATCAGATTAAGCAACTTTTCTGATGACAATTCATGAAACTAGAAATCAATTTTTAAAAGAAAGCTGGAAAATTCAAATATACATGGGGATTAAACAACATGCTATTGAACAACCAATGGGTTAATGAAACAATCAGAGAAGAAAGAAAAAATACCTTGAGACAAATGAAAATGGAAATACAATATATCAAATTTTATGTGATGCAGGAAAGCAGTTTTACTAAGAAGGAAGTTCATAGCAATAAATGCCTACTTCAAGAAACAAGAAATATCTCAAACAACCTAACATTACACCTCAAGGAATTATAAAAAGAAAAACAAATGAAGCCCAAAGTTAGTAGAAGGAAGGAAATAACAAAGATCACAGTTGAAATAAATGCAATAGAGGTTAAAAGACAACAAAAAAGATCAGTGAAACTAAGAGCTGGCTCTTTTAAAAAATAAAATTGACAAATGTCTAGCTAGACACAGCAAGAAAAAATAAGAGAGCTTAAATAAATAAGATTAAATGTGAAAGAAGAGACCTTACAACTGGTACCACAGAAATATAAAGCAACATAGAAGACTTATAAACAATTATACACCAATAAATTGGACATTCTAGGAGAAGTGGACATATTCCTAGAAACATACAATCTTCCAAGACTGCATGATGAAGAAATAGAAAATCTGAAGAAGCCAATTACTAGGATGGAATCAATTATCAAAAACCTTCCAAGAGAAAAAGTCCAGGACAGATGGCTTCCCAGGTGAATTCTACCAAACATTCAAGGAAGAATTAATACCAATCCTTCTCAAACTCTTCCAGAAAATAGGAGGCTACTTCTCAACTCCTTTTATCAGGCTAGTATTACCCTGATACCAAAACCAGACAAGGATACCACAAGAAAATAAAATTATAAGCCAATATTCCTGATGAACATAGATGCAAAATTCCTCAACAAAATATTTGCACACTAAATTTAACAATACATTAAAAGGGTAATACATCATGATCAAGTGAGATTTATTCCAGGGATGCAAGGATGGTTCAACGTCTGTAAATCAATCAATGCGACACACCACATTAACAAAATTCGGGATAAAAATCACACCATTGTCTCAATAAACACAGAAAAAGCATTTGACAAAATTCTACAGCCATTTATGATAAAACTCTCAACAATGTGGCCATAGAGAGAATATACCTCAAAATAATAATGGCCATATACGACAAGCCCACAAGTAACATCATAATCAGTGGTGAAAAGTTGAAAGCTTTTCCTTTAATATCAGGAACAAGACAGGTATATCAACTCTCACCACTTTTATTCAACATAATGTTGGAAGTACTAGCAAGAACAGTTAACCAAGAAAAATAAGAAAAAGGCATTTAAACTGGAAAGAAAGAAGTAAAATGGTCACCATTTGCAGATAACATGGTACTGTAAATAGAAAACCCTAATGATGTATTGAATACAGTACTGAATAGAAGTGGTGAGAGTGGGCATCCTAAACTTCTTTCAGCTCTAAGGAGGAAATCACTCACTGTTTCTTCATTTAATATGGTATTAGTTTTAGATTTTTTATAGAGAATTTTTTCTATTAAAAAGAACAGTTTTCTTCTGTTCCTAATTTTGAGGGTTTTTTTTTTTATCATAGATATGTTTTCTCTTAACTTAGTGATAATACCAGTAACTTCAAAAAAGTATATTTGTTTAGATATGTGTATATTATATAATATATGCATATTATGTATATATGCACACAGATAAGCAAGTGTGCATATATATATATATATATATATATATATATATATATATATATATACACATATATATGTATACACATAGATATTTAAGTTACTGCATTGCCATGTAAATTAATCAATCAGGCAGCTAGGAAAAGTTGACTTGTAGCAACAGTGAGCCACATAAGTTCATTTGAGGAAAAGCACTATAGTCTCCAAGCAGAGACCTGAATCTGAAAGTGAATAATAGTCTTCAATGTGAACATCAAAGCATAGTTCCCTCATCACATAGCCTCCTCTCCCAGTCACAACCACAGTTGTGCAATGGTAATCTTCTAATAATAGATAGAAAATAAAAAGCACTTAGATCCCCATTTTAAATCTTAAAAGGCATATATTGAAATTAAAACAGCATAACTCTAGACAAATTTACATAATCAATCTGTCAATAATATGAATAAATTCCATGTTTTAGCATTAATAAAAAATATGACACTGAAGAAATGTCTCATTATTTATGTAGTATATTTTATCCAAGTTGAGAACTCTTAAGAGCCACAATCTGAAGTAGGCAACAAATGATGAACATCAGTATCGGTTGCTGGAACAGAGCTCTGATTAGATCTCTAAGTAACATTACATGTTCTAAAATTACTTGCAGAATACATCATTAAAACACACTGGCCAAATTTTCTTAACTAGAACAAGAAATTGTTTTAGTTTATTTCAAAGCCAGTTTATTTCATCAAATCCATTTCCTTATTTACAAAACTGTCTTTAAAGAGTTGGATTGATGCTCATGAAAAAAAAATCATTTGTAAAGACCTCCATGGAAAGCTATTCTGAAGTGTCTTTTGATAAACCATCATAGTATTAAGTAATCTTCATGGCTGGAAAATTCATATTGCTATTTTATATAGCCCCATATTCTGCAGTTTTAGTCTGAATCTTTCTCTTCTATCCTTTAAGATAATAGAACACATTTTATTATTGAGTTCCACATAGACTCTGTATATTCCAAAATAACTGATAACATAGTTGCCCATCTTTCTTCCAAAACATACTTACTTCCATTTTGTTTTTTGGATTATTGAAGAAGAAAGGATCCAAGGTTGTTTTGGAAGCAGTAAATAGGAAGAGAGTAGGTGATCTCAGCAACAACCTTGGCCTTTATCTTATATTATCTTTATAATTCTCTTTATCCTAGTTGGGTCTTACTCTCAGACCAGCTAATTTTATCTGCTTGAGAACAATAATTGCTAAGCTTTGAGGCCATTCTAGTGCCTCTGCCACTGCCAACTCCCTTCCACCTCTACCACTAATATATAAGGCTCTTGGAGCAATGTACTATGTGAAGCGAAATAGCTCATATCATCAGACATGACACTAGTCAAGGGTAAATCCTTATGGAAACATACATGGCTCTGGTAAAACGTGTGTGTGTGTGTGTGTGTGTATACATTTCTAATGAGGATATTCTCACGATATTTCCTCCTCACTTCTTTGCATTTGGGGGCAGTCCTTTGTGAACAAATATCTCCACTCTCACACTTATTTTAAAATACTTTCTAATCCAATCAAAAATTTCAACTGCTATGATTTTTTCAAACTTTTGCTTTGGATGCTTTGCCACTAGCACTTTTGCCCTTTTTGAATCTTTCACAAATCAGGAAGTTTACAGCATATAAAGAAGACCTACAAACCTGCAAAACAAATTCATTTTCATTTAACAAACAATTATTGAGAAAGTTGCTAGCTTCTGGGGAAACACTGCTGAGAAATCAGATATAAATCACCACTCTACTTTTTTTATTGAAGTCTGGCTCTACGATCCTGACATGATTTCATCATGCAGTCATTGAATTTGCATTTTGACTTGAATTCTTCTGTTTGAACATTGGATTTTCCAATACAAAGTGACCTTGTCTGTCCCCATGGCATTTGATACTCTGAGTAGTCTTTGGAAATAAGTCCACACTTCAACTCTTTCCCCAATGGTCAACATTCTACTTTAATCAGATTTGATTCTTTCCAACACATTCAATAACTATTTTTAAAACAGTCCTCCCATTACAGACGGTTCCCAACTTAGAATGGTTCAGCTTACAATTTTTTGACTTTATGATATTGCAAAAGTGATACACATTCAGTAGAAATAATACTTTGAATTTTGAGTTTTGATCTTTTCCCTGACGAGTGATAAGCGGTAGGATACTCTCTCAGATGCTGGGCAGCAGCGGTGAGTCACAGCTCCTACTTAGCCTCACAATCATGAGGGTAAACAACCAATATGCTTACACCCATTCTGTACGCATACTCCATTCTGTTTTTCACTTTCAAGACAGTATTCAATAAAGCACTTGAGCTATTCAACAATTTATTATAAAATAGGCTTT
Organism: Hyperoodon ampullatus; assembly: GCF_949752795.1. NCBI lineage: Eukaryota > Metazoa > Chordata > Mammalia > Artiodactyla > Ziphiidae > Hyperoodon > Hyperoodon ampullatus. Next base: position 43,429,087 of record NC_136920.1, on the reverse strand, counting down.
GTGTTAGATGATTTTGCCCAACTGTAGTCTAATGTAAGTGTTCTGAGCACCTTTGAAGTATACTAAGCTGGGCTATGATCTTCGGTAGATTCGGTATATTAACTACATTTTTGACTTATGCTATTTTCAATTTATGATAGGTTTATAGGGACATAACCCCATCGTAAGTGGAGGAAGATCTGTAAATACACACATCGTACTTATGCTAACAAACAAAGGGCTGATTTGGCGAGCCTGGATAATTTTCCACTATCCATATTGTAAAAATTTCTTCTGACATTCCTTCTCTTATCCCACTAATTATCCCATCTCCTTTCACTTACCTCCCTTCTTTGCTTTATTCTAGATCTTAATATTTAGTGACAAAATTATATTACTGCCTTTATATTATTAAACTGAAAATATCTTGGCTCTTTGACCTTCATAATCTCAAAGCCACAACATTTCTGTAATTTGCCTTTATTGCTTGAGTTTGTCTTTGTTATTGTCTATTTCATGTTTTATATTCTCTCAGAGACGATGGCAATGGGTTCAGCTTTATAAAACTAAAAATTAAATGAGTAAATTATAAACGGATATATCATTTCCTGTATTTGTGCCCAGTGACTGAGGAAATGACTACATTTTCAAAACGAGAACATAAATAAATAAGCATTTCAAAATCTGGGTACAGTGTGTCATTATGCAAACTATATTCTTTACTTAATTTCACATTTAAACAATGTCACTTTCCACATCTGAAAAAGACAATAGAAGTGTTACATAAAAACCAGAGATAAAAATGTCCAGTGCTTCCATTACTCACTCTCATTATTATCTCTTCTAAGAAATGGATTATTGCTGCCTTTTTTGCTGATTGTGAAGAAGGCATCAGAATTTTAATATTTGATATCCAACATGAAGAATGGTGGGAAAGCATCTTGATAGGACTGTAACCTTAACGTGTAAACTCTCACTTAATTGCTTGTAGCAAAGATTAATACATGGGATTAAGTAACCAAACAGCGTCTCCTTGAGTACAAAGCACTGTGGTCGGCTTCTCTCCCCTAAACATTAGCAACTGCATGCTTTATTGTAGGGGCAAAGATGATAATGAGATGCGGCACAACATAAATACATCCTTATAAAAATGATAGCAAGGAGAATTAAAAACAACCGAGAAGTCTTCCAAATTTTTGTTATCAATTTATGGCAACCTATGGGTCTTCCCCAGATCTCTTCTGCCCCTGCAAAATAGTTACAGCTCTCTTTTCATTCTCCATGTATTGTTGCTCACAACAATGAGAACTGTAATTCTTATATCCCTCATCCTTCCTATTTTTATTGGAATTATATGTTCATAGGTGACATCCTTCTGAGGTGGTGCTGAATATCAAGGCAAAAAAATATGATAAACATTGTATAGTACCAAACTTAATCATGCAGTTAAGAACAAAAGAATGTTTAAAAATATGTTTCTTTGTCTGTTATTTCTCATAATCCTATGCTTTGGGTGGAAAAAAAAAAAAACTCCCTGAGGTTTTTTTACTGCATCTATCTTATAAATGATTCTCTTTGATCAAAATCTAGTGCAAGCTCTCCTTTTTTTAGAGTCATGGAGGCAGTGATTTCATATCACAGTATTTCAACTCTTGACAGCTCAGTGGGAGTGAGGAAAAGGAGGAGGGTTTTTATCTAAAGGAAAGGAAAAATGGGGGAGAGGAATTCAAAGTCAGGCCAAAGATGACAGGCAAAGCATGGGAACAGCTGTACAAACTGTTACTTGATCTCTTCCAGATATTGGTGTGCTGAGGTGAATGACAACTTCTAATTAAAATGGTAGCTGATTATCATGTAAGAAGTGACACAATTTGTCTAAGACCTGGAGTAGAAGATGAATCACTTTTATTTGTAGAAAATTCTAATTTAAAGATATGCATTTTTAGATGAACATCTGTGGTGTGTTTTGGATGGGAGACATGATAATTAAATCCTTTCTTATTTTGTTGCTGAAATGTTCACACTGTATTTTTGTCATGTATCAATTTTTATATTACCATAAACAAGAATAAAGCAAGTCCTCAAAACTCACATGCAAAATTTAGAAGTTTATACAATTTAGAATTCTTGAGTGTTATAATTAGATGCCTAGATCATGATTGCATGTTCATATCTCACCACTAAATCCATCGGAGTACTAATTTTCAAAGCCAACTGATCTCTTTAGTAGACGTATCTATTAAAGCTGATTCATAGGGCTCTTTCAGGGCAAGTATACATGACTGTCCTCAGAATACTTGCTGCTACTTGTGTTTTTTAACTTTTTGAGAACTTGAAAATAGATAAGCTTGGTCTTACTCTCTTTAGTGCACATCTTTCATAGTTAGGAGAAGCATTTTCCAATCATACATGTACAAAATATGATTTTACTATTCCAAAGGAAAGATATACCTCTATGATTCCAAATAGTTGTCTATGGTTTGGCAGAACTTGTCTGGTTAAATTAAAGAATGCCATATATTAAGGGACACCTATTTCAATAAGATAAAGAACAAAGTCAAATAAGCAGACATGAATATAGAAATATAAAAGAATATATAGTATATATAATATTCTATATAATATTAAATATGAATACATAATAATATATTATATGTTGCATACACTTTGTAACACATGCACACATACACACATATATATACATATATATCTCTATAGGTACACACATATAGAGATATATTGTACACATATATGCACATGGTATATTATATTATTATACATATGTAAATAATTTATATAATACCATGGATGTCTTGAATATATTATTTATATTAGTATCCTTGACACTTGAATAATGCAGGGGTTGAGGTTCTATTTCTCCACACAGTAGAAAATCTACATGTAACTTTACAGTTGACCCTCCATATTCTTTTTTTTGTTTGTTTTTATTTTTAATTTTTTTCACATCTTTATTGGACTATAAATGCTTTACAATGTTGTGTTAGTTTCTGCTGTACAACAAAGTGAATCAGCTATATGTATACATATATCCCCATATCACCTCCCTCTTGAGCCTCCCTCCTACCCTCCCTATTCTATCCCTCTAGGTTTTGATTGCAAATCTACAGATTCAACCAACTGTGAATCGTGAAGTACTATAGTAGGTATTTATTGAAAAAAAAATCATGTGTAAGTGGACCCACGCTGTTCAAACCTGTGTTGTTCAAGGGTCAATGGTATTTATGTATATAATATCATGTATAAATCTTATGAATATACACCCATACACACAGTGTAAATACATATACACACATCCACACACAGATGTCAAACTATGGCTGTGGGAACCAAATAAGCATCCCCTTTGTTTTTTCTTTGGGCTTCCTCTAAATTTAGTTCTTCACATATTTGCTGCTTTGAACTTGCTATTGCTGCTCTAAGTGCATACAGCAATATCAGGTATGGCCAAAATTCAGTTGGCTTCATTTACCATAAGTAATGACTGCTGATGGATGAGAAATGGAAACCATATGTGCTCCCTGCGTCTAGCTGAGGGGTCTGCTGAGAGCCAAAAATCTGAATATTTTGGTTTCATCAGATTCGGTTTCTCTGTTGTATTGTGTGTATGGGATCAGCACGCATAAGGAAAGAAATAAAGAATACTATATGCAAAACAGAATTCTATGTTTATTATCACTGGTAATCTATAGAATTATCCTTTGAAGCAAGTACTGGCCCATCCATTTTAGAAACTAGAGAATGAAAGCAAAACCAGCTTACACATGGTTGGAAAATTAGTAAGGGGTAGAGCCTGAACTCAAACCCTGCTTTGGCTCCAATGTGTTCTTTGCATTATGCAAGTTGTTTGTTTTCTTAGTTTCCAAGTCAAGACTTGTGGAACTGTTTATCTGTCACTGCCCCCTGAAGGGTCCAGAGGGAGACTGGTTGACAGTAATTCATGAGCTCGAGCTTTTAGGAAGGCTCCCAACCCCCACCCCATATTGTTGCTCCCTTTGCGTTTGATTAACCTACTAGTTAGTTTAGTCATACAGAGAAAACCTGGATTTAACGGGTGCAGCAGTTAAAGAAGGATCATGACGCTAAACATATATTTTTGATCTCCCCTCGGTGATGAATGACTTTGTATCATGTAAATAAAGCAAACAAGCTTCAATTTAATCTATAGGAAGATATATCTATATCTATCTGTATACATAGATTTTATATACATATATATTTATATATATATAAATTATATATATAATTTATACATATACAAATTTTTTAAGAACAATGAGAGAGGAAATTTCTTAAAAAACAGTACTAATTATCAATGGTTATAGAGGTCCAGAACAATTATCTTTGGATGGGGTTCAAAAGTGACTTATGCTGTTAACTTGAAGTCACACTCATAGTGAAGGAGTTCTAGTAACCCTCCCAGTGTGTACAGAGCACATGGTCTTAGACATAGACCTAATTACTCATAATGACTCAATAAAAGAATGGCAGGGTGAATATGAAAACATTATGGGCCCAGGAAGCTGATGGTAAAAGCAAAGCTGGATGTAAGTCAGTCAGATCACTACAAGTCAGTGATCTTCTAAACCTCCTCTAAAACACTCTGTGCACTTCTGAGAGTTAAAAGAAATTCAAACTCTCAATATGATCATATAGAAACATGTCTTAGAAATTTCTATTCCTTTCCAAATATGTTTACAAACCCCAAGTATCTTACAATCTTAAGATCTTGTAGCTGTAGAGCTCTTGATCTAACTTCCATTTCACATCACATTGCTATGCTTTTTTTCACGGTTCCATGTTAACTTAAATGAGAAACCTAAATTCTTTTAAAATTATTTCTCAAGTGGTGTGACTTTGAGTGTGTTTGAGAGTATGTGTGTTGGAGAAGGAAGGGGGGTGATGGAGAGAGAAAAAGAGAGACTTTTTCAAAAGTGGTTTAGTTGGTATAATAACAAGAAAACACTAGAAATTTCACGTTGACTACTTTTTTATAGATTTTTATCTCCCTGCTCAAGTAACAAGGTATCTGAAGGACTTATGTATCCTTATTTACAACAATTAATCAGTGGTCACCTTTAAAGTTCCAGATCATCAGGGAATATATGTTGAGAAAAGTGGTTGGGGAAAACTTTTTTCTCAGATATCCTTAAAACACTAGAGACAATTGAGGTATAATGATGAGTTGGAAAATGCTACTTCAATTATCTACCATTTAGATTGGAAAGTCTCACTGTAATAGCTGCCATATACAGGAGAGCAAGGATCATGTCTGCATTACACATGATATATGATCTGTGCTTAACAGAATCTGGAACATAGAGGGACCTCACATATATGTATTGAATGAAAACAAAACTGCTTTCAGTTTAACATCTTGTTTTGTTTTATATTATGCTTCCCTGCCACCTTTAGGCTTCTGCTTCTGTTCTAATGTTGGTATTTTCACTTCCTAAGAAGTTTTTTCTCTACTATAAATTATACATACACTTTAGCTTTACTATTCAAGGATGGGAATATTAAACATGTCAGGACTGTGTGGAGGGAGTCAGTAAAGTTTATTCACACAGGGAAGATGTTGGAGCAACAAATCAAGTAGAGAGCTAAGGCAAGTGGTGTAGGAAACACTGACCATAAAAATGGGTTAGAGATGAGAACGAACCATATTTACCTTTACTTGTAGGAATTGTACTAGGTATTTGACAGAAATTATCTCATTTAATCTTCAATATAATACTATGCTATATTCATTATCATTTCTATTTTAGACAGAAACTTCTAAGATCAGAGATATTGTTTAATTTTTACAATGTCACAAAATGATAGGGGAAATATAATTCAAACCCATATCATTTTATTTTCAAATACTTTTGTACATTTCCATGATACACTGCTTTCTAAGTAAAAATAAATAAATAAATAAAAGCTTTGATATATTTAAAACCTCTTCTTCAACATTTATGCTTGCTTTGATAGCAGAAATGCATTTTGTGGCTCCTTGGATTGGTAATGGGAAAGGATATACCAAGGTATAGTTTTTCCTTATGAATTAAATAATAATCAAGAAGTGGGACCCCTAACCCCAACCATATATAATAATTAGCTCAAAATGAATCAAAAACTTAAGTGTAAGAGCTGAAACTATAAAACTCTCAGAAGAAAACATGGGGATAAATCTTCATGATGATAGATTTGGCAATTGTTTCTTAGATGTGACAACAGAATTACAAGAAATGAGGAGGAAAAAATAGCTAAATAACACTTTAATAAAATTAAAAATGTTTGTGTTTTAAAGTTCCCTATCCAAAAACCTAAAAGAAAACCCATAGGATAGGAGAAAGTAGTTGCAAATTACATATGTAAAAAGGACTTGATCTAGAGTATATGAAGACCTCTTGCAACTTAAAAATAAAAAGATGAATAACCTAACAACAGCAACAAAATGATCTGAATAGACATTTCTCTAAAGAATATACACAAATGACCAATAAGCTCATGAAAAATGCTCAATATCATTAGTCATCAAGGAAATGCAAATCAAAACCTCAGTGAGATACCACTAAGCTGGTAAGAGAGGTATTGAATTATCCACAATTCCTTGGGGGATATGTTGCCCACAACTCTCAGCTCAGGACATCAATCAAGAATCAATTGCACTATGTCCTTCTCATCTCCCTGCCCTCTTTCTATCAATACTTATCTTTACTGCTCCTCAGACTAATGCCTTGGCTGTCAGCACGTACTCTTAGTCTGCCTCTCACAGTGAAGCAAAGTCAATCCAGAACAGTGGCCAACCACAACCCTGCTGGAACCAGACTCTACTTCCACCATGGCTGAAACTCCCATAAACTACAGTTTTGAATCCGACCTAGAATAAATGTCATAAACAAATAATTTATGGCGAGAAATATGAAAATTTCAAACAACTAATAAGTTATTATACTGTGCAATTCTTTAAACATGTTTTGTTTTTGTAGAATTGGCAAACTTAATCTGGTAAAAACAATTATATTGGCCTGTTAGTTCTCTCCTTATTAGTTTTCCCCTGAATTAGTATTGCCATTCAGCAAGCTTTTTTTGAGTGCCTATTGAATTCTAGTAACAATTACAAATAAGAACAAGAGATAGTCCCTATTCTGGAAGAACACTCAGTTTAAAGGCTATGGGAGTCGAGCAAAAATATAACTACAGAGAAAGAGACAAAACTTGAATTAAAGGACAGGAGATTGCCTAGGATATCGGTCTCTATTGGGAAAAAAAGTAACTGGAGTGCTAAAAGATCCTTGAGAATATAAGAACAAAAATATTTCACTTACTAGTACATCCAACCAGAGTCATTATTAAAGGTAGTTGGACAGAATGCTTTGATATAAGTCACTGAGACTGTGAAGGTAACAGCTCCAGGAGGAGTATTAGTTAGGCTGAACTGCCTCTGAATTGGATTAATTGCTGGATTTTTGTTTTATGAGAGCACACATATTAGGGTCCAGAGCTAAATCATTATAAATGTTGGAGGAGAGGGTGTATGACACACAAGCATTCTTCTATGACGTTCTCACTCTGTACCATATGGGTCCTCGCCAGTAAATAAACATTGCTCAAATATTAATTTAATGTTTAGTTTCATATTACCTTTTCTTCTCAAAACAACCATAGCCCCACTTATGTATGGTATAAACTAATAAAATTGCTTCATACTTGACTGACAATATTTACCTGCTCCTGAAGTATCCAAACTAAACCACCCAATTCCCCCAAATACTGATCCAACTTTGGAAAAATGTATGCACTCAGTGCTAAGTTAGCACCTAGAAGAAGCATTTGGTAGATTCTAAGGTGCCAAATGACAGATGTGTTCAGTCTTTAAAGAGGCCCTCAGTTTATTTCCCAAGCTTTCCTCTCACACATAATCTCCTTCTTTAAAACACTCAAAATATTCTCCAAATGGAATCTTCACCCTCATTTCCTTCTCCACAAATCCTGATTCACTTTATTCATCCTCAATATTCATTTAACCATTTCCTTTGTTTTACCAGGGAGAAAAACAACCCACAGCCCATTCCTATTTAATGTCCCATTCCTTCAGTGTCAGATACCAGATTCATCTACAAACTGCAAAGACCTTTTCAAAGAACTTTTGTTATTGAATATGTTCATTCAATAATTAACATTTCTACACAATTAAAAAAATGTTTTAGGTTTGTGTGTTTAATACATGATCTTGGATTATAAACTTTAATTCTTTATTTGTTGAGTCACAACCTTAATTTGTATAGGTCACTGTGCATTTTATAGTATTAATATTACATAAAATAGTGAAATGAGAATCATAATTAAATAATTATAACCATTATCCATCATCATCAAAGTGTAATAATTACCTTCTTACTCATAGCATTATAGAAAACAAATCACCTCTCTTGTGGCAATTAATTATGGAAATATGAGATATTAATACACATAAACATCTAAAACAATATGCTTATATAGTTTATGACTACTGCCTTGATGTTAAATAAATTCTGGTCTACCTTTCATTAAACAAAATGAAAACACTAACATTCCAATTTTGAAAACATATGTCTTTATAATTAATTCACATTGCCACAGAGTTTGCAATTTGACTTAGAATTTCTTAAAACAATTAGCTTACTAATAAAATTAGTATTTTTTCTTATAAAACATTAACTACATAACTTTTCAGAGTCACACTTACTTATTGTGGCTCTTCAGCTATAGAACATAAACATCAAAAGAAGTGTCTATATCACCTACATGCATTTCTAAAAATAATTTCATGTACATATAATATGGGCAAAGTTGATCAGTAAATCAAAACTAATATCTGAGTAATTCAAGGCTACATTATTGATTAACTCATTCCCAATTATGTGGATATTTTATGTCAAAGGGATTTTATGTGCTTGATAATTCTGAACTTCACTTGGTTACTACATAGGAATAAAGAGTTTACAAATTTTTAAATAAGATTTACAATAAAAAAAGATGGGGAAGTTGCTTATTTTTTCATATTTTGAAAAAGGTTGGATTTCAAGCTATTATCATGCCATTAAAATAATGATGTATAGCTAGTTGGATGGAATATTTTCCATTTACTTTGATGAGGGGAAGTAAGAATATAAATTTCCTATTTAGATAAATATTGTATTCCTGGGATAGGGAAGAAATGGGAAGAAGTAAACTAAATCTATAAATTCTAATAGTATGACTCTGGTGATTCTAAAACATGACCTTCAAATTCTTTGACAGTCCTCACATCAAAAGCTGGGGTCTATAGTCTGTTTGTTTAAGTCAGGTGATTTATAACTGTTAACCAATAGAATAGTGATGTCTTGTGGCTTTCAAGTTCACAAAAGGCCATGAAGTTTCCACTTGTCCCTCTTGAAATGACTGTTCTCTGGACCTCCTCTTAGGAAGCCCTCTCTATGAACTTAGCCATCATACTACAAGAAGCCAAACCACATGAAGAGACCATGTGAAAGCACTCCAGTCAAAAGCTTCTGCTGAAGTCCCAGGTGACAGTCAACATAAATCTCCAGCCATGTGAGTGAAAATGCTTCCATATAATTTCAGCCCTCCCCCTCAGTCACCAAGTTATCCTCAGCCATGGAAGTCATCCCAGCTAAGGATGCAGATATCATGGAGTAGATATAAGCCATCTCTGGTGTGATCTTCCTGAATTCCTGACCCACAGAATCGAAGAGCATAATAAAATCATTGTTTTGTGTGATTAAGTTTTGGAGTGGTTTGTTACAGTAAATGATAATAGGAACTAAATTCAGTCAATGTTTATAAGAATGAGAATAAAACCAGCCTGATGGTACAGGTGCATAATAATATCAGCTATCTAACACTTTTATATCAATATTTCCTTTAATAATCAAAGGGGACAAAGGATTGTAGTTTATTTCAATTTCATAAGTAGGGAACTTGAAGAAGTAACAGTGTAATTGGTTTCTTAATAATCCTATGTTTTCTAAATGTCAAAGCCAAGAAGCAAAGCCAAGTCTTTTATTCCAAATCAACTGCCACAGTTGTATCTTCAGAATATGCCCCATTGAGATATTAATAGTTGGCAACCTACCAATGATGCTGGACAAAATATTCTCAATGATGATAGTTATATTACTCTGATTCTTCTATCTTTAAGTAAACATAATCTTATACAAGATAATGCAATTTGTATAGTTTTTGTGTGCATGTATATCTCCAATTTTTATGTTTGCATAGGGCATGGCTGAATAATATTCCATTGCATCATACCACATCTTTAGCCATTCATCCATTGATGGGCACTTAGTTTCTTCCCATACCTTGGCTACTGTGAATAATGTTGCAATAAACATTTTACTGCAGATATGACTTCCAAGCCCTATTCTAGTTGCCTTTGGACATAGACCCAGAAGTGGGATTGATGGATTATATAGTAGTTCTATTTTTATTTTTTTGAGGAACCTTCATACTGTTTTCCATAGTGGCTGCACCAATTTAAATTCCCACCAACAGTGCTTGTTGTGTTTCCCTTTCTTCACATCCTTGCCAACACTTCTTATCTCTTTTCTTTTTAATGATAGTCATTCTGACAGGTGTGAGGTTCTTATGGTTTTGACTCACATTTCCCTGATAATTAGTGGTGTCAAACACTTTTTCATTTACCTGTTTGTCATTTGTATATCTTCTCTGGAAAAATGTCTATTCTGTTCCTCTGCCCATTTTTAAACTAGGTTATTTGGATTTTTTGCTACTGAGTTATATGAGTTCTTTATATATTTTAGATATTAACTCCTTATTGGAGATGTGGTTTGTGAATATTTTCTTTCATCCCATAGGCTGCCTTTTCATTTTGTTGATAGCTTCCTTTACTGTGAAGAAGCATTTTAGTTTAGTGTAGTTTCACTTCTTTATTTTTGTTTTTGTTGCTTATGTCTTTGGTGTTAAATCTGAAAAAAATATTCATTGCTATACTGATGTCAAGGAGCTTATCCTTATGTTTTCTTCTAGGACTTTTATGGTTCCAGGTTTTACCTTGAAGTCTTTGATCCATTTTGATTTGACATTTGTGTAGGAGGTAAGATAGGGGTCCAGTTTCATTCTTTTGTATGTGTCTGTCCAGTTTTCCCAGCACCATTTATTGAAGAGAACATTCTTTACCCATTGTATATTTTTGGCTCCTTTGTCATAAATTAATTGACCACATATGCATGGATTAATTTCTGAGGTCTCTCTTTTGTCTCATTCATCTTTTTGTCTTTTTTTATGCCAATACCATATTGTTTTGATTACTAAAGCTTTGTAATATAGTTTGAAATCAGGAAGTGTGATGCACTCAGGTTGTTATTCTTTCTCATGATTGCTTTTAAGAATTAATATTTTTAAAACATCCATACTACCCAAAGCAACTTGCAGATTCAATGTGATCCCTATCAAAATCCCAAGGGCACTTTTCACAGAAATAGAAAAAAAAGAATTCTAAAATTTGTATGGAACAACAAAAGTCCCAAGGAGGCAAAATGTTATATTATTTAAAATCTCTATTTTCAATAAAAATGCATTTTTGTTTGTAACTCTTTTTCTCCTAATTTAAAAGATAACTGCATAATACAATAATTGTAAAACTGTGTTAATGGAATTATGATGCATAAGGAAAATAATTTATATGGCAATAATAGTACAAAAAAAGGAGGAGAAAGCAAAGTTATATTGGAATTTTTGTATATTATTAAAATTAATTTGATATTAATTGTATTAAATGTTCATTGTAATCCCCAGGGAAACAATTAAGAAAATGTATCAAATATATAGTAAAAAACAAAAATAATTAAAATAGTATGCTAGAAAACCTCTTTTTAATTTAAAGTAAGAAACCAAAGGACAAATAAAGGAACAAAAATAAATAAATAAATGAATAGCATAATGGCAGACATAAATTCTGTTGGATCAGTAATTACATTAAAAAATAAATGGAGTAAATACTTTGTGTCATTCAAGGTTCTCCAGAGAAACAGAATCAATATCAATTAAGACATGTATTTTAAGGAACTGGCTCCCAAGATTGTAGGCATTGGCAAGTTCAAAATTTGTAGAGCAGCTAGCAGGCAGGAAACTCAGGCAAGAGCTGATGCTGCAGTCTTAAGGTCCAGAATTTCTTCTTCTTCAGGAAACTTCTGTTTTTGCTCTTAGGGGCTTCAACACATTGAATGAGCCTCATCTATATTATTGAGGGTAATCTCCATTATTTAAATCAATTGATTGTAGATGTTAATTGTATCTAAAAATAACTTCACAGCATCTAGATTGGTGCTTCACTAAATACCTGAGTACTATGGCCTAGCCAAGTTGATACATAAAGTTAACCATCACAGCCTTACTCTTGTTAATTTGGCACCCATACACATCTCCTTACATCATAAATAATCTCCAAATGAAGACAATATTTTCATTTAACATGACACAACTACCCTGTGTACAAATAAAAAAGTATTACCCACACATAAATTTTCTAATCCAGTAAGGACGAAGTGCGGACATTTCATTATAGAAGCAGTCTAATGTAATTAACCTGTTATGAGGTAGCTGACTGGGTGACCAGGAAATGGTGCCATATTGGAGACTCAGTGGAGGTCTCTATGGGCAGATTGGGCAATCCCAGGGGCTGTAGCCAGGTCAGCATTGGTGAGTGGTTCCCTGGTTTATGTTGCTAAACTCATATATCACCTCCATTTATGTCACCATGGACACTTTTTTCTGAGCCTATTGGGACAATGACAGAAATGTCTAGGGAAAAAGGCTGACTGGTTTGCACAAAATAGGACATACTTTCCACTTGATTATTAAAATATGTTTCTGCTGAGGTAACACTTTTCTGAATATTCACATGGGACACAAACATCTTCATATTTTTTGCCCATTCAGAGAGGTCCATCTACATACATCTTCCCCAGACTTCCATATCACCAATTTTCTAATCATATTCCTTCCAAGTCCCTGACCATTGAGCAAAATCATAGATCATAGCCTATAAATCAATATACACTCATGCATCTGGCCACTTCTTTCAAGCAAAATGAACAACTAATTGCATTGCTCAAGACTCTACAAACTAGGAGGAATTCCCTCCACCACTGTCCTTCAGGGATGTTCCAGAAAGGGACTGTAGTGCTACAGTTGTCCATTTATGGGTGGTGCTTATGTGTCATAAAGAACCATCTGCAAGATCTGTAATCCAGGTCAAAAGTTTATCTTCCTTAGTAACCTGATCATAGGGAACTCCCATAAATACAGGCTGGAATAAAGAAGATAATGTAGCAGTAGTGAGGACCATTGACATTTAGACCACTTCTGTATGTAGCTTATTTGTGCCTTCAGGGAATGCTTGAGTTTGATCTTTCATATACCACTTCCATTTGATGATGTATTGCTTCTCAACACACCCAAATGTATGATTTGATGGGTCATATGACACCCAGTTCATAATAGGTGTCCCAGGTTGCATGGTAATTTGGTGGCCCATGCTTGAGGATGCAGTCTCTACTGAGGCCCAATAGCAAAGCAAAAGGTGTTTCTTAAAGAGACTAGTTATTCACAGAAGATGCCAGGGCTTGGCTCAAAATTCTTAAGAGTTTGTGTTGTAATTTATCTATAGGGGACTGCCAAAGGTCACAAACAATCTGCATCTGACGCCAACACTTCAAAAAATCATTGGATCTACTGAATCGTTATAGACCAAGTGACAGAGCACCTGGCATGGCAGCCTAGATCTGTTTCAGAGAATTTTCCTGCTGACCTGACTCAAAACCAGCATCTTTTCAGTTCACTACGTAAATGGGCCAGAGTAACATACTCAAATAAGGAATATTATACCTCTAAAATCCAAATTGGCTAACTAGGCATTGTGCTTCTCTTTTGGTTGTAGGAGGGTCCAGGTGCAACCATGTATCTTCTAATGTCTTTTAATATCCTTAAATATCTCAACTTGTCTCACACCACTGGACCCTATGACACAAATGTCTTACCAATAAATTAGAGTAGTTGCTACTTGTTGCTCATTAGGTCCAATCAGCATAATGTTATCAACGTAATGCACCAGTGCAATATCTTATTAAAGGAAAAGGCAGTCAAGATCCCTGCAAAATTATGACATAGTGTTGGAGCATTGGTATAGCACTGAGGTAGAACCATTAAGGTAAATTTCTGTCCTTGCCAGCTGAAAGCACACTGCTTATGAAAGTCTTTACTAGTATATATCAAGAAAAAAATCACTTTCTAGATCACTAGCTACCCATGAGGTAGCAGGAGATGTGTTAATTTGTTCAAGCAGTAAAATTACATCAGGAACAGGAGCTGCAACTAGAGTCACCATCTGGTTAAGTTTATGATAATCCATCATCTTTCTTCAAGATCTATCTGCTTTCAGCACGGGTCAAATAGGTGAGTTGAATGGGGATGTGGTGGCAATCACCACCCCTGGATCCTTGATGGTGACACTAATCTCTGCAATGCTTCCAGGAATGTGATATTTTATTTGTTTTTTTATTTTTCTAGTTAGAGACAGGTCTAGTGGCTTCCACTTTCCCTTTCCCATAATAATGACCCTCAATCCACAAGTCAAGGAACAAATGTTTGCATTTTGCCAGTTGCTGAGTGTGCCTATTTCAATTAATGCATTCTGGAACTGGGAATATAACAACAGGTTGGCTTTGAGTAGTCACTTGGACCTACTGTGAGTTGGACTTGAATTAAAATTCTATTGATTATCTGACGTTCATAAGCCCCAACTCTGATTGATAGACTACAATGATGTTTTGGGTCTCCTCAAACCAGGGTAAACGGGCAGCTTCTATGAGCAAAAAAGATGGAATAGAATTTAGGAGTTCAATATTTTCTGCTAATCAGAATCCACCCATATGACCCCATTCCAATTTTCAATATCTCATTTCTTCCAAATCAATTACCTCATTTAACAGCATACATGCTGTAAGATGGGAATTCAACTTGCATTGTAATTTAGACATTCATGGAACAAGAGCCTGAGTTTGTTTTTCAGAAATCTCAGCTCCATGGTTACGAGAAATGAAGGTTTCTTTCAGGTTAGACTTAAAAATTTTCAGGTCATTTTTGTGGAGATAGAGCTGGTAATTTGAAGCCCTGAGTTCATCCTTTTTTTTTTTTTTTTTTTTTTTCCACTTACTTTTTCTGGCACCACTAGGATCAGCCAGTCAACTTCATTTTACTAGCTAATTTGACCAAAATGTTCTAAGTTATCAAATACAGGGTTACCCAGAAGCTTACCTTTTATAAATATTTGATTAGGAGTATCCAATGGTGAGATTTTCATACTTGTGCCACATTCTCCACGATATATCAATGCCCTCTTTTATCATTGGAAATAGATTGATTAGTTTCTTTAAATATAATTATATTAGAGAACCAATTCCAGAAACCCCAGAACCTATTCAAAAAACATCCTTATGATTCTGTTCCTCTAGAATTACTCTCAGTACCAAGGTCTGTATTACACTTTAATCCAAAGGAAGAGATTGGATAAAGCAACAAATAAACATACATAAAACCATAATGCTACTATATATGCTATGATGAAACACATGCTTTAGATTCAAAGACACAAATAATTTAAATATGAAAGATGTATCATGTAAACAGCAAGAAAAATGAGCTGTAGTTGATCCACAGATATCAGACAAAATAGACTTTGAGAAAAAATTTGTTACTTAGACAAAGACAATCAGTGGCTTTAATAAGGATTAAAGGGTAAATCTATAATGATGACACAACAGTGAAAAATATACATTCACTAAAAAACAGAGTCTCATAATATGAGAAACAAAGTGGCAGAATTGAGGAGATAAATAAAAAATTAAACATTAATAATTGTAATACCACACTTTCAATAATAAAAACAACAAAATAGCAGATTAACAAGAAAGGGGGAGACATGAACAATGTTATAATCATGTAGATTATATTAAGACAAAAAAGTCTCAATAAAATTGGAAGGATTAAAATTATACCAAGTATGTTCTCTGAAGATAATATAATTTATTTAGATATCAATAAAGGTAGGAGATTTAGGAAATTCAAAAATATATGGAAATTATACAACATACTTATAAAGAACCATGAAGAAAAAGAAGAAATCAAACTGACAGTTAGAAAATTATTTGAGATTAATAAAAACAAAACCAAAACATACCAAAACTCATGAATGCAGTGAAAGTAGTGTTCAGAATGAAATTTATAGCTTTACATGCCTATGTTAAAAAAGAAGATCTTATATCAATATCCTAAACTTCTCCATTAAGAACTAGATAAAAGAGTAAATTAAACCAAATAGAAGAAAGAGAATAACAAATATTAGAGAACGAATATCTAACGAAGAGAATAGAAAGCAATAGAAAAATTAAATAAAACCAAAATTTGATTCATTGGAAAAATGAACAAAATTGACAAAACTTTAGCTAGACCAACTAAGCATAAAAGAGAGGACTCAAATTTCTCAAATCAGAAACATGAGATGATATCACTACCAACCTTATTGGAATAAAATCATTGTCATCATCACCATCATCTTTTAAATATTCTTCCAGAAAGTAGAGATAGGGAGGACACTTCCCAAATAATTATAGGATGTATGCATTCTCTGATGCCAAAACAAAGATATCAAAAGAAAATAAAATTATGTACAAATATCTCTTATGAATATAGATGTGAAAATTCCCAACTAAATACTAGAAAATCAAATCCAATAACATGTAAAAGGAATAATATGTTGTGACCAATCATATCCAATAACATGTAAAAGGAATAATAATAAGTGGAAGTTATCACAAGAAGGAAAGATTGAAATATCAATCAATGCATTACACTATATCAATAGAATAAAAGACAAAAATATTTGATTATCTAAATAGATAAATAAAAGGCATTTGACAAAATTCAATACCCTTTTATGATAAAAATACGCTCCAAACTGGAAATAGATGGGAGCTTTCACAACCTAATAAAGAGCTTCTACATAAAAACCAACAGCCAACATCACACTTAGTGATGGAAGACTGAATACTTTTTCCCTCATGTAAAGAACAAGACAAATATGTCCTTGTACTACAGTTTCTAGACAGGACAATTATGAATTAAAAAGAAATGAAACTCATATGAATTGGAAAAAAACATGAAACTATCTCTGTATGTATCTGATATAACCCTTTATATAGAAAATCCTAAAAAATCCATATACACACACACACACACACACAAAAAAAAAACTATTAGACTGATAAACATGCAACGAGCTTGCAGGATACAAGATCAGTATATACACTTGAATATATTGCTATGCAATATTAATAAGTAGTCTTTTCCTGAGGTCTGGAAGAGGGGTGTGCAACTACAGGCCCTGTGGGCTAAATCTAATCAGCTCCCTGTATTTGTGAATAAAGTTTTATTGGAACAGAGTCATGCTCATTAATGTATCAATATATATCGTCTATGGCTTTTTTTCCTGCCACAGTAACAGAGTTGAGTAATTGTGACAGAGATTTTATGGTCCTCAAAGCCTAAAAACTATGACTATATAAACTTTTACAGTAATTGCTTGCTAACCCTTGCTGGGCCTAGAGTCCAGTCTATTTTTCCCTCAACAGATGACTGATTTGAAATGGTCAGCTCTCATTACTTGTCATGTGACATAAGGTTATTGTACAAAAATATTAAATTCTCATCCAAGTTTGGGACTTAACGACTATATTTTTTTAAACAAATCTAAGTTATTACTGCAACACTTCTCATAAAGCACTTATTAATTACATTTTAGTTCATTTAATTCACTGAATGGCTTGTATATAGCATCAAAATATTATTAGTATTGATGTTAAAGCATTTACATTTCAATGGAAGAGACAGAAGAGTAAAACAGTAATATGTGTCATAGTAAATATATTCATAAGGAGGGTATGGGATTGCAGGGGAAGAATATATAAATTGATTCCAGAGCATGGGTCAGGAGTAAAGGAGACCTCTTAGAAATATAAGAATGAACTGGAACTTGAAAGAAGAATAGAAATTATAACAAAATAAATGTTTATGTCAGATTGCAACTGAGGCTGTACTGAAGGCAGAGAATGATTATGATAGAGAGACAAATTAGGAGACTATAGCCAAAGTTCAACTTCTAAGGGATAGTGGAGATAATGGGAGTGTTGGGTTAGGTGAAAAAAATATATGTAAAGAGATAAAATGGATAAGAACTGGTGATGATTATAAATTGGACATGGAGTGGGGAGGAGATTATGATAACTCAAGTTCTGGTTTTGACAGTCTTGTAAGTGGATGATGATTAGGTTCACATAGATCGTATAGATGCAAAGTGAAAAACAAGCTTGCAGAAACTGGGGAGAGGTTGGTCAAAGGGTGCAAACTTGCAGTTAGAAGATAAATTTTTGAATGCTAATGCACAGAATTGTGATTATAGTTAATAATATTGTATTTTTTTAAAAAGGTAAAAACGAGTTTGTAGAAAAAGAGCTCAGTTTCTCACCCTTATTACAGGAATGCAGAAAAGCTTGAGTACACTTCTAAGTGGAATTGATGTTTTATACTTTGATTCACTCATTTGTTCAAAACATACGATGTACCATACACTACCAGATCTTGGAGCAGGTAAATAGAATGGAAACAGGAAGACTGTTTTGGCAAAGAGAAACCAGGCAAGTAATTACAATAAATTGTGATAAATCTTCCATTGTTATGTAAAAACAACAACAACAACAACAACAACACTGTCCTTATTGGTAACATACAGAGTTCATAGTGTCCTCCCCCTACTCAGAACTTTTATTTGCCAAGTTTTTCAGAATCTTTGATTCCCAGACAGAGCAGAAAACCGTCAATTTCTTGTCACTTAACAAGAGGAGACTTCAAAGTGTCTGCCGGTAAGAACAGCAGTTATTGTTTTAACAGAGATGTTTCCATAGCTTCCAAGCCCACCCCAAAGTATGCCTAGAAACCAAGAACTCTGGAGAAATCACAGAAAAATTGTTTATCTTAAGATGCTTTGAGGCATAAACCAAATATGTTCATTCTCAAACTACCAGTAAGATGGCACTGAAAACCTTGATTTCAAAATTTAATAAATATTTTAACAAGATCTCATGGATTCTTTGTGCTTGCTTGTAGTAACGATTATTGTTGGACGTACTATTTCTATAAATACTCTCTCATATTACAACTTCAATATCTATCATGGGCTGTAAATAACGACTTTAAGTGGGCTATGACAATGGCCTCTCCAGTTTACTGAGGATAAAACATGAAGTTTCATTTACTGAATTAAGATATATACAGGCTTATAGACAAAGGCCAATGGGTGTGTTAGAAGGAAAGAGGTATTATAGAATTTTCATTCTCTACCTTTTAATTGCAGACTATTTAAAAGACTTCTGTGAACTGAAATTGGTAAGATATCTGATACAAATTGGTCTCAAGAGCGATCTTGAGCTATCTTTTCCAAAGAATGACAAACTTTTACAATTACTTTTTTCTTTTTTAATAGACCTTTATTGGAGTAAAACTACTTCACAATACTGTGCTAGCCTCTGTCGCACAACAAAGTGAATCAGTCACATGCACACATACATCCCCATATCCCCTCCCTCTTGAGCTTCCCTCCCACGCTCCCTATCCCACCCGTCTAGGTGGTCGCAAAGAAGCAAGCTGATCTCCCTGTGCTATGTGGTTGCTTCCCATTAGCTATTTCACATTTGTTAGTGTCTATATGTCGATGCTATTCTCATTTTGCCCCAGCTTCCCCCTCCCCACCGTGTCCTCAAATCTATTCTTTATGTCTACATCTTTATTTCTGCCCTGTCACTAAGTTCATCAGTACCGTTTTTTTTTAGATTCCATATATATACGTTAACATACCAAGATCTTTTTTGACCCACCTCCTAGAGTAAAGAAAATAAAAACAAAAATAAACAATAGGACCTAATTAAACTTTAAAGCTTTTGCACACTAAAGGAAACCATAAACAAGATGAAAAGACAATTATCAGAATGGGAGAAAATATTTGCAAATGAAACAACAGACAAAGGATTAATCTCCCAAAATATACAAACAGCTCATGGAGCTCAATATCATAAAAACAAACAATCCAATTAAAAAACGGGCAGAAGACCTAAATAAACATTTCACCAAAGAAGACATACAGATGACCAAGAGGCACATGAAAAGATGCTCAACATCACTAATTATTAGAGAAATGCAAATCAAAACTACAATGAGGTATCACCACACACCAGGCAGAATGGCTATTATCAACAAATCTAGAAACAATAAGTGCTGGAAAGGGTGTGGTGAAAAGGGAACCCTCTTGCACTGTTGGTGGGAATGTAAATTGATACAGCCACTATGGGGAACAGTATGGACGTTCCTTAAAAAACTAAAAATAGACCTACCATATGACCCAGCAATCCCACTACTGGGCATATACCCTGAGAAAACCATAAATCAAAAAGGGACATGTACCACAATGTTCATTGCAACATTATTTACAATAGCCAGACATGGAAGCAACCTAAGTGTCCATCAACAGATGAATGGATAAAGAAGATGTGGCACATATATATAATGGAATAGTAGTCATAAAAAGAAATGAAATTGAGTTATTTGTAATGAGGTGGATGGACTTAGAGTCTGTCATACAGAGTGAAGTAAGTCAGAAAGAGAAATACAATTGCTTTTGATGAAGACAATACCCTAACCTTAATATGAATATTTTTCTGAAAAAGTGTTTTCTATACTATTTTGATATTTCTCTGAAATAGGGAAGGGAGGACAGCATCTGGCTGATGACTAAAATTTTAGACTGACACCTCCTCTGGCAGTTAGTTATAGACTTCCTATCAAGTCTTTGATGTTGGGATAGAAAGAAATTCGAAAACCAGTAAACCTAAGGTTAGCCCAAGACAACATGAATTGCATGCTGTCTTAGTTAATGTGCACATCCTCATACACCTTGGAAGTCTAGTTAAAAACCCTGGGTCAGGAAGAGGACTATCCTTGGCTCTATAGAGGCCATTTATGTTCATTCCAACTTATTAATGTTGGAATAATGATCAGACCAAAATCTGCTACAGTGAATGGCCTCAAGAACTGTGTAGAAGACATAGGTATACTGTAGAGGGTGCCAACTGAGAAAGCAAAATTACATTTGTAACATAAATCTTAAAAATAATGCAAAAACTATCAAAGAAATACTAAACACAGAACACATCTTGACATGAGCACACTATCATGCAGCATGTATAATAAGATTATGTTCATATATAACCTATGTTAAGCTATTTCCACAGTTACCAGCATAATTCAAACGAAAAATGTATAATACCTCATTAGCCATAGTCAAAAGAAATTCAGAATCCCTGAGACTTATATTATTATTATACATTTTTATTAAAATCTTGCTTTAAATTTCAGAATATATGGGTTCCTAAAATATAGAGAACGTACTTTTAATCAGAACATTGTATATAATTAATGTCTTGTTGACTTAAAGGGGATATACCTTGGGATTATGGGGTGAATTTTTAGAAAGAGGGAAAGTTTCTCCATAACCCGAACGCCATGCCATCTGACTATGTACCTATTTAAAACTACCTGTAGGGCAGCGCAGCCTAGCTAAGCTCCCAAAAATTTAGGTAGTGAGGTCTGGGAAAACAGATCATATCATGACTTTATTACATAATTTTGTCTTTTTAAAGAACCTACTTGGTAGAATAGCATTCCCATGGACAGAAGTTATTTTTCTTTCCTTGGTGAGCAGCAGTAGAAGAGGGAGAGGCTAACTGGAGAAATGTGGATCTCATCACCACTTGTAAGGATAATGGAAATCTTGAGGCTTCTTATTTTTAGGAAATGTTTGCAGAGCTGATCATATTAGCAATATCCTTGAATTTCCTGGCACTATGCAAATATGATATCCCTTATTCAATTAGAGTCTTCTATAGAAAGCACAGAGCCAAGATAAAAATAGGAGAAAATAGAAATTAGGAGAGAGTGTTAACATTCCCACTGCAATGTAAATAATGCTAATAATGTTACTAATAACAGCACCAAGTTATTTTGTAGATTTTCTCTATACCTCTACGTTTGATGACTATTGTTAATGAGTAGAATAAATATGACTATATTTTAATTCATATATATGTGATAAGTAAGAGTTCAACCTCTGTATTAATATATTGCTGTTCTATATATATTATATGAAACATAGTTATTGAAGTAATTATTAATCATTTCTTCAATCAAAAATTTTAAGGCCTTACTATCATTCATGGCATATTCATGTGGCATTGAGTTAAAGTCATTATTTAAATGCTTTTAGTTAAACACAAAAACCTGTATGCAAAAGTTAATATCAGCTCTATTTATAATTGTGCACACCTGAAAACAAGCCAAATATCAATCAACTGCTGCACGGATAAACAAACTATGGTGTAACCATGTAATGGAAAACTACTCAGTAATAAAAATGAATAAGCTACTGAAACATGAAACAGTATGGACGAATGTTAAAAAGTTTTTGCTAAATGAAACATACCAGACATAATAGGCTACATATTACATGATCCCATTTATTTGACATTCTGGAAAATGTAAAACTCTGGGTACAAAAATCTATCAATACGTATTAAGTACTAGGAGTTAGAGGTGGAGATTAACTACAAAGGGGAACAGAGAAAATTGGGGGCTCTGTTACAGAACTACATAAATTTGTCAAAATTCATAGAATTATACATCTAAAAATGACTAAATGTTATTATATATAAAATATATCTAAGTAAAACTGGATTTACAAAAAGTGATATTTTAGAAGTTAAGGCACATATCTGTTTTACTTGCTTTAAATATGCAAGAAACAGATTGAAGTTTCATGAATGCACTTGGCAATGATAATGATAATGACGTTGATGATGCTGATGCTGATATTAATGATGATTAACATCCTTAAAAGCACATTGGGAATAAACAGGGGGCGGGGAGTCTCAATGACAAGTAGACCAAAGTTTATTTTTTTGCTACCTGAATACATTGTCTTATAACTTCAGGGGCTTTGATTTAGCTAAAATTGAGCAGTGATACAGGCTTGAGTATAATGCATCTTTCCCTTGTATAGTTTCACAGAATTTACATTGGGACACTGGAGGAGGATAGATGTGAATGGTTCCTTTCTCGTTGACTGCTCTGATGCATTGACACTTTTACCATGCTCACTTTCATTTTTGCTTCTAGCAATATTTACTTTCAACTGGTCCAAAATAAGTAGTGGGAAATCAAAATGTCATAATCAGCTATAAAGAAAAATAGATGAATAAATCGATCATTGTATAGTCATTGGCTTGAAAAAAGCATCCCAGATATTATTTTTTAACATACAATTTTTTGTATACTTGGGCATTTAGATGTTCTTCTGGGAATTTTACAGGAGCATTTCTCCCTCAAATAGTTTGTCATCCTCCTGACTCAAATTGTGATGAGTTGGCATTTAAAAAAATAGTGGTAATATTTACAACATAAATATTATTTATAAACATCTAATCTTTTTTAAATGTGGTTTCAGTGCTAGATGTTTTTAAATGTTATTGTATTTACAACATTTCTTTTTCCACTATTTTATTTATTAGGCTCATTAGATTATATTTACTTACACTTTGGACTTCTACCATTTAAATGTTGCAATACTATCTCTGTTTATGTGATGGCAAAGTAATTACATTTAAATAATTATCTGTTGTACCCTGACCATAAAATACACAATATTATTGTTTATCAAACTGAAATTATAAAAATGTAAAGTTCAGAGAAAAAGGATGAAGTCTCACAAAATAGAACAAGAGAGCAGATGGTGTTTGAAGGAAGTTACACCATCAGGAGAAAGCATTTAGATCTGAGAAGGGAGTAGGACAGTTAAATGTATGGGCTAAGAAATATGGTTATTTCCTACTTCTAGAATGAAAATTGTCTAAGATAGATATCTTAAAACCATATCTTAAAAATGCAAAAAAATAAACAAGGATTTACTGTACAACACAGGAAACTATATTCAATATCGTAACAAACTATAATGGAAAATAATCAAAAAAATAATATAGATATATACCTATATATATGAATAACCAAATTACTTTGCTGTACACCTGAAACTAACACAGTATGGTAAGTCAACTATACTTCAGTTTTAAAAATGCAAAAAACAAGGCCTAGAAGAGTCAAGAAGTATGTCAAAGGTCTCAGAATGTACAGGTTTTTCACTAAAGGAGGGTACCTTTTACATCTATTCATGACTAATATGCTTTCAAATGTTGTTCTCAATGAATTGACTAGAAACAATGCAAAAGAAACTAAAACATCAAGAAGATATATCTGCATCCAAATGCACAAACTCTTACCTGCCCGCTTTTACAAACATGAACAGAACACCAGCTATGTACAAGATTCCCCATTCACCTGGGTTGTATTCTTAATTAGGTTAAAATTAATACCTTTTATAGCACAATACCATTTAAAATAAAATTTCTGGTGTTCACCAGAGATCCATTGAATAAGAAGGTCCCAGAGACTGAGTCGGTATATTTGAACATTTTACCAATCTCTCTACCAGTTCACCAAAATATAAAAATAAACACATAGACACTCACACACTTGACAATAGTTAACAAGCTGATGGTTGATCATCACTGACTTACACAGATTTGTAGGTAAATACTAGTTTTGAAAAATGTTAGATAATATGTGGTAAAAATGATTTTAAAAAAAAGTACTCTAAGCAAGTGCTTCAGGCCATTTACCACATACTTTTCATTAACTGACCAGTAATATGACTTATAGGTCACCTTCCTTTAGCCTCTCATTCCTTTTATTTAGCCACAATAGGCTCAGTCTTTTAAACCTTTCTTTTTTGACCTACACATCTGCTTATTTGATAGTAAGGTCAGACCACCTACTTTTCATAAAAGCCATCAAAAACCTTAGCAAATTGACTTAAGACAGATAAAAATCAGTGATCTGGGGATAAAAAGCATTATTCTTTTATATAAAATACCAAAGTCGTAAGCCTTCAGCCTTTTTCTCTTCTGTTATTTAAAAGGACATGCTGATATATACCAGCTGAAAACTTTAAAAAACTCTTCCTTTTAGTCTTATGCTCTGAGAACGATCTGCAAATTCCATACCACATTTATGTTGGCCTTGTAAATGCCAAAATATGTCTTAGAGATACAATCATTTGGCACTGAAGTTCTGCAGATAATTCCTTGGAAGAAACTTAAACAAGATATTTATCTGAACACATTTAAAATTACCTTTTTAGGAATTTGTTCCACTTGGGGGACAAAGTTCTACTTTGAGGGTTTTTTTTCTCTTTTTTAATGATGTGAGAATTTGAAAAAAGGAAAATAAATAGAAATTGATAGAATCTAAACTCTCATTCTAGAACGTATATCTGTACAGATAACCAAGTACTAGAGAATGATACTATGTAGTCTGTTATCCCAAACAAAAAGCACTAAATCATTTAACTCAAATGAGTCTTATATCAGGCGAGAGGCCATATAATTCTTATATTATAACAAATATAACAAATAACATAAAATTTCAGTGGCTTAAAAATAACAGACATTAATTTTTCATACACACTAGCTGTCCAATGAAGGTCTGCAAGCAAGCTCTGCCTTTGTAGTCACTCAAGGATCCAGAGTGATGGGTCTCCCAGACTAATGACTGGAGCACAAAGTGGGGAATGTATACTGTGCAATGGCTCTTAAAACTCCTAGAAACATAGGACACACATCACTTCTTCTCACATTTAATTGGCCAAAGTACACTGCATGGTCATATCTAACTCTAAAGGGAGTGAAGAAGGGCCATCCTGCCATATGCTTGAAGAAGGTGAACAGGAAGTATATACTGAGCCATAAGACCACCACAGGCCCAGGACTATACCATTCAAGAATTTGGAGAATGGCATCACATGATTACAGGATCTGATCATGGCACAGAGACCTGTTAAGTGGCACAACCGCCTAGGGAAGTGCTGAATCACTGCAGAGAAGCACATGCAACTACCTAAGTCATCTGTGCAAGGGAGGCTAGGCAGAGAGATGACCCTACATGCAAAGCGGATAGATTAAGTATGAAGGGGCTGTTGGAGAAAGCTTCAAGACCGAGAATGAAAGGTGGGATTTGGATCATTTTCTCTGCAAATTCATGGTCAAATACAGAGAACATTTAGGGTGTTTTGGAGGATGAATAAATATATAAGGCCTCAGTACATTGAAACAAAGCAGACAATGACTAAATATGAATTGTCTATCCTTCTATCTTTTCTATGTAAGAATTCTTACTGATAAAAATGCATATGGCCAAATATGAACAAGTCACAATTAGAAATGAGTCTCAAAAAATGTGAGTGTGAGAAGATTTTTATTTTCTTCCTTTTGCAGTGGAGCAGGACCCTATGAGACCTCCCCAACAGGCCTTCCTCCATATCCTCTGCTTTAGCTCCTCTCTACAGTACCTAGATAACAGTATTTGATACACATTTCCTGAGTTGTTTTATGGATGTGAAAACCCGCCACCTAATGGAAGATGTTAACTACTTGATGACCGTAAACACATAGCCCCAGGCCTCCTGGAGCCTAAGGACTGATAATGTTAACCCCTGTGACACCGCCCTGTTCCCTCACCATCAGCCAATCAGAGAAATGTGCAAGAGCTGATCACATACACTGTGACACCCCTCCCTCACCTGGCTTTTAAAAGTGCTTTGCCGAAACCCTTCTGGGAGCTTGGGGATTTTTAGGGCGTGAGACACCCATCTCCTTGCATGGCCCTGCAATAAACCTTTCTCTGCTCCAAACCCCAACATTTCAATTCGGTTCATTTGGCCTCGTCGGGCACACGAACTTGTGCTAACTTACACTAACACCTAGTCAGCAGGAAAGTGTATTTTATGCCCTATGACATCAAAGTTGATACTTAGGCAAATTGAATTAATTTAAATATGACAATTTTCATATTTTAGCGATGTTGGAGTGGGGGAAGCATTCTACTTTCTCTTCTGTATTAAAGAAACTAATTATTAAACTACAGACATTTTCTGACTCCTCTCTAGGTTAAGGAAGATGATTGATGGAACTCAAGGATTCTAGAGTACCAGAGGTTAAGCATGAAGGTCAGGAGGCTGTTCCACACTGGAGGTTAACAGTCTGACTCAGGCTCTACTTACCAGGTCTCAGAGAAAATGAGAGATGCCCTAATGGGTTTACTGGCTCCTACTGAGATCAAAGGCAGTGGGTAACTTGGACAGATTTTCTTCTGTGTCTTTCCCAGTCCTCTTGCTCTTCGGATGATTCAACTGAACTCATAATCAAGGATTCTTGGGGCCTGAGTGAACTTTGTCATAGCTCTGAAGGGGAGAAAAAATCCTCTACTTAAAGGGAAAATAGTTATTCTCAAAACGACATTCAATATTCATATTCTATTAGCAACCTTGCCCAGGTTCTATATATTCTATAATCTAATAATGTATCTACTTGACATGTATAAAAGACATCTATGCTGTATCATGCTCTTTCCTCTGAGAAACATTTATAAAACTGCAAAAATGCCTTCCCCCATCATGTCTAAGAGAATGCTAGAAGTTGCAGGTAGAAGTAAATTATTGTATTATCTAGTCATTCTCTTGGTGAAAAAAAATTCAGCCCCCTTTTAAAAAATCTCAACTCCCTCTAGTACAGCACTGGCTTCATTTGAATGAGATTGGGATTCTGCCACTGCTACTTATTGCTATATTCCAAAGTCTTCCCTTTGCTCAGGGTTTTCTTCTCTGAATTGAAGTCAGCACTTCAAGACCTACAGAACGTAAATGCATCTGCTCTCCAAGGTTTTCTCACTTTGCAGGCAGAAGTGAAATGGGTTATTTAATTCCCATTTCTATGCCTACAAAAATACACTACCATCTTCTACTTGCTCCACAGTGGGAATATATCTGATTTATCTTTTGCTTTTTACAGTAAACAGGAGGGCTTCAAGCCAAGTCTTTCATTCTGGAAACTGCTTATCTTTTATTGGAGGATAATTCTTTTTGTTAATGCTATTCTAAAACTCCCACTCCTTGAATACTGGCTTAACTGCTGACCAGGTTGAGTAATAATATAAAGTGGTAACCATAGTGGCTAGTGGCTTAATGAAAAACAATCAGTGGTTTGCATTTCAGATCAGCAAATCAGGTCAGAAAATAAAATAACCTTTCCTTTCTGTAGGCTTCAGTCATTTTATTTTGGGTCCTGTCTAAAACCTTTGCATCAGTCTAAAAGCTTATACTGTCAAGCATGGAAGAATCTATCCATAACTTTCTCCTATAAGACTCACTTATAGGCTCATAGAATCCCAGTGAAGCAAGAGGGCTCAAAAATTTATTATGTCTACTATTTTTGCTTCTAACAAAATATGTATTGAAACCTAGATGGTTAACTGTTTTCCCTAAGATATTATGGTGTGGTTTGTTTCAGATGGCTAGCTATTTTTGCTTGGTGCTAATGAATCAAGTGTTACAAGTTTAAACCTCATGTGAGTCAGTTAAGTTTGCTTGCCCCTAGAGTTCCAGACAGTGTGCATTAAATAAGAATGTAAATAAACTACCACTAGTGGGCAAATAACCAAATGTACATGCTTTTCTCATGGAAGGTCAATAACTTTATCTATATGCACAAATGGAATCATTAAAACATGTTGAAATTGTTCATAAATAGACGGTCTCAACCCTTCTGACAGCCTGTACATAGTTCAACACTCTTGAAGAAAGGCA
Source organism: Hyperoodon ampullatus (assembly GCF_949752795.1). Taxonomy (NCBI): domain Eukaryota; kingdom Metazoa; phylum Chordata; class Mammalia; order Artiodactyla; family Ziphiidae; genus Hyperoodon; species Hyperoodon ampullatus. The sequence goes on along the minus strand of NC_136920.1, from coordinate 43,400,187 downwards.
TTTTATTTTCTATAATCTTAGAGCTGGAACTCATTTTAAGAGGTCTTTGGATCTGGCTCCCTGCTTTCCAACAGGTGAATTTGAATTCTATTTCCTGTTAGGCTCATGCTCCTTTTGAAGATGGAGAACAACAAGTAGGCGTTTTCTTAGTAATTCCCTTTAATATTTCCAAAGACAATAATATGGAATTTTTAGGATTCCAACCACATATTGTTTAGTGTTCAATTTTTGAATTCCAACCACATATTGTTTAGTGTGTTTTATTTATCTTTATTTTTTACCCTGGTTTTATAGAAATTCATTAAAATAGACATTAAATTTTTCTCCCTAAACTTGGTCTATATTGATCCCATGGAGGGGCATGAAGAAAACTCTGGAGAAAGTGACTCTTCAAAACATGCTCATTATTGAAGTAATATTCCTACAAAAAATGATGCTCCAGGGCATTCAATCACTTATATTCCATTGTATGCTTTTTTTGAGGATTAAGGATAGTGTCCTTAATAATCTCAACATTTCTTAATGGACCCAGAATCATTTGATAATACAACTGTCATGTATCTGCTGCAAAGCCTTCTTCACCAAGAATCATCATCGCCCCAGTATAATGAGAATAAGTTGCCAAATTGGAAACAGTAGAATGTGGTGGCACACATCCCTTTGAAAACTGAGATTGTACATGGCACAGCTGTACTCAATTTAAAGGCTCTCATAACTTAAAACAATGTGCCTTAGCATTTTATTTCTTGAGTCTTAGCTGAACATTATTTACAGAATAATGAACTCAAACTGAAAAAAAAAAGTCCTAATCTGCAACATGGATAATTTTGAGAAGTGGCATTACAACAATATTAAAAAGAAACCTAAACAGCCTGAAAATAAAACATCAGTAGGAAACATTTTAAATGAGATGACATAAAAAGTAAAGAATGTTCCATCTGAGTGCTAGAAAACACTGAGCAAATCTTACTTAAAAGCAAGAAGTGACCATTTTTATAGGCCAAAACCATGTAAAATGATCTTTTGGCAGGGAAATAGGAGAGAGATAAAAACAATGGAAGAAACATCGTTCACACAAGAACAAAGCCCAAAATCTTATGGTTCTTTCTTTTACTTCCAGAGTTAGAGAACATACACTTCAGAGTTGTTCCAGTAAGGGTGACAAATTCTCCTGCAGCTACTTTGAAAGATAGATTTGCTAAATTCGCCTTGGTTCATGGGCAGAAACGGATTATGTATACCTCAAAAGATAATGTGGGCTTCATTGAAATACATTTGTTTTCAGCCAGCTAGTGGAGCAACATGTGTCTATCTATTCCTCAGTTTGCATAATGGATGCAAATTCAGCCAGAGCCATACATTTTATTACTTTTGTTGAGAGTTTGGTAATAAATTTTCAGATGTTTTAAAAAACAGACATTCTAAGACTGTTCCCATTACTGACATCAATGATTCCTTAACACTTCTTCTAATGATATCTAATTAAAATTAGGTCATTTGACAAGTTAGAAAATACTAACTAAATAAAATTGAATCTGTGAAATCATCTTCTTTGCAGATAAATCATGGACCAAGATGTCCACTAGGGGGCTTCCCTGGTGGTGCAGTGGTTGAGAGTCCGCCTTCCGATGCAGGGGACACAGGTTCTTGCCCTGGTCCAGGAAGATCCCACATGTCACGGGGCGGCTGGGCCCCTGAGCAATGGCTGCTGGGCCTGCACGTCTAGAGCCTGTGCTCCACAACGGGAGAGGCCACAACAGTGAGAGGACTGTGTACCATATATATATATATATATATATATATATATATATATTATAATGTCCACTAGGTAAATGGGAGCAGTTAGGGAGAGACACTATCTTTGCCTTCTTTTTTCAGTAAATCTTCTTGTGCTTCCTTTGTAGAAGTAGCATATCTTCATGTTCTCAGCACTTTCATGGATTTGAATTGATCAAGTCATTTACCTAAAAAATACACTTATATTAATAAAATTTACAAAACTAGTATAAAGAGTTCTGCTTTGTCAAATTTTTATTTTTCTCTTAGTTGAATTAAATGTTATCTTTTTAAATAAAACTTTCACTGACAATTAATGATTCCAGATAGAGCCCTTTGGACTCTCAATAATTTCATAATAATTTTAAACCATAGCAGTGATCATATTGCATCATAATTATTTACAGAGTCTATGAGATATTTGAGGACAAGATAGAATTATTTAGTTATCAGTATAATCCTGGCTTCTACCACAATGCATACATGGGCACTCAATAAATGCATGCTGTCATGGACTGAATAATTGAATGGAAATTTTACCTCAATATTGCTGAGCTAGCCCACCAATTATTTCTAGATCCTGAATATGAAACTTCTAACATTAACCACTGTCATATAAAAAATATAGATATATTTGCTTTGCTCTCTAGCCTTTTATTTTGAACTATATGTCTTGACCTATTGTCTTAAAGATGCACATCAGAAACAAGGAGTATAGATATCTACTCCTTGTTTTCATGTGCATATGTGTGTATGTGCACATGTATATGCATGTGTATTCATATATGCACACACATATATGTACATTAGGTATAGTGAGGCTGTGAAAATCAATGCTAATATTACATTACAGCAGATTACTCCAAATATATGCCATTTATTACTTTTAAGAGAGAAGCTGTAGGTTAAGCCTATCTATGTAAGTATCTTCATCTGTAAAATGGGAATAATAATATTACTTACCTCACAGGGTTATTGGAAGTTTAAATGACCTCCTATACATAAGATACTTAGAACAGCAGTGTTTAATGTATAGTAAGCATTGAGCTATTATTATCATCATTATTACTGTTTATTAATTCAGAGAAGAAAACATAGTCATCATAAAAATTTTGCAACTATCTCTGTGAAATATCTCACTCATAGATGTAATATTTCACTAATGTAAGCAAATTTTATTTAAAAATTTTGAAATTTACAGAAAAATTGAAAAAATTATTCAATGAACTTCCATATAATCTTCACATTTATTCACCACACAGCAAACACATACACACACATCACACCATCCCTGCCACAGAAATATACCTTTTTTGAGAAGCTGTAGATGTCATGACACAGTATTAAATACTTTTTCATGTTTCTTCAAAAAACAAGAAGTTATCATAAAAACCACTATACAGTTCATTCTCTCAAGAAGTTTAACTTTGTTACAATCCTATTTTCTATATAAAGGACCTATTGACATTCATATCCAAAGTTCCACAACTATCCCAAAATCACCTTTATAGCTCTCTCCTTTTTTCCAGTCAACTTGTTTCATTTACTTGTCATTTGTCTTCAGTTTTTTTTTTAATTTAGTGACATTCACTAACCTGTTTTCTATTGTTGTCATCATTGTTTAGTTTTTTTTTTGACTCTAACATTTTAAGGCATCTACAGCATTTGATTGACAAAATGTTCTTCACTTTTACTTGCCTGATTAAATTCAAGTTAAATATATATTTTAGCAAGAATACTACATAGGTGATATTTTGTCCTCAGTGTAACACATTGGGAGGCACATCATAGCAAATTGTGCAATTATTAGTGAGGTTAAATTTAGTCATTTTGTTATGATGACCACCAGTTTATCCATTGTGAAGGCAAGAAAGTAAATTTTATTTTGTTTTAATATCAAGTAATATTTGATTTGATTTGGATAAGCATAAATTAATGATCATTGCCAAGGTGGATTATTCTGAATGTTGTGAAATGGTGATTTTCTAATTTTACCATAGCTTCTACGTTTATAAGTTGATAATTTTCTATGAAAGAATTTCCATTTTCTCCTTTTCTGCTTGCTTACTTATTTATTTGTTAATTTTTAATGTCCTTTCTTCTACAGTGAGATATGAGGGCCTCATCAATATATTTATACACTATCTGAACCAAAAAAAAAATTGGGGGAGATCACTACACTAATAGTAGTATCAAGACCAAGTCATCTAAGCAAATTAACAGTCTCTTAATAGTACCTTTTGTTTTAAGATTATATCTCGTTGAGGATATACATAGGACTTTATTATTTTTTCCTTTGTATTTTTAGTTTGATTACTTAGTATTATTTATTTATATTTGTATACAAATTTAGTGGGGTTGTCTCCTTCTTTATATATATAAATATACAACTATTTTTCAACTAGGTAAAATATTAACCTCATTAAAAAACTCAAAATTGTATAAAAAGACATACTCCAAGAAATCTCATGCTTTACCTCTTTTACTCCTTACCAAACATCCACAATCTTGTTTCATTGAGTTTTATATTATGTGCATGAAATTCTCTGAAAAAAAAAAAAAAATATATATATATATATATATATATATATATATATATATATATATATATACATATTCTAGTCCTTAAGTAATATCTTGGCTAATGTGAAATTCTTGGCTTGCCTCCTACTTCTCTACTTTTTAAAAAATCATTGTTCCAATATTACTTTGTTTTGTACCTCTCTTTGTACCCTGCAGCTGAAAAGTCCGGTACCAATCTAATTTTCTTTTCTTTGTGAGAGGATAATTTCCCTGGAAGCTCTGAAAATTTTCTTAATCTTAAAATCTAGTAATTTTAGTAGGATATATTTTGTAGTCTATTGTCCTGCATTAATTTTCCTGGTTACTTATTATATACTTTCAAAATGTAGTTTTAGGTAACTGTATTCTAGAGAATTTTCATGGATTATAGTTATAACTATTGGTTTTGTTTTGATTCCAGGGACTCCAGTTATACATATGTTGGAAATCTATTGCCTATTTTCTATATTTATCTTTCCTTCTCTTTTTTAACTTCATTTCACTTCTAAGGTGGATTTTCATATCTTTTCTTGATGTTATTTATTATATTTTTAATCAAATCTATTTACTCTCAAACATTGTTTAATGTAAACTATTTCTAGGATTAAAAAATCTGTTATTTCATTTTTATTACTGAAATCAAACAGCTCTCTTTTTGTATACTCCAGTTTTTTTTTCCCGATTCTATTATGAGATTTTGAATTTCTGGTTTAGTATTTGATTTTGTTTGCCTGTTTGGTTTTTTTTTACATCTAAGTTTTCCTTTATGCATTTAATTCAGCGTTTGCAGTGGGGTGTACAATTTTCTTCTGTTTCAGGATTTTTGCATGGTAACAGGGAGAATTTTAATTAACTGAAATGTTTTCTTTCTCATTTTCTGTTTTGTTTTTTTGGGTAAATATCCATGTATTTCATTTTATCTTTTGTGTTAGTTTTTCAAATTTTATTTTTCCTTTTAAAATTTATTTTATTGGAGTATAGTTGATTTACAATGTTGTATTCATTTCTGCTGTACAACATAGTGATTCAGTTATACATATATATATATAATATATATATATATTATTTTTCTTATTCTTTCTGATTATGGTTTATCACAGTATACTGAATATAGTTCCATGTTATACAGTAGGACCTCATTGTTTATCTTGGCTTTGAGCTCTACATTTTAGATAGCATTAAACTTCACAAATACATGTAAAAAACATTACTATAAAACACATGGATGTCTCAGGAATTCAGGATCTTGTGCTCAGTTCTGGCACAACATATCTCATAAGCCAAAATATCTACTCTCATACTCAACAGCATCTAGACTTCAGGACAACATTTTTACCAAACCTTTACTCTATGTCTCTGAAAGGAAAGGCAAATATGTCCAAATAGTTTAAAAGCATATGATAACATTACTGTTGATATGAAGAAAGTCTGCTGAGTGAAGGGAGGATTTGAGCAATGGAAGTTTTTAGATAAAAGAAATAAAAAATAAGCAACTTGATAAAGATTTTCAGAGAGCAATAATGAAGTAGATTCTTACATATTTATGTGATAGCTGTGTGAAATTGTATTGAAAGCAAGAAAATGATTTTTGAGCTAGACATATCTTTTGAATTACATGTTTCATTACACATTAAAATCAGGCTTCTGTCTTCCTGTCTAGTTTCTTCTTCAGCAATTCTTGTCAACAGAACACCAGACATATATTGAAACTATTAATTTCAATCATATTTACCATTTGATGAGATGTAATATATAAAAATCATAGCATTAGTTTAAAAATTACAATATTAAGTCATACGTTTCAAGGTACAGAATAGAATATACTTTATTTAATATTTTGTTAGTTTGATTTAAAACTTTTAAATATTTTAACACAGGTTGTGTTGCCTCCGTTTATATTATTGTACCAGGACCTATAAATATCAGTCATGAGTCTACCCCTAGTAAGAGTTGCAGTAGGCTGTTACTTAACATTAATTCATTTCATGCCTAACTGATATCATTTAAGATACACATCACATCGTCCACATTTTTTGTGTAATGCATCAAGCCCACTTAAGACCAATAGTTCTTCTGAAAGTCTGAAAGCCAACACATAACAACAGTAGTATGATGCCATGCTCAAGACCAAAGGAATGAGCTGCTTGTCATGACTTTGTTACAGGTAGAGGGCAGTGTTTAGAGCAGCATTTATCATTGTGCCAAATATATGAGTTGAATTTGACTCATTTTCTCATGAGATAAGACACTGATAGAAAATAGCTCAGATATTATAGGAGGTGACCAAGAAAGAGGTTAACTAGCTTACTCCTAACACAAGACTCATTATTTCTCACATGAACTATAAAGTCATCTTTGTAAATTTCCTCCCTGTCTTTAGTCTTGTTCTCCACAAATCTAACCTTAATGTGATAAAATCCTTAGACAGAGTAAGTTAGGAGGAACACATTAGAAACTGTGTCAGAGAAGCTGTCTCTGAGGAAGTGACATCAATTTGCTGAGCTTGGCATGATCAGAAGATTCCTAGCAGAGGGAACAGCAATAACATGTGTTAGCAGTTAGGAAAGGGCTTGACCATATTCAGAGACCATGAGAATGACCATGTTGAACAAGGTGGAAGAGTGGAACAGAGTATTTTCAAATGATATATAGAGACTACATCACTAGTGTCTCTTTCTAGGTCATGATACACGATGCATGATCTACACCATTCTGATTTCCTATGTAAAACCTTTCAAATCCTCCACATAAATAATAAAATCCAAACCCTTTAGCATTGTTTACAAAGTCCTCCATAATCAGGCTTCTGTCTTCCTATCTAGTTTCTTCTTCAGTAATTCCCTGTCTTTTCTCTAACATTCCTCAAACATAGATCAGGTTGTGATTCTTTGGATACAACACGCTTTTCTTATACACACCTATATTCCATGGCTTCTGTATTCTCTTCTTCAATGTGAAATATTACTCTGCTTACATCTTTGAAAGCTAAATTATACATATATAAATAAATGCATACATGGACTTAAGGAATGAATGTCATTTCATTTGATTCTCAAAAACAATTCAATAATTGAGGAAATAGAAACCTATAGGCAAAAGTAATTTGCCTAGAGGTGGATCCCACAACTAAGGTGTAGTTGAGCTAAGACTCAAATTCAAGGTCTTTAAGGAAAAATCCACTCCTCTTTCTACTACATGAAATAGTTTCCCTCCTATTTCTCATGATAAATGAATAAAATCCTTACTAAGCATATTATGCTCTATAAATTAATCAGATTGACTAACTGAAGAACAAGAGATCACATTTCTTAATTCTGGAAAAAACTCCAAACTTGCAGCTTCAATTTTCTGCAGGTTCAAAAGCATTAATTTGCTCAGACCACTGTGATTTTTGAGATCCAATTGAGTTCTAATGCTTAATTTGCAATGCTAATTTAACTTTTTCAAAATCTGATAGTTATAGATCCTAAAATAGGTCAAAAGTTACAAGAAATTCATACTGTGAGCTAATAATCCTAAAGCAAAGTTCCCATTAGAACATAGAGATTGCATTTAGGAATTTTTCTCAAAGGGTATAAAACTTATGGTTTTATATCACTTTCCACAGACTAAGTAACAACTAGGCAGATAATTAGAGCTTATTCTTTGCATTTAAATTGAATCCCAAAAGTTTAGGTGTTGTATTATTTTATAAGCCAAAACTTATAATGATGTCTTACACTTAAAAGGAGTTTCAAAGTTTAGAAAGTACTTTCTTTTGTATTATCTTATCTTCATGACAATCCTGTGTACTTTGTGGGGGGGATATTATTATCCCCCACCATTTTACATGTGCTAAAACAAACTCAGAAAGGCTACATATCACTCAGTGCCACTCAGCAGATGGCCATACTGGGTCCTATTTTGGAATCAGAAATCTATTTAAGTTTGTAGCCTGTTGTTTATAGAGCAGGAATATTTTCAATGACACACTCTGATAGTACAGAATTTGAGAGTAGTTGCATCATTCAATGAAAAGAGAAAAGAAACATTTATTGCTCTGTAATTCCAGTTTTCAAACTTCTTTCAACCTTGAGATATTCATAAGACTATAATAAGACAAGATAACAAAGGCTTCTCTAGAATATAAAAGTTGAATATATCTAAAGTGAAAATAACTAAAAAAAACGTAGTATAACTTATTTTGGCAATATAAAAAAAGAGTGAAACTTTATCTCAATCAAAATTCTTTTTTTTTTCTTTTTTTTTTTTTGAGAAATAATAGTCAATGGTGAAGACCTCTACTTAATTCTCTAGCTTGCCAATTTTGGTATCTTCTCACAGGCTACAGGTATTTCCTTAAAACAAAAGAAAATGTTTATTTCTTACTCTGTCCAAGAAATATGTTCAATATTATAGGTATAAAAACATGAATAGGATACCATCTGACTCCCCATAAGAACTTGAAAACTATCACAGGACCCGTGTATACATAAATGATGCAATATCCTTTCTATAAGTGGCAATGTACCTAGAAAAAGGCAAAATTTCTCTAGATTTTAAGTTTTTAATGAGAACAGATCATACACAGTTGAGGTGGAATTCTGAGACCCTTGGAAAAGCAGATATCTCCCTGTACAACTGAAGACAGATTGTCCTCAAGAAGAAGAGATGACCCTTAAGCATGAACTTGTATCCTCAGCTGGATGATTCCATGAAGCTGGCCTAAGGAGAAAGAAAACAACAAAGATTTCAAGTAGATGGATCCGACTTCTGTCAACTGAGTGGGATGGGGGTAGTGAATTAAGGAGTAGATCCTTTGGAGGAAAACAAATGAACAACTGTAAATACAACCTAAGAATCTGCAGTCAAAGGAATAAAAAGACAATAAAGTGTACTTGGCACTTCAATGTCAGTGACTCAGGTAGAAAAATGAGGTGAAGAGAGCTCACAAAAGTCTTCAGAGCTTGAAGCTGTGATGTATGAAGACAAAGACTATGTACTTCACTACTATTGCCAGAGGGAGAGGGCAGGGAGTGTTGCAGGTGGGGATGTTGGTGACCACTTTAAAAGAAAATCTTCTAAAAGTATTATGTGCCAGAACTGGTTGGAAGCTAAAGGAAAGAAACGTTTTTATTGTGCTTGTCATCGAGTGAGATCATACAAGGGCTCAGGGGTCCTCAAACCCTGGTACAGGTCCATGACCTCTCAGGAACCGGGCCCCACAGCAGGAGGTGAGTAGCAGGTGAGTGAGTGAAGCTTCATCTTCTGCTCCTTATCACTCCCCATCATTTGCATTACCGCCTGAGCAATGCTCACCCCCCACACCCCATCAGAGAAAAATTGTCTTCTACAAAACTGGTCCTTGGTGCCAAAAAGTTTGGGACCACTGCAAGGGCTAACAGAAGGTAAAAGCAAATAAGAAATCTGTGCAAAACTGTGCTCCCTCTCTCACCTATTGATCAGATGAGTAAAGTGAGTGAGGCAATTGACTATGCATTTCCATTTGTGTGTGTGATGCAGCTAGTGAATTGAGATAAGAAAGCTTTATTGTCTTCAGGCCTCTGACATCCTCAAATGTCCCTGAACTATAGGATCTTGTGATCAGTGACATACAGTGGGATCTAGATTCTCTACTAAGTAGAAGAAGAGGCTCAGATCTAGACTGAAATGGCAGATCTTCCAATAGCTCTACTTTCCAGAAAGTGCTTAAAGGAAAGACACGCCAGGCTTTCATTGACCATCAATGTTTGTCCTATTAGCAGACAAGGCCTCTCTGGAAAAATGTCAATCATCTAATGCTCCATCTTTTATGGAGTATTTACTATATAAAAGTCAGTATACTTAACACTATATATATCTTCCCATTTAAACTCTAGTTATGATACCAACTCTGTAAGGTATTATATATGATCTCTATTTTGAGGTCCAAACATTTAAGAGCAAGTTGATATAGCTAATTAGTAGTCACAGTAAAATTCAAGGTCTGTTCTTTCTGGTCCCAAAGTTTATATTCTTATCTACTACTCTAGGCTGACTTCATGAGGTCCACATAAATACACTGCATGTTTCCCTTGTGCTGAATCACAGGCAAATCATTTAACATTTGTATATTTCTTATGAACGTCCCCTACTAACCTTCAGTAACCTAGATCCCAGAGAGTGAAAGGGAGGAAGGTAGATAAGCAGAGACCAGAGCACTAAGCTGAGAGGAAAAGAGAGAAGGTGACAGGGGACAGTGGGGAGATGGATTCACAGATAAAGTTGCAGTGATGCCAGTGCTATAGTGGTGGTCAACTGTGTAACCCAGTACTCTCAAGTAAAGACTGGGCTTCTTTCCACCATTGTTTCAGATTTTTTTGTCTTTAGTTGGTGTCTTCTCGGAATTATATCCTGAACCCCCAGAGACATTTTGCTATGATGGAAAAAAAAAAAAAAAAGAGAGGTCTTACCTGGTGGTGCAGTGGTTGAGAGTCCGCCTGCCAATGCAGGGGACATGGGTTCGTGCCCCGGTCCAGGAGGATAGCACATGTCGTGGAGTGGCAGGGCCCGTGAGCCATGGCCACTGAGCCTGCACTTCTGGAGCCTGTGCTCCGCAATGGGAGAGGCCACAACAGTAAGAGGCCAGCGTACCGCAAAAAAAAAAAAAAAAAAAGAGAAAGAGAGAGAGAAAGAAGAGGTGGGGGGAAAGAGGAAGAGAAGGAAGAAAACAGGGCTAATATACCTTCTAAGTTAATTAATATCATGACAAATATACAGGTTAATGGTTTTGATACAGTCGCTAGGAATACCATACCATTTATTATACATTTATAATCCAATCTTTACTGTTAGATTTAAACCAAGGAAGCAGCAAATTCTGATAGAAATTATCCCAACTGACTCTCCCTATAGTCCAATAAGAAAAAGAAGTTTAAAGCAAATACGAGTATTTATTTCTCTGCTTTGCCTCACTTGCCTAAGCTTTTACAGAAAGATTTTAAATGTTCCACTTCATGGATATGATTGAAATAACAGGAAGCCTACAAAGATATATTGAACTGAGACTAATGCCTTTTCCAATGTCTTGGAAAGATATAGAACAAAAGTACAACTTGCAAGTTCCCTTAGTGGTAGATAATTTTGCCTTGTTGAGTTTATCTGAAACAAAAAATCTATGTCGTTCTTTGGAATGTTCCATTCACTGAATTTTGGCAACTGCTTAGAAAACCAGATTTTATAGCCACATAGTACAAAGAAAAGTAAAATTTGATAATTACTTAGCAAATTTGACCAAGATGGATATGTTTATACAAAGCTAAACTCTGTGCTGGGAAGGAAAGGTCTCAAACCACAAAAAGCAGCAGAGTGGAGTCATTACAGTGAATAGAGAACTGATTTTATAGTCACAGATTCTAGATTAATTCCCCTTTATGAGTGGTTATGTAACATAGAGTGAGTTACTCCATTGTCCTAAGTTTCAGCCTTCTCAAATGTACAGTGGAAATAAAACTAACATGTACAGATACCATGAATATTAAAATTACATGTACATGTCTAAAATAGCTGGTATTCAATCAACGGTAGCTTGTTTTAACATTGCTATTATTATGATGTCAAGCATTCATATGTAGATTTGTCAATTAATCAAATGCACCCTTCAAAAACTGATTTGAAAATTATGTGAAGATATTGCATTATGTAGAATGTCATAGGATTTTTCTATTTTTATGTAGTTAAGCTAAATATATAATAATGACAGACTTGTTAACCTCTGGGGAGTCAATTTAAAATGAGTTTCAGATATATATCTATGCAAATTTATGAAGGTCTATATAAGAATCTGTTCATAGTGGTTATTACATGAGAGAAAAATAAAGATAGTGTCAAGTTGGGCACTTTTACTTTTCATCTTAGAACTTTAGCGTCATTTGAAGTTTTCAAGTTGAACACTGCATAAATGTACCTGCGTGTGTGTTTGTGTGTGTGTGTATAGTGTATATAACTTAACAAACATTAGCACTCTTAATTCCTGGGTGAGTGGTACTACAAATGTTTACATATATTTTTTACCTGTATTTTCTGTAAAGCCTGATATTTAGGAGTAGAATTGTGGAATTAGACACATCTGGATTTGAACTGTTTTGCTCCCGTCTTAGCTCCATGATCTTGGGCTCATTGTAAACTTTTCTGATTCAGTTTCTTGTCTCCAAAATGGCTAGTAATAATTTCCAACTAATGTAAAGATGGTGCAAATCAAATGAGGTGATATTAAGAGATACCAAGCACTATTTGTTGCTGGTGCATAATTAATGTTGAATAAAGAGTGCACATTATTATTTCCATAATGGTCATGTATTAGTTTTATGACATGAACAAACAATATAAACAGTTTATTTTGAAAGATAAGTTATTACACAATATTTAAGAAAGCCAATTAGAAATTGTCACCATTCCATTCATTTATATGTACTCAGAATGATACTCTACAAATTGGCTCACCCACCTTGTAGGAAAGAATTCGTTCTCTGAACGTTGACAGCACCTTATCTGAGATGCTCTCATTTGATCTCGGGTTTTAGTTATTTTTGTACATTTATTTTACTTTCCCCCTGCACCGCCCCCCATCCAGTTCCTGGAAAGCTACCAGAGGATATGGTGAAGGACAAGGTATTGATTTCTTTGGATCCATGAAGAGACTGAGCTTCAGAGAACTATATTTATGCACTCAGGATTGTCTAGCCATTTTGTGTCAAAATCTGGACTAAATTGCAGGTTTCCTGAAGCTAAATTAATTAGGTATTAACTACTTCAGAATGTCTCTATAAAACAAGTCCTCCTTCTTGTTCTGATTTCTCATAATGGACTTTATAACTCCCTTTTGGCTCTTACCTTGCATTTCAGATACCTTGGTAGAAGTCTTATAGAATTTCATTACTTTTATTTAGAGTGGTTATTTAACCAATATTCTGGGTCCTCTAGTAAAGTATTTATATTCAGGTTATAAATAGAGTAAGGGTGGCCAGCAGAGTAGACAAGAGAGGTAATAAAAGGGATAGCATTGCTTTACCCAATTGGCAATTTGTCATTCATTCATTATAAGAACCACTTTTATAAGTGGTTTTATAAGTCATTATAAGAACCATTATAAGATTGTTAGAAAATTTGAGGATGAGAGCCCTTAGAGATAATTTAATCCAAGTTTTTACTTTTGAGTAAACAGAAATTCAAAATGGTATATGACATGAAAAAGTCACATAATAATGACATGAAAAAGTCACATAATAATCAGAAAAGTTTCAGCAAGAATGAATCCATTGAGCTAGAATATAGGCCTATAGGTTTTGGTGGGGTTTTTTTGTTTGTTTTTAATTAAAAGCATAAGTCATAGAAGATACAGTTAAAAATAGGGAACCAATCATGGAAATATAGGCCTGGTCAATATTTTAAACTATTATCCCTGCATGCTTGTTTCAGATTGAAAATACAAAAGCTAAATAATTGAAAAACATTTAAAAGACATTATTAAGACTTAGGATAAAATGCCTGTCTTTATAAAAGGATAACATAGCAGAGTGAAAAAACTACTGATCTGACTCTGCACTTACAAACTCTGAATTCAGCCAGTCAATTAAAATTTCCTTAGCCTCAGTTTCCTTTTCTTTAATATGCAGCTGATAATGAAAATGACATTGAGAATTATGTGAGATGGTTTATCATTATAAAATAGTAAACAGATGGAGTCATATTAATTCATACCCATATGTATCAAGGAGATAATATGAAATATTAAAAAGTGGATGCCATTTCATACCAGACACCCAGGAAGTCTCACTGAATAGATGACTTTTGAATTGAGATCTGAAGAAAACACAGGAAAAAATTTGAGTCTGAAGGTTACACAGCTAGACTTATAAGAGGCTTTATTTGGCTGTAATACCTACTAGACTAAACTACCTAGATATTGTAAAGATTCAGATGCATTCCATGTATTTTCTTAAACATCCAAATGGCAATTCTTTATTTAAATTTTAGTTTAAAAGTTATTTCTTTCTGGGTAGGCAATGAAAAATAGTAGGCTGTTGCTATATCAAAATACCTATACTATCTGAATTGTGTAGGACCATAATTTAATAATGAACATATTAAATATTAAGATCCTTCCATGATCAATAAAAAACAAAATTAAACTTAATAGGTGTCATTGAAATGAAGAAAGAATATTCACCCTTTCTTCAAAAATTCTAGTACCTTAGTATTATTCTTTTTAGAAAAAAAATTATTGATAATGATTCTAAGTAGAAGACAGTCTTCATGCCTCACCCACATATACCCCCTGAGATTTACTTTTCTTTCTTCAAAAGTTCCAATGATCCTCTATTGCCTGCCTCTAAAATAAAGTTGAACTTACTTTAAATGGCATAAACACCTAACCAAAATAAACCAAACATTATCACCAACTATGTAAGTTTCCCCAAACTACTTTCCAATGGATCATACATATTATCTAAGGAAAAATCTTGTAAATACACATCTTTGACCTTTTGCAAATGTAATTTACCTTTCTTCCCATTACAACCATAAGCTTTTATTTTTCACATGCAATTGAATCATGTATTTGTGAAACTTCAGTTTTACTCACTCTTTCATGAAGCTAGGTAAATATTTCCTAGAGAAGTCTCTCTGTGTCTGAACTTACACTTTATATTTAGTTATATGTGGCTATATAAACATGTTTAAATTAAATTATAAATTCAATCCTATAGTAACACTCATCACATTTTATTTCCTCAGTGAGTGCATGTGGATAATTGCTACGATATTGGACATCCAGGTCAAGGCGTTGGTAGTTAGGAGAGTGAAATCTTGGCTTTTGGAGAAGGTCAATGGAATAGAAGATTTGAATTTTAGAAAATAATGGAGTCAAGTGGGAATAATAGCCTCATTCTCATAATTGAGTGGCTGTCCTTTAAAAGAAAGATCTAACTTCGTCTCCATATCCCCAAAGTTCAAAGTAAGGGAATAAATGAAAACTATTAAGAAAATGGATTTGAGCTTCATA
The DNA here is from genome assembly GCF_949752795.1 of Hyperoodon ampullatus. Taxonomy (NCBI): domain Eukaryota; kingdom Metazoa; phylum Chordata; class Mammalia; order Artiodactyla; family Ziphiidae; genus Hyperoodon; species Hyperoodon ampullatus. The sequence continues at coordinate 43,384,829 of NC_136920.1, read as the reverse complement.
TGAAAAACAATTTGCTTTCAAACCATAAAAGGTGGAAGATTTCTTCAGGAGCATAAAATGGATGGATATGTAATAGAAATGTTTACAGGAGCTTTCAGCCCAAGAAGAATGGTTGGGTTATGTGACTCTAAGGGCTCATCCTGCTATTAATTTTATTAATATAACGAATTGTCAGTGAAAGGCAGAGTGTTTGCTTAAATTCCCCAGAGAAAGAAATTATCTGTGAACACTTCAGTACATACTCCTAAGCCCCAGCTCAGTACTATTGAACTAGAATTTATGGGAGAAATATCTGATAATCTCTGTATTTAATTCGCACTCAAGAATTCTAATATCCAGAAGGAGACTGGGAAACTTTGAGGTAAATGATACCAAAATGATAAGTATCCAGTTCTATCAATGAAGCAGAACAAATGGGACAGCACTATTTGGAAAAGGCTTTGTGTAATAGAAATACCTACAACTGCATTTGGAAAAATAAGCAAAAGTTGAAAAGATGAAAAAGAGGGGAAATGAATTTCAGGAGTCTTGAGCTCAGGAATGACTATGGCAAATTCAGGGACCAGTGAAAGACAGCATTGCCATTTTATTTTTTTTTAACATCTTTATTGGAGTACAATTGTTTTACAATGGTGTATTAGTTTCTGCTGTATAACAAAGTGAATCAACTACACATATACATACATCCGCATATCTCCTCCCTCCTGTGTCTCCCTCCCACCCTCCCTATCCTACCCCTTGCATTGCCATCTTTGATTGCCATTTTTGACACCTTGATTTTAACCCAGTAGCACCTGTTTCAGACTTTAAACCTCTAGAGATATAATAGAATAAATTTGTGTAGATTTAAGCCACCACATTGGTGACAATTTGTTATAGCAATAGTAGGAAACTAATGCAATAGTAGCAGTAAGAAGCAAGTAAATAAACCCATAAGAAAAGAGAGGTGTAAAAAAGCCACATAGTGCAACAAATTAAAATACATAGAATTCTTAGTAAGCAGTTATAAATTTTGAGTCATAGTAGTTTAGGTTTCAGAGAATAGGTGATGTTTTATCTGGGTCCTGAAGAATGTCTCTGAGTTTATAGATTAAACAGCAGAAAAGTCATCTTAGGTAAAAGAAAGAGCATCTGAAAATTGGCAATGGTGTAAGAGAAAACCATAGCATCAAAAAAGAAGAAAATTTAGCGTAAAATTCACAGTAAGATAAGGAAGGGTATGGTGAGTAAAGAGAAGGAATATCACATTCCTCAACTGCAGGGGGAGCACTTACCTGTAGCCTATGTGAATGTCTGTACACTGCACAACCTACAGAGACTACAAGGTGTGTGTGGCCCACTAGTGGGGCACTGAGGATGCTGTGGTAAACAGGATAATGAAGATCTGTGCAAGGCTGAGAAAGGCATGGAATGCTATTATAAATAATATGGACCTATCCCATACTCAGTAGGGTTCTTACTACAAGTTAACTTTTGGAAAAGAAGTGTCATTAACAGATCTAAATTTAGAAAGATAACACAGATAGTAGTATGAGGTATATACTGGAAAGTTCTGAGTAAAAGTCTAAGCTATAATTTTATATGATAATACACATCCAAACCAACCTAATTAAATAATTTCAGTGCACATGGGGAGTACCATTGAGAGTTTTCAAGCTCCAATCCATACTTTTTGAGCTTAGTTACTGGGTGGTATAAACCTCTTCAGGTCCTAGTTACCTGAAACTTTAAGGTGGTAAATGTGACCATTTTCGTATCTGAAAACACTTATTTGGGTGTGATTTTTGTTGTTTCAGATATCTGTTTTGATTCATATGGGAATAGAGCATCATCAAAATATACCAACAACTGTTTTGCTATGATTTTTATTGATATTTTGTACTCAGAGTATAGGTCATATCAAACGGTCAAATACTTCACTGATTCTTTATTCTTTCCTTTAATTTACAGTTTTCATTTTTGACCTGCATTGGAATAGCTGCTAGTTACCTGCTGGGAGGTGACATGATTCATAGATTAAGTACACCTGATGTCTCAGGGCTTCAAAGATTTGCCTTGGCCCAGCTCACTTAATTCTTCATCTTTTTCTCTTGATGTTAAAAATAAAAACAGAAGTACTAACCTTTGTACCCTTACAGAAATATTCAACACTCTGACAAACATGTAGTGAAAGAAAGAGGATTGTTCCAGCTTAATTGGATTTAATGTCATTTTACATTATGTAACCATGAGAATTTTAAAGAAGGAAAGTATTCATTTTTAACTGAAAAGGCTAAAGAACAAAAAGGAAAAAACATAGAGGACAATGTAGATTATAATTTGATATTGACATCCATGCAGTGGCAGTTTCCTATAATATAAAAAGAAATAAAGATGATGCCAAAATATATATTAAAATCCCCATGTTCTGCAAGAGCCTGAAAATACTTTTCCATTCTATTTAATATTCATCTAACACTTAGTAGAATATAGTGTACAATCATAACATAACTCTTCAAAAATAAGTATATTGGTTGAGCTTCAAGATGGTGGAAGAGTAAGGCGTGGAGATCACCTTCCTCTCCACAAATACATGTACATGTGGAGCAACTCCTACAGAACACCTACTGAACACTGACAGAAGACCTCAGACCTCCCAAAAGGCAAGAAACTCCCCATGTACATGGGTAGGGCAAACGAAAAGAGAAAACAAACAGAGACAAAAGAAAAGAGATGGGACATGAACCAGTGGGAGGGAGCTGTGAAGGAGAAAAATTTTCCACACACTAGGAAGCCCCTTCTCAGGCAGAGACTGTGGGTGGTGGTGGGGGGAAGCTTCAGAGCCACGGAGGAGAGCACAGCAACTGGGGTGCAGAGAGAAAAGTGGAGAGACTCCTACACAGAGGATCGGTGCCGACCAGCACTCACCAGACCGAGAGGCTTGTCTGCTAACCCGCCAGGGCGGGCAGGGGCTGGGATCTGAGGCTCTGGCTTCAGTAGGACCGAAGGGAGAGGACTGGGTTTGGCTGCATGAACACAGCCTGAAGGGGGCTAGTGCACCACAGCTAGCTGGGAGGGAGTCCAGGAAAAGGTCTGGAACTGCTGAAGAGGCAAGAGACTTTTTCTTGACTCTTTGTTTCCTGGTGCGTGAGGAGAGGGGGTTAAGAGCACTTCTTAAAGGAGCTCCAGAGATGGGTGCAAGCCACCGCTATCAGTGCAGACCCCAGAGACGGGCAAGGGGTGCTAAGCCTGCTGCTGCAGCTGCCAAGAAGCCTGTGTGAAATCACAGGTCACTCTCTGCACCAACCCTCCCAGGAGCCTGTGCAGCCCACAACTGCCAGGGTCCTGTGATCCAGGGACAACTTCCCTGGGAGAACACACAGAACGCCTCAAGCTGGTGAAATGTCACACCAGCCTCTGCAGCTGCAGGCTCGCTCCGCATCCGTACCCCTCCCTCCCCCCGGCCTGAGTGAGCCAGAACCCCAGAATCACCCCCACACTTTAACCCCGTCCTGTCTGGGTGAAGAACAGACGCCCTCAGGCGACCTACATGCAGAGGCAGGGCCATATCCAAAGGTGAATCCCAGGAGCTGCATGAACAAAGAAGAGAAAGGGAAATCTCTCCCAGCAGCCTCAGGAGCAGTGAATTAAATCTCCACACGCAACTTGATGTATCGTGCACCTGAGGAATACCTGAATAGACAATGACTCGTCCCAAATTAAGGAGGTGGACTTTGGGAGCAATGATATATATATATATATATATATATATATATATATATATATATATATATATATATGTATATATATATATATAATTATTTATTTATATATATATTTTTCCCAGTTTCTCTTTTTGTGAGTGTGTATGCGTATGCGTCTCTGTGTGATTTTTTCTGTATAGTTTTGCTTTTACCATTAGTCTTAGGGTTCTATCTATGTTTGTTTGTTTTTTCATATAGTTTTCAGCGCTTCTTATCATTGGTGAATTTGTTTTTTGGTTTGGTTGCTCTCTTCTTTCTTTCTTTCTTTTTTCTTAAATTACTTTAAAATTCTTTTTTTAATAATTATTTTTTGTTTTTTATTTTAATAACTTCCTATTTATTTTATTACATTTTATTTTACTTTATATTATTCTTTCATTCTTTTTATCTTTTTTCCCCTTTATTCTGAGCCATGTGGATGACATTCTCTTGGTGCTCCTGACAGGCATCAGGGCTGGGTCACTGAGGTGGGAGAGCCAAGTTAAGGGCATTGGTCCACCAGAAATCTCCTAGCTGCACATAATATCAAGTGGTGAAAATCTCAAAGAGATATCCATCTCAATGCCAAGACCCAGAGACACTCAATGACCAGCAACTACAGTGCTCGACACCTTATGTCAAACAACTAGCAAGACAGGAACACCATCACACCCATTAGCAGAGAGGCAACAAAAATTCATAATAATGTCACAGACACGCCGAAACACACCACCAGACTTGGACCTACTCATCAGAAAGACAAGATACAGTCCCATCAATCAGAACACAGGCACTAGTCGCATCCACCAGGAAGCCTACACAACCCACTGAACAAACCAGAGCCACTGGGGGCACACACCAAAAACAACAGGAATTATGAACCTGCAGCCTTCAAAAAGGAGACACCAAACACAGTAAGTTAAGCAAAATGAGAAGACAGAAAAACACACAGCAGATGAAGGAGCAAGGCAAAAACCCACCAGACCAAACAAATGAAGAGGAAATAGGCAGTCTACCTGAAAAAGAATTCAGAATAATGACAGTAAAGATGATCCAAAATCTTGGAACTAGATTGGAGAAAATACAGGAAATGTTTACCAAGGACCCAAAAGAACAAAAGAGCAAATAAACAATCATAAACAGCACAATAAATGAATTAAAACTTCTCTAGAAGGGATCAATAGCAGAATACCTGAGGCAGAAGAACGGATAAGTGACCTGGAAGATAAAATAGTGGAAATAACTATTGCAGAACAGAATAAAGAAAAAAGAATGAAAATAATTGAGGACAGTCTCAGAGACCTCTGGGACAATATTATACACACCAACATTCAAAATATAGGGGTCCCTGAAGAAGAAGAGAAAAAGAAAGGGACTGAGAAAATATTTGAAGAGATTATAGTTGAAAACTTCCCTAATATTGGAAAGGAAATAGTTAATCAAGTCCAGGAAGCATAGAGAGTCCCATACAGGATAAATCTAAGGAAAAACATGCCAAGACACATATTAATCAAACTATAAAAAATTGAATACAAAGAAAAAAATTTTAAAAGCAGAAAGGGAAAAACAACAAATAACATACAAGGGAATCCCTATAAGGTTAACAGCTAATTTTTCAGCAGAAACTCTGCAATCCAGAAGGGAGTGGCAGGACATATTTAAGGTGATGAAAGGGAAAAACCTACAACCAAGATTACTCTATCCAGCAAGGATCTCTTTCAGATTTGACAGAGAAATTAAAAACTTTACAAACAAGCAAAGGCTAAGAGAATTCAACACCACCAAACCAGCTTACAACAAATGCTAAAGGAACTTCCCTAAGCAAGAAACACAAGAGAAGGAAAGACCTACAATAGCAAACCCAAAACAATTAAGAAAATGGTAATAGGAACATATATATCAATAATTAACTTAAAAGTAAATGGATTAAATGCTCCCACCAAAAGACATAGACTGGCTGAATGGATACAAAAACAAGACCCATATATATGCTGTCTACAAGAGACCCACTTCAGACCTAGGGATACACACAGGATGAAAGTCAGGGGATGGAAAAAGACATGCCATGCAAATGGAAATCAAAAGAAAGCTGGAGTAGCAATTCTCATACCACACAAATAGACTATAAACCAAAGACGATTACAAGAGCCAAAGAAGGACACTACATAATGATCTAGGGATCAATCCAAGAAGAAGGTATAACATATTGAAATATTTATGCACCCAACATAGGAGCACCTCAATGCATAAGGCAAATACTAACCGCCATAAAAAGGGAATCAACAGTAACATAATCGTAATAGGGGATTTTAACACCCCACTTTCACCAATGGACAGATCATCTAAAATGAAAATAAATAAGGAAACACAATCTATAAGTGATACATTAAACATGACGGACTTAATTGATATTTATAGGACATTCCATCTAAAAATAACAGAATACACTCTCTTCTCAAGTGCTCATGGAACATTCTCCAGGTAAGATCATATATTGGATCACAAATCAAGCCTTGGTAAATTTAAGAAAGTTGAAATTGTATCAATTATCTTTTCTGACTGCAGCTTTATGAGACTGAATATCAATTACAGGAAAAAAGTACAAACACATGGAGGCTAAACAATACACTATTTAATAACCAAGAGATCACTGAAGAAATCAAAAAATACCTAGAAACAAATGACAATGAAAGCATGATGACACACAGCCTATAGGATGCAGAAAAAGCAGTTCTAAGAGGGAAGCTTGTAGCAATACAATCCTACTTTAAGAGACAAGAAACATCTCAAATAAAAAACCAAATCTTATGCCTAAAGCAATTAGAGAAAGAAGAACAAAGAAACCCCAAACTTAGCAGAAGGAAATAATTTATAAATATCAGATCAGAAAGAAATGAAAAAGAAATGAAGGATATGATAACAAAGATCAATAAAACTAAATGCTGGCTCTTTCAGAAGGTAAACAAAATTAATAAACCATTAGACAGATTCATCAAGAAAAAAGGGGGGAGGGCTCAAATCAATAGAATTCGAAATGAAAAAGGGGAAGTAACAACTGACACTGCAGAAATACAAAAGATCCTGAGAGATTACTACAGGCAACTCTATGCCAATAAAATGGAGAACCTGGAAGAAATGGAAAAATTCTTCGAAATGCACAACCTTCTGAGACTGAGTCAGGAAGAAATAGAAAATATGAACAGATCAATCACAAGTACTGAAATTGAAACTGTGATTAAAAAACTTTCAACAAACAAAAGCCCAGGACCAGATGGCTTCACAGGTGAATTCTATCAAACATTTAGAGAAGACTTAACATCTACCCTTCTCAAACTCTTCCAAAATATAACAGAGAGAGGAACACTCTCAAACTCATTCTACGAAGCGACCATCACCCTGACACCAAAACCAGACAAGGATGTCACAAAGAAAGAAAACTACAGGCCAATATCACTGATGAACATAGATGCAAAATCCTCAGCAAGATACTAGCAACAGAATCCAATAGCACATTAAAAGGGTCATACACCATGATCAAGTGGGGTTTATACCAGGAATGCAAGGATTCTTCAATATATGCAAATCAATCAATGTGATACACCATTTTAACAAATTGAAGGAGAAAAAACATATGATCATCTCAATAGATGCACAGAAAGATTTCAACAAAATTCAACACTCATTTATAATAAAAACCCTCCAGAAAGTAGGCATAGATGGAAATTTCCTCAACCTAATAAAGGCCATATATGACAAACCCACAGGCAACACCATCCTCAGTGGTGAAAAACTGAAACCATTTCCACTAAGATCAGAAACAAGACAAGGTTGCCCACTCTCACCACTCTTATACAACATAGTTTTGGAAGTTTTACACACAGCAATCAGAGAAGAAAAGGAAATAAAAGGAATCCAAATCAGAAAAGAAGAAATATAGCTGCCACTGTTTGCAGTTGACATGATACTATATATAGACAATCGTAAAGACGCTACCAGAAAACTACTGGAGCTAATCAATGAATTTGGTAAAGTAGCAACATACAATATTAATACACACAAATCTCTTGCATTCCTATACACTAATGATGAAAAATCTGAAAGTGAAATTAAGAAAACATTGTCATTTATCATTGCAACAAAAAGAATAAAATACGTAGGAATAAACCCACCCAAGGAGACAAAAGACCTGTATGCAGAAATCTATAAGACACTGATGAAGGAAATTAAAGATGATACAAATAGATGGAGAGATGTACCATTTTCTTGGATTGGAAGAATCAACATTGTGAAAATGACTACTCTACCTAAGGCAATCTAAAGATTCATTGCAATCCCTATCAAACAATGACTGGCATTTTTCACAGAACTAGAACAAAAAATTTCACAATTTGTATGGAAACATAAAAGAACCCGAATAACCAAAGCAATCTTGAGAAAGAAAATGGAGCTGGAAGAATCAGGTTCCCTCCCTTCAGACTATACTACAAAGTTACAGTAATCAAGACAGTATGGTACTGGCACAGTAACAGAAATATAGATCAATGGAACAGGATAGAAAGCCCAGATATAAACCCATGCACATATGGTCATCAGATTTTTGATAAAGGAGGCAAGAATATACAATGGAGAAAAGACAGCCTCTTCAATAAGTGGTGCCAGGAAATCTGGACAGCTACAATTAAAATAATGAAATTAGAATACTCCCTAACCTCATACACAAAAATAAACCCTAAATGGATTAAAGACCTGAATGTAAAGCCAGACACAATCAAACTCTAGAGGAAAGCAGAAGCAGAACACTCTGTGACAGAAATCACAGCAAGATACTTTTTGACCCACCTCCTAGAGAAATGGAAAGGAAAACAAATGGGAGCTAATGAAACGTAAAAGCTTTTGAACAGCAAAGGAAAACATAAGATGAAAAGAGAACTCTCAGAATGGAAGAAAATATTTGTAAATGAAACAACTGGCAAAGGATTAATCTACAAAATTTACAAGCAACTAATGTAGCTCAATATCAAAACAAAACAAAACAAAACAAACAAAAAAACAAACAACCCAATCCAAAAATGGGCCAAAGACCTAAATAGACATTTCTCCAAAGAAGTTATACAGGTTGCCAACCAACACACGAAAGAATGTTCAACATCATTAATCATTAGAGAAATGCAAATCAAAACTACAATGTGATCTCATCTCACACCAGTCAGAATGGCCATCATCAAAAAATCTACAAACCATAAATGCTGGAGAGGGTGGGGAGAAAAGCGCACCCTCATACACTGTTGGTGGGAATGTAAATTGATACTGCCACTATGGAGAACAGTTTGGAGGTTCATTAAAAAAACAAGAAAAGAACTACCATACAACCCAGCAATCCCACTACTGGGCATATATTCTGAGAAACCATAACTTAAAAAGGGTAATGTACCACAATGTTCATTGCAGCTCTATTTACAATAGCCCGGACTTGGAAGCAACCTAAGTGTCCATCAACAGATGAATGGATAAAGCTGATGTGGCTCATATATACAATGGAATATTACTCAGCCGTAAAAGGAAACGAAATTGAATTATTTGTAGTGAGGTGGATGGACATAGAGTCTGTCATACAGAATGAAGTAAGTCAGAAAGAGCAAAGCAAATATTGTATGCTAACACATATATGTGAAATCTAAAACAAAATAAAAATAAAAAAATTAAAAAGTCATGAAGAACCTAGGGGCAAGACAGGAATAAAGACACAGACCTACTAGAGAGTGAACTCGAGGACACGGTGAGGGGGAAGTGTAAGCTAGGACAAAGTGAGAGAGTGGTATTGACCATATACATATGGACATATATACACGACCAAATGTAAAATAGATAGCTAGTGGGAAGCAGTCTCATAGCACAAGGAGATCAGCTCGGTGCTTTGTGACCAGCTAGAAAGTTGGAATAGGGAGGGTGGGATGGCGGGACATGCAGAGTGAAGAGATATGGGGATACATATATATGTGTAACTGATTCACTTTGTTATAAAGCAGAAACTAAGACACCATTGTAAAGAAGTTATATTCCAATACAAATGTTATAAAAATATATTGACATATTAAAACTAATAAGATAATTCATGGAAAATAGTCTAAGAGAAAAAAAAAAAAGGATCACTGATCTAGCATATTCCAATGCATTTTTCATAGAGTGTTCATAGATGTTGCATGAAAAATGAAGTTCATAGTGAAATAATATTGAGAAGTGCTGAGTAAAATAAAGTTAAACATACTTTGTTCTAAATCTTCACAGGACCAATAATAGTTTAATTAATGTGAATCCAATAAAGGAGCATGTTTTGTGGCAGTGACTGAACTCATGTGACAACAGACCTTTGTTTTTTCCCTACCCAGCATTTACAGAACCATTGTCCCATGGAATAATATGCACTGAAAAGTGCTACCCTAGAGAAGAGCAAGCAGTATTTCAAAAAATATTTATAGAGAATGATGAGGTCAGTTATTAGTGGGTTATTGCTTATGGCTCCACGGATTCAAAAAAAAGTAAATGAAAGCCAATTAAGCAAGAGACATTTAAGTCCGATGAATAGGAACATTTCTCATAGAAGAGCTGGACTGGTAAAATGTGAGTGCTGGACATAGATAGGATTTCTTGCATTAAGTGCAAAAAAGATGAAATATGATGTGAACTTATCTTTATTTTTGTTTATGCAATGATAATAGCAACTATCAATATTTGAAAAGCTGCAGAATCTGATAGATTATAAATATTAAAAAAATCCCATTGGAATAGGGAGAAATTCACGATATGAAAGAAATTATCAAGGATAAGACCACTCTGTTTTCAAGAGGCTGGTAGGTAAGTATAATATAACATATCAAAGAATGAAAGAACATACCAGCTTCTGTAAAAGTAATTAAGAGACTGACATTTTGTTGAACGTAATGAAATTGGAGCAGGAATACTGAGAAAATCAAGGAGCAAATGTGAGATGCTAAAATTGGTGGAATCAAAATTATGAGAAATGTAAGAGATGGTCAAACTAGATTGAAGGTGTTTTCAGTAGTTTTCTTTCCTTGGGTGAGTTTAAAGAAATCAAAATGGACAGATTATGATGTCTTTCATTGCAAAGATAAAGAAGGTAGAGTCTTATTTTTTACAGAACTAAGTTAGGAGCTGGTAAACATAGTGTTCCAATCTGAAGATGAAGACGTAAATCGAATTTTTCAGCAGCCATCAGAGGTCAAGAATTCAGCTGCCTGTGGTAACATAATATTTTAGTTTTAGAAGATTTGGGGGCAAATCTTTGCGATTTAGGAGAACGTTTAAATAAAGAGACATTAGAATAAGATTAAAGTAATTATATTTTTAAAAGAAAGTTAACCTATTAAACTTAAGTCTGCTTATGTTTGTAAGCATGTGTTACAAAATTTTTTACAAGAATTGAGTTGCAAGTTCTAATGAGAAAAGAAGGGAGAACATACCTGATATGAAAATAATTGATTATTTGAAAAATCTCAAAGAAATCACGTCTTTCATCCAAGGAAAAAAGTGGGCATTGTGATATATCACCAAAAAAAATCAGAGACAAAAAACGTGTTGCTTTTTTTAAAGATCATTTAAATTTTTTAAAACATTATTTATTATGCTGAGGAAGATGTTGAAATAGCTGAGGGAATTTATAACTATATACTTTTCTTTAATGGATAGCAAAAGAAGTAGAGTATCCTCTTTTATATGTTTGCAGCAATGTTTCTTTGCTTTCAGTCTGGAAGCATGCATTCCATGTACCAAAGTCCTTGTTATATTATGGTGTATCTATATCCAAATATTTGTTCATTTTCAGATTTCATTTTGTTTGTACAGACTAACTCAAGATTAGCCTAGAGCTGAAACCTATGATTGAGATAATCAGGAAGCTAAATAGGAAGTAAGGTAGGCAATGAGGGAGGGAAAGTTAAGTATCACCATTGTAGAGGAAAACAAAAGTACCTCAGCAAGGTAAAATGTTTCCCAGAGAAACTGGAACAAACACCAGTAAACAAAATGTAAAACCAGCAAAACAGGAGGAACAAATATACAACTGCTTAACCATTTTTATTCTTCCAGGGTTACTATGATGATGATTTCTGTTTCTGCTCTTTCTTTTTTTCATTTAAAAGGCCATGTAAATACTTTTACTCTTAGATCTTACTTAGTTTTCTTCCATTTATGTTTATCATCTGGCTCCAAAATGTTTTTGCTCTTGTTCATTAAGAGACCAGGTGATCCTGTGTAAAACGTGATCATTTTCATTTTGTAACTGAGAATTTTTGTAACAAGCTTTGAAAAAGAAAACACAAAAATGACTCAAGGGTAAAAATAAAGGAGGTTAAAAAGAATTGTCAAATAGAAAAATTAGGAGTTATCTTTGAAAAAATATAATAAGAAAGATCAAGCAACTCCTCTTCTTCTTCTTTTTTTTTTTTTTTTAATAAACTTTACACTTTTACAAGTGACACCAACAAGGAAGAACCTGTATTATGCTAGGCATTTGACTAGGAGCTTTGCATGTACACTGTTCATTTCTTTTACTTTTTATGACAAATCTTTGAGGTACACTTTATATTCCCCATTTTTATAAGAAATAAACTAAACCATAAGGAAGTCATGTAACTAAAGTTCAAGGATTATTAATATAAAATTCATCTACATTATTCTTAATTCTTGATGAGTTGTCTTTACTTATTTTTTTGTCCTTTGAATCTCTTCTGAGATTCCTGACTAGCAATGAAGAAAATCCAACTCTGCTATATAATAAGAATATTTAAATCAGATCATGCTGCTCTTCAACTCTAAAAAGTTCTGTATATTTAGACAAAAATCTAAACTCATTTACATTTAAGAAGATGTTTGCCATAATTAACTCCAGCTTACTATTTAGTTTCATCTCTGATCACTTTACAATTTTTACTTTGCATTTGAGAGATGCTGAAATGTTATTGAAATCCCAAAGCATACCTTTTTACATGAGGTTTCCTCTGCATGGAATGCCTTTTCCAAATGTGTCTACTTATTCATCTTTCAGGTACATCCTGATTTTAAAAATCCTACATCCTGTATGATACCTTTCTTAACATTACCAGGCAGCCCAAAGCATGTTTTTTTCTGCGCTCATGTTGTTCTGTCAACTCCTTCATTAAAGCAACTGTATTATCAATTGACAGTCATCTTAATTCATAAAAATAACTAGATTTAGTTGAGTCCTGACAAGGCACTTTTCTTACATTGCATCAGTTAATCTCCACAGCAATCCTGCATGGAAAGCATTACTTTCACAAGATCATCCAGTTAGTAAGTGGTAAACTGGAAATAAAAGCCCAGGAAAAAAAAAGCTCATGTGTTTCCTATGATATTCAAAATCTTTGGTGTTTGTTTCTCACTATAAGAAAGACATTTTAATGCATGAAAATATCATTATTCTTAATATCCTCATTACTCAACAAGTATATAGCATAAATATACACATACATTCATTCATATATAAATATATTATTTTAAAGGTAGACAAATGCTAGCTTGTGGATGAAGTAGGATTTTAAAGAGGGAATATTTCAATCATTGTTTAAGAGAGAAAAAACCATTTAAACAAAAAGTAATGATGGGGACTTCTGATTTCAGCTTCAACATGTAAAGTGCTTAGAAGTTTTTACTCTCATCTTTACAACAAGAAAAAAACTAAAACTGATAACTTACTGTAAACTTAGCAGAGAATTGAATTTTCAGGGCAACTTGCTACCTCAAAATCAGGAGAGTGGGATGTGTGCAGAGGATCACAACCAAGACCTGTTTACCTGGAGCAGAAGCCTCCAGAGCCATAAATAAGTATAAATACTTCAATGGTAATTTTGACAAATTCCTGAGGCTGAATGTAGACTAGTATGAGATTGAGAAGCTTTTAGGGACTTCAGTGTTAGGAGGACTTCCAATAATAATGGGCATTAGAATCAGAATCCCCAACAGGATTAAATGTTAAAGAAGCAGAAAAAAATACCCTCATGATTCTAGAAATTAGAGTGGCAAAGTAATTATTATGAAATATGCCCTGAACTTTCTCCATAGTGAAGACCAACTCTAAAGGGAAAAGACTCTGATATTGTCTTATCCCACTGGAGGAAGAACATTCTTCTACTCTAGTCTTCTCTAGACTTTTATCTCAAAGGGAGGAGAAAAATAGTCATTAAGGATCAGTTCTTCAAGGAAATAAATTGGGAATTCTGTAATTAGGAAGGGAGCTAGGAGAATAGGGTGGGGGTCAGGAGGGAAACTATAACACTGGGGAAACACTTGTGAAGATCACAGCCCTAAGATACACCCACTAAAAGATAAAGATTTAATCACAGGATTATAGAAAGCTCCCTCTCACCCATATCTTACTGCCACACCAACTAGATTCCTGTATAATGACTATGAATAAAAACTGATACAGTTATTTTATGAATGTCGACGTATTGATGCCGAAGTTTGCATGGAAAGGCAAGAGACACAGAATAACCCACACAATATTGATGGAGAAGAACAAATTTGGAGGACTGATAATACCTGACTTCAAGACTTAATATAAATCTACATAATCAAGATAGTGTTTTACTGGCAAAAGAACAAATACATCAATGAATCTAATAAAGAGCCCAGAAATAGACATCCATAAATATAGTCAAATGATCTCTGACAAAGGAGTACAAGCAATAAAATAGAACAAACATAGTCTCTTCAACAAATGGTGCTAGAACAACTGGACATCCACATGCAAAATAAATAAGTAAGTAAATAAATAAATAAATTTTAGATGCAAACCTTGCATCCTTTACAAAAATTTACTTAAAATGGATCATAGGCCTAAATGTAAAATGCAAATCATAAAATTCCTAGAAGATAATATAGGAGAAAACCAAGATGACCTTGGGTAAGGTGATGCCTTTTTGATACAACACAAAATATATTATCCATGAAAGAAATAATTGATACGCTGGATTTCATTAAAATTAAAACACATCTGATTTGCAAAGATAATTTCAAGAGAATTAGACAACAAGCCACAGACTGCAAAGAATATTTGCAAAATACACATCTAATGAAGGACTCATATAAAATATACAAAGAATACTTAAAACTCACAATCTACTCTTTTCTAATAAGTGCACTGTAATCTACTGTTAAATTTTTCTGCACAATCATATGAATTATGTTCATTAAACTGAAAACTTTCAGTTTAGCATTAATTGTAATGTCATACAGTGTAATTTTTAAAATGGCTATGTTTAACAACCAGCAAGCACAATTCTTGAAAAACTATAATTGGTCCTTGTCAGTCAATATGAGCCTAGGTAAGTTGGAAATGAGTGACAAATTTCTTCAGGAGCCAACTCACACAGGTAGACACCACCACTTAATGATTCCCAATGAATAACCAAAGATCATTTGAGATAGGCATGCTCTAGTACTTTCAAATACTATTTCATAGAACGTGATATGCAATGCTTGTTAAATAATACTTGGCTGCAAATAATAGAAACAGATTCATTATTTCTTAAATAAAAATTCATCTAGTGAAAGGCTAGAAGCTTATCTCAGAGACAGTGGAAGCAAAAATTAAATGTAAGCCAGATGGAAAAGTGTGAGTTACCAGCTAGTTATTTTATTTCACATTTGATCATTCCATGTAATTATCTTTCCTCTGTTTTTCCATTTTTTCCTATTTATCCTCAGATTAGTTTTGCCCATTCATTACTAGGTACGTGGTAGAAAATGGGAGCTAACCTTATATCCATATAACTTAAAATGTGAGTGTCTATTATAGACTGCGTAGCTAAATTTTCCTTTAAAGACAATGTCTGTAATTATGCCAAAATGAAGTGAGCTAAACATACATTAAGATTAGGCTAAAGTCTTAAAAGTTGCTAAAATCTGGCTATAGATTAATGTGCCTCTGTTATTAGTATCTATTGAGAGTTTCAAAATTACATTGTTTTTTTTATCATAATCTGGTCTATTGTTGCCTCAAGAACTATGATGTGATTTCCCCCAAAATCAATGGTAATTTGCAAGAGATAGAGAATGATGAGGCCGTGTCCCATTTTCTGTGTCTGAGTCTGTATCAGTTAGCTATTGATGTGTAATGAACTACCTCAAAACATAGTGGCTTAAAAGAACAACCAATTATTTGTCTCTCAATACAATAGATCTGAACTTATAGACTGGGAGCACCTGGGTGGTTCTTCTGGTATCAGCTGGATTTCCTCCTGCTCTGGATTGGGCAGGGACATTTTGTTATTTTAAACAAGATAAACAGGCACTCTCACATTTTGGGGCCTTCAGTTGGGACAAAGAGCTTGACTTGGTCCATGTTATTGGTCATCCTCAACTAGATAGCATAGACTTTTTCATAGTTTAAGTAGGGTTTCAAGAAAGGTGTGCAAAGCATTTTGAAACCTGTACTCAGAACTTGCATAATTATAACTTCTGCCACATTCTATGGCCAAACCAAGTCTCAAGGACAGCTGGATAATGGAGTGAAGCAACATTCCAGCTCTTAGTGGAAGGAGCTTTAAAGTCACATTGCAAAAGATTCAGTACAAAAAGTTCAGAGACTTTTAGCCATTCCTATAATCTATCACAGAGTCCTTAATAGATGTAAACTTTTCCAGAGTTCCTTCCTGACCAACATTTTAGCTGAAATACTGATGCTAAATTAGTATTCTGATAACTAGAAAAGACATCCAAAAATGATTTTATTAATTGGCCTCTGATAAATACTTTAGACTCTGGTGCATTTTTAATGGTTGGCTGTCACTATGTCATATGTAAATGAATACAAACATCTCTGCCACCCAAACCATACATTTGGTGGGTCATAACTGAATTCAAAACAAGTTATTAAATACAGTGGTTTGAAAGAATATTTATCATATTTTTCTGTCTGTAAAAACTTTACATCTTTGGTGAAATATTTGGATATCTGCAAAAGACAAATTTTCATAAAGGTTCTGTAGCTTTTGTATTAAATACATTCATGTCTTTAATTTCAATTTATATAATTATATAAAGATTTTTCTGTATTATATTTCCTTGATTATATAAAAGATATATTTATTAGAATTTATTAATAAATTCTATCAGCTATTTAGGTTATTGTTTTTATTTTCTGCATTAACAGTTTTTTAACTTGTACCTATTTATTTTGTTTCTATACTTCCAGCTTTTAATATCTCTATTTCACTCTCTTGTCTAATTGGTTAATATTTCCAGATCTATTTTAAGGAGTGATATTTAATAGTGGAGATCCATATACTTTCTTCATTTTAGTAGAAATATTTCCGGTATTTCATCATAAATAAGTACTTCATTCAACAAATATTTAATGAACACCTACTGTATACCAGATACTGTCATTTTAGACATATCTAAATTATATTTATCATGACAAAGAAAGACCTCTTAATTTTTTAAAGTTTAAAAACTTAAGACTGAATACATGTAAATTTTAAAATTTTAGCTAATACATTTTTCACATATTTAGAAATCTTATTTTTCCCTTTTGCCCATTAATATGATGATAAAATTAAGGTTTTAATGGGAACATGTGCACACACTCAGACACCCATAAGGGTAACATTATACACAATAATCTATATCTTGTTATTTCAATTTACTAGTATGTCTCGGTGATCCTGCCATATCATTACAAATGAAACAGATATGTTGCTTTTATTTACTCATTGTTTTTCAACATATGTATGTACCAAAATGTACTTAACTACTCTTACACTGATGCATATCTAAGGAGTTTCTATCTTTAGCTATTATGGAACAAAACAGGGAGAAATATGAAATCTCATCATTACCATATAGTTCAGGTGATACCCTCACATGGAACCTAAATTGTAACTGTAAGCACCATCATACTCTTTGAGAAAAGTATAAAAAAAAGAGAAAAATAATTAAATACAGTAAAATATAGAAACTACAGTTCTTAATTCTGGAGCTGATAATGGAGCCAAATAATATGATAATTACATATCTTAGTGTGTGTACTTCTTACCCTGGGCCATTACCTCAGGGATTTTTCTTAAATGAAGTTAACCATATCTTCATCCCTAAAGATTCAAAGTATTCAGTGATGCTGTATTTTTGGAGTTTCCATAGTTTCCTAGTGACTATTTTAACTGAAAGTAAAAGGGAGAATAAAGAAGAAATCCAGTGAACCACATAGCTCCTAGATATAAGCATTTACTCCTCTGGTGAAGGTACTACACGATTTCTTTCTTTCTTTTTTTTTTTTTTTAACATTTTTATTGGAGTATAATTGCTTTACATTGTTGTTAGTAGCTGTTGTATAACAAAGTGAATCAACTATATGTATACATATATCCCCATATACCCTCCTTCTTGTGTCTTCCTCCCTCCATCCCTATATCACCACTCTAGGTGGTCACAAAGCACTGAGCTGATCTCTCTGTGCTATGTGGCTGCTTCCCACGAGCTATCTATTTCACATTTGGTAGTGTATGTATGTCAAAGCCACACTCTCACTTCATTCCAGTTTACCGTTCCCACTCCCCATGTCCTCAAGTTCATGCTCTACATCTGCACCTTTATTCCTGTCCTTCCCTTAGGTTGTTCAGAATCTTTTTTTTTTTTTAGATTCCATATTTATGTGTTAGCATATGGTATTTGTTTTTCTCTTTCTGACTAACCTCACTCTGTACAATAGACTCTAGATCCATCCACCTCACTACAAAAAACTCAATTTCATTTCTTTTTATGGGGAGTAATATTCCATTGTATACATGTACCACATCTTCTTTACCCATTCATCTGTTGATGGACACGTAAGTTGGCTCCATGTCCTGGCTATTGTAAATAGTGATGAAATGAACATTGTGGTACATGACTCCTTTTGATTTATGGTTTTCTCAGGGTATATGCCCAGTAGTGGGATTGCTGTGTCCTACGGTAGTTCTATTTTTAGATTTTTACCGAACCTCCATACTGTTCTCCATAGTGGCTATATCAATTTGCATTCCCTCCAACAGTGCAAGAGGGTTCCCTTTTCTCCACACCTTCTCCAGCATTTATTGTTTGTAGAATTTGTGATGATGGTCATTCTGACCAGTGTGAGATGATACCTAATTGTAGTTTTGATTTGCATTTCTCTAATGATTAGTGATGTTGAGCATCCTTTCATGTGTTTGTTGGCAATTTGTATATATTCTTTGAAGAAATGTCTATTTAGGTCTTCTGCCCATTTTTGGATTGGGGTATTTGTTTTCTTGATATTGAGCTGCATGAGCTGCTTGTAAAGTTTAGAGATTATTCCATTGTCACTTGCTTTGTTTGCAAATATTTTCTCTTGAGGGTTGTCTTTTTGTCTTGTTCATGGCTTCCACTGTTGTGCAAAAGCTTTTAAGTTTCATTAGGTCCCATTTGTTTATTTTTGTTTTTATTTCCATTTCTCTAGGAGGTGGGTCAAAAAGGATCTTGCTGTGATTTATGTCATAGAGTGTTCTGCCTAGGTTTTCCTCTAAGAGTTTGATAGTGTCTGGCCTTACACTTTGGCCTCCAATCGATTTTGAATTTATTTATTTTTATCATGTTAAGGAGTGTTCTAATTTCATTCTTTTACATGTAGCTGTCCAGTTTTCCCTGCACCACTTATCGAAGAGGCTGTCTTTTCTCCATTGTATATTCTTGCCTCCTTTATCAAAGATAAGGTGACCATATTTGCTTGGGTTTATCTCTGGGCTTCTATCCTGTTCCATGGATCTATATTTCTGTTTTTGTGACAGTACCATACTGTCTTGATCACTATAGCTTTGTAGTATAGTCTGAAGTGAGGGAGCCTGATTCCTCCAACTCTGTGTGTGTTTTTTTTTTTTTTTCTCAAAATTGCTTTGGCTATTCAGGGTCTTTTGTGTTTCCATACAAATTGTGAAATTTTTTGTTTTAGTTCTGTGAAGAATGCCAGTGGTAGTTTGATAAGGATTGCATTGAATCTATAGATAGCTTTGGGTACTATAGTCATGCTCACAATGTGATTCTTCCAATCCAAGAACATGGTATATCTCTCCATCTGTTGGTATCATCTTTACTTTCTTTCATCAGTGTCGTATAGTTTTCTGCATTCAGGTCTTTTGTCTCCCTAGGTAGGTTTATTCTTAGGTATTTTATTCTTTTTCTTGCAATGGTAAATGGGAATGTTTCCTTAATTTCTCTTTCAGATATTTCATCATTAGTGTATAGGAATGCAAGAGATTTCTGTGCATTAATTTTGTATGTTGCTACTTTACCAAATTCATTGATTAGCTCTGGTAGTTTTCTGGTAGCATCTTTAGGATTCTCTGTGTAGTGTATCATGCAATCTACAAACAGTGAAAGCTTTACTACTTCTTTTCCGATTTAGATTCCTTTTATTTCTTTTTCTTCTCTGATTGCTACTGGTAAAACTTCTAAAATGATGTTTAATAATAATGGTAAAAATGGGCAACCTTGACTTGTTCTTGATCTTAGTAGAAATGGTTCCAGTTTATCACCATGGAGGATGATGTTGGCTATGGGTTTGTCATATATGGCCTTTATTATGTTGAGGTAAGTTCTCACTATGCCCACTTTCTGGAGGGTTTTTATCATAAATAGGTGTTGACTTTTGTCAAAAGCTTTCTCTGCATCTATTGAGATGATCATATTGTTTTTATTCTTCAATTTGTTAATATGGTGTATCACATTGATTGATTTGCATATATTGAAGAATCCTTGAATTCCTGGAATAAACCCCACTTGATCATGGTGTATGATTCTTTTAATGTCCTGTTGGATTCTGCTTGCTAGTATTTTGTTGAGGAATTGGGCATCTATGTTAATCAGTGATATTGACCTGTAGTTTTCTTTCTTTTTGACCTCTCTGTCTGGTTGTGGCATCAGGGTGATGGTGGCCTTGTAGAATGAGTTTGGGAGTGTTCCTCCCTCTGCTGTATTTTGGATGAGTTTGAGAAGGATATGTGTTAGGTCTTCTCTCAATGTTTGATAGAATTTACCTGTGAAGCCATCTGATCCTGGGCTTTTGTTTGTTGGAAGATTTTTAATCACAGTTTCAATTTCACTGCTTGTGATTGGTCTGTTTATATTTTCCATTTCTTCCTTATTGAGTCTCCAAAGGTTGTGTTTTTGTAAGAATTCATCCATTTCTTTCAGGTTGTCAATTTTATTGGCATATATTTGCTTGTAGTAATCTCTCATGATCCTTTGTATTTCTACAGTGTCAGTTGTTACTTCTCCTTTTTCATTTCTAATTCTATTGATTTGAGTCTTCTCCCGTTTTTTCTTGATCAGTCTGACTAATGGTTTATCAATTTTGTTTATCTTTTCAAAGAACCAGCTTTTAGTTTTATTGATCTTTCCTATTGTTTCCCACATTGTTTTCTCATTTATTTCTGATCTGAAATTTATTATTTCTTTCCTTCTGCTAACTTTGGGGTTTTTTGTTCTTCTTTCTCTAATTGCTTTAGATGTAAGTTTAGGTTGTTTATTTGAGACGTTTCTTGTTTCTTAAGGTAGGATTGTATTGCTACATACTTCCCTCTTAGAACTGCTTTTGTGCATCCCATAGGCTTTATGTTGTCGTGTTTTCATTGTCATTTGTTTCTAGGTATTTTTTGTTTTTGTTTCTTCCGTGATCTCTTGGTTATTAATTAGTGTATTGTTTAGCCTCCATGTGTTTGTATTTTTAACAGATTTTTTTCCTGTAATTGATATCTAGTCTCATAGTGTTGTGGTGAGAAAAGATACTTGGTATGATTTCAATTTCTTTAAATTTATCAAGGCTTGATTTCTGATCCAGTGCATGATTTATCCTGGAGACTCTCTCATGAGCAGTTGAGAATAAACTGTATTCTTTTTTTTTTTTGATGGAATTTCCTGTAAATATCAATTAAGTCCCTCTTGTTTAACATATCATTTAAAGCTTGTGTTTCCTTATTTATTTTACTTTTGGATGATCTATGCATTGGTGAAAGTGAGGTGTTAAAGTCCCATATATGATTGTGTTACTGTCAATTCCCCCTTTTATGGCTTTTAGCATTTGCCTTATGCATTGAGGTACTCCTATGTTGGGTGCATAAGTATTTTCAATTGCTATATCTTCTTCTTAGATTGATCCCTTGATCATTATGTAGCGTTCTTCTTTGGCTCTTGTAATAATCTTTGTTTTAAAGTCTATTTTGTCTGATACGAGAATTGCTAATCCAGCTTTCTTTTGATTTCAATTTGCATGGAATATCTTTTTCCATCCCCTCACTTTTAGTCTGTATATCTCCGTAGGTCTGAAGTGGGTCTCTTGTAGACAGCATATATATGTGTCCTGCTTTTGTATCCATTCAGCTAGTCTCTGTCTTTTGGTTGGAGGATTTAATCCATTTCATTTAATGTAATTTTTGATATGTATGTTCATATTACCATATTGTTAATTGTTTGGGGTTTGGTATTGTAGGTCTTTTCCTTCTGTTGTGTTTGCTGCCTAGGGAAGTTCCTTTAGCATTTGTTGTAAAGCTGGTTTTTTGGTGCTGCATTCTCTTAGCTTTTGCTTGTCTATAAAGATATTAATTTCTCTGTCTAAGCTTAATGAGGTCCTTGTTGGGTAGAGTAATCTTGGTTGTAATTTTTTCCCTTTCATCACTTTAAATATGTCCAGCCACTCCCTTCTGGCTTGCAGAATATCTGCTGATAGATCAGCTGTTATCCTTATGTGGATTCCCTTGTATGTTTTTTGTTATTTTTCCCTTGGTGCCTTTAATATTTTTTCTTTGTATTTAGTTTTTGTTAGTTTGATCAATATGTGTCTTGGCATGTTTCTCCTTGGATTTTTCCTGTATAGGACTGTCTGTACTTCCTGGACTTGATTAACTATTTCCTTTCTTATATTAAGGAAGGTTTCAACTATAATCTCTTCAAATATTTTCTCAGTCTCTTTATTTTTCTCTTCTTCTTCTGAGACCCCTATAATTCGAATGTTGGTGTGTTTAATGTTGTTCCAGAGATCTCTTAGACTGTTCTCAATTCTTTTCATTCTTTTTTCTTTATTCTGCTCTGCAGTAGTTATTTCCACTATTTTATCTTCCAGGTAACTTATGCGTTTTTCTGCCTCAGTTATTCTGCTGTTGACTCCTTCTAGTATGTTTTTAATTTCATTTATTGTGTTGTTCATCATTTTTTTGTTTGCTCTTTAGTTCTTCTAGTTCTTTGTTAAATGTTTCTTTTATTTTCTCCATTCTATTTCCATGAGTCTGCATCATCTTTACTGTCATTACTCTGAATTCTTTTTCAGGTAAACTGCCTATTTCCTTTGCATTTGTTTGGTCTGCTGGGTTTTTGCTTTGCTCCTTCATCTGCTTTGTGTTTCTCTGTCTTCTCATTTTGCTCCACCTACTGTGTTTGGGGTCTCCTTTATGCAGGCTGCATGTTCTTAGTTCCCATTGTTTTTGGTGTCTGCCTTCAGTGTCTAAGATTGGTTCAGTGGGTTATGTAGGCTTCCTGGTGGAAGGGACTAGTGCCTGTGTTCTGGTTGATGAAGTTATATCTTGTCTCTCTGGTGGGCTAGTTCGTGTCTGGTGTTGTGTTTTGGGGTGTCTGTGACCTTATTGTGATTGTAGGCAGCCTCTCTATTGATGAGTGTGGTTGTGTTCCTGTCTTGCTAGTTGTTTGGCAAAGGGTGTCCAGCACTGTAGCTTGCCGGTCATTGAGTAGAGGTGGGTCTTGGTGTTGAGATGGAGATCTCTGGGAGATTTTCACCATTTGATATTAGGTGGAGCTGGGAAGTCTCCTGTGGACCAAAGTCCTGAACTCGGCTCTCCCATCTCAGAGGCACAGGCCTGACACCTGGCTGCAGCACTGAGACCCTGTCATCCACATGGCTCAGATTAAATGGATAAATGGTCCAAAAAAAAGAGAGAAAGAAAGAATAAAATAAAATTGAATAGTTATTAAAATAATAAATAATTATTAAAAATTAAAAACATATGTTTACATAATTTAAAAAAGTGAGAGAAAAACCAAACCAAACCAAACCAAACCAAACAAACAAACAAACAAAACAAACAAATCCACCAATGTTAAGAAGCACTAAAAACTATACTAAGAAAAAAACCAAAAAAACACTGGCAGAGAGTACCCTAGGACATATGGTAAAAGCAAAGCTATATAGATATAATCACACACAGAAGCATACACATACACACTCACAAAAAAGAGAAGAAGGAAAAATATATATGTATCATTGCTACCAAAGTCCACTGCCTCAATTTGGGATGACTCTTTGTCTATTCAGGTATTCCACAGATGCAGGGTACATCAAGTTGATTGTGGAGATTTAATCCGCTGCTTCTGAGGCTGCTGGGAGAGATTTCCCTTTCTCTTCTTTGTTCACACAGCTCCTGGAGTTCAGCTTTGGTTTTGACCATGCCTCTGTGTGTAGGTCGCCTGAGGGTGTCTGTTCTTTGCTCAGATAGGATGGGGTTAAAGAAGCAGCTGATTGGGGGCTCTGGCTCACTCAGTCCAGTGAGAGGGAGAGGTATGGAATGGGCGGTGACCCTGTGGCATCAGAGGCTGGTGTGACATTGCACCAGCCGGAGGCATGCCGGGTGTTCTCCTGGGGAAGTGGTCCCTCGATCACAGGACCCTGGCAGTGGCTGGATGCACAGGCTCCTAGGAGAGGAGTTGTGGATAGTGACGTGTGCTTGCACACTGGCTTCTTGGTGGCTTCAGCAGCACCCTTAGCATCTCACGTCCGTCTCTCGGGTCCAAGACGATAGCCTTGGCTCGCGCCCGTCCTTTGAGATCATTTAGGCAGTGCTCTTAATCCCCTCTCTTTGCACATCACGGAACAAAGAGACAAGAAATAGTCTCTTGTCTCTTCGGCAGTTGCAGACCTATTCCTGGACACATTCCCCACTAGCTGTGGTGCACTAACCCCCTTCAGGCTGTGCTCACACAGCCAAACCCAGTCCTCTCCCTGTGGTCTGAACTCAGGAGCCAGAGCCTCAGCTCTCAGCCTCCACCTGCCCCAGCAGGTGAGCAGACAAGCCTCTTGGGCTGTTGAGTGCTGGTCGGCACTGATCCTCCATGCGGGAATCTCTCTCCTTTGCCCTCCGCACCCCTGTTGCTGTGCTTTCCTCCATGGCTCCAAAGCTTACCCCCTCTGACACCCACAGTCTCCACACGGGGGGGCTTCCTAGTGTGTGTAAACCTTTCCTCTTCACAGCTCCCTCCCACTGGTGCAGGTCCCATCCCTATTCTTTTGCCTCTGTTTTTTGTTTTTTTTTTCTTTTGCCCTACCCAAGTATTTGGGGAGTTTCTTCCCTTTTGGGAGGTCTGAGGTCTTCTGCCAGTGTTCAGTAGGTGTTCTGTAGGAGATGTTCCACATGTAGATGTATTTCTGCTGTATTTGTGGGGAGGAAGGTGATCTCCACCTCTTACTCTTCCGCCACCTTGAAGTTTCTCTCCTTAATTGGTCGATTTTTAACCAAGAGTTTTTGTTTGCTTGCTTATTCATTAGTTGATTGATTTCAAGGGTTTTTATTTATATGAATTTATACTTTTACTGAATCATTGGTCCATAGATTTATACTTTTTGGAAATTTAAGTTATTTTATATCAAGATTATTATTATATTTTATAAAAGTTTCAAGAAGAATTAAAAAACTCTTATCACCATATATAGCTCAGTTGATACTCTCCACTGTAACCTAACATATAAGTTTAGCTACCACCATAGTTTAGAAAAGTTATCAAAAAAATAGCTTAAAACTTTTATATTTTATAAGTTTGTGTATTAGATCTACGGTCCCATGTAAATATAAAAATGCTAGGTAGACAAATATATAAATTGCATAAGTTTCTATGTGGTATGTACACACATCTTTTATATACTGGTGTATGTATATGTCTTCTGTTGTCCCGTAGAGTCTTCTACAATAATTGTGGTTTTATTTCCCTTTTTATTTGCTGTAATCTTTCTTTTATGTACATACATATTGTGTTATGTGGTACATAAAATTTCACTAAAACATCTCATTTTTTTTATGTTGGTCTCCATTATCTAATGTTCTTTACATTTCTATACATCTTTTTTGCCTTAAATTAAAGCTCAAATTTGAATGAATATTATACAGGAAGATTTTTAGAGATGGTTTTTATGCAGTTTGTGTTGTGTGACACAATTTTTGAGTGTTACACTTGCTCCCTATCCCACAGATATCTCCTCAAGAGAGAATTAAGACCATATTACTTTTTGATGTATTTTAGTGTATCCTGTTTCTTTGGAATATGTAACAATAATGATATAGGTTATAAGATGAGGACACACAGGATTCAGCTTGTTCCCTTCAAATTCATCTCTCCCAAGAGAGTGTGAATTTTAAGAGAGCAAGAACCTCATCTGCTTTGTTCATAAGGCAGATCTTTACTCTAGCTCTGAGCCTGACACATAATAGATACTTAATAAATATTAAACAAATAAAGTGAGGCCAGAATTGTTTTTGAAAGCTAGATAACTCAACTTTTAATCCTTCAGTGGGTCATTATGATGATAAGGATGGTATTTAACTCCTTAGTTTAGCATCTAGAGTGTTCATACTTCTTACGCATTTTAGGATGAAGCCCAAATCATTTTCATTATATGGAATTTAAGTCATTTGCATAGTCTGACACTTACATGCTACTTCGTGTCATATGTTTCTTCTTTCCTCCTCAATCCCTAGGCATTAATTACCTACCAACCTCCACTTCCTTAAATATTTCATTCTTCCTCCAAACATAGAATCTTTGCAAATACTTTGTCTTCTGCAATCAAACACCCTGCCTCCATTCCCTCTACTCTCTTAAATTATCTTAATCTTTTCTATGTCAGCTGAAATTTAACTTCCTCAGAGACTTGTTTCCTGTTAATCCATGTTAGGTTTTGTTCCCCTGTTATACTATTAGTCCATCCACACACAGATTATAGTTTGCAAATGTGTGTTTGAATTGATATTCGAATAATGTCTAGAACATAAACCTCCTTTAGGCAGAGTCCATGTCCAAATATTTACTCATATTGTATCCCAGGAACAGAGCACAATAACTCATTGATGGTTAATACATATTTGTTAAATAAAGAGGTGAATAAGTGGGTGCTTGCTTAATTATCTGTTTTCATCTGTAGTTTTTCCCACATATATCATTTCTTTATACATAACAAATTGGGTTCACCAAGCAGGTCATTTTATTTCACACCTGTGCTTAGAATTGTATTTACTATTCTAATATAATGGTCTCTGCCATCTCAAGCCCGCACACCTTTCATTTCAGTTCTATTTTTGTGAGTATTATATAATTTAGACATCAGACCATTGTTTTTTGACTAAAAAGGCAGAATTTACTTAAGACAGAATTTGAATCATTCCCAAAATGTGAATCTTCAAAGGTTAGTTATTAGGATTTTCCTTACTAGTTCACAAAACTCTAAATTCTCTGTTGAAAAGAGATTTCATAATTATTTATCTTGTGAATTTGAAGGTTTTGTCAGTCAATCAACGTAATGACTCCATTTTTGCTCCTTGGGTCAATTATCTCCACATTGATCACAGTGATTCATGTAAACATGTTATTTTTCTCTTTCTGATTATTTCCCATTATACAAACAAATTCCAAACCTCTTCGTATAGCATTTTGGTGCTACATTTTATAGCTTTTGAAAAATATTCAAGTCTTATTGCCTGCTAATTTATCACTTACAGCATTTATCAAATGCATTTATATAGCAAATATTGGAGAAACTGTTATGTCACAGAAAGTGTTCTAACACTCTAGATAGAGCAGTG
Organism: Hyperoodon ampullatus; assembly: GCF_949752795.1. Taxonomy (NCBI): domain Eukaryota; kingdom Metazoa; phylum Chordata; class Mammalia; order Artiodactyla; family Ziphiidae; genus Hyperoodon; species Hyperoodon ampullatus. The sequence continues at coordinate 43,357,225 of NC_136920.1, read as the reverse complement.
AATAAAATAGACAAAAAACTCTATGCTTATGCAACTTACATACTAGTTGGGAGTGAGGGGCCAAAAAGGAGGGAAATATATAACATGCTAGAAGATAGCAAGTAATTTGGAAAAAATAAAATAAAACAAGGGAGAGAGAGAGAAGAAGTAACAGGAGCGGAGGTGCAAGTTTGCTGTGGTCAAGAAAGAGCTCTCTGAAACAATGGAACAATGACCTGAATGAAGTAAGAGCTCCAGTTCTTCAGCTGACTAACATATAATGATCCTTTAAGAATCAGCTCTTTTATCTTTGGCTAGAGTAAGACACAAATGAATGACACACACCTCGTTCCTTTCATGACAACTTTGGGTTTGGTTTCCCATCTATGTGTTTCTATAGCATTCTGTGTTTTTAACTCTCATATCACACACTTGGTAAAATAAAAATATTTCTGTATATGTCTGACAGCCTTCATCTACTAAAATGTTAATCTATCAAAGAAAGAAACTGTTAAAAATTTAACTTTATATACTGTGCTTAACAAATATGCTCAGTAAATATTTGTTGAATTGATTTGAAAATCAACTGGACTGAGATTTTTATGAACTAATCCATAATTATATTTTTATAATGAAATCAGTCTTCTTTTGGCCTTAGTTTCTCATTTGAAAAATGAGAGATATTGTAAGTCTTATGGACATTTAGAAGGAAAAAGTGGCAAAATTCTGCCATTAACTAAAATGATACTATTATCTAGGGTAACCCCCAAATTGACTTTATGAAAAGTAAAACCTCTCAGAGGAAATAACTAGATAGTTTCTTCATATTATTTTTTTCTTTTATATTGAGTACAAAATTGGTTGTATTTCCAGTTTGGTGAGCCCAGCAGCAGTACAAAATTAGTCAGCTAGCTTGAATTTTACTCACCAAACCTAAAGATGTTGATGGTTTATTTATTTATTAAAAATTCATACCCTTGGAGTCCTGCTTTTGGTAGAGCTGACTAGTTTCTATCAGAACTGTCCCTTTACCAGATAACAACTATAAAATCTGGCAGCAAATAGGCAACCACCCAAATTCTGTGAGTGTGATCAAAAGCAAGCTGATCAATAAGTGAGTTGACACATAGAAAAAGGGAATAGGAAGGGTGAAGTATCAGTTCCTATGTCTTTTAGCCTGAGGGTAACCTGCAATCAAAGCTACTCTGACCCTGAAACTTCAATCCCAAAAGTTCAGGGCAACCAATGTTGCAGAAAAGAGAGAAGAGAATCACAGAAAGGAAGCACCCAGAAAGGATAACACCAAATTCTTTGTGTAAACTTTTTGAGTCTCTGCCCCCTGTGCTAGTCCTATGAGCAGTCTTCAGCTAAAGACAAAATTACCCAAGCAGATAAAAGCAAATAAGTCCACTCCCAGATATGTCATAATCAAGCTGGTGAAAACAAAGCTAAAAGGAAAACCTTGAAATACGCCATACAAGGATGAGATAGTTCCACATAGGTGGAATAATTTTTGAATGAATGCTGACTTTATCAAAAATATATAGTCCAGAAAGCATTGGAAGACATCATTAAAGTCTTGGAAGGGATTTATTATCAAACCATAGTTTCAGACAAAGCAAATATATCCATTGACACTGGAAATGGAATAGATTAATTTTTGTATAAAATGCAATGGAGAATTCATTTCCATTGGATCAGCACCATAGGAAATTCTGAAGGAAGTTCTTCAGGCTGTAAATGAGGAGAATCAAAAATGGTAAATGTTTAGTAAGCATTTTTTCTTTCTTATTTCTTTAAACTACATAGGATTGTTTGAAACAAAAAGGATTGTGTTTTCTTTTCTTATTTATAATGTATGTTAGTAAAATAGAATCTAGTATTGTAAAAAGAATGAGAACAGTAGATGAAGGTTTATATTAATTAAAGGTTAACACATATTTAATTAATACAATATTAACTACAAAGAGACTGAAAAGTTAGGGATAAAAGAGATCACCTCAGATCTGACAGACACTGAGAGAATAAAACAATGATACTGTAGATAATTTTATGCCAATAAATTTGACAATTAAGATAAAATGCATAGGTGATATAAACATTTATGGTAACATAAGATGTCCCTCACAACAAAAATTTGACATCCATCCATGGACAGAAGTAGTTTTGAGGAAGCTGTGGTACAACATCATACACCAAGGGGCCTGGTAGGAATCTGGGCCACCCATGCATTGAGCAACTAGCAGCCAGAATTTGGTCCTGAATGTGGACTCTGCAGTGGTTCATGAACCAGCTCCAGCTTCTCTTGGCCACAGCACAGGAGCCCCTGGAAAACAGTGACACAGACAATTGCCCACAGATGAAAGCTTTTGTAGAAGTCCAGGTTTCTAGAGGAAAAGTTCCAGCAGACCATTTGAGGAAAAAAATAATGAGTTTGGATGCTTTGGAGATAGTAAGAGGAACCGTTTAACTTTACATGAATCACACCTTCTCCAAGAGGACACAGCTTAAGGTCAAGAGAGATCTTACTCATTCTGTGAATTCTTACTCAGGACAAAGAGAAAATGTGTGAGTGGGTTGGCTTCCCCATCTATACAGGATGTTGCAAAAGGGGCTCATTTTTCTCACCCCAATCCAGAATATCGAATCATGAGCTACATGACACAATGGCAGGTGTATGCCTAGAAGATCTGAGAAGGCCTCAGAATCCTTACCAGTGCTATAGGGAGTATTTCTCTCCTGAGGTCAGTCAGTAAAGACTGGAGGAGGTGGCTGATATTTCAAATATAATCAGCAATGCAACACTTCAAAAACATGAAATAAAATCAAGGAAATATGACACCAAAGGATCAACATTTACCAATAACTAACCTCATAGAGTTAGAGATGTGCATTTTACCAGATAAACAATTCAAAAAAAGCTATTTGAAGAAAACTCAATGAGCTACAGTACACACACATACACACACACACACACACACACGCAGAAAGATAATTCAATGAGATCAGAAAAACTATACATGGTCAATATAAGTTTTACAGAAGTGTAGAAATCATTTAAAAACTCAGAAGGATATTCTGGAGCTGAAGAAACAATGAATGAAATGAAAATTTCCATAGAGATCATCAACAGCAGACTTGATCAAGCAGAAGACAGAATCAGTGAGACTGAAGGCAGGAACTTGAAATTACTCTCCTTGGAGTGGACAAAGAAAAAAGAGTGAGGAAAGCTTACCTGATCCATAAAATAACATCAAAAGAACCAATTTGTAAATTATTGGAGTTTCAGAAGGAGAAGAGGAGAAAAAAAGGGAGAAGGGAGCAGAGAATTTATTTAAAGAAATAATGACTGAGAAGTTCCCAAATTTGGGGAGAGATTTAGGTGTCAAATTTCATGAAGCTCACAGATCACCAAAGGAAGTCAATTTAAAGATATCTTTTTCAAGATATATCATAATAAAACTGTAAACATTGTGGAGGTGATATAAGACAACTAGTAGCTACCATGTATTTTTGGCAAAACATAATATGGAGCAACCACTTTGGCTAAGGGCTGTTTTGTTGTTGCTTGCTTTGTTTTTTTCTTTAGTAAACTTGAACATACACCTACCAGATGACTCAGGAAGCCTATATATTTGTCCAGGAGTATTGAAAAATATGTTTACAAAAATATTTGTACAAGAATTTTCATAAAAAAGCTTTACTCATAACAACCCAAAACTAGAACCAGCCCAAGTATCTATTAATAGGAAAATGACTTAAACTGCAGTATATTTGTATACTGGAAATCTAATCAGCAATAAAAAGGTACAAACCACTGATACATGTGAAAATAAGAATAAATCTCAAGTATTCAGCTGTCTTTAAGTTACCTTATCAAAATATGCATACTCTACTATTCCATTTTTATGAAATTTTAGCAAAAGAAAGCTAAATTTTGGTGGGGAAAAATCAGAAATCTGATTATCTCCAACCCTGCATAGGAGATGGGAAGGGAGCTCTAATTTACTTTGAAGTATTTGTCTATTTCCATGTTATAAACACTACCACAATGCCCAATGTAACTTTTAACCTTCATACTCCCTGTGTTCTAATTGAATCAGGTAATTTGCTTAAGCTCTCCCTAACCTTGAGTTTTTTGGCTGTTTCATTTTCCTTGCCTGTTCACAAACCATCTCTGCTAGTCAATGTTTATTGATCATCTACCATGTACTACTTTCAATGTCAGTCAACTGGAATGTCTCCTTCTGAGAAAAGTCACAAAAGATAATGTTTCATTAATGTTTTTATCAAGTTGGATAAAGTAACCAGGTTCTTCTATGTCCTACGTTGCACCTTCATGTACCACTATTCTTAGGCAACTTTGCGTTAGTTATAGGACAAGACTTTTCTTTCAAAAACATCCACAATCCCCTGAAAGTTGGTTTTATTATTCTGAGGTAAAAACAACCTATTCTTTTTTCTTATTTGAGTCAACCACAGAAGGCACTCAAAACATGTTAGTTGATTCGAATTAGTTTGAATTAAAAAATACATATGGAACATATGTTGTGTGAAGGTTTAGATACAAGGTCTGCAAGGAAGTTTGAATTATGTCGGCACTGAAGCTTATAATGAAGTACAGTGGAAAGGGAATTCTAAAAATAATTTAAAATATAAGGTAGCATAGGCTTTGCTCCAAATGAATGGTATAAACAATAAGTACTAAAGACTTATGATGGCCAGGATTTGAAACATCTGTGATTGATTTTTTTAAACAACTTTGACCTAACTCAACTGGACTGAAAAAAAAATGTTTTTTTCTAATTCAGAACAGCTGTCTATAGTTAAGTCACATAGTAGGAATGCCCTGGACTCAGTGATGAAGCCATATTAAAATAACACTTGCAGACCACGGAAGGAGCGAGAAAGGCAAGCCGGACCTGCACGCCTCTTCCACCACTGCACTCCTCTTCTGCCCCGGGTCCAGAAAGGAGATGTGGCTGGGGCTTCACCAGCCTCACTAGGTCTTCCATTTTCAATTTTCAGTGTCTGTTTACTGTAATCTTGCTGCTTCTATGTACATGTGCTTATATCCGATCCTTGGCACTCAGCCTCCTGGACAGAAATAAAACTGGGCTGTTGGGTATATTTTGGAAGTGTGTCAGAATTGCTGAATGGAACAGTCCTTATTTTGTGGTATGCTGTATTATGGTGGCCTTCAGTATCCTCTTCATACAGTAGCTTGGAAAAATGCCAGAATTCAGTTACCATCAGATTTAAATATGAAAAAAATAAAGGACTTATCTGCAGAAAATAATGGAAAGAATGGTTAACACTTTTATCTCTGAACATTGAATGAGATAAATTTTCAGCTGTTTTTCTCTATTTTAGTTATTGGACAAATTTCTATATAAATAATTAGGATGTAACCATTTAATACTCAGAGTTTAAATATGTCTGTAACAATCAACCTCAGTACTGTCATTACAATATTACATTCTTCATATGTCATTCTGTTGTGTCAGATACCAGTTTTTAGTGAGGTATCTTTAAGGCACATAGGAGAAAACAAAATTGGTAAATTAAGTTCCTTTCACTGTGATTTGGAAACAAATCTTTATTGAATGAGACTTTTTTTTGGACTAGGTTTTTTATTGAAAAAGAAAAAATGTTCAATTTGCGTTGGTAAGTATTGCATTCATATTTAATAATGCTTGCTTTTCCTTTGGCCACATCATTTTGAGCATTAACCAGAGTACCTCTACTCTTAGCAAACTGTAGTTTATTACAGGTGTTTAAACTATTTAAAACAAACCTATGCAGTTCTTAAGGAGGAAGATAAATGAGAAGTGACTTAAGAGTGCTATTGAGAAAATGTTTCTATTTAACATAAAATAATTCAGAATAAAAATAAACAAATAAAAATAAAATAACACTTGCAAGAATTGTTTTTCATCATTTTTAACAATAAGAACGAGTTTATAGAGAAGTGTGTGGAAGAAGAGGGATACGAGGGAGGAAAAAGGAAAAAAACAAGGAAGAGTGATGAAGAGGGAACATTGACATGAAATCTAACATCCTTTAGAAGCTTGATAAGATTATAATTTTGTGATAGAATAGCAATCTAGTGCTTTGGAATACTGTCTCAATTGAAAGACAAATAAGAAAAACTTCCTGTTGCTGAAAGTATATGAAAAACCAAAAATAAAACAAAGTGAAAAACACTCATCCTAAATTTCACCCCAGAAATATAGGGAAATATTTTGCTACACGTTTCTATGGGTAATTTTTATAATCACTTAAATATTTCAAAATTTGCAAATCAGAAAACAAGGAGATTTTAGAATTATGATGCTTTTTCTAGTGAATGATTATAGTAACACTAGATATACAATTTATTCATGAAAAAAGGATTCAAACTCAATTTTTAAAGTCTGAAGTTATAAGAGGGAAGAGATTCCCATATTTTTCACAAGTACTACTGTATATGAAAACAGATCAAAGTTATAAAGCCAGAGATCCAATTCTTCTGGCCCTCAAATTTTAAAAAATCAGGTTTATATATTGATCACTTTTAGTTTTCGTATATATATATATCCTATAAGACAGCACGATGTGGATGGCAGTGTTGGCCTTGGCAGCATGTAGATCTTGTTCAAAATAATCCTCTATCACCTCTTAGCTTCTTTTCAACTTCATTTCCTTATCTATAAATTATTTTACTATGAGTTAAATATACACAAGTCAAATGTCATGTGTATTTAATAACGACAATTATGAATAAAAAGGTGTCAATGCCTTTTCATTTTGGTATGAAGTCACAACCCAATCTCCTATTCCAAGCTTTCATTTAACTTCCATATTAACTAAATTTTAAGTTAATTTATATTGAGAATATATGATCTGAAGACCAATAGAATATACCTCTAAATTATGGACACAAAATAGAATAATTCCTTTATATATCTTCTTATGATGACTATAGTATTGCTTTGTAATGATTTGGTTATCCAAAAATTAACTGTTACCTTAGTTAACTAAAGGTAATTAACTACACACATATATACATATATATATATATATGAAAACATATATATGACAGCATATATATATATATATATATATATATCTGACAACATGCAATATTTTCCCAGCTTTGCCAAAGTACCAGAGGAATATTGTACTTTAAGAAATAAGAAGCTTTCTGTTTGTCTTTTTTCAGTTCTCCCTGATTGAAAATTACCTCTTCACCAATCTACAACACCAACTGCATTAAGACTTGCAAATTAAAATTTTATTTATTTTGTCCTCACCATATCTGAGTAACTTTAACAGTCAAATTTATTTTAAATTATGAATTGCATTCTTTTAATATCATACATTTTTTACCATTAACAGGTATATGTGGATATCTCTAAAATACAGAAGTATGTTAGCTATTTGAAGGACAGTCTAGTATATTTTTTTAGTATTATCAAGCATTATCAAAAAATTTTATTAAGCTTTAGTATTGGTTACTTTTAAACAGGTTACTGAAACACTGAGCTATTGGAAAAATGGACTGCAATTATTCTCACCACTTTTAGTGCCCTCTACTTCGAAGAAATTATTTCACAAATATCCAAAAACACTTTGATATTGAGTTAGAAAAGCAAACGTGTATATGGAAGAGAAAGAGGCAGTAAGTTATAAACATACTAAAAATTGCATTTCCCAGCAATTAGAAACTAAAGCCTATAAATTAATAACCAAATAAAGAAACAGAAAATTTAACCACATCAGCTGACTTTTACTCAATATCTCAAGTACTGAAAATAAATCTTTATTTGATAAATTTTCCATTGAGCTATTGCATAGCATCTTAGAGAATTAACTTCTCAGAGAAAAGTGAGCTATCCATTTGGAAACCAAATTTAGTTTGGTCTAGGCATTTTTGCTTTTGGTTTTAATACTTAGAAAAGTACAAGATTTGTATAATTGTGATCAAACTATTTTTATTCCAAAGAACTTCACAAAAGCTGTGAAATTTTAAGTTTAACCTTCAGGTTGACTGATTATGTAAAGTCAGGAGTCCCCATGAATAAAATCATGGAGAGCCCCTGACCTTTCCTGTATATCTGACAACTCAGGAACACTTGGTTCTCCAAAATACACTAGAAAAGAATGAATATAAAGGTTTCACACTCTTAAAGGTAAGGTTGTTAATTAAGTTCTCAATTTGAGATAAGGAGATTACTTCCTACTGGGATGATAAGGTCATTTCCCATTTCCTACTGAGTGAAATCTCTTATAGAATAAACAGGTGAATATAACTGATTCCAAGGTATTTTGGTAACATGATATTTCTATAAAAAAGGTTTTAGCAACCCTATTTAATTGCTATTTCAACTCTTTTTTTTTGTTCAAGAATCTTAAAAATCACCATCTAAATTAAAAAAAAATCAAAATGCTTAGTTTTCTCAGGATGTTGGATTTGTCATGATAAAGCACACACGTGTTTTGCATTAGAACCCTGTCACTGTGTTACAGCTGGGGCAGATTTTATGTAGACAAAGTTAAGGATTACTGGTTCACCTTAAGCTGTATTAAGTTTCCTTTTTTTTCTCTAGACAAGGTTTCTCTTCCAAGATAGGATTTAGAGAAGGTAGGATTATGGTTTTCTAGGCTGTGGGATTAGCAGCTAACACAAGAAGAAACAGATGATTTTGCACAAAGTACAGAATGCAGTATTCCTGGGGATGAATATACTGTGGAGAATTACATGAATATTTGGTGCTGACTTGTTGAGCTCTTAGAAAGCTGAATTTACGGTCTTAGCACAAGAGTCGTGTGCTAAGAGTCTTGTGTCTATACTCTGTCTTAATGCATTTCAAATAAGAAAATAAATATCGGGGCAGGAAGCATTTTAGGAGCTGATTCGAATGTAACATGTATACGATGTACAATGTAGTAAAAAGCACATTGAGTACAAAAAGGTGAAGAAAGGCAGAGCAAACACTTTTCCCCTGGTGACTCATCTATAATCAATGATCAGGTATATGCCAATTTCGTGATAAAATTATAAAGCAAAAATTAACCCTATATGTTTCACATTTTTATTAGGTCCAGGATAAATAAGCTTGGTATAGCATTTATTCTAAAAGTTCTTTGCTGCATGAATTTGGGGACGTGATTTTCATTCCAAACCTTTGACCTATCATGTGTACTCTAGGAATAATGACTACCTGATAGGGCTGTTGTAAGAGTTAAATAATAACTATAAATGCAGCAGTTAGCCTACGCCAGTCTATAGTAGGCTGCAAATAAATTCTGCCCCTGCCTCCATTATGTTGATTATGTCTGTGAACACAAATGCATATAGAATGAGTCTCCTTATGTATAGAAATGGTAGAATTTGGGGGAGGGTGGAATTGGCTAATAGGTGTTTTTAAATATTACATAAACTTTATAAATTTAGAAAATGTTAAAAAGAGAAAAAAATACCTAAAGTTAAGTTGAATTCCTTCTTAGCTGCTGTGAAAATACACAGAAAATACAATAATTCTGAAGAAGGCTAGGTGCCCACTCTCCTCAACTCTTGCAGGTTATATAAGATTGGAAAGGAAAATCATATTATATGTTTCTTAAAAAAAAAAGAGCACAGGGACTTCTGGTTCCACCCCAACATGTAAAGAGCTTGGATGTTGTCACTCCCATTTTTACAACAAGAAAAAGCTGGGGACAATGGAAGTCAACAGATTTTGTTGGAGTCATAAGATAAGTAATACTCTAAAGCATCACTCAAAACTCTGGAGACACAGGCTAACAGAATCACACTGAGATCTGCTTATTTGGAAGAGAAACTGTGGAAGCCAGGAACTGGTAGTAGCACTTAAAAGGTAATTTGGATGGGTTGCTGGGGGGTCATTGTAGACTAGGTTAAGGATGAGAAACTCCTGGGGATTGCAATCTTAGGGGGTGCCCACATTTTCATGGGCTTTATCTCAAAAACACCCACCAGGCTCTCACGGTCAAAAGTCTAGAAAGATCCACTCCTGATTCTAGCAAGGGGAGGAAAAAAGTAACAATTTTGAAATATGCCCTGAGTGTTGATTATTACAAAGGCCTACTCTCAGTGGAAGACTTTGACAGCCATTTCCCACCTGGGGAAAGTGAATTTCTTCAACTTTTTTTTTTTTTTTTGCATCTCTCTACAGGGTGTTATTAGAAGGGCTCTTGCCATGTAGCTTCCTCTTCTGGGCAACAGAAGTCAAAGCCCCATCTGTTTCTTGATGAATGTTGTCAGTTTTAATGTCAATATTAGTAGTAGGGATACTGGTCACACTTCCTATGTCATGGCTGTTGCCTTCTGAGTGCATGTCTTGTTTTTTGTTCGTTTTCAGTCTGTTGAGGTTCAGTTTGTGTGTGTTTTGTTTTCATTTTTTTTTTCCACAGCCACCATATTCTCAGAACTGTGCCATGTTATAAAACATGGAGACTATGGGTCTTCGGTTAAGAATAGAGGGCAATGGGGGTTGAGGGAAGAGGAAGCTGGGATACTCACTGATCACCACAGGATATGGAAAATATCCTCTATCTCAATCAGTAGAATCCTCTATTGATTCTCCTCTATCTTTCCTGCTGCAACTAAGGGGAAGATGGTGAGCTAAAAAAACAAACAAAACACTTGTGGATTTCACAGCTCAGGGTATGGGTTCATTAAAAGACTAAGATTTAATCATTAAATTACAGAATGCTTTTCCTCCCCTACAGCTTACCAACACACCAATAGGACTCCAGCATATCTGTATATTACAACTGAAATGTCTGAAAGACAGATTCTATCTGAGGAGGATTTCTTAGAGAAGCCCAAAGGAAACAAGAGAGAACAAAACAGAACAGCAGAGGAATTGTAAGCCTCTGGAGACTAGCCATGGCAAACATTAAACACAAACCAACTCCTTGCTGGATTAAAATATATTTATAATAAAGGTCTTTTTACCTCAGTTCCTATTATCTAATATAGCATATCCACCTTTCAACAAGAAGTCAGTTACAGAAAGCTAGTGGAAATCCCAAAATATTAGAGATTAAATAATACACTTGTAAGTAACACATTGGCCAATATGAAAGTTTCAAGAAAAATATAAATAACTTGAAACTGAATGAAAATGCATATATATTTTTCAATGTTTGTGAGATATAGTGAAATAAGAGCTTAGAGGGCCATTTTCTATTATTTAATGCATATAATAGAAAAGGGGAAAGATCTAAAAGTCAATAATTTAAGTTTTAATATTAGAAAACTAGAAGAGGAAATTAAATCCAAAGTAAGCAGAGGAAAAGCAATAAAAAAAAATTCAGGAAAAAATCGATGGAATTGAAAAGTAGGAATTCTATGGACCAAAACAAAACAGAAAACTGGTTCTTTGAAAAAAATAATAAACTGCTAAAACTCCAGTCAATCTAACCAAGAAAAAAGAGAGATATCACAAATTACCAATATCATACAAAAAAAAAGGGGGTAATCAAGTCCTCAAAACGATGACAAACATCTCTGTGTAATCTTTTAGGCCCAACCATAGGCACTTATGAAAAGGCTTAGCTGGCAGGTCTCGTGGTGGAAAGGTGCCCTTACCACACAGACTTGGTGTACTGCCAGTGCATTGCAGTCTCAGAAGGGAATTGTAGTCAAGGACTCAGACTGCCTTGGTTGTCGTGCTCTAATGTGTATTTGTGTCCCAGCTCAAGTGCTTCAATTCAGAGGCCACATTTTCAAGGCCTTCAGGTGAAGACTTTCTCAGGTGTGTCTACTGAAATGCACTTCCCCCCACCCGGCTGCCATTATGGGGACCTAGACTTGAAGACATTCTTCCTTCTTCACTCTGACTCAGTATTCAGTACATTTTTCATTCTAAGCCTCACCCCTGCCCCTCTCTCCCAGTCCCCTTGGCCCATAAAACTACAGGAGACTTATTTAGGTGCTCCATTGACATCAAGGCAATTCTCACATGTACATTGATCCACCTGAACCTTAACTAGCACCATTCCAAGGGGAAAATTGGAAGGGGGAATGGGGAAGAGTTGGTGCTTTCTTGGGTTTGACCTCTTTAAAAAAAAGAAAATATATATATATATATATTGAAGTAGAGTTGGTTTACAATTTTGAGTTAGTTTCAGGTGTCCAGCAAAGTGAATCAGTTATACATACACATATATCCACTCTTTTTAAGATTACTTTCTCGTATAGGCCATTACAGAATATTGAGTAGAGTTCCCTGTTGTATACAGTTGGTCCTTATTAGCTATCTATTTTATATACAGTAGTGTATATATATCATTCCCAATCTTCCAATTTATCCCTCCCCCCTTTACCCCTGGTAACCATAAGATTGTTTTCTATATCTGTAACTCTATTTCTGTTTTGTAGATAAGTTCATTTGTACCCCTTTTTAAGATTCCACATATAAGGGATATCATACAATAACCTCTTGCCTAAACTATCACAGTCAGTGACTAAAGGCTTGACTTTTACTTTCTTTTTTGGCTTGTTGTCTTAACTGAGCACTCTGACCCTTGACAGATCAGCTCTTCTGAACCCAGCTCAGTTCCTGACAGTCATAGCTAGTGAAAACATGAACATTAAAAGCGTAATAAAGGCATGCTATGAACCACTCTATGCCCACAAATTTGATGACTTAGGTGAAATGGACCAATTCCTAGGAGGACAAAATCTACTAAAACTCACCAAGGAGAAATAATCTGAATAGGCCTAATTTTTTTTAAGGTATTGACTAATTAGTAACCTTCCATAAAAGAAAATACAGGTGGTTTCACTGGTGAATTCCACCACACATTTAAGTAAGATATGATACCAATTCTCCTCAATCTTTTCCAGAAAATATAGGCATAGGAGACATTTCTTACTTCATTTTCTGAGGCAAGGTTTACCCTAATATTAAATCCAGATAAACACATTGTATATGGAAAATCTACAGACTAAAACCATTAAAAACATTACAAGAAAAGAAAGCTATAAACCAATAAATCTTATGAATACAGACTCAAAAATCCTCTGCAAAATATTAGCAAATAGAAGTCAGCAGTGTACACTTGAAATGATGTGATGAGGATAGCACTTTACCTCTGTGGTCTTCATCCTCAAAAGTCACAACAGCAGTATGATGAGAAAAACATCAGCTAAATCCTGACTTAGTGATCTGCTACCAACTATATGACCACTATTCCTCAAAACCATCAGAGTTACCAAAATCAAAGCAAATCTGAGTAACTGTCACATCCAAAAGTAACCTAAAGTTTCAAGCCTTCTTATGGTCTACCTTCTTAAGTCCCAAAATTTCACTTCCACCACATTTTACTGGTCAAGTCATTCATTAAGACCAGTCCAGATTCAAAAGGAATGCCATTAAAAACTTTTGCTCTGTGAAAGACCCTTTTAAACATTTGAAGTGACAAGTTACTTACTGGGGGAAAATATTTACAAACTGCATAACTGACAACAGACTAGTATCTAGATACATAAAGAACTCTCACAACTCATTAGTTAAAAAAAATTCAATTAGAAAACAATTAAAAGGCATAAATCTTTTCCAGAGGTGGGGTGGGGGAGGGGGGATTGAATGAAGGCATTCAAAGGGTGTTTCAAACTTCCAGGTATAAGATAAATAAGAACTAAATATATAATGTGCAACATAAAAATATAATTAACATTGCTGGATGTTTTATATGAAAGGTGTTGAGTAAATCCTGAGTTCTCACTACAAGGAAAAATATTTCTTTTCTATTTCTTTAATTTTGAATCTATATGAGGATGGATGTCAACTTAACTTATTGTGATAATCATGTCATGATGTATGTAAGTGAAAACATTATGCTGTATACCAAACATATACAGTGCTGTCAATTATATTTCAATAAAATTGCAAGAAAACAAAAAGAAAACATAAATCAAAGAAGCTACACAGATGGCAAGTAAACATATAAAAAGACATTCAACATTATTAGCCATTAGGGAAACACAAATTAAAACCATAATGAGATATCACTACAACACCTATTAGAATGACTAGAACAAAAAATGGTGACACCACACACATGCTGGCAAGGATGAAGAGGAATCGGATCATTCATACATTGCTGGTGGGAATGTAAAATGGAACAGTCACTCTGGAAACATTTTGGCAATTTCTTTAAAAACTAAACATCTGAGTACCAAATGATCCGAAATTGCACCCCTTGGCATTTATCACAGAGAAGTGAAAAGTTAGGTTCACACAAAAATCTGCACATGAATATTTACAGAGCTTCATTCATAATAGCCAAAACCTGGAAACCACATAGACATCCTGCAACAGGTGAATGGTTAAATAAATTGTGGTGCATACGTACGATGGAATGCTACTTAGTAATAGAAAGAAAAAGAAACACATTATTAAGACCTGTAACAACTTGGATGAATCTCTAGAGAATTACACTGAATAAATAAAAGCCAGTCCACAAAACTTACATCCCATTTCTATGAAATTTTTGAAATGACAAGTAGGCATGGCTGTAAAATGGAAACATGAGAGATCCCTATAGGGTTGCCAATATTCTGTATTTTTACTGTGTCAGTGTCAGTGCCAAAGATGTGCTATTATAGTACAGTTTTGCAGGTTGTTGCCACTGAGTGAAACTGGGTAAAGAGTGTATGGGCTCTCTCTGTATTTTTTCTTTTTTCCCTAGCTTTGCTAAGATATAATTGACAAATAAAAACTGTGCATTCTAAAGTGTACAATGCAATGATTTGATATACTTATATATTGTGAAATGATTACCACAAAGTTAAATAACACATCTGTCACCTCATATAGCTACTGTGTGTGTGTGTTTGTATGTGTGTGTGTTTGTGGTGAGAACACTTAAAATCTACTTTCAGTAAATTTCAAGTACACAATACAGTATTATTTATAGTTATTATGCTGCACATTAGATCCCCAGAACTTATACATCTTATAGCTGCCTATAAATTTACAATGACCTGGATTCAACAAGGTTTCTAAACTAAAGGTTATTAGCAACCAATAGAACTTATTACCTATTTCCTGAATCCCATAACCTTATTGTTCCTTCTCCTCACTTTCAGTGATAGGTCACTCAAGACCCTTCTTTCTCTACAAGCATGTAGATGGCACTGATGGTTTATTGGTGGTTGTAGGTGCCTCTCTGCCTTCCATAGTAGGTTGAAGAAGAATGTTCTGAAACACATTTTTCTAATATCCAATGGGTAAAATGAATGCTGAAATACCTGACACAATTCCATTCCACCCTGTACTTCTCCAGAGACAGCTGACTGGACACCAAGAATGGCTTCCTGATCCAAGGGCAGCTATTCTTTTGCATGGCCTACAGTCCAGGATAAGAATTTTGTATGGAAAAAAAATAATAATCTGGTAAATCTAATTCTGATCCTAAACACTCTGCATTGGGAAACATACAGAGAATGATGTATTTAACAATGGGTACTGAAAATATAAGGTCATGATTCAGAGAAATATCCCTTGTGTAGCACATTTCAAGTACTTATTAGTGCCTCAATAACAGAATACAACTCATTTAACATGATACTTTAGTCTCTGCCAAGACTCCTCCCTTATCTCCCTCCACTCTTTTCTATGTCACTGGTCATCTTTAATTTCTTTGAATATGCCCAATTAATTCCTGTATCTGGAACTTTGCAAATTCTGCCACTTTAATGGTTTCCTTGGTGGACCAAGACCTCTTGAGTATCACTTCATACTACTCTGGGCGACGTCTCTCATTCCAGCCCTAAATTCGAGGAATAGCTGCATGAAGATTTAACACCTTTCAAGATGATAGTGATGCAACTCAACTTGCATCATTCACTTTCTGCCCTGGGTTTTTCCAATATGGTGGTGTGGGAAACAGGTAAGTGGGAACCTGCTTGGCATAAACACAAGTACAACTAGGAAGTGATGGTAGTTAAAAATGTCTGAGTAAACCCTTGACAAATGGGGAAAGGAAGCTGATGAATCAATGGGTCTTCCTATGATATCTGAGATGGAATATTATAAAAGGTATCCGATACACTTCTCAGAAGTTTCTAGCAAATTTGAGCATAAATGCTCATGGCAGAGACCAAGTTCTCATTCTTTTATGATTCTCCCTGGTCCTTCAAAACTCTTTTTTTAAAAAATTATTTATTTATTTATTTATTTATTTATTTATTTATTTATTTATGGCTGTGTTGGGTCTTCTTTTCTGTGCGAGGGATTTCTCTAGTTGTGGCAAGTGGGGACCACTCTTCATCATGGTGCGCAGGCCTCTCATTATAGCGGCCTCTCTTGTTGCGGAGCACAGGCTCCAGACGCACAAGCTCAGTAACTGTGGCTCACGAGGCTAATTGCTCCATGGCATGTGGGCTCTTCCCAGACCAGGGCTCGAACCCATGTCCCCTGCATTGGCAGGCAGATTCTCAACCACTGTGCCACCAGGGAAGCCCCCTTCAAAACTCTTGATCCTTGGAATAATCTCCCACAATCTCCAGTTTTGAGAAGAACCCAAGTTAATGCAATTAGGTAACTCTTACTGTTGCTTTCAATCTCAGCTTAAAGGCAAATTTTCATCAGAGAAACCAATCTGACCTCTCCCTCAAAATTCAAACCAAATTTTTCCATAGGAGTCTTTCAATATACCCTTTGCTTTAGAGCTGAGGTATTTATCTAAAATTTTAATGACACTTTATTTTTAAAAATATTTGTTGGATTATGATATCCATGAGGGCAAGAAACATGCCCATTTGTCTATTGTATCCCCAACCATACATTAACTTACATGCATATAGGACTCAATACATATACATAATGAATAAATAAGCTATATCCAAGCAGAAAGTATGACAGAATGGAAATTATAGCAGAAGCTATTTATACCTGAAAAATTCAAAAATAATCTACAATGTTCTCAAAATAAAATGTTTAATTGAAAAAAAGCACATTTTATAAAAGGTTAAAAAGCACAGGACATATTTTATAAAGCAATACAAAACAATTATGTCAAGAATTTTATTTTAGAAATATTGAAAGTGACAAAGAAGTATAAAATATCTGAAACAAGAAAACTAAATTGGGAAAGATGATTCATATCCATATTCCTTTGTGTGTGAACATCAATGAATAGTTACAGCTAAATGAGAAATCCAAAGTAAGAGGACATTTACTCTGTTAACTTTATTAACACAAGATAGAGCCATGACCTAAGATGCCTAAACACAAATATGAAATAACAAGAAATAAAGAAATACTAAGGAATGTCTTGAAATTAATGAGGGAATAAAGAAATCAATAAAGGAGAAAATATACAGTGATGCATGTCAATTATTTCTCGGACAGTTGGAAAAAAACAGTATGAAAGAATTAAAAATAAATTACATGAGAAAATAGGTACTGGTAAACTGCAGTATTGTATTAGAAATAAAAAAAAGTGGTGAGGTATTTATTTATAGTGTAGATTAAAACAAAAAAGATAAGAAAAATTGGAGCATGTTCCCAAGTAAATTAATGTTCAGTGTTCCCAAAGGATTGTGTTTATATGTAACCTAAAAGCAAATATCACAGAAATTTTTAAAAATCCAATATGGATGAAAAATGATTTGTAAAAAGTAATCAAGTATATGAGCAGCTCAGATATGAAGTATAAAATATTGGTAATGCGGAATTGCAAGAAAGAGACAAAGGGCACAGTGCTGAGAGCAGAGTACAAGGGAAAGCCAAAGTGAGAAATGAATGAAAAATATCACAGGAGGTCAAAATATCATAGAAAATGTGTTTCAAGCATAAAAAGGAGCAGAGGTCACTCTGAAGAAGGTTACAGAGTAAAACTGATAAGAATAAATTATCGACCAATGAAATAGATATTGCTAAAATATTAAATTAATTCCTTGCTTCCTTGTCTCAGTTTTCTCAAAGAAAATAAGGGACAAATGCTAAGAACAGATATTAATTTCCCTTGGGAGAGAAAAGAAATATTACAGGAAATTGTGGTCATGCCAGAACAGGTAATCAAAAATCATGGTTGAAACCTCACACATAAATAATATAAAACAATTCAATAGTCAATAGCCAGGTATGTCTCACTCTTTTTATTGGGGAAATCCTGAAGAAAAAAGTAACAAGAAAGCAAGAAGAAAAATGAAGGATAAAGTTTCTCTGCAGTCAGCCTTTTTCTAAAACCTAGTATTTAAGGGATATAACCTACCTATTTTTTTTTAAATATAGGAAAGATAAGAGATCAGTATAAGAAGCTACTTTCTCTTCTGAAACCCTCAATTCTACTCACGTATCAAATCAGTCACAAGCAATTATATAACTATTTATTTTGCTACTTACAAATACATACCCCTGAATTTGGCATTATGCAGTCGGGGAAAGTTGCAGGGGTTGTCGGTGTGGGAGGGGAGACATGGCCAATTATTTAATTCTAAACAAGTAAATCTATGTTTATTACATAATAAATAAAATAAATAGGATCTTTCTTTCAAAAGTATAAAATAGCAAAGTAAGTTAAGATTAAAATTGTTTATTTACTGCCTTTAAATACAGTTGTACAAAACAAGGAAATATGCATGACTTCACTTAAGGCAGAGGTCTTATACCCAGAAGTAATTTTGAAGCCAAGAGAAGATGGATGTGATGGTAGAGTATGAGGATGAAATGTAACCTGGATGTTGAGATTTGTAATGAGAAATGAAAATTTCTCTCCCTATCAAAACACAGAAATAAGTAATATTTGTATTCAATTGTATAAGAAATTGATCTCTGTACCCCACGGATACCTGGGTTCAACATGGATTCAAGATAATTTTATATATTAATTCATTTATTAACTCACTCACTACCTCACTCAACAAATAAATATATGACCCAATGTGTATAATTAACTTGCCAGTGGACACAAGGACAAATAAGTAACAATCTCTATCTTTAAAAAGCTCATGCTTTTGGAGGGATTCATACTTGAAAGAAATATGGAACAATTGGTTATAGGTGGTATGATAGAATCCTTTATGGGATGTGTGAGATACAAATGGGACATTTCCAATTTTCTTTAGAGCAAGGAGAGCATTGCGAAAGAGGTCATAATGTGGTATCAACTAATTTAAATTTATAAGAAGAAAAAGAACTCTGTAGTTGGGGATAAAGCTGGTGGTGATTTGTAAAGAATATTCCAAGCAGTATGAGAAGTATGGATAAAGCATATGGAGGTATGAATCAGCATGGTGCCTTCCAAGAACTGAAAGTATGTCAAATTAAGTAGTAAAGAAGCAGAGAAGAGGTGACAAGGAGACTGAGAAGTGAATGACAGGGATAATCCTACAGGGAGTCTTTTTTTCTCCTCACTTTCATTTATCTATTGTTCTGTAATTTTATGCTAAAAATAAAAATAATGAATATTTTGTAATCATTTGTCCTTCATGAAAAATATACCATGCTATATTTATCCTAGAGGGCTCTCTGTGGTAAAAGCAAGAATTTCTGATATGATTTCTGTTTTACTAAAATCAATTATGGTTTAGTAATATAGCAATAATCCAGTCTGTAGTTTTTCAATAAGTAGTCATATTAGTTAATGTAACCACCTTAAAGATACACTTTTTTTGAGATGAATAGAAAGGTAATAATTATTTTACTTCTTAAATATCTTTTTCAGAGAAAAGACTAAATAATGCATTCAGGGTCAATACTGAGAAGAATTTTAGAAATAAAGGAGCTAACACTTAGGACATCTGGGATACAGGAAGTGTTTAGCAAAGTACATCATACTTTTCAACATTATATTCGGTATCTGAATATTGATGATTATGAAAAAATAGTTAGGCAACCCAAAAGGATATCCAGAATACCTGGAAATTAATACATTGGAATGAAACTAAAACATCAAAGAAAAAAAGAAAGAACAAATGAAAGAAAGAAAGAGGAAAAGAAAAAGGTTTTTTAGTTGCTAATGTTCATACTTTCATTATTAAAGGCTCTAAATGTTTAAGAAACTTTTGAATGAAATGTGCAAGAAGCTGTTGAATGAAATGACAAGTTCATGTAAGCCTTTAAAAATCTCAGCTAATGGATAAATGTAGCTACACTGAAAAGAAAAGGGAGCAGATATAAATAATGAATATCAGGAAAGAGACAGTGTATTACATCACTAAAGATTCTATTGACCTTAAAGTGTAATACAGAAATGTTATGAACAATTTTATGCCCATAAATTCATCAACTGGGATGAAATGGACAAATTCCTTAAAAGACACAAAATTCCAAAGCTCATTTAAGAAGACATTTATAACTTGGACAGTTATACATCTACTAAAGTAAAGGACTCCTTAGTGAACTTTCTCCAACAAAGAAACTGAGTAGCTCAAGTGGGGTTCTTCTGCCAAATTCTACCGAATACTTAAGGACCAGACACCACTAACTACATGCAAAACTTCTTAGGAGACACCATAGGAGAGAACACTCTCTAACTTATCTTACAAGGTTACCATTATCCTGATACAGAAGATACTACAGAACAAACCTGTTACAAGAAAAAGAGATATAGACCAATATCATTCACTGATATGGACACAAAAATCTTCATTAAAGTATTTGCAAATCCAATCCAGTAATAAATTGAAAGAATAATACACTACATCCAAGAGGGGATAAGGATAGTTATAAAAGCAATGCAAGGCTGGTTAAACATTTTCTTTCTTTCTTTATTTTTTAACATCTTTATTGGAGTATAATTGCTTTACAATGATGTGTTAGTTTCTGCTGTATAACAAAGTGAATCAGCTATACATATACATATATCCCCATATCTCTTCCCTCTTGCATCTCCCTCCCTCCCTATCCCCCATCCTAGGTGGTCACAAAGCACAGAGCTGATCTCCCTGTGCTATGCAGCTGCTTCCCACTAGATATCGATTTTACATTTGGTAGTGTATATATATATCCAACCAGTCAGTGTAACTCACCATATCAACAGACTAAAGAGGAAAAAGCACATGACCATCTAAAATACACAGAAAAAGGATTTGACAAAATATAACATCCATTCATGATGAAAACTCAGAGAAAACTAAGAATAGAGGGGGACTTCCTAATCCTCATAAAGAATGTCTACCCCAAAATTACATTGTTATTATTATATTTGATAGTTTAAAAATTGCTAGTTTTCCTTTGAAAATTGGGAATAAGGAAAGGTTGGGCACTCTAACAGTTCTGTTCAACATCCACACACTAGGAAGCCCTTTCACTGGCGGAGACAGAGGGTTGTGGGGGGAATCTTCGGAGCTGTGGAGGAGAGAGTAGCAATAAGGTTGCAGAGAACAAAGTGGAGATATTCCTGTACAGAGGATTGGGTGCCAACCAGCACACACCAGTCCAAAAGGCTTGTCTGCTCATCCACCAGGTCGGGCAGGTCTGGTAGCTGAGGTTCCGGCTTTGGAGTTCAGACTGAGGGAGAAGAATGGGGTTGGCCGCATGAACACAGCCTGAAGGGGGCTAGTGTGCTACTAGTCCGGGAAAAAGTCTGGACCTGCCTAAGAGGCAAGAGACCATTGTTTTGGGGTGTGCGAGGAGACGGGATACAGAGCACTGCCTAAAGAAGCTCCAGAGCCAGGTGCGAGCCACGGCTATCTGCACGGACAACAGAGACGGGTATGAAATACTAAGGCTACTGTTGCAGCCACCAAGAAGACTATGTGCAAGCACAGGTCAATAGCCACACCTCCCCTCCCAGGAGACTGTGAAACCTGCCACTGCCAGCGTCCCATGATCCAAGGACCACTTCCCCGGGAGAACACACGGCATACCTCAGGCTGTTGCAACGTCACATTGGCCTCTGCCGCCACAAGCTCACTCCACATTCTGTACCCCTGCCTCCCCCGCCTGAGTGAGCCAGAGCCTTCTAATCAGCTGCTACTTTAACCCCATCCTGTCTGAGTGAAGAAAAGACGTCCTCTGGTGACCTACAGGCAGAGTCAGGGCCAAATCCAAAGCTGAACCCCAGGATCTGTACGAACAAAGAAGAGAAAGGGAAATCTCCCCCAGCAAGATCAGGAGCAGAGGATTAAAACTCCAAAATCAACCTGACGTAACTGCATCTGTAGAATACCTGAATAGACAAAGAATCACCCCAAAATTGAGGCGGTGGACTTTGAGGGCAATGATATATATATATATATATATATATAGATAGATAGATAGATAGATAGATATAGATATAGATATAGATATAGATATATAGATATATAGATATATATATATAGATAGAGATATATATATTTCCTTACTCTCCTTTTGTGAGTGTTTATGTGTATGCTTCTTTGTGTGACTTTGTCTGTATAGCTTTGCTTTTACCATTTGTCCTAGGGTTCTGTCTGTCTGGCTTTTTTCGCTTTTTTTTTTTTTTGTATAGTTTTTAGTGCTTCTTACAATAGGTGGATTTGTTTATTGGTTTGGTTGCTCTCTTCTTTTTTTCTTTCTTTTCTTTTTTCTTTTTTTATTACTTTTAAACTTTTATTTTTAATAATTTTTTAATAACTTTATTTTCTTTCTTTCTCTCATTTTCTCTCCCTTTACTTCTGAGCCATGTGACTGACAGGGTCTTGGGTGCTCCTGCCAGGTATCAGGCCTGTGTCTCTGAGGTGGGAGAGCTGAGTTTAGGGCGTTGGTCCACCAGAGACTTCACAGCTCCATGTAATATCAAATGGCAAAAGTTCTCCCAGTGATATCCCTCTCAATGCTAAGACCCAGCTCCACTCAATGACCACAAAGCTACAGTATTGGACACCCTATACCAAAAAAATAGCAAGACAGGAACACAGGGCTTCCCTGGTGGTGCAGTGGTTGACAGTCCACCTGCCAATTCAGGGAACATGGGTTCGTGCCCCGGTCCGGGAAGATCCCACATGCCGCGGAGCGGTTGGGCCCGTGAGCCATGGCCACTGAGCCTGCGTGTCCGGAGCCTGTGCTCCACAACGGGAGAGGCCACAACAGTGAGAGGCCCACGTAACGCAAAAAAAAAAAAAAAAAAAAAGACAGGAACACAACCCCAACCATAAGCAGAGAGGCTGCCTAAAATCATAATAATGTCACAGACTACCCAAAACACACCACCAGATACAGGCAAGCCCAACAGAAATACAAGACCCAGGCTCATGCACCAGAACACAGGCAACAGTACCCTCAACCAGGAAGCCTACATAACACACTGAAAAAAAACTTAGCTACTGGGGACACACACCAAAAACATTGGGAACTATGAACCTGCAGACTGTGAAAAGGATATCCCAAACACAGTAAGTTAAGCAAAACGAGAAGACAGAGAAACACAGAGCAGATAAAGGAGGAAGGTAAAAACAGGTAAACACCCACCACATCAAACAAATGAAGAGGAAATAGGCAGTCAACCTGAAAAACAATACAGAGTAATAATAGTAAGGATGATCCAAAATCTTGGAAATAGACTTGAAAAAATACAAGAAACGTTTAACAAGGAACTAAAAGAATTAAAGAGGAAACAGACAATCATGAACAACACAATAAATGAAATTAAAACTTCTCTAGAAGGAAACAATAGCAGAATAACTGAGGGAGAAGAACGGATAAGTGACCTGGAAGATAAAATAGTGGAAATAACTACCACAGAGCAAAATAAAGAGAAAAGAATGAAAAGAAATGAGCACAGTCTCAGAGACCTCTGGGACAACATTAAATGCACCAACATTCGAATTATAGGGGTTCCAGAAGAAGAAGAAAAAAAGAAAGGGACTGAAAAAATATTTGAAGAGATTATAGTTGAAAACTTCCCTAATATGGGAAAGGAGATAGTCAAACAAGTCCAGGAAGCACAGAGAGTCCCATATAGGATAAATCCAAAGAGAAACACACCAAGACATATATTAATAAAACTATTAAAAATTGAATACAAAGAAAAAATATTAAAAGGAGCGAGGGTAAAGCAACAAATAACATACAAGGGAATCCTAATAAGGTTAACTGCTAATCTTTCAGCAGAAACTCTGCTAGCCAGAGGGAATGGCAGGATATATTTAAAGTGATGAAGGAGAAAAACCTACAACCAAGATTACTCTACGCAGCAAGAATCTCATTCAGATTTAAAGGAGAAATTAAAATCTTTACAAACAAGCAAAAGCTAAGATAATTCCGCACCAACAAACCAGCTTTACAACAATTGCTAAAGGAACTACTCTAGGCAGGAAACACAAGAGAAGGAAAGGACCCACAATAAAAAAACTCCAAACATTTAAGAACATGGTAATAAGAACATACATATCAATAATTACCTTAAATGTAAATGCATTAAATGCTCCAACCTAAAGGCATAGACAAGCTGAATGAATATAAAAACAAGACACTTACCTATGCTGTAAACCAGGGACCCACTTCAGACCTAGGTACATATACAGACTGAATGTGAGGGGATGGAAACAGATAATCCATGCAAATGGAAATCAAAAGAAAGCTGGAGTAGCAATTCTCATATCAGACAAAATGGACTTTAAAATAAAGACAATTAAAAGTGGGGCTTCCCTGGTGGTGCAGTGGTTGAGAGTCTGCCTACCGATGCAGGGGACACGGGTTCATGCCCTTGTCCAGGAAGATCCCACATGCTGCGGAGCGGCTTGGTCCTTGAGCCATGGATGCTGAGCCTGCACGTCCAGAGCGTGTGCTACACAATGGGAGAGGCCACAACAGTGACAGCCTGGTGTACCGCAAAAAAAAAAAAAAAAAAAGACTATTACAAGAGACAAGCAAGGACACTACCTATTGATCAAGGGATAAATCCAAGAAGAAGATATAACAATAGTATATATTTATGCACCCAACAAAGGAGCACCTCAATACATAAGGCAAACAATAACAGCCATAAAAGGGGAAATTGACATTAACACAATCATAGTAGGAGATTTTAACACCCCACTTTCACCAATGGACAGATCATCCAAAATGAAAATAAAGAAGGAAACACAAGCTTTAAATGATACATTAAACAAGATAGACTTAATTGATATTTAAAGGACAGTCCATCCAAAAACAACAGAATACACATTCCTCACAAGTGTTCATGGAACATTCTCCAGGATAGACCATATCCTGGGTCACACATCAAGCCTTGGTAAATTGAAGAAAATTGAAATCATATCAAGTATCTTTTCTGACCACAACACTATGAGACTAGATATCAATTACAGGAAAAATTCTGTAAAAAATAGAAAAACATGGAGGATAAATAATACACTATTGAATAACCAAGAGATCACTGAAGAAATCAAAGAGGGAGTCAAATAAAACCTAGATAAAATGACAAAGAAAACATGATGAACCAAGACGTATGGGATGCAGCAAAAGCAGTTCTAAGATGGAAGTTTATAGCACTACAATCCTACCTTAAGAAACAAGAAACAACTCAAATAAACAACCTAACCTTACACATAAAGCAATTAGAGAAAAAAACCCCAAAGTTAGCGTAAGGAAAGAAATCATAATGTCCAGATCAGAAATAAATGAAAAAGAAATGAAGAAAACAATAGGAAAAATAAATAAAACTAAAAGCTGGTTCTTTGAGAAGATAAACAAAATTGATAAACCATTAGCCAGACTCATCAAGAAAGAAAGGGAGAAGACTCAAATCAATAAAATTATAAATGAAAAAGGAGAAGTAACAACTGACATTTCAGAAATACAAAGGATCATGAGAGATTACTACAAGCAACTATATGCCAATAAAATGGACAACCTAGAAGAAATGGACAAATTCTTAGAAATGCAGAACCTGCTGAGACTGAACCAGGAAGAAATAGAAAATATGAACAGACTAATCACAAGCAGTGAAATTGAAACTGGGATAAAAAATCTTCCAACAAACAAAAGCCCAGGACCAGATGGCTTCACAGGCAAACTCTATCAACCATTTAGAGAAGAGCTAACACCTATTCATCTCAAACTCTTCCAAAACATAGCAGAGGGGGGAATACTCCCAAACTCATTCTACGAGGCCACCCTCACCCTGATACCAAAACCAGACAAAGATGTCACAAAGAAAGAAGACTGCAGGCCAGTATCACTGATGAACATAGATGCAAAAATCTTCAACAACATACTAGCAACAGAATCTGACAGCACATTAAAAGGGTCATACACCCTGATCAAGTGGGGTTTACACCAGGAATGCAAGGATTCTTCAATATATGCAAATCAATCAATGTGATACACCATTTTAACCAATTGAAGGAGAGAAAACATATGATCATCTCAATAGATGCAGAGAAAGCTTTCAACAAAATTCAACACCCATTTATGATAAAAACCCTCCATGAAGTAGGCATAGAGAGAACTTCCCTCAACATAATAAAGGCCATATATGACAAACCCACTGCCAACATCATCTTCAATAGTGAAAAACTGAAACCATTTCCTATAATATCAGGAACAAGACAAGGTTTCCCACTCACCACTATTATTCAACATAGTTTTGGAAGTTTTAGCCACAGCAATCAGAGACCAAAAAGAAATAAAAGGAATCCAAATCAGAAAAGAAGTAAAGCTGTCACTCTTTGCAGATGACATGATACTATACATAGAGAATCCTGAAGATGTTATCAGAAAACAACTATTGCTAATCAATGAATTTTGGTAAAGTAGAAGATACAAAATTAATGCGCAGAAATCTCTTGCATTCCTATACACTAAGGATGAAAAATCTGAAAGTGAAATTAAGAAAACACTCCCATTTACCACTGCAACAAAAAGAATAAAATATCTAGGAATAAACCTACCTAAGGAGACAAAAGACCTGTATGCAGAAACTTATAAGACACTGATGAAAGCAATTAAAGATGATACAAATAGATGGAGAGATATACCATGCTCTTGAATTGGATGATCAACATTGTGAAAATAATTATACTACCCAAAGCAATCTACATATTCAATGCAATCCCTATCAAACTACCACTGGCATTTTTCACAGAACTAGAACAAAAAATTTCACAATTTTTATGGAAACACAAAAGACCCCAACTAGCCAAAGCAATCTTGAGAAAGAAAACCGGAGCTGGAGGAATCAGGCTCCCTGACTTCAGAGTATACTTCAAAGCTATAGTAATCAAGAGAGTATGGTACTGCAACAAAAACAGAAATATGGATCAATGGAACAGGATAGAAAGCCCAGAGGTAAACCCACACACGTATGGTCAACTTATTTTTGATCAACAATGGAAGAATATGCAATGGAGAAAAGACAGCCTCTTCAATAAGTGCTGCTGGGAAAACTGGACAGCTACATTTAAAAGAACGAAACTAGAACACTCCCTATCACCATACAGGAAAATAAACTCAAACTGGATTAAAGACCTAAATGTAAGGCCAGACACTATCAAACTCTTAAAGGAAAACATAGGCAGAACACTCTATGACATAAATCACAGCAAGATCCTTTTTGACCCACCTCCTAGAGAAATGGAAATAAAAACAAAAATAAATAAATGTGACCTAATGAAACTTAAAAGCTTTCACACAGCAAAGGAAAACATAAACAAGAGGAAAAGAGAACTCTTAGAATGTGAGAAAATACTTGCAAATGAAGCAACTGATAAAGGATTAATCTCTGAAATTTACAAGCAGCTTATGCAGCTCAATATCAAATAAACAAACAACCCAATCCAAAAATGGGCAGAAGACCTAAATAGACATTTCTCCAAAGAAGATATCAGATTGCCAACAAACACATGAAAGAATGCTCAACATTACTAATCATTAGCGAAATGCAAATGAAAACTACAATGAGTTTTCACCTCACACCAGTCAGTATGTCCATCATCAAAAAATCTACAAACATTGAATGCTGGAGAGGGTGTGGAGAAAACGGAACCCCTTTGCACTGTCAGTGGGAATGTAAATTGATACAGCCACTATGGAGAATAGTATGGAGGTTCATTAAAAAACTAAAAATAGGGCTTCCCTGGTGGCGCAGTGGTTGAGAGTCCGCCTGCCGATGCAGGGGACACGGGTTCGTGCCCCGGTCTGGGAAGATCCCACATGCCACGGAGCGGCTGGGCCCGTGAGCCATGTCCACTGAGCCTGTGCTCCGGAGCCTGTGCTCCGCAAGGGGAGAGGCCACAACAGTGAGAGGCCCGCCTACCGCAAAAAAAAAAAAAAAAAAAAAAAAAAAAAAAAAAAAAAAACCTAAAAATAGAACTACCATATGACCCAGCAATCCCACTACTGAGCATACACCCTGAGAAAACCATAATTTAAAATAATCATGTACCATAATATTCACTGTGGCTCTATTTACAATAGCCAGGACATGGAAATAACCTAAGTGTCCATCGCCAGATGAATAGATAAAGATGTGGTACATATATACTATGGAACACAGCCATTAAAAGAATGAAATTGAGTTGGTTATATTGAGGCGGATGGACCTAGAATCTGTCATATGGAGTGAAGTAAGTCAGAAAGAGAAAAATAAATTCTGTATGCTAACACATATATATGGAATCGAAAAATAAATAAATAAATAAAAGGTCATGAAGAAACTAGGGACAAGACAGGAATAAAGATGTAGACCTAAGGAATGAGCCTGAGGACACGGGATGGAGAAGGGTAAGCTGGGACGAAGTGAGAGAGTTGCATGGACTTATATATACTACCAAATGTTAAATAGTTAGCTAGTTAGAGGCAGCACATAGCACAGGGATATCAGCTCGGTGCTTTGTGACCACCTAGAAGGGTGGGATAGGGAGGGTGGGAGGGAGACACAAGAGAGAGGAGATATGTGTATATATGTATATTTATAGCCAATTCACTGTGTTATGAAGCAGAATCTAACACACTATTGTATAACAATTTTACTTCAATAAAGATTTTTAAAATAAATAAAATAATAAAAGCATCATCACAAAAAAATACAAATAAAAAAATAAAACATTGTGTTAATTTTTGTTGTACAGCAAAGTGATGCAGTTGTGTGTGTATATATATATATGTATATATATACACATATATATTGTATATATATACATATATTTTCTTTTTCTTGTTCTTTTGCTTTATGGTTTTTCACAGGATATTAAGTATAGTTCCCCATGCTATATAGTAGGACCTTCTTTATCCATTCTATATATAATAGTTTGCATCTGCTTATCCTAATCTCCCAATCTATCCCTCCCCCAACCCCCACCCTCTTGGCAAACAGAAGTCTGTTTTCTATGTCTGTTTTTTAGGTAAGTTCATTTGTGTCATATTTTAGATTCCACCTATAAGTGATATCATATGTTATTTGTCTTTCTCTTTCTGACTTACTTCACTTAGTGTAATAATATTTAGGTCCACCCATGTTGCTGCAAATGACATTTTTAAATTCTTTTTTATAGTTGTCAGTATTGCATTGTATGTATGACACATCTTCTTTATCCATTCATCTGTTGATGAACGTTTGGTTTGTTCCCATGTCTTGGCTATTGTGCATGGTGCTGCTATGAACATAGAGGTGAATGTATGTTTTTGAGTTATAGTTTTTTCTGGATGCATGCCCAGAAATGGGATTGCTGGTTCATATGACAACTCTTTTAGTTTTTTTAGAGGGTGCCATACTGTTTTCCATAGTGGCTGTGCCTTTCAGAATTTTAATATTATCATATTCCTTATCACACCCCTACTCACTTCAGAATTCGGATTCTCTAGTTTTCTTTTAAAAACTAACTTGATCCTTAACAAATAATTCATTATTGCCTAATCTTCCCATGCCTCCATTTCATCATCTGTAAAATAATGTTGCTGTAAAGATAAATTAAAATATATACATAGGTAACTTTTTCAGCCTAACATCCATAATATTGTCAGAGCTTATTAAACTGTGTCTTTCTTCTATCTCCCTGCCCATCCTGTGGACATTTATATAGAGAGCACAGTGCTTTAATGTTCAGTCCTAAATATTCAGTTGTGAGGAAGGGAAGGCTCCTGAGATCTTCTAGATAGAATGTATTGACAAATGTGTAAAATATAAAACCAAGGAGGAAATAAGGTCAATAATACATTCATCTTTATAAAAGAAGGAGAAAATGATAACTTTGGAAATTACAGACTTACTAACTTAGCTTTGCTCTGAGAAACTATAGCAAACTGCACAATTTGTAGGAAATGTAACAGGACCTCTGAGAGAATACTAGGATGTTGTTAGTTTAAATGAAGATTCAAAAGCAAGATCCATGAAGAAATTCCAGTTATTATTTTAATGAACCTGGGAATTTATGTTGGTTGGTCCCTTGTAACAGCTTAATAAATATAAAGAAAGGAGAGAGGGAATGAAAATAGTAGGTGGAAGGATGTCAACAAGGGAGAGAAAAAAGGCCAGCAGGCAGGAAGGAAGAATGGAGATTCTATGATATGGCTTAGCAAGCTTTTAACTATAAGGAATAATGGTTATTTAAGTCACAGTCAAAGCCAGGGGAATGCAACAAGGGAAGAAGCAGCAATTTATTGAATATTTCTTATCAGCCACTACTCCAAGCATGAACTCACTCAGTGTTACCCATTTAGGCTTCGTGCCACATCAATAGAACATCACTGTTGCAACCAAAGACATTTGAGGAGAAATTTAAATCTTTATGGCAGTTTCTGAAGAAAAAAAGTATAATAATTTTACCATTACACTGCAGAACACAGAAATACATACCCCTTCTCTTGTCTTCGATGTAGCTTGCAAACACAAGAGCTAATCAAAAACACTCACCCTAAATCCCAGATCCCTTCAACTTGCTCACAAACTCAGTCCACATAGACATTTTCTTTTTCTTCTAGATCAGTCTTTATTATACAAGCCAACTTGGCTTCATTGTGGGATTATTTCATTAAAGCCTGGATTCCCCTCATCTGTCAGCTCAACAACAGGAATCCCTTCAAAATACATAAAAAATCCATTTATCTAATTTATGTGTTAACTTGTTTCTTTTGTATCTCCTGGATATGATGGATATCCCAATAGAGTACTCATCTTTTCCCTGCTTCATCTCCAAAATCTAGCACATTGTCTACTGTGATTCAAAATATATTTGTCAAATGAAAAACTCAGTTATCCTCTCTGCCTTATTTTTTTGGTTTCTACAGCAGGAAAGAAGGAAATGAGGATTCTGGGACACACCTAGAAATGAAAATTATTTTTCTTGGAAGAGGTTCTATGACAGAAAAAAGTAAAGGCAAGTCCCCAAGAAAACTGTAAACATCTCTTTTATCAAAGAAATATATAAATAGGTATTGATTAAATTAGTGTTTTCTAATTAGTGATTAGCACTGTCTATATCTCAGCACCCTTGGGAGGTTATAATAGTTTATGAGAGTCAAGATATGCACATGCCACATTTTCTTATAAACATGAAAAAATTATAAATGAAAGAGCAACTTGAGTTACTAGATTTCACAAGACAGTTTGTGTCAATGTCAAATGAGCTATACACTCACCAAAGGCTAGGGATGCTCACAGGTGGAGATTATTATAGACTAGAGCGGTCAGGGAAGCCAAATGGGGCAAGTGATTATTATCACTATTTCATGCCAAACTCTACTCAGATGATGTTACTGAAAATATTTTATATCTGTAGCATGTTATTTAAAGCACTCTCTCCTATCACCATTGTTCTCTATATCATGTGAAAACTGATACTTATTTAAAGCTAATGATGGATAATAATAATAATAATGAAATATATGCAAACTCAATTAATTTATCCATCATTTAACAACTATGTACTGGGAAGTTACAATATACAAGACACTGTTCAAATACTTATTTCAAAGCAGCGATGAAAATAGAAATAGCCCCTATCCTCATGAAGATCACATTCCATTGGGTGACATATTTCACACAAAAAAGTAAAAAAAGAAAAACAAAACACACATGAGATCATTACTCCTTACACCATTTTATATAGGAAATAAACCAGTTAACAAGAAACAGAGTACTTCAGCATAGTTACTTTAGCAACACTAATGTGTGATACCACTCTTAAAAGAATTACATTGGTTGATACCTGAAAATGAGGATGGATTAGCCTGATGAGCTGCTATGGGAGGAAATTTCTATGCAAAAGAAGGACAAATACAAACTCCTGGACATAGAAAAAGGCTTAGTTTCCTAAGGGGAGGAAAAGAAGCTGATATAGTCAGAGAGAAATGATCCAGTTTTAAAATGTGATAAGTCCATAGAAGTAAAGAGAAACTGGATCACAATGGGTCTTTGTAAGTCA
This sequence comes from Hyperoodon ampullatus, assembly GCF_949752795.1. NCBI lineage: Eukaryota > Metazoa > Chordata > Mammalia > Artiodactyla > Ziphiidae > Hyperoodon > Hyperoodon ampullatus. Next base: position 43,324,953 of record NC_136920.1, on the reverse strand, counting down.
TGGGGAAAATATTTGTTTTTATTCAAAGAGTAATGTAATGCAGTTGTAGAATTTTGTGTCTAAATGAAACAGAAGTAGCATAGTATGATTAGTGCTTTTGAAGATCATCTGGGCTGCTGGAGAATAGATTCTAGTAAGGACAGAGGGGAAACAGGGAACACAGTTAGGAGATAACTGATTGTAAGAGACCAGACAGATGATAGTTACCTGGGCTAAGGTGGGACATTGGAGAGAAGGCACTAGTGATGGCTTACAACTCTCAGGGCTTACCTATGGTCGACTTGACCCAATAAGTTTGGTTGCTACACAATGAGATGGGGGAGAATGTATCAAGAGGAAAAACCACCATGTCCACTATAGCATAAATAAAAATATTTTCACACGGAGGAAAGGAACAAGTGTAAGTTACTCCAAAACACAGAACAATGATTATTAGTGGAAGGTAGAGGGATTTTGAATCAATATTATTAAATAGGAATTTATAATGAATTCTGAACATTCAACCACATAATGGCCTGCTTTATAAAGTAGGAACACCTATCAGTATCTTATCAGATACTAGTGTTCAATGAAGCACAGTTATAGAGAGTAACAATAATTCTGAGGTACAGTAAACAAATGGGTTTGATTTTCTTTCCAAATCTAAGATGCTGTAAAGGCAATGTGGAATATCAATAGTTTTCCACCACGAATGCAGTCATTCTGCATGTCTGTGAAACCAGGTAGTAAAGAAACTTTAGACATTTAATTAATAGTTGTCTAGATATTGCTTTTACATACCAGACAATATAGTCTTTGTTAATTTATTGAATATGGTGTATGATTTTCACTTATTTTCTTCTCATCAGTTAAGTCTATCAGTTAAGTCTACCATGTACCTGCTATTGGTGAAATTTCTGCTGTTGAGTTTTAAGGAGTTAGTTGTTGCCACAAATTCTGGACAGGAAGTACATTTGTAAGTTTCTTTCAGATTACGTCTCACCTGAATATACAAAATCTCTTTGCCAATAGTCAAGATTGATGATCTAGGTTAGAAGACACTGAATCCATACCCTTCCTCCCACTCTACTCTGTTTAATGACCTTAGACTACATAATTCCTGTCCTGTCTTTCAAGTTCATGTCAATGATTACAGAGAGTGTAGAGGAAATATCAGAAATCCAGTACTACAAAATCACCTCATGATTCTTGTCTCCCAACTAGTGAGCCATTAGAATCATTTTAAAATAAAATAACATTTCATTGTTTTATCACGAGGCCATGTACTTCCCATACATCCGTGACATTCTGCCAATGTTATAGAGTAATTAAACCAGAGATTTGAAGCTAAGCATCATCATAAATTATAATTAACACGTACTCAGTGCATTAAAGTTTCCATTCCTTTTTTCAGGTGTTCAGCATCAAACCTGTAAAGCAATAAGGGTCTATTTTGCAATTTTTGAGGACACAAAAAATAATGAATTTTCCGTGGGCCAAAGAAGAGTTCCATTTCCCCAAAAATAAACTCTTGTGCTCCCAAAAGGTGATTGCTGCCTGAATCTAATACAAACTATAAATACAATATTAGGTATGGAATATGAATATTTATCAATGAGAAAAAAATCAAAACAATTTTTAAAATCAAAAGATTGACAAATGCCACAGTGATCACAAAATATAGAATAGTACCATGATATTTTCAGTAATCACTGTTTGACAGACTTCTCTAATACTTTTTTTCTGATTGTTTTTCTGCTTATTATTTGATCACTTGTCCATATGGCAAAGATTTTAAAGTTGCTCAGGAGTCAATTGAAAGATCATTCACTCTTTCCTTCAGCATTTTGGCCACAGTGACTTACTGATATTTAGATGTTTATTTGCCAAGGCAGAAAGGAAATACTTTGTCTCTTAGCATCTCAGAAGTCTAGTAGGAGGTAGGCATCATGAAGTTGGCAAAAAGGGGAATAAGAATGGACATGTCACATGGTTTAAATTTACAAAAAATAAAATAAAACTATACACACATACACACTGTGGACAAAATCACATACATTATGACAACTTAGCCTCACGGGCTGGAAGGAATTACTATTTTCTTTATTTGATAAATCAGGAAACTGCAGCTTAGAAATGTCAATTTGCCAAAATTCACAAGGTTACTACGTGGTGAATTTTGTCTATGTTTCCTGACTAAAATTCTCATGCTCATCCACTATACCATTCTGTTGCTTCTTGATGTGGAATAATTAAAAGGAAGGGGAAGGGCGTTTATTTGGAAAGGAATGGAATGAAGCACCCCATTTCTCATATTCAAATATTTATCTTTCTTTAGATCTCACAGCTTATACGTTTGTGCAGCAATGAGGGTAAGACATTCCCTTCATGACATTACTGGGCCATGCATGTCCTCTTCTGTAGGCAAGAACTGATAATTCCTGTACTATTTTAGCTACTGTTAGTCCTTTTCTCATATTCTGTCATGTGGATTTTTCCTGCAGTGAATTTTATCTTTGACAGAAAGAACAAGCATATATTCTGCATTCTCAAAAGACTCAGAGTTATATTCCTGGGGAATTTGGAGTTTCCCAAAAGGATCACTTTGATAGAAATGTAGCCCGTGTAAAATATCTCTTTCATGTTTACTAATTGGCCACAGCCAGGGCTGTGCCAAATAACAACCACATTGCTTGAATACAAAAAGAAATCCATTTTCTCTTGGTGAGATAGAAGTCCCTATGCACATGAGTTAAACGTCCAATAAACCCACAGAGGAGGAAAACAATTTTGCAAAGAAGTAAACTCTAAAACTCTTTGTGTACTTTTAGATAATTATAAATATATAATTTCTCAAATCATTGTATTTACCTAATCCTGTTTTCTTAAAATACTTTTAGGGTTTGTGAAGAAAAACTTTGAAGTCTCCTTTACAAAATGCTTACATTTGCTATTTTATTATGTTTTAACCTTTCTCATTTTCTGATATACTCTTGCATTCATAATCAGTATTTTCTACAGCAATATCATTTGAAGCAAAAATTATCTCTAGGGAATTATCTTTACTGACTATGGAAGAGTCTCAACTATTATGTAAATTATTTTTCTATCAGTATTGAATAGCCGTAAAAAATCTGAATGTTTTAGAACTACTGAAATTTTGAGAATTATGTCTGACTTTAACAAGTAAGGGGGAAATGGTTTAAGGAAAAGCATAGCTGTTATTTAAATCAATATATTGTATCATGAGTACAAGTTCAAAAAATTAAAACTTGGCAAATAAATGATAAAAAAATATCATGTGAGCAGATGGAAGAAAAGGTTACTTGCCATTAAATATTTTATTCTATTGGCAATAAATAGTCATGGAACCTTGCTGAGTAAAGGGGTTACCCTGTCAAAACTGTTATGCAGGAATTCAGTTGGAAGGACGTTGTAGCAAGATAAGAACTGGGAGGGAATTTGGGAAACCAGCATGAAGCTTACACATGATATGATGAAGACAAAACACTTAACCAGATAAAATGAGACATGCATGTGCTCTCAGTTTCCTCAGGTTCTTAAATCAATAAATTTATGTCTATCACTAACATTTGGGTAATATTATACCATTGTTTCTTCAGTTACTTTTTAAACCCCATTCTATCTCTTCTCCTATTCTGAGGTACAAATTACACATATATGAGAACTTTGATTTGATATTGTCACATAGGTTTTGAGTCTAGGTTTCTTTATTTTTGATCTGTCTTGAAGCACATTGATTCATTCCTCTGCCATATTTACTATGTTTTTAGCCTCATCCATTAAAAAATTTATTATAGACATTATTTAGTTGCAGAATTTTTATTTTGTTACTTTTAATAATTACTATTTATCTATTGCAGTTTATTATTTTCTCATACATTGAAAGCACATTTTGCTTTATAACATTGTTGATGGTTATTTTGGTTGATTAAAAATGCTTGATGCTTGCAGCTAATTCCAACATCTGAGTCACCTCAGGTCACAGTTTCCTTATTTTTCATATTGAGTAATTTGGTTGAGTATTTTGGCTGCTTAAAAATACTTGCAGCTAATTCCAACATCTGGGTCACCTCAGGTCACAGTTTCCTTATTCTTCATATTGAGTAATTTGGTGTAGTATTTTGGCTGCTTAAAAATACTTGCAGCTAATTCCGACATCTGGGTCACCTCAGGTCACATTTTCTTTATTCTTCATATTGAGTAACTGTATTCCTCATATTGAGTAATTTGGATTGTACATTGTGAATGTCACATAATGAAAATTCTAGATTCTTTTATATTCTACCAGAGTCTGATTTTTTTGTCATTTGTTTGGCATGAAATCAAGTTGTTTGAACTCAAATTATAAGCTCTTACTTGGATAGCTGCTCAAGTCTCAGTTCATTTCTTTTACTCTCATCTGGGTTGCAGTTTGTCTATCTCATGCATACATAATTTACGGCAATCCTAAAATGTGGAAAGTCTATGTAAACCTTAGAATAAGAGATAGAGTGACTCTCCCTTCTCTCTAACTTTCTAGCCATTGTGAGTATTCCAAGTTCTGAAGGCATCAGTTTTTCAATCAGGAATTTAAGAGTCCCATACAGTTCTGACTATGGTTTGCCAAAAAAAAAAAAAAAAAAAAAAAAATCAAGAAACATTGCTTGCCTCATTTCTCTTCTAAGTCAACTCCTCTTTGAATAAGCCTGCTTTTATTCACACTTCATACCTTCAGAAAAAATAAATATATTATATATATATATTTATATGTATATGTATTTACATTTCTTCAGCAAAAGAGTGGAATTTTTATAATTTTATTTGGTCTTCTTGATGATCTATAGTGATTTTATTAACTATGTGGAGACGTTAGGATTTAGGTGACTACCATTATCTCAGGCTCTTGGAATTCTGAAGACAGATGCTTGTTTTCCCACCAATAACACTAGATTGCAGCCAAACATGTCTGTGTGTTTGCTGCTTGGCTACCAAAATCATGCTGACATTTTGTACTCTCTATGTTTCATAAGCAATCAGAAATAATCCTGATTCCCTTAATTTGGAAGAAAAATATAATGTAAATAATATGGCTTTTATTAACACACCTGGTTTGGAAAACTGACTAGTGCTGACTGGCTATACTTTCTCAGTCACATGAACTTTCTAAGCCTTATTCCTCACAATTATGAAGTAGAAGCAGTCATACTTTTCTCATAAAAATATATAATGCCTGTACAATAGTATTGGATATATGAACTACCTTCTCCTTAATTATATATATATATATATATATATATATATATATATATATATATATATACATACATATATATATATATATATATATATATATATATATATATATATATATATATATATAATGAAACTGAATTTGAAGGTCACCCATTAGGCTGAAACCTAATTCCTAATTCCATATGATCCTTTTCAGAGTTTTGAGCTCTTTTAAAAAATATTTAGATTTTTTTCAATTCTGGAAAGAACCAACACTTTTAATTTTAACAGTATTTGGCATACTATTATGATTTGTAAGTTTAAAAATTCTGTGATTCTCAATGACAACATTAGTAAAGGTCAAACCATGTCTCAGTGTTGTGGGAATAGTAACTAAATTTAATGCATATAAAGTGTCTGGTATATTACTTGTATATAACAATGTTAGCTTACTTTCTCAGATTTTGTATAAGTCCTTATAAACATTTGCAAAGTATTTTTCATTGCCCTGTACTTCACTGGATAATAATTTTAACTGTGTTGTCATTAATATCATGTGATTCTCCAACCAGGGTTGTATATACTACGCTATATTCTATTTGTCTGTAAGGCCCAAATATTTCCTGATTTTGTGAGCGACTGGGTTCTGCAGCAAATAGGTGAGCAACACCCTGGGATTTTTTTCTCATACAGATATTCTCTTCTCTCTCTGCCAGATAAAGCTTGTAACAGTGCTATTACAACATACTCAAATTTGACCTGACCCTGCTTAAAACCAGCATATACAAATATGTCCTCCCTCTGGCAGAGTAATATCTATTAAAAGCAGAGACAAGAATGGCTGAGGCATATCTCTTTCTGTGTTCCGTAAACAGGAGACAGGTATAGCTTTCAAAAGATTTAAATGTATCCCCAGGGGCAATCTTCTTCAAGGTAAAAGTTGTGTTTTCTTAACTTCCTTAAAAGTTTTCTCATTTGCCCTGCCATCTAAAGAACAATTTACATTGAGGTGAGGTTGATGCTGTGAGACGTCACAGAGTGATCTGATATTTTCATTTCAGGCTGCTCCTCTGATTTAAACTCCAAGCATTACAGTCAGAGCTTCAGGTATAATCTACTGTTTTTTTCATTTGAGAGTACGTAGTGAGGTGGATGGACCTAAGTCTGTCATACAGAGTGAAGTAAGTCAGAAAGAGAAAAACAAATAACATATGCTAACACATATATATGGAATCTAAGAAAAAAAAAAAAAGGTCATGAAGAACCTAAGGGTAAGACAGGAATAAAGACACAGACCTACTAGAGAATGGATTTGAGGATATGGGTAGGGGGAAGGGTAAGTTGTGACAAAGTGAGAGAGTGGCATCGACATATATACACTACCAAACATAAAATAGGTAGCTAGTGGGAAGCAGCCGCATAACACAGGGAGATCCACTCTGTGCTTTGTGACCACCTAGAGGTGTGGGATAGGGAGGGTGGGAGGGAGGGAGACGCAAGAGGGAAGAGATATGGGAACATATTTGTATGTATAACTGATCCACTTTGTTATAAAGCAGAAACTAACACACCATTGTAAAGCAATTATACTCCAATAAAGATGTTAAAACGAGTAAAATTAAATTTAAAAAAATAAAAAAATACAAAGACCTCATATTTCTTTTCCTTATTTTAAAGAAGAAAATCTCAAATGTAGATATTAGCTTTCTTCTGTAAGTAGAAAACCTTCACATTTAAACTACCAATTTGAAAATAACAGTCTTCTGTATTTTATTGAATTCAAATATTCAGTGTAAGAATATTTAATCCCCAAAGATAGCTGGGTCACTTTTAAGCACTGTTATAACATAACTTTGAATATGCCAAAGATAAAACCAATCAAGCTGAATAATGATGGTAGTGATGATGATGTTGGTAGAGCTGACACATGATGCCTTAATCCAGTGCCTATTGAGAGCATATGGAGAGAACTGAGAAATTCAGGCTTTTCCTTAAGAAATAAATTTAAAATATACATACAAATGGCTGTGAGGTATATAAAATGCAATAATTTAATTATGTAATTATAATTATATATAATTATACATAATTATAAATATATAATTATACATAATACAAAAACGTCTGAAGTTGAAACAGAAATTTTCAGAAAGTAGACAACATGCAAAGAAATGGAGAAAGCAGGATTTTATAATTAGATATCTTTGTGTTCAAAAGCAACCCTAACTATGTGTTGCTCTTTGCAAATTTAAGTAAGGAGATAATTTCTCTCAGGATAATGTAACTCAAGAAAAAGAGGAGGAAAAAGAAAAGGAGGAGGAGGGAGAGGAGGAGGAGAAGAAGAAGAAGAATGGGGAGGGGAGGGAGAGAGGGAGCAGGAGAAGAGGAAGGAGAAGGGAAAGAAAGAGAAAAAAAAACAATCCTTAACTTGAATGGTTGTTTTGAAATGTGATCTTTTACATGAAGGTTCATGGCATAATATCTAGTACATAGAGATTAAACAATATTTGCCACTGTGTGTGGGTTAAGGAAATTGTACACAGAAGATGGTATATAAACTAAACTTTGTACAGTGAATAGGATTTTGTTAGGAGGATTGAAATGGAAGAAGTCTTGTTCAGGCTTCAAAGTCGATATTAGGCCTCTAACCAATTGGTGACCTTGTCTGGACTACATGCCTGCTTGTGAGCTGCCGCCAACAAGTCTGATGGCACTTAAGATGAAGAAGAGAGTGGATCATGGAATTTCTTGAGCCTTGGGGACCTGGCCAGTTCCCAGAGGTCTAAAATTTCTTACGATACACAAATTGCGATAAACAGCATTGTTGAAGAAACCCAGAGCTGCATATTTGCATGCAAATTGATGATATCAGTTAGCGACCTGCTATTATAAGTGGGATTCCCCTAACTGCAATTTGAAAGTCTCACCCGTGGAGGGACGCACTGCCTGGGACCTTTCCCAATTGGGACTCCAGATTGCTGTTTTCAGGATTTCCCAGCACTGCCTGAGTCTGGATGTAGGTGTAGGTCCAATTTGGTGATGTGCATGCTTTTACTTTTCTTTCCCTTTTCATTTCTATTTCTTTCTTTTTAATGATTTTCTATTAAAGTTAAGTTTAAATTGTCTATTTGTGTGACGAATGGTGTCTTTTTGTTAACTAATCCTTCGAACCTAAAATGAAAGTAAAACTTTCTGCAAAACAGATTTATACATATAAAAATAGAAAAAGATGCTATAAGCAGACAGAAACAAGATAGTCAATGTTATAAAAAGGGTAAAGAAGTTAGCAATTTTATTGTACCATTTCATGAAAAGATTGGTGATGTGTTAAATCTGTAAAGGCGTATTGAGGTATAAGTGTTTATAACTGGAAAATGAGGCTGAGAGTTATAAAACATGTTTTATATTAAAAAATATAATATACATTGATACAAAAATCTTATGATACAAAATATATGATATAAAATACATTATGATAAAAAAATATAATATACATGATACAAAAATCTTCAACAAAATATTAGCAAATGAAATTCAACAATACCTTAAAAAAATCATATACCATGATCAAGTGAGACTTAGTTCAGGGGTTCAGGGATAGTTCAATATCCACATATCAATCAACATGATCCATCATATTAACAAAATATATAATAAATTACATGATAATTTCAGATGCAGAAAAAGCATTTGACAAAACCCAATATCCATTTATGAGAAAAGGGTTCAACAAAGTGTGTATAGAGGGAATATATGTCAACATAATAAAGGTTGTATATGACAAACCCACAGCTAACATCATTCTCAATGGAAAAAACCTGAAAGATTTTCCTCTAAGATCAGGAAGAAGATAAGGATGCTCACTCTTGCCACTTTTATTCAAAATAGTATTGGAAGTCTTAGCCATGGCAATCAGACATGAGAAAGAAATAAAAGGCATCAAAATTGGAAAGTAAGAAGAAAACTGTCACTATTTGCAGACATCATACTATATACAGAAAACTGTAAAAACTCCACCAAAAGTGATTAGAACTAATAAATGAATTTAGTAAAGCTTCAGGATACAAAATTAATATACAGAAACCTTTTGCATTTCTATATACTAATAGCAAACTATCAGTTAGAGAAATTAAGAAAACAGTCCCATTTAACATTGCATCAAAATGAATAAAATGATAAATTTAACCAAGGATGTAAAAAGACCTGTACTGTGAAAGATAAGATACTGATGAAAAAAATTAAAGACAACACAAATAAATGGAAAGATATACTATGCACATAGATTTGAAGAATTAATATTGTTAAAATTTCCATACTACCAAAAGCAATCTACATATTCACTTCCATCCCTATCAAAACAGCCATGGCATTTTTTCCCCACAAAACTAAAGCATATAATCCTAAAATTTATATGGAATCACAAAAGACCTTGGATATCTGAAGCAAACTTGAGAAAGAAGAACAAAGCTAGAGGTATCATGTTTCTGGAAGTCAAACTACACTACAAATCTATAGTAATTAAAACTGTATGGTACTAGCAGAAAAACAGGCTCATAGATCAATGGAACAGAATAGAGAGCCCAGAATAAAATATAGGTTTATATGGTCAATATATCTATGACAAAGGACACAGTGGGGAAAAGACATTCTCTTCAATAAATGCTGTTAAGAAAACTGGCCAGCTACATGCAAAAGAATGAAACTAGACCACTTTCTTCCACCACACACAAAAATACAGAAAAACACATCTCCAACATCTGCGATCTACCTCAATTTATCAAGGAGGCTGTGAGCCACACCCATCTGCATCTAGTGTTTATAACTTTCCATCTGATTTCAGATAATTTTCCTTCCACCACTTCACAATAACTCACTGTGACAATTCTAATGTCTCAAATGTTTTTCAAGTTAAAGTACCATATTTATTGTTGTATATATATTTTAAGCACTTAACATATGTAAAATTTTGCTATTGTTTTTCCCCTATATTTTTATATATCACTGATGATGTTTTACAGTGTTTTTCTCCTAAACCCATTTTCCTCACAGCCCTTTGTTTTTACTGAGTGATTTTGCACAGAAGAGAGATTTTTAGAAATAAAGATGGTGTTTTATAGCTTAAAAGACTTTATAAGAAAGATTTTAATTTCACCAAAATTTTCTGTATATTTAATGCAATTCTAATTAAAATATCAGCAGGGTTTGTGTGCACATGATTGTGTGTGTGTGTGAATGTGTGTGTGTGTGTAAATGGGCAAGCTGTTATAAATTTATATAAAAATGCAAAGTTTCAACACCATGTTGAAAAAGAAAAAGTGGGAAGGCCACTATGCCTGGTATCAAGAATTGTTATAAATCTAAAGAAATTATTTCCTAGAGATAGACAAAAAGGCCAATATATCCGAATACAGGATCAAAAAATGAACCCACACATATATCAATATTTGACATATGAGAGATATGCTTTTTTTAGATGAATGGAATAGAATAGGATTTTCAATAAGTGATGATAGAAAATTAAATATGCATTTGGGATAAAATAAAATTTAACCGTTACCTTACACTATATAGAAAAGTAATTCCTTGATGATGAAAGTTTGAAATGTTAAGGACAAATACATGAAGTTTTCAGGATAACTTAGTAAAATATCATTATATTGTCAGATATGGAATATATTCTTAAAAATATGGAAATTACTAACAGTATTTATGCAGTGCATTCAACTACACTTACATTAAGAACTTTTGCTCATTAAAAAAAAACTATACATAGAGTAAAAAAAATCATATAGTAAGAGGTAGGATTTGGAATGCCTATAATTGACAAAAATGTAGTCACTGGAAGAACTTTTACAAATCAATAATTTAGGGACAAACAACCCATTAGAAAAATGTGAGAAATCTTTAAACAGATATTTCACCAAAAGCTATATTCATAACTGATATTAATAAGAACTCAAGTTTTTCAGTAATCAAAGAAAGACCAACTGAAACAACAATGAAATATCATTCCAACACTAATTTATTGGAAAAAATTAAGAATCTGATCAGTTCCAATTATTAGAGAGGTTTATATTTTCATTTATTTATATATTTATTTATTTGGCAGCACAGAACTACATGTGGGATCTTAGTTCCCTGACCAGGGATTGAATCCGTGCCCCCTGCATTGGAAGTGCAGAGTCTTAACCACTGGACCTCCAGGGAAGTCCCTGGAGAGGATTTTAAGTGATGGGACCTCTCATATATGACTGTTTGGAAATTTAGTTGTTACAACCACTTTTATGTACAATTTTTCATTACCTAGGAAATTTGAAGTTATTCACACTTTCAACACAACATTTCAATTAACAACAATATAGCCCAGAGACTAGTAATAAAGGGGGACTATGTACAATAATTTTAAAAATATTATTATAAAGTTAATATATCTATAATTATGATGTTAGTACATGGATAGCCACATCTATGCAACTGAATGGCAAGTCCTGAGATAGGCTAAAGTATATTACCAAATTAGTGTATGACAAAGATAATAAAATAGATAAATTGGTAAGACCCATATTCTTTAATAAAATGTTTGTACAACTTGGAAACTGTCTGAAAAATGTAAAAATAGAGTAATTAATTTTAAAATACATAAAATAAATTCATAGTGGAAAATATATTGAAACAGCAGGTAATCTATATCAGTATTAGAAAATAATACTATAGAGTAATTGAATGATCTCAAGTTGAGGATGATCTGCTTAATGTGACATGACATGTGTTCTCAAAACAGCACATTGGAAGATTTGTAATTTGAGTTCATAATAATGAAAAAAGACATGATAAAAGGCAACTTTAAAAATCCAAACACAAACAAACATGGGAAAAAACTGCAATTCCTTACATAGAAAAGAAGATATGTGTACCCATATGTGAGCAAATATCCATTAAAATATTCATAAAAAATGAAATAACAAAAAGACAGGAAAAGTATATAAATATAATTAACAAAAAATAAATTTAAAGGGCCCTTAAACAATTGGAAGGATGATCAACCCTTCACATAATAAAATAAATCCAAATTTTAAACAATAACAAACTTCTTCTTAACTTATCTAATTGATCAAACAGTTCTTGAAACATTGTGAGGGTCATGTTAGGAAAAAGTTACTCTCATGAATTTCTCATGGGAATGTAAACTGGTACAAAATCTATAAAGGGAGATTTGACAATATTTATGTTACAAATGCATTCACTCTTTGAATTACCAATTCCAGTTATAGATATTTGTGCTTTAGTGGTAATCACATGTGTGAAATGACAATAGAATATTGTTGTAAAACAAAAAAAATTGGGGAACAATGAAAATGTCCATCAATAGGAAGCTGCTTAAATAATTTATGGTATAGTCATAATGTACAATTGTACAGCTGTAAAAACAAATGTACAAACCTATATGGGACAACCTTCAAAATGTATTTTAAGTGAATTTTAAGTGAATAAACAAAAGTGAAGAATGGTGAATTTAACACCCAGTAGTATTTTTTATTAATAAAAATGAGATGTGTGTGTGTGTGTGTGTGTGTGTGTGTGTGTTTCTAGAGAGAGAAGGAGAGATATAATATGAGAGAAATTAATCTCTGAGTGGATGATCCCTGCAGTGAGGAGAATTTTCACAATGTATTTTCTCATGCTCTCTGAATTTTTTAAACAAGTGAGTGTTTAGTTTATTAAATAAGTAAATGATGTGTTTATCAGATGCATAAAGAAATGTAAAAGCAGAAAGAAGAAGGAATGAAAGAGAGGAGTAACCTAGGGAGGGTTCTATTCATAAACTGTAAAGTTCACTGGGGGTGATCTAAAACTAGTTTTCGATCCCCTACAGAGAGAGCAAGGAGAGACAGAAGAAAGAGGCAGATCATTCCAGACTGGTAGGTGCCCAATTTAATAAGCAAGGAAACTTACATGAAGCTTGTCTTGGGTGGCCTTAAGATGAGTGGATATCTGTACAAGCTCTCCAGAATCTTATATGAGGCATTAACACAGTTCAGTCACATATTCAGTCTTGATGGTTTCAACAACACATTGCTTTCTTAAGACTGTGTCCTTAAAGTAGTTCCTAGCTCGGTAACAGTGGGCAGGGGTACATTTCAAAGATAGGGAGTGGGTGAAGAGCCTCTGATTGCCTGGGTCCAGCTGCAGTCATGTCTTTTAGATAAACTCTTTCAACAGAGGGAAGAAAGGAGGGACGAAAAAAGGCATGCATTTATAACATCAATCCTATTTTAGAAAATGGCACGGCTGAAGCTAAATATTTACTCAGATTAATATAATATGACTTCCACTATCAATTTGGATAAATATAAATGATAGAAGGTTTAAAGAATTTCATCTTGCATTTGTAAAGCCAAATCCCAATCATTTTTTTTGTAAACAGCTTTTTGGTTTACAAAACACTTGCATATTTGTTTATCTTTTCAAGTAGTTACTGTTTTCTTCCACTTTTAAAATGATTAATTAGAACCTCAAAAATTTCAAGTGACACACAAAGAAGCACGGAAGTTAGTTATTAAAACAGTCTTCTGAGTTTACATTACATGCTGATTACAAATTACCCTATTATCCTAAATATGAAAACACATGACATATATTTTTTAACATCTTTATTGGAGAATAATTGCTTTACAATGTTCTGTTAGCTGCTGCTGTTTAAAAACGTGAATCAGCTATACATATAGATATATCCCCATATCCCCTCCCTCTTACATCTCGCTCCCAAACTCCCTATCCCACCCCTCTAGGTGGTCACAAAGCACCAAGCTGATCACCCTGTGTGATGCAGGAGCTTCCCACTAGCTATCTATTTTACATTTGGTAGTGTATATATGTCAATGCTACTCTCTCACTTCTTCCCAACTTACGCTTCCCTTCCCAGTATCCTCGACTCCATTCTCTACCTCTGCGTCTTTATTCCTGTTCTGCCCCTAGGTTCTTCAGAACCATTTTCTCTTTTTTTTTTTTTTTGAATTCCATATATATGTGTTAGCTTACTGTATTTGTTTTTCTCTTTCTGACTTACTTCACTCAGTAAGACAGACTCCAAGTCCATCCACCTCACTACAAATAACTCAATTTCTTTTCTTTTTATGACTGAGTAATCTTCCATTGTATATATGTGCCACATTTTCTTTATCCATTCATCTGTCAATGGACACTTAAGTTGCTTCCATGTCCTGGCTATTGTAAATAGTGCTGCAATGAATATTGTGGTACATGACACTTTTTGAATTATGGATTTCTGAAGGTATATGCCCAGCAGTGGGATTGCTGGGTCATATGGTATTCTATTTTTAGTTTTTTAAGGAACTTCCATACTGTTCTCCATAGTGGCTGTATCAATTTACATTCCCACCAACAAGGCAAGAGGGTTCCCTTTACTTCATACCCTCTTCAGCATTTATTGTTTGTAGATTTTTTGATGATGACCATTCTGACCAGCATGAGATGATACCTCATTGTAGTTTTGTTTTGCATTTCTCTAATGATTGGTGATGTTGAGCATCCTTTCATGCATTTGTTGGCAATCAGTATATCTTCTTTGGAGAAATACCTATTTAGATCTACTGCCCAATCTTGGATTGGGGTGTTTGTTTTATTGGTATTGAGCAGTATGAGCTGCTTATATATTTTGAAGATAAATCTATGTCAGTTGCTTCATTTGCAAATATTCTCTCAAATTCTGAAGGTTGTCTTTTTGTCTTGTTTATGGTTTCCTTTGCTGTGCAAAAGCTTTTAAGTTTCATTAGGTCCCATTTGTTTACTTATTTTTTTTTTTATTTCCATTACTCTAGGAGGTGGGTCAAAATGGATCTTGCTGTGATTAATGTCATAAAGTTTTCTGCCTATGTTTTCCTCTAAGAGTTTTATGGTACCTGGCTTTACATTTAGATCTTTAATGTATTATGAGTTTATTTTTGTGTATGGTATTAGGCAGTGTTCTAAATTCATTCGTTTACATGTAGCTGTCCAGTTTTCCCAGCACCACTTATTGAAGAGGCTGTCTTTTCTCCATTGTATATTCTTGCCTCCTTTATCAAACATAAGGTGACCATATGTATGTGGGTTTATCTTTGGGCTTTCTAACCTGTTCCATTGACCTATATTTATGTTTTTGTGCCAGTACCACACTGTCTTGATTACTGTAGCTTTGAAGTATAGTCTGAACACAGGGAGCCTGATTCCTCCAGCTCCGTTTTTCTTTCTCAAGATTGTTTTTGCTATTCGGGGTCTTTTGTGTTTCTATACAAATTATGAAATTTTTTTGTTCTAGTACTGTGAAAAATGCCATTGGTAGTTTGATAGGGATTACTTTGAATCTGTAGATTGCTATGGGTACTATAGTCATTTTCACAATATTGATTCTTCCAACCCACGAACGTTGTATATCTCTCCATCTGTTTATATCATCTTTAATTTCTTTCATCAGTGTCTTAGGGTTTTCTGCATACAGGTCTTTTTTCTCCTTAGGTAGGTTTATCCCCAGGTATTTTATTCTTTTTGTTACAATGGTAAATGGGATTGTTTCCTTAATTTCTCTTTCATATGTTTCATCATTAGTGTATAGGAATGCAAGAGATTAATGTGCATTTATTTTGTAACCTGCTACTTTACCAAATTCATTGTTTGGCTCTAGTAGTTTTCTGGTAACACTAGGATTCTCTAGTATAGTATCATGTCATCTGCAAACAGTGACAGTTTTACTTCTTCTCTTCCAATTTGGATTCCTTTTATTTCTTTTCTGGTGTCTGATTCCTGTGGTTGAAACTTTCAAGACTATGTTGAATAATAGTCATGAGAATGGGCAACCTTCTCTGTTTCCTGATCTAAGTGGAAATGGTTTCAGTTTTTCACCACTGAGGACGATGTTGGCTGTGGGTTTGTCATATATGGCCTTTATTATGTTGAGGCAGTTTCCCTCTATGCCTACTTTCCAGAGAGTTCTTATCATAAATCAGTGTTGAATTTTGTCAACAGCTTTTTCTGTATCTATTTTGATGATCATATTGTTTTTATCCTTCAATTTGTTAATATGGTATAGGTGTATCACACTGATTGATTTGCATATATTGAAGAATCCTTGCATTCCTGGCATAAACCCCACTTGATCATGGTGTATGATCCTTTTAATGTGCTGTTGGATTCTGTTTACTAGTATTTTGCTGAGGATTTTTCATCTATGTTCGTCAGTGATATTGGCCTGTAGTTTTCTTTTTTTGTGATATCTTTGTCTGGTTTTGGTATCACGGAGATGGCAGCTTCGTAGGATGAGTTTGGGAGTATTCCTCCCTCTGCTATATTTTGGAAGAGTTTGAGAATGATAGGTGTTAACTCTTCTCTAAATGTTCGATAGAATTTGCCTATGAAGTCATCTAGTCCTGGGCTTTTTTTTTTTGTTGGAAACTTTTAAATCACAGCTTCAATTTCAGCACTTCTGATTGACCTGTTAAATTTTCTATTTCTTCCTGGTTCAGTCTCGGAAGGTTGTGCTTTTCTAAGAAATTGTCCACTTCTTGCAGGTTGTCCTATTTATTGGCATATAGTTGTTTGTAGTAATCTCTCGTGATCCTTTGTTTTTCTGCAGTGTCAGTTGTACTTCTCCTTTTCATTTCTAATTATGTTGATTTGAGTCTTCTCCCTTTTTTTTGTTGTTGTTGAGTCTGGCTAATGTTTTCCCAATTTTGTTTACCTTCTGAAAGAACCAGCTTTTAGTTTTCTTGATCTTTGCTATTATTTCCTTCATTTGTTTTTCATTTATTTCTGATCTGATCTTTATAATTACTTCCCTTCTGCTAAATTTGGGGGGTTTTGTTCTTCTTTCTCTAGTTGCCTTAGGTGTAAGGTTAGGTTATTTATTTGAGATGTTTCTTGTTTCTTGCTGTAGAATTGCATTGCTAGAAATTTCCCTCTTAGAACTGCTTTTGCTGCATCCCATAGGTTTTGTGGCATTGTGTTTTCATTAGCATTTTTTCTAGGTATTTTTTGATTTCCTCTTTGATTTCTTCAGTGATCTCTTGGTTATAAAATAATATATTATTTAGCTCCATGTGTTTGTACTTTTTACAGATTTTTTCCTCTAATTGATATCTAGTCTCATAGTGTTGTGTTTAGAAAATATACTTGATATGATTTCAATTTTTTAAAATTTACCAGGGCTTGATTTGTGATCCAAGATATGATCTATCCTGGAGAATATTCCATGAACACTTGAGAATAAAGTGTGTTCTCTTGTGGTTGGATGGAATGTCCTATAAGTACCAGTTAAGTCCATCTTGTTTAATGTGTCATTTAAAGCTTGTCGTTCTTTTTAAATTTTCATTTCAGATGATCTGTCCATTGTTGAAATTGGGGAGTTAAATTCCTGTACTATGATTTTGTTACTGTCGATTTCCCCTTTTAGGCCTCTTAGAATTTGCCTTAGGTAGTGTGTTGCTCCTATATTGGGTGAATAAATATTTGCAATCATTAAATCTTCTACTTGGATTGATTCCTTGATCATTATATAGTGTCCTTCTTTGTCTCTTCTAATAGTCTTTATTTTAAAGTCTATTTTGTGTGATAAGTGAATTACTACTCCAGCTTTCTTTTGATTTCCATTTGCATGGAATATATTTTTTCCATCCCATCACTTTCAGTCTGTATGTGTCCCTAGGTCTGAAGTGGGTCTCTTGTAGACAGCATATATAAAGGTTTTGTTTTTGTATACATTCAGTCGGTCTATACCTTTTGGTTGGAGCATTTAATCCATTTACATTTAAGGAATTATTTAAGGTAATTATTGATATGTATGTTCCTATTACCATGTTCTTAATTGTTTGAATTCTGTTATTGTGGGACTTTTCCTCTCTTGTGTTTCCTGCCTCCAGAAGTTATTTTAGCAATTATTGTAAACTAGTATGTTTGTGCTGAATCCTCTTAGCTTTTGCTTGTCTGTAAAGATTTTAATTTCTGCTTTGAATCTGAATGAGATCCTTGCTGGCTATGGTAATCTTGGTGGTAGGTTTTTTCCTTTCATCACTTTAAATATATCCTTCCACTCCCTCTGGCTTGCAGAATTTCTGCTGAAAGATCAGCTGTTAACCTTGTGGGGATTCCCTTGTATGATACTTGTTGTTTTCCCTTGTTTCTTTTTTGTTTTATTTTGTTTTGCTTTTTCTGGGTATTTTCTTTTTTTACATCTTTATTGGAGTATAACTGCTTTACATTATTGTGTTAGTTTCTGCTGAATAACAAAGTGAATCAGCTCTAGGTATACATATATCCCCATACCCTCCCTCTTGTGCCTCCACCCACCCTCCATATCCAACCCATGTAAGTGCTCAGAAAACACATGTTGATCTCTGTGTGTTGTGCAACAGCTTCCCACTAGATATCTCTTTTACATTTGGTAGTGTATATATGTATAAATTCCACTCTGTCACTTCGTCTCACCTTACCATTCCTGCTCCTCATGTCTTCAAGTCCATTCTCTACGACTGCATCTTTATTCCTGTCCTGCCCCTTGGTTCTTCAGAGCTATTTTTTTTTTCATTTTTAGAGTACATATATATGTTTTAGAATATGGTATTTGTTTTTCTCTTTTTGACTTACTTCATTCTGTATGACAGAGTCTACGTCCAACCACCTCACCACAAATAACTCAATTTAGTTTCTTTTTATGGCTGAGCAATACTCCATTATACATATGTGCCACATATTCTTTATCCTTTCATCTGATGATGGACACTTATGTTGCACCCATGTCCTGGTTATTGTGCTGCAATGAACATTGTGATACATGACTCTTTTTAGTTTTCTCAGGATATATGCTCAGTAGTGGGATTGCTGGGTTGTATGGGAGTTGTATTTTTAGTTTTTTAAGGAAACTCCAAACTGTTATCCATAGTAGCTGTATAAATTTACATTCCCACGAACAGTGCAAGAACATTCCCTTTTCTCCACACCCTATCCAGCATTTATTGTTCGTAGATTTTTTGAAGATGGCCATTCTGTCTGGTGTGAGATGATATCAAAATGTAGCTTTGATTTGCATTTCTCTAATGATTAATGATGTTGAGCATTCTTTCATGTGTTTGTTGGCAATCTGTATATCTTCTTTGGAGAAATATCTAATTAGGTGTTATGCCCATTTTTGGATTGGGTTTTGTTTTTTTTTTTTTGATATTGAGCTGTATGAGCTGCTTGTAAATTTCAGAGATTAATCTTTGTCAGTTGCTTCATTTGCAAATATTTTCTCCCATTCTGAGGGTTTTCTTTTTGTCTTGTTTATGGTTTCCTTTGCTGTGCAAAAGCTTCGAAGTTTCCTTAGGTCTCATTTGTTTATTTTTGTTTTTATTTCCATTTCTCTAGGAGGTGGGTCAATAAGGATCTTACTGTGATTTATGCCATAAAGTGTTCTGCCTGTATTTTCCTCTAAGAGTTTTATAGTGTCTGGCCTTCCATTTAGGTCTTTAATCCATTTTGAATTTATTATTTTGTATGGTGTTAGGGAGTGTTCTAATTTCATTCTTTTCCATGTAGCTGTCCAGTTTTCCCAGCACAACTCATTGAAGAGGGTGTCTTTTCTCCATTGTATATTCTTGCCTCCTTTATCAAAGATAAGATTAACATATGCACGTGGGTTTATCTCTGGGTTTTCTATCCTGTTGCATTGATCTATATTTCTGTTTTTCTGCCAGTATCATATTGTCTTGATTACTGTAGCTCTCTAGCATAGTCTGATGTCTTGGTGCATGGTTCCTCCAGCTCCATTTTTCTTTCTCAAGATTGCTTTGCCTTTTGAGGTGTTTTGTATTTCCATACAAATTGTGTTTTTTTTTTGTTTTGTTTTTGTTGTTGTTCTGGTTTTGTGAAAAATGTCACTGGTATTTTGATAGGGATTGCATTGAATCTGTAGATTGCTTTGGGTATTATAGTTACTTTCACAATGTTGATTCTTCCAACCCAAGATCATAGTATATCTCTCCATCTGTTTGTATTGTCTTTAATTTCTTTCATCAGTGTCTTATACTTTTCTGCATACAGGTCTTTTCTCTTCTTAGGTAAGTTTATTCCTAAGTATTTTCTTCTTTTTGTTGCAATCATAAATGGGAATGTTTCCTTAATTTCTCTTTAAGATTTTTCATCCTTTGTTTATAGGAATGCAAAAGATTTCTGTTTATTAATTTTGTATCCTGCTACTTTACCAACTTCATCCCTTGCTGCTTTTAATATTTTTTCTTTGTATTTAATTTTTGATAGGTTGTTTACTATGTGTCTTGACATGTTTCTGCTTGGATTTATTCTGTATGGCACTCTCTGCACTTCCTGGAATTGACTGACTATTTCCTTTCCTTTCTTAGTGAATTTTTCAACTATAGTCTCTTCAAATATTTTCTCATTCTTCTTCTTTTTCTCTTCTTCTTCTGTGACCCCTATATTTCAAATATCGGTGTGTTTACTCTTGTCCCAGAGGTCTCTGAGACTGTCCTCAATTCTTTTCATTCTTTTTTTTTTAATTCTCCTTTGTGATAGTTTTTTCCACTATTTTATCTTCCAGGTTACTTATACGTTCTTCTGCCTCAGTTATTCTGCTATTGATTCCTTCTAGAGAACTTTTAATTTCATTTATTGTGTTTTTAATCATTGTTTGTTTGCTCTTTAGTTCTTCTAGGTCATTTTTAAACGTTTCTTGTATTTTCTCAAGTCTATTTCCAAGATTTTGGATATCTTTACTATCATTACTCTGAATTATTTTTCAAGTAGACTGCCTATTTCCTCTTCATGTTTTTGTTCTAGTGGGTTTTTACCTTGCTCCTTTATCTGCTACGTAGTTCTCTGTCTTCTCATTTGCTTAACTTACTGTGTTTTGGGTCTCCTTTTTGCAGGCTGCAGGTTCGTATTTCCTGTTGTTTTTGGTGTTTGCCCCCAGTGGCTAAGGTTAGTTCAGTGGGTTTTTTAGGCTTCTTGGTGAAAGGGATTGGTGCCTGTGTTCTGGTGGATGAGGCCGGATCTTTCTTTCTGGTGGGCAGGACCATGTCTGGTGGTGTGTTTTGAGGTGTCTGTGAACTTATTATTATTTTAGGCAGCCTGTCTGTTAATGCATAGGTTTGTGTTCCTGTCTTGTTAGTTGTTTGACATGGTGTGTCCTGCACTGTATGCTGCTGGTCATTGAGTGGAGCTGGGTCTTAGCTTTGAAATGGAGATCTCTGGGAGAACTCTCACCAACTCATATTATGTAGGGCCTGGAGGTCTCTGGTGGTCCAGAGTCCTGAACTCTGCTTTCCCACCTCAGAGACTCAGCCATGACACCTGGCCCAAGAACCAAGACCCTGTCAGACACACGACTTGCTGTGTAGGAACTTAAACATTGCTTACCAAGGTTGCAGATCCTGAATTGCAACACAGCTGATCCTGAATAAATCCATCTTTTCTGGAGAAATATCTGTCTATCTTAGGTAAACACAAGTTGGTGGCTGTAATGCAGGGAAGATGAAAAGGAATTTGTCCTTGATAAGAGGGGCACTATTTTCTCACCCAGGGCTGTTACCAGTGATAGCCACAGGCTATGCTTCCCCTGGTGCATTCAAGGGTCTTCCCTTTCAAGCTACTGTGGTCTTGCTCAGTTGCATGCTTAGGTGTCATAGTCAACCATTGCCTTCTTTATCTCTCCCCAAACTCCCAAGCTGTAATAATTTGAAGCAAACATTATGTTCTGTCACTGAGTTAGGGAGTGAATAGGGAAAGAATACATGAAGGAAAGGACAAGTGTTAATTCAGGGGATTCCAAGAGAGAAAAAATTTAAATCGCAAATTGTTAAATGTAGGAATAAATTTAAACTTAAAAGTAAGTCTTTGGGGAGCGGTGCAACCTTTCTAGAGGTCAACTAAGCCACTTCAAGTCTTTAAATATACGAACACATTCATCCAGCCATTTTACTTTTAGAGATTTTTCCTAAGAAAATAATGGAACAAATGCACGAAATGCATGTGCAATTATATTTAATACACATATGTTACCAAATAAACTGCAAGATTATTTTAATTGAAGAGGTTTAAAATAGATTCAGTACCAAAATAAAATGTGTAAAGGGAAAAAAAAAGTTTTTTCCTTCTTTCTTCTAAGCTAAACTTCCTTTCACATTCATTAAAATACCCATCAAGGTCTCCACCAAGTATATCTCTGGTTGGACTTCTTCAAAATAGGTGAGAGCTCCACATAAATGGTCTACTTAGTCTTTTAGTCCCTCAAAGTTTAATGCATTTGAACATCAGTGTTTATTCAGAGCTGGGTGCAAAGCTCCCTTGGTAGCCCAAAGATTTAATTAGAATCAGTCACTGTATTTGAAAGCATCATGCCTTTCTTTTCTGAGCCTTTTTGAGATCTAAGTATCTCTGGCCCTGCTTTCAAGCTCAGTGCCTAATGACCTCACTATCAATTAAAGGATTCTCACTCCAAACCCACGAGAGCCCTATATTGTGTTCCTGAAACATACATCTAAGTAGATTCCTAAGACTTACAGATTTAGTGTTCTAAAATAGCCACTCTTTCTAGCAGAATCATTTCCCCTCTGTCTCCATAGTAATTTGGAAAAAAAAAATCCTCCTGATACTCAGAGTTATCAGAAACCTTAAAAAGAAAACCAACATTTTGGTGCAATATAGAATGTCCTATAATTGTGATTCAAGCCTTTATGCTTCTAAGATCTTGGCCATCATGCTCTGTTTTTCTTATTTTCCCTCCCTATCCTCTGTTCATAAATACAATTTTTCTAAAGTAAAATTTCATATATTGTTTGGTGTCAGTACCCAGCAATGAAGACTACTGTTGGAGAGTAAATATTGAAGCAGTTATAATGTTTATTCTTAAAGCGAGAACAAAACAAGAACAAATTGTCAAATTCATGGTTGCAGATTACATGCATTTACATATTTTTAAATGCCCCATAAAATATGTATTAAGATAAAGCTAATTAATAATTTTTTGTTCTCATTTTTATTGTTATATGGTAGTCCAATTGGAGGTTCTTTTATGCCTATGTCACATGGGACTTTCAGATATAATAACAAACTAAACAGATTGTTATTTGAGGACTCAACTCAATAGCTACAAGGAGCAATAACATGTGCAGAAAATTTTTATAAAGCAGTTTTTTTTTCTTGGAAATTGTGAGATGACTGAGCTCATTTGCTTCCATCTTTAGCATGTCTTTCCTTGACAAATTACACTGGGACCAACAGACACTATGTGATCAATTGGATCGAAATGAGTGACATTCAGTCACACCTTGCATTATTATATGCATATTTTAATAAGATGAATGATGGCCTTGGAGCACAAGCAAGACACAAGATATCATTTTTTTCCCCACAAATCGTCAATTTCTTGAAAAGAGGAGGCATACTAAGGAGCTGAAGTACCAACTCTTTGCTCTACTTTGCTTATATAAAAGAGCCATTTCACCTAGCCTGTGATACAAATTGGTGCATTTAATCTTACCAACATTAAGTCCCACTGACAGAAGAAGGCAAACTAATGGAGAAGAAACCCCGTTTTCTCATAAACATTTCAGTAACCTGAACCAATGTGAGTATATCATTGATATTTTTAATATTTATATAATTATTGGGTAGTTTTGAGTCCAAAAACTTGTGGAACACAGATCTATATCTATGTCTATATCTATATCTATGTCTGTATTTATACCTCTATATATAGATATTGAGAGAGAGAGGAGAGAGAGAGAAAGAGAGAGTTTGCACCATGTTTTACTTGGAAATAAAGAAATTTATGTCACGTTTTTAATGTTATATTTCTTTCATCATTAGTTAATACTTGACCTAAAAGACTTACTCAGAATTTAAACAATTAAATAAGAATTTCAACTTCTAAACATTACTTTAATTTTCTTTCCTCAGAGCAGATACAAATCAATAGCCAAAATTCCCTTGTTTCTTTTCTTCATTCCTCAGTCACACAATGTGTCAACATATAATGTTGTTTTCAGTTTGCTAAATTTTATAATGAAAGAAATTCATTTTTCCTGTGTAAATAGTATTACAATGGAGTAACTGGGATTAAATATTTTATGACTTTCATCAGCTTGTGGTGACAAAATTTCTCATTCCATATTTTTATTTACTTAAAATTCTTAGTATTAAAGCCATATATTTTACCTGTAAGGAATCAGTCTATTTCCCCAATAGCTCTGTTGGGATTTTGAAACCAATCTAACAAATAAACAAAGAAAAGCATGAAATACAATTCCATTAATTAGAGAGAAATCAGTATGAAAAGACTGGAATTTATAAATGGGCAAGATGTGTGATCAAATTTATGGGCAATTAAGATTGGCTGTAGATCGTGAGGAAACTACTCCAGAGCTTAGAGCTCATGTCATTTTTGTTTTTATTTTTATATTTTTAAGTCCATTTCTCCAATGCATATTTTGAAAGGCAAGGTCCCCTAACATGAATTAAACTTCATGACGTTTGCATTTAACAACTCCATATTTTTTTATGTTTTATCTACAGAAAGATGACACTGGACACTATCATCACCTCGTGACTTGATGCTATTTATGCTTCTTACACAGATTAATTTAGTTAGAGCCACCATTTGCTTCTGAAAGCAAGAGCTTCTAGTTTAGCCTGTCATTGAAATAATCCATTAAGATTTGATAATGAATATGCTTTTGGAAGGATACTAGTACCACTAAGAATAGCCAAAAAGAAACTAGTTTATGTAAAATATCAGGATTAAAAAATAGTTAAATATAATTAGCACAATTTTAAACAAGATTAGTGTCAAATCACAACCCAGGATTAGGAAAAAACTACTTTGACTAAGAAAGTGTTAAACTGATCCCAGCCCTAAAGAGATGAAGATAAATGGATAGAGTTTCTAAACTTGTCAACTTTCTATCAATGCATATATAAATGAAAACTTGAGTTGAGTCCCCAAATTTTATATTATTACTCTAAAGCCAGCATAAAATATAACAGAAGAAAATTTTCTCTGCATCTATTGAGATGATCATATGGATTTTCTCCTTCAATTTGCTTATATGGTGTATCACGTTGATTGATTAGCATATATTGAAGAAATCTTGCATTCCTGGAATAAACCCCACTTGACCATGGTGTATAATCATTTCAATGTGCTGTTGGATTCTGTTTGTTAGCATTTTGTTGAGGATTTTTGCATCTATGTTCGTCAGTGATATTGGCATGTACTTTTCTTTCCTTGTGACATATTTGTCTGCTTTTGGTATCAGCGTGATGGTGGCCTTGTAGAATGAGTTTGGGAGTGTTCCTCCCTCTGCTATATTTTGGAAGAGTTTGAGAAGGATAGGTGTTAGCTCTTCTCTAAATGTTTGATAGAATTCACCTGTGAAGCCATCTGGTCCTGGGCTTTTGTTTTTTGGAAGATTTTTAACCACCGTTTCAATTTCAGTGCTTTAGACAAAATTCAACACCCATTTATGATAAAAACCCTACAGAAGATAGGCATAGAGGGAACTTTCCTCAACATAATAAAGGCCATATATGACAAACACACAGCCAACATTTTACTCAATGGTGAAAAAGTGAAACCATTTCCACTAAGATCAGCAACAAGACAAGGTTGCCCACTCTCACCATTATTATTCAACATAGTTTTGGAAGTTTTAGCCACAGCAATCAGAGAAGAAAAAGAAATAAAAGGAATCCAAATCAGAAAAGAAGAAGTAAAGCTGTCACTGTTTGCAGATGGCATGATACTATACATAGAGAATCCTAAAGATGCTACCAGAAAACTGCTAGAGCTAATCAATGAATTTGGTAAAGTAGCAGGATACAAAATTAAGGAACAGAAATTGCTCGCATTCCTATACACTAATGATGAAAAATCTGAAACTGAAATTAAGAAAACACTCCCGTTTATCATTGCAACACAAAGAATAAAATATCTAGGAATAAACCTACCTAAGGAGACAAAAGACCTGTATGAAGAAAGTTATACGACACTGATGAAAAAAACTAAAGGTGATACAAACAGATAGAGAGATATACCATGTTCTTGGATTCAAAGAAGCAACATTGCAAAAATGACTCTACTACCCAAAGCAATTACAGATTCAATGCAATCCCTATCAAACTACCACTGTCATTTTTCACAGAACTAGAACAAAAATTTTCATAATTTGTATGGAAACACAAAAAAACCCGAATAGCTACAGCAATTTTGAGTATGAAAAATGGAGCTGGAGCTATCAGGCTCCCTGGCTTCAGACTATACTATAAAGCTACAGTAATCAAGCCAGTATGGTACTGGCACAAAAACAGAAATATAGATCAATGGAACAGGATAGAAAGTCCAGAGATAAACCCACACACATATGGTCACCTTATCTTTGATAAAGGGGAGAAGAATATAGAGTGGAGAAAAGACAGCCTCTTCAATAAGTGGTGCTGGGAGAACAGGACAGGTACATGTAAAAGTATGAAATTGGAACACTCCCAAACACCATCCACAAAAATAAACTCAAAATGGATTAAAGACCTAAATGTAAGGCGAGACACTATCAAACTCTTAGAAGAACTCATAGGCAGAACACTCTATGACATAAATCACAGCATGATCCTTTTTGACCCACTTCCTAGAGAAATGGAAATAAAAACAAAAATAAACAAATGGGACCTAATGAAACTTCAGAGCTTTTGCACAGCAAAGGAAACCATAAACAAGACCAAAAGACATCCCTCAGAATGGGAGAAAATATTTGCTAATGAAGCAAATGACAAAGGATTAATCTCCAAAATTTACAAGCAGCTCATGAAGCTCAATAACAGAAAAACAAAAAACCCAATCCAAAAATGGGCAGAAGACCTAAATAGACATTTCTCCAAAGAAGATATACAGATTGCCAACAAACACATGAAAGAATGCTCAGCATCATTAATTATTAGAGAAATGCAAATCAAAGCTACATTTCGATATCATCTCACACCGGACAGAATGGCCATCTTCAAAAAATCTACAAACAATAAATGCTGTATAGGGTGTATAGAAAAGGGAACACTCTTGCACTTTTGGTGGCAATGTAAATTGATACAGCCTCTATGGAGAACAGTATGGAGGTTCCTTAAAAAGCTAAAAATAGAATTACCATACGACCCAGCAATCCCACTGCTTGGAATATACACTGAGAAAACCATAATTGAAAAAGGGTCATGTATCACAATGTTCATTGCAGCTCTATCTACAATAGACAGGTCATGGAAGCAACCTAAGTGTTAATTGACAGATGAATGGATAAAGAAAATGTGGCACACATATACAATTGAATATTACTCAGCCAAAAAAATAAACAAAATTGAGTTATTTGTAGTGTGGTGGATGGAACTACAGTCTGTCATACAGAGTGAAGTAAGTCAGAAAGAGAAAAACAAAGACCATATGCTAACACACACACACACACACACACACACATATATATATATATATGGAATCTAAGAAAAAAAATGTCATGAAGAACTTCAGTAACCAACTTTCAATAGTGGGAAGTACATCTGGACAGAAATTCAATGTTAACAGAGAACTTGAACAGCATTATATAGAAATGAACATAAAGAACATATACAGAACATTTCTCCCAACAGCAGCCTATACATTTTTCTCAAGTGCACACAGATCTTTCCCCAGACTACATCATATGTTACATCACAAAACAAATTGTACCAAAATCAAGAAGAAGGTCCTGAAACTAGAAATTGATAGAAGAGGGAAAACTGGAAAACTCAGAAATGTGGAAATTAAACAATACACACTTGAACAACTGTTGAGTCAAAGAATAAATGAAAAAGGAAATTAGAAAAAGCATTGAGACAAATGAAAATTAGAACACAACATACCAAAACTTATGGAGAGCAATAAAAGCAGTACTAAGAGAGAAGTTCATAGAAATAAATCCCTACATTATAAAAGAAAAACTCAAATAAGCAGCCTATGTTTACATCTCCAGGAGCTAAAAAGAGGAGAACAAACTAAGCATAAAAATAAAACAACAATGATTAAAATAGAAATATATGTAATAAAAAATAGAGAACAACAGAAAATATGAGTCAGTGTTTTGAAAATATTAACAAAATTAACAAATCATCAGTTAAACTAAGAAAAAAATAGAGAAGACTGAAATAAAATTATATACTGAAGAAGAGACATTACACTGATGCCACAGAAATAAAAAGGATTACAAGAGGCTACGGTGAACAATTGTATACCAGCACACTGCGTAATCTGGAAGAAATGGATAAATTTACAGAAGCATACAACCTAACAAGTCTAAATTATGGAGAAATAGAGAGACTGAACAGACCTATACCTTCTGTGGAGATTGAATCCTTAATAAAAAATTTCCCAACCAAAAAAACCTCAGGATGAGATGGCTTCACTTGTGAATTCTATCAAATATTTAAAGAATTAATACCAATCCTTCCCAAACACTTGCAAAAAATTGAAAAGAAAGAAACAGTTCCAAACTATTTTTATGAGACCAGCATTATCCTGATACTAAAGCAGAGACATCACAAAAAGAGAAAGAGACAAGCCAATAGCCTGATGAATATATATATATATATATATATATACATATATATATATACACACACACACACATATACGCAAAAATCCTCAACAAACTAGCAAATTGAATCCAACAGAATATGAAAAGGATCATACATCATGACTAAAAGGGATTTATGCCTATAATGCAAGGCTGGTCTAACATATGAAAATTATCTAATATGATACAACACATTAATAGAATAAAGGCTAAAAAACATATAAGCATCTCAATAGATGAAGAAAAAGCATTTTAAATAATTCAACATCCTTTCATGATAAAACCCTCAACAAAGTAAGAAGTGAAAGAATGTACCTGAACACAATAAAGGTCATATATGAAAAGGCCACAGCAAATATTATGCTTAATTGTGAAAAAATTAAATCTTTCCCTCTAAGATCAGGAACAAGGACGCCCATTCTTCCTGATTCTATTCAACAGATTATTGAAAGTCCTAGCCAGAAAAATTAGGCAAGAAAAAGAAATAAAGATTATTCACATCAAAAAGAAAAAAGTAAATTTGTTCTTGTTTGCAGACAGTAGGATTTAATGCATAGAGAACAGTAAAGACACCATTAAAAAAAAAAGGAAAAAAATAAACGCTGTTAGAACTAATAGATGAGTTCAGTAAAGGTGCAGAAAAGAAAATTAAATACAAAAGTTAGTTTTATTTATATACACCTTGAACTATTTGAAAAGGAAATTGGGAAAATAAATTCTATTTACAATAGCACCAAAAATAATAAAATACTCTGAAATAAATTAAGCTAAGGAAGTGGAAGACTGGTATGCTGAAAATTATAAAACATTGATGAAGACTGGACACTATAAAACTCTTAGAGGAAAACATAGGAAGAACATGCTTTGACATAAATCAAATCAAGATCTTTTTTTGACCCACCTCCTAGAGTAATGGAAAGAAAAACAAAAATAAACAAATGAGACCTAATTAAACTTAAAAGCTTTTGCACAGCAAAGGATATCATAAACAAGATGAAAAGACAACCTTCAGAATGGCAGAAAATATTTGCAAATGAAGCAATGGACAAGGGATTAATCTCCAAAATATATAAACAGCTCATGTAGTTCAATAGCAAAAAAAGCAATCAAAAAATGAGTGGAAAACCTAAATAGACATTTCTCCAAAGAAGACATACAGATGGCCAAGAGTCATATGTAAAGATGCTCAACATCACTAATTATTAGAGAAATGCAGTCAAAATTACAATGAGGTATCACCTCACAGCAGTTAGAATGGGCATCATCAGAAAATCTACAAATAATAAATGCTGGAGAGGGTGTGGATAAAAGGGAACCCTCTTGCCCTGTTGGTGGGAATGTAAATTGATAGAGCCACTATGGAGAACAGTATGGAGGTTCCTTAAAAATTTAAAAATAAAACTACCATATGACCTAGAAATCCCACTACTGGGCATATACCCTGAGAAAACCATAATTCAAAAGGACATATGCATCCCAATGTTCATTGTAACACTATATATTGTTTTGGGTATATATATGTACATTCTATATATAGAATGGGTAAAAAAATGTGATTATATATATATATATATATAGACATTGGAATATTATTCAGCCATAAAAAGAACAAAATTTGGTCATTTGTAGAGAGATGGATGTACCTAGAGACTGTCATGCAGAGTGAAGTAAGCCAGGAAGAGAAAAACAAATATCATATATTAAAACATATATGTGGAATCTAGAAAAATGGTACAAATGAGCAGCTTTGCAAGGCAGAAATAGAGACACAGATGTAGAGAATAAACATATGGACACCAAGGGGGGAAGGGGGAGGGTGGGATGAATTGGGAGATTGGGATTGACATATATACACTAATATGTATAAAATAGATAACTAATGAGAACCTGCTGTACAGCATAGGGAACTCCACTTCACTGTACAGTAGAAACTAACACAACATTGAAAACAGCTATATCTCCCCCAAAGAATAAAGATAAACAAATTGATGAAAGAAATTAAAGATACAAACAAATGGAAAGACATACTGTGTTCATGGATAGAAAATTTAATATTGTCAAATTGTCCATACTACCTAATGTGATCTATAGATTCAATGCATTCCCTAACCAAATACTTATAGCATTTTTTACAGAAATAGAAAAAACAACATGCAATTTATATGGAGCCACAAAAGACCAGGAAGAGACAAATCAATCCTGAGAAAGAACAAAGTTGGAAGCATCACACTTCCTGATTTCAAAATATATTACAAAGTTTCAGTAATCAAAGCAGTGTAGCACTATATAAATGTAGACATATAGACCAATGGTACAGATTAGAGGGTCCAAAAATAAAAACCATACATATATGGTCAACTAATCTTTGACAAGGGCACCAAGAATACACGATGGAGAAAGGATGGTTTCTTCAACACATGGTCCTGGAAAAATTGGATATCCATGTGCAAGTAAATGAAACTGGACCCCTATCTTTCACCACTTACAAAAATTAGCTTGAAATGGATTAACAATTTAAATGTAAGACCTGAAACCATAAGAAGGCATAAGGGAAAATTTCCTTGACATTGTTCCCAACATTTAGTTTTTGAATATGACACCAAAAATACAGGCAACAAAAGCAAAAATAGACAAGTGAGACTATATTGCTCTATACATTATACCTGTAGTCAACAATAAGGTACACACAAAAAAATCATTAGAAGAGTACATCTCATGTTGTGTTCTTACTATAATAAAATAATATTTGAAAAATAAAACAATGCCTGGCACTTGGTGCTCACTAATTGTTAGATATTATCACCTAGAATTTAAAAAATGTTAAGGTTCAATTTTTTCTTTTAAACATTAACAAAACACAACCAACATCTCATAGCCTCATTTTTTGTAAAAGTGAAGTAAAGTCAATTAGATCTTCAATATGAATGAAGCCTGGACCAAATATAATGCGTTCTGAGAAAATGACTGCTCTCCACGTCTCCTTCCCCCAACTCATGTACAGTTTTCTCTAGTCCACATATCTGCAGTAAAGATAGATGAAAAGATTAGACATTTGAAAATTTAAAGACATTTAAAGACTATTGAAAACCATGTGAAAAATCTTTATTTATTGCTAAATACTCTGCTTTCCTGTCTTGCCCTACTCCACAATTCAGTTACAGACCATGTACACTCAGAACAGTCTTTCATCAAATCAAAATAATAGAAGTCTTGTTGGGAGAGCTAATGCTCTGTGTATTTCAACCTGTATATAGGTAGTAATTTTTTCTGCATCTCTTTTTCCCTGCTTTACTTTGCACCACTTTTTTTCATCTTTATTGGAGTATAATTGCTTTACAATGGTGTGTTAGCTTCTGCTGTATAACAAAGTGAATCAGCTATATATAAATATATATCCCCATATTTCTTCCCTCTTGCATCTCCCTCCCACCCTCCCTATTGCACCCTTCTAGGTGGTCACAAAGCACCAAGCTGATCTCCCCGTGCTATGTGGCTGCTTCCCACTAGCTATCTATTTCACATTTGGTAATGTATATATGTCCATGCCACTCTCTCACTTCATCCCAGCTTACGCTTCCCCTTCCTCGTGTCCTCAAGTCCATTCTCTACATTTGTGTCTTTATTCCTGTCCTGCCGCTAGGTTCTTCAGATCCATTTTTTTTAATTTATATTTTTAGATTCCATATATATGTGTTAGCATACGGTATTTGTTTTTCTCTTCACCACATTTTTTTTGATTTAGAATGTGTTACTAGGTTTGATCAGTTTTCTTATTCTACTTTATTTCTGTGCTCAAAATCCTCCAAAGATGGGCTTCCCTGGTGGTGCAGTGGTTGAGAGTCCGCCTGCCGATGCAGGGGACACGGGTTCGTGCCCCGGTCCGGGAAGATCCCACATGCCGCTGGGAGCGGCTGGGCCCGTGAGCCATGGCCCCTGAGCGTGCACGTCCGGAGCCTGTGCTCCGCAATGGGAGAGGCCACAACAATGAGAGGCCCGCGTACAGCAAAAAAAAAAAAAAAAATCCTCCAAAGAATTTTCGCCTCACTCAAAGTAAAATACAGTGCCCTGAAAATGAGCAATAGGATCTTACATGGTTATCTGGTCAGGTTGCCCCTCAGGTTTCATCTCCTACAACTCCAGCTGGATCACTCCACTGTAGCCACATGTGTCTCCTCACCCTTCCTCCAGCCTCCAAGACACCTCTACCTCAGGCCACTTTACACTTTCACCTTCTTTATCTGAGATGCTCCTTACATATGGCTCTAACATTTCCTCAGAGATTTATTAAATGTCACTTTCTTATACTTCTCATACTCTAATCTCCTTTTCTTTTAAAAAATAATTTAATTCTTAAACTCTTGTCATCACTTTAATTTCTCTACCCTCTCCCTAAATAAAATGAAAGCTCTACAAAGATAGAGAGTTTTACTTAGTTAATTTTCCCTTGCATACCCTAGAAATGTGTCTGGCAATAGTAGAGTCTCAAAAAGTGTTTTTGTAGGTATCAAAAATATTCATCATATGCACAGGCCACGATGTTAAAATGCGGTAGCAATTCATTTTGCATCTATCAGTAGAAATTTAGCAAAATTATGATATTGTTACTTCCTTAACCTTATTTTCAAGTCCACTTAAATTAATAAGCAATCTATTGAAGTAAGCAAGAGATGGCCTCCTTCGTATAAAAATCTTTGCACATTACACACAGGTAAAATTAAGTTTCTTAGAATGTCAGTCCAAGATTGTTTTCCAAAATGCCATTTAGTTTCATCCACTTGCACATTTGTCATAAAACACGTGAGAGCAATATTCAAAAATATATTAAAGACTCCCCCTGATTACCCTTCTGGTATTTCTCACATATGAACCCACAGACAGGAAGAAAATATTTTCCTTTCAATCACGTAAAACAGTACAATATTCTCTGAATATGTTCATTTGTTTCGACCTCCTTTGAAGAGAACATATCACTTTCAACATCATAGAAAAGATTCTTTAGGGAAGGACAGGCTGGAGGAGGGGGCAGGAAGGGTGCAACCGAGTTTGTCTGCAGAGAGGAAAAAGAAAACCGAAAGAGTAATGAGAGTAAAAGGGTGCTTGCTGATCACAGCTTTCAACAGCTTCATTTCAAAACCTTTAGGGGAAGACTGATGATCAGATTTCCAAACACTTAAGGGGACCCAACAGGACTACCTCGTGAGTAGAAACATCATGTTATTTTTATTTATTTATTTATTTATTTATTTATTTATTTATTGCTCTTTATCTTTGTGAAAACCATTTTCTCCCAACTGTAATTTTCAATGTGAAGGTCTTGGAAATTTCTGTCACAACACTTCTTTTGATATAAATGACACAACCAGGGTATAACCCAGTAATTTATATCACATATTAGCCTCTGTGATTCCAAATGATTTGATTTTCCCTAAGCAGTGAATTTAAACGTTTTTAAAATTTAAATGCTGTTTGAAAGAAATAAAGTAACTTCTAATCTATTTTCACTTTTCCTAAAACAAGTTCAGACGAATTTCTGTACCTCAAAATGACAGACAGGCAATGTGGATTTCTCACTGTATATTCAGAAGTAATTGCAACAAAGACTATATGGAGCCCAAAGTGGCAATTAAGATATGCAAAAGAGAGTCATACCTTGATTTTCATTTCCTGGTAAATTAAAGGGCCTGCCCATACATGCACACAGCATTGTATTATCACTGCAAGCACTCACAATCTTATCTCATTTAGTTTGCTACTGCTTTGTTTACATTCTTATGCCTTGGGCATCACAAATCATGGGCTCTGATTTCTCTGAAAATCTAACGTAGATCTTAAAATAATATTTCTTAATTTCCTCCTCTGACACCCTCTTCAAGACCCATGAACACTTTATCTAGAAAAGCTTTTATATGCGCATTCATCTTCAACTCCATCTTTCAAAATTGTTAAAAATTTTTGCTGATTAATTCTCTCCTTACTACAATATATTTACCTCTCTTCCACAAGTATTACTTTATAAACACTGTTTAAAATGAAAATACATGTTTTTATGCGAGTACTTTTATTTCAAAATTGGAGGAATCAAAAGGACACTGAACACAAAACTAGAAAACCTGGGTTTGAAGCCCAATTTTCCATTTACTGAGAGATTGGACTTAATTTTCAAAACTCTCTGAATTTCATCCTACCCATCTGAAACCTGGAAATGATAATAACTGTCCTCCCTGTGTGATTAGAATTCAATCAGCACCAAATGAGAAGTATGCAATAGTGGTAGTACATGTGAACAACAGAGTGGGAAAGAATCCCTTCTTCTTATGTCATTATATGAAATGAAGTTATAGAAATGATGGATTATTTTCATGTATATCTGTAAATTTCAAAATTAAAATTACACACACACACATCTCTCTATCCATCATCTATCTGTATTTTTTTAAGAGAGGATAATTGTCAAGTATTTTCCCAGATGCACTTAATCAACACATCTTCATTTGCCAAGTCTTATTTCCAAACTTTTGGGACTGATTAGTCAAGACCTGATGGCATGGAAGCCAAAGCAGTCACTCCAGTGGATGTTTTAGAAATCTACTGTGCCTCAAAGTAAGACCTTGAAACCCTAGGCTGAGGGGCATCTGGGATATGACCTATAGAATTCTCTCAAGCCATACATGTCCAATTTCTCCTGTGTAAGTTAAATCTAATAAGAAATCTGCAGCTATATTTCTAACCTGCAAAAAAATGTTTTCAAAATGAGATCTATGACATAGTGCTTTACTGGTTATGACATGTAACACATTTACTGCTCTAACTGAAATGGCACATGAGAATATACAATGATTAAAAATATATAGGCCAGCCTTATGGAAAAGATAACTATGCTTAATAATTTGGGCAGAAAAAAACCCCTAATATTGAGAAGATTAGGGTATATGTGTTTTTGTTTTTGTTTTTTGGCTGTGCCACATGGCTTGTGGAATCTTAATTCCCTAGCCAGGGATCAAACCCTGGCCCTTGTCAGTGAAAGCACCGAGTCTTAACCACTGGACCATCAGGAAATTCCTAATATATATGTGTGTTTTAATGTTTGTACTTTGCAGAGTACTGAGGCACTGACTCTGATCAGCTTACTAATATGAAATGCATTTTCTCCAGCCCCTGTGATAGTGTTATTTCTGCAGCTTTTGTTCTTTTCTAAAGTCTGTACTGACACTACATGACGTTATCCAAATGTTTTTGTCACTATGAGAACTTTGGGTTTTATGCATAGAGATATAACAAGGTTTTCCATGGGAGGAGGAAGTGAGGAAATAAAGCTGTATATTAAGAGTTAAACTGTAAAATCTAATGCTGAATAGCTCACAGCAGATGTGCAAGATGACTTTCAAGGGACAGAATATTTTCCCAGGCATAAAAAGTTTCACTAACACGTCTAACACAAATTTAAAGAAAAGAATGCATAACAAAAAGATTATTAGAGGGCTTCCCTGGTGGCACAGTTGTTGAGAGTCTGCCTGCTGATGCAGGGGACACGGGTTCTTGCCCCGGTCTGGGGAGATCCCACATACGGTTGAGTGGCTGGGCCTGCACGTCCAGAGCCTGTGCTCCACAACGGGAGAGGACACAAAGTGAGAGGCCCACATATCGCAGCAAAAAAAAAAAAAAAAAAAAAAAAAAAGATTATTGGAAACAGAATAAAAGGGGAAGCATGGTCCATGCCTGCATACAATTAGTGTCTAGGAGAGAAGCCACCTTAGTTAAAGGTCTTTAACTCTAATGATCCCACCATCCCATCCATCCCCATTGTGAGATTGCACAGGTTCATATTTAATACAGGCTAGGCATTGTCCTAAGTATTTCACATACTGCATCATACATGAGATAAGTTACTATTATCACTCTCATTTTATTAATGAGCATATTAAGATTTAGAGAAGTTAAATAATTTGTCTAGGGCTTCACAGCTAGTAATTGCTCAAGCTGAGATTTGATGGCTGATTTAGAGAGCCTTTGCAGTATATTATATTATTTAAATTTTTTCCAGTGCCACTTAATTTTCATTCAGTCTTCTTGTTCTCCTTCCATGTTCATAAAATGATTTTGTGGATAATTCTTGGCTTTTTAACATCTTTATTCTAGACATAAATATTCCAGGTTTTGTTTTGGTTTTGTATCTATTATAAATTAATAGAGTGGTATTCTAATTTGATATATCAATCACATAGGCATGGTTACTAGGTGGCTTCTAGGGACAAATGAGTTTGTTCTCAGTATGGTTCTAAAAACCAGACAACCAGATGAAGCTAGGTTTTTAGGACTGCATATTTACCAAATATGATCTTGTCCTTTTATTTGGTCAAGTGGTTTTCCAAGAGAGGAAAACTAAGTATAAAATTAAACTAAGAAATGAGTTAATTGCTCAGATTTGAGTCAGAAAGAAAGGATAAAGAGAAATATAGAGGGCTAACTCAACACAGCATGGAAGAAGAACTTATCTAGAGACTGAAGACTAACCAGTATAGTTCTTTCTTGTGACATACTCATTTTGAATTTTTGTTTTGTTCATGCTATCTATCTCTGTAATATAAAGGAGAACATTTTGGTTGGTTTCCATTGAAATCCTATTAATTGACTTTACCCCTAGAATATAACAGCATGCTAGTAAGAGATAGGAAACTAGTAACTATTAAAGCCTTAAAGGTAACCCTGCAGACTCACAGCAGAACCAAATTGACTAGGAAGCACAGTTTTCATTCCTGTTACTATGTCCTGGGATGTTTGGTGTGAGAGACAAGAAAAAGCCTCTGAGGAAAGAGATGGAAGAGTCTTTCTATGTCTCTCAGTCAAGAAATAGATCCATTTTTCTGCTTTAGGCCATGAATGTATATATATCAGCTCTCACTAGAACAGCAAGCCAGTTTAGGCTCTAACCAGTATATTCTAAAGAATTCTCAAGAATTTTCCTTTCAGTTCTTGAATCTCATCTTTTAGTAGATTAGCAATTAGAAACAAAAGGAAAAGCACTGTGAACAACAAAAATAAACTCTACAAGTAATATAAACTTAGAAAACAACGTCTTAACACTTTTAGGATTGAATGCTGGATGGTTACAGGGAAATGATGAGCTAGAGATGGTTAGAATTGGTTTGATACCAGGAAAGAAAAGAGAAAGGGGACATTTACTCTCCACTGGATGGAAATAAGATCACTGGGTAATGCTCTCACAATTAACAGAAAAATATGCTCTTCTTACTTTATCATGATAGACTACATTATTCATTATTGTAATAAGGTTATTATGATGGGTTTGGGGAATAATGGACTAGGAAGGGAACTCTTTTATACTACAGTGAAGTGTGTTTGTGTTTGGGGGGGGAGGGAGGAATCTATATATTAAATAAGAGCTGATTTGTGTGACCTGCTTGGGATATCACATCAACTACACAGATGGCATACAGTCAATTGAACACCACAACATTAAACACTGTAAAACAATGAACCGTGGCATCAAAAGATATTTTAAGTTCCAATTCTGCTACTAATATGACATATGGCTTTGCATAAGTAACTACATCGTATTTTTTCCATGTGGAAAATACTACACTTCATAACAATGCGTAAGTGTAGAAGAAGCAAATGCCTTTTTCAGAAGCCATTGTGGTAGGTACTGCAGGGAACTACAAAGAAAAAAAAAAACACACACACACAAAACGAGGGAACAAAAATGATCTTAATTCTACAACTTTACAAGTATAAAAACTCTGCTGGTAGAAGATGTTTTAGAGGGATATATGTGTGTGTTCATGTGTATATGTAGATGAATATATATACATGCAGGGGGCCCTAAAGCAGTGCATTTAGAATGGATAACGTGAAAGATAAAGGACAAAAATCTTAGAAATCACTTGAAAAGATTTTATCTATGTATTTATTCATTTTTGAAGAGGTTCAGTAATGTATTTTTGTTTCTATTGTTATTATTATATAGCAGTAGCATTGGTATTTTCAAGAAAGTAGAGTGAGCAAGCAGTTTACAATGTAGCTGTATTCAGTTTAAAAGGTAGAGCACTTCTGTTTTTTACATATAACAGATGACCTAAAGCTTCATTTTTAATAGTGTGTTCACACATGTCTCTTCCGCATGCATAGGTTAGACCCTACTGTAAGTGCAGTACCAAACTGCAAGGCATATATCGGAAATTTTCAAAATGTAATAGGTACTGTGATCTAGTTTTCACTTGCAAATAGGCTCTTTTGAAAAGTAACCAAGGCATGAACAACCCTGTTATCTTAAGGTGTAATTCACATGAGTTAAAAGAAGGATGAATAGAGCCCACTGCTTTATTACATTCCACTAGATACCTTTAAACCTGATGAAAGGCTTTTACACATCATGAGTTCAAGTCTCAGTCAGTTTTCTGTTGAAAGAGTAATTTATTTTTGATTATTCACTTACTAAAACAAATGCATTTGAAACACAGAGGAGATATGGATCAGCTCTCTGCAGTATCAGTGGAATGGATATTTACCAGACATTCTGATCATAAAAAAAATCCATATTTCTTTGTTCTGAGTATGATAAAGGAAAGTTGATGTCAATTTTTCCAGGTGAAATCAGTAAGTAACAGCTTAGATGAGAAACTAGCAAGTTACTTTTCAAATTTAATAGTAAGCCAACAGCGCAGAGCCCTATAACCCAGACAGTTGTTTATCTTTAGACACATTTTACACTTATCCTGGTATATGATTTCTGTGAGACTCTAACCCTAATGGTCAGGCACATCACATATCTGAAAATGCATGGGGAAAACAGTTTTTAAAATGATTACCATGTCTTTTAATAGGATTAAAGCTGCAGAGAAGCAAGCCAAGTAAATGGAAGCTTCCAGCCTGGGCAAGTAGGTCTTACTCAATGAGATCAGTGGAGAAATTTATAATGCTACTGAGATTAATTTGGAAAAGTGTCCTGCCTCTCCGCCTTTACTTCCAGTATCTACATTATAAGATACTTCTTTATTAAGGAGACAACTTCTTACAGAAAAGATCTACAAAGGTGAATCTTGCCA
The DNA here is from genome assembly GCF_949752795.1 of Hyperoodon ampullatus. Lineage (NCBI taxonomy): Eukaryota > Metazoa > Chordata > Mammalia > Artiodactyla > Ziphiidae > Hyperoodon > Hyperoodon ampullatus. The sequence continues at coordinate 43,285,046 of NC_136920.1, read as the reverse complement.
TACAGTCCTACTTTATCTTACTGTTTGATTTTAGTCTTGTTTCTCAATTCTCTACATCTCAGAATTTTCATATTAAGAGCTCTGTCTCAGGTTGGTTGTGAGAATTAGCTGATAGAATGTAGATGAATCACCTGGGACAACATGGCAACAAAGAGGTGCTCATTCAATGTTGGCTTCTGCCATCCACTTGCACCTCTATACTTTGAAATTTCCAGAAGGCACCACAATCTTTCTACTGTGGTCTTCCTAGGGGGAGAAGCATATAGTTTCTTGCCTTATATATTCAGCACCATTTATGGATTTATTATTTTCTGTTTGATCCATGCAAGCAGGTGCCGATAAAACATCTTTTGAGAAAGCATATGGAATATATATAACACTTGGATCCAGTTCTGAGGTTTTGTTCCTGAAGGGTTTCAGAAAGTAAGTGAAAAACATACTCTCTTGAGTCAAACAGAGTCTTTGAGAAGAAGAAAATCTGTAAGAACATTCGAGGAGAAAACTTGAGCTACAACATCTGAACCCAAATAGAGAAAAACAGGGGGAAATAAAACCCTCCTACTTAAAGATGTTTGAAATCTATTCCTTGTGTTTAAAGAATTCACAGTTGGAAACAGACTAGAATAGTGATTGCCAGGGCTTGGGGGTGAGGGAAATGGAAAGATGTTGGTCAAATGTACAAACTTCCCTATCTTAAGTTAAATAAGTTCTGAAGATCTAATATTCAGCATGGTGACTATAGTTAGCAATACTGTATTATATACTTGAAAGTAGTCTAAGAGAATACATCTAAAATATCCTGATCACACCCATACAAAAAGTGGTAATTATGTGATGAGATGGAGGTGTTAGCTAACTTTATAATATATATTCAATACATACATGTATCAAATCATCACCTTGCATGCTTTGAACTTACACAATGTTGTATGTCAACTATATCTCCACAAAGCCATTAAGATAATTCAGAATTCATAGTTGGATTAGTCCTTATGAAATTATCCAAATTAAAAATACTTAATTTGTCAATGAGATGTCCAGACATTTTGTGAGATGCGAAACTTACTAAAACTCTTTATAATATATCTTCCTGCAATATTGCTTTACCAAATATTGTGGATGCTTGTAAATTCCTGGATGGTTGGGTAAAATACCTGGACATGATATGTGAGGATTGGGAAAAGAAAAGACAATCTTGATACCTAACATATGGAATTAATGAGTCCAACTGGAATTCCTCATAATGCCACCATGTCCGTCTTAATTTTTATAGTCCCTGTATAAGTAGATTTTATTATTACCTCTTTTAAGGCATGAGGATCTTGAGGCTCTGATAATTTAAGTATTTCTTTCCAGTTTTATTGATAAAAAATTGACATACTGTATAAGTTTATAAGTTTAAGACATAAGTTTGAAGTATACAACATGATGGTTTGAGTTACATATATTGTTAAATAATTACCATAATAGGTTTAGTTAGCATCCATCATCTCATGTAGCTACAATAAAGAGAAAAGAAAAAAATTCTCCTTGTGATGAGAATGCTTAATATCTACTCTCTTAATTTTCCTATGCATCATACAGCAGTGTTATCTATAGTCATCATGCTGTACATTACATTACATCCCTAGTACTTATTTATCTTATACTGTAAACTTGTGCCTTTTGGCCACCTTCCTCTGAATTTCACTATTTTTAATCAGGTCACATGCATAAGTGAAAGAAGCTTGGAATCAAAATAATTTTCCATTATTTAGTGTTCTTTGAACTTAATCCATAAGCAAAAAGTAAAATATTTTTAAAAGCTAACTTTATCTCTCAGTGTCTTCTGTGATAACTCCATTATCAACTGCATGTTCACAAGGAATCTTATAATTCCTCATGCATGAGAGGAAGAGACTAAAGCTATCCACTGAGGTCTAACCATAGCTTGACTATGGAAGACCTGCACTGTATTTTTATACCATGCATAGAAGAAAAGGTGAGAAAGGATGAATATATCCTGCTGTTGAAAGCTAGACTCAGGAGACTTTGCTTTCCTTTTACCAACTGTTATACCCAAACACACATTTTCTTATACTTTTTGCCTATACATGATTATTTTTTCTGTTTTTATTGTCTTCCATTTTCTGTTAAAGGAGCTTCTATTAATTCTTATTTAGTAGTGACTAAAATGACATCATCTAGATGGAGTCTTCCCTGTTTCTACAAGACTGTTATTAGGAAAAAATGTCCTGCTTTGTTACACTAATATTTTACAATATTTTTATTATAGTACTTTGTATGTTGTAATCTAGTTGCTAGGGTGTTTTATATCTGCTTTTCTACTTTAGTCAATCAACTGGAGAAATAATTCTGCAACACATAATACAATTTATAATTTTATTAATATGGCAAAATGATCATAATATATTATGTAAAACATACATAATTTAGATAGGGAACAGTCTAAAAAATACCACAAAAAGATTTATAAATGTAACCCCTGAGTATCTGAGTAGTAGGATTTGGGGTGGTATTTGTCTTTTTGCTTATCTGTTTTCCTAATTTTTCAACACTGATTATATTACTTGCATCTTGAAAGTGAGAGAAATTACTCTTTACCAATTATATAAAAGATGAACAACCATATATTTTATGATGACCAGCTGTTCTCCATCTCTATGGAAGACTGAATTGAAAGAAAGCAAGGAGGAAAGAAAGCAAATAAGAAAGTAAGAAAGAAAGAAAGGAAGGAAACTCAGAAGGAATTTAAATAATATATAAGGAAGACTTTTCTGACAGTGAAAACTGTTAAGTACTATACCAGATTACTAATGGAATGGAGAAATATTTATTAAGGCCTTATAAAACTGGCCTGGAGTAATTTTCAAATTGGCATGTGTGCAGAAAGGGCGATGCTTAGGTTGACATTTTTTTTTTCTTTTGTGGTATGCAGGCCTCTCACTGTTGTGACCTCTCCCATTGCAGAACACAAACTCCGTATGTGCAGGCTCAGCGGCCATGGCTCATGGGCCTAGCCACTCGTGGCATGTGGGATCTTCCCAGACCAGGGCAAGAACCCATGTCCCCTGCATCGGCAGGCAGACTCTCAACCACTGTGCCACCAGGGAAGCCCTAGGTTGACTTTTAAAGGTCCTTTACAGTGCTTTGCTTTTATAGTATGATGGATTTTGTAGGAATAACACCTATTTCTCATATGACACTAAGTGACTCATTCAAGGCTTTCAAGAAGCCAAAAAGCCCTATCTCCAGTCCTCTACTGACATGTAGTATTTATTTTCTAAATCTCCATGGTGGAAAACAGATTTCTCAAATGTAGGCACTGGGATTTTAGCAATCCCTTAAAGCTCTTATGTTTCGAATTCCAAACTCAGATCAAATTCATTTTATGCTCTTCTCAATGCATATCATCTCTGAGAAGCAATTTTTCCTCTTTAAAATCTAATCTTTCCTCTTCCTGTGTTCCACTTTGATTTCCCCTACTGGCAAGCTCAGTTTTAATGATGATCTTTTAGCCCCTGGTTTCTCATTAACTTAGATGGTGACAGTGAATGTGCTGTCACTATGGCAGAGAAACTTGAGAAGATGAGTAATTAGATGGTCTGGAAAATTTCCTATCTCAAATTTACCTCACACTATCCATATTGTTTGTTATTCTTCCTTTGATTAAGTATTATCCAAGACTGAATTGTTCATACTATTCTCCCCAATTTAATTAATGTTGCCTTGATTGATTAATGTACAATTTCATTTTTTCCATCATACAATTACCCATCTAAGAAAACACATGTCAAAAGCCTTAAGAGGACTTATTCTTCCATGGCTCAATCATAATATTTTTTTGTTAACTACTTTTGTTTTTTCAGAATCACTTGAATGTAAAATACATGGAAAAAAATTTTTAAAATAGTGTAAACATAACATTTGTTTAGAAAAAAATATTTTGAATCTCTTCTCTAAATCTAACCAAATTTAGAGTAGGTACACCACTATCTTTATCCCCTTGCTATTTTCTATCATTAAAAAATAAAAAAAAAAAAATTAAAAATTAAAAAACAACATGCTTTGCTTTTTTTTTCAAGGTGAGATAGAAAAAGACACAGAGAGATTATTTTCTTGAAAGTTAATCCAAAAATCACAGTTTTAATGGAATTTATTCATTCATTCATCACAGTCTTTACAATTTTAGGAACTAATGTATCTGGAGTTAGATACATCATCATACTTTTATCATATCTAATTATTTTCCAAATTCACAGGTTGATGCAGGAAATCACTTGACCAAATTAGCAGTCATCAGAGCACTGGCATTTCTTGAATAAAAAGTATAGAAAATATGCCAGGCACTGCACTAGGCAATAAAGATAAAGCAGTGAAAAATACAATCAAGGAGGTATGAATGAGGTATATGAAAGAAGGAATAAGAAACCATAATAGAATGTGATAAAACTCGGATACAATAAGACTCTATGGAGTATCTAAGAGAGGGGGAAAATGTATATTTGGGGAATGTTCTTAGAGGAAATAAAAGTATACTGAGACCTGGAAACTAACTAACAGCCAATAATGCAAACAAAAAAAAAAAGGCATAGGGGTGGGGCCAGGAGAGTGAAACTCCACAGACAGAGCAAAAGTGTGTGAAGGAAGACTGCAGGTGGTTGTGTGAGAGTGTGTGATGTTGATCACTGGACCAAAATCATTGGCATCACCTGCAATTAACGTATTAGATATGAACATTCTCCAAACCCATCCCAGATCAAATGAATCAGAAACCCAAAAGGGAGCCTGGCAATCTGTGTTATAACAAGCTCTCCCTGTGACTGTTACACCAGCTGAAGTGTGAGAACCACTATGTACAAGGAACTCAAATTAACTTAGCAAGATTGTACAGAATGCTCAAAAGTAGCTAAAGATTAGCCTTGCAAAATGAGACATAAGAACCTGAAAGTATAAAATAGATAATGAATAAGAACCTGATATATATAAAAAAAATAAAAATTAAAAATATTTAAAAAAAAGAACCTGAAAAATCATGACCTTATTTCATGAAGACGATGACAACAGAAAATTTATAAGGAGGAGAGTGACAGCCATGAATTCACATCACTTCCTTTGAGGAGCTTTCCCTGACCTACCATATCTAAAGCAGCTCATTGCCACTGTTTGTTCACACCACAAGTTTATTTGTGTCATAGAACTCATAACCTTCCTTATACTTTCTCATTTGTCTAGTTTTGTTTGTTTAGGTCTGTCTTCTTTCACTGAAATGTAAGGTTCTTGGTGGCAAAGCCGTTACCTGTCTTGTTCTATATTGAATTTCCAAAGCTTAGAACATTACTTAGTATATAGTAAACATACATTGAATGATGTTGAATTAATAAATCAATGTATAAGTTAATAGGGATGATAATCTAGATGGGATCAATAGCAGAATAACTGAGGCAGAAGAACAGATAAGTGATGTGGAAGATAAAATAGTGGAAATAACTGCTGCAGAGCAGAATGAGGAAAAAAGAATGAAAAGAACTCAGGACAGTCTCAGAGACATCTGAGACAATATTAAATGCACCAAATTCGAATTATAGGGGTTCCAGAAGAAGAAGAGAAAAAGAAAGGAACTGAGAAAATATTTGAAGAGATTATAGTTGAAAACTTCCCTAATATGGGAAAGGAAATAGTTAATCAAGTCCAGGAGGCACAGAGAGTCCCATACAGAATCAATCCAAGGAGAAATACGCCAAGACACATATTAATCAAACTGTCAAAAATTAAACACAAAGAAATCATATTAAAAGCAGCAAGGCAAAAACAACAAATAACACACAAGGGAATCCCCATCAGGTTAACAGCTGATCTCTCAGCAGAAACTCTACAAGCCAGAAGGGAGTGGCAGGACATAATTAAAGTGATGAAGGAGAGAAACCTGTAACCAAGATTACTCTACCCAGCAAGGATCTCATTCAGATTTGATGGAGAAATTAAAACCTTTACAGACAAACAAAAGCTGAGAGAGTTCAGCACCACCAAACCAGCTTTACAACAAATGCTAAAGGAACTTCTCTAGGCAAGAAAAACAACAGAAGGAATATACTTACAATAATGAACCCAAAGCAATTAAGGAAATGGGAATAGGAACATACATATCAATAATTACCTTAAATGTAAAGGGACTAAATGGTCCCACCAAAAGACACAGACTGGGTGAATGGATACATAAACAAGACCCATATATATGCTGTCTACAAGAGACCCACTTCAGTCCTAGAGACACATACAGACTGAAAGTCAGAAGATGGAAAAAGATATTCCATGCAAATGGAAACCAAAAGAAAGCTGGAGTAACAATTCTCATATCAGACAAAACAGGCTTTAAAATAAACACTATTAGAAGAGACAAAGAAGGACACTACATAATGATCAAGGGATCGATCCAAGAAGAAGATATAATCATTGTAAATATTTATGCACCTAACATAGGAGCACCTCAATACATAAGGCAAACACTAAAAGCCATAAGAGGGAAAAATGACGGCAACACATTCATAGTAGGGGACTTTAACACCCCACTTTCACCAATGGACGGATCATCCAAAATGAAAGTAAATAAGGAAATACAAGCTTTAAATGATACATTAAACAAGATGGACTTAATTGATATTTATAGGACATTCCATCCAAAAACAACAGAATACACATTTTTCTCAAGTGCTCATGGAACATTCTCAAGGATAGATCATATCTTGGGTCACAAATCAAGCCTTGGTAAATTTAAGAAAATTGAAATTGTATCAAGTATCTTTAACGACCACAACATTATGAGACTAGATATCAATTACAGGAAAAGATCTATAAAAAATAGAAACACATGGAGGCTAAATAATACACTACTTAATAACGAAGTGATCACTGAAGAAATCAAAGAGGAAATCAAAAAATACCTAGAAACAAATGACAATGGATAAAAGATGAACCAAAACCTATGGGATGCAGCAAAAGCTGTTCTAAGAGGGAAGTTTATAGCAATACAATCCTACCTTAAGAAAGAGGGAACATCTTGTATAAACAACCTAACCTTGCATCTAAAGCAATTAGAGAAAGAAGAACAAAAAAACCCCAAAGTTAGCAGAAGGAAAGAAATCATAAAAATCAGATCAGAAATAAATGAAAAAGAAATGAAGGAAATGATAGCAAAGATCAATGAAACTAAAAGCTGGTTCTTTGAGAAGATAAACAAAATTGATAAACCATTAGTCAGACTCATCAAGAAAAAAAGGGAGAAGACTCACATCAATATAATTAGAAATGAAAAAGGAGAAGTAACAACTGACACTGCAGAAATACAAAGGGTCATGAGAGATTACTACAAGCAACTCTATGCTAATAAAATAGACAACCTGGAAGAAATGGAAAAATTCATAGAAATGGACAACCTAATGATACTAAACAAGGAAGAAATAGAAAATATGAACAGACCAATCACAAGCAGTGAAATTGAAACTATGATTTAAAATCTTCTCAAAAATACAAAAGCCCAAGACCAGATGGCTTCACAGGCGAATTCTATCAAATATTTAGAGAAGTGCTAACACCTATCTTTCTCAAAGTCTTCCAAAATATACCAGAGGGAGGAACACTCTCAAACTCATTCAATGAGGCTACCATCACCCTGATATCAAAACCAGAAAAGGATGTCACAAAGAAAGAAAACTACAGGCCAATATCACTGATAAACATAGATGCAAAAATCCTCAACAAAATATTAGCAAACAGAATCCAACAGCACATTGAAAGGATTGTACACCATGGTCAAGTGGGGTTTATTCCAGGAATGCAAGGATTCTTCAATATGATCAAATCAATCAACGTGATCCACCATATTAACAAATTGAAGGAGAAAAACCATATGATCATGTCAATAGACGCAGGGAAATCTTTTGACAAAATTCAACAACAATTTATGATAAAAACTCTGCAGAAAGCAGACATAGAGGGAACTTTCCTCAACATAATAAAGGCCACATATGACAAACCCACAGCCAACATCGTCCTCAAGTGTGAAAAACAGAAAGCATTTCCACTAAGATCAGGAACAAGACAAGGTTGCCCACTCTCACCACTCTTATTCAACACAGTTTTAAAAGTTTTAGCCAAGCAATCAGAGAAGAAAAGGAAATAAAATGAATGCAAATCAGAAAAGATGAAGTAAAGCTGTCACTCTTTGCAGATGACATGATACTATACATAGAGAAACCTAAAGATGCTACCAGAAAACTACTAGAGTTATTCAATGAATTTGGTAAAGTAGCACGATACAAAATTAATGTACAGAAATCTCTGGCATTCTGATACACTAATGATGAAAAATCTGAAAGTGAAATCAAGAAATCGCTCCCATTTACCATTGCAACAAAAATAATAAAATATCTAGGAATAAACCTACCTAAGGAGACAAAAGACCTGTATGCAGAAAATTATAAGACACTGATGAAAGAAATTAAAGATGATACAAATAGATGGAGAGATATACCCTGTTCTTGGATTGGAAGAATCAATATTGTGAAAATGACTCTACTACTCAAAGCAATCTACAGATTCAATGCAATCCTTATCAAACTACCACTGGCATTTTTCACAGATCTCCAATTAAAAAATCTCACAATTTTTATGGAAACACAAAAGACCCTGAATAATGAAAGCAATCTTGAGAACGAAAAACAGAGCTGGAGGAATCAGGCTCCCTGTGTTCAGACTATACTACAAAGCTACAGTAATCAAGACAGTATGGTACTGGCACAAAAACAGAAATACAGATCAATGGAACAGGTTAGAATGTCCAGAGATAAACCCAAGCACATATGGTCAACTTATCTTTTATAAAGGATACAGGAATGTACAGTGGAGAAAGGATAGCCTCTTCAAGAAATGGTGCTGGGAAAACTGGACAGGTACAAGTAAAAGTATGAGATTAGAACACTTCCTAACACCATACACAAAAATAAGCTCAAAATGGATTAAAGACCTAAATGTAAGGCCAGAAACTATCAAACTCTTATAGGAAAACATAGGCAGAACACTCCATGACATAAATCACAGCAAGATCCTTTTTTACCCACCTCCTAGAGAAATGAAAATAAAAACAAAATAAACATATGCAACCTAATGAAACTTCAAAGCTTTTGCTCAGCAAAGGAAACAATACCAAGACCAAAAGACAACCCTCAGAATGGGAGAAAATATTTGCAAATGAAGCAACTGACAAAGGATTAATCTCCCAAGTTTACAAGAAACACATGCAGCTCAATAACAAAAAAACAAACAACCCAATCCAAAAATGGGCATAAAACCTAAATAGACATTTCCCCAAAGAAGATATACAGATTGTCAACAATCACATGAAAGAATGCTCAACATCATTAATCATTAGAGAAATTCAAATAAAAACTACAATGAAATATCATCTCACACTGGTCAGAATGACCATCATCAAAAAAATCTAGAAACAATTAATGCTGGAGAGAGTGTGGAGAAAAGGGAACACTCTTGCACTTCTGGTGGGAATATGAATTGGTACAGCCACTATGGAGAACAGTAGGTAGGTTCCTTAAAAAAATACAAATAGAACTACCATATGACCCAGCAATCTCACTACTGGGCAATTACCCTGAGAAAATCAGAATTCAAAAAAATCATCTACCAAAATGTTCATTGCAGCTGTATTTACAATAGCCAAGAGGTGGAAACAACCTAAGTGTCCATCATCTGATGAATGGATAAAGAAGTTGTGGCACATATATACATGGAATATTACTCAGCCATAAAAAGAAACGAAACTGAGTTATCTGTAGTGAGGTGGATGGAGCTAGAGTCTGTCATACAGAGTGAAATATGTCAGAAAGAGATAGACAAATACTGTATGCTAACACATATATATGGAATATAAGATAAAATAAAATGTCATGAAATACCTTGGGGTAAGACAGGAATAAAGACACAGACCTACTAGAGAATAGACTTGAGGATATGGTGAGGGGGAAGGGTAAGCTGTGACAAAGTGAGAGAGTGGCATCGACATATATACACTACCAAACGTAAAGTAGATAGCTAGTGGGAAGCAGCTGCATAGCACAGGGAGATCATCTCGGTGCTTTGTGACCACCTGGAAGGGTAGGATAGGTAGGGTGGGAGGGAGGGAGACTCAAGAGGGAGGAGTTATGGGAACATATGTGTATGTATAACTGATTCACTTTGTTATAAAGCAGAAACTAACACGCCATTGTAAAGCAATTATACTCCAATAAAGATTTAAAAAAAAAAAGAAAAAGAAAAAAGTTACTAGGGATGAAGGGGTGAGAGGAAGGACCTAGGTCCTGATCTCATGGAGCTTACTTTCTGGTTTACAGTATTATATTTGCATTTAGATAGCCTTTAGATTGCTGTAGGGTGACTGGGGGAAAATCTGGAGACAGGAAAACTAATTTGTATGTTGTTGCTGCCATCAGTGTCAGAGGTAACAGTGACCTCTGATAGGGAAATGCCATTGGGGATGGAAAGGAATAAAACTTAAAATACAGTTAGGAGATAGAATCAGGAGTCTTCTGTGATTGATAAAATATAAGAGAAAGGTGTCAACGTATGGAGGATTGGATTCTGGCTTAAGCCACTGAAAGACAGAAACTGTTTTGTGGAGAGATGGAACAATGGGGAAGAGGCAAGAAGGTTACAAATATTATAGGGGGCATACTTATATTAAATATTTATTGCAAATCTAGGTGGGTATATTTCCATTTGGTAATAAAATACAGCACAAAATTAAGTGTTTGTTGGTGAAGTTCCACGTAATAATCAACACAAATTCCTTAATAGACAAATAGATAGACTGAACACTGAAAAAATTAAATTCAGGTTACTCAGAGACTTCATTCACTAACAAAAAGACAATGTGTTCCCAAGAATCTTGTACTTGTGTATCTTTTACATAGGAAACTATGGGATAACTAGGAAATTTTTGTCACTATATTTAAGAATAATCGCCTCCATGTATTTGAGAGGTATGTGAAGAAGAATTGAGAGATTTTGCCAAGTACCCTATTGTCTAAGTTCAGGTATTACTAAACTATATTCCTCAGCTTGAATATCCTCCCTCAAAACCCGTTAACAAGTAGGTTTTTGTTACAGTGAGAGCCTTAAAAAGCAGAAAGTCAAGGCAGAGGAAACAGATTGATACTATTATGATTGTGGTTATACAATCCCTTATATTCACATAAGAGTTTACAATTTTGAAAACATTTTCACATTAGTCTGACTTTTTTTTAAGGCTTCCAGTACCTCTGGAGGTCATTAGGATTTATCTCCATCTGAACAGATGAGGGATATGAGATTCTTTGAGATTTTATGGTCTTCCTGGATTCACATCTTTATTTATTTTTTTATTTATTTATTTTTTGCAGTATGCGGGCCTCTCATTGTTGTGGCCTCTCTCGTTGCGGAGTACAGGCTCCAGATGCGCAGGCTCAGTGGCCGTGGCTCACGGGTCCAGCCGCTCCGCGGCATGTGGGATCCTCCCGGCCCGGGTCACAAACCCGCGTCTCCTGCATCGGCAGGTGGACTCAACCACTGCGCCACCAGGGAAGCCTTGGATTCTTATCTTTAGAAAGTGAAAGAGACAAAGCTTACCCAGTGTTTCTGCCAACAAGGTTAGAATTCATTTCAAGGCAAAGTTAAAGCAAAAAAAAGTAACATAAATGTAACAATATGTCTATATATAAAGATGTGCTTTCCCAGTGAAACTAGATGGTTATCTGAAATCATACACTGAAAGACTTGCGCTGCAAGGTAGCTGTGGTTAAAAGGTTTCACAGAAGTGCCTCTAAGAAGGACACTGCTGAGATAGTACTCAGAGTGGAAGAATTTTTCTTTGCCAGCTACTGAGTGATAGTGGGACACCATTATCCTACCAGAGTAGCCAGAAGAAGCTGCTAACTTGAACATCTGAAGCAAAGTTAATGCCAGTAGAAAATGCCATTTCTGAAAACTGACAGGGACAGGCCATTTGCTGGAAATGATTATTAAAGGAGTCATTACAAGCTGGAGAGGCTGAGGAAAACTGTTGGAAAATCCCATCTATGGCAGTAGGCACCAATGAGAACAGATAGAGTTGCAGGCAAAGGAAGACTAATTTTCTTCCATCCCTGCCTTATTCACCATGCCAGTAAAGTGTCAGTTTTACACAGAAAAGAATCATCCTCTCTGTTTCTCAGAGTGAGAGTGGAGTTCATCAGTCTATTGTTAAGTCTATCATGAAAAAGTGTGTGTAACAATTACTTACCCACAGTTTTATGAGGGATGTTCAAGGACCTTTATTTTCAGCAGAGGGACCCTGGACATTCAGAACCCAGGGCATCAGGAAACATAGACAGAGGCTTACAGCATGTAGGCCCTCAAAATATATTTTGCAAGCCCAGAGACCTTAAATTCTGTTTCCTTAAGTAATAAATGAAGGGATAGGTTAGACCGGGTTTATTTTCAAATATTTTGAAAAGCATTAGATTCTCTAAGTGCCCTAGGAGTCAACTTCCAGGCATGCGTTGAGGCCAGTACACACAGGTCCAAGCCTGACCCTTCCTCTTAGATCAGCTCTTCTGTATCCATATGGGGATTATGCATATGCATTTGAAGTGTATTTCCTGTGGCTATAAAATTTGAAAATATCTATACTAGGTCACCTCTAACTCTTCTTCTAACTTGAAAAATTTGCATTCACTAGCCCAAACGTTATTCTGCTCTCTTGCTCTGTTTCCAAAATGTTCCAATTTCAGAATGCTGATACATTCTTCTGTATTTTATCCCTTCCTCTCTTCACAACTCCCCCACTCTTTCCTTCTCTTTCTTTCTTTCTTCCCAGCCCCCAGACTTTCCTAGAGCCTGTAAATTTTATCAGGATTTCTTGATTTTGCATTTGCTTGGCATTTGTCTGCTGTTCCAAAATCAACCTCAGGTTTGTAGGGAAGGCTCCAGCTGGAAAAATAAGCTTCCTGCTCTTGTCCATCCTGTTTCTTATCTGCTGCTGTTGTAAGAAAGTCCCTTCAGGGATTTTTTTACTTCCTATTGCTTTGCCTTTTTTGCTATAAACCTCACAAATATTAATCTCTCCTGGTCCCCCTTTTCCCTTAATGCCTAACTTTTTTTTTTTTTTTTTTAGTCTAAGATGCCTGCCAGTGCTTTTCACACTTCATCATGTCTCCAGGAATACTGGCCCTAGGTCAAAGCCAGAGGCTGCAACTTGACAAACTATGTTGCAAGGTGGTTTTTCCTCTACACTGTCTGCAGCTGTCATCTTCTCTCAAGTCTCCAAACTGCAAACTAGCCAGAGTCTGCATGGGATCATGGGATTTTGTAATACTGATTTATTAGACAAAGAAAAAGAAAGTTTTAGCTTTTTTTCCCTCCATATTTAGGAAAATAATTAGCCTATAAATCTATATTCTTTACTGGTTTCCTTTGATGGGATTCTGATTCACAGAATCAGAAATCACAATAGAGAAGAGGAATTGAAAAATCTCTTTCCTGGAGGAAAATGATTTACAAATAATACTTTGGCTATAAGAATTGTATATTGTTCTTTAAAAGAAAACTTACCTGCTCTACCAATATTGTTTGATATTTCAATTTCCCTTTGGGTGAGTGTGGTAACTGTAGTGGCTCAGGACAGAGAGAAATATGGCCTCTCTTTATTTCAAGAAAAAGCAATCTAAATTCCCTTTAGCATATTTTCAGTTAAAAAGACATCAAAAGCACAATTTTCTATATTCTAGACACTGTGTTTTCATAGCATACAATTTGGAATCAATGTTGAGACCACTGATATTTAGGCGTTTTTTTGTTTTTTTTTTTTTTTTTACAAATTTATGTGGAATAAACTTTAGACATTGCTGGATTTAGAATATAATTGGCATTCTATTTCCTTTATGAGTAAAGATAGAAATGCCATTTAGCTTAAAGTCTGAAACAGCCAATCCATTTAGGATTTAGAATAACCACTTAGGTTATACTAAATGTTATTATGTGTTTCATTTTTCTGGAATTTTGCCATAATCAGTCATTCTTAAAACAAGTTTGCCATAAGTTTTGACAAGGGGACTTGAGTTTTACATATCCTCATCTCAGAAATGCTGAAAGTTTAAAAATATTTGTTTAGTTACTATTATATGCTAAGACATGTACTAGGTACCTGGAATGCAATAGAAAACAATATAGACACCATTGTATACTCATAAATTACTAAGATAATAAATGAATAATTACAAAAAAGTGCTCTAAGTTAACTTTTTTGGGATTTATAGAATATGGAAAAGTAAATAGTTCTGTATTTTGAAATTATATGATGAAATTCTATATTTTGATGATCTAGACCATATCTAAAACTGAAAATATATCTAAGTCTTCAAATTCTAAATGACTATACATAATGTCTAGTCTTAAAGACATGTATAAAACATGAAGAATTGGGGCTTCCCTGGTGGCTCAGTGGTTGAGAGTCTGCCTGCCAATGCAGGGGACACGGGTTCGTGCCCAGGTCCAGGAGGATCCCACATGCTGCGGAGCAGCTGGGCCCGTGAGCCATGGCCACTGAACCTGCGCGTCTGGAGCCTGTGCTCCGCAACGAGAGAGACCACAACAGTGAGAGGCCCACGTACTGCAAAAACAAACAAATGAAAAAAACATGAACAATTCATACCTTCTAACCTATTATTTTTGCTTTCATGTGGCCAGCTTTTAGGATAAAACAATTAATGAAAGTGAGGTAGGAGATAGATGGGACCAGGCTGAACAGCTGCATCCCATCTCCTGCTGACACTTCAAGATAAGATACAAGCAGGGACATCAGGTACTGATTGGGTGGAAGACAAATTGACCACTATTTCCTCATTCTTGTGATCAACGGGATTTCCCAGCCCAGCTCGTGCACAGAGAAGGTCCTTATTCTAGGGAGAGGCCAACAAAGGGAGGAAACACAAGCCAATAATATGTCCTGCCAACCTCCCAGAAGCCTTCATGCTGGAATCCATCTTGGCTGAGAGATGTGCACGCACACCAGGAAGGACCCTGAGTTAAGCCAAATATGGGCACAAGCAAGATGATTGGCCAGAGACAACCTGGAAGACTGCCTCCACATAAGCAATCTAAGCCACCCCTATTGGGTGCAGCTCACTCCAAGTTCACACATGTGCTCTTCTACATGTACTTTGCTTCTAATAAACCCTTTATCTGTTTCACAATCTTAGTCTCTTTGCTGAATTCTTTCTTCAAAGAAGATAAGAACTGAGGTCCTGCTTCCAGCTGCTGCATCCCCGAATTCAGAAGACTCCTGTAAAATAAAAATCAGTCAAAAATTTCATACTGCTCCCCATTTCAACTGATACATAGAGGAAATATGTATAACCTTCCGTGAAAACCACATAGTCAGAGGAAATTTACATGAAAACCGTGTGCACAGAAATGGATGGTTAGATAGGTAGATAAATAGATAGATAGATAAAATGCTAATGGACCGAAGAAAATTCACTCAATGTGATTTGTGTACTGAAAGTACATTCTGTAGCTGTATAGATGGACTTAAGACTCCAAAACTAGAGTTTGAGTATTTGGCTTTGTCTTATTAAGTGAGTGATGATAAACCTATCAACATCTCTTGGTTTAAACTTTCTCATCAGTATAATGGAGATACTAATGATATCTACCTCAGAATGTTGCTCTAAAGATTAAATGTGAATGTATATTTGAGAGGCATGTTTAAACTATAAACTGCAATAAAATTATTGTTGATATTTTTATCTTCATCATATAATCAGATTGCCACCAGAATCCCATGATCTTAAAATTGTCCAACTGGCAGTGAGGCTATTACAAGGCCACAGCAAATGGACAAGGACTCTTATGTTACTACCCTTCATCTCTCATAATTCTCATCAGGCTAAGTGATTATTATCTCCATCAACCACTACTTTCTGAGAGTAGGTGACATAACTCTCCAGCCCGCTGTAGGAATTTAGAATCTCATAACAAAGCTCAGGCTTGGAAAAAAACTGTAATCATTTCATAAATGTATAATGAATCCATGAATCATGCATCTCTATGTCCATCCACTACTTTGAGGAACATTGATTAGACAGACAATTGGTTCTTATGGTTAGACTCTTTTTAAGGAGGGGGAGGAGGAAGTTGTAGTATAAAACTGTCCAAAATGTTCTAAATATAAAGCAGAGTGGTTTGGAAATTGAAAGAAAGGCTGAAACACTATTAAGTTAACCCACTGTGTCTAAGCTTTTCTAGGACACTGCTGAGATCACACCTGCTTTTAAGATCTAAGTAAGAAAAATTAAGAAAAAAAAAAAACAACCAAAAGACAGCCTCTGGTTTCATAAGTCTGAAAACAGGAGAGATATCTGCACACAGATATATATATATACATATATAATTTTTACAACATCATATTTGGAAAGACTGGATTTCACTGTATATCTAACCAATACTTTACTTTCCTGAGCTTCTTAGTCATGATAAACATTGGATGCTTACCAAGCTTTGTTACCTTTCTACAAATTTGGAAGTTCACTTGATCTGTATCATATAACAATATTTAATATTTCATATACCTAAAATACTGACATGAACATAAGATTTTCAGACTTATAAAAAGTACAACCATTCAGACACTGAGCTATCAGATAGTATGTTTAAGGTTGACATCAGAACCATCTTCCAGGAAGGTGATGAAGCCTCATATGGGCAGTATAATCTTGTGACACAAATTAAGATTTGTTGACATATGCTTCGTAATGTCTTTTCTTTTCTGTCACAATTCTCAGGTTAACTCCATACCAGATAATGGGGCACAGAATAAACTATAAGTGTTTCCTTAAAACATTTTCTCTTACATAGTAGAAGTTAGGTCTGTGGCTTATAATGCTGTCATGAGAGAACAATTAACTACTGAACAGGAAATGCCAGCATGTACATGCACTACAATGTACATGCACAGATACACATGTAGATTGGTGACAAGAACAGTTTAATTGATATGGCAATAAAGAGTACACTATGAAAGATTAATAAAGAAAATTAAAGTAAAAAAGACACATGAAAAGGAAAATATACTGCTGTATCCACTGAGGATTTCAAGTCAGAAAAAAAAAAGCAAACCACAGAATTTTGAAAGGATGAAACTTCAGAATGTGTGAAAATAAACTTTATAAGATGACTTTAATATCTAAAGCTAATTCATCAATTAGGTGTTAAGCTTTATAAAAGAAGAAATCAAATATTTCTCATTCAAAAAATAATATTTTCTTCTACAGGGATAGATTACCTTATTCAACTGTATATTTCATTGAACACTTATTTTGTCTTACTATGGTTCTAAATGATACAACAATAAATAAAGCTAAAGTTCTAAAACAGGAAATAAAGCCCTAAACAAGTGAGCCATGGAATTAATTTTTTTTAAAAATTCAGAAAAACATAAAATCTTTGAAATAAAATGGGATGCTGTTATGGAGTAACTGGGTTGGAAGTTGGAAACTTATTACAAGGGGAACAGAGAATGTCCTTGAGGAAGTGACATTTGACTTGAGATCTGAATGACCAGAAGGAAGCAGCAATGAAAATGTCTGAGAGAAGGGCCAAGGTAAAAGCAAGACCAAAGACCCTGAAGCAAAATAAGTTGACATGCTTGAGGAAGACCAAAAGGACCAATGTTGATGAAGTACAGATAACAAATAAATGATCCCTTGTGACATTAAAGAAGTTAAGAGAGACTAGATCTCATAGGAGCTGAGTAGACCCTGGTAGAGCGTTTAGTTTTTTTGTTTGTTTGTTTGTTTTTCTAATCCACCATAAACACATTAGAGAGTTTTAGGCCAATGCCATGTCCTAATAGATACCTTAAATAAGATCATTTTAGCTACTGTAATGTACAATGGGGAAGATGGAGGCATGTTAGGAGGCCTGTTGGTGAAGAGAATAATTAATAATATGAATCAGAGATACTAATGATATGAACAAGGGTAGTATGATACAAATGGAGGGAAGTGAGTAAATGAAAAACATATTTGACAGGCCAGCTGCTGAAGGGAAGGGGCTTGAAGAAAAGAGAAACCAAGGATCATTTCCTGGTTTGGGCTGAGCACATGGTTGGATGTTTGTGGGATTTGCTGACGTGAGGACTATGTGGAGGAAAAGAGGGGCTGTAAAGTGTTCTGTTTGAGATATGTTAACTAAAAGACTATCTGCTTCAAAATAGATCATATGAAAAAAGTATAAGAAAAATAAATCTTAAAGGAGATATTTATGAGGTAAGAACAAGGACTCATTCATCAAATCTTTGTCAAAAAATGTGATAATTCTCCATATAACATTCATTTTAAGAAGATTTCTGTTTAGATACAGATATTCAACTAGAATCTACATGAATGGGGAAAATTATCTCAAATGTAGCTTTCTTAAAAATGTAATGAGCTATTTCTAAGTCATCTTCTACTACTATACCTACTACTTCTATGACAACCAGGCATTTTAAATTAATATATTAGCAGAATCAAGTGCAATCCTTTACTTTTTCTGTGAATGGCAACAGGCATATTTTTAGAGCTTAGTAGCTATTTGGTATGCAAAGAATTTCTCGTCAATGGCAATCTAAGTATATATTTTAGATTTAAGAATAATAGAAATATTTCCTAAAGTACAAACTCTTCTGGGCATAAAATTTTCATACTTAATATATTGAGCAAAGTTTTATGAAGAGCAGCTCATAAATATTTTTAAATGACTTCTCTATATTTGCATTGAGTGCTTTTGATGATATTTTCACATTCAACGATTCAACTTCAATAACACACTTGATGTTAAATGGCTGCATGAAAATGATGCATTTTAACATAACATTCTACACACTTGAATTTGTCAAGTGTATTTTCCTTTATTAAAGTATTTTTCTTTCTGATTATATCCTCATGGAAAAATGTTAAAGAAACGCTTTTCTATCAATTGGATAATTTCGTATTTTTGAATCTGAAATCACAGGATTGTTTTAGTTCTTCTTTCCTTCTGGAAATACATATGCCTAAATCTCACTCAGCCCACAATGACACATAGTTTCACTTGCATACAAAAGTCCCTAAAAGAAATCAGGAGTAAAGGTGATAGTTTGATTCCTCCATTGATTTTAGTACAATTTCATTAAGTGTAATAGAAATCCCATGTTCCAGCTGTTGCACAAATTCACCTTATGAAGGAAATACAAAGTAGCTTTCTGTGTATAAGAGAATCCACCTGGCTTAATGATCTTTACAAAATGATGCCTTATGTGAGTATACGTGACTCACACTGCATGACTTGCTTTTCCAATGCATTTTTCCTGGAAAGAAATTAGGACCCTGAATAAGCAGTTGTATTGGAAAGTTATATATAACGATATTTAATGAATTATTTTCAATGCTATTTTATTTTGAGTTTATCTTGGGAAGGTAAATAATGATGTGAATGAACCAGATCTACATTTGAAAGAGTGTGTCCTTACTTAATGAGTGGCAAATAGTTTTTCAAGATCCAGAAAATAATAAATTTTATTATAACCTCTGCAAAGTTAACTAATTTGTTTTTTCTCATGGAGATTTTATATTTAGTTAACATTTTTTTTCCTGACACATAGACAATATACTGTATGCCTATGTGTGTATTACTATATAGTAGTTGTTGATATGTCTTTAATAATAAATAAAAACATCAGACATACTGCAAGTTAGAAAGTAAGAAAAGATTCAGAAAGCAATCAATGTTACTATTTTAACTTAATCCTTTCCAGTTGTTTCCTTAATACAAGAGGTCTAACTCTGCTCTTGTTTAACTCATCTCGTACCAAATTCACATTTTTACAGAACACAACTACCACACAATGAGTGATCAGAGTTTATTTATGTGTTCATTAAATTTCAAGTATATGTGAAAGCAATTGTTAGCAAGCAGATAAAAATTAACTTGCTATGCTGACTTTAGAAATATTTTCTCATTATTAAGTTAAATCACCTCATACATTGAACATTTTAAAAAATAAACAAAGTAAGACAATATGGAAAATTTAAGTAAAATTAACACACAGAAATAATCACTGTTAACAATTTAATAGTTAAATCGGATTTTAATCAAAATTAGATCAAACTATAAATTATGCTTTGTAACATACTATATTTGTAATAATTATAGTAAACAATTGTCAGTGTTATTAAACATTAATCTATAATAAATTGATTGACTATATTCTATCCCATTTTATGGAAGAGTAAACCTTTAAATAATACTCTAATGTTAGATATGTAGACTGTTTCTATTTTTCAGTCTTTAGGCTTTGCTGCAATGAATAACCTTACATCTACATCCTTGTCCACATTCATGATTTTTTTCTCATGATTAATCTTAAAAGGTTGCCATGGGTTGTCAAATACGTAAGACTTTGAAACATATTATCAAATTGCCCTTTGGAAAGTTTGTACCAATTGACAGTCCTTTCAGCATTATATGAAAGTGCCTATTTTTATGGTATTGCATTTAATAAATTAAAAACAATCAAGCAAACTAGAAAATAGACTAAAATTCAGTCAAAATGTATCAAGTTCTCTTCTGTCAAATTGACATATATTTGTGGCTTCAAAGAAGTGCAGCTCATATTTTCTCTTGTGTTTATGAAATTAGACTGTGACCTTTGAATAATGAACATATATGCAAGTAAAATTCTACTTATTTCTTTGAATTTGGTTGCCTATAGAATATAGTTTTGTGGTGGATTCCATGCTTTCAGTTTTCTATTGCAGCAGGAGGTATCAGCTATTATCCTTAGCTTGGGGAAATCAATTTCTATTCTCTAGGGAATAATACTTTATACTACTGTACATTTGTGTTCATTCATGTTTTGTTAGATTATTCTGATTTTGTTTCTTAAAGATCCACAGTAGGAAAGTTTGCCAAGTTTAACAATGTACTGGCTTTCAGCCTGAATTATAATGTAACATTAATATAAACTCAACTACTTCTGATTTAACAATTTTAAGATAATGTCTGTCTTTATGTCCATTTGCTGAGCAAGTCTAGAATTTAGCAATTAGAGAACCAAAGATTTTCTTCTTCCATAGATGTTGTGCCTAGAATAACTTACATTCAACAAAACATGGAGTTGGAAATAATTCTCTGGGTCATCTATTCCAGTTTCTGGACCAATAAAGGCATTTTGTTTTTAAAGTGAAACAATCCATTTTACTCTTAGGTAGCACAGTTAGACACTTCTTCCTCACATTGTACCTAAATTTTCTTCCTTTTTACAATCCACCCATTAGATCATTTTATTTTCTCTTTCAAATCACAGGATTCAAGATATTTGAAAATGCTTATTATAACCTCTTCAGTCTTTCTTTTAAGACATATTATCTTCAATTCTTTGTATTCCTTCTCACATGACATGTTTCCTCAGTTCTTTTACTAGATAACCTTCCAGTGCAAACATCGTATTAGCTCATTGAGGTCTCATTAATAGAGGTATAGTGACGAGATAATAGGAGACCTGGACACATTGTGTTTATGTTGAGTGGACACTGTCTGGTGTGCTGTCGTCAAGCCTGAACACAGCATTTCAAACTAGAATGTATCTTGCAGAGCATTACCTACAATAATCTTGAATAAATACCTTTGTATTATCTTCATTGCAAATTAATCAATATGGCCCTTTGTAGCCAAGATGTGTCACTGTAAAATGCATACAGAAATAATGAGCACAATATTTAGAATATATGTCAATATAATTGAGAAATATTTGTCTCATGTAAAAAATGTTACTCTACAAAAGAAGGTAGGTGATTTAACCCAGTCGGTTGAATTTCAACAGTCAATTTCTTTATTAAGTCTTAGCAGTTTACTAGCACTGAGGTGTGGAGAGGTAAGTACTTAAGACATTAGGAGCTCTAAACTGTGAATTTAAAAAAGTTTAAAATGTACTGTTCTTGTAAAATAAAGAGGTAGTTTCATCAGGGCAGTCTCTTCTTTTCCCCTCTATCCCTGTAAACTTGATGCCAGAACACTGCCTAAAACCATTCCCCGACTATTGTATTTCCCCTCTAAAAGGTGATAATGGTCAATGGGTCACCATTTACTACTGGACAAAATCTAAAATACTTCATTGTGATCAAGTTAAGGTCATGAACGTAATTAAGGTTGCTAATTTTCTGACCTTAAAAAGGGAGTTTATCTCGGATAGTCCTGGTTAGTTCAATGTAATCATAAGGGTCTTAAATGCAGAGGATAAAGACAGAAGAGGAGACTCAGTCAGAGGGAGGTGTGGCTACTGAAGGAAATCACAGAGCAATACAACATAGCTGACTTTGCAGGTGGAGAAGGGGCCATGAGCCGCAGAATGTAAGTGGCCTCTGGAAACTGGAAAAGGCAAGGAAATGAACTCTCCTCTAGAGCTTCAACAAGGAATACAGCAGTACAGGTACCTTGATTTTATTCCAGTGACACCCTTGTCAGTCTTGCAAGCTAGAGAACTGAAAGTAATAAATTCCTGTTGCATTGAAGCACCAAGTTTGTGGTCATTTTTAAGGTAGCCATATAAAACTAATACACAGAAGAAAACTGATTAATTTTTTAGTCATTAGATGAACTTGAAAGTTTTCCTAATAACTACTCATTTTATCATACATATTTTATTAAAATGCCCTGTACATATTTATGTATATGTATGAATATATTTATATCCCTCTATTTATCTGTAGCTATATATTTATATATGTTACTGAACCAAACTTGGGTCTGCTCACATGCAGGCAGTAGAACCGAACTTGGGTCTGCTTGCCTGCAGGCAGTAAAGCCAATCTACTGACATGGGTTGTGGTGAAGGAAAGCACAGCACTTATTGTAGATGCCAAACAGTGTGGGCAGCTAATGCTCAAAAAACTTGAACTCCCAGGTGGGTTTCAGGGAAGTGTTTTTAAAGACAAGGTGTTGGAGAGCATTGCAGGCTGCATGATCAGCTCCTGTACAGTTCTCTGACTGGTTGATGATGAAGTAACAAGGTGGTGTCACAGGGGTTGATATCATCAACCCTCAGGCTCCAGCAGGTGTGGGGCTCCCTGCTCATGGCCATCATGGAGTTAACTTCTTCCATGTGGTTGTGGGGGGAGATGTTAGTCTTTAAACAACTCAAGAATGTGCATCAGATACTGTTATCTATATCCTTCAGGGAGGAACTCAAGATTCTGTGACTTCTATACAGCTGATTTACTGTTTAAATTGTTACCAGTTCTCCTGGCCCAACTGTTATTTTTGTCACTACATGTTCACATCCTTTCAATAATTAAATCTTAAGCCAGTTTTTTGTGCCTCAGGGGAGGCCAGGGAGACTACAGCTTTTTTACAAACAAGAAGCAGGCAGAAGATATTAGGGATGGGGCTGTGTCCCAGGAAGCCCCCATAGGGTCCAGCTTGTATATAAATTTACATATATTATAAATTTATGTATAATCATGGCCTCCAGATACATCACTCACATGTCCCGCACACATATGAGGGCCAAAAAAATATGTTGCTAAGCTGGCCTGGAGCTCCTGCAGGTGATATTAGGTGGAATTGGACTCTAGGATATGTAGAAGTTCAACAAAGAAATTGGGAGAGAATACTCCAAGCAAAGGGAGAAGAACAAACTAAGCCACAAAGGTATAAACCAGCAATTTCAGAGGTGGAGGGACTAGCAAAACATATATGTAAGGCGTCAAGTATCAAGAGACAAAGCTTGGATGAAAATAGAGTTTAAATTGTAAAGAGTATATATATATATATCACACTAGAAACACTGAACTTAAGCATCATTCTGCAGGCCACTTACTTTATTACTCAGACTTGTAAATACTTAATGACTTAATTGTAATTCAGAGACATGTAAAATCCATACCACAGATTACAAGGTTTGGATGATCCAACTTTTGTCTTTTCCTAAACTCCACTGCCACCACTCTAACCCTTATTCATTGTGTCCTAGTCCCAGTGGTAGTTTTTTTTGTTTTGTTTTGTTTTTTTAATTCCTCGACCATGACAAGCACTTTTCCACCAGAAGTCTTTGCATATACTGTTCCCTCTACTTGGAAGATTCTGCACCACCACAACCAAGCCCCACCCCATGCACACGTACATTTCCCATGACTAACTCGCTCTCATGTTTTAGTGCAGGTTTATATGTCACTTCCTCTGAAAGGTATTCCTTGAAATCAGAATTAAATTTCATTTTCCTTCTGTTATTTTTAGCTTAAGCATACTGTTTGTTTCCTTCATGCACACCATTTATCAACATTGGTAATACTGGTAATATTCCTTTCCATTACTTTTCCATAACAAAAATTCAGTGACGATAGGGAAATTGCATCTTTCTCTTTTTACTGTTGTAATCTCAACACCCTTAACTGTGCCTGTTATATATTAATTAGTTAATGAATACATTTTGAATTAACTAATTAATCAGTCAATGATAGACAGTTTGAACAGATTTTTTAAAGATAAACATTTAAGATAAGAAGATTTTACATTTTTATGGATTAAAGGTGAAGAAGAATTCAACTAAGCTCTTGATTATAGGAAAACAAAGGAAGGGCAGATTTTAGGAATAACTAGGAATAATGAGACTGATAGATATAGTGAGGTGGTGGCATGTAGAAAGAGTGCTATATTGAATGAGAGGATTCTACAGCATGAAGTAAAATCCTATGTGTGGTAAAGTGATGATATGTTGAAAAGAAGGTAATATGTCTAATTGTGTATGTACATATTAAGTATTAAAATGTATATAGTTATCTAAGGAGAGTCAAACAAATATTAAGATTTATAAATCTGAAACTCAGAGAGAAGTCATAGCTAAATAGTGTTTGGAATTTTTCACCTATAGATGATTGTTAAAATCACAGAAGTGATTAAGATTTTCCAGTAAGGAAATGTGAACCAAAAGATCAGAGAGTAAGGAGAAGTACCCCAGTGCATTTAGGAAGAGATGGAAGGAGAAGAACTTAAATAAGAAATATGAGAAATTATGATTAGCAAAATATTGCTCTTAAGGTCAAGCGAGACAAGTATTTAACTGTTAACTGTTAAATATTTAGTAGTTAACTGTTAAATAAAAGCCATATGGCTGAAAAGTTATCTATAGAATACCCGCTTTACTGATATGATAAAATAGAAAAACAAAAACAACCACATATTTTGTCTTAACCTTTCCTGGGTTTAGAATCAATCCTGATTTCTGCTGACAATTTTCTTTTTCTTTTTTCTTTTTTTTGGTGGAGACAGATTGGAGGTTGGGGGACAGACCCACAGACATAGATGAAGGGTAGAGAGAGGCCTTATAATACTTGTTTTATCCCATAACCCTTACATAACCCTCAAGTTGTAGGTAATCTAATCATGCTAGGAATATTTTATTATATAAAACAGTATCATAGTAATCCTGATGACTGTATATAGAGATGTAATTCTTGCCCCTTTCCAATCTTGTAATTTTATGTAAATCTTATGGTCATTAAAGAGTTTGCCATTTGCTTTGGTCATTTGCCATTTGCTTTGCTTCCTTGTCACCTCTGACTTGGACCAGCTATTTAAGCCCTGGCATTTTCTGATTGGTGCCGTGTTTATTTGAGGGCTTGGAGTCAGTAGTTTCTCTCTAGCTTTGGCCTTATTGAAGGAAACCTTTCAGATCCACCAATGAAATTAACATCTCTACCCAAAGATTTTTAGATCAAGTGAAAACAAAACAAATAAAATAAAACAAACTTTGCCACTATAACTGAAAATAGAGGGAAAAAAATGCTTTCTCTACTCTTTCTTCTTAATATCCAAATCTTATCATATAGCTTTTGAGACAGGACACATGAGAAAATCTGAAGTACTTAATATATTTTTAGTGTGAATGCTTTAAATAGACAAGCTTGTTAAGAGGCAAGTAGGGAACATTTTCTTTAGAATTCAAATGCCAGGGCCCAATTTCAGGTTTCACGATAACCCCGGGAATGCTCTGATTGACATTAATTACTGGTATGGGGCAGCAGGTGAGTGGTAGCAGCTGGGTTAAAGCTTTGACTGAGCTGCAGAGTCCAATCTATTATCCAGTGATAACAGATAAACTCTTTCAAAGAACAAATTGACCCTTGCCCTGATGCTATCTCATGGCCTGATTCATTCCTTGCAGATTCATGTTGCTGGAGTCATTAAGAGTGACATATCACAGTCCAGGTCAAGAGGCTTTTGTCAAATAATTCTCTTGGAAATTACTTAGGAGTTCTAATATTCCCAATTCACATGTAAGCAGTGCATTTAGTATTATATCAGATCTTTCAGCTCCCTTTCCTTGGCCGATGATTATCATTATGTTTAACTTTAATGGATATTTTAAATAATAATGATATTGTGTTCTTTTAAAAAAGTCTTCCAGAGAGTTCCTTTCTCCTCCACTTTTGTCTCACTCTAACATATTATGGATTATTACCTGGATTTCTCTTCTCTCTGCTTCCATGGCTTGAGCACAGGTCTGGATTATTACCTGGAATACTCTACACTGACATTGTTCCAGCACAAACATGGATTATTACCACTGTCTCCTTCAGATCTCCTTTCCAGTCTATCCTACCTGTCATTTCTGTCTACCCACCTTAAGGTACAGATTCCATGGTAACACTCCCTTAATAAGAATTCCCAGTGTCACATAGTCCTTGCATTGTGATTCATACACAGTAGATATTCAAGCACTTTTAGGTTCATTTACTAATGATTAATTAATGATTTAAATGCACGGAAATATATTGCAATATTAAATTAGTCCAAGTCTTTTTCAGCTGATTTCAGAATATTACAGATTCAGTTTAATAATTTCAAGAAATATTAAATATTATCTAATTTCCTAAAACAGTGTAAACTTTTTCACCACCTCACTGCCTAATGATTGACTAGTTTCAGGAAAAACACATACAACAGAAAGAGTCTAAACTTCCACCCACATACTCTTTTCCTAAAAATAGGCAATGTACATTTTTTATGTTTTCTGTTGCTCAGCACCGTATTAAGTGTTTTCCTCAGAATTTGAAAATCTAGCCAAATGCCTATTACAAAAAGCCAAATAGCTAAGGTCCATCAAAGGAAAATTAGCTTTTGTAAACCTCATAGTATAAAAGAATTAAAATCATGCATTGCTTCCTGCTTTGTAGAAAACTAAAGAGGAGTTTCTCATCCACAGGAAAAATTAATATTGTGGTAGAGACAGAATAAGAACTTATTGCCAGACATATAAGTATGAAAAAGTAGATGTGAGTTTGATAAATAATTTTATTTCTGCTCTATAAAGCTATCAAATTAATATATACTTACATTAATATTTGAAAAGTATCAAGATATTCACTACTTCTCTACATTCCTTGAATATCTTTGAGTTCTTGCTACAACCCAGTATTACCCTAATTTATGCTCTGTGAGCTATAAATGGGGAAGAGAGAGAACTGAGTAGTTCTTAGATGCCTGGCTGTGTGCTTTACATGATTCTATATTTTAATTCTTATGAAACTCTATCAATATGGGCTACTTTTATTATCACCTTCTTGTTGCCTATAAGGAAACAGCCTTTAGCTTGGTAGATTGCTATTGGCTACACAGCTAATAAGTGATGAAGCTAAGAAGTAGACCTGTGCAACTGTAATTGGGGGTCCAGGGTCTGTGCTTTATTAATTAATTACTCAGGTATACTACTTATTTATCCTAAGGAATCAGGCCTGGTTGGCTAAATTAATCTAACAGTGAAGGACGTCACAGGTGCTGCTTTGAGTAATAATATTAATTTGGTTTGGACATTTTGACTTCAAGATTTCAATGTGCATCAAACTAGGTTTGCCAATTCAATAAATAAAAATACAGAAGTCCAATTTAATTTGAATTTCAGATAAATATTGACTATTTTAGGATAACCATGTCCCATACAATATTTGGTACATATTCATACTTAAAAAATATTAACAGGGTGCCCTATATTTTACTTAGAAATTCTACATCAAAATAAATATGTCTCATAAGTAGTTGGACATGAGCTCCGGTGGTTTGGGAAGAATTAGGATTAGAAATATAAAGCTGGGAGTCATCAAAAGTTTTAAATTTTACTTGTGTATAGAGCTCCTGCTGCTGCCAGGCCCTGTGTTAGATGCTGTATAAAGGTGAGAGTTGAAATACATGAATATATAAAATCCATTTATCAAAACATACAATCAAATTAAGAAAGCAGTTAGAGAAACACTGGTTTTTGAAAAACGTTTTTATGGAATGAGACATGGCCACAGAATCAGATGAAGAAGGAAAGATGTAAGGCTCAAAGGATAACTGAGTTGATGTTATGTAAAATCCAGAGAGCATATCGGTAAAAGCCAAATGCCTCACGATATTAATGAGGATAAGGCCCAAGAGAAAGTCATTACATTTGGAGTTTATCTATCATGGTAGACTGCTGCCTGAAGACAGTAACTCATTGTACACCTGTGACCAAATTATTCCAAGAACATTAAGCACATTTTTTTTTATGTCCTGTATCTAACTATAAGTGAACACCTATAGAAAGTCAAGGACAAAGATCAAGAGACTTAGAAACAATTATCTTACCAGAAAATATTTAAAGTAAGATTTTTTCTTTGTTTTTTAATGCAAAGAGACAAGCATTATGAAAAACTAGTAAAAGTTAAATAATGTATCTTGACTATGAAGTGAAGAAACCTAACATTTATCTGTACTGGTGTTCTATTGCTACACTGCAAATTTTCACAAATAAAGAAGTTTAAAGCCACTCCCTTTTATCATCTCATAGCTTCTATAGGTCACAAGTCCTATATGCCTCAACTGAGGTCTCTGCCCAGGGTCTCACACTGAAGGAGTCTCACACCTGGGCTCTTTTGCAGAAGATCTGGAGAAAAAATCCAATTCTGAGCCCACTCAGAGTGTGGCTTAATTCAATTCCTTGTGTTTATAGACTGTAGTCTTCATTTCCTGGCTATTGGCCAGAAGCTGTTCTCATCCCCTAAAGAACACTAGCTAGTCCTTGCCAAGGATCTTTTCAGAAAATTGTAGCTGATAATGTTGAATTGTCAGTTGAATCCCCTTCATGCTTCAACTCCCTTTGACTTTCTCTTCTGCTACCAGCTAAAGAAAACTCTAAGGTCAAGTGACTTGGGACTTTATTTACATCTGCAAAGTCCTTCACAACAGTACCTTGATCAACATTTATTGACTAACCAGGACATGGGATCTGGGGGACTGCAGGGTTCTTCAGAATTTGCTTATCACATTATCCAGCAAGTTTAAATTATCCAGAATTAAAAGGTGCCCTGCAACTGAAAGTGAAAGGTTGTTAAGCACTGTGTTAGGCACCTGAAATTTTTTATTTTCTGTAATTCTTACAATATCTCTAAGGGATAATTACCATTATTTTCAGATAAAGAAAATCTGGCTCAAAATGATTACATAATTTATCCACATCATACAGCTTTTCAGGTCACTCTGTCTGCCCAAATCTTTGACAGTTCCATAAGACTACACATTCACAAAAATTCTAGTGGTTTTGAAATCGCTTTCAAATTTCTAATTCTGAACCATGAGTAATAATGATATGAGAGGTAAACTATAGTCAAGCTCAATTTCAACATTCTTTTCTTCTTTACCCAGGGGTAACACTAGATAATAATAATAATACTAGGTACCTATTGTGGTAATTTTGACTTTAACATCTCTATCTACAAGTCGAATATTAATTCCATGAAGGCAGGGTATTTGTCTAATAAAACAGCCAGGTTAGACTCAATTGGAAGCTTCAAGGTGGGTTTTAGTAATAGTTGTTGGGAAAAGGGAGAGAGTTTACCCTCTCTTTATAAAAGTCATGGTGTTGTCATGAGAAACTTAAAAAAAAAAAAAACCCAGAAACTGTATATTAATGGATCAGGTATATTAAGTAAGTTATTTCAATATTCTTGTGTCCTGAGAATTTCACCTTATGTGCAGTAGTGGCTGACATGGCTCAGCAAGTAATATCTGGTTACAACATACCCAAGACATTCTTCAACCACAAAGAATGGAACAAGACTATGTAAACTGTCCAATTATACATAGTCTATAATTTAAATTACAGAAGGCAGGGAATGGTTGAAAAAGTAATCATTACTGTTCGGAGTTATACATTTTATAGGATTGATTTTCACATAAGTTCAGATATTTATAAATATGTTTTATTTTCAAGAGATGGCTTTACCATTTTAATAAAATCCACAAAAACTATAATCTGTAATATAGATGAGTTAGTTATTAATTAAACTATTACAAAGTCATTATTTGCCTCTAGAATAGAGTAAAAAAGAAAGACACATTAAGAATCTCAAGCTCCATTCTATGTTGACAAATGTAAAATAATTTGTAATTATTTGTAACAATAAAGTAATAACTGTTGCCATTAATGTAATAGCTAATGATTACTGGTTGTGTATGATGTACCAGACTCAAGACTGAAAATTGTGTGTGTGTATCCTGTAAACTTCATGTCTACTGTAAGAGATCAGTGTGGTTAGCATTCCCATTTTACAGCTGAGAGAAATGAAGCTAAGAACATTTAAGTAACTTGCTCAAGTTACATAGCTAGTAAATAGTGGAATTAATTTCAAACCCACGTTTGATTTCTGTTAAGAAGCGTTTAGTATTCCATCCTTTGCATAGCAGACGATGCCCTTTCACAATTATTGTTTTTAGCAATATTTACAGCTCAGAGAAGAGAGTTTGAAGAAACATACATAAAATATACTCAAATTATTTAGAGATGGGTATATTTCTGCATTTCTCTATTTTGTTTACTGCTCATATAAGACATTATGTACTGATTTTAAGGTATTGAAAGTAAGTCTGCTGTACAATATTAGTCTACTAGTAGCATAAATAAGGAAAGTTGTTCAGTGAATTAGTATAAATAAATCAGAGACGTGTAAACAGTAGGCAATATTCTTCATAGACTATTATATGTAACGTTAATAATAGAATGCTTATTGTTTTCAAAGATGAATATACTTATTCACTATTTAACTTGCCTCAGCAAACATTTATTGAACACTTTCATGTGTTAGGCTATGTCAAGATATTCTAACATCAGTGGAACTTAATATCTCGTAGGAGGTCAGAAATGTCCATAAATTACTTTGAATACTGGGCAAAAGTAAAATAGATCACTGAAGAAGGAGCAATGATTTCCAGTTGAGTTTATTGGGGAAGGCATAACAAAGATGATGGTATATCAGCTGGATCTTGAAGGATTTCAACAGTTGATAAAGAATATTCCAGGCAGAGGGAAAAGTCCACACAAAGACATGGAAGTAAGTTAATTTCAAGATGTTCATAGAATAATAAATAGTTTAGTTTCCTTTTTTTTTTTTTTTTTTGTATGAAAGTCTGAGACAGATGATAAAGCTAAAAGAATCAGATGGGACAAAACTGAAGATAGCCTCAAATATTAGAATTTGGCCTTTCTGTATGTTCATCTATATAATAAGATTAAATAAACCTTTCTCCAGTAGGAAAATTAGGTGATCAGATGAATGTTTCACAAAGTTAAATTCAGACATTATTATGTGGAAAACAGATTGAAGAAAAATTGAATATAAGAAGATTAGGCAGGAGGGATTGGAAAGTATCTTTTATCATTCATGTGATCCACACAGCTATTAGTTTTCCACTTACAGATAAGGAGATAGAGGCTCAGACATTTTAAGGTACATACCCAAAATTGGGTGAGATCAAACCCGTTAGAACCCATATTTCCTGACTTCTAGTTCAGTTTTCTAATTACACTGATATTACTTTCTCCTCAAATACTCATTTTGGGCAATTTCAAACAGTTGTTTGGTGTCTGGACAAAGTAACAGCTGTGTTAGAATTATGGATATGAGGTGGTTATGGTATTACTCTAAGGATCCAAAGATGCTCAGATTCTGTCCTGCCACATACAATTTCTCCACATGAGTTACCTCAAGTAGGGAGTTATTGGCAAGGACGTATGGCCAAATGAGAATAAAATTATTGCTTTATTTTTATTTGTTATTGTTTATTATTGTTGTTATTTTATTATTTCCTTTTCTTCTTCATCTCCGAAATATAGTAGTTTCCAGATTTGTCCACGTAGCAGAGTACCTAGAGGAATAATGTACCATTAATAGAATATTATGACACATATTAAACTTAAACATATCTTAACTCTCAAATAAGAGAGTACATTGTTGGGCTTAATCTAATACATACATAAGCCAGATTCTAGTGTAGATAAACAGTAGCATGTGCCAAATTTTTAACAAAAATGTATTATTGGGAACACAGTGTCACTGAACTTTTTAAAAATTAATATTTGGTAAATATGGGACATGACCATTAATTATTGGATTGGTGTAACAAAACTACTTAGTTCTCTCCTGAAAACCAGTGTCCCTCCAGAACATACTGTGAGAGACTTTGTTGTAATATCCTATAGGAGAAAGGAAGAAATGTGTTACCTAGAATTACCATCTGAATTTTTTCATAGGTCATGGCTTTATCATTTTAATTTCTGAGTTTATGTCATAAACAGCAATCTCCTGAAGATCATTCGTGTGTCACCGTGTTAGTTTAGAAAATAGAAGCATATAACACTTGACTAGATAGTGGCAAAGAGAAATTGACCTGTGAAATCTCATCCTAGGGCTATTGCACTCAATCAAAAATAGCTTAGGCTAAGTGATTCTTAAATGCACTGAAACTTGTTTGGGCATTTCCCTTTACATTGCAAAATCTCTCATCCCACTTGAGTTGCATTCAAGCAGAGTCAAAGGAAAAATTGATGTTTTCAATTCAAAATCATTGAAATCATTTGAGAAATGCATCTACTGGTCTATCTTACCCTGCTTTTGCATTGTCATTAACCAGTCTTATGTACCTCACAATCATAGGAATGATTTTGTGACTATTTCACACTGGATTGTTTTCTGAAATTTCAGGCTCCACTTCAACATTCCTCATAATGAACATTTTCCAATATCCCCAAACCAGGAAACATTGCTTTATTAAAACTGAGTCAAAGAGTTTCTAGATCTAGAAATTACCTGATAAGGATACTTAGAATTGGGAATTTAAACAAAATAGTTCCCTTATTTCCATTTTAAAAATGTTATATCCAAACTAAGAGTTCTTATATTTTCCTTAAGAAACAGTGACCTCTTCGTTTCACTTACAAAATACCTGCCTACTTCAGAAACATGATAGGAATCTAGCCTAAAATAGAGGATTTGGAGATGGAACTGCTTCATTTACAGGTGAGAAAACTACAACTCACAAAGTCAAAAAAATATATCCATGGTTATAGAATTACTTTGTGTTAGAAGAGGATAAAACCAAATTCATTTTTTCGAAGTTGACTTTAATTTACAGGCAGAGCTAAAAAAGGTCAGTGATTCTCAAAGTGTGGTCTCTGGGCCAGTGGCATCAGTATCACCTAGAAACTTGTTGGAAATGTAAATATTAGGCCCACATCAGAAGCTCTTTCTTTAAAGCTCTCCAAGTGATCCCAGTAAAGACTAATGTTTCAGGACTACTGAAATAAAGTACATGTATTGATAGATTCTGTGAAAATGTTGAACAAAATATATAATACTAGCCAAAAGGAAAATATTGATTTAATAGTTTAGGTTGAGTATAATAAAATAATACTATTTTATTATTATAAATAATATCTTTTATGAGGGGAAAAACATAGCATGGTTAGGTAGCTTACCCAAGATCATCTAAAAATAATTTAAGGGACTGGATCATATGTTACTTGATTATCTGCACTTAATAAATATGTTTCCATTCTTCTCTCCACAGACAATGATAATAGGAATGAAATAGTGAGTAGATTCTTATTTAGAATGTAAAATCCGCAGGAGTAAGTGACTGATGGGATGAGATGAGTGAGGGAGAGGATGCAAGTAACCAGGAAGAATGAATAGTTTGGGGATGAAGATGAAAGAGCTTTTAGTTTTATGGGCTTTGTTATTTAGAGATGGATTTAAGTTTAAGATTCGCTTTACAGATATTAGGGGAAAGTTCCAGTAGGCCATCAAAAATATTAGTCTACCTGCCATTGTCCTAATTAAAGCTCTCTTTGCCTCTCATCTGGACTGGTTTAACAGTCTGCAAGCAGATGTTCCTGCCTCTAATTTTTATGCCATCTGATACTGCCTGTGCATGCTTTCAGATTAATTTTTCTGAAGCACAAACCTGACAACATCATCATTCCCTGCTTAAAATCCTTCCATCGTTTCCTAACACTTACTTACCCTCAACTGGCAAATTGTTCAGGCCCACTTCCAAAACCCTCTACGGTTCTGGCCTTTCTAAATCCTAGCCATATCTATTGCAACATTATCATGCGGTTATCAACTCTAAGAAAATAATTATAACCTGAATATATTTTTCTGTTATACAAAAATCTGCAGAAATGACAAACACTGGAAGCAGTAATGGCTCTTGAAAAGCAGAAGCCCTAAGACAGTAATGACTAGGAGAGAAAGTGACGATGAATCTTTGGCTGGGATAGCTGTTCACACCAAGTCTGTCTGCTTTTTTAGGTGTCAGTTTGCTGATCTTCAGTGGTGCTGTATAAACCCAGCGGGCTGGTGACCCTTCTCAACCCACTCCTGTCCCTTCTCATCCCACTCTTGCATGGAAGCAGTCTGCCTCAGTTTTGGGTGGGCTCACAACACTTGTTTCAGTTGGAAAATTGACATGAAAAGTTTGCCCATGTCCTCAACCATTTGTTTTAGAAGGTACAGACCAAGCAGTGCTTATATGAGGAATCATGCCCAGGAAATGATTTCTAGAAAATAATATTTTGATCAAATGCATATAAACAAATGATATGCAGAGAAAATTAGCAAATATCTGGATCACATAAGGCTGTAGCAGTTGCAGAGGAAGTTAAATGAAAGAAAAATAGTCAATTGTTCATGTTAGTGTTGAATGAAAGTAACAGTATTAGAATTAAAGCTTCTCTATTCATATTATGTGCAGGTTGGCTGAGCAGTAGCTGGCTAATCGTCCTGACCAATGAATCAACTAATTAAGGATATTCATTCATTCATTTTTAACAAAAACTTATAGAGTATCTCCCATATGTCAGAGACAGTGCTAGGCACTAAGATAGAGGTCATTAAGACCTATCTCTCTCTCTCAAGACTCTGAAATTCTAGGAAGAAAAAAAATAAGTAGATTACAATTCAATGTGATATGTGTGAAAGTAGAAAACTATAGAATACTATGAGAACACAGAGCAGAAGAGATGTTAACTGAATGGGGAGTCAGAAAAGGGTTCACAGAGAAGGCAGCATTTTATTTCAGCCCTATATAACTTGGCATAGTGAAAGATAATGGGAGGGAGAGTTGAAGAGGAGAAGGGCAGGAATAGAATAAAGATGTGCCAGTTCTAGAGAATACTATGAACAAAGCACTAGGGTGAAAACATGCATCGTTTTCCTAGGGACAGAAATTGCTTTCAGATTCAAATAGAGCTTGCTGCCTCTCAGATGAAATTGAAATTCTGGGTGACTTATTTGTTTGGTCTTTTTTAATTTTTTAAATATTATTATGAAATATCTGCATGGTATGAAAAACCTTCCAAATCAGGCTCCAATCCGTCTGCCCTATATCTCTCCTTATATATTTTGCAAATGCTGGGACACAAAAACATGCCATGTTTCCCAAGCAGAAAAGACCATCTCCCCCACTTTCTGAGCTCAAGGGGGCTCTTTCGCACCTGGATGCCATTGCTCTAGTATTGTTCTGGCTTTCCTTCCTTACTCCACTGGTAAATTCTTGTCACTCAAGTAATGTGTCTCTTGGGGTCAATCCATTCCTGCCACTAGGAAAAGTAACTTCCTCCTTTGAGCATACATTTATTGTAAAATGAATTAGGTGTGTTATTTGTTGCTTTCATATTTGTGAAATTCTTTGGATTTGTGAGTTTCTGAATCGACATGACAACTAGAGAAGACTCATGAAGAATCCTTTGTTGCACCAAAACAAAAGGCACATTTTGAACTGGCTGACTCATGTGTAGGTTCAAATACTATGGACTTTTTAAAAATACCAGAGATATTAAAATACAAGCACACATAGATTCATATAATATGTAAAGCCTCAAACCAAATCAAGTATATATATTTAATGATAAAGGACACATTTAATTTTTATTTAATTTTTGAATAGGCAATAAGTTTATAAGATTCAAAAGTTATATTAAGTAATACATAAGGAAGAACCTTACTCCCTCTCCTATTTTTTTCTCCACTCAATTTCCTGCTTGCTCCCTATGGGTAAACACTTTCTTTCCTTTCTTTTTTTTTTTTTTTGTATATGTATTCTTCCAATGTTCCTTATTCCAATACAGACAATAGTACCTACATATATATTTTATATTCCCCCCCCCCTTTTTTTTTTTGCAGTACTAGGGCCTCTCACTGCTGTGGCCTCTCCCATTGTGGAGCACAGGCTCCGGATGCACAGGCTCAGCGGCCATGGCTCACGGGCCCAGCCGCTCTGCGGCACTTGGGATCCTCCCAGACCGGGGCATGAACCCGTGTCCCCCGCATTGGCAGGCAGACCCTCAACCACTGTGCCAAGGGGAAGGAAGCCCTCCTCCTTTCTTAAACCAAGAGTAGTGTAAGATATAAAGTGCTTTGAAATTCCTTTTTTTAAATTAGTAATATATACTGGATTTTTTTCTATATTGGTTACCTTATATGGCAAAAAGTAAAATTTTCCTTATCTTTTGAGATGTTTCAGAGTTTCTGTCATAAAAAAATATTGAATTTTTTCAATTTTTTCCCTGAATCAATTGAGTTTTTCATGGTGTTTTTCCTTCATTGTATTACTGTGCCATTTTACATTCATTTTCTTATGGTGATCCACCTTTGAATTCCTGGAATAAATCTCAAGTGGACATGGTAAAAAATCTTTCTAATATTCTGCTAGATTAAATTTGTTAATTTCTGTTTGTTATTTTTGTATCTATAGTCATATGAGCTATTGGAATATGATTTTAGTTTCTTG
This sequence comes from Hyperoodon ampullatus, assembly GCF_949752795.1. NCBI lineage: Eukaryota > Metazoa > Chordata > Mammalia > Artiodactyla > Ziphiidae > Hyperoodon > Hyperoodon ampullatus. The sequence continues at coordinate 43,247,855 of NC_136920.1, read as the reverse complement.
TGATGTCATTATCTGGCTTTTGATATCAGAGTAATGCTAGCTTCATAGAATGAGATAGGAAATGTTTCCTCCTCCTAAATTATTTTTGGGAAGTCTGAGAAAGGTTGATATTAATTATTCTTTGAATGTTAAGTGGAATTCACTAGTGAAGTAATCCATTCCAGGCCTTTTCTTTGTTGGGAGATTCTTGACTATTCATTGAATCTTTATTTGTTGTAGGTTATTTGAAATTTTCTATTTCTTCTTGAGTTCATTTATGTGATTTGTGTGTTTTGAGGAATCTCTCTTCTAGGTTTTAACTAATTTGTTGGCATATAATTGCTCATAGTAGTCCCTTCTAATCCTTTTATAATTATTTTATATTTATATTTAATCCTTTATATCCCTCATAGTAGTCCTTATAATCCCTTATGATTATTTTATATTCATATTTATTCATTTTACATTTATATTACTACTGTAAGGTCAGTAGTAATATCTCATTTAATTTTTAATTTTATTTATTTTCACCTTATCTTTCTTTCCTTGTCAATGTTGTTGATCTTTCCAATGAAGCAGCCTTTGGTTCCATTGACTTTCTCTATTGCGTTTTTATTCTCTACTTTGTTTATATCTGCTCTAATCTTTATCATTTTCTTCCTCTACTTGGTCTTGGTTTATTTTGCTCTTAGTTTTCTAGTTCCTTATGATGTAAGTTTAGGTTATTGATTTGAGATGCTATTTTTTAGTGTAAGCATTTACAGCTATAAATTTCTTTTTAAGTACTACTATTACTATATACATAAAGTTTGATATATTGTATTTTCATTTTTATTTTTCTTGAGTAGTTTCTGACTTTTCTTGTGATTTCTTCTTTGATGCATTGATTGTTTAAGAGTGCATTATTATAAAGCAGAAACTAACACACCATTGTAAAGCAATTATACTCCAATAAAGATGTTAAAAAAAAAGAGTGCATTGTTTAATAGCCACATATTTTAAATATTCCAGGTGTCCATCTGTTACTGATTTCTAATTTCATTCTGTTGTGGTTGGAAAAGATACTTTATATAATACTAATTTTTAAAAAGTCTGCTGAGACTTATTTTGTGGTCTAAATATGATCTAACCTGGAGAATGTCCCATGTGAACTTGAGAATAATGTATATTCTGTTGTTGTGGGGTGGGATGTTCTGCATGTTTGTTAGGTTTGGTCCATTTATTGCGTTGGTCAAGTCATCCATTCTCTCATTTATCTTCTGTCTGGTTGATCTATCTATTATTGAATGTGGGGTATTGAAATCTCCAACAATTATTGTAGAGCTGTTTATCCCTTCAATTCTGTCAATTTTTGCTTCATATACTTTAGTGTCTGTTATTAGGTATGTAAGTGTATATAATTTTAATATTTTATTATTTTCTTGAATCTTTCATGATATATAATTCCTTCCTATAATGGTTAGTTCTATATGTCAACTTGGAGGTTGCTTTAGATGAGACTAACATTTAAATCAGTGAAATTTTAGTAGAAGAGATTGTCCTCCATGATATGGGTGGACCTCATACAATCAGTAGAAGGACTGAATCAAACAAAAAGGCCATCTAGGGCTTCCCTGGTGGACAGTGGTTGAGAGTCCGCCTGACGATGCAGGGGACACGGGTTTATTCCCCAGTCCGGGAAGATCCCTCATGCCGTGGAGCGGCTGGGTCCGTGAGCCATGGCCGCTGAGGTTGTGCATCTGGAGGCTGTGCTCCGCAATGGGAGAGGCCACAACAGTGAGAGGCCCACGTACTGGAAAAAAAAAAAAGCCATCTACCCCAAGCAAGAGGACTGCCTTAAAAGTTTATCTGCACCATCAATTCTCCTATGGCTCCAGCCTGCCAGCCCACACTGCAGACTGTGGCCTTCCATAGTCATGTGAACAAGTTCTGCATAATAAATATTTATGTAATCTCTGCTCCCATAGAGCTCTACTCACTTTCTGTTATTGGTGTCACAGATAACAACGTTAACATTGTGCACCCAATAACATAGATTATTTTTTAATGCATTTGTCTTTTAAATAATATAGAAAATTAAAGTGTTATAAATTAAAATTACAATAATACTAGCTTCTATAATTGCCTATGTATTTACCTTTACCTGAGATATTTATTTCTTCATATTGCTTTGACTGACTCTCTAGTTTCCTTTAATTTCAATCTGAAGGACTCCACACCACAGGTCTAATGGCGGAGAGCCCCCTCACCTCCCATTTATCCTAGAATGTCTTAATTTCTCCTTCATTTTTAAAGGACACTTATCAAATATAGAATTCTTCTTTGACAGTTGTTTTCTTTCAGCACTTCGAATATATCAACCCACTGTATTCTGTCTTCTCCAAGATTTCTGATGAGAAATAGGCTTGTAATCTTACTGAAGATCCCTCATATGTGATAAGTCGGGTTTTCTCTTGCTAATTTCAAAATTCTCTCTCTGTCTTTAGCTGTCTATAGTTTGAGAATGGTACGTCTTGGTGCAGTCTTTTTGAGTTTATCATCTTTGGAGTTTTTGAGATTATGAAATTCACAGATTTATGAATTTCATCAACTTTGGAAAGGTTTTAGACAGCATTTCTTCAAATATTCTTTCTGCCACTGTCTCTAGAATGCATTTGTTGGTCTGATTGATGGTTTCCCAGAGGAACCTTAAGCTTTGTTCACTTTTCTTCTTATTCTTCAAAATCAAAACTATTTTCTTACCTTGAGGTTAACAGATTCTTCATTCTGCTTTTTAAAATCTTCTTTTGAACCTCTGTAGTGTATTTTTCATTTCAATTATTGTACTTTCAACTCAAGAATTTCTTTTCATTAAAAATATTCTATGTCATCCTAATATTTTCATTTTATTCACACATTATTTCCTTATCTCTTTCCATGTCTTCCTTTAGGTCTTGAGTACCTTTAAGATAATTGTTTTAAAGTCTTCGTATAGTAAGTCTGATAACTCTGCTTCCTCAAGCATATTTTATGTAGATTTATTTTATTCCTTTGTGTGAGGCATATTTTCTTGTTTCTTTAAATGCCTTTTTGTTGTTGAAAGCTGGACATTTGAATCCTATAAAATGGTAATTCTGGAAATCAGATTCTTACCTTTCCCCTAGGTTTGTTATTTGTTTTTGTGGTTGTTGTTATGTGTCTCTATGTCAGGAATCAGTCTCAGATTAAGATTTCAAGTGTTTCCTGAGTCTACATCTTTCCCTGCATATGTATAGTGTCTTTCCCAATTCCACTGTATACATAATTGTTTTTGAATGTCCAAAAAATTAAGTGAAGTTCCTTTAAATCTTGTGGAAGCTACTTCAGCCAGTGGGGTTTGAAACCATGGTAGGCAGGCTGCTTGCTACCATCTTAGCAATCAGAAGCATCCATAATCAGAACACAGAACCCTGGTATCTGGAGGACAAAGAAGTCCTTATTGCTCACTCTGGCTCCAGGAAACCATGCCAAAAATGTGGTTTCCATCACCGCAGCTGCCTGTCACAGGGCTGAGGGATGGAGAATGAGTAGTCACCTTCACACTAAGGGATGATATGCAATGAAATGAACAGCAATTTACCAGATAAACTTTCCTCTGAAAGCTGCTATTGTTAAAATAAGACACAGAGTTTCAAAATAGTCACTTCAGACAATTGCTGCTGGCACAATTGTTGTCTAGATGGAGAGAAATATTCTTGGTGCTTCCTACTCCACCTTTTCCCCAAACTTCATTTTCTATATGTCTTTTTAACATGTTTTATGATATATGCTGTTTTCCTTTTTATTTTAATTAAATATTCCTGTGGAGGATCTGAGGCCAGGCTACTTTTTTTTTTTTTTTTTTTGCGGTACGTGGGCCTCTCACTGTTGTGGCCTCCCCCGTTGTGGAGCACAGGTTCCAGACGTGCAGGCTCAGTGGCCATGGCTCACGGGCCTAGCCACTCTGAGGCATGTGGGATCTTCCCAGACCGGGGCATGAACCGATGTCCCCTGCATTGGCAGGTGGACTCTCAACCACTGCACCACCAGGGAAGCCCCAGCCTACTTTTTATTCTTATATTAATTGTGTGCATTTGTGTGTGTGTGTGTGCTTGTACCTAATAGAATCATTAATTTTTAAAGTTAACTTTATTGGGAGATTCTAAGATTGTTATTCATGGGGTAATTCTTCCTGTAAAATAGCATTCCCTTTCAGTTATTTGTCTTCTTTTCTTATGATTTTTAAAATAATTATATTTTCATAGTTTGTTCTTTTTTTTGTTGTCTTTTTGGTGTACTGCAATCTTGTATATATTTGATCTCCAATGCCTATATTTTTCTATCATTTCTCTCAATCTTTTTTTAATCTTGCTTTTTATAATTCTATTTCCCTTTATCTCATATGTAATTTCTATCTTCCTTATAAAGCTTTCTGCAGTGTCTATTTTTCCTTGACTTATTTATATTTAACTTTTATTTTTAAAAGGGTTCTTTTTTCCTTTTATATCTTATGTTAAGTCTTATCAGCTCCTGGTTTACTTTTCTTACAATCAAGTCATCACCTCCAGGATGTCTGACCATCTCTTCACTTGTTATTATATTTACTTTTGCATTCTTCTTTTATAACTGCAGTTGGTTTACATTTATTAACACTGAGTTATATTTTTCTCTTCTTTACAGTAACTTTTTTGGTGACTATAAAGCAAAGGAAAAATATAAATATATATTTATATGTATGGGGGGTGGTATTATTTCACATATTTTTTCTCTTCTCAGGATTTCACCTTTGATGCTATAGTCACAAACTAATTATTTAAAATATGGTTCTTCACGCTTCCCTGGTGGTGCAGTGGTTGAGAGTCCGCCTGCTGATGCAGGGGACATGCGTTCATGTCCCAGTCCCGGAAGATCCCATATGCTGCGGAGTGGCTGGGCCCATGAGCCATGGCTGCTGAGCCTGCACGTCCAGAGCCTGTGTTCCACAATGGGAGAGTCCACAACAGTGAGAGACCCACATACCACAAGAAAAGAAAAGAAAAAAATATATGGTTCTTCTAGGTAGCTAGGACTCCTTTTCCTCTCAGAAAGTTACCTAGCTTAGGAGGACATAAATTAGCCCAGAGGTCTTCCTCTGATGATCCCCGCAGAGTATACATTTCCTATTTCCCAAGATGCCTATGGCTTTCTGAAGGGGTGTTTCTGTCTCTGTTTGGGTACATTTCAACTTTTCACAGCTTATTTTTTTTTTTCTTAACTTCTCTCTTCACATCTTCACCACTGCAGCCAGTTTATCCATGGTCCTGCTTAACAGCAATTTCTTCTTTCTTGTGGCACCCTAGGTCTCTTTTATTCCTCCTTCCCCATCTGGCAACAAGATTCACTGACTTCTCTGTGCTCCAGAGCAATTACTCTGTGTTCCAAATTAGCTTCTCTATTCATCTGGGTGTTCAAAACCCTCAAATTTCTGCCACTCATAGAACCCTCTCACATTACAAGGTGTTTGGTGACCATATGGTATTATTTCAGTATACTTTCTTGAATTCTCAGTACCCCTAGCTCCAAGCAGTTAACAAGGTGTTGAATTGGACATGACATTACTCTCCACAAGAGGAGAGATTTTGGTAGATATTAAAAATTTTATATTTTTTCCATGTCATTATATTTTTTATCACAATTCAATAAAACAAAGGCATAATTAGAATGGAAAAATTAATAGATTTGATAACAAAGATATTTTTAACTTTATAGTTTGTCAACAGATTTAAGGAAATGGATCTAAACAGATATTTAAGTATGGAACATTTTTTTAAGCACAGAACTTTTAACAAAATATTATTTATAGTAGTAAAAAAACTGAAAACAATGTGAAAATTATGGAAGACTATTTTATGACATAAGAAAGAGCTTATGATATATTGTAATGGAAAACAAAACCACATGTACAACACTCTCACAATTTTATTAAATGTGTACAAACCTCCAGTAATACATAAAAAAAACTGAAAATGGTTTGAGATTTCACAATTTTTTTTATATATTTTGTAAAATTTCTATAACACAGAGTATTGCATTTAAAACTGTGAAAAATAATATTAAATAGAAAAACCCTGAAATTACTTACAGAATAAATTTTAGCAATACTTTCATCATATGCAGTACTAAACATGATTGATATCTTGGGTAGAGTAAGAAAACAAAAGCTATTTAGAGTCACTTTTTAATTTATTATTTCATTCAAAAGCATAAAGGGATAGAGAGAAAGAACTGATTTTCACATTCTGTGTATGGCTTGTGCATAGTGAACATAAGCATTTCTAGAATGTAGAAATACTTACAGGGATGTAGAAATGGTTATATAAAACATGCCTCTCTTTTATACCTGAGGCCAAAATATGGTTTCCTTCCTGTTCTTGATACATGTATATTTCCTTTCATTTATGTAGTATTTAAAGATGGAAGTTCATTGGAAGTTATTGCTCAAAGTCATATGCACCCTTAGGTGTTGTAAAGAGAGTCAGAGCAGGCACCAGATTGCAGATGCAAAGTAAAGCTATATAAAAGAACAAAACGTGTGATGACGGTGTGCTGTGTAAAAGACTGAAGGGAAAATTCCATCTGGAGAATGGCAACCTGAAGATGATATAGAAGGAGAAAGCCCATGAGTTCAGCTGACTGTAAAATGTAAGACTTTAAAAGGGAAGGTTACACAAGAGCTTAACCAATTTAACTTCAGAATCAAATAAAATGAGGGTGAAGTGTTACATTTTCTAAAGGGCTTATTAATATAGTTTTTCTCTTTATTTATGTGAGAATATTTGAAACTCCAAACAACAGTTTCAGCATCTCTACAGGACACCATTGTACTTAGGAGCAGTGCCAAAGATACCTGCTGGAAAAACAAATTATAATCAGTGAAAGCTCAGCAGAGTAGGAAGTAATAGACAAAACAGTATTTTCCTCAAAAACATCTTTAGGTGATTTTTGAAGGAATCAAGATTTCAGTAGAAATTTTTCATCATAGACAGTTAGCAAGCTTTTAATGGCAGTTGCGATATTCAGCAATGATCCTAAACATGCTGTGAAGATAAACTCCTCATCACATAAAAAGTACAAGCCTCCTTGTGCTATAACTTATGATGATATTACACTACAGGTCATCTTCTATGTACAGAGTTCAGTAGCTTGAATATGAGTGCTGTTGTGCTCATGAAAAAATGTAATGGCTATTATAAAGGAATATGGTTTAAACAATGCTCTGAATGTTCCTTGTAGTGTATTCAGGTCAATTTCCTGCTGGTTTCCAGTTTCAGAACAATTTCCTGGAGGTTTCAAATTTTTAGCACTTTCCAGATACCATTTCTTTGGGAAAGGAGAGAAATGGAGAAGAAAAATGGTACTTATTACTAGAGCAATCATGAATGCTCAGCTACAATTGAAAAGCTTAGCATGAACAAGATTCTATGACTGCATCAAAGTATGGTAAGATTTATGTGTTGTAAAGGCTCTTGGCTAAGTACTGGATGCAGTATCATGACATATTTTACTGTCTTGTAAATTACATGATTTACAACATAAGCTTCCCGTCAGCACATTTTTTATTTATTGACTAGAGTGTCAGAAATGTCACAGGAGGCAAAAGTCATCCACAACGAATAATGATTACATTTTTCTAAAATGATACAAACGTTAGCTCTTGGTTGAACAGTTATGCTATGATGCTTCTTATAGCAGTTTCTGTCTTCACTTTTTAAATAGAAAAATAAGGTCAATTTCATTCTTTCTTCCCTCTGCTGAGGCAGCTAGGATAATTGCTTTTTTCACTCATTCTACTTTGTAGGTGTTCACAAGAGGTTTCTATCTACTTTCAATGCACAACGGATTAGGTTACTTTACACCCTTAATATATTGTAACTGTTACTTACCAGCGAGAGAGAAACTGTTGTGCTGGCCTCTTACCTTCATAACTCTAAGAAAAGGCAACATTTCATAAAGGAAGGGACACTGGGCTAGTGAACAGGCAACCAGGGTTTTCTAGCCACTATTGACAGTGATATTCTGCTTCTATTAAAACAACAACAGTAAACAAACAAAAAACAGTATGGAGAAATAGACCAGGAATAGAAATGTTAAAGCTCTGTTACAGTTCTTAGAACACAGCAGGCAGGGCTCTGATGGGTCTGACACCCAGCATGCTGAAAACTGTGCTCATTGCCCCACTTTTGGATCTGGGTGATTTGTATTAATCATCAGTCTTTTATGCTTCAGAAAGTAAACATTCTGAAAACAAGAAGATCGCCTGCTTCATTAAAACACACCACAACTTCAAATGTTCTCCTTTTTTTCAAAAGGTCTAATGAATTGCAATGTACCACAGTATTTAAAACAAGTAGCGGGGCTTCCCTGGTGGTGCAGTGGTTGAGAGTCCGCCTGCCGATGCAGGGGACACGGGTTCGTGCCCTGGTCCAGGAAGATCCCACATGCCGTGGAGCGGCTAGGCCCGTGAGCCATGGCCGCTGAGCCTGCGCGTCTGGAGCCTGTGCTCCGCAATGGGAGAGGCCACAGCAGTGAGAGGCCTGCATACCACAAAAAAAAAAAAAAGTAGCATATTTAGGGCTTGATGATAATATATATCAAAATATTGTCACTGACAGGAATCCTTGGGGAAATGGGTTTATCTTTGTGTGACGAGATTCTGACTCTTCTTGAAACTCACCTGTTTGCTGTTGCTTCCACCTTAGTAGCCTGTAATAGCAATCTGTGTAGTGTTTGGTAAAATAAATAAGTAAATCCTTTCATCAGCTTGTGCCAGGGAAAACACATGGAAACCCAAGCATTCAATTTTCAAGGAGTTTGTGACTTGTGCATCCCAGTCCATGACCCAACCTACTTTATTTCATACACTTAGAGCAAAACTTTTAAAAACTTCTCTTTCTTCATTCTTTCCAATTATTTCCTCTTATTCTATCTTAAATCAATTTAAATAAATCTTTAGTTCCCAACCCTCCATCAAAACTGCTCTTATCAAGCTCCATATTTTTCAGTCTAATGGCTAGTTTTCTGTGCTCATCTTATTTAGATTGACCCATAAGAAACATGATATTTGGCCATCGTGGACCCAAAACAATAGTGATTTTGTATACTTTAATCTCTCTTAACCTAAGAGGAACATTTTATTTGGTTGTACTTCCCACTTTCTTGAAATATGTTCTTTACTTGGCTTCCAAACCACCACACCCTCCTGGTTTTTCTCCTACTTCGCTGCCCTCCAGCTCAGTCTTCTCACCAGCTCCTCCCAGTCTCTCCAACCTATAATCACTGTGTCCCAAGACTCAGACCTTAAATGGGATCTATTCTCTATTTGCATATGTTCCCTTGGTGATCTCATCTGGTCTTGTGAGTTTAAATATCACCTCTTTGCTGATGATTCCCATCCCAGCTCTCTACCCATAGTTGATATTTGTACAACTATCCAAGTTGAATCTACTTGGATTTTAATTGGTATGCCAACCTAACATGTCCAAAACTATTTTTTCAGTTGAAGTATAGTTGATTTACAATGTTGTGTTGGTTTCAGTTGTACAGCAAAGTGATTCAGTTATACATACATATATACCTATTTTTTTCAGATTATTTGCCCTTACAGTGTATTACAAAATATTGTGTATAGTTCCCTGTGCTATACAGTAGGTCCTTGTTTTTCTATTTTATATATAGTAGTATGGATCTGTTAATTCCAGATTCCAAATTTATCCCTCCCCCCTTTCCCCTTTGGTAACCATAAGTTTGTTTTCTATGTCTGTGAGTCTATTTCTGTTTTGTATATGAGTTCATTTGTATCATTTTCTTTTAGATTCCACATATAAGAGATATCATATGATATTTGTCTTTGTCTGGCCTACTTCACTTAGTATGATAATCTCTAGGTCCATACATATTGCTGCAAATGACATTATTTCATTTTTTATGGCTGAGTAATATTCCATTGTATATATGTACCACTTCTTCTTTATCCATTCATCTGTTGATGGACATTTAGGTTGCTTCCATGTCTTAGCTATTGTAAACAGTGCTTCAATGAACATTGGGGTACATGTATATTTTCCATTTATGTGTTTTCTGGATGTATGCCCAGGAGTAGAATTGCTGGATCATAAGGTAGCTCTATTTTTAGTTTTTAAAGGAACTTTCATAACTCTCTCCATAGTGGCTGCACCAATTTACATTCCCATGAATGGTATAGTAGGGTTACCTTTTCTCCACACCCTCTCAAGTATGTATTATTTGTAGATTTTTGATGATGGCCATTCTGACCAATGTGAGGTGATACCTCCTTGTAGTTTTGATTGCATTTCTCTAATGATTAGCAATGTTGAGCATATTTTCATATGCCTTCTGGCCATCTGCAAGTTTTATTTGGAGAAACGTCTATTTAGACCTTCTGCCCATTTAAAACTTTTTTTTTTGATTGGACCCCTACCCATGCTGCTAAACTTATTTATTCTACCTGTTTTCCACCTTATCATCTTTCTAGTGTTCACAAATCAGCCTTCTGGTTTCTCAAGTCAAATTTTTCAAATCATCCTCCACCTCCATTACTCCTCACTTTCTCCCACACTTTAGATTCAATTCATCAAAAAATACCATTAACTGTATTTTCAGAATATATCCAGAATATAATTCTTTTTATCACCTTTCCTGCTTCTACTCTGATCCTAGTCACTATTATCTCTCTCCTGTATTATTTAATCATCTAGATTGGCCTCCCTTTTTCCACCAGTTCTGCTGTTAGATTTCTTCAACACCACAGTCCAGGTGATTCTGTATCAGTATAAATCAGATCATCTCAGTTTAGAGCCCTTCAGGGGCTTCTGTCCCATTCATTTATATTGTAAAGTCTTTATATTATAAAGGCTTATATTGCTGAAGGCCTACCTGATAAGTCCCTTTAGCCTTCTGATCTCAGCTCCTAATCCACAAAGCAACAGCCACACAATAGTTATGAATATTTGATTATCTAGGGTCACATCTCCCAATTAAGCAACTGATTCCCAAATTGGCTATATAGCAGAGTCATACAGAGAGCATTTACAATATGCTGACATTAATCCAACATATAATGTCCAAATTAACCTCAGGACCTTGACACTTATGGTCTTTCCCAGAAGCCACATAACTTGCTCCCTTACCTCCTTGATCAAGTATCACTTTCACACTGAGGCCCACTTTGCTAGCTTTTTAAAAATTCACCCTCCTACACAGATACATTCCCCATTGCCATTTCATGCTTTGCATTTCTCCATAGTCCTTATCACAATACAATATATTAAATATTCTGCTTTTATCTTTGTTTCTATCCCACTATAATAGATGGTGTCAGGGCCTTGACCATACTTCCTCAGCACTCCCCATTCCTTCCATGCCTACATCACCCTACTGCAAGCACCTGAAGCTCCCTTCCTGAAGATTTCCTTTCAACCCCATATGGCCAGCAGTAGTGGGATTTGGTAAAGTTGGAGAATAAATACTCCAGCACATGAGAGTGGGATAACGTTGATTAATATTATATACTATCTTCCAGAGTTCCCCTGTGGAATCTAACCTCAGTTGCCCTCAGGGATAACCTATACCCACACTGGGCTTCCATATATCCCCTACCTCACTCACCCATCCTCCTACAGGTACCTTCTGAAATGATCTCCAAATAAACTATTTTATTCAAAGGGTCTGCTTCTGGGGAGATCCACCCTAGGATATATCCCAAGAGCCCATCTTCCTTTAAGGGAGAAGGATTTTTGGTCTGTTTTACTTTACTGATTTATCTCCAATGACTAGAGCAGAGCCTGGATCACAGTAGAAACTTCATAAGTATTTGTTGGATCAATGAATCTCCATTATAGAACATCACTTGACTCTACTTTGAGCACAGTCAGGGCATGTTATTGCAATAACTAATTTACAAGTAATCTGCTCATACCAAAAAGCATTTCCTACAAGTCTCAACTGCCAGTGATTCTGGTATGTTAAGTTTTGAAAAATGTGGAGATTTTGTAGAATTTGTAGATTGGGGCAAAAAGAAAAATTTATATTAAAAAAGAGAAATTTATATGACAATAATGATTTTCAATCTTGATTGCACAGTAGAATCACCTTGTTGCAATTTACAAATTTCTGATTTCTGGACTTCAGTCTTCCTGAATCTAGATTCTGTTGATCTGGAGTAGAGTGCATAAATATATTTTTAATGTACTCTTAATGATCCTGATGCATAACTAAGTTTGGGAACCACTTGCTTACCTAGAAGAAGCAAGTCTAAGTAATCAAGTACTTAAACAATATGATACTTCAGAAGAGAAGTATAAATGCCTTAAATATTTTCAATTGTATTTAAACAAGCATCAAAAACATTACTTTAAAAAAATACTAACACTTAAAACATCTATGGAAGTAATGTTTTCATTATATGAAATATTTATTATTTTTCTATAAAGTTGCAATTCCTTTTCCTTTGGGCTAGAAAGGAGAATGTGAAACTAATAAATACATGTATGAAGGAAAACTTTTAACTTTCATATAAGTTAAGGCATTGAACACCCATACAAATACAGTAAAAAGAATACCACTGTAATTTTTTGAAGAGTCCAAGGGCTGTATTTTTCTTCAAACTTAAGTATCATAGAGACCAGAGTTTCCAGTATCTCTCCATTAAATATAAATGAAAGGAAAAAATCAAGTACACATTTTATATGTTACATATAAATCGCCTGGTTGGCACATGTTTCATCACCAGTAATTACTATCTTAAGGATTAATATACTTGCCTCTTGCTGGTCTGGATAAGAAAAAAAAGTTAAAGATATAACTTTATATTCTCTTCATATTTCCAGTGTAATTGTCCACACTCAAAACAAAAGGAAGTGGATTAGAAAACCAAATGTCATTACAAGTAAATTAATTGCTCTTACAGAAGCAATAAAGTCTTTATTCCTTTGAGTTACCTCCTTGTCACATTGAAAAAAAAAATCAAGTAAAAGCCATGCCCAGTCAGTCCAGTAGTGACCCTTGGGGAAGACTGTGTTTTGAATCCTAATTATACAAATAAAGAAAAAATCATCGTGCTTCCCTGGTGGCGCAGTGGTTGAGAGTCCGCCTGCTGATGCAGAGGACACGGGTTCGTGCCCCGGTCTGGGAAAGATCCCACATGCCGCGGAGCGGCTGGGCCCGTGAGCCATGGCCGCTGAGCTTGTGCATGCGGAGCCTGTGCTCCACAGCGGGAGAGGCCGCAACAGTGAGAGGCCCACGTACAGCAAAAAAAAAAAAAAAAAAAAAAAAAAAAAAATCATCAATAAACTGATCCAGGGAGTTTCTCTAATGAGGCAAACAAGTCATTTTCTAGTATCAAATGGCACTTGTTTCCTAGGAGAAGAAGAAGAAATATTTCAGGTCTTCCTAAGAGTCTTCTTCTTATCCAACAGAGTCTGAGTTTGTACAAAAATAAACAAGATTACGTGAGTTAAAGAAGGAAATTTTTGTTTCTCCATATCTCTCTCTCTCCCCTCTTTAGCAGGAAAACCAGGGGGGCTTATTACAGGGAGAACTAAAGAGTTGTAGGAAACTGAGACTCCATCCTTATGCACACAGACTTTCTCACTCCCAGTCCCAGAACAGAAGCAGCAGATTTAAAAGTACCAGCCTGTCAAGAACACATCAGACACCACCAGCCTGCAGCACGGACCAGTTCCAGACCCGACCCCCACCAAGGTGGTAGCCACCAGCAAGCCCCTGGAGAAGCCACTGTTGAACTGGGCTTTGGCTCCAGCCCCTTTGGCTCAAGCCCCTCCTCTTGCCAAGGTGACAGCCACCAGTGTCCCTGGGGGAGGATGCAGCTTGCACATGGATCCAGTTCTGACCCTTCTGAGTCCACCCCTCACCCCTGCCAAGGTGGTGACTGCCACTGAACTCTGGGAGAGTCTGCAGTTCACACCCAGCCTCTTCCCTAGCCCCTCTTGCTCTCTATCCCAGTCCCCACCAAGGCATCAGAGGCTGTTGTGCCTGGGAAGAGGCCCGAGCTCACATCGGGCTATATTATAGCCACTTTGTCTGCATTCCTGACCCTGTCAAGGCAGCAACTCCCAGTACATCCTGGGAGAAGCCATGGCCTATGCTGGACTTGGCACTAAACCCACCCCCAGCTCAAGCCAATCCCTGCCAAGGTAATGACCCTGCACATACTGGACAATGCTCGCTTCAGATCCAGCTCTCTCACCAAAGCCACTGGACACACACAGACTACAGGAGGATGCTCCTCCAGAAGAATACATCTTCAAGACTGGGGTAAGTAACTGTTTCACCTAATTTCAAAGAGAAAAACAGAAAAAAGTCAAGCAAAATGAGAAGACAGGAATGTGTTCCAAATGAAAGAGCAAGATAAAACCACAGAGAAAACCCAAATGAAACAGTGATAAGTAATGTACCTGTTAAGAGTTCAAAATAACAGTCATAATAAATCTCACTGAACTTGGGAAAAGCTTAGAGGAACAGAGTGAGAACTTCAACAAATAATTAGAAAATATAAAAAATAAACGATCAAAGCTGAACAATACAATAACTGGAATCAAAAATACACTAGAAGGAATCAAGTATTTAGTGATTCAGAAGGATGCATAAATGACCTGAAAGACAGAATAGTGGATATCACTGAACCAGAACAGCAAAAGAAAAAAATTACAATACAAATAATTTAAGGGGTCTCTGAGACCACATCAAGCATACTACACATTTTAATTATAGGGGTCCCAGAAGGAGAAGAGAGAGAGAAATTGGAAGAAAACTTATTTGATGAAATAATGGCTGAAAACTTCCTTAACATGAAGAAGGAAAAGGATATCCAGGTCCAGAAAGCACAGAGTCCTAAAAAGAAGAACTCGAAAGATCCACAACAATTCTTACCATAATTAAAATGACAAAAGTTAAACATGAAGAGACAATTTTAAGGCAGCAAGAGAAAAACAAAGAGTCCCATACAAGGGAATCCCCATATGGCTATCAGCTGATTTTTCAGCAGAAACTATGCAGGCCAGAAGGGAGAGGCATGATATATTTAAATTGATGAAAGGGAAAAACCTACAACAAAGAATACTCTGCCCAGCAAGGTTATCCCTCAGAATTGAAGGAGAGAGAAAGATTTCTCCAGGCAAACAAAAACTGAAAGAGTTCATCATCACTAAACTGGTCTTATAAGAAATTGTATAGGGTCTTCTTTAAGTGAAAAATAAAAGATCATAATGATAAATAAGAAAATATATGAAGGAAAACAATCTCACTGGTAAAGGCAAATATATAGTTAAAGCAGTGGATCAACTAATTTAATAAGCTAGTATGATATCAAAATAAAAAAGTCATAATATCAATGGTAACTACATTGACAGTTAAAGAATACACCTAAAGATGTAAAATATGACATCAAAAACATAAAACATGAGGAGGGAGTAAAAAATGTAGAACTTCATGAATATGCAAGAGCTTAAATAATTATCAGTTTTAAGTTACATATATATATATCTCCATAATACCCTCCAGGTTCATCCATGTTGTCACAGATGGCAAGATTTCATTCTTTTCTATGGCTGAGTAATATTCCATGTTCAATTACTTCTACAGGGTCTGTATCTAAAATTAGAAATATCATATCTAAAAAGCATGCTGCATTAGTTTGTTAGGCAAGGCTGCCACAACAAAATACTACAGACTAGGTGATTAAACAACAAAAAAAAATTACTATTTTCTCACAGTTCTGGAGGCTGGATATCTGAGATCAAGGTGTCAGGAGATTTGATATCTTTCAAGGCCTCTCTTTGTGGGTGGCAAATGGCTGCCTTTTGCTGTGTCCTCACATGGCCCTTCCTCTGTGTGCTTACCTCCCCAGGGTCAAGTTGTGTGTCCAAATTTCCTCTTCATATAAAGACTCCAGTTAGATTTTTTAAGGCCCACCCACATGATCTGATTTAACTTTAATCACCTCTTTAAACATCCTCTCTCAAAATACAGTCACATTTTATGGTACTAAGGGTTAGGATTTCAATACATGAATTTTCAGGAAACACAATTCAGCCCCTAACATATGCTATTTAAAAATATTTACAAAATAATTCCAAACTGCATAGTCAACAAATTAGAGCCAATTAATACTCTCACTGGCAGTGTACAGTTCCATTTCCTCACATTTTTACCTGTATTGTCAATCATTCAATTTTCTGATTCTTTCTCATGTGGATGCTTAGCTAGAAACAACCAAGGAATGGCCTTTGTCTCCATTTATTTTTTTTTCTTTTGTTTTACACATTTTTGCTATCATGTTTCTTGAATCCAGTTATAATCTATGATAGGATATTATGTCTTTGTTTCAGGCCTTACCACTCTTTCTTAAAAAGTGTATATATTGCAATTGTTCAAAGTCCATTTTAGGTTTAATGTATACAACCTATACATTTTTGTTTGCTTTACAATATCCTGCAAGATTCTGGCTTCTATTTATTTACTGCCAGGAAAGGACTGTCATGCCAGTTATACTACATTTCTGCTCTTTTCTTTTTATTTATATTCACTCAGCTACCTGTATATTATGCTTGTGTTTCAATTTTTATCATCCTTTAATTTCTGTGGGACACATAATATTCAGATTGCTTCCCAGCCAAATATATACCCATTGTGAAGGCACATGCTTACTCTTAGACTTTTTGTGTAAAACTATAAAGTATTCTATCTGATTGTAGTTTTAAATTATTTTATTATTTGCATCATGATGGTCACAAATATTGCATACCTCCATGTGATCTGAAAAGAATATCTTTGGTTTTCTCTTCTCAAAGCTAAACTTTTTCTAGGCTCTGCAGGAAAATATTTTTAGACCTCTCAATATCTTTACTTTTCTCCCTAAGGTCTCATATTTATACAATTATCAATGTATTTTTGAAGACAAATAGCTTGGTTTCATGCCTACTGACCATATTTATGTCAACATCTTATCATCTCTTATTTGGACACATGTAAAATATTCCTATCAGAATTCCCAACAAGTTGTTCATCTCTAATTTCCTCCATCATCTTCAGTGCTGACAAAATTATCTTTAAAAGAAAGGTGTGGCCACTTTATGTTCCTGCATTAAAATTTCTTTGACTCCACATTTGAATGAATTCCAATATAAGATATTCCCATCTGGCACCAAATTTTCTCTCCATATCCAACTTCAAACATCCCTCTCTCCTTATCTCAAGTCACATGGGAAACATTTCCCATGGCTTCCATAACACAACATAACTTTTGAAATGATACACTTGCTAAAATAAAACACACTTAAAAAATTATTCTTCTGAGAAACCAACATCTATTCTTCAAGACCCAAATCAAATATCATCTTACTATGTAAACTCAAGGAAAATTAAATCCTGCCTTCTCTGTGCTTTCACAGTGTTTTATTCCTATGTAATATTTATTACATCATATCTAAATTGTATGTTTATTTATCTTGTGTCTGTAATTTATCATATGTTTTTCCAAGGCAATGACCATGATGTATTATCAGTGCTGTTCACAGTAAGTATTCAGTGAGTGTTGAATGAATGGATAATGTGGTCAAACTACTATAAAATATAACCACATTTTTTTCTATTATATAATGGAGTCTTAGAAGGTACTTGTCTTTTCATTTATATCATATTGTACCTTTCCTCTAATTCTGAATTGATAAGGCTGCCTCTTAATTATCTATAGATCTCTATGAGTATATTCTCTTTCTCAGTAATTATACAGAAACATTAAAAAAAATTAGAAAAACACTTTCCATTCCTTAATGCTTGGTTTAGTGAAAAGAACATTAATGCTGGAAGATTTTTAGGAAGCAGTTTCTTGAGTCTGACAGATTATTTCTCCTAAAGAACCAACTATTTCTATCACATTATGGTATTTAAGGGAAACACATGGTGTATAAAGTTCAAAAAACATGTATGTCTATCAGATAGCATCCAAAAATTAGAATACATTTTTAAAACCTACTTACATCTTAGGAAAAAGAAATATAGTCTGTAATTCAATTGTGAAGAACTGGATCAAACATGAAATAAAATTTTAATAAGCAAATTTGGGAAAGTATGTCAATTCACAAAGGTATAACAACTCACTGAGTCTATGAATGATGCAAAATGGAGATTTATCATTAGCTATAAAGCAAATACTTTAGTGATACCACGAATGCGTAGCTTTAGTTTTCATCCTGCTAAGAAATAACCATGTGAATTCAGAAATTTATTGCTATTATTCAGAAATGCATAACTCTTACTTCTGAGCACTTTTTTCTTTCTGCTGGCAAAGTGCTACTTATTAGCCACAAAGTTACAATTTTGCAAACCTGGAATTTGATTAGTTCTATTTGACAGATAATTCACTGGGAGGAAACTATAGTATAAGGCTAACCATTTTTGAAAGCACAAATTTATGGAAATTGCCTACATCTTATCAGTAGAAGCTAAGTGAACTCATGAAAAGAAGCATAAACATATATGACTCATTTTAAGGCAGTAGTTTCCAGACACTTTTGATCCATGAACTGCTTAAAGATATTTGTTTTTTCTGGATTAATCAAAAGATAGATACAAGACTCTGACAAATTCAGATACAAATAATCACCTCTATTAGTTATTAAGCTGATGATCCCAGAGAATATGAGTTTATGTCTGTTGGCTGAGTTGACTTGATATCACTTTATCCATGAATGAGATAGACTTACCTGTAGGGGCAGCGTAAACCAGAGGCTTCCTCCTTGGAGAAACTATACCTTCAAAATCACAGCACAAGAGAATTGTGTCCATTTTTTTTTTCCTTTTAATGTTCCTGGGATCTGTAGGTGTGTTTCTTGAGGGTGAGTGATTCTCCAAACATAGAAAAAGATGCATGCCCAGTTTCTCCCCCCAAGCTCCAAAAGAAATTGCTCCTCCTCTCCTGGGTAAAGAATACCACTCAGCCATAAAAAGAAACGAAATTGAGTTATATGTAGTGAGGTGGATGGACCTAGAGTCTGTCATACAGAGTGAAGTAAGTCAGAAAGAGAAAAACAAATACCGTATGCTAACACATATATATGGAATCTAAGAAAAAAAAAAAAGGTCATGAAGAACCTAGGGGTAAGACGGGAACAAAGACACAAACCTACTAGAGCATGGACTTGAGGATATGGGGAGGGGTAGGGTAAGCTGTGACAAAGTGAGAGAGTGGCATGGACATATATACACTACCAAACGTAAAATAGATAGCTAGTGGGAAGCAGCCGCATGCCGCAGGTAGATCAGCTCGGTGCTTTGTGACCACCTAGAGGGGTGGGATGTGGAGGGTGGGAGGGAGGGAGACGCAAGAGGGAAGAGATATGGGAACATATGTATATGTATAACTGATTCACTTTGTTATAAAGCAGAAACTAACACACCATTGTAAAGCAATTATACTCCAATAAAGATGTTAAAAAAAAAGAATCAGAGAGACCAGCAGTGGTGTGTTAGGGAAGCTCTTTCCACATGGTAGCAAGAAAAGTGGAAGACAGGTGTTTTACAGTAATCCTTACTTTTACGGTTCCTATATAAAGATATTGAAAACAATAATCTGCTATTGATAACACTTTATGATCACTGGGGGAGGGGGCCTGGTGTCTGGTTCCTGAACTGTCCTCTCAGTCTTCCCCAGATTCTGCAGACCTATCCTTTATTACACATTGTCATGTACCCTGTGCTGGCCTCTCCTGCTCACATCTGAGTCCTTGCCGCAATCCCTGTTCACCTTGTGTCACCTGGATTTTCCCATGACTACAGATCCTAAATCTAATCCAGTACTTCTCAAACTCTTTGTGATGAAGGGTGAGGATTTTTTTTTAATTTCAATTTATAGCTGATGTTTAATTTTGCGAAATGCA
This sequence comes from Hyperoodon ampullatus, assembly GCF_949752795.1. Taxonomy (NCBI): domain Eukaryota; kingdom Metazoa; phylum Chordata; class Mammalia; order Artiodactyla; family Ziphiidae; genus Hyperoodon; species Hyperoodon ampullatus. The sequence goes on along the minus strand of NC_136920.1, from coordinate 43,227,927 downwards.
ATGGAAATGAATTACTAGAAAAATGACCATATGTTGGATGCCATGTCAATTTCAAATTAATAGTTTCTAAATACTTACCTTAAGTTCTCTCTTTTAGTAGTTAGGTCTCAGTGCTGATTCTCAAACTTTGAATCAGCCTTGAATACCTGGAATAAATCCCACTTGGTAGTAATACATAATTCTTTTAATACATTTTTGGACTCAATTTGCTAATAATTTTTGAGGATTTTTGCATCTATATTCATTTGAGATATTCGTATGTTGTTTTCCTTTCCTCTAATGTTTTTATCTGGTTTTGGTATTAGGGTAATGTTGATTTCATAGAATTAATTAGAGGATATTACTTCGACTTTTATTTTCTGACAGAAGTTGTAGAGAATTGGTATAACTGCTTTCTTAAATGTCTGGTAGAATTTATTAGTGAACCCACTTGGCCTGGTGCTTTCTTTTTTGAAAGCTAGCAATTGTAGATTCAAATTATTTACTAGATATAAACTTATTAAGATTTTCTACTTCTTGTGAGTTTTGCCAGATTATGTCTTTCAATGAATTGTTCCATTTCATCCAGGTATCAAATTTGTAGCCATAGAGATGTTGTTCATAGTATTCTTTTAGCCATAGAGTTGTTCATAGTATTCTTTAATTACACTTCTAATGTCTCTGGGATCTGTAATGATGTTCCTTCTTTCATTTCTGATATTAGTTATTTGTCTCATTTTAAAATTTTTTAGTTAGCCTGGTTAGAGGCTTATAGATTCTATTGATCTTTTCAAAGAACCAGCTTTTGAAGTCATTGACTTTCGCTATTGATTTTATGTTTTGATTTCATTGATTTTTACCCTAATCCATATTATTTCTCTTCTTTTGCTTAGTTTTTGTATTTAATTTACTCTTCTTTTCCTAGTTTCCTAAGGTGGAAACTTAGATTTTTGATTTTAGATCTTTCTTCTTTCTGGTATATGTATTAAATGTATTCAATAAATTTTCCTCTAAGCACTGCTTTTGATGCATCCCACAAATTTTGACGAATTGTGTTTTCAGTTTCATTGAATTCACATACTTTTAAATTTCTATTGAGATTTCTCTTATGATCCATGTGTTACTTAGAAGTGTGTTGTTTAGTCACCATATATTTTGGGATTTTCCACCAGGTATTTTGGTTTTTAGTTTAATTCCATTGTAACCTGAGAACAGATATTATATGATTTCTATTCTTTTAACTATATTTAGGTGTGTTTCATGGCCCAGAATGTGATCATATTGGGGAATATTCATATAAGATGGCTAAAAATGTGTATTCTGCAGCTGTTAGATGAAGCAATCTATACATGTTCATTATATCCAGTGGATTGATAGTACTGTTAAGCTTAACTATGTCCTTACTGATTTTCTGCCTGCTAGACTCATCCATTTCTGATAAAGGGGTATTGAAGTCTCCAGTTACAATGATGGATTCATCTATTTCCTCTTGCAGTTCTATCAGTTTTTACCTCATGTATTTTGATATTCTGTTTTTAGGCAAATACACATTAAGGATTGTTAGGTAAATACTCATTAAGATTTGTTATGTCTTCTTGGAGACTTGATCCCTTTATCATTATGCAATGACCAAATAAGTTGTGATTCTGTGTATTTGCCTGTGGGTCTCTACAATTTTGTGGGCAGTGGTTTTCCTTGTGACTGTAAGACCTTCACTTACAGATAAGAAGAATTGTTGACTTTTTTTAGTTTGGTCAGCGTTTTACTTGTTGTTAGGACAGAGTGGTGACTTCCAAACTTTTACATGCCATAACCAGAAACAAAAAGACATTTTTTAATTTAAAAAAATAATAGAGAAAGTTGGTTACACAGAGGTTGAAGAGTAAAACAATAAATGAAACACTGAGGCAACAAATAATGATTGCAGGAAGCAGCTACTAACCCTAGACCTGAAGATACAAAGAGAAGAGTTTAGGTTGGGTTATCAGAACCTAGGAATTTAGAGGATAGATTCTGTACATCTGGATTTAAATCTCTATAGCTGATACCCCTGATAAAACTCAATAAATTTGACTCTGAAATTAGCCAAAGAAGCAATGATGGGTCCCAAGTGCCAGGGAAAGAGCTATTGCCAGGGTGATATTAAAAGAAATGGTTAAAAAGACAAAAGAGTGTGTCCCTTCTCTCCTCCACCTGCCTACTAGTATCTCCCTGGTGCACCACCGCATCCCTTTGATATGATCTAACATGAAGCACCTGGTAAAGCATAAATCTTGTTTACAAATCTGAGGCCCAGAATTGCAGAGCAAAGGGTACAAGAATGGACCTGAAGCTGAGAGAACATTGAAACATAGGATCCAGCTCTATTTTGTCCAGAGGTCTATCAGTGGTCCAGTGAAATTTATTTAAAAGTCTATCCCCCTTTACACATTTTTGAGATTCACATTTATCATATACTAAAGTTTCACTGAGTATTTGATTCTGTTTCTGGACTTTATACTGTTCCAGTAGGTGTTTTGATTTGTTTTCTTTTTTGTTTGTTTTTTAAAGTATCAGCACCACACTGCCTTAATTATTGAGGATTTATAGAGACCTATTTTTTTTTAAATACAGGTGTTCTCAAGGATTCTGTCTTTATTAATATGCTCTCATTTTATACTTTCCCTTGATGATTAAATACATACTCATTATTTCAGCTACTACTTATGAACTGGTAACTGGCAAAAATATATCACTAAAATAGGTAACCCTCCAAAGTTTCACATATAAACTTCCTAGTAAACATCTCACCCTGAATGTCTCACAAAGTCCCTCAATCTTTAGAAGGTCCAAGTTAAACCTAAATAAATCATTATCCTCTTTATCTCAACAGGTTTGAACTTTATACATATTCTTCCTCTTGATTCATTATCTTGGTGAAAGATAAAACTGTATCTAGCGGATTAAACTAGAAACTAGAAATCATCTACTCTTCTCCTCCTATTATCCCAAGTTCTGATCTAATCATGTTCCACAGCCTGTAGATCTATCTCTTAAATATCAAGTCCCCTCATTTCCCTCCATGCTTATCATGTTCTCCCAAGAACATTGTAATAACGTTCCATGGGCCTTCATACCTCTAGTGTTGCCTGTTGAACATCTTTATTCCATAAAGCTCCAGACTGATCATTCCAGCTTCAAAATCTGATCATGTTTCTTTTACTTCAAATCTATCAGTAACCTACCACTACATTTAGGTTAAGATCTTATCTCCTTGGTGTAATTTATAGTCTCATTTTCTGGCCTGTGCACATATTTCCTGTCTAATTACTCACTATTTACCCCACATGTCTGCAATTTTCCTAAGCTGATTTTCTTCTTCCTTGCGTTTTTTTCCTCTGATTATGGCATTACTTTTGTAATCAGGATCACACAGGTTAATACAAACTTGTTTTCAAGACCAGGTAGAGTTCACACTATCAGCAAATTTTTTTTTTCATTTTTTTTTTCATTTTTTTTGCGGCACGCGGGCCTCTCACTGTTGTGGCCTCTCCCATTGCGGAGTACAGGCTCCGGACGTGCAGGCTCAGCGGCCATGGCTCACGGGCCTAGCCGCTCCGCGGCAAGTGGGATCTTCCTGGACCAGGGCACGAACCCATGTCCCCTCCATCTGCAGGCGGACTCTCAACCACTGCGCCACCAGGGAAGCTCTATCAGCAAATTTTTTATTTTTATTTTTTGGTAATAAAATATATGTAACATATACTATTTTAAGCATTTCTAAGTGTACAGTTCAGTGGCATTAAGTACATCTACATGATCAATGTCCAGTACATTTTTATCTTCCCAAACTGAAACTCTGTACCCAGTAAACAATAACTCCCCATTCTCTGGACCTAGCTCCTGGCAAACACCATTCTACTTTCTGTCTCTATGAATTTGACCACCTTAGGTACCTCATAGAAGTAGGAACGTATATTGTTTGTCCTTTTCTGACTGACTTATTTTACTTAGTGTAATGTCCTTAAGGTTCAACCATGTTGCAGCATGTCAGAATTATTTTTATAAGACTAAGTAATATTCCATTGTAAGTGTATATCACACTCTGTTTACCCATTCATCTGTTGATGGGCATGTGGTTTATTTCCAAATGTTGTTTATTGAAAATAATGCTGCTATAAACATAGGTGTACAAATACCTGTTTGAGTCCCTGCTTTAACTTTTTGGTTACATAACCAGAGTAGAATTTCTAGATCATATTGTAAATATCATATGGTATTTTTTAATTTTTTGAGGATCCCCTATACTCTTTTCCATAGCTGCACCATAATACATTCCAACCAGCAATGCACAAAAGTCCCAATTTATCCACACCCTTGTTAACACTTTGTTATTTTCTGGGTTTTTTTTTTTTTTTAATACTAGCCATCCTAATGGGTGTGAAGTGGTATTTCATTGTGGTTTTTGACTTGCATTTCCCTAAGGATATTGTGCATCTTTTCATGTGCTTACTGACCATTTGTATATCTTCCTCAGAGAAATGTTTATTCAAGTGCTTTGCTCAATTTAAATCTGCTTGGTTTCTTTTGTAGAATTGTAGGAGTTATTTATATATTCTGGATATTAATCCCTTAATCAGATATGATTTGCAAATATTTCCACTCATTCTGTGGGGTGTTTTTCACTCTGTTGATAATATCTTCTGATGTACAAAAGTTTTAAATTTTGATGTAGTCCAATTTATCTATACTTCTTCTTTTGTTTCTGTGCTTTTGGTATCATATCCAAGAAATTCATGCAGGGGAAGACCTTCACTAATTAGCAGGGCATGTTCTGAGACTTGATGTCAGCCTAGGGTAAATGCTAAAATTTTCTCAGGCTTTTTCTGAGCATGTGTTATTCCTGGGCCTTAATATGTGCTTTTCACCAGTTCCCTGGTATACACAGCTGCATTTAATTGTCTTAATTTCCCTAGAATTCTCACACCTGCTTCTTCTTGGGGCTTTAGCTGTTCTATTGTATTTCCCAATCAATAATCTCTTGCCCCAGGCATCTGCGGGTCTTTAGCCCTCTTGAGAGATTTTCATAAGCTATGCCAGCTTCTGGAGTCTTTTCCCAGCCAGACATCTGATCTCTGCCACATTTGATCCTGAGCTACATGACACAGAGACCAATCAGGAAGCCCCCAAACAGGTTAGAACACTGCAAATTAGGCTCACTTTGCTCTTTCAAGATTTCAAAAGGTAACCTGGTTGGGCTGCTACTTCCTTCAAACCACCCTGTGCTCTGCAGGAGGGAGTGGAGCAAGGGCGAGCAAAAGTGCTACAGAATATTCCACCACTGTGAATTTGACTCTTTCTTGATTGAGTGCTCAGTTGGCTACTGCAGATTCCTGACTGATTTCCAGAGCTCTACAAAGTCACGTTAACCAGTCTCTAGTTGTTTATTGGATATTTCCATGTGGGAAAAAGAGCCTGGAACTTCCTAGTCTGCCATTTGCTCCAGGTTCTCCCACCAGTGTTTTTAATATCTGCATCTACAATGTCCAGGAACATAGAGAACAAAGAATAGTCAGATAAAGGAAAAGAAAGGTGGGGATGTGTAGTACCAGGACTAGAGCAACTGGGCCTTTGGTTATTTGCTTCTCAGTAGATTGTCATATTGCTCGTTTCAAAATGAAGTCTTGTTTAATATCATTTATCATGATTTTTTTTTTTTTTTTTTTTTTTGCAGTATGCGGGCCTCTCACTGTTGTGGCCTCTCCCGTCGCGGAGCACAGGCTCCGGACGCACAGGCTCAGCGGCCATGGCTCACGGGCCCAGCCGCTCCGCGGCATGTGGGATCCTCCCAGACCGGGGCACGAACCCGTGTCCCCTGCATCGGCAGGCGGACTCCCAACCACTGTGCCACCAGGGAAGCCCCATTTATCATGATTTTACCAAGAATACAACTCATATTGTGACAGATGATTGCTATTGACATCATCTTCCATAAAATGTCTAAAGCCTACAGTGCTAGGGATGAAATTTCTTCTGTTTAGAGTATTTTAACATATATAGTCTTGGTCGTCTAACAGAAAATTCAAGTTCCATGCCCCAATATAGCGGTGTGTAGGTATTTTCAGCCCACTGGCCCCCATACTCCAAATAATACTAATATTGGCAGCTGCCTATTTCACTTATGGATTAATGTGTTTATGGAAAGGGGAGATAGCTAGATACAAAGATTCATTTAAATTATAAATGCAGATAAAATTACAGATAAGGATGTTTCTTCTCTCCCTGTCCTCCCAGAATCAAAGAACATGATGCCATGTGTATAATCAGTGACATATTTTACTGCTCATGACAGAAAGCTGTGGAAATAATGGCAGATGTCCCTTAACTTGCTGTGACTAACTTGGGAAAATCAGTCTGAAAATAGGAAGATACGACTCTGCATTGAAAGGATGTTGCTCAAGGACCAGTACTTCTTGTAAGAGTTACAATCTTCATATTCCTCCACAAGGCTCACAGTTCAGTCATGATTTTTATCTTGGGCTGAGTGGATCCAAGGGGAACAATTAGAAAACTAATTGGATCAATGTAAATAGTCAACACCATATAATTCAACCACAGAAAAAAATAAATATAGAATTCCTAAGCCAATTGTTCCTCAGATGAATTATTTTCCTTCTTCATTGTCTACATTATGAGTTGATGATGAGTAATAATTTATCATATATGTGTATATATGCACACATATGTGTGTATCATGTAGTATGATATTATATTTTATACAGGTATGTGTGTCTATATATTATAATATATATTTTATATGCATATGTATATGATATACAAAATGAATATGAGAATATCAAAATATTAACAATTAATTCAGTAGGCATACACCAATTAGAATGGACACTGACCATTGCATTCAAGAAGGATTATGGAGGATCCCTGCAGACTAATTGTTATTCCTTTAAATGATGGATTTTTCTTGGAAAGGTTGAGCAGGGAGTAGGAAGACACATAAGTGACTTGGGTCACTAGCATGGAAACATTTCAGTATTTCAGAAACAAGCACTGCCAAACTGTATCTTGGCTGAATGTTTAGAGCTATATTACAAATTGTTCCTGTTGACACTATCATATATAAGGCTAAAAACATTCCATATATAAATAGAATGTTATACTGTAGAGTTTATAACAACTTACTCACTTGGCAAATAGACCTTATAAGCCCCATGTTAAAGATAGAGAAACTGAGACTCAGAAAAGTGAAACTATTTGCTTGAGGTAACAAGTTTTTAACACTTTATATTTTAATACATGACTGCAGTTATAGGCAGCAGCCTTCCTGTATCTGTGTGTGTGTGTGTGTGTGTGTATATATATATATATATATATATATATATATATATATATATATATATATGTATTGTACGGAAGTCTGTTAATCATTCCTTGGTTAAGTCAGTCAAACCTCAGAAATGACCTAATTTAGCAAAATTATCATTGGACTTAGAATCAGGAAAATCTGGACTCTAGCCTTCATGTGTGTCACATATTATCTGCTTTACTGAGATTATATCTTTTGACTTCTTTGAAACTCAACTTCAGCATTTACCAGGGTTATTGTATTCAATTTTGTCACACTGTGTTCCTTACTATTTATGAAGGAATTCCAAGACAGTCAGAATGCAAAATTTTATCTCCTAAAGAAGTCAACTTAGAAGGATAACATATTTTCCCAACCCCTGGAAGTTAAAATACAGGACAAAGGCAATGTTCCCACCAAGACTGTAAAACTTGAGAGCTTGACACAAAGGTATAGGGTTCTATATGAGGGAGGGGATATGGGAATATATGTATACATATAGCTGATTCACTTTGTTGTATGAGCAAAAACTAACACAACATTGTAAAGCATTTATACTCCAATGAAGATGTGGAAAAAAAGAAAGATTATTTTTAATGACATCAACGGCACTATTATGTTTTTTTTTAATTTTTATTGGAGTATATTTGCCTTACAATATTGTGTTAGTTTCTACTGTATAGCAAAGTGAATCAGCTATATGTATACATATGTCTCCTCTTTTTGTCTTTCTTTTTTTTTTTTTTTGCAGTACGCGGGCCTCTCACTGTTGTGGCCTCTCCCGTTGTGGAGCACAGGCTCCGGATGCGCAGGCTCAGCGGCCATGGCTCACGGGCCCAGCCGCTCTGTGGCATGTGGGATCTTCCCAGACCGGGGCACGAACCCGCGTCCCCTGCATCGGCAGGCGGACTCTCAACCACTGCGCCACCAGGGAAGCCCTGTCTCCTCTTTTTGGATTTCCTTCCAACTTAGGTCACCACAGAGCATTGAGTAGAGTTCCCTGTACTATACAGGAAGTTCTCATTAGTTATCTATTTTATAAATAGTATCAATAGTGTATATATGTCAATGTCAATCTCCCAATTCATTCCACCCTTTCTCCCTTGGTATCCACACATGTTTTCTCTATGTCTGTGTCTCTATTTCTGCTTTGTAATAAGATCGTTTATATCATTTTTTTTCAGATTCCACATATATGTGTTACTATACTATATTTGTTTTTCTCTTTCTGACTTACTTCACTCTGTATGACAGTCTATAGGTCCATCCATGTCTCTACAAATGACCCAATTTTGTTCCTTTTTATGACTGAGTAATATCCCATTGTATATATGTACTATAATTCAAAAAGACACATGCACCACCAATTTTTTTAACTCAAAATTACCTTTAAGATATCAGAACACATTTACATATTTGCAATTTTTGTCTATTACCTGTATATGCAAAAACTTTCATCAAGTCTTCAAGATTGGAATTGTTCTATGCCTTTGTATCACAGACCTACAGAGATTTGAAGTGAGTTTGGGAATAAACTCAGGTCTCTGAATTCCCTATTCCATGCTCCATCTGCTTAGCTATTACTCAGGTAATGACAATAAATCCTCAATTTAAAGTGAGTTTGTTCACTGAATTTAAAGTGAGTTCATTGCAGCACTACTTACAATAACCAGGACATGGAAACAACCTAAATGTCCATCAACAGAGGAATGGATAAAGAAGATGTGGTTCATATATACAATGGAAAGGCACAATTAATAATTCAATGACATCGTGGTCTGTGCTCAGATTCAACAGGGTCTAGCATCATTGCACAAAATGCCTAGGATTGAAAGCTGTAGACAGTGTGACGATAGCATCCTGGTGTAATTGTTCACGTGGCAAGACTGGGCCCACCTAGTTTCTGCCTGAACCAATTCTCCATCCTTCTAATTAATTCCATGTGCTACTTGATACCATTTCACACAACTGTTTTCTGTTAAGTTAAAGAGAGATCTCTGTATTATGAGCTACCAGAATGGTGACTAATAAAATTTGTGTCAGTACTAGGAGTCATTAGAGGTGCCAAATTTCAGGAAAATAGTTAAATCTGGAATTGGTTTTCTTGTCCAGTTAGGATGAAAGCAGTGAAAATTCAACTAGCACTTAATGAATAAGCACTTAGTATGCAAGGGAGTTAATAAAATGATCAGCTGTGGACAGCAGAATGAAGTATCCAATGAAGTTAAAGCTTTAGAGAATAGACCTTAAAGGGCATAAGGAAAATAAAGACTGTGGTCATGGTGAGTGGGTCTACTTCTAGTGGTATGTAGACAGCTTAGAAGGAATAACAAACATATCTTTAAATGCACAGCACATGAAAAATGGAAGCTTATGGACTTTTGATCATTGTACTGACACATCACTTATATCTTACAGTGACATGATTAAGACAGCTAAATAACAAATTCAAAGTTTGACCTTGCATGTGGAGAACTTAAGTTTCAACTAAACTCACAGCGTATTTATGAGGGACAAATAAAATGTCTTCCTTAAGAAGAGGAAAATAACGAAAAAATTAGAGAAATTTAGAAGCTTTTAAATATTTCCAAAGCCCTTAGTACGCGATCACCTGAACCTTTGATGCCAGCTGAAGCATTCTTCCTTTTGTCTGATAAATGTTGTTTTGGATATTTTAAAGACTCTGTGATCCTCTTTCTGAGAGATTTCCTATGTAAAGGGAGACAAATTTTTTTAAGTTCATCTCTATCTCTCTTCACTGACCACAGACATGTACCTAGAGTGGAATTCTAGTAAGTCTTAGAAATCAATTATAAAATAAAACGTGGGAAAGAAGATTTACTGGACACCATAAAATTAAGACTTTCTTTATTTATACCTTTTAAAATCTAGAGATTCTATATGGGAACTGACTGTCATTATTTTAGAATAACAAGGAAATAATATAAATGTAGATTGTGCTGAAATTAATGATATGTATGCATCTAAAATTTTTCAGGTGTTGGTATCAGAGTTTGAGAGACTGGGTGACTTTCAATTATTTATTCCTTGTTTGGCTTCCTGAAGCCTGCTCAAAGTTAGTCCATGCTGAATAAATGTCAATCCAGAAGTCTCTTCATAAAATTTATAGTAAGGAATTAATTCAACATATATTTACTAAGTGCCTTCTGTGGGCAGCACTCTTCTAGGTGCTGGCAAAACTGTAGTGAACAAAACAATTGTCTCTGACCTCATGCAGCTTAGAAATCTGTGGGTAGGGACAAGCAATAAATATACTCAAAATAAAAACTTTGAGTAATGATAAGTTCCACAAAGAAAAGTAAAAACTGGTAAGGGGATTAGGGATTTCAGGTGGAAGGATTAACTTTATCCCATTCTACCTTTGAAAGAGTAATGTGGAAGTCCCTAAAGTTCCCCCTCCCTATTGAAATAATTTTTTAAAAATGAAATTTGATATTATTATATTATTGAAATTACAAAAGCAATGCCATATCTTTGAGGGGATCACATAAATTATTGTCACCAAAAGTATCTGAAAGATTCAGGAATATGGATATTTGTAATACTTGATTATGATCAGAGCAAGAGCTCAGTGAGGCATGGAGGATGGTAGGTAGTGATTTAAACTTAATCAAATGGTATTTACAATTATGGCTGCTATTCCAGAAAAAAAAAAAAAAAAGATGACACAATCTGTGACACATGTTACATCACTCTTTTGGGAAGGCATTTTTTTCTCTACAATAACAAATAATATTTTAATAGTTTCAGTTGACAAAACACACGGACCTTTTTTGATTATTTGCCACAATTTTATTGACAGAGATATTAACTACTTCACCATTCAGAGAGCATCACTGTCTAGAATGGCATTGATTTATCACACATTCTAGAAAACAGAAAGTAGAACACTAAAAGTTTGAGTAAAACTGATATACCTGGAGGGTAAGAATGAGCTGTATATATACTATATATAAGGAGTGGTCAGAGTGTGTTTTCTGGGTGTACGATGGCATGTTGTACAATGAAGTAGAAACTGTTGGTGGTCCAGTCAGATCCCCTTTACCATCCAGGTGTCTTCATCCTTAGCTGTTGCATGGGTTGGCTGCTAATAGTTTGCAGGTATACCCAACCCTTGAGAATTTGCCCTCATTATTTGGAAATCTCCTTAACATAGACTATGATTGAGGCAGTTGAGAATTGCCTCTGAGGTTATGCCAACCCTGGGGGTGGCCCCCAGCCAATGACTGATTGATATGGAAGTACAAAAGACCAGTTCCATTGTCTCAATGTGACACAACTCTCCATTGTCATTTATGCTCCAGTCTGAAGCTAAACCTGAAGTGAAGCCACTCCTTTGTTGATTCTGCTTTCCACACTCCCTCAATAAATCACTAGTACAAGAATCTCAGGTTCACTTACTGGGAACCAGACCTAAGATAGTCATGTGGAGATATAGTCTACAAAGCAAATAACAATTTCAAATCTTCAGCTGAAATTCATATTGACAGTACCCTATTTACTAACCTGTGACTGCTGAGAAATATGTTTTAGAAAAACTTTCTTCAAAATAGCTTAAAAGAAAAATGTTTTTAGTTATCTTTTAAAACATATATAATATCAATGAATGATTAAAAACACTTTTACATATATTATTACTTTATTTGACCCTTATAATATCACTGAAAGACTAAGACAACAAATATTATTAACACAATTTATGGATGACAAAATTAAGAAATTAATGTTTTAAAATTCTAGGTGTCTTGCCTAAGACTACATGTAAGGTCAATGTCAGAATTATGGGTAAATTATAGGTTTTTATTTCCTAAGCAAAGTATTCTTCATTCTATATCTGGCTGTCTTCCAGGTTATCATTTACTGTATAAAATCTAATTAAGCAGAACATGTTGGTAAATACACATTCACACATACATGTACCTCCCTACAGTAGATCTGCTTATTCACAAATACAGCCAACTAGGTGGATGTCTTGACTATGTAGCTGATAATGAAACAACTATGTATACATTTATAAGACCACCAACACACTTAATTTTCTGAACAAATAACTGAAAACATTTTCATGTCTCTGAAGTTATCAGCCATCCTTAAAATGTATGTCTACCTTGAAAAGTTTATCTTGCCAAAGCTTCTCTGTTAGAAGTGAAAGTACATGCCTTCCAATCTTCATGTTGTTACTTTAATAAAATGCTGATAAATTCAAGTTTTCACAGATGGTTATGTAAATACCTAAGATAGAAAAGAGTGTCCTGTTAAATCCTCCACTGATTCATCCTATATTTCCAGGTTTCTCAAGCTTAACTCCTAAATTTTGGATCAATGGAAACAAGAATGCTTCTTCCAGCAGATATGATTCTAAAGTGGAAATAAAGAAAGGAATATAATTGTTAGGGGTTTTCAATGTTCAATAAACTGTTTAAGAAATTTCACTTATGATAAAAATGTGTTTTTCTCTCAGTTAGTGGTTTTCCTTTTTATAAGTTTAAACCAAGTCATTGTGGCAAAATATTTCCTGAAGAAAATAATGCATCTACTCAACTTTCTATGGCCTTATTATCCTTAGAGAATATGGATGATATAGAGTTTTCGGCATTTCATCTTTCGGGGCTTACATGAAATTGGCAAACACATGAAAGAACCAGATGCAAGGGTGCCGAGGACTTTTTGCTGGACAGCATGTTTTCTGTATAGCAGATGCCATGTATCCCCTTCTGCCTGGCCCATCACTTACAAGTTTAATGATGCTTTCCATAGGGTAGCATCAAACAGTTATTAAAGTTGTTGTCAACTTTATCTAGCTATACTTGCCTTAGAAGGGTGATAGGCCACATCAAGTAAATAGAAGTTCAGCATTTATTTATAAAGATCTGGGCTGACATCAACACTTGCAATCACTTGTGTGAGTTGAACTTTTGCCTCAGGTGACTGAATGTTGAGTCTATTCTAACATAAATAAGATATAAATCTCAGCCTTCTCTTCAAAAATGTTGACAGCCAGAATACAGGGCCAATAATATCCAAAGCTATACTTGGTGAAGGAAAGCTATTTCACTAAACTGTTTCTAGATTTCAAGTTGCCAAAGAATCCTATTATTTAAAAACAAAAGAGAGAATACGCATTCAAGGGAGAGATTTTAGATTCGTTCATGGTTAGAAAAGCATCTAAAACTGCCATATGTATCTCATCTGTTTGTTTGTTATTGTTTATTCATTTGGGGAGGTTGAATGAAAGACATAAATCATAAATCAAAGTAATTAATAATTGTAATATTATTTCCACTACCTAGTGCATATTTTAAAGGCAGAAATCAAGCATTATTCGTGGATAGAATACTGATATTTTAGTAACCAATCAGGAATGGAGATCAAATCTTTCAGGCATGTCCTGGGTACCTCACCTGAAAATATAGTTTTGCCCCATGGCAGCTACCCCTGTTCAAAAAGGAGAATAAGATGAGACCCTCAAATTTAACCAAGGAATCCATAGTGGCTCTTCTGGGCTAACCATTGTTCCCATTGTCCTCCTTACCTAAAATGTCACTAACTCTGGGTGGGATTGTGGTAATGGGAAGTGATCAAAAGTTCAGCTCACTAGCTGCAGAGAGGCTCTTGAAGTGGGAATAAAGAGCCAGGTGACCAGGATTCTGGAGAAAAGATTATGAAAATATTATCTGACCTCAGGGCAAACCCTTCCTCCTCTTAAAAGAAAGAAGTGGCCTAGGAAACACAAGTGAATAGGCAATTCTTATAAGGCTAGAAGTACCCCCTCTGTTCTCAAACTAGCCTGGTCAAACAGGACATAGCTGCCCCACCAACAATCTCCCTGTGCTTAACATAAGGATATATTCAGGACAGCTGCCAATACCATGTGCGTTGGTGATTTCTCAACAAAATCTTTGGAGACCTAGGAGTTTCTTTCCATTTTTCCACCCTGTATTTCATTCCCATAAAACCAACCTGAAACTGAGAGAAAATAAAACTCACCTATACCTGGAATTTCTGTTGAATCCCAGTTTGTCAATGTATTTGCATTCTAAAGTTCTAACACAGGAAGGCTCATTGTTTTAAGATGGAGTCAAAGAAAAATGTCTCAAGCTAGCTTGTACCTCAATTTACTAGATTAGTTTAAAATTAGAAATAGCTTTTTCGGCAGCTGAAAATTTTGTCCAAAATATGTTCATGTCTCAACTCTAAAATAATTATACTTTGTTAAGGACATAATGACGAGATTACATTTTCAACTCTGTATGACTAAATTTTCTTTGTGTGTTTAGTGTGTGATTCCTTTATTTTAAATAGCTTTTTGTTAGATTTGTCTAATCTAATTTATTTTAGAATATAACGTGTTTATATTATTACAAATTGAGTTTCTACGTGATTTTTGTTTATAAGCTTTATATTTAAAATTCACTAGTCTTTCAGGTTCACCAATTTCAGTAAACTGTGAATACTATTTTAAGTGAAATAATGAGTTATGTGGGAATTTCAGAAATATAGCAAATAAATACTAAAATATCAATATCATCCTGTGCTACAGTATTACAATATCTTCTTTAGTTTTTTTTAAAAGTCTAAGATGGTGTGGTGGGGAGTTAAGGATGACTTTAGGAATAGATCTAGGTTTGTATCTCAGTGCTTACAAGCAACATAACACTAGAAAAATCAACTGACCTCTTAAAGCTTCAGTTTTCCCATCTGTAAATGAGTATGATAGAGCCCATCTTCATCCATCTGTAAGGTTAAAGCAAGATACAGTATTTGAAAATTTTGGCAGAGTGCATAAACAATGTCCAATAAAAGGCAGCTATTTTTATTAAATTGAATAGCATTTGAAGACTTAGAAATTGAACCTAAGAAGGAAAGAAATAACAATTACTGAAAGCATACTAATAGAGACACTTCACATGTTACTTAACTTAATCCCCACAGCAAATCCATGAAATAGATAGAATTACTAACACTTTTATAAATGAGAAAACCAAGGTAAAACAGATTAAATAATTCATCCATTGAGTGTGTTTGATTTAAAGACACATTCTTTTTCCACAATTATACCATGCTGAGCTGCACCTATACACCACCCAGCTTTGTGCAGAGCATTTAAAAAGATTGAAATGTTTAATTTTTAAGTCATGTGTCCAATCGTCCATTGCAGAGAACATCTGGATTGTATTGGCTGTCCAGTATTCATTCCCCTTGCTAATAACAACCTTTATTTCCCTTTGAGAAAGTCCTCTGTCTCATTAGTGATAGGAGAAATATAATTCCAGAATCAACTCAATGATATGGAAGAAAAGGAGACAAATCCTCCTCTCCGAGACCCTCTAACCAGTGGACAGGAACATGGTCTAAACTCTGACAATTCTGGGACTTTGAATCTTTATCTGAGGTGCGTGTTCAGGTTAAAAGTTGCTTAATCATCTCAGAAGCAATGGCTATGAAACAGCTGTTGTTCTCCCTGCTTGCTAATTTTTGTCCCTCCAGAGTTCTTCCTTATCCCCAGCCTCCTGTTGATTCTGTGTTCATCCTCTCACAACCTACAGGTTCTCTTAGTCCATCTCTTTATCTTGCTTGTGGTCAAGACTCGTAATTAATGTACCTGTACTTCTAACACTTTTCTGTTTCTATTTCTACTTCATACCTAGAGTATCAGTACAGTACCATGTTTAATAACATAAAATTTGGAGCCAACCTCCATGGGTTTAAATATCACCTCTGCTGATTACTAATTTCTTCATTTGTATACACATCAGAGGCCTGTTGGGAGAATTAAAGCAGTTATTATTTGTAGGGCTCTTAGAGAAGCATCTGGAACATAGTACGCTTTATGTCTGTGTTTGATATTATAATTCACTTGAGTTTCTCTTGAGGAGAAAAAAACCTTTAACAGTAAAATTTTGAATCCTAAGAAGCACTTCTTTTATTATTCTTCTGTCTTCCATTTGTCTATTCCAAAATTTCAGACACTTCGCAGTAGGAGAAAAGACAAGTGAAGGATAAGCCCCTATCTTGCTGAATGATTTATAGAAGGGCAGTGTACCAGTCTCACAAATGTGGCATTACTTCTTGGTAGTGACCCATCTCACCCAGTCCCACATGCCACTTACATAGTTGGAATAACATGAATCTGTACCTCTCCCCACCCCATTAGAGCAACATGAACTTTGTAGGATCTATTAATATTTGGTAACAGTTGTAGGAGCCCTTGTTATCATGAACACACAGGTCTGAGGTCTGTAATTCCTGCTTTGTTGAGCTTCCAAAAATCATCTCCATCACAGGCAGGTTGTACTATGTAGGAACATTCAGTGGATTTCACAACTGTGAACAAATTAAGTGTGTACCTTGCTCACTGCCCTGTCAGGAAAAAGAACAGTCTGACTGTACCATGACCTTGTTGAATTTTAGGGTTCCCAGACAGAGCGTTAATCAGTACTATATTTGTGACTTCAGCCTTGGGCCTGATACGCTTTGTCCTGTGGGATGAGCCTTGTGTTTGGGTCAGCAGGTAGCTGTAGCATTAACTCCAAGACCTGCAGAGAATGAATCCTATTTTTTTCCTTTTTCATTCATTTATATCTCAGCTTCTACCCACCACCTGCTCATTGTAAACAGTGATTTTCTTTTTATTCATTCTTCTACTTACCCATGTGTCCAGCTTTAATTGGTTTTCCTTTGGATCAGACTTCCCATTCTCCACTATGTTGCTGGTTTATTTTTTATTGCCACAAATATATAACATATAATATCAGGAAGGTAGCATGTTCTATTCTTGCTTTTCCAATCATCAAGGTATTTTTTGTAAGGCTCTTCTTAAAACTTCTGAAACCTATCTCTAGGGTTCTAAGCTAGATACTAAATGCCTGTGAACAAACAGACAAGAAAGGGAGATAGAACTGAGAGAGATACATTTCTTGATTCAACCCAGTTAAGCTGAGTCATCAGTGATAGCACACAATAAAGTGTATGGCACACAAAAGTATTTAAATAAATATTGGTTGAAAGAAACAGTGACTAAATATTGTTCCTTCCTCTCAGAAAAACATTGGAGTGTGGACTATCCAAAGAGTTGCTAAACCATTCTTATATTTGTTCTCCTAAATTGCATATTTAAAATATTATGTTATCATTGCCAATAAAAATAGACAGAAGATGAGATGCTAATTGCATGAAAATAACTGTTGAGTTTGAACAAAGCAAATGGTAGATGTTTACAATATTTGTGAACAACAATCTCTGCCTTCATGCTAGAATAACATTTAAAAGGAGAGGGAAATTGCAAGGTGAAGTATCATTTGGCTTCAAGGAAGTCATTTATCATTTTAGTTAAGAACTTAGACTGTCAAACTTGATAAATGAAATAGTCCATTGATACAACTCCAAATGCTGATGCATAGCTTCAGTATATAAAGCCTAATTAGATGTACTCAAATAAATTATTTCTATGTAAGTTTTTTTGTGTTTTATAGAACGCACAATGGAATTTTTGAAGCCTTTCAAGATTGTTTCAGATTACTCATGGGCTTCTCACTGCAACCCAAATTTCCAAAAGAAAATCATTACACACTGAGGACTTCAAAAAAATGAACTTTGCCCTGTGGAAGATGGTGTTAGGTATTCCATGAATCTTTCAGAGATATTGCATCTAAGAGCTTTTCCGGAAATAACAAAGAAGGTACACCTTGGTATGCAACATTTATTCCTTTTCAAGCAATGACATTTACAGTGCATTTTAAGCATGACCATTGCCTTTTAAACCTGCTCAGTGTTGCATACAGATACTTTTCTCTGCACTGTATTCTGAACAAGGAGATGGCAGGAATATTCAGGGTTAACTCATAAACATGCACCATAAGGTTTAAATCCTAATGGAATAAATTAGTGGTGATTATGGGTATTCTTCTTATTTTAGAAAAGGCTTATTTTTGTATGAATTTGGTGTGTCTCCCCAGTGCAAATCCAAGTGTCATATACAAGACTGTTTTATCTTTCAATAATCTTGTTTATATTTTAAATAGTTCCCCTTTTATATATGGGTTTCCACTCGCAAACCCCAGAGAAACTGCTCTGAAATCCAAGTAGGTGACCCAAAGGGGAAAAAGAAACTGTGAAAAGAGAATAATAGAAAAATCTATTCAGTTTATTCTCATTCACTGTATAACATGAGTTGAATTTCATATCTTTAAGGCAATTCATTTAAAGTATGGGTACACTCAGGATAAAAAGTTATATTTGTGAATCTAATGAGGTTTAGTGATTGTCCACCCTTGTAAACAGAAATCCCAATAAAAGCTAGCATAAACTTTATTATTACTCAGGTACAGATCTTTTTATATCTAATGAAAGTAAGGTCAAAGTTCAAACCAGGCATGATCACATGCCAAATTCTAAGCCAAATTATTTATTTAGTGACATATGGTCCAACTTGAAATTCAAATGCTGATGAGGATTTCAGGGCCAAATGACTATTTAGATGAGGCAAATTATATGTAAGGCATTTGATTTCACACCTAGATAAATCACCTTTCATAAATATCTTATTGATCAAATATATTATGGACTTTTTATTAGTGTTGCTTAGATATAGTATGGGATTTATAAAATGCAATTATAATATTAAATCATGTGATGAATTTAGCTTCTGTACATTGTGAGGAGCAAAATAATTTGGTAATCTGGACAAGATTGCAAGAAAAATCAATGAAGTCTACCCAAATCTAGCTCCTAGATTAGTATGCAAAAATAAATATGACATTTCACTACTATACAGACCACTAAGTGTAAAAGGAACATGGTGAAATGGAAAAACACAAAATAATTAAATTCAAATATAGTTACTACTTATTAGCTTCATTCTAGTTGACTAGTCATTTATTCTGAGCCCTAGGTCCATATTTTATTTTATTTATTTATTTTTATTTTTTTAACATCTTTATTGGAGTATAATTTCTTTACAATGGTGTGTTAGTTTCTGTTTTATAACAAAGTGAATCAGTTATACATATACATATGTCCCCATATCTCTTCCCTCTTGCATTTCCCTCCCTCCCACCCTCTGTATCCCACCCCTCTAGGGGGTTACAAAGCGTCGAGCTGATCTCCCTGTGCTATGTGGCTGCTCCGCACTAGCTATCTATTTTAAGTTTAGTAGTGTACATATGTCCATGCGACTCTCTCTCTTTGTCCCACCTTACCCTTCCCCCTCTCCGTATCCTCAAGTCCATTCTCTAGTAGGTCTGCATCTTTATTCCCATCTTGCCCCTAGGTCCGTCATGACCATTTTTTTTTAGATTCCATATATATGTGTTAGCATACAGTATTTGTTTTACTCTTTCTTACTTACTTCACTCTGTATGACAGACTCTAGGCCCATCCACCTCACTACAAATACCTCAGTTTCATTCCTTTTTATAGCTGAGTAATATTCCATTGTACATATGTGCCACATCTTCTTTATCCATTCATCTGTTGATGGACACATAGGTTGTTTCCATGTCCTGGCTATTGTAAATAGAGCTGCAATGAACATTGTGGTACATGACTCTTTTTGAATAATGGTTTTTTCAGGGTATATGCCCAGTAGCAGGATTGCTGGGTCGTATGGTAGTTCTATTTTTAGTTTTTAAAGGAACGTCCATGGCAATCTGTATATCTTCTTTGGAGAAATGTCTATTTAGGTCTTCTGCCCATTTTTGGATTAGGTTTTTGCTTTTTTAATATTGAGCTGCATGAGCTGCTTGTAAATTTTGAATATTAATCCTTTGTCACTTGCTTCATTTGCAAATATGTTCTCCCATTCTCAGGGTTGTCTTAACATCTTATTTATGGTTCCCTTTGTTGTGCAAAAGCTTTTAAGTTGCATTAGGTCCCATGTGTTTATTTTTGTTTTGCTTTCCGTTTCTCTAGGAGGTGGGTCAAAAAGGATCCTGCTATGATTTATGTCACAGGGTGTTCTGCCTATGTTTTCCTCCAAGAGTTTGATGGTGTCTGGCCTCACACTTAGGTCATTAATCCATTTTGAGTTTATTTTTCTGTATGGTGTTAGGGAGTGTTCTAATTTCATTCTTTTACATGCAGCTGTCCAGTTTTCCCAGCACTACTTATTGAAGAGGCTGTCTTTCTCCACTGTATATTCTTGCCTCCTTTATCAATGATAAGGTGACCACATGTGCACGGGTTTATCTCTGGAATTTCTATCCTATTCCATTGATCTATATTTCTGTTTCTGTTCCAGTAACATACTGTCTTGATCCCTGTAGCTTTGTAGTATAGTCTGAAGTCAGGGAGCCTCATTCCTCCAGCTCTGTTTTTTTTTTTTTTTTTTTTTTTTTCCCCTCAAGATTTATTTGACTATTCGGGGTCTTTTGTGTTTCCATGAAAATTGTGAGATTTTTTGTTCTAGTTCTTTGAAAAATGCCATTGGTGGCTTGATAGGGATTACATTGAATCTGTAGATTGCTTTGGGTAGCATAGTCACTTTCAGAATGTTGATTCTTCCAATCCAAGAACTTGGTATATATCTCCATCTGTTTGTATCATCTTTAATTTCTTTCATCAGTGTCTTATAATTTTCTGCATACAGGGCTTTTGTCATCTTAGATAAGTTTATTCATATATATTTCATTCTTTTTGTTGCAGTGGTAAATGGGAGTGTTTTCTTAATTTCATTTTCAGATTTTTCATCATTAGTGTATAGGAATGCCAGAGATTTCTGTGCCTTAATTTTGTATCCTGTTATTTTACCAAATTCATTGATTAGCTCTAGTAGTTTTCTGGAAGCATCTTTAGGATTCTCTATGTATAATATCATGTCATCTGCAAACACTGACAGTTTTCCTTCTTCTTTGCCTATTTGGATTCCCTTTGTTTCTTTTTCTTCTCTGACGTCTGTGGCTAAATCTTCCAAAATTATGTTGAATAATAGTGATGAGAGTGGGCAACCTTGTGTTGTTCCTGATCTTAGTGGGAATGTTTTCAGCTTTTCATCATTGAGGATGATGTTGGCTGAGAGTTTGTAATATATGGTCTTGATTAAGTTGAAGAAAGTTCCCTCTATGCCTACTTTCTGCAGGGTTTTTATCATAAATGGGTGTTGAATTTTGTCAAAAGCTTTCCCTGCATCTATTGAGATGATCATATAGTTTTTCTCTTTCAATTTGTTAATATGGTGTATGACGTTGATTGATTTGTGTATATTGAAGAATCCTTGCATTCCTGGGATAAACCCACTTAATCATGGTGTATGATCCTTTTAATGTGCTGGTGGATTCTGCTTGCTAGTATTTTGTTGAGGATTTTTGCATCTATGTTCATCAGTGATATTGCCCTCTAGTTTTCTTTCTTTGTGACATCTTTGTCTGGTTTTGGTAGCAGAGTGATGGTGGTCTCGTAGAATGAGTTTGGGAGTGTTCCTCCCTCTGCTATATTTTGGAAGAGTTTGAGAAGGATAGGTGTTAGCTCTTCTTTAAATGTTTGATAGAGTTTGCCTATGAAGCCATCTCGTCGTGAGCTTTTGTTTTTTGGAAGATTTTATTTTTATCACAGTTTCAATTTCAGTGCTTGTGATTAGTCTGCTCATATTTTCTATTTCTTCTTGGTTCAGTCTCGGAAGGTTGTGAATTTCTAAGAACTTGTCCATTCCTTCCAGGTTGCCCATTTTATTGGCATATAGTTGCTTGTAGTAATCTCTCATGATCCTTTGTATTTCTGCAGTGTCAATTGTTTCTTCTCCTTTTTCATTTCTAATTATATTGATTTGAGTCTTCTCCCTTTTTTTCGTGATGAGTCTGGCTAATGGTTTATCAAATTTGTTTATCTTCTCAAAGAACCAGCTTTTAATTTTATTGATCTCTCCTATCATTTCCTTCATTTCTTTTTCATTTATTTCTGATCTTATCATTATGATTTCTTTCTTTCTGCTAACTTTGGGGTTTTTTTGTTCTTTCTCTAATTTCTTTAGGTGTAAGGTTAGTTTGTTTATTTGAGATGTTTCTTTTTTCTTAAGGTAGAATTATATTGCTATAAACTTCCATCTTAGAACTGCTGCTGTTGCATCCCATAAGTTTAGGGTCATCGTGTTTTCATTGTCATATGTTTCTAGGTATTTTCCAATTTCCTCTTTGATTCCTTCAGTGATCTCTTGTATATTAAGTAGTGTGTTGTTTAGCCTCCATGTGTTTGTATTTCTTACAGGTGTTTTCCTGTAATTAGCATCTAGTCTCATAGCATTGTGGTCGGAAAAGATACTTGATATGATTTCAATTTTCTTAAATTTACCAAGGCTTGATTTGTGACCCAAGATATGATCTATCCTGGAGAATGTTCCATGAACACTTGAGAGGAATGTGGATTGTTTTCTTTTTGGATGGAATGTCCTATAAATATCAATTAAGTCCATATTGTGTAATGTATCATTTAAAGCTTGTGTTTCCTTATTCATTTTCACTTTGGATGATCTGTCCATTGGTGAAAGTGTAGTGTTAAAGTCCCCTACTATGATTGTGTTACTGTGGATTTTCCCTTTGATGTATGTTAATATTTGCCTTATGTATTGAGGTGCTCCTATATTGGGTGCATAAATATTTACAATTGTTATATCTTCTTCTTGGATTGATCCATTGATCATTATGTAGTGTCTTTCTTTGTCTCTTGTAATAGTCTTTGTTTTAAAGTCTATTTTGTCTGATATGAGAATTGCTACTCCAGCTTTCTTTTGA
Organism: Hyperoodon ampullatus; assembly: GCF_949752795.1. NCBI lineage: Eukaryota > Metazoa > Chordata > Mammalia > Artiodactyla > Ziphiidae > Hyperoodon > Hyperoodon ampullatus. The sequence goes on along the minus strand of NC_136920.1, from coordinate 43,204,866 downwards.
TTTCCATTTGCATGGAATATCTTTTTCCATCCCTTGACTTTCATTCTGTATGTATCCTTAGGTCTGAAGTGGGTCTCTTGTGTACAGTATATATATGGGACTTCTTTTTGTATCCACTCAGCCAATCTATATCTTTTGGTTGGAGCATTTAATCCATTTACATTTAAGGTAATTATTGAGATGTATATTTCTATTACTATTTTCTTAATTGTTTTGGGTTTATTATTGTAGGTCTTTTGCTTCTCTTGTGTTTCCTGCCTAGAAAAGTTCCTTTTGCATTTGTTGCAAATCTGGTTTGGTGGTGCTGATTTCTCTTAGCTTTTGCTTGTCTGCTGTAAAGGTTTTAATTTCTCCATCAAATCTGAATGATATCCTTGCTGGGTAGAGTAATCTTGGTTGTAGGTTTTTCTCCTTCATCACTTTAAATATGTCCTTTCACTCCCTTCTGGCTCTCAGAGTTTCTGCTGAAAGATCAGCTGTTAACCTTATGGGGATTCCCTTAGTGTTATTTGTTGTTTTTCCCTTGCTGCTTTTAATATTTGTTCTTTGTATTAAATTTTTGATAGTTTGATTAACATGTGCCTTGGCATGTTTCTCCTTGGATTTATCCTATATGGGACTCTCTGTGTTTTCTGGACTTGATTAACTATTTCCTTTCCCATATTAGGGAAGTTTTCAACTATAATCTCTTCAAATATTTTCTCACACCTTTCTTTTTTTCTTCATCCTCTGGGACACCTATAATTCAAATGTTGGTGCATTTAATCTGTCCCAGAGGTCTCTGAGACTCTCCTCAGTTCTTTTCATTGTTTATTCTTTATTCTGCTCTGCATTAGTCATTTCCACTTTTTTATCTTCCAGGTCACTTACACTTTCTTCTGCCTCAGTTATTCTGCTATTGATCCCTTCTAGAGAATTTTTAATATCATTTATTGTGTTGTTCATCACTGCTTGTTTACACTTTAGTTCTTCTATGTCCTTGTTAAACATTTCTTTTTTTTTCTCTATTCTATTCCCAAGATTTGAATCATGTTTACTATCATTATTTTGAATTCTTTTTCAGGTAGACTGCCTATTTCCTCTTCATTTGTTAGGTCTGGTAAGTTTTTGTCTTGCTCCTTCATCTGCTGTGTGTTTCTCTCTCTTCTCATTTTGCTTAATTTACTTTGTTTGGGGTCTCCTTTTCACAGGCTGCCGGTCCGTAGTTCCTTTTGTTTTTGGTGTCTGTCCCCAGTGGCTAAGGTTGTTTCAGTGGGTTGTGTAGGCTTCCTGGTGGAGGGGGATAGTGCCTGTGTTCTTGTGGATGAGGCTGGATCTTGCCTTTCTGGTGGGCAGGTCCACGTCTGGTGGTGTGGTTTGGCGTGTCTGTGGCTTTATTATGATTTTAGGCAGCCTCTGTGCTAATGGATGGGGTTGTGTTCCTGTCTTGCTAGTTGTTTGGCATAGGGTGTCCAGCTCTGTATCTTGCTGGTCATTGAGTGGAGCTGGGTCTTGGCATTTAGATGCAGATCTCTGGGAGATTTTTGCCGTTTGATATTACATGGAGCTGGGAGGTCTTTTCTGGACCAGTGTCCTGAACTTGGCTCTCCCACCTCAGTGGCACAGCCCTGATGCCTGGCTGGAGCAACAAGAGCCTGTCCTCCACACAGCTCAGAACAAAAGGGAGGAAAAAAAGAAAGAAGAAGATAAATTAAAATAAAATAAAATAAAATAAAGTTATTAAAATAAAAAATAATTATTGAAAAGAACTTTTTAAGTAATAAAAAACAAATCAGACAAAAATGGACAGGTAGAACCATATGACAAATGGTTAAACAAAGCTATACAGACAAAATCACACACAGAATCATACACATACACACTCACAAAAAGAGAAAATGGGGAAAAAATATATACATATTGTTGCTCCCAAAATCTACTTCCTCAATTTGGGATGGTTTGTTTTCTGTTCTGGTATTCCACAGATGCAGGGTACATCAAGTTGATAGTGGTGATTTAATCCGCTGCTCCTGAGGCTGCTGGGAGAGATTTCCCTTTCTCTTCTTTGTTCGCTCAGCTCCCGGTGGTGTTCAGCTTTGGATTTGGACCCGCCTCTCTACATCGGTCGCCTGAGGGCGTGTGTTCTTCACTCAGACAGGATGGGGTTAAAGGAGCAGCTGCTTGGGGGGCTCTGGCTCACTCAAGCCAGGGGGAGGGAGGGGTATGGATGTGGGGCAAGCCTGCGGTGGCAGAGGCTGGTGTGACACTGCACCTGCCTGAGGCATGTTGTGTGCTCTCCCAGGGAAGTTGTCCCTAGATCATGGGACCCTGGCAGTGGCGGACTGCACAGGCTCCCAGCAGGGATGGTGTGGACAGTGACCTGTGCTTTCTCACAGGCTTCTTGGTGGCAACAGCAGCAGCCTTAGAGTCTCATGCCCATCTCTGTGGTCCACGCTGATAGCTGCGGCTCATGCCCAACTCTGGAGCTCCTTTAAGCAGTGCTCTTAATCCCCTCTCCTCGCGCACCAGGTAACAAAGAGACAAGAAAAAGTCTCTTGCCTCTTCAGCAGCTCCAGACTTTTCCCTGGACACCCTCCTGGCTAGCCATGGTGCACTAATCTCTTCAGGCTGTGTTCACGCTGCCAACTCCAGTCCTCTCCCTGGGATCTGAACTCCAAAGCCCGAGCCACAGCTCCCAGCCCCCGCCCGCCCCAGCGGGTGACCAGACAAGCCTCTCGAGCTGGTGAGTGCTACTTTGCAACAATCCTCTGTGCGGGAATCTCTCTGTTTTGCCCTCTGCACCCCTGTTGCTGTGCTCTCCTCCATGGCTCCAAAGCTTCCCCCCTCTGCCACCCGCAGTCTCCGCCTGGAAAGGGGCTTCTAGTGTGTGGAAACCTTTCCTCCTTCACAGTTCCCTCCCACTGGTGCAGGTCTCATCCCTATTCTTTTGTCTCTGTTTATTCTTTTTTCTTTTGCCCTACCCAAGTACGTGGGGAGTTTCTTGCCTTCTGGGAGGTCTGAGGTCTTCTGCCAGCATTCAGTAGGTGTTCTGTAGGAGTTCTTCCACATGTAGATGTATTTCTGATGAATTTGTGGGCAAGAAGGTGATCTCCCCATCTTACTCTTCCACCATCTTGAAGCTCCTCCCCATATTTTAAAAATAAGAATCATAATATTTCCTACCACAGTGTTGTTAGGAGTATATAAGACAGTTTATGTGACATTAGAATGCTTTGCTTACAGAAGATACTCAAATATTTAATTTACTTGAATTTGTTTGGAATTATCCTTCTTATATGAAGTTCAAGAGATTAAGTTTCAATAAGATAAGATATCCAGAGCTTTTACTATTAGAAATGTGAAGCCCCATTGTTTGTTATGCCAATCAAATGAGGTTGTCCACATAAATTACTCAATTATTTTAGTTTGAAAGAAGAATAGAAAAGAATCCATTGCAGAAAGGAATGTGTTATGATACCTGTGATCCAGTAAATTCTAGCTCCAGCTAAATAAAATTCTAAGGCAGTCTTTTCTTTTACTTGCACAACGTTTTGTTGGGTACAGATCTCAAAATCAGGAAAATAATGGTCCCTGTAAAGTGGAACTCAAAAAAATAATCACAAAGAAGTACACAGAGTTAAGGTAATTTGGACAAGATTGCAATGAAGTCTAGCCAAATCTGGCTCCTGTAGGTAATGCTATAGCTATCATATTTAATACTTTTAATATTTCTTTATTGACTCAGCTGACTGTTCTTCATTTCATTTCTGGCAGAAAGTCCACATTTTTTCAGACCACCAGTAATTATTCTAAAATGTTTAAATATGAAGAGTTCTTGCCTTGTGCTATGTTAACTGAGGTCTTAAACTAAATGATGAAGGAAAATTCCCATGCATCCATGCCTCAAAATCAAAATCCAATATGAGCAAATCTCTTTCACTGTCATAAGAATGCAACCTAAGTCTCTTATCTCAAGTGAGACTCAGAAAAGCTCTCCCCAAAAGTGCCCCGCTTTGTGCCCAGACAAAACCTACAGACTGCATGTCATTTATATGTACCTTAGGAAACAGGAAAAAGCAACAGAACCAATCCAAATAAGGTGTCAGTAAGGAGCACCAATTCCATTGATGTCATGAGGCCTGATTTAGTTGCTGGTGAGTTTTATAGAACTCCAGATATACTGCCACTTATATAGACTACTTTCATTATCAACAGAATTTTAGACAATATGGGGAGGCATAAAACAGTCCTTGTTTGTAAGCAGTTATAATCTATGTTGATAATGAACACCTTTAAGAAAGTGAAACCAAAATTCAAAAATAAAGAAAATGGGAAAAGTGTATAAGTCTTTTACCTCCTTTGTGAGGTTTATTCCTAGGTATTTTTTTTTTTTTGGTGCAATTTTCAAAGGAATTGTTTTTTTACATTCCCTTTCTGATATTTCATTGTTAATGTAAAGAAATGCAACTGATTTCTGAATGTTCGTCTTGTATCCTGCTATTTTGCTGAATTCATTTATTAGACCTAGTAGTTTTTGTGTGGAGTCCTTAGGGTTTTCTATATATAGTATCATGTCATCTGCATATGATGACAAATTTACCTCTTCCCTTCCAATTTGCATATATCTTTTATTTCTTTTTCTTGTCTGATTGCTGCAGGACTTTCAATACTATGTTGAATAGAAGTGGTGAGAGTGCACATCTTTGTCTTTTTCCAGATTTTAGTGGGAAGGCCTTTAGCTTATCACTGTTGAGTATTATATTGGCTATGGGTTTGTCATAAATAACTTTTATTATGTTGAAATATGTTCCCTGTATACCCACTTTGCTTAGAGTTTTTTATCATGAATGGATTCTGAATTATGTCAGATTCTTTTTCTGCATCTATTGAGGTGATCATGTGTTTTTTGATTTTTCTTTTGTTAATGTGGTGTATTACATTGATTGATTTGCATATGTTGAACCATCCTTGTGAGCTTGGGATTAACCCCACTTGGTAGTGGTGTATGATCTTTTTTATGTGTTGTTGGATCAGTTTGCTAATATTGTGTTGAGATTTTTTGCATCTATATTCATCAAAGATATTGGCCTGTAATTTTCTTTTCTGGTGTTATCTTTGTCTGGTTTTAGTATCAGGGTAGTGGTGGCTTCATAGAATGTCTTTGGGAGTGTTCCCTCCTCTTCAAACTTTTGGAAGAGTTTGAGAAGAATAGGTATAAGTTATTCTTTGTATCTTTGGTAGAATTTGCCTGTGAAGCCATCTGGTCCTGGACTTTTGTTTGCAGGGAGTTTTTGCTTTTTTTTTATTATTACAGATTCTGCTTTACTTCTAATCATCTGTCTGTTCAAATTATCTATTTCTTCCTGATTCAGTTTTGTTGGGCTGTTGTTTTCTTAGGTCAGTCTCCCAAGACAATAAAAATAAAAACAAAAATAAACAAATGGGACCTAATCAAATGTACAAGCTTTTGCACAGCAAAGAAAATCATAAAAGAAACAAAACAAAATGGAATGGGAGAAAATATTTGCAAATGATGTGACCAGCAAGGGTCTAATCTCCAAAATATAAAAACAGCTCATACAACTCAACAACAAACAAACAAACAACCCAATCAAAAAATGTGCAGAACACCTTAATAGACATTTCTCCAGAGAAGACATACTGATGGCCAGTAAGCACATGAAAAGGTGCTCAACATCACTAATTATTAGCAAAATGCAAATCAAAATTACAATGAGGTACCACCTCACACTGGTCAGAATAGCCATCATTAAGATGCCTACAAATAACAAGTGCCAGATAGGATGTGGAGAAAAGGGAACCCTCCTACACTGCTGGTGGGAATGTAAGTTGGTGCAGCCACTATGGAAAATAGTATGGAGGTTCCTCAGAAAACTAAAATTAGAATTACCATATGCTCCAGCAATTCCCACTCCTGGGCATATACCCAGACAAAAACTATAATTCAAAAAGATACATGCACCCTTATGTTCATAGCAGCAGGATTCACAATAGCCAAAACATGGAAACAACTAAATGTCCATCGACAGATGAATAGATAAAGAAGAAGTGGTACAAGTATACAATGGAATACTACTCAGCCATAAAAAAGAACAAAAATTGACATTTGCAGCAACATGTATGCAACTAGAGATTATCATACTAAGTGAAGTAAGTCAGAATGAGAAAGATAATTACCATATGATATCACTTATATGTGGAATTAAAATATGGCACAAATGAACCTATCTACAAAACAGAAACAGACTCACAGACATAGAGATCAGACTTGTGGTTGCCAAATGGGAAGGGGGAAGGAGAGGGATGGACTGAGACTCTGGTGTTGTTAGATGTAAATTATTACATTTAGAATGGACAAACAACAAGGTCCTACTTTATAGCACAGGGAACTCTATCCAATCTGCTTGGATAAACTATAATGGAAAAGAATATTAAAAAAAAAGAATGTATATATGTGTAAAACTGAGTCACTTTGCTGTACAGCAGACTGGTACAACATTGTAAATCTACTTCAATAAAAAAAATATTGTTCTATGAAAAAAAAACTGCCTTTCTTCCCGAACTTCTGCAAACTGAAATTAGACAACTTAATATAAACTTTAGAAAAGTTGTCAAAATAGCTCATGTTTACACAATCTTTGTGCCTGTTGCTGTATGGACCATTCAGAAAGTTTACCAATACACCTGATGAGATCATCTGGGTCATTAAAACCGCAAACCAGGAAAATTTGTTAGATTGCCACTGTCTGCCCTTACTCCATCTGAAGATGCTTCAAGCCTGACATTTAGAAATCTCAACAGGCAGGCTTGAGGACTCAGACACTGGGTTTATAATTTGCTCCAACTATTAACTTTTGTTTTTCCTTTGCTTCCCTCAGTGTTTGATAAAATGATAGGTAACCATAGTTATATTATACTATATAATATGTCACTTGTTAGAAAATATCCAGTCTTGGGAAGGCAAAGATTCAGTCTTTAACTGCATGATAATGTCTTTGGCTTTCTTAGAATAAAATTAGTCTGTAATAGACCAAAAAAATCAGCTTTGGATTCCTAGAAGTCACTTGTCCAGTTCTGCCCATGATAAACTGCAAAGTGAAAGAGAATTGCTTATTTATATAAAACAATAATTAATGTCCTAATAGAACTTCCAAAGACTCTCTATGTTCCCCAATCTGTGCACCTTCATTTCCTGATCTGTAAAATGGACATAACAGTAGAGTCTATCTCATAAGGTTGATAATAGGGTCAAATGTTAATATAAAATAGACACAGTAATATATAAGGAATATAATAATTGACATACATGTGTCAATGTGTACATGAGTACTTATATCAAAAGGTTTTAAAATAGAGCTAAGAGGCCATTAAGGAGGTGGACCATACCCCCGTCCTCACCAGGTAGAACCATGAATTTTTTTTAACATCTTTATTGGAGTATAATTGCTTTACAATGGTGTGTTAGTTTCTGCTTTATAACCTGAGAAAACCATAATTCAAAAAGTGTCATGTACCAAAATGTTCATTGTAGCTCTATTTACAATATCCAGGACATGGAAGCAACCTAAGTGTCCATCAACAGATGAATGGATAAAGAAGATGTGGCACATATATACAATGGAATATTACTCAACCATAAAAAGAAATGAATTTGAGTTTTTTGTAGTGAGGTGGATGGCCCTAGAGTGTGTCATACAGGGTCAAGTAAGTCAGAAAGGACCATGAACTTTTGAAATGGGCCAAACCACAAATATTCTGAGACCTCTGCAAGAACACCTGCAACTTGTCAAGCTAATGAAATTTAACTCTCTCTAGTGATAGTCTGAGCTATCAATCATGTTTCGCCAAGAGGAGCTTCTTCTTCCAACTCCAATTTAAATGCTTTGTGATTCAAACCTCCCTTATTACCTTTAAAAGCCCCTGACTTTTACTCCTTATGGGACGTTGTTTAGGTTGATATCCGAAACTGTATGCCCTGAACTGCAATTATTTGACCCACATAAATGCTTTTTGAGTCTTGCCTTCTAGGTGTCTCTATGTTGACATAGAGAAACCTAGAGTTTAATGACAATACAGAGTTGTGGAAAGGACACAGATTTCTAAACCAGACTATCTGGTTTTAAATCCCAGCTATGGACCTTTCTAGCAATTTGGACTTTGTGGTGTACTTGAACACTAATACTAACTTGTAGTTTGTTGTGAAAAGAAAAGATACAAACTGACTTCATTCAGTGAGTGTTCAGTAAAATGTAGGTGCCATTATGTTAGAATAATTCCAAAATACACTCTATTGCTTGTTTTATGTTTCCAGAAATAAAGCTTTTTATTACAGACAGTATATTCAGGGTACTTAAGGATAAAATAGCATGAATTATTATCATTATTACAATTATGAAACATTATTAAAAGAGCCCTCAGATATATCACTTTTCTAATGTTTCCTATATGCCAGCTTACATTATACTTTTCCAAACCATGCTTCTCCATCCCTTTCAGTCAATTATTCCACCAACTTTCTAACTTACACTCCCCTGTTGTCATTTAAACTTTTTTTTTTTTTTTTAGTCTTGGTTGCATTGGGTCTTCATTGTTGCATGCAGGCTTTCTCTAGTTGTGGCGAGCTGGGGCTACTTTTCATTGCAGTGAGGGTGCTTCTCATTGTGGTGGCTTCTCTTGTTGTTGCCGAGCATAGGCTCTAGGCACGTGGGCTTCAGTAGGTGCAGCACGTGGGCTCTAGAGTGCAGGGTCAGTAGTTGTGGCACATGGGCTCAGCTGCTCTGTAGCATGTGGGATCTCCCCGGACCAGGGATCTAACCTGAGTCCCCTGCATTGGCAAGTGGATTCTTAACCATTGCACCGCCAGGGAAGTCTCTCACACTATTCTTAAAAATTGACAACTTTAACAAGATATTTTTAGAAGAAAAGGAAGTTACTGGTAATATATTTCTCACCTCCTTTGTAAAGAAATATCATCTACGATGCAGACTTGGTAATTTTATTTTTCCATGCAATTTGATTTGATCCTTTAGGACATTTAAATGTGTGATTTGATGAAGTAATTCTTCCTAGAGCTAAAAGCCCACTCTTCTCTCAATTTTTGAGATTATAAATTTGAATGAGGTGATGTAGTTTTCTGGTATCAACTGCATTTGTAATCAATTTCATAATGGAGATCATTATTTTGTGCTTGCTCTGGGGGAAAAAACTCAATTGTTTTTATCAAAGAATTCACTTTGCCATAGTAAAAAATTAAAACACTTGATGGTTACGTCACTCTTTGACAACATAGAAAGGATTAGAAAAGAATGAATTGGTGTTTCCAAAAATCCCTTTTACCAATATTCACCATATTACTTTCTATTCATACCTTTCTGTCTGATTCTTTGAAATGTTGACACTATTATATTCCATTGTACCAACAAACAGAAATTCACCAATATATCCTGCTACCTATTCACTATTTTTATGTTATTCTGTTATGTAATAATTAGGGTTTATTTCCTGAAACACTTCTAAGCCAACAGCCTTTTTTATTATTTGAGAATATAACAACATATTTCTATCAAAACATTCGTATGTAACAAATGTTAAGCCACAGCATGATAAGGACATCAGAATATTCCATCCAAAGCCAGGTACACTAAGTATTACTTGACATAAAATGGGCTATTTTACTATATTTTATTATAAAACAAAAATGTAATAATTATTAAGTATGCCATGGGATATCTATAAAAATCATAATTAAGTTAGCACCTTAAAATTTTGAAGTGTATTTTAAAATATTTTTATCCTTTTTCTTTTGTCTTGAAGCTACACATCAAAACTTTTAAAGATCATACAATGAAAATGGACCATAAATGGACATGGATCTAAAACCCAGTCTATACATCAGGTAACTGAGCAGGCACAGCTGCACCAGCACAAAAGGATGTGATATACCTCAGCGGAACGTTTGGCAATGTACAGAGGACTGTTGCCCAAAGGTAATAAGGAAACAAAACAGGGTAAATAAGAGATGTTCTTATTTGATTCAAGCATCTTCTTCTGTCAGCAATTCATTTGAGGGTCTAGGCACCTTTAATAAAACTTTGTCAATGTTAAAGATTTGGCTTTCTTGACCAGGTATCTAATGGGATTTACTATGGGGGTCCTAAGGGCTGGATAAGATTTTTTTAAATTTTTGGTCCCGTATCAAGATTATTTGTGGTAGTTTATAATCTCCTTAATGACTGGGAGTTGCTGCTTTACTGGTTGTATAATCTCCAGTTACACATTTCAAACAAACAACTTTTCAGTGCCTTCAGAGGTCTTGACCCTAAATTGAACATTAAACTTTTTTCTTCATGGAAAGATATGTAGGGCAACATTAACAAGTGTCATTGTTCTAACACATTTATTTAATTGAAATCATTGTGTTAGTGCACTGTTCTGTAAAATCTGTTAAGCTCTTCCCAACACATATACTGAACAAAGTATGAGTGATAACATTCCCTTCGTAAAATATGTAGGGTCCTTTTAAGATAATACTGAGCTCGGATCTGACAAACTATAGCTTTCAAATGTTTTATGATAAAAAATAATAGCTGTGAATTTAATGCAATCTTTCAGTCTAAGACATAACATCACAGATTATTGTGAGAGCATGTTTTTGTATGCATGTGTTTGAATTTTCATGACTGAATATTCTATTTAATTTACTATAGTATAAATTTGATTATAGGGCAACTAGTTCAGTAAGTTATCTAATATACTTGATAATCTGTTGAATGTAAAAAATTCTGTTTGCAATTTTGTGTAGTTAATAATTATTTTCAAGTTATTTTAATATTGTAAGTTTGGAAAACTGTAGTAAACTTAGAAATGCATAAAACACTAATAGTACTCATGGAAATTAACACACTATTTTTTTTTTACTTATTTATGAGCAAAAATTGATTTTCATTAAAAGAAATCCTACCTAAAATAAATAGTAAAATTGTACAATGGGAATATAATCAGCATCCTGATATAAGATTATCATTGCTGGCTATCTGGCTGACCTTAGAATACAGTTTACAATTTTTATTTTTCTCTCTGAAAAGATCTGTCAGAAGTAAGAGGCACACAATCAAATTACCAAAGGTAGTGATGGTTGATTATAAGGATAGAAATGAAATAAAGAAACAAAAGAAATCATGTCAGCAGCCACACAGCTAGGTCTTAAGTAGAATATTAGGGTGAATCCCTGCCTTTCAATATATGATAGGAAAGACCAGGAATCCTATGGTTGTGCTGTCTTGTCTGTCACCCATAAGAAAAGACATCTGTTTTTCCTTATTCTCAAGACTGTCATTCTAAGGACTGATGTTCTCAGTACTCTGCTATTCTATCTAATTTTCTTTTTCTCTTTTCTATATCTTCTTCTACAATGACTACCATTCTTTCAAAATGATCTCTATATCTCTATCTGTCTGTCTGAAATTTGGGCTCCTATCCAAGTAAGAAAGATATTAGTTCAATCAATCATCGTTCAGTATAGAACCCAGTATAGAAGTAATGTACAGCATTTACACTCGAGGTCATCTCAAAAATTAGAAACTTTCAATTTTTTCTAACCTCTAGGGGCATGCCTTTTGTTAGAGTGTGAACCATCGGTCAATAAGCTGAGGCTCTTGAAACGTAATCACATGATGCAAAATGAAACCAATTTTTCTTAGGTGTCAATATCTGCAATCACTTTCGTTAGAAGGAAATTAGAAGTCCAGGAGACACTTAAGAGCTTCTTCAACTTTTCTCTACATACCAACAACACTCACCTATACTTGTTCCTTTCCACACTTATTATACATTGTTCCCTGTATACTCATAAAACAAAAATATTGGGTCTATATACCAAGCATTGAACTAAGTATTGGAGATATAGCACTAAAGAGGAATAGCTCATTCCTTACTCTCACAAAGTGTACAATCTATTGGGAAAGGCTGATATATAACTAACAACACAGTTGATTATTTACTTAAAATTATTCTACAGGTTATGTTATATATACATTATGTTAGGAGAGTGCACAAAAGGAAGAAGCAAGACTTTTATGTGGAAGAGGTGTTTTAATGTGAGTTCTGAAGCATTAGTAGGTGTGAGGGAGCGAAATTTTCAAGTGGTGTCAGATAGGAGCAAAGACCCTAAACAAGAAAGGAGAGTTGATATATCAAAATCATTGAGAAACAAAATAAAGATAATGATGAGAAAGGCAGAGTGCACATGTGAGGCATGCTTGTATGTTTGCAAGTGTGTACAAGATGCTGATATGAAAGAAACTAAGTAGACAGAAGACAGAGCACACTGAAAACACCATTTAGATAATGTAAATGATTTTATTTTTTTAACCACCAATAAAGCCTAAAGATAATTTCAAATAAGGAGAAGATATGAACAGATTTATACTTAAAAAAATCAAAATAAGAAAAATTAGTATTGATGAAATGTTATTATCTAATCAACAACTCATATTCAAATAGTCCCAATAATATTTTTTAGAGATTTTTTTCCCCCAAATCCATGATCCAATCAAGGATCACACATTGCATTTAGTTGCAATATATTTTTATTCCCCCTCAATTTGGAACAGTTTCTTATCATTTCTTTGGTTATTTTTGCTTTTGTTTTTGTTTTCTGACTTTCATATTTTTGTAAAAGACTAGTTATGCTGTAGAATGTCCCTCAGTTTGGTTTTGTCTGATGTTTGCTCATGCTCAGATTCAGGTAATACATTTTTTGGCAGAAATGCCAGTCACGATTTTTACTTCTCAATGTACCATGTCAGAAGATGCATGGTATTGGTTTCTCTTAATATTGATGATGGTAACTTTATTTGGTTAAAGAAATTAGGAGAAGATAACAAATAATTATATAAGTAAAAGTAAGGGAAAATTGTATATAGACGTCGATATTTGCAACATATTTATCATTTTTAATCCTTTCTGTAGATCCATCTTTCCATTCTGAGGAACTTCCTTATGCTTTTCCTATAATACAGATTTCCTGGGGACTAATTACCTTAGTTTTGCTTTTCCTGAAATTGTCTCTATTTTCCTGAAATTGCCTGTATTTATGGAGGATGATATCACTGGATATAAAATTCTAGTTTGATAAGATATTTTGTTTGTTTGTTTGTTTTTTTCTTTTCACATTTTAAAGATATTCTTACCTTAGGCTCTGGCCTCCATTGTCCCTGATAAGAAGTCAGATTTTAGTTGTATCACCTTTTTTTTTCTCCTGTATGTGCTATATAATTGCTTTTCTCTGGCTATTTTCCAGATATTTTTCTTTATCTTTGATTTTTATTAGTTTGACTATGACAGACATAAGTGTATTTTTGTTGGATTTATCTTGCTTGAGATTTACTGAGACTCGAACATTTAAGTGTGTGTGTGTGTGTATGTGTGAATCAAATTTGGCAAAAATTTTTCCATTATTTATTCAGATATTCTGACCTAATTCTTCTCTTTCCTCCAATCACATTCACATTATACTGCTGGTTATTTTCTTCTAGTCCTTGACACTGTTTAATTTTTTAAATAAATGTATCTGTTTTTCATATTGAATGATTGAAACAAAGACCCCTAGTCCTTCTTTAATACTTAAAGAAAATGGCACATTACCTGAGATGTATATATTGTCTGTAACATGAAACATTATAATCTATACCACCATAAAAGAGATAAAATGCATCACTACCCATTCAACCTTAATATACTATTGATTGTAAGATGCATCCCAACTTTAGAGATATTAAGATCTGAGAAAAAAGTCTCTCTGGAACTAAGGAAATCCTGTATTTTATAAAAAATATTTTAAAAGTAGTATAATGGATAAATTACTTTATTTTTCTTCCCTGCAGAACCCTAGTTTTGTTCCAGAAACTTTAATTATGTAGCCATGTGACTCAGGGGAAGCTGATTTTGATTATCCTGAAGTTAACCATGGTAATTTCATCTCCCTTTTCAGTGGCTGACTGAGGGACCCAGGTTTAATCCAGTTAATAAAAGATGTTTCTCTAGGGGCTGCTACTGATTTGGAAGTTGCCTTTTGCTAAGCTGAACCAATCAAACTCAAGGAAAGACTAGTTTTTGATAGGAGAAGGAATTTTCACATCATCTGGATATGCTCAAGAAATTATGTTGCAGCTACCAGCCATTTTGCAAATCAGAAGGGAAGCCAGTCTGAGGACCTAACCAACACAGAGAGATGGACAGAGAAATGGAGTCTGTATCTTGACTAAACCAATACCTGGAGACCACTATACATTTAGGTTACTTACCAATATGTTTCCTTATTTTTTGGGTCAGTTTGATTTAAGGTTTTGATTATTTATATATGAAAGCACTCCAGCCAATACACTCTCCAAGCTAAAACCCAGCATCTTTAGGCTGGAGGTTCATTTACTTCTGACATTTTAAATTGATAACTATCTTCTCACTTTGTCTTCTCAGAAATTGGATCTATCTTTGCTTTCCTGATAACCACACCCTGACCTTACCCCAAATTTGCTGCCACTATCTCTCATTCCTCCAGCTAATTTTCCATGACTCTGGCTGACCTACCTGTCTTTTTCTTTATCTTTGCCTACTGTTGACAGTATACAACTCCTCTTCCCCAGACATGGCCTAGATAGGATTGTTCAACTGAAGTTATTTTGTATATGCTGGCAATAAATCACACTAATGATAAAGAGCTCAAATCTGGATGAAGCATAGCAGTGTATTCTCATAGTTGCTTTTCCATTTTCAGGGAATCCAGCAATTAAATATATCCTTTGTTAGAATTGTCCCTTTGATGTTACCCTTTTAGGAGTTTCAGAAAACACTTAACAATATTAAAATGTCTTCATCTAAACTTTATCTTATCTTTTCAGTCCACAATTGCATTCATGACTAAGTGACATTTCTGTTTCGCTTTTCTGTTTAATTCTACATTGTCATGCTATTTCAACTCTTTATGATCATATATTTTTTTTAAGAATGAACATGTATTCTTATAGTCTATAGTTTCAGGATGAGACAATTTTTTTTTTTTTTTTGGTACGCGGGCCTCTCACTGTTGTGGCCTCTCCTGTTGTGGAGCACAGTCTCTGGACGTGCAGGCTCAGTGGCCATGGCTCACGGACCCAGCCTCTCTGCGGCATGTGGGATCTTCCCAGACCGGGGCATGAACCCGTGTCCCCTGCCTTGGCAGCTGGACTCCCAACCACTGCACCACCAAGGAAGCCCTGCACCCTCTTTTCTATTTGCCAAATAGAGTGCTAAGGGTAATAGAGGGACATGGAGTTTTTGGAGGGGCTCTGGTCCTCATTTGCATCCAATATACCCTGAAAACATTAAAATATTTCGGGTCCATCTTATCTCCTGTTGCTAACACTCGTGGACCACAGCTGTATCCCCCTACTCTATGCATGCCTTCCTCTTGGAATGTGTGCATGTGTGTATATATCTGTATGTGTGTTATTGGATGTGTTTGAAGGCAGTTTTAGGTGACAGGTGGGGGAGGAAAGAGGAGAAAAGTCAATGCACTTCTTCCCTGAACGTTCTGTAGGCAAGAGAATTGTGACATTGTACCAGTTCCTCTCTAACTAGACACACAGGTCAATTTTAATGGCAGAGCTGAACGCAATGAACCTCACTGCCTTTTTAATTTCTTTGCCTTGAACAAGAACCATGTCTTCTGGTGTCTTCACATTCATAATCTATATCCTCAAAATATCCTTTTTATGACATAAATGTATATCCCAATTTCCTCAAGGCATAGAATACTCCAAAGCACAGACTTTTGAAACTTATAATTTTTGTTACCTCAAAGCAGTCCTTGACATAAATTTCAAATGGCTACATTAATTTAAAGAAAAAATATTCTAAGTATTCTCTTTTTCTGATGTGTTATTCCTTTCCTGGAACAATAAACATAAAAATGCCTTAGATGTTACCTGTATGGCAGGAGGGGGTCACTGATGAACAGAAGGTACAAGAAAAACACACATTGATTATTGTAGCACAATATTACTTCATTATACCAATACTGATCTCTTGCTGCTCTCCCCACTCTCAGTATTTCTGCCTGCAATAAGTTTCTTGCACCCATATATTTAAACAGAAACACCTATGATTGCTATATTTATCTTCATAAAATACCACTCTGGTCTAGTTATCCAACTGTTCCTTTGTTCCCCATTTTCTAGAAGATAAAGTTCAATAAATAAATATTGTCTATAAGTAAATATTTATACCCCCAACATCCTATTTGCTCTTTTTCTTCATCTATCTAAAAGTCCCTAATCTTGAAAATACCTCAAGTTCTTTTCTTCCCTGCTGGCTTTTTGAATCACACCAGCCAGCAACAATTTCTTCTTACTGGAAACAGCAGTAATGATTGCCTACATCAAAACTATATCTCTTAGGTATAGCCTGTCTTGACTATTTCTATTTTTATGTTCTTATAGCTTATGAAAATAATTCTCTAAAGCACATGTCCCAAGTCTAATCTTATCTTACTGTCTATATCATGCTTTGCACTGAGTAGCCACTTGAATAACTGTTATTTGATTGATTTGTCTAAAACCTTAAGCAAATTTATTACAATAAAACCAGAGAAAACTTTACCACTTTTGTTCCCTAATTATTCTGGCCATTCAGTCAGTTTTTTAAAATACATAATTCCACTTCCAATCTGAGATAAATATTTGAAAACAGAACAAAGAATTAATAACCATTCACACCACTGTTTCATTTGCTACTCCAATCAATAAAAAACATCACAAAATAAACATAGAAAAAAATACCCTAACTATCAAAAACTTCTGCAAAAAAAACAACCAATAGATTGTTATTAGTCATCTAGAACTGAGTATGAGTCATCTAGAACTGATCACTTCTTGTCTTAGAAAGGAAACTTTTAAAAGTACAGTGTTTTTCAATGTCCCTTAGGTAGGAATATGAAAAAAGTTCATTAGAGTCTATTTTTTATGTCTCCTGTTGTATAACTGAATAATGCAATGATGAATATTGAAGCAAGGGATGTGCCCATAACGGTTAAATTAGTAAAAAAAATCTGCTGAGGTTGAGATATTTACCTTCTCTTTAGTGATTCTATTTACTCCTCAGTCCTCATATGATGATACTATAGCAATAATAATAACAGCAATGACAACCAATTTTAGAACAGCTATTCCAAGTTTAAAATATGTTGTGCTAGCAAATCTTCATGGTTATTAATAAAATATTAATTGAATTTCATGTAATAATTCATCATTCTTGCATTTTGTTACATATATATGTAACAATTTTTGCTCTTTTTGGACCTCATATTATGGAGTCCAAAGATCAAACTCAGAAAAGAATCACATGTATTAAGAACTGTGGAAGGTATAAGATTTTTTTAAACATCTTTATTGGAGTATAATTGCTTTACAATGTTGTGTTAATTTCTGCTGTATAACAAAGTGAATCAGCTATATGTATACATATATCCCCATATCCCCTCCCTCTTGCATCTCTCTCTCCCATCCCACCGCTATAGATGGTCACAAAGCACCAAGCTGATCTCCCCCTGTGATGCAGCTGGGGAAGGTATAAGATTCTGATTAAAAAATTTTCCTGTGACAGACTCAAAAACTAAACAATTCTCATAAACACTGTATTAAATTCAAAATTAGTCACAAGTATGCAATAGAATAAGATTTGGAAATACTAAGATGAATTTCAAATATGTTAATTAGTGTACATTAATATACTCAAGCTGTGTCAACTATTTTAGGTTTGCAAATATGGACTTCATATTATTTCTGAATGTTTTATGATTACTGGGTAGAATATTTAAGTTGAAATCACACTCAGCTAACCATTGGAGTGACATATCTATGTATCACATATCCAATATACAAGGATGATATTGGTAGAATTCAATTTGAATGCATGAAATTGGAGGATACTTAAGAATATTCAAATGAAGACAGCCAGCCAACCAGCCAGCCAAATAGGGAAGACAAATCTGATTTTATATGCAACAAAAAGTCACTAAAGATGAGGGATGTGTTTATGGAAATATGGACATACTAGAAGCTATCCTTATTTAGACACACTTCATTTCCAATTCAAAAGTATATACACATAGAAATGTATATGTGTGTGTGTGTGTTTAGTGTATAAAATTGTTGCTTGATTCCTCTCTGAGAACCATAAAACAGAATGGTTTCCTAAGGCAACTAGCTGGGACAATAAAATAAGCATAAAACAAAGGCTACACAAACGTAGATATACAAATCAATTACATTCCTCTCTATGTATTCATCCATTGATCCTCAGGAAAAGATATACATATTTTTAAAATGGTAACCTGTTTAATTGAAATCAAATGGCAGAAGTTACTATGACATGGATGGGAACAATCATATCTGTTTAAAGAATTAATCTGGAGAGTTTGATTTCCATTTGCATGGAATATCTTTTTCCATCCCTTCAGAGGGAACCTACCTCAACATAATAAAGGCCATATATGACAAACCCACAGCAAGCATCATACTCAATGGTGGAAAACTGAAAGCATTTCTACGAGGATCAGAAAAAAGACAAGGGTATCCACCCTCACCACTATTATTCAACATATTTTGGAAGTCCTAGCCACAGCAATCAGAGAAGAAAAATAAATAAAAGGAATACAAATTGGAAAAGAAGAAGTAAAACTGTCACTATTTGCCAATGACATGATACTCTACATACAAAATCCTAAAGATGTCACCAGAAAACTACTAGAACTAATCAGTGAATTTGATCAGGTTGCAGGATACAAAATTAATGCACAGAAATCTCTGGAATTCCTATACAACAACAATGAAAAATCAGAAAGAGAAATTAAGGAAAAACTCCCATTTACCACTGCAACAAAAATAATAAAATACCTAGGAATAAACCTGCCTAAGGAGATGAAAGATTTGTACTCAGAAAACTATAAAACACTGATAAAAGAAATCAAAGATGACATAAACAGATGGAGAAATATACCATATTCTTGGATTGGAAGAATCAACATTGTGAAAATGACTATACTACCCAAAGCAATCTACAGATTCAATACAATCCCTATCAAAATACCAATGGCATTCTTCACAGAATTAGAACAAAAAATCTTACAATTCATATCGAAACACAAAAGACCCTGAATAGCCAAAACAATCTTGAGAAAGAAAAATGGAGTTGGAGGAATCAGTCTCCCTGACTTCAAATTATACCACAAAGCTACAGTAATCAAAGACAGTATGGTACTGGCACAAAAACAGAAATATAGATCAATGATACAGGATAGAATGTCCAGAGATAAACCCATACACATAAGGTCACCTAATTTATGACAAAGGAGGCAAGAATATAAAATGGAGAAAAGACAGCCTCTTCAATAAGTGATGCTGGGAAAACTGGACAGCTACATGTAAAAGAATGAATTTAGAACACTCCCTAACACCGTACACAAAAATAAACTCAAAATGCATTAAAGACCTAAATGCAAGACCAGATACTATAAAACTCTTAGAGGAAAACATAGGCAGAAAACTTTATGACATAAATCACAGCAAGGTCCATTTTGACCCACCTCCTATAGTAATGGAAATAAAAACAAAAATAAACAAATGGGACCTAATGAAACTTAAAAGCTTATTCACAGCAAAGGAAACCATAAACGAGACAAAAAGGCAACCTTCAGAATGGGAGAAAATATTTGCAAATGAAGAAACTGACAAAAGATTAATCTTCAAAATATACAAACAGCTCATGGAACTCAATATCAAAAAAACAAACAATCCATTTAAAAAATGGGCATAAGACCTAAATAGACGTTTCCCCAAGGAAGGCATACAGATGGCCAAGAGGCAAATGAAAGTTGCTCAACATCACTAATTATTAGAGAAATGCAAATCAAAACAATGAGGTATCATCTCACACTGGTCAGAACGGCCATTATCAAAAAAGCCAGAAACAATAAATGCTGGAAAGGGTGTGGTGCAAATGGAGCCTTCCTACACTGTTGGTGAAAATGTAAATTGTTACAACCACTACAGAGAACAGTATGGAGGTTCCTTAAAAAATAGAACTACCATATGACCCAGCAATCCCACTACTGGGCATATACCCTGAGAAAACCATAAATCAAAAGAGACATGCACCATAATGTTCACTGCATCATTATTTACAATAGCCATGACATGGAATCAAACTAAATGTCCATCCACAGATGAATGGATAAAGAAGATGTGGCACATATATACAATGGAATATTACTTAACCATAAAAAGAAATGAAATTGAGTTATTTGTAGTGAGGTGGATGGACCTAGAGTCTGTCATACAGAGTGAAGTAAGTCAGAAAGAGAAAAACAAATATTGTATGCTAACACATATATATGAAATCTAAAAAATCTAAAAAAAATGGTACTGATGAATCTAATTGCAGGGAAGGTATAAAGAGGTAGACAGAGAGAATGGACTTGATGACATGGGGTGGGAAGGCAAAGCTGGGGCATCAACATATATACACTACCGAATGTAAAATAGTTGGCTGGTGGGAAGCAGCAGCATAGCACAGGGAGATTGGCTTGGTTCTTTGCGATGATCTAGAGAGGTAGGATAGGGAGAGTGGGAGGCAGGCTCAAGAAAGGGGGGATATGGGGACATGTGTATGCATATGGCTGATTCACTTTGTTGTGCAACAGAAACTAACACAGTATTGTGAAGCAATTATACTCCAATAAAGTTCTATTTAAAAAAAGGATGAATCAGTATAAAACACTCTACATAAAGTCTTAAACAATGGAAGGGTATGAAGAATTGAAAAAAGTTAATTTAACTGAGGCATTCAAATTGGATATAAGATAGTGTGTTTTAGATGACTTCTGAATTTTACTATATGCAAGTTTCTAAAAATACACCCCATTCTGGACTGAAATAAAGTTATATGCATTGGATGGAGGCAAGATTTCTAAAGGGACTCTTTACTAATCATTCTTACTCCAGATCCAATTAATGTTACATTTTCAGTTGAAGGCAATGAGGAACAAGACCTCTCCTTCAAATATTTATCTTATTACACAGGATAATTTTTCTCCTTTTTATTAGCTCTTGGCAAGTAGTTTCTTTGTTAATTAACTCGTTGCTTGCATGCACATTTTAATATGTAGAATGAATGGTATATGATTTGCATTCCACTCATGTAAAAGTGCTTTCATTCATTGCCTCACCAGATTATCAGAATTATGCTGTGAGATAGTCAGGGCTGGCATTACAATCTTCATTTTACTGATAAAAGACAATGAGGGGCAGACAGCTGACTTGATTTCCCAAAGATCACATGGTGAATCAGTGATGTGACTAAGGGAACTTGGGACCCCTAAGGGTACTCTTTCAAAGTAATATCTAAGTCTAGGCTATGAATATGAAGATGAATTTAAATTGTTCCCTCTGGGCCTCATTCTCTACTCTGGAGTATTTGAGTCTCAGATAATCTGTTAAACTCTTCTGGAAATGATTATATATGGCACAAAGAGGCAATAAAATATAGTGTTATATCTCTTTGCTACCATATCCATATACCACAATTATCATTATTTACTTACTCTTTTCTTTCTTCATTAAAAAGGAATATTTCACTCTCCCCTACCCAACATTCAAGGTATCAACAAGTTTATATACAAAAATATATGTTTGTCAGTATAGGAGTATTAGGGTAACTGAAACAAGAAATCTGACTCAATTACTTATTACTTCTGTGTTTCTGGAAAATAATTTAACCTAAATCTTAGTTTTTATATGTTATTTATAAATAATAAAATCTCCCTTGTGTAGATTGTTTAGATTATTAATAATATATGTCAGGTGCCTGGAACATAAAAGCTGCTCAGTAAATTGTCTTAATTTATTTAAGTCTTTGGTTCTTCTTCAAATGATATGTTGGTTTTATTAAGCTTCTTTCTTCTAGCCATTGTTATTACCATTCTTATAATAATTACTTATTCATTTCCTACACTTTAAAAGCTTCCCAACCTGGCCTTTTTTTCAAGTCTTCTTCCCCTCAATGTATCTTATAAAATGTCTTTTAAAATTCTATCAATCATGTTAGATGTATTCTAATTTTTTTCCTCTATCTTACAGTAAATATAAATTCCTTATTTTCTGGTACCCAAGATATTTCATAATATGACCTTCATGTAAATGCCAGGCTTATCAGTACCTTCACCCCTGCACATCTTCCTCTTCAATCAAGTGAACCTTTTCACATTTCTATTTTTCTAATTTCTTTTTCAAGTAATTCTCTAGCTTTAAAGTAAGTTCTAAGCTATAGGAGAGTAATAGCCTCTTCAACAGTCTTTCTCTTCAGAAATGACTTGAGCTTTCTTGGCCCTTTAATCTTGCACAAAATTTGAGACTCAGATCATCAAGTTCCAAAAATAACACTGTTGGAATTTTCATTGGAATGGCATTTATAGATTGATTTGGGGATGAATAATTTCTCTATAATATTAATTCTGATTATCCATGATGGTATATGTCCATATTTATTTAATTTTTTAAAATATACCTTGACATAATGAAAATTGTTTTCTTATAAAGGCCTTAAATATGCTTTATTAAATATTTTTAGATGTTCTGTTACTGTTATATATAATGTATTTTTAATACCTGTGTACAGGTATTTGCTATTGGTGTACAGAAATTTATTTTTGTATTTTAATCATATATCCATCCAGCTTCTAAATACTTTTATTATATTCAAAAATATGTCTGTAGATTACTTTCACTTTTCTAATTAAATGATTATAACATCTGCATGTATCATTAGATTGTATTGCCTTCTTCCAATTCTTATTCTTTCAATCATAGTTTAAGGACCCCAACACAATATTGGACAGAATGTTGATAGCATTTGTCTTAGCCAGGGTTAACTCAGGAAAACAATTAATTTATTTGTGGAGAAAATCACAGGGAATAGGAGCAGATGAATGATGAGAGTAAAATGTATAAGGAGGGAAGGCCTATGCAAGGGTGAGTAATTGATTGATCACCTCTGTGACAATAGAGGCTTGATTATCATCAAGATTATATGAGATACTGTGAAGATTGCACCTCACAATAGTTCACTTGATAGAAGAGAGGAGCATTTATGGTCTGACTCCTGTCCCACATTGACCAAGAATTATCCATGAATTAGTAATCTCTCATTCTCCCAGGCTGCATTTACATAGATGCCAGTTAAATTTCTGTGGTTCTCTCAAGTCATGGTGCTAGGAAAATCCCAAGACAGAAAGTGAAAAATGTGTGGGGTAACTGAGACAATGTATTGTCAGTTTATACCACGTGAAGCTGATTGCTATGATGACTAGAATAAAAGGTGAGCCCAGAGGATACGAGGCATGGCATAAGTATCTAATACAATGGACATCTTTGTCTTAATGGAAGCAATCTCAATGTTTCTTCTCATTGAGGATGATGTTTGCTCTAGTTTTCTTATACCTTTTATCATAATAAAAAGTCCCCTTATATTCTTAATTACTTAAAAATCTTCATCATAAATGGGTATTACATTTTAAAATAAATTTTTTGTATATGTAGGGATGATCATATGATTTTTCCTTTTAAATCATTTAATTTGTTGGATTAAATTTCTGGATTGTCTAATACTAAATTACCCTTGCATACCTGGGATAAAACCAAGATGGCTATAGTATATTATGTTTTGTTTGGGGGGTTATTTCTTAATATTTTCTTTAGAATTTTTTTTGAATCTATACCCGTGAGTGAAATAGACTTATAATTGTCCTTTTCTGTATAGTTTTGCCTAGTTTTTATATAAAGTTGACAATTGTCTCACAGATGCCATTGAAGGGTATTCTCTACTTGCCATTTTCTTGGAAGAGATTGAACAAACTTGGCACAATGTTTTTGAAAATTTTCAACAAGTCATCTCAAACTTTCTGAGCCTAGTGTTTTGTTTGTGGGAATATTTTAAACTAGTGTTTTCATTACTTTCATGCTTATAGAATTACTCATGCTATTTTTTTTCTTCTTGAGACAATTATAGGAAGACATATTTTCTTAAGAATTTTAATTCAATCAAAAGTTTTCAAAATGATTGGCAAAACTGTTGGCATATTTTATTACTCTAACGAAGCATCTTTTATTACTAGCCTTATTTATATATGTCTTTTTGGTTTCCTCTTGGTCTATTTTGCTAAAATATATCTTCCTTTAAAAATTTTTTTTCAAAGATCTGATTTGACTTTGCTGATCTCAGTGGTAACTTGGTTTAAATTTTGGTGAATTTTGTTCTACTTTTACTACCATTTTCTAATTTGTTTAAGCTTAATCTATTTTTCTTCTTCTAATTTATTATGGTAAGACCTTAGCTCATAAATTTGGAAGTCTTCTTAGTTTCTAGTAAACGTAGTTAGAGCATATATTTCCCTTAAAGTGTTTGTTTTGTTGCACCCTACAAATTTTGATATATAGAGCTTTCATTATAATTTAATTACTGGTATTATAATTTCTTGTTGATATCATGAGCTGTTTAGCAATATGTTTTCACAATTTCTAAATATGTGGGGTTTTTCCAATTATATATTGTCATTAACTCCAAACTTAATTACACTATGATCAAGGATTATCATCCTATTTTTTTATTAGTCTCTGCTTTATAACAAAGTGAATCAGTCATACATATACATCTGTTCCCACATCCCTTCCCTCATGCATCTCCCTCCCTCCCACCCTCCCCATCCCACCCCTCCAGGCGGTCACAAAGCACCGAGCTGATATCCCTGTGCTCTGCGGCTGCTTCCCACTATCTATCTACCTTATGTTTGGTAGTGTATATATCTCCATGCCTCTCTTTCGCTTTGTCACAGCTTACCCTTCCCCTTCCCCATATCCTCAAGTCCATTCTCAAGTAAGTCTGTGTCTTTATTCCTGTTTTACCCCTAGGTTCTTCATGACATTTTTTTTTAAATTCCATATATATGTGTTAGCATACAGTATTTGTCTTTCTCTTTCTGACTTACTTCACTCTGTATGACAGACTCTAGGTCTATCCACCTCATTACAAATAGCTCAGTTTCGTTTCTTTTTATGGCTGAGTAATATTCCATTGTATATATGTGCCACATCTTCTTTATCCATTCATCCGATGATGGACACTTAGGTTTCTTCCAGCTCTGGGCTATTGTGAATAGAGCTGCAATGAACATTTTGGTACATGTCTCTTTTTGAATTATGGTTTTCTCAGGGTATATGCCTAGTAGTGGGATTGCTGGGTCATATGGTAGTTCTATTTTTAGTTTTTTAAGGAACCTCCATACTGTTCTCCATAGTGGCTGTACCAGTTCACATTCCCACCAGCAATGCAAGAATGTTCCCTTTTCTCCACACCCTCTCCAGCATTTATTGTTTCTAGATTTCTTGATGATGGCCATTATGACTGGTGTGAGACGATATCTCATTGTAGTTTTGATTTGTATTTCTCTAATGATTAATGATGTTGAGCATTCTTTCATGTGTTTGTTGGCAGTCTGTATATCTTCTTTGGAGAAATGCCTATTTAAGTCTTCTGCCCATTTTTGGATTGGGTTGTTTGTTTTTTTGCTATTGAGCTGCATGAGCTGTTTATAAATTTTGGAGATTAATCCTTTGTCAGTTGCTTCATTTGCAAATATTTTCTCCCATTCTGAGGGTTGTCTTTTGGTCTTGTTTATGGTTTCCTTTGCTGTGCAAAAGCTTTGAAGTTTCATTAGGTCCCATTTGTTTATCAAGACAGTGTGGTACTGGCACAAAAATGGAAAGATAGATCAATGGAACAGGATAGAAAGCCCAGAGATAAACCCATGCACATATGGTCAACTTATCTTTGATAAAGGAGGCAGGAATGTACAGTGGAGAAAGGACAGCCTCTTCAATAAGTGGTTCTGGGAAAACTGGACAGGGACATGTAAAAGTATGAGATTAGATCATTCCCTAACACCATACACAAAAATAAGCTCAAAATGGATTAAAGACCTAAATGTAAGGCCAGAAACTATCAAACTCTTAGAGGAAAACATAGGCAGAACACTCTATGACATAAATCACAGCAAGATCCTTTTGGACCCACCTCCTAGAGAAATGGTAATAAAAACAAAGATTATCATCTTTATTATACCTGTCTTTGAAATTTTGAGACTTTCTCTGTGACTCGTAAAAAGTTTGCACGTGTGCTTGAAAAATGCCTCTCATTGATTATTATATGTAGAACTCTGTGTCCATTAGGGCAAGCTTGTTGATTATGTTGTGGAGATCTATATACCTCCTGTTTATTTAGATTCCTTAACCATCAGTAAATGAGAGGTATGTGTTGAAACTACAACTAAAATTGTAGATTTGTCAATTTCTCCGTGTATTTCCCCAATTTATGCTTCATTTATTTTGAGGTTATTTTATTACATGTATACATGCATATAATAGCTCTGTATTCTTGGCTAATTGAAATTGGATTATTAGATAGTGAAACTCTCTGCCTTCATAATTTTGTGTCTTAAAGTATATTTTATCTAATAGTAATATAACTATTTTGTTGTGTTCATATGTGTGTGAAATATCTTTAATTTTGCTTTTTCCTTCAATTTTTGCTTATCCTTATGTTCTAGGTGATTCTTATAATTAGCACATAGCAAGATTTTGGTTGTTCTCCACAATCTGTCAGAATTTGTCTTTGAATCAATTAAAAATTTCCCTATATATATATTACAATTACTGATTTATCTAGACCTGTAACTATCATCTTATTTTTGCATTATGTCCCATTTTTGCAACATTGATTTTTTTTTTTTACTTTTTAATTGAAGTATAGTTAGTTTACAATGTTGTGTTTGTTTTTGGTGTACAGCAAATTGATTCAAATATATATATATATATATATATATATATATATATATATATATATATATATATATATATTCTTTTTCAGATTCTTTTCCTTATGGATTATTATAAGATATTGAGTATAGTTCCCTGTGCTATACAGGAGGTCCCTGTTGGTTATCTATTTTATATATAGTACTGTTTACATATTAATCCCAAACTCCTAATCTATTTCTGCCACACAAATAATCCCCTTTGGTAACCATAAATTTGTTTTCTATGTCTGTGAGTCTATTCCTGTTTTGTAAATAAGATCTTTTGTATCATTTTTTTTTAGATTCCACCTATAAGTGATATCATATGTTATTTGTCTTTCTCTGTCTGACTTTCTTCACTTAGTATGATAATTTCTAGGTTCATCTATACAACATTGATTTTTAATACTTTCTTTTCTAATTGACAACTATATCTCTCTTTTAATAAAATTAGAAATCAACATATTTTCACATTTCTTGTTCTCCTTTCCCCATTTCCTCTTCTGATTTAAATACTGCATTTAAGACTTAATGAGTCTCTCAGCTATAATTTTTTGATACTTTGTATAGCTAATATGTTTCTTTTTATTATGCTCTCACATTGGAATGACAATCTAAACTTGTTTCTTCTAAGAGACTTGTTATTTTGCCCTCTGAGTTCATTTTCCTCATAAGTATCAGCTACTTTTTCAGGCAATGAGATTTAAGGAAGGCTAGAACCCAGTATTTGTCAGTTTGATAAATCTAGAGGTGTGGCATAGAAAAAAACAAGCGTAGAAGCATCTATGAAAACCAGATTCAATCACTCCCCATCTCATAGTAGAAACCTTCATATCAGGTGTTTACTCTCCACAGCCCAGAAGGAAGAAATATTCACTTTTAAACCCTGTTGTTTTGAAAAGAGAAGTCTAGGGAAGCAGTTGATTGATGTCAGGTTTTCTCAGCTCCTCAAAGCACAGGTTTTCTCCTATAGTTACCACAATTATTCCTAATATACCTGGACCACCATGTGGGTTCAAGCATTCATTGTTCCCAGGCGATGGTCAAGGAGAAGCAAGAGCAAAATTCCAATAATCCTTACCCTATTTTGACCTCAGCAGTGCTTGACTGTCTCCGGTTCCCAGTCAATACCCTCCACTCACCAGTTTAAAACCTCCAGTCTCCCCAGGGGGTTGTCACACTTTTCTCCATCTTTCCTGCTCAGATTCCTCTGAAGCCCACCTTGTGGAAAGAAGCCAGCAGTCATGCCAGCTGAATCTCCTAGTCAGAACTTGAACTCATATTCACTCTTCATTGAGATTTTTGGCTATATATTTTCTTCTATCTGGCAGGAGGATGTTTAAATTTCCTGTTCCCCTATCATCCAAAACTAGTGACTCTGATGGCCAGTTAAATCTAAGACCACTGAGAGCAGATACATATATATGAAATCTAATTAATCTCAATCATGGCTATCAGCAGGTAATGCCTTGATGGATCTACCAACTCTCTTTCTACTAATTTGTGACTTAGTGTATGCAATCTCCTAAATGTCCAGGCTACAGTCATTATATTTATGAATAATTGTATCCACAATTAAATTGATGGGTTTATATGTATTTATTTACATAATTATATGTATAATACACAAATAATTATATATTTACACCTATACCCACATACACACACACACACACATTCTCTCTTCTACTAGAATATAACCTTCAAGCAGTCACAGATTTTTATTTGTTTTGTTCTATGCTGGACAGTGCCATACCCAAGGGGAAGAGGGGAAGTGGAGGGAGTGGACAACCTCCATGGGGACAATTACTTTATCACTATTATTATTTAAAATTTCCAGCACACCATGATGATAAAAAGCAAATTTTAGTTGAATTTATTGTTTTAAAATTCTCTACTGACAATGCATCCCTTATTGCTTGTACTCACCGCTTACCACTAGTTCCTGACACATCACAGGTGTCCTATAAATGTTAATTGATTGAATGAATAAATGAGTCTAAGGTGTTCCATGAATACCTGATGAAAGGATGGGAGGATGGATAGGTAGAAGAGAGAGTAAATGAATAAGTGTATTCTTGTCTGCAGAAGTAAATGAGTGAACTCCTTCAATATATTTTGACATTTTTCTTTAGACTTAGGGATTCTGATGTCTGATCCCATGTGCAGGGTAAAGATTGCTCTAATAAGAGAACAAATACTCTCTAAATATGTTATTCCATAGGAAACTGTCCCTTCCAACCTAGAAGTTAGTACAAAGTAAATGCAGGCAAAGGACACAGAAAGAAAAGAAAAATATCCATTATTTTAAAAAATGTAATAAGAAGCAATAGAAAAAGGAAGGCCTATGTCTGAATACACATAGGAATAAAATCACATTTTTTTTTCTTTTAACAAGAAAGAAAGCCCATAAAAGAGAGTAAAAGGTAAGGGCAAACGTTATAAATAGCATTGAAAATAAGAAAATGAAAGCAAGGGAAATGGAATACCATGGTGAAGGAGAGGAAGAAATAGAATGCTTAAGGAAAGAATAAAACAAGCTAGCAAAGAAGCAGAATGTAAGCCTCTGATTGTATTTCATTTATAACTGTTCTTACATTTTATTATATTTCTCTGGCAGGAGTCCCACATCTCTTTATGTCTGAAGGAAAGGGATGGCAGAAAAATGTTGCTCTGGGGACTAGAGATTTATTGCCTTGTACACTTAGTGTTAGGCTGATTTTTTTTCTTTAAATTACATGCCACTGTCATGTTCAAAATAAAAGCTTAAGATGGACTGCATGCTATGTATCACCGTAAAGACTGTTTTATTGAGTGAAAAACTAATGCAACCTTGATTTTATTTTAAGCAAATCAGAAACTACTGAGGTGATACCAACTTCTATACTCTTTTTATTTTATCTTAACTGTGCCTCCATTGAATGATATGGAATAGGTGATTTCTTCAGTAAGTGAAACATTCTATGGGAAATATGCAAATATAGCCATGGAAAGCCTGGGTTTTGAATCCAAACAGACTTGAATTTATAGCTCAGTGACCTTGGGCAAGTTATTTAAGTTATCTAGCCTTCAGTTTTCTTAGGTGCAAAAAGACATAGTACTAAGAGCCTTTACTTCATTATGGTTGTTATGAGGATATCATATTATAATGTAAAGTTCTTAGCACAGTGACTGGCAGGCATTGAAAGTAATGAGTACTATTATTATTATTATTATTATTATTATTATTATTATTATTATTTCTTTACCATTCTAAGATCTTCTTCAAGAAAAATTAATTGAATCTTAATTAAAAAAAATTACATTCTGAGTTAAACCAGCTAATGAAAGGGAAAATACAATCAGCCACTTCCTCTATTTTTATAGCTAATTGAATGAAAAGGTATATTGATTATACTTATTTTATTGCCTATATGTATTTTTTATTGACATATATTTGGCATATAACATTATATTAGTTCCAGATATATTGCAAAATGATTCAATATCTGTGGATATTGCAAAAGGACCACCAGAGGAAGTATAGTTAACATTCATCATCATACATGGTTATAAATATTTTGTCTATATTCTTGTCTATATTCTTGATGCTCTGGCATTTGGGACCTTGATCCTGGAGAGACTGCCCCTCCCAGGTCTAATTAAATCCTAAAGCTAACAAATGACTCCTCTGGGAGTGTGTCTTTGATATACAAACTAGCCAACCAAGAGCCTTATCTCCAACCATCTTCTTTATTAAACTCACACACCAAGCTAATATTTCTCCTGTCCTAAATCTCCCCAGGACCATGTATAAGACACCTAGCGACCACCTCTCAGGACAGAGCCAGACAAAATTATTCTAAGAGTTCAATCTTAAAAACTTTCTCAACATTCCTACCCTGCTTCACCCATATCATCCTATGAAAACCACAGTGAAGGCTCTGGGCCATGGTTTCCCCTCTCTCCCCTCTGCCTCCTGACCAATGCTGGTCTTTCCCCATGTGGTCCTGGGTGGCATGTTGTGCCTCCTATTTCTAGGAATCTGTAAATACAAACTTCTTTCTTCAATTATTTCCACATCTGCATGTCTTCCTATATATGATTAAAACAAATCCCAGGTACGTTTTAACACAGAAGGAAAGATAAAGTTAGCACTGTCTCATTCAGGTAAGGATTCTGCCATCAATGGTCTCAAATCTCCCTTATTTTGAAATCCATCATTTTCTTTTCTTTTCTTTTCTTTTTATTTTTTTGCCAAGCCACATGACATGCAGGATCCTAGTTCCCCTACCAGTGTTCCCCTACAGTGCCCCCTGCAGCAGAAGCATGGAGTCTTAGTAACTGGACCAACAGGGAAGTCCCATCCCATCCTTTTTATAACACCTTCTGCCCATCCTGAGACAGATCCAGTAGCTACTTACCTTGAGAGCCCTGCCTTAGCTTCTTCAATAACCTCTGTGCCCTGGTTCAGAGACATCTTTCACACAGATCTTATGTCATTTTCCTCAGCAAGTTCCTCTCCTACTTAATATTCCTTTAAGTCTGCCGACAATTTTTTTTGCTTTCATTTTTAGAAACTTCACCTCTATGTAAGCCACTCTCTGAAAGAGCTTCAGCCCAAAACATGACACAGTCTTAATCAGATCTCAAGCTCTGGGACCTGAAAATTCCCTACTCTGATAACAACCTCTATACTCTATTTTCTTTAATTTTTTTCACTTCTAGTTGGAACTTCTTACACTTTGAATGACTTGTCCCTTGATTTCTCACTTTCCTTGTAGTAAATACCATGTCTCTGTTTTGACTACATATTTCTCCTTTATCCAACTGAACATCATGATCAGACATGTTATTGATCCAAGCACCTCAAAATCCCAGAATTTTCTATCCTAGAATTTTTCTATCAATCTTGATGCATTACAAGCTTCATTACCTGCCACTTAATCTTTACTTCTGAGCTGCTACACATTTATAGAGTATAATGACATAATTTGGCCAAATCAAATAAAAGCAGCCAGCTTAACTGAGCTCCCCTATAACTTAGTAATTATTTAATCATTTCTTATTGGCTCTCTTATTTATTCTGCACAGTAACTGGCTTATAACTTTCCCATAATTTTCAATTCTCCAATCTAATTTGCAGATCCTTTATCTTCAGCAGCTATTCTTTTCTCATCTGTTAAGAATGGTGTTCTAATGTTACTGTCTTCAATTAAAAACATATATATACAGAGTGAAGTAAGTCAGAAAGAGAAAGACAAATACCATATGCTAACACATAAATATGGAATCTAAGAAAAAAAATGTCATGAAGAACCTAGGGGTAAGACGGGATTAAAGATACAGAACTACTAGAGAATGGACTTGAGGATATGGGGAGGGGAAGGGTAAACTGTGACAAAGTGAAAGAGTGGCATGGACATATATACACTACCAAAAGTAAAATAGATAGCTAGTGGGAAGCAGCTGCATAGCACAGGGAGATCTGCTCGGTGCTTTGTGACCACCTAGAGGGGTGGGATAGGGAGGGTGGGAGGGAGGAAGACGCAAGAGGGAAGAGATATGGGAACATATTTATATGTATAAACAGATTCACTTTGTTATAAAGCAGAAACTAAGACACCATTGTAAAGCAATTATACTCTAATAAAGATGTAAATATATATATTTTTTTCCCTCTCCTTTTCTTCCACTGTCTCAATACCCATATTCTACTTTAATCTGCTTCCCTCACCCTCTATGAGACCTGTGTATCAGCTAAGACTCTTTCAGCAACAAGTGATAAAAACCCAATTTAAAATTTAGGGACTAATAAGAATGCATAGACTCATTTAAATAAAAATCCGACAGGTGTAACAGGTTTTAGGAATAGTCAGACACAGGGACTAAATGTTGCTGTGAGGACTTTGTTTCTCCTCCATTTTCTTACTGTGAGTTCTGCTGCATTGAATTCATTTTCAGTTCCCAGATGGAGGACCCAAGAGACCAAGATCATTTCAAACTGTCACCAGATCTAGGGAAAGAATAAGAGTCCACATCTCTTTTTTGTTTATAGCTCAAACAAGATCCCAAGAACTGGGTCTCAGTGTCTCTGATATGATAGATTTTAGATCATGTACCGCTTCTAAATTAATCTCTCTTACCAGTTGGAGAAGTGCTTGGGTGATCAGATGTGGATCCTATTCACCTGGAATTAGGGAATGCAAGGAATGAAGGGGATATGAAGTCAACTCCACCATAATCATAATGACCAAGAACAGAAGGGTAGACTTTCAAGATGAAATTGGGAAAGAAGTGGGTCAAACAACACTATATGGCCAAAAGACAAAAATTAACCAAGATACTTGACTCTGTCAAATTCTTCCCTTCTCTGCATGTTTTCTGACCTCTCTCCTTTATATAGGACCTCATTATAGGAAAAAAGTAATTAGACTCTGTCTCTCTTTGATATCCCTTTGTAGTATAGTCCTTTCTTTTACCTGAAAGCCTTTTGCAAATGCTGTCAATGTCCCCATTTTTGTATCACTGGTGTGTCTCTAAACGATTATATTCTGATTTCTCTGTTCTTCAATGTAAACTGATATTATCAAGTTTTTTTTTTTTTTTTTTTTTTGTGGTATGCGGGCCTCTCACTGTTGTGGCCTCTCCCGTTGCGGAGCACAGGCTCCGGACGCGCAGGCTCAGCGGCCATGGCTCACGGGCCCAGCCGCTCCGCGGCATGTGGGATCCTCCCAGACCGGGGCACGAACCCGTTTCCCCTGCATCGGCAGGCGGACTCTCAACCTCTGCGCCACCAGGGAAGCCCTCAAGTTTTATTAATAAATTCATTCTTGGCATTTCAAGAGGCCAATTTATTAAATAATGCTTTCCATTTTGGCTTTATGATCACACCTGCCTCTTAAAATTCTGTCTTTCCTTAGCCACCAAGACATTGGAATGCCTCACATCCCTAACAGCTATTTGATAAATTTTCCTCTCTCTCTTATTAGCGTCTTTTTCACTTTTCAAAACTTTAAATGTAGGAAATTATATAGGGGAGGCTTTTTTCTCTTTTCCTATATTTGTCCCTTCATTTATTCTCTACAGCTTCAAATATCATTTTTCTGTTATAAATCAACACCCACATTACCTATCTTGTCTCTTTGTGTTCTCCGTCTAGCCCTCCAAATTTATAAATGTGTTTTAAGATCTACCTCCTTAATGTCTCTGCCATGTTAAACTCAACTTGTGCTCAAACCAAATTTATCAGATTATCCCCAAAGATAATTTTACTTTCTCTATTGTTATTGTGATGCTCTTGTCATGTTGGTTATATAGGTTACAAATTCTTTAATCAAATAACCCAAGATGTAACATATTTTCTAAAATAGCAAGCACTCAAAAATGTTTGCTAAATTGAATTCTTGATTGTATACTTTTAATGTTCCATCAATTATTTTGTCAAGTTTTATACATTCTGTGGCTGAAATATTTATCTTTATCACTACTGCTCCATTCCATAGATACTTCCATATTTCCAGACTTCCTCATACCTCAGTTCAATAACTTATTACATAGTCTCTGGCCTCATTTTTTTTCACCATTTCCAAACTTTATGCTATAGCTAGATTAATCTTTAACGAAATTAGGTTATAATTATGAAATACCCTCTATCCAACAAAACTTGTACAATTAAAAACCTTCTATTCATCACTTATCACATAAAATTCAATCAAAGTATCCTAATATTTAAGTGCTTATATGATAATTACTGCTATTATCCTAATATACCTGGACTACTTATTATTTCTCAGACCCTATGTTCCTAAATATTTGGTCATCGTTCGTTTTTTTTTCTTAGTTAGATAGCCATGAGTGAAAACTTCATTCTCAGATGCAGAATTTTGTTCATACCTCTAAGAGATCAAATATTGCCTGCTATATCAGTAAACAACAGATGTCATAATCAGCGATTGCAGCCCTCCAAAAGTGATCTGGTGAGGCCTGAGGGAACTCAGGAAGGAAATAAAGAATACCTGCCATATAGCAGCCATCAGACTGCAGCCACTCCCTAAGGTGAGCCCTGAGGAAACTCAGGGTGTGAAAACACAGGATACTGGCCCCAGATAGCTGAGCTACATATCAAAGGAATGACTTCAGTGAGCCCAGACTGTTGCAACTTCCCATACAAAGAAAATTGATAAATTCCTTAGCTTGAGATATCCAGTTTTCTCTTATTAACAGTAATCATTTTTTTTTCCTTCTACCTGCCCTTTGTTTCAAAATCCCTATATATCCTACCTCTCCCCTCACCTCCTGGAAGCCATTTTCTCAGGGTTACTTGAGATGCTGCCTCCGGGGCTTGAAGTCCTTAGTGTGTCCACCCAATAAAACATAACTCTCAACTTTTAGGCTGTGCATTTATTTTTTAGTCAACATCTCTATTAGAGTACTTACCTTATTCTACATTTTGTTTTAGATATTTTTGTACATGTGTTATCTGTTCTCCTTGAATCTCATCTTTTTGAGGGCAGAGGACATTTCTGATTTATCATCCTATCTCCCATAGTATCTTTCCTAAGGCCTCAAAAAAAGGAGTTTATAAATATGTATGGAATAAATTTTATGCTTATAATTTCAAATATTCCCATTTTGCAGTATCATTGCTTTGCTTTAAAAAGTTGTCTATGTTTTACTAAAAAGCACTATTATTAAATAATGATGATTGCCTAATATTTTGTATCATTTTTATCATTAATTATCTAGCCATTTTCCAATTCTCCCCAGGGAAATTTTGGGGGAAAAAACCGACATCCTTTCACTACAATGTCACGTGGGATTTGTCTATTTCTCTCTAGAGAAATTTATTTTTTCTTCAATACAGCAATTACGGAGAGAAGCACACATATTCCTTATGCTTAGGTGAAGCACCAGTCTCCAGATCTCAGGCCAGCAGTTTGATCACAGAACTCAGAAGTCTCCAGCCACACCCTATGGTAAATAGGTGTCTGTGGAATCCTGAAGAACAAAGCTAAATTGGTAAAAGTCATCTACCTCAAGACAAGTTGGGCTGCTTTCTATTCTGCTTGTTCAGCCAAGAAGCATTTGCTTCTTAAATGAAACGTTAAGTAACCACATTCTGAGGAATGTTCCCTAGAGGTATTCTTTATGAAAGACTTTACACAGAACCTGATAGCATCCTAAAGCTGTGCCAACCCAGGAGTTACTCACAGGCTATTTTTCTCACAGGCATTTTGTTTGGTGCAGTAGTTAAAAAGAAGACAGTGTGTGAAATCCTGAGGGTGTAATCATGAGGCATGATGGGGTTTCAGGGTTGAGACTGAATGAGAGGAAGTGAAAAACAGAAAGAACTATATAAATAAAAATGCTTTGGCTTTAATGGGAGTTACCATTTATCAGGCCAATGTAGACTTTCTCTAGGGATATCCCAGATATCCTTAAAGGGAAATTGAGGGCATGGCAGCAGGAAGTCCTGGGCACAGAAACACTTATGTAATTTTGGGAATACATTGGGAGTAGAATCCCTGTCAAGACGTTCCCTTTGTCTTTCTATTTCCCTGACAGGACAGTGACAAACATCTCTTGAAAATCAGGTTCTCAGGATGGCAGTAAAGATACCAAGAGTTAAGGACACAGGTAATATTCCATACACATACCTGAATAGAAAAGTAAATCAAGGCTAAGGAGGCAAGTATGATTTCAGAGCTCACTTGTTGAGGAGACCAAGGTCCTCCTGTTCTGGTCAACTGTGAGCTACATCCAGCAGATCCATGCTTTATCCATCTTTGAACACACAGTGCCTGCCACAGAGTATAGCAATAAGCGTTTTGTTTTTGTTTTTGTTTTTGCGGTACGCGGGCCTCTCACTGTTGTTGTCACTCCCATTGCAGAGCACAGGCTCCGGATGTGCAGGCTCAGCGGCCATGGCTCACGGGCCCAGCCGCTCCATGGCAGGTGGGATCTTCCCGGACCGGGGCATGAACCCATGTCCCCTGCATCGGCAGGCAGACTCTCAACCACTGCGCCACCAGGGATGGCCACAATAAGTGTTTTTTAAATGATCGTGTGAATAAAAATGAATGAATACATGAGTGATTTGCTCAGGGCCTGATAGGACTTAAGTTACATAGTTAATTGAATTTAGTTACATAGTTATTTGCATTTAGAGGAGTTATGAAATGAAAAGGTGGAAGACAAGACCACATTTTTGTTCTCTACTTTTCGGCAAGATATAATCATTAATATTGATTCTTGGGTAGAAGGAGATGAGCGAAGTTTAGAAAGTAAACTAAAAATAGTCCCAAAGTTTCTTAAAGCAACACTTTCACTATTTTAGCTAGTTAATTAAACAAGTTGACAAGACAAGGCATTTATATTGCATGTGGAAAATACCACACCCTCAGAACTCTCATGCTGTCCACTACAGTTATATTTCTAATATTAAATTTGCAATGGCTATAATTTTCTTCTAATGTAGTTTATTTTTTGAAAGTGCATAGTTAAGTTATAGAAAGGGTTTAAATAATAAAGCATATGACTATATATCTACATCCCTACTTTAAAAATAAAACATCATACTTGAAACCCCTGTGTTCACCTTCAAAATGGTCTCCATGATGCATTCTCCTCTTCTCCAACAGAGGTAACAGTGTAACAATATCTTGTGTCATGCTTACTATTCCCTTATTTTTATTTATAATTTTGTGTGTTTGTGTGTGTCTGTGTGTATGTTTGTATATATTGCATATAAGGGATGGGTCTCCATGTATCTACATACATATACTTGGGTAAGATTTTGAACTTTATATAAAAATAATTTTACAATACTGATTCTTCTGTGAAATGATTTTTCACACTCAATAGTTTTAGAGAAATTCAAAATGTTGAAGTGTAAATCCATAATTTGTTCATTTTCTCTGCTGTATAATATTTCATATGTGAATGTCCCACTATTTATCATTTTCTCCCTTGAGCATTTGCTTTGATTCTGGTATTGTTTTTAATGAAAAAAAGATACTGTTGAATACACTTTTACATGAATCTTTTCTGAACATGTTCAAGAATCTCTTCCTAGGATTGGATCATCATTGTGTACATAGTCAACAATACATGGAAGCTACATTTGTGGAGTGGCCTTGGCTTTTTATGGCTCTTTCGCCTTCTATACATATTTTGGATTTAATGCATCATTATCCAGGAAAAAATTATCTATTGAGATATGATTGAAAGTTAATCAATTTTAGAAGAATTTACATCCTTATAATATTAAGTCCTCCTATCCAAGAACAACATAATCTCTCTGTTGAAACCTTCCTTAATGCATTTGAAAACTTTCATAAACTTTTCCATGAGTTTTGCATACCTTATATTACATTGATTCCTTTGTACACAATTTTGTTCCTATTATAAATGGTATCTTTTTGCAATGTATTGGTTACTTGTTGCTATAATGTAGAAATGCAAAATTCATTTGTGTATTAAGTTTGTGTGTAGCATCTTTACTAAACTTATTAATTCAAATAAATTTCCAATATGTACTTCTAGTTATTACTTGTAGATAATTTTTTCTTTCCCAATCATTTTATCCTTTGATACTTTTCTTGTTGTAGTTTACTGCCAGAGATGTACAGGGATTGTTTCCTTTTTAATTTGAATTGATTTCATGCATTTAGAAAGTTTTTCTTGCCTTCTTTTGGACAAATTGAGTTTTTGAGTTTGTTTTTCAGTGCACATCTTTTACCCTTGATTCTTCCTCACCACACAAATGTACATTTTCCAAATATAGATGTTAGAATTGACATTTCTATACTTTGAATGATTTCCGTATAAATTATATAATGCATATGTAACATCTATAATTATTTATTGTATTTATTTTCTTACCAAATAAGAAAAGAAACTGAGACAAGTTTATTCTCTTAAACTTTGTGCTTTCTTTGTTCATTATTTCTCTTTGAACCTTTTTTTAGTAACCCAAAGCTGCATTCTTGATTTTTATTTTTAGTTCAGCTTCTAATTCAGAAATTTTTAATCTATGTCTAATTGTCCTTTGAACCCTTCCATGGAACTTTTTATTTTAATTAGAATATATATCATTGAAATATTCTATTTAGTTCTTTTCAAATTATTCTAGTGATATACTTTGTATATGTCATAATTTTATTTCATGTTTTATTCTTCTAAACGTGTATTTGGATTTTATATTTTTATGATGTTTTCTATTTTTATACAGTAATTCTAATGTCAATGTATGTATGTATCCTAAGTTTATGTTTTCTAATGTCTTCTGATTCCACTTGTTTTGTCATATGTTTGAGGTATTTTTTAATTTTGAGATCATATTCATTGAAACTTTGTGTGATTTCTTTGAGGTCTTTGTTGTTTGGTAATGGCCCAGAGAAGACTTACCTTAGTTTCTAAGATATACCTTGGGTCCTATCATCCAGGACTACTTTAAATTAAATTCTCAGTCTTTTTTCCCCTGGTCATGTAGGTAGTTTGAATCCATGTTTCAAACCTTTGTTAGTTTTCCTTTTTATGTTGGAGATAGATATATTTCCTCACTATTTCCCATTTCTTGCTATTTGATTTTCTTGTCCAAAATTTTACTTGAAGTTGTTCTTTTCAAGGTCTTGATTTTATACAATACTCTCCAAGTTACTTCTTATATAGTGAATCCTGTATTTTTAAAACTGAAGTCTGAGAACAGTGAAGACTGT
This sequence comes from Hyperoodon ampullatus, assembly GCF_949752795.1. Classification (NCBI taxonomy): domain Eukaryota; kingdom Metazoa; phylum Chordata; class Mammalia; order Artiodactyla; family Ziphiidae; genus Hyperoodon; species Hyperoodon ampullatus. Next base: position 43,165,227 of record NC_136920.1, on the reverse strand, counting down.
CAGACCCCTTTAGGCAGCCATCTGCTTTGGGGCTTGCTTACTTGGATTTATGCTTTTTTTTAAATATTTTTGACTCCCAATGATTTTCTTTATTGTCTTATCCCATCTTCCATGCACTACAGTTATTCATCTTAAATTCTATTTTTTATGTGTTTTATAGTAGCAGAATCTTATCAACATCTTGCTTAGTATATTACTGTAAATAAGAGTAGATTTTCTTTAAATTTTTAAAACCAAGGTTTTCTTATTGAGTATGTTTATATAGTTATCTTTGGAAACATATATATAACATACATGTATTCATATATATTATAAAAACTATATAGTAAATTAATCCAAAATTATTGTTTGATATTTCATTGAAATATTTTTGTAAAGTTTGCACATATTCCCCTGGTTTATGAACTTTAATAAAAACAAAGTGACAAAAATAGCAAACTTTGAAAGATTATCAGTTTATGATTCATTTCTTTTAATTTTTTTCCTTAATGGAAACACTATTTGTAAACTACTGCATTCATTGAAAATGTGATAGAAAGCGATGGGCAGAGCTAATGTAGGATGATGGTGAAAAGAGGTTATTCTAAGGAGAGGGTATTTGAACAGAGATCTGGATGTCAAGGCGTTAGTGAGGTGGGAGCCTAAAGGGAGTATACAGCAGGTCGTCTTAGTACATTCAGGCTGCTATCACAGAATTCCATAGACTGGGTAGCTTATAAGCAACAGAAATTTGTTTCTCACAGTTCCAGAGACTGGGAAGGCCAAGACCAAGGCAGCAGCAGATTTGATGTTTGGTAAGAGCCTGCCTCCTGGTTTAGCCATCTTCTCACTGTGTCCATATATGGTGCAAGGGGGCAAGGGAGCTTTCTGGGGTCTCTCTTATAAGGGCACTTATCCAGTTCATGAGGGCTCACCCTCATGACCTAATTACCTTCCAAAGACCCCACCTCCAAATGCCATTACATAATGTGTTAGGATTTAATATGAATTTGGGGGAAACACAAACATTTAGTCCATAGCACAGGAAGAGAGAGAAGCAAAGGCCTTCAGGTGCGAAGAGGTCAGGATGTTAGAAAAATAGGTCTGTTTTCTTAGTGTAGCTGTTAAGAGAAAGAGTGGGATGATGAAATGAAAGTTTCTCCTAAGTCAGCAAGAGCCAGATGATATAGGGCACTGACATAAATAGAAGTGCATTACATTTTATCCTAATGGCTGAAGGAAATTACTGTTGGTTTTAAACTCATAAAGTTGTACTTCTTTATTCTCCCCCTACTTGTGTGGTTGGTCTAAATTTTTTGTCCTTGTGAAATTTATGCCATGCTACTTTAAAATCAATGCTGGAATAGACCTTAGGCAGGAATCACCTCAGTCCTACACAGGCCTTTTATACTTGGAAGGGCCATGCTGCCTGTGCTCCTACTTTCCAAAATATACGTTCTCTCTTGGGATGTACCCTGGACTAGACAAAAGCATAGTCAGACTGGCAAGCAACACCTGTGCAGGCAACAGTTACAAGAAGTTTGCACTGAAGTGGAGTTTAACATCATAAGGGTAATAATGTCAACTCATAGAAGTTGGCAAAACTCACAAAAAGAATATAATGCACTTATGTCCAATACCCATTATGAACTGTGAATAGACCAGTGATGAGATCTTTCAAGGAAAAATGGACTTGGTCTAAAAGCATGTAGGTTGACATGATATTGTTGCTCTAGTACAAAGCTAAAAAGCACAGATCTATTTATTGCATGGATATTGAGGTATTCATGATTATTATAACACCACATAGCCGATCCTTGGCCTTAAATTTCTACCTCTTGTGCATTCATTCTGTTTCTCAAGTTTCAATGATATAATTTTTTTTCTGCTAAAGAGCTCCAGTCTTTTATTTTGGTTTCTGTGCAGACCTCCAGAAATAGCAACTCTTTTACTTTTCTTCTGAGTCTTCTCTTGCATTTTTTATATGCCAGGTGAAAATATTGATGAAATTGAGAATGATGTTACTCAGACAATTTGATAGCTTGGACAGATCTTCAATTTGGAGCATGGAGGGAGCAAATTATATAACAATACTCCCACAGTAACAACTGCTCTCTACTGATTTGGTATAATAGGATAGTTTTCTGATAAAGTATAATTTATGAAAAAAAATCCATCTTTTATATAGATATGGTTAAGTGCTTGTTAGTTGTCAAAATAAAAGCATATTATCAAAAGAAAGATAATTTAAGCAATAATCGCAAATATAATAACTAGGTTTTTCTAGCACTTTTAGGATTTTAAAATTTGTTTTGTTATTTTCTATTTTCATATTCTTTGTCATCTTATTTAGTTGATAACAGATGTATGTGGGAAGACAGACGTCAGACTGAACATGTGGGAGGACAGAATCTCAGGGGATTCATTAAGCCTAGGATTTCTTCATGTGCTAATAGAATAATTTTGAAACCAAAATTATGAATATTTTGAACAAAGTCACTACCTTAGCTAGTACCCTGAAGGGTTGCATCAGGAGAGGAATATGATACCCAAGGGATGGTATCAGAAATTCAAGGGAGACATGTGTAGTTGTCAGAAGTATGTCCAAAATTGTTATTGTTTCAATTTGGTTTCAGGTACAATCGATTTAAGTAGTATTAAAAGAGGGTCAAAATTTCATGTGCACCAAACTGCAAATTTTATGCTAATCAAAAGAAGCATGGATAAAAATAAAAACAATAATTAGGGTCTTCCCTTGAATAATCTTAATTATTATAGTTACCTGTACCACATTTGAGTCATACATAGTTCCTTGCAAAATTTTATGTTTTCTAGAAAGATGGACCTAGAGAAAATATGTATAATGCAGTGTGAAAATGTCCTGTGAGGTACAGGCTTCTACATAAATCTGAAACAATTCCATTACAAACTTTCTCTCTTTTTCTCAGTCTACTATTTCTTCCAGGGACAACTTTACTTGAATAACATATGACATCAGCAGAATTGGAGATTTGCCATTGATCTATCTATTTTGATTAATGTAGATACAAGTCAGGTAATCCAAACACTAGAGAAAACCCCTTGCTTTTTAAGTTATGTGCATGCACATAACGCTTTTCATCTGCAAAGCAAGTAATAAACTCTGGCTAAATAAACTCAAGGAGGATATACAGAATGGCAGGTCATACCTTCAGATAGCATGGGATTACTAACCCAGTAAAATAAAGGAAACTAGAGTGTACAATTATAGAATCAAAGTTTTAGTTGGAAGGGTACTTATAGGAGACCTCTTATTTTACATATATTAACATTTTCATAATTGTTTCCTTTACTGAACTAGGTCCACATTCCAACAACAACAACAAAAAATGTACTGAACCATGAAATAACATATTTGAACTCTGAAAACATTATGCTAGTTGAAATAAACTAGTCACAAGAAGACCATGTATTATATTATTCCATTTATATGGAATGTCAAGAAAAGAACACATAAATCTATAAAGACAGAAAGTAGATTAGTGATTGCCTATAGCTAGGTACTGGGGCAAATGGGTAGTGATTGTCAATGGGTATGGGGTTTTTTGGGGGGTGATAAAAATATTCAAGTCACATTTGAAGATTGTGCAACTGTATGAATATACTATAAACAGTTGAATTGTACACTTGAAATGGGTGAATTTTATTTGTGTGAATTATATTTCAATCAAACTGTTAGAAGAGAATGAAATATTAACAATATTTAAATTAGCAACTTCTTTGTAAAAGAAAACTTTATAGTCAGCAAAAGGGAAAGTCATACAGTTGAATAAGATATTTATAACACATGTAAGCAAAAAGGATTACTGTACAGAATATGCAAAAATATCCTAAAAATAAGTAAGAATAAAACAGATAGTATATAAAAAAATAAAAAACAGGCAAGACAGGCACTTGACAAAACAGCAAATCCAAACGGAATAAACACTGAGTTACTTAACCTTAATAATAATTATAGAAATGCAAACTAAAACCAATTGAAATAAATTTTACTGTTAACTTGGCCAAAAATTTTAGTCTTACCATAACACCTTTTGACAAAAAGGTAAAGCAGTAGATGTTCTTACACACTACTGGGGAAAATATAGTATGAATCTGTTACAATTTTTGTGGAGAGACAATAATCATGAGATAATTTAAGAGAATAGCTATCTCCACTTTATGGACAGATATATATCTCAAATTTATATGAGGATTAAATGAGCATATATTTGTAAAGCACATAAAACACTGTCTGGTATTCATTAAGCGTGTAATAAATATTAGCTGTTATTGTTTGATGCTCAAATGTGGTTTTCATTGTGTCTTAATAGGGGTCCCAGAATATGTAGCACCATATTCCTTCCCTGTGTTCTGAATATATATATATTTTTTGAATTTTGTTTTATTTATTTTTTATACAGGAGGTTCTTATTAGTTATCTATTTTATACATATTAGTGTATATATGTCAATCCCAATCTCCCAATTCATCCCACCGCCACCACATCCCCATCACTTTCCTCCCTTGGTGTCCATTCATTTCTTCTCTACATCTGTGTCTCTATTTCTGCCTTGCAAACTGGTTCATCTGTACCATTTTTCTAGATTCCATATATATGCATTAATATATGATAATTGTTTTTCTCTTTCTGAATTACTTCACTCTGTATGACAGTCTCCAGATCCATCCACATCTCTACAAATGACCCAATTTCATTCCTTTTTATGGCTGACTAATATTCCATTGTATATATGTACCACATCTTCTTTATCCAGTAGTCTGTCGATGGGCATTTAGTTTGCTTCCATGACCTGGCTATTGTAAATAGTGCTGCAATGAACATTGGGGAGCATGTGTCTTTCTGAATTATAGTTTTCCCTGGATATATGCCCAGTAGTGGGATTGCTGAGTCATATGGTAGTTCTATTTTTAGTTTTTAAAGGAACCTCCATACTGTTCTCCATAGTGGCCATATCAATTTACTTTCCCACCAACAGTGTAAGAGGGTTCCCTTTTCTCCACACCTTCTCCAGCATTTGTTGTTTGTAGATTTTCTGATGATGCCCATTCTAACCAGTGTGAGGTGATACTTCATTGTAGTTTTGATTTGCATTTATCTAATAATTAGTGATATTGAGCATCTTTTCATGTGCTTTGTGACCATCTGTATGTCTTCTTTGGAGAAATGTCTATTTAGGTCTTCTGCCCATTTTTTGGATTGGGTTGTTTGTTTTCTTAATATTGAGCTTCATGAGCTGTTTATATATTTTGGAGATCAATCCTTTGTCCGTTGATTCGTTTGCAAATATTTTCTCCCTTTCTGAGGGTTGTCTTTTCATTTTGTTTATGGTTTCCTTTGTTGTGCAAAAGCTTTGAAGTTTCATTAGGTCCCATTTATTTTTTTTGTTTGTTTTTATTTTCATTATTCTAGGAGGTGAGTCAAAAAAGATCTTGCTATGATTTATGTCAGAGTGTTCTTTCTATGTTTTCCTCTAAGACTTTTATAGTGTCCAGCCTTACATTTAGGTTTTTAATTTATATTAAGTTTATTTTCGTGCATAGTGTTAAGGAGTGTTCTAATTTCATTCTTCTACATGTAACTGTCCAGTTTTCCCAGCTCCACTTTTTGAAGAGACTGTCTGAATATATATATATATATACATATATATATATTTTTTTTTAATTAAGTAAATACCAAGGCATAAAAAGCATTTTAATTACTGGTATAGATCATATTAGAGGATATAGTTTATGTCCTTGTGCAAATAGACCTGCTAGCAATGAACTCCAGAAAGAAGAAAAGTTTTTCTCCCTCCCAGTTTTGGCACTGCCAAACTAGGGTAAGTTTTCCTGTAGAAGACATTCAACAAAAAGGAACAAAAGAAAATGCAAGCTTCCTGCAAATTTCACTTGAAAGCAGAAAGTGGCGGAACCTAAGCAGAATCTGTTGTTATTCTTCCCAAATTTTCTAGTCATTTGAGTCACACCTAAGATGCACAAAAAAATGCTTGAGAGGGACCAGGAACAGGCTGAGGTTCTTATGAAACAAGAGCTTTTTCCTATAAACCTAATTGCTATATTTGTCATTATATTCTTGACATTGTTAGATGTAAGCATTTACCAGGTTTTCTACTTGATGATGGAGCACCAGAGACTCCTAGTTACAATTCTTTTTTTGTTTTAACTAATGGAGGAAAAATGAGAAATCTTATCTTGCTACTTCAGGACTCATGGGTTGATATATGTTGATCATACACATGGTACCACAACATATTCTTGGCCTGTATCTAGTAGGATACTCAGGGCAGAGTAGGTATTCAAGCTGTCAGCAATATTTGAACAGGTACCATTTTGGATCTCTTTAATGTAGCAGCTGCTGTGCTATATAGTAAAACACAGTCGCTTCCTGGTAAATCTCCTTAATTCAATAAGTGATTGTTGGATAAATGACACAATCTAAACTTAAAAATAAATGTTTAAAAAGAGAGACTCATGAGATGAAAAACAGGATGGGGGAAAATTATCTCTACAGTTACTTCTAGCTCTGATTTTTTTGAATGCACTAAACCTTTTCTTCTCAAGGGTCTTACTGATAGGGACAAGATAGATATTATTTATCAAATTTCCTATTTCATTTTCTCTTTAATATGTGAATGATGTATTGATAGGAGAAAAATGTAGCGTAATTCTTCCCAGCATCTCATAAGGGAATAAATAAAATTGTGACATCATTAATAATTATACTTTTTTCTTATTTTCATTTTCAGTGCCCTATCCCACTGTCCTCATGTTTCACAGAGTATTCTGGGATGATTCTCATTCCCAGAAGAAGTTAATGTTCCACTCTAAGTCCTCCTGTCCTTTAAACTATCATCCTAATATTTTGCTCTTGATAGGGAGCTTGACCAACTGTATAATTCAATTGAAAGTTTATAACAGACTTAAGACAAATACTCTGCCCAGTCCAGATAATTCTTGCCCTTTAATTAGTGTCTTTGATGTTTTAAGAAACTGGAATTTAAAGATGCCAGTCAGAAGGAATAAAAGGAGATAGTTAGGTCAAGGAGTTTTCTTGGTGTTTCTCAAATCACATCCTTTACGTCCCTTCTTCTTTTATCTGTAATGAAAGTGGAACCTTAAAGGTAGCAGTACTTCTTGAAAACAACTGTAGGCAGATAAGAAGGAGAAACAAAGGGATTCATGAATCATTTACCACTAATTCATCTGTTAATATTTCTAAGAATTTAATAGTGAAAATAATAATCTCATAAATATATACAAAATTCATTGAGATTCAAAGGAATCTCATATATATTAATTTGCATCAAGTTAAAATCATGTGTACACACTCTAAAAGCCATGTACCACAAAATAGCAGATGGATGTCCTTAGAAGAGAAAATCCTAAGTAACTAAATCCATGAGTGTAAGTATATTATATTTTGAGGTGCGTTTATTTGCTTTTCATGAGTTTTTCTTGTCCTTGTCAGTAAGATCCTTGAGAAGAAAAGAAATGCATGACTCAGTACATGTAGAATGAATTAATGAACTTATAATGGACAAATAAACCTAATATAGAGGAGAAGCTGTAGATAACCTCTAGTAACCAAATTTTTGATGGGCATAACTAGCTAAAATTCTTGCAACATATCTTTTTTTGAGTACCTCATGTTACTTTGTATTGAACTTTGGTTAGAGAAGAATGTGCCACAACCTCTATCCTTAGGAATCTCACTTTCTAACAGTCACTAACTCTTTTGAGACTACAGCTGCTCACAACCTCCTTAAACTTCCTTTCACTATTTTTGAGTAGTTCTGAAATACTCTCTTGTTAGTTGCTGTGGACCTGACCATCTGCAAGCAAGCAGGGGCAGGTCTAAACAGAAAGAGTATGGGAGAGGGTTTTTACCTGTTAAGCAACCAGAGACATCAGTGTCAAAGGAGAGGAATTTCTCACTGCAGATTGAGGGAAATTGACTCTTGAATGTTGTCTTGGTTTTCCTTACAGAGTAGGAAGAAGCTAGTGAATTAGTGGATAGAAGAGTAGAAAGTAATGTGTGGTTTGTTGAGTGAGAGTTGGGGGATGGGGATATTTGGTTTGCATTTCTTCTAAGCCTAAGCATATGACAGGAACACCAAACACCCACATGCCTGGGTTATTTTTAACCAACTACAAATAACATGCCAACAGTATAATGCCTTTTTAAAAAGAATGTTCTGCTCCTTCCCAGATGGTTTCATAGAAATATAGATGTTATGCAATTATCACTATGACAACCCCATATCTAGCAGCAAGAAGTAAGCATGTCATGTATTCCTAAGCTTCACTTGTCTTTTTTGAGTTACAGAATACTGATCAATGTATCTCTCTTTTGGAGCACTCCCAGAATTATTTAATTCCTGTGTATATTACCTCATCTCCGTCCCACACTGCCATCACACACACACACACACACACACACACACACGAAAAAGTTAAAGACATAATGAGGATTTCATGATAAGGGAATGTCATATAAACATATTTGATTCTCAAATAAATGAATTATCTATTCTGGAATCTCCCCCAATTTTCCAAAGAGCAGTCAAGCAATGATTTTCTGAACTGCTCAAGCAGTGTGTAATTCCAATATTCAACAGATATGAGTTTCAGGAACATAGCTGCTGATATATCAAGGAGATACCATTACCTTTATTTTCATTGTAGCAGTCCAGTATGCCACCAATACAATATTAACTGAGAGCAGCTGCAAATGGAAAGAAACTTCTATCTATATTCACAGGGATGTCTTGTCAGCTGAGTCCAGCACTCGTGAAATGCTTAAGGAAAACTGTGAACCTTGCATTTTCTCTTTTGTAGATGCAATAGTTCCAGTATATCTTTTCTATTGTTATAAAGAAGATATAAACATTCAGGTAGGATTATTCAACTTGGATCAGATAATCCTTTCAAATTTATCTACATTCACAAACTTTTCTATTCTTCATCAATGAGCCCAAGCACCAACCTCCCTTCTCTTACAACTCAGCTTCTGTGTTCATCATCTATTGCTGTATAACAATTATTCTTAAACATAACAGCCTAAAGAAACTTATATTCATTAGCTCACGTTTTATCTGGGTCAGGTAACTGGCTTGGCATCATGCACCTGATACAAGCTCTTTCACAAGGCTGTACGTAAGCTGTCAGCCAGGGCTGAAGTCATCCCATGGCTTAGCTGGGAAAAGTATGTTTCCAAGCTCACTCCTGTGGTTGCTGGTGTATTTCAGATCTTCAGTGGTTGTTGGAGAGAGAATTCAGTCCCTTTTCACATGGATCTTTCCATGTGATTATTCACAATATAGCAGCTTGTTTCCCCAAAATGAGGGGGGCAAGAGAGATTGAGAAATTGAGAGATTGAGAGATGAAAGAGCGAGAAAGGGAGAATAATGAAGAGATAAAAGAGTGAAGCCAGAGTCTTTTTGTAACTCAATCTCAGAAGTGACATTCCATAAGTTATTGCCATGCTCTGTTTGTTAGAAGAAAGACACCAGCTCATACTCCATGTCCAGGTCCCAGCCCAGGGGAGAGAGTTACACAAGGCTGTGGATACCAGGAGGCAAGAATTACTGAGAAGCATTTTAGAGGCTGCCTACCACAGATTAATTCTGAAATTGCAAATATGAAAGGATATTCTATTTTAAATTTGTGTCTATCAAAAAAATTAGGTGAGAGTTTACTAAGGAAATTGAATAATATATGCTGACGCTTAAATATAAATGATTTAGAAGTTATCTGATGTTCACTTTAATCTTGCTGTCACCATCTTCATTACAATCAGTGATGTTAACTAAAATCTGATGCTTGCATATGGTGATTCTTATGTGCAGAGAAAATTAATTATGTCTCAAAATCTGATGTGTGGGTAATAGAAGGATGTCAAGTCAAAATTGTTTTAGACTCTAAAAATCTCTACTCTCTCAATATAAAAAAAATGATTTTATTCTTTAGAAGACTGAGCAGCTACAGAAAAGATGAGCATGAAGTTGTAAGGGAGAAAGCATAAATGTGCCCACTTAACCAAATGAATCCAAACAACATAGTTAACCAATAAGACTACTAATGGTACAGATTAATCATTTTATTTTATAGTATCCCTAAAGCTTGTGAGTTTCTCTTTTAATCTCCATTTTAGTTTTTTCAGGGAATCATAACCTACATGGGCCTTTAGGTTTGACATCTATAGTAGATATTAATTGGAGCCACTAGAAAGTATATATGAAAGATTGAATTCATTTAAAAATTCACGTTTAATCTGAAGTTCTCCTCAACTCTACTGGGCCAGAGAGAAATTATATATTAGTCATCTGGGGGTCAACCTCCTCCTTTCCAGGATTATGAAAAGGTCCAAATGGTTTTACATAGTCCACAATATTTAGGGAATCCCCTCTAGCCTGGATCCATGCTGGTGACATTTGTCTGTTCATTTTTCCCAAGCTGTGTCATGTCTTGGAAATTAACTGTATCTGTGAAAACCTAAATCTGGATCTTGGAGACTTTGACCAAGGCAAGAAATCCCACTGAACAAGGTCAGTGTCCCTAGGCAAACCACTCAGCAACTTCCTTCTGAGAAGCTCACATTTCTGAGAATCAACAGGTTTCAGGCTCAGGACACTGTCATCTTGGGACACTTACTATTTCTCATTTTCCAAGCCTGGAGGCAATGTTCACCTCCCTGACTCTCCTCCATACACTGCTCCTCCATTAACACAATTCTGCTCTTTTTCTCATAAATATTTATTTACTCTGGAGTAAAGCAAGTACCAGGTCTTTAAAATACTAGCTTTATTTAAGCCATAGCTGATTTCAACTGGGAAAGACAAGAAGTTAAAAATGATCATCATTAGTTTTTTCTATAGCAATATAAACAAAACATAAATTAATGTGTTAACACATTTTGCTATCACATATCAAATAAGATACTCCATTTTGTTATAGTGGCTGGACACTTACCATCAAGGGTGACATTTTTTCAGTAAGTTATGAAAGATTCAGGTTCATCTTTACCACAGATAGTCATACCACCATCTGCTGGGGTAACAGGAAGCCTGGTTTGTCTCTGAATCTAAGGCACATAACAGTCTTCTTTAAAATCTCCTAAGTGATCCATAATCCTGCAAGTCTGGCTGGCTCCCAAAGAGAATAAATCACTGACCACTGGGAAAGAAAGAAATAGAATTGTAAGAAGGACTCTTACATTGTGGTTGGCACTTGCTCAAAATTGAAGGCATCCTTGGCATTTTTTTCATGTTATAGTTAAAAATGAACCCATAAATATGCCTTATGGAGTAATTCAGTTGGAGATGTACGTTGACATTAGTTAAACTTACAAGCACTCATTCATGGCCCAACTAGAAGATCAATTATATTTTTTCCTGTAGCACTGGTTCATTACAATAAAGTTTATTAAATAAGAAAATTGTTAATTCCAATCTAAGCAGTTATTCATGACATTTTATATTTGCTAGGTAGCTCATGTCACAATGTATTATACTTATTGGTTAGTCCCCAAATAATATTTTTTCTCTTATTATTGTGCATTCTGCAAGGCTGCAAGGGCAGCAAACATATTTTGAGCATCATAGAAATACCAGTGCCTAGTTCCTAATAGCTATTCAATAGATACCCCTTAATAAATGATTGCGGGTAGGGAGGAATGTGAGATCTAAAGAGCAGGGAAAGACACAGTGTAGAAAGTCTGTTTTTTCAAGGCTTCTACATATTAGAACAAGGCCAGGAAAATGAAGCTGCAAATCAGGGCATTTTTTCCCTGCCCCACCCAATTTTTAATTATATGAAATATGCTATATTTGTGATAAATTTAGCCTGTGCAAAGTAGATTTATGAGTTTTGGAATTAATATGATTCAGGTTCTATATACTGCCATTTACTAAATGTTTGACTTTGGACATGTTACTTAACCATATTAAGTCTCATTTTTCTTGTTTCTAAAATGTGAATTATAATAGTAACTAGATCATAGGACTGTCCTGAGGATTAAAAAGACAATATTTTTTAACAGCACTCAGCATAGTGCCCAATACAGGGTGAGCCTTCACTATATGACATAATGGTAGCTATATGAATATTTCTATTTCTCTTTGCAGCCATGGACATGGGCTGTTTATATTGCCTTTTTCTCCTGAGAAACAGTAAAGCTCTAATGAGAGATGGAAGTAGCACCCAGTAAGGGAAAAACATGAAAAAAGTGGTACACATATTATAGTAGTTCTGCTCTTGAATTTCTGAAAGTCCTAAGGAGCTATTACCATTAAGGATACCCAATATGGGATAAAGAGGCCCTGCCCAGTGGCCCAACTCTTTAGGTAATATATTGCAATGTTATCTTCCAAGCACAATGACCCAAACTCAGGGTTTGTTATAGTAACACATCTCCTAGCCCAATCAAGTAGCATGATAAAAATTAAAACAACAGTCATTCTCTGAGGATCTTCTAGCTTCCAGGCTCACCTCAGCAAGATAAGTTTATTATTTAAAAATTTTCATCCAGAAAACTGATACTATGCAGGTTTTGTAATGTCCTCAAAGTCACTCAGATAATCAGTAACAAAGTGAGGATGAAAAACAGGCATTTCTGATTCCAAAGTCCATATCCTCAATTGTCCAGCCACTTAACCTCTGAATATTGAAAGGAGGAAATGTCATTTCCATGTACCTGAAATAAAATTTGTTTCCCTCATTTCCATATATTTAAGCGTCTCTGTAGTTCTTGCTTCATATTTATGTATGTAAAGTTAATTGCTAAAGACAATTTAGGTTAGTTCATTGGAACATCCTCCAAGATCAGTCTTAACTCCCCATATGCAAAGCTGGTGTCACCTTCCAAAGGCCTGATTCTCCAGCTGATTCAAGTTGCTTCCCATTCTGCAAAATTATCATGCTTTGATTTTATCTTAGCACATGTGTTTCCTTCTGCTAGAATCCCCTATCCACCTTGTGGAAATGTCAGTTTCTTTTCTTTACTAAGACTCTGGATGAGCATCTCTATAAAGCTTTCTAAGAACTCTTCACTCCAAGACATGTGGCTCATTTGCATCTTCACCCCACTTTATACATATCTCATCTATACTATTTTCTAATGTTTTAAAGTAATATTTTTACCTCTTCTTCTCCCACTTTGTCACACTAAACTTTGATCTTTTTAAGAGAAAGTTTGGTTTATCCTAGATCTTCTCAATGTTCTTTACATACAACATATGCTCCATAAATATAACTGAATAAATATTCGTACAAGATAGTGGAGTAAAAGGACGTGAGCTCACTCCCTCCAGTGAGAGTACTGGAATCACAACTAACTGCTGATCAATCATTGACAGGAAGACACTGCAACTCAAAAGAAAAGATACCCCACATCCAAACACGAAAGAGAATCCACAATGAGACGGCTGGAGGGGTGCAATCACAATAAAATTAAATCTCATAACTGCTTGGTGGGTGACACAAAAACTGGAGAACAATTATACCACAGAAGTCCACCCACTGGAGTGCAGGTTCTGAGCCCCACATCAGGCTTCTCAACCTGAGGGTCTGGCAATGGGGGGAGGAATTCTCAGAGAATCAGACTTTGAAGGCTAGTGGGAATTGATTGTAGGGCTTCAACAGGACTGGGGGAAACAGATACTCTACTCTTGGAGGGCACACACAAAAAATAGTGTGTGCATCAGGGCCCAGGGGGAAGGAACAGTGGCCCCATAGGAGACTGAACCAGACCTACCTGCTAGTGTTGGAGGGTCTGCTGCAGTGGCAGGGGGTGGCTGTGGCTCACCATGGGGACAAGGACACTGACAGCAGAAGTTCTGGGAAGTACTCTCTGGCATGAGCCCTCCTGGAGTCCACTGTTAGACCCACCAAAAGGCCTGTAACTTCCAGTTACAGGTTAACCTCCAGTTAACCTCAGGCCAAACAACTAACAGGGAGGGAACTCACACCCACCCATCAGCAGACAAGTGGATTAAAGTTTTACTGAGCTCTGCCCACCAGAGCAACATCCAGCTCTACCCACCACCAGTCCCTCCCATCAGGAAACTTGAACAAGCCTCTTACATAGCCTCATCCACCAGACGGCAGACAGCAAAAGCAAGAAGAACAACAATCCTGCAGCCTGTGGAATGAAAGCCACATTCACAGAAAGATAGACAAGATGAAAAGGCAGAGGGTTATGTACCAGATGAAGGAACAAGATGAAACCCCAGAAAAACAACTAAATGAAGTAGAGATAGGCAAATTTCCAGAAAAAGAATTCAGAAGAATGGCAGTAAAGATGATCCAGAACCTTGGGAAAAGAATGGAGGCAAAGATGGAGAAGATGTAAGAAATGTTTAAAAAAGAGCTAGAAGAATTAAAGAACAAACTCCTAGAAGAAATAAAGAACAAACAGAGATGAAGAATACAATAACTGAAATGAAAAATGTACTAGAAGGAATCAAGAGCAGAATAACTGGGGCAGAAGAATGGATAAGTGACCTGGAAGGAAGAATGGTGGAATTCACTGCTGTGGAAGAGAATAAAGAATGGATAAAGAGACCTCAGGGACAACATTAAACACACCAATATTCACGTTATAGGGGTGCCAGAAGGAGAAGAGAGAGAGAAAGGACCCAAGAAAATATTTGAAGAGCTTACAGTTGAAAATTTCCCTAACTGGAGAAAGGAAATAGCCACCCAAGTCCAGGAAGTGCAGAGAATCCCAAGAAGGATAAACCCAACGAGAAATACACCAAGACACCTAGTAATCAAACTGACAAAAATCAAAGACAAACAAAAAATATTAAAAGCAACAAGGGAAAAAGGACAAATAACATACAAGAGAACTCCCATAATATTAACAGCTGATTTCTTAGCAAAAACTCTACAAGTCAGAAGGGAGAGGCACGATATATTTAAAGTGAAAAAAGGGAAGAAACTACAACCAAGATTACTCTACCCAACAAGGATCTTATTCAGATTCAACAGAGAAATCAAAAGCTTTACAGACAAGCAAAACCTAAGAGAATTCAGTATCACCAAACCATCTCTACAACAAATGCTAAATGAACTTCTCTAAGTGGGAAACACAAGAGAAGAAAATGACCTGTAAAAACAAACCCAAAACAATTAAGAAAATGATAATAAGAACATACATATCAATAATTACCTTAAATGTGAATGGATTAATGCTCCAAACAAAAGACACAGGCTCGCTGAATGGATACAAAAGCAAGACCCATATATATGCTGTCTACAAGAGACCCACTTCAGACCTAGGGACACATACAGACTGAAAGTGAGGGGATGGAAAAAGATATTCTATGCAAATGGAAATCAAAAGA
Organism: Hyperoodon ampullatus; assembly: GCF_949752795.1. Classification (NCBI taxonomy): domain Eukaryota; kingdom Metazoa; phylum Chordata; class Mammalia; order Artiodactyla; family Ziphiidae; genus Hyperoodon; species Hyperoodon ampullatus. The sequence goes on along the minus strand of NC_136920.1, from coordinate 43,149,859 downwards.
AAGCTGGAGTAGCAATTATCATATCAGACAAAATAGACTTTAAAATACACACTATTACAAGAGACAAATAATGACACTACATAATGATCAAGGGATCAGTTCAAGAAGAAGATATAAAAATTGTAAATAATTATGTACCCAACATAGGAGCACCTCAATACATAAGGAAAATGCTAACAGCCATAAAAGGGGAAATCGACAGTAACACAATCATGGTAGGGGACTTTAACACCCCACTTTTACCAATGGACAGATCATTCAAAATGAAAATAAATAAGGAAACACAAGCTTTAAATGATACATTAAACAAGATGTACTTAGTTGATATTTATAGGACATTCCAACCAAAAACAACAGAATACATTATCTTCTCAAGTGCACATGGAAGATTCTCCAGGATAAATCACATCTTAGGTCACAAATCAAGCCTCAGTAAATATAAGAAAATTAAAATTATATCAAGTATCTTTTCTGACAACAGCACTATGAGATTAGAAATTAATTATAGGGAAAAAACATAAAAAGCACAAACAATGGAGGCTAAACAATACATTACTAAATAGGCAAATGATAACTGAAGAAAGCAAAGAGGAAATAAAAAAATACTGAGAGACAAATGACAATGAAAACAGGATGATCCAAAACCTATGGAATGCAGTGAAAGCATTTCTAAGAGGGAAGATTATAGCAAGACAATCCTACCTCAAGAAACAACAAATAACTTAAATAAAAACTCTAACCTTACACCTAAAAGAATTAGAGAAAGGAGAAGAAACAAAACCCAAAATTAGTAGAAGGAAAGAAATCATAAAGATCATAGCAGAAATAAATGAAATAGAAACAAAGAAAACAATAGCAAAAATCACTAAAACTAAAAGCTGGTTCTTTGAGTAGATAAACTAAATTGATAAACCTTTAGCCAGACTCATCAAGAAAAAGAGGAAGAGGACTCAAATCAATAAAATTAGAAATGAAAAAGGAGAAGTTACAATGGCCACTGCAGAAATACAAAGCATCCTAAGAGACTACTACAAGCAACTCTATGCCAATAAAATGGAAAACCTGGAAGAAATGAAAAAAATTCTTAGAAAAGTAAAGCTTTCCAAGACTGAACCAGGAAGAAACAGACAACATAAAAAGAGCAATCACAAGTAATGAAGTTGAAACTGTGATTAAAAATCTTCCAGCAAACAAAAGTCCACGACCAGATGACTTTGCAGATGAATTCTATCAAACATTTACAGAAGAGCTAACACCCATCCTTCTCAAACTCTTCCAAAATATTGCAAAGGAAGGAACCCTCCCAAAATCATTCTATGAGGCCACCATCACCCTGATACCAAAACCAAAGAACTACAAAAAAAGAAAATTACAGACCAATATCACTGATGAATATAGATGCAAACATCCTCAACAAAATACTAGCAAACAGAATCCAACAACACATTAAAAGGATCATACACTGTGATCAAGTGGGATTTATCCCAGGGATGCAAGAATTCTTCAATATACACAAAGCAATCAGTGTGACACACCATATTAACAGAAAAATAAAAACCATATGATCATCTCAATAGATGCTGAAAAAGCTTTTGACAAAATTCAACACCCATTTATGTTAAAAACTCTCCAGAAAGTGGGCATAGAGGGAAACTACCTCAACATAATAAAGGACATATATGACAAACCCACAGTAAACATCATTCTCAATAGTGAAAAACTGAAAGTATTTCCCCTAAGATCAGGAACAAGACAAGGTTGCTCACTCTCCCCACTATTATTCAACATAGTTTTGGAAGTTTCAGCCATGGCAATCAGAGAAGAAAAAGAAATAAATGGAATCCAAATTGGAAAAGAAGAAGAAAAACTGTCACTGTTTGCAGATGACATGATGTTATACATAGAGAATCCTAAAGATGTCACCAAGAAACTATTAGAACTAATCAATGAATTTGGTAAAGTTGCAGTATACAAAATTAATGAACAGAAATCTCTTGCATTTCTATACTCTAACAACGAAAGATCAGAAAGAGAAATTAAGGAAACAATCCCATTCACCATTGCAACAAAAATAATCAAATTCCTAGGAGTAAACCTATCTAAGGAGGTAAAAGACCAGAACTCAGAAAACTATAAGACACTGATGAAAGAAATCAAAGGTGACACAAACAGATGGAGAGATATACTATGTTCTTTGATTGGAAGAATCAATATTGTGAAAATGACTACACTACCTAAAGCAATTTATGGATTCAATGCAATCCCCATCAAATTACCAATGACATTTTTTTAGAAAACTAGAACAAAAAATCAGAAAATTTGTAAGGAAACACAAAAGACACCAAATAGCCAATGCAATCTTGAGGGAAAAAAGCGGAGCTGGAAGAAACAGACTCCCTGACTTCAGAATATACTAAAAAGCTACAATAATCCAGCCATTAAGGTACTGGCACAAAAACAGAAATATAGATCAATAGAACAGGGTAAAAAGCCCAGAGATCAACCCACCCATATATGGTCACCTTATCTTTGAGAAAGTAGGCAAAACTATACAAAGGAGAAAAGACAGCCTCTTCAATAAGTGGTGCTGGGAAAACTGGATAGCTACATACAAAAGAATGAAATTAGAACACTCCCTAACACCATATACAAAAATAAATGCAAAATGGATTAAAGACCTAAATGTAAGACGGGACACTATAAAACTCTTAGTGGAAAACATAGGAAGAACACTCTTTGACAAATCACCGCAAGGTCTTTTTTGACCCACCTCCTAGAGTAATGGAAATAAAAACAAAAATAAACTAATAGGACCTAATGAAACTTAAAGATTTTTGTACAATAAAGGAAACTATAAACAAGATGAAAAGTCTACCCACAGAATGGGGGAAAACATTTGCAAATGAATCAATGGACAAAGGAATAATCTCCAAGCTATATAAACAGCTCATGCAGTTCAATATTGAAAAAACAAACAACCGAATAAAAAAATGGACAGAAGCCCTAAGTAGTCATTTCTCCAAAGAAGACATGCAGATGGCCAAGAGGCCCATGAAAAGTTGCTCAACATCACTTATTATTAGAGAAATGCAAATGAAAACTACAATGAGGTATCACCTTACACTGGTTAGAATAGGCATCATCAGAAAATCTACAAACAGCAAATGCTGGAGAAGCTGTGGAGAAAAGGGAACCCTCAAGCACTGTTGGTGGGAATGTAAATTGATGCAGCCCCTATGGAGAACAGTATGGAGGTTCCTTAAAAAACTAAAAATAGAATTACCATATGAACCAGCGATCCCACTACTAGGCATATACCCAGAGAAAACCATAATTCAAAAAGACACATGCTCCCCAGTGTTCATTGAAGCATTATTTACAATAGCCAGGTGATGGAAGCAAACTAAATGCCCATTGACAGATGAATGGATAAAGAAGATGTTGTACATACATACAATGGAATATTACTCAGCCATAAAAATGAATGAAATTGGGTCATTTGCAGAGATGTGGGTGAACCTAGAGACTGTCATACAGAGTGAAGTTAAGTCAGAAAGAGAAAAACAATGACTGTATATTAATGCATATATGTGGAGTTTAGAAAAATGGTACAGTTGAACCGGTTTGCAAGGTAGAAATAGAGACACAGATATAGAGAACAAATGTATGGACACCAAGGGAGGAAAGCATGGGATGGGGTGGTGGTGGTGGGATGAATTGGGAGATTGGGGTTGACATATATACACTAATATGTATAATATAGGTAGCTAGTAAGAGCCTGCTGTATAGAAAATTCAATTAAATTTAAAAATATTACTGAATAAATTATCATCTTCATTAATACATGTATTCTCATATTTTTCTACTCTTACAAATGCCTTCTCCAAAGTTTAATAAAATGATCTGTACTACATTTCTACATTCTCTGCCATTCTCTACTACATGACATAACTCTGTAACATTATCTAATACGAACCAAGTCTAAAACCTCAGGTTCTCTAACATAAATCAACATTTCACTTGTGAGATTCACTGAAATATAAACTGTTAAAAGGAGCCCCTTGAAATAAGTCCTCCCTTATTTTTAATAACCAATCACCAGGGATGTTATCATACCAGCTTTAGTTCTTCATAAGCTTCCTGATAGTATTGATCCAAGTATGACCAGATGGCTTCTTACAAATAAACTCCAGGTGGAATGATATTTGTTGATTTTTAATCATTCCTCTTCTAAATATGTTTTGTTTTTCTTTCACAGAGAAACAGAATTGAATCAATCCTAGACTGTTTGGAGCCAGTAGAACTTACAGAAAGAATGGCTATTGGGGAATGGATTTTTCAATATACATTTATGCATTAAATATATATTTAATCATATATAATATGATTTAGTTGACAATAATTATTAAAATTCAACCTAATATCATGAAGACAGTATATTGTTATTCCGAATAATCAAGCCCTGGCTCTACAGAGTTGTTCCAAGAACATGATTATTCTAGGTGATACTGATATATGAAGTTATCCTCATCACATAGCCTGAAAGATTATTAAACATATACTTGGTCAAACACTTAAGAACATTCATTCACTTAACTATTTCTTCCTTCTTTTCTTCATTCAATAAATCCAGGAGATAGTCTCATCCCTGGGGAACAAAGACACACAATATGCAAGTCTGAACCTTCAATGACATGGCAGTGTGTTGGGAGATGTGTGCACATGTATGAACAGCTACAGTGATGTATGAACATGTTTATACAGTCCTCTGCAGGCAGAGCCATGCCTGGCCAGAGAGGGAGTATCTCCCAGAAAGTTTCAGGGCAGAGGTTGTATATGAGCAAAGAAGATAATTAAAATGTGATTCCCTTCTAATTTCTAAAACTTCAGTGCTTTATAATTGCTGAATCTATAAACGAGGTAAACACATCATGGTATCATGGTATCAGAGCTAGGATCTCTTCCATAGAAACAGGGATTCAGAGAAGAAAGGAGGCATCTCCTCTATGTTGTCCGGGAGGAGTGACAATCAGCCAGGCAATTAAGGTGGGAAATAGCATTCTAAGCCAAACCATAAATCACCTGGGAGATAAAAGTGGGGCATTAGGGAAATTTCTAGCCTTTAGACTAGAGTGATGCTTGTAGACTGCTTCTTTCTGCTATGTGCCACCTATCTCTGCTGCATTCAGCAAATTGATGCTATTGCTGATGGCTGCAGCTAGATGCAAGTGTAGAAACAGCAGAAAATTGGGAGTTAGCTTTGCTATCTATAATTTGATTGACTTTTGGCAGATGGCATTTTCCCTGTTTCTCCAGCTACAAGATGGGAGTAAAGATAATCAGCATTCCTTTCATATGTCTTTTAACATGGTTAAATTTATTTTTAAAAGTATAACTTACGTGAAAGGGCTATGCAAATTACCATTCAAATGTTAAATAACATTTTCTGGATTAAAAAAATAAAATGAATAATTACAGCTAGTAAAAATGTCAAAAAAAAGGAAGGAGAAGAGCGATGAGTGAAGAAAATGTGTAAATGATAACCTGGGACACTATATACACTCTAATATTTGCAAGGCTGCTATGTAGATATTTTCACCTTTCTAAGATGAGTACTCATAATGTTGCAGAGATTGACTGGGGCCCTGTATCTTCAATTAACTAGAACAGAATAAGTCTAAGTAAGGAATTTACCCTAAAATTCAGTTATTCTTTAAGTTAATTCTATTTATTTCCCCTTACTTGGTATCAGTGCTTTTTACTGTCACAGTAGCCTTGTCAGACAATAACAAAAACTAAGTTATTCACGCATCATTTAGTTCTTGTTGAAAAGAAGCCTAGATGCTTTTGAATGATGCATTCTTACTTTTATATTCAATGACATTTGTTTACCTTGATTCAAAAATGGCAAACTCAGGAAAAAAAATTCTATAATTAGTTTTTTTCAATAAAGGGAATATTAAGTTTGAACAATACCACAAACCAAACAAGGCATAGTAGGTTACCAGGGATATATTGTCCTTTCTGTTACAAAATGAACCAATCAATCAATCAATCAATGAGAGAGAGAGAGAGAGACAGAGACAGAGAGAAAAGAGAATGAAGGATAATCCGTGTCTTCCAATAAATTTAGAGAAAGGGAAAAATATCTGTAGGAGTTGAAAGAACTGAGGGAAAAAATATCAATAGGAGTTGAGAGAACTCAGCAATATCAAAAGTTGTGTGCATTTCCCATAAGAATTTGGTCTATAAATAACTGTGCTGGCAACACTATTTTAAAATCAGTTGCAGAGCTGCAGACAGTGTTTTTAAGGGATTGGGGAAATTAAAGAAAATTAATATTTGTAAAATTTGAGCCTGGTGACCTGAAATGTTCCATTAAATTAATCAAAGATTCAAGAAGATGTTGTCTTCTGGTCAAGTCTGTGCATTCCCAGTCCCCTTCTTAGCATCATTTTTTTCCATGTATTCACTTAGGCTTGTAGGGCCCATGGGATGAGCGAGTTGCTTTTGTTAAATGTTGTATTTCTACCCTATCCTTACTGCAAGAAATTTGAAAGACACTGCAATGATTTCACTAACTATTTTATATAATCTACTATTGTAAATTCTCCCTGAAATTTTGTCCATACAAAAAAAATCTTTGAACCAGAAAAGAAGGTTAAAAAAGATTAATCTCAAAAATATACAAATTAATCACATGAAGCTCAAAATCAAAAAAGCAAACAACCCAATCAAAAAATGTGTGGAAGACCTAAAGAGACATTTCTCCGAAGAAGACATACAGGTGGCCAAGAGGCCCATGAAAAGATGCTCAACATCACTAATTATAAGGGAAATGTAAATCAAAGCTACAATGAGGCAACACCTCACATCAGTCAGAATGGCCAACATCAAGAAATCTATAAACAATAAAAGCTGGAGAGGGTGTGGAGAAAAAGGAACCCTCTTTCACTTGTTAGGAATGTAAACTGATACAGCCACTATTGAGAACAGTATGGAGGTTCCTTAAAAAACTAAAAATAGAACTACCATATGACCCAGCAATCCCACTACTGGGCATATACCCAGAGAAAACCATAATTCAAAATTACACATACACCTCAATGTTCCTTACAGCACTATTTACAATAGCCAGGACATGGAAGCAACCTAAATGTCCATCAACAGAGGAATGGATAAAGAAGTTGTGGTACATATATACAATGGAATATTACTCAGCCATAAAAAGGAAAGAAATTGGGTCATTTTCAGAGATGTGGGTGGACCTAGAGACTGTCATACAGAGTGAAGTAAGTCGAATACCATATATTAATGCATATCTGTGGAATCTTAAAAAATGATATAGATGATCTTATTTGCAAAGGAGAAATAGAGACACAGAAGTAGAGAACAAATGTATGGATACCAAGGGGTTAGGGAGGGATGGGATGAATTGGGATATTGGGATTGACATATATACACTATTGATACTATGTATAAAATAGATAACTAATAAAAACCTACAGTATAACACAGGGAACTCTACTCAGTGCTCTGTGGTGACCTAAATTGGAAGGAAATCCAAAAAAAGAGGGGATATATGTACACGTATAGCTGATTCATTTTGCTGTACAGTGGAAACTAACAAAATATTTTAAAGCAACTACACTACAATAAAATTTAAAATAAAAAAAGAAACTAGGAAAGTATTAAAGCAACCCTTCCTTAAATGTAATTGGGAATCTGAAAATGTGTATTTGATGCTCAGCGTTGTATTTATCTTTTATAAGGAAAAGTATTAAATGCTGTTTATTTGCATAGTAATAGCCACTAAAATTTAATGATCCACTATTATGTGCTAGGTAGTGTACTACGCTTTAAATCAAGTATCTCATGTAATTTTCTCAGGGATCCTGTGAAATAGAGCATTATTATCCCCATTATCTGAGTGAAAAATAGGATAATTTGAAGGATTAGGTAACTTGAGCATCATGGCACAGCTAGAAAGTGTTGGACAGTTTAGAACTCAAGAGAGTCTGACTTCAAAGCCAGTGTTAAACCATATGGTTTGCTGTCTCCATCAACCTTGTTACTGCACTTTAGTTCCTGGCCACCAGTCCAGTCCATCCTATTGGCTGAGGTCAATGAAAGTATTCTAAGGAGATGCACAAACACCTAGATCCAAAGAGCACTATGCCAGTACCAATCATTGTCCTTTCTCTTTAAGTCCAGAATATGTTTAGTTCTAAGTTTCTTGTAGGACTAATTCACAAATGCACTACAAAAGAACTATCTCCAAACCTACCATCAAAGACATGCACAGATCCACAGGATTCTCCTTTTCTTATATCAGGAATTCATAGATGATTTAAAACAATTGTGCCTACATCTCTTGCTCCACAATCCAGAAAATGTTTTATTACCTGAAATAGGTTGATCTGATGTTTTTTTCCATACTCCTGATTTTTGTAAGCTGCCGAGATCGCAGTTGCAGCTCCCAAGGAACTCCTTGATAATAAAAACACAAATTACAAATAAATAAGCAAGATAAGAACTTGGGTCTTATTATACATTTCTTTCCTAACCTGACCTTGAAAAATCACCCACTTACTTGACCTAAGAAATCTTAGCTTTTCGTTTGAATAATGGCAAATTAAGAAATTCCATTTCTCAGAACTCCACAGTCTCTGCCTATCTCCATTAATAGCTATCTTCATTAATAGCTACCATATATTAAGTTCTTCCAAACTGCAGAAAATATGATACTATACCTATATATGTTTTAAATTTTATTTATTTTATTTATTTTTATCTTTGGCTGTGTTGGGTCTTTGTTGCTGCGCACGGGCTTTCTCTAGTTGCAGTGAGTGGGGTCTACTCTTCGTTGCTGTGTGCAGGCTTCTTATTGCATGGCTTCTCTTGTTGCGGAGCAATGTCTCTAGGCGTGGGCTTCAGTAGTTGTGGCACGTGGGTCCAGTAGTTGTGGCTTGCAGCCTCTAGAGTGCAGGCTTAGTAGTTGTGGCACATGGGCTTAGTTACTCCGTGGCACATTAGATCTTCCTGGACCAGGGCTTGAACCTGTATCCCCTGCATTGACAGGCAGATTCTTAACACTGCTTCACCAGGGAAGCCCTCTACCTATATTATCTCATTTATTTCTCAAGAAAACTCTAGAAACGTGATGATCCCCATTTCACAGAAGAAAAATCCACTGTTAATGAGACTCCATGTCTCACTTATGGTGAAACAGCTGAGACTTGGTTATTTTAATCATGGTCCTCTCACTGTAAAAACCCGTTTCAAGCACTATTTTTGCACCATCTCTCTACTTATGCACTTGACTCTTTCAATATTTTTATTAAGAAAACATAAATGTATACTTATAATTCCCTTATAAAACACTTTAGTGCTTGTTGCAGAGGGTTTTTTTTTTTGATTTAACTTTTTAATATAATGATCAGAGAACTGAGCTTATTAACATTCATTTGGAAGAAATTGGCTGGAAATTAACTAGAATTAAAATTAGTAAATTTGAAGTTAAAAGTAGTGTGTCCTTTCCTCACTTCATTTTGAATTCTGCAGAGTTGATACAGCTTCACATAAATTAAGGAAAATCCTAGAACCCACCCACAGAGCTGACAGAGGCAAGACAGAAGAATGTCCCCTGTCCCTTTGCATTATCACAATTACCTTTAACAATGTTGCTTTTAGGCATGTTGACAAAGCCCAGACATTGTTAGAGGCTCTCTCCTTCCAGAAGTGCAGACTGCAGAGGTTTACTGAGAACAGACATTTTATTTTACAGAAGGAGAGGGACATTGCACACTCTTTAAAACTATTAATAGGCACCTGACCCACTGACATAAATGTCTTGCCAAAGAGGACCCATTAATCCCACTTTTGAAAAATGTTTAAGAAAATTGAAAGCAAGCAATTCTGTGTATATACAATACCTAATGTTCCTATAAAGCAGGCAGGAGTTAGTAAGTTGATCATTGAGAATTCTGTTTATATTTCTATTAGAAAGGGAAATGATTTCCAAGATTAAAGACCATGTTTCTCATAAAAAGTACTCGTTTGTTTAAATACAGAGTGAAGACCTCTTCTCCCAGAGCTATTTTTGGAAGTCTGATATTTCTTGAGGATTCCACATCCATCTTTCCCACTCTCTAAAATATGAAGATATTTCAATGTCTCCTACAAATCAACATGTCCAAAGCTAAATATCAGAATTTGTCCCAAACCAGCAATTTTTCTCATGTTCTATATTCATCATATTGAGTAACCATTCTTCAGAAGTACTACAAGCTATTTTAATTGTCTGTAAATATTTCTTTTTGTCTTCAATCAGTTCTTACATTCAAAGTATACTTGTTGATTTCCTAAGATGTGTGCCATGCTGTTTTATGACTATGTGGGGGCTACAGCAGTTGAAAAAGAGAAAAAGAAAAACAAAATCCCAAATTGCTTACATCAGTGAAGATATTGTAGTAGAGTGAGTGATACAATTAAGAAATAAAATATGGAGAATATCAGCTGATGATAAAAAACCATGGAGAAAAACAAGACAGAAAAGGGGGATACATGTGCTAAGGAGAGTTTTCAGACCTGGATGAGACATGGCATGGATGTCAAGGGCTCCTGGTGGTAGCTGCCAAGATAAGCTAAAAGAGGAAAAAAGTTTGCTCTGTTGGTTTCAACAAGGAAGAAAGTAGTGAGCATGTATATTGGGGAGGAGAGAGGAGTAGTGGTCTTGATCTGTGCACAGACATTCTCCAGCTTCCTCTTCAAACTTGCCAAAGGTGACTTATGAAGCCAGGGATATGAATCCCTATCTGACTTATTCAGAGCAACTGGAGGCCAAGGATTCCTTCATGACATCAACAGCCAGGGGTGTGGAGGTCAGGGGAGGGGGTTGCAGGACACATTTGGTCATATTTCATACTCACCAAACTCCTTTGATTGTGTATCTCTTACCACAACTACTTTACAATCCCAAATTCCAGATTCAGAAAACTGCTTTTTTAGTTTTTCTTCCATCCTTCATACTAGTATGGGGGTAAAAACTCAATCCTAAAACATCTGACTGCATTGAAACTGTCACTTTGTACATAACCCATTAGAGTGTAAAATCCTCAGTGAAAAAAAGGTGTGTTATTCAACTTTTTATCCTGTATGCCTTGACTTAGAGTAAAAGTCAGCAATTATTTGTTTGTCTTACCTGAAGGGAGAGGCTATAGCACTACCCTCAGAATTTTCAGCAGTTAGTTTTTGCCTATAGAGACTACAAATCTTAACTAATCCTCCCAAATTATAAACCAACTATGTTTCTGGCCTGACCTGACTGCTATTACATTATTCCACACAAACCATATTCAAACCATATTGGACTGACTTCTTTTCCCCAAACACAATCAGATATATTTTCAGCACTGTTTTGCTCAAGTTCTTCTCTGAGCCCAGCATACTATCTCTCTCACTTCCAATATGTCATTCTTATTTACTATTCTAAGCTAACACCAGTGTTTTTTTTTTTTTTTTTCCTATAGAGTTTTTCTTATTATCTATTGTACTCACCTAAGTTATTAACGGTTTCCTTCTTTGGGCTCTCACAGACTGTTGTCATAAAACTTAATCAATCACAATGTGATTATAATTAGTTGTTTACACAATTGTCACACCAAGAGAAACACTTTCTTATCTATCAGCATTTTCTTTCTTGCTTGCTTCTCCTAGGTCTCAGGGGAATCAAGTCCATTTTAAGATGGACATGACTGATGAAATTCCAGAAAAGAAGAAAGAGAGGGAAAAATAAAAGATTTAGGATTTGTTGGTTTGGGCTGCCTTGCAACTAAACAAGATGTCTATTGAATTTTCCCCTTTCAACACTTTGAAGGTCTTGGAGGAAGGAAGGTATTGTTGGAGAAGATTTTTGAATAAAGTTTGATCCCAGACTGAGGCATATAAAGAGAGTTATTTCTTCCTTCCTTTGTTACTTAATTACATTTTTAAAAATCAGTGTTTTTCCCACAAAAGAGAACAAGAGAAAACTCTTCTCCAACAAGGAGAAAAGAATCAAGGGCATGTGTGGGTTACAAAGAGAATGTGAACAAAAGTGAATATTTTGATAGGTAATAATTTTAAGATTGATTTCACTGGGAGACGTATATGTACTGAGTTAAAATTAAATAGTTACTTTTTGAATCCTCATTAATAGACATTGCATTTTGTAATCCACTTACATATAGTCTCAAGTAAGTTAGTGAAAAGTCTAATAAATAAGAGATATCGAAGAGAAGAGGTTCCAGAAAGTCTGTTATTTTCATAAAAAGAATATTGTACTGTCATATGCACATAGAGAAATACATTTCAAAATAGAACAGTTATGTAATCTGACATCAGTACCCATGGCAACCTGTAAGGAAAACTGCCAGTTTCTTGGATGAGGGCAGAATCTATAGTGACATGCCTAAAATATTCTAGTTAGGTCTCTCAACAAAATGAAACCAGTTAAATGTTTTATGAAACTTTTGTTGTTGTTGTCATTGTTCTCAGTGTTTTCCAGGTGACCCAAGAAGAAGTTTTAACATGTATGTTGCAAATTACTTGGCAAATCTGTGCTAGCAGACCTTAACAACCCCCTGTTCTGGTCAGCCACACCTCAAACTTTAGATTTCTGCCGCTGTTTCTTCCACAGTTCTGTTCTCCCTTCTTCCATTTCTACATTCTCTAGTCCATCCTAATGACTTACTACCCATCAGAATTAAAAGCCAGTCAACATTTTTTGAATACTTACTACATGCTCATATATATTATATTAAGTCCTTTGAAGACATCAACACCATACCTTCCATATTATCTGTTGGAAATCGTTTTTATGGGCTAATTTAAAACAGAAGCTCTGGTTCAATTTTACTTGTCCACTCTTAAAGTTTCAAATTAAACATTTTTTTTTATGATGAGAATTTAATGATCAGTACAAAATTACTTCTAGGCTATTATGTACTTTTTGTGTGTGTGTGGTACTCGGGCCTCTCACCGTTGTGGCCTCTCCCATTGGGGAGCACAGGCTCCAGACGCACAGGCTCAGTGGCCATGGCTCACGGGCCCAGCTGCTCCGCAGCATGTGGGATCCTCCCGGACTGGGGCACGAACCCGTGTCCCCTGCATTGGCAGGCGGACCCTCAACCACTGCGCCACCAGGGAAGCCCTATTATGTACTTTCTATTAGCAATGGTAAACACATACCTAAAGAGGGTAGATACGTAACATAAATATGTTAAGGAGACTATATTTAAAAGAATAAGAAATAGCAGGGACTACAGTAAAGTGGACAATGTGTGCATCACATACAGGCTTTGAAATTCAAATTTTATACTATTTTTAAACCACTGTATAGGTTATGATGAAGGCTAATAGTTTCCCAATTTTTAAAATGAGAGTTTGTTTATTATTATGATTATAATGCAGAATGAGGATTTTAGGTAAATATTTTATGTTAGAAAAATGTTAGATTTACAGAGTGGCTTCAAGGGTGGTACTGAGAGTTTCTGTATAAACTGAACACAGTTTATACTCTTGTTAACATCTTACAGTAGTGTGGTACATTTGTCAAAACTAAAGAACTGATATTTTACTCATTATTAACTAAAGTGCATGCTTTATTTATATTTTCTCAGTTTTGACTGTGATTTTCCTGTTTTAAGATCCTATAAATATATCACTTTTAATCATCATGCCTCATCTTAGACCCCTCTAGATTAAGATCATTTCTCAGTTTTCCTTATTTTTGATGATGTTACAGTTTTAAGAAGTACAGATCAGGTATTTTGTAAAACGTTATTTATTTTGAGTCTGTCTGATGTTTTTTTCTTGTGGTGAGCTGCGGATTAGGGGTTTGGGGGAGGAAGAACACAGATACAAAGTATTAGTCTCATCACAACATGTAGAGGGTACATACTATCAATATCACTGTTTATTGCTGATAATCTAGGTCTCATGACTGAGGAAGTGTTTGTTAGATTTCTCCACTGTAATGTAACTCCTTTTCCCCCTTTTCTTATCGCCCTTTGGAAGAGTCACTTTCAAGGTGTTCACTCCTTAAGGAGCCCATCTTTAGGGAAAATGAATTAGACTCCATCTCCTTGAGAAGAGAGTCTCTACCTAACTAATTTGGAATTCTTCTGTATGGGATATTTGTCTATTCTCCCTCATTTATTCATTTATTTAAACATTTGTTTATGTTAATACAAACTCATGGGTATTTATTTTATATGTTGGGTTATAATCCAATGTAGTTTTATTTATTATCTCCCTCAAATTGTCCCAGCTTTGGTAATTGGGAGCTCTTTCAGCTATCTTTTGTGTCCCTTTGACACAAGCCCATCATTATTTTTTGTTTGTTTGTTTGATTTTGTTCAGCACTTCCTTACTTTCTGGTATTATAAATGTTTGAGGCCAACCTTGCATATTCCCTACTCCAGACGTAGAATCAGCCGTTTCTCTGAAGAGCTCAGGTTTCTTTTATTTTGGAATAGTACTAGAAACCAAGATCTGGGCACTGGATTTGTTCACTGCTACTGGAATGTCATTGCTTCAAGGCATCTCAGCAGACAGAGCTAACAAATATATGAGTGTCTAATCACCTGTGTATAATACATCTATAATTACTGATATTTCATCATCTGAAACTATAGTAAACTAACCATGAGTAAATATTGATGTCTCTAACTCTAATCTAATACCTCATGATTCATTCTTGCCTTCCCCCCTTGCTTATCTGTAACTCCAAACTCTAACAGTAAGAATCTTGTCTCCCACCACCCAAGATACATCAGCTTACTTGTTCAATCCCAGTATCTATGTATAGTGTTTTCAAAAATTTTAACCTATAATCCCATGGGAAACAACTTTACCAAAGTAAGTACAGTGTTTATATATAATTCTCTTTGTCTTTAGTTTTACAGTTTCCACTAATTTCCAAGGGTACTGAGGTCAGTACCTTTTTACATTTCCTGCTTCTGTGAGGTTATGTCATGAATTTTTAATAAGGTTGGATTATTTTATCAGAGTCTGCATCCCAGCCTGGATTCCCAGATCTCCTCACTTATTTTTAAAATTTGCTAACATTAAGGTTCCACTCTTTGTACTGAAAGGTACTATGGGTTTTGACATAGTATCATGTATCCACTACTACAGTATCATACAGACTAATTTCACTATCCTAAAATTACTCTGTGCTTCATCTATTCAACACTTCCCATATCTAAACCTTTGCAAGCATCAAACTCTTTTCTACCTCTATAATTTTGTCTTTTACATAATGTCATGTAGATGGAATAATACAGCGTGTAGCCTTTTTATACTGGCTTCTTTCATTTAGCTATAAACATTTAAGATCTTTGAAGTTCTCATCACAAGAATAAAGAATGGAACTATGGGAGGTAATGGATGTTAAATAAATTATTGTGGTAATCATTTTGCCATATATACATATATCAAGTCATTATACTGTACACTTTAAATTAATATGATCTTATATGTCAATTGCATCTCAAAAAACTGGGAAAAATAAAGTGGGTCTCTTGTAGACAGCAAAAAAAAATTATCTACATTGTTGCATGCATGAATACTTCATTTTTCTTTAAATCACTCAACAACATTTCTTTTTTATGGATTTCTCAAAGTTAGTTTATCCATTTACATATTGAAGGATATCTTGATTGCTTCAAGTTTTTGGTGATTATGATCAATCTGTTATAAATATTTGTATACATGTTTCTATGTGGACACAAGTTTTTTTAATCAGCTGAGTAAATGTCCAGGAACAAGATGCTCTATGATGAGTATGGTAAAAATTTGCTTAGTTTTTTCAGAAACTGCCAAACTGTCTTCCAAAGTGGCTGTACCACTTTGCATTTCTGCCAGGAATGAATGATAATTCCTGATGCTTCTTATCTTTGCCAGCAATCAATATTGTCCATTTTTTGGATTTTAGACATTCTAATAGATGTGTAGGGATATCATATTTTCTTGTGTACAATTACGTAGTAACAAGTGATGTTAAGCATCTTTCCATATGTTTATTTTCCATATGTATATATTCTTTGCTGAGGTGTCTATTCAAGTTTCTGATACACTGTTGAGTTTTAAAATTTTATTTTGTATTCTGGACATAAGTCCCTTATGAAACGTGATTTGCAAGTACGTTTTTACTAGTCTATGACTGGTGTTTTTCATTCCCTTTTCAGCTTTTGCAAAGAAAATATGTTTAATTTTAAAGTTCATTTTACATTTTTTCTTTTATGATTTAATTTTTTTATTTTCATGAATTGTTCTATCTAAAAACTTACATAAAATTTGATTTTTTTCCTTACATTATATAGTTTCATGTTTTAAATTTAGGTGTATTTGTATAATACATTTTGAGTTGATTTTTGTGAAAGGTGCAATGTCTGTGTTTAAAACCACTTTTTTTTATATACAGACATCATCCAATTGCAGTACCATTTATTGGAAAAAAGATTATCCTTTTTCCCTGGATTTGCCTTTGTGCCTTTATCAAAGATCATTTGGTTATATTTTTTTTGGTTCATTTTTGGCATCTTAATTTTAATCCATTGGTTGATGTGTCTGTTCTTAAGGAAATAATACAGTGTCTTGATATGGTCACCTTGAAAGAGGGTAAAGTGAATCCTCCACATGCATTAGCTATTCTAAACCTTTTGACTTTCTAGATGAATTTAAGAATCAGTTTGTTGACATATGCAAAAGAATTGCTGGGGACTTGATTAAAATTGTGTTGAATCTACAGATACAGTTGAGAAGAATTGTTACCCTGAAAATATTGAGGCTTCTAATATATGAACATGGAATATCTCTCCACTTGTTTAGATCATCTGTGATTTCTGTTTTCTGAGTTTTATAGTTTCTACACACAGATTCTACATATATTTTGTAATATTTATACTGAGCTATTGAACTCTTTGGTGCTACAGTAAATGGCTTTATTTTTTATTTCCAATTCCAATTGTTTATTGCTGGTGTCAATGGACTTTTGTATATCAACCTTGAAACCTGCAAAGTTGTTATACTAACTTATTATTTCCAGGATCTATCTGTGTGTGTGTGTGTGTGTGTGTGTGTGTGTGTGTGTGTGTGTAGATTTGTTGGGGTTTCTATAGAGAAAATCATCCATCATGTCATCTGAAAATAAAAACATTTTTAATTCTTCTTTTCCAATTTGTATATATCCTCTTTTTCTTGTTGTATTTAATTAAGTAAGATTTTCAGGATAATATTGAACAGGAGTAATGAGAGAGGATATTCTTGCCTCATTTGCCATCTTAAAAAATTCAATTTTTCACTATTAAGTATGATGTATATGATGTTAGAGTTTTTCAAATATATTATTTATTAGGTTAATGAAATTCCATTCTATTCCTAGTTGGGGGGAGTTTTATGTTTGCTTGTTTTAGAACCAGCCTTACATTCTTTGAAAGAACCACACTGGTTTGTGGTATATAATTCTTTTTCTATACTGCTGGATTCAATTGACTAATATTTTGTTAAAGATATTTACATTTATGTTCATGAAAGATATTGGATTGTAGTTTTCTTCTCTTATATGTTTCTATGTAGTTTTATTATTAAGGCAATGCTGGCCTCATAAAATCGCATGCAATATGTCCCCCACTTCTATTTTATGGAAGAGATTGTTTAACATATGACATTGGCACTATCTCTATTTTAAATGCATGGTTGAATTTAACAGTAAAACCATCTGGGATTTGTGTTTTCTTTTGGGGAGGATTTTTAGCCATTAATTAAATGTTGTTACTAGATATGGAGATATTTGTTTCATCTATTTGAGAGTTTGGGTAGTTTGTTTCTTTCAAGGAATTGATTCATTTCATCTAAATTATCAATATTGTGGGCATAGAGTTATTTGTAGTGTTAATTTATTACCCTTTGAATGTCTAGGGGATTAGTAATTATTCTCTTTTATTCTTGATATTGGTGATTTGTGTCTTTTTCTTTTCTTCTAACTTGAGAAAAATTTATCAATATACTGATTTTTTTCAAAAAACCAGCTCTTACTTTCATTGTGTGTGTGGGGTGGGTAGGGGATGCTGCAAGGTTCAGACTTATCTTGTTTGGTCTTCTCTGAGTTTCCTCGATCTTCTGCCTGGTTCTCTTTCCTTCCTTTCTGGTGCTCCAGTTACATGTGTTACACATTTGGTTATTGTCCCCCAGTTCTTGAATCTTCTGATTTGCTTGTTGTTATTGCTTTTGTTGTTTCATCTTATTTCTCTTTGGATTTTAGTATGGGAAATTCCTATTGACCTATCTTCAAGGTCACTAATTGTTCTTCAGATGTGTTGAATCTGTTGATGAGCCTGATGAATGCATTCTTTAATTGTTACTTTTTTTCCCACCTAGCATTTTCTTTTGATTCTCTCTCATTATTTCCATGTCTCTGCTGACAGTAAACACCTGGTCTTGAATATTGTAGTTTTTTCCCATTAGGACCCTTAATATATTGATCATAATTATATTAAATTCTTTTTTTGATAATTCCTATATTTGTTTCATATCTGAGTCTGGTTTTGATACTCACTTCACCCTTTGGACTATTTTTTTTTTTTATTGCTATTTGGCATGCCTTGTGATTTTTTGTTTAAATCTGGACCTGTTTTATTGGATAATATGTTCTGAGGCCTTTAGTGTTTATTTGGCTAGGGGTTAGGCTGTTTAATGTTTTTGCATCTATAACTACCAGAGGCTTCACATCTCTCTATTGTCCTTGTTTTTGCCTTCTTGCTTGGCTTTGGGCTTGTACTGTTTTTTTGTACTCTTGCTTAGAAAGGATCTTTGCCACTCTTTCAGCTGCAATCCATTATTATTATTATTACACTAGTGGCTTGCTGTGTCATGGTATGGTGTGGATGAGAGGGAAATTTTACAGTGTTCTGATTAAGTCTCAGTCCTTCAGTGGGCTAGTGTCTCAGGGTTATGACCTTCACAAGAATTTTAGTCTCTCTTCTGAGGTCATAGTTGTTACTACTGGTTTTTAAAATTGTTGTTGTTTTTCTCTGCTTACCCACTCTGTTTTCTGGTTGTGGCTGGTGGGTTTTACTAGAATGAAAGCATGTGACAGTGTAGGGATCCCCTTATGCCTGCAGGTCCCTAGAGTTTCCCATTCTTATGTTAGTCTGTAGTTAACCTTCAGCACTTCATTAAAATTGCCACTTAACTGTTCCTAACAGTTTATGATGTCCAGCAACTTTTGCTCCTGATGAGTAAATCTCAGCTGTGTCTCTTTGCACGTAATTCTTTGTCCAGATTTTAGAAGATGCAATTTTCCCTGTAACTTCAGTTCTACGATAGGTCCAAGTAAAGTCATGTAACTTTAGTTCTATGATAGGTCCAAGAAAAGTCATCGATTTTCAGTTTAGTCAGGTTTTTCTTGTTGTGAGTGTGAAAATGATGACTGCCTCTTTACATGTTGGACCTGAAACGGGAAGTCCTAGGTTACCAATTTTTAATTGAAATATTTTTAATATCTGAACCCTTCTATAAAATAGCATTATCATATCTGTTCCTTCTATAAAATAGCGAAGGAGTGGGAGTACTGGAAATATCTAACAATCTCATGACAATAAAATACAAACTACAGAGAGTCTAACTTCAGCTGTCTAACCACCAAGGTTGAGGAAACAGAATTTGAAAATATATTTATACCTTACTAATGTAGTAAAGTCTCAAAATTCAATTGTACTAAAACTGGGATATACAGAAAACAAACAAACAAGATGCATAATTCTATCTGTAATTAATCTCTTATTCCTTAACATGCCACTGATTAGTTATTTGGAAAATCAATAATTTCATTTAGACTAATTTAGTAAACTCCATCTGAGGAAGTAAACAGCCCTTCTGGGTAACATTATCACATGGCTGAAAAATTGTCAGTATTTCTCTGGGCCCCTGATGTTTTCCACAAGACAACAGTCAGCTTCTTAATGGAAGAGATGTGGCTTAGGACAGTCCAAGGCTTATTTTTTTATTGAGAGAGATAAGATCTTCAGATTCTTTTGCTGACATTGTAACATTTGGTAACATTGTCTTTCTTATGTGGCTTTATCAAGAGTTTGGTGGTCTGAGGAGGACAGAGACTGTGTATTTTAAAAGTTTAAACAGAAAACATGTATTTAACTTTCAAAGGATCACACTCATTACACTAACAACCCTCTGAGATAGGTTTGGCCTCCACAGATGAAGGAACTGAGATTTGTAAAGAGTGTGTTTCCATATTCATTCAAGGAACAAGGTGTGATGGCAATTTTGGTATCTAAGGCTGAATGCAGAGCCTGAGTTATTTCTTCCTTGATGCTTCAGATTTTATCACCTGCAAGGTTCTCCTCATCCCTAAATTCAGAGAAGAGGAGAGTCCCATGTACCTTCATAGCACACATTCAACATTCATGCAACAAAATTTATCAGTCATGTACTATGTACCAAACACAGCACTAGCCACCAGAAGTACAACAGTGAGAAAGGCAGGCAGAAGTAATTTGTGAACTTAGGAAACTGATAGTCTTCCAGAAGATTCAAGAATGTGAACACACAATTATATGCATCTTTATGAGTTTTCCAATGGAGAAATAACAGTGTATTCTTTGTATTTTGTTTTTACTTTCTTTCCAAAGCTTTTATTTTCTCCCTACATTATACCTCAGGCATTTTGGTAATTGTCTTATCTATGTGCAGGTCTTTTCTTCTCTGCTCTTTCTCTGCTCCTTCAGGCTTCAGAGGCCTTAGTAAGAACTTTCACTAAATAGAGAGCCATGGAGTTGACATAACATTGGATTGAGAGTCAAGAAATCTTAGGTTTGACTCTCAACTCAGTTGCTTTATTAGTTGAATAACCTCAGGCAAGTCACTTGACCACTTTTAAGACTTAATTTTGTTCATCTATAAACTGAAGGTGATAATAACCACTTTAAAGAATTGTTATTCTAATTAAATAAGTTAATATATGTGAATAACACTTTTAAGTATGCAGAAAGCTACAGACATAAAAGATTGTAAAGAATTATTCTGCAAGTGTTTAACATTCAAGAGAGTTCAATTACATACTGGAAAGCACTGAAAAACAGACCATAGTTGAATATTACAAACATTTTTTTAACAAAATATCTTATTAAAGTCTTTTAAAAATAAATAGTAAAGATTTTCTTATAAATGCAAGCCAACGTAGTTTGTACACAAATAAGGATTTTGCCATTACAGTCATGACTGTATATACAAAAGAAGTCCTTAAAGCATCACTTCCTTCAGAGTGAAATGTGGTCTGTTTATGGTTGTTTTCTATAGATTTTATCTTTCAACATATTAAATATTGTCAGATAAAATATGACAGAAATATTCCTAGTACATCAGTTCATTGATTATCAAAGAAGGTTTCCTTGAAGAAATGGCTCCTCTGACAGGGTCCTGCCATAGAATCTCATATGACAAGATTTAAGAGGCAGCTGCCTACAGTTCTTTTGTAGCAATAATGAGACCTAGAAAGTTGTGCTCCAACATAATTAATGTTGCTTAATGTTTCTTCTCTCTGTATAACATATGCTTCCTCTCCTTAAACCCCAGGCTACTTTGGAAAGCATCATTATCCTTGTGTAGATGAGTCTGGGATCAACTAGCATAGTTCTGTTCATAAACATCTAGAAGAACTAAAGGCAAGGAATGTTCAAGGACAGAGACAAGAGAGGGCAGGTTGGGGATGACACACACAGTTAACTCCTAAACTAGTAACCAGTCCTCTCCTTGCAGTGACTTACGTTATTGAAAGTCAATTCAGAATTCAACACTCAACTAACTTTCTGTATGCCATAAATTTGATCTAAGAAAAATTTATAAGATGGCTAGTGACCCAGATATTGGAATTAAATGAGTTGTTGAGGCTTACAGAAAGAAAACAAGGTTTTAAAGACCAAACAACATATACAACTTTTTTTAAAGACAGTGATGATGGTAAAGGGGAACTATAAATATGATCAGACCAGAAGCAGAATATCATAGGGAAAGGGCTTATACAGTTTTAGAAGATCATGAAACCAGATAATATGTCATAACATAACATCACAAGCTTAGTTTATTGAACTTGGGAGAATATTTTTATTCATAGTTACCCTGACATGGGATGCAGAAAGTCAAAATCAAACAAGCTGTCTTCAGGCATATCCTCAAAGAACCTAAAACAGGTCAGATGGATACCTAGAATTTTAGTTAGAAATTACCCATGGAATGTGTTGGTCACTTCAAATTTCTCTACGAATCTCAAGAAAAGTCATTTGTAAGGTCAAACGGAAGAGTAAACAAGAAAGTCATGAGCATATGTCACTCTCACTAGCAGGTCTGGTAACTCCCACATAGTTGATACTGGAGTAGGGGTGGCAAAAAGCTGATGTGTTATAAATTTAAGGAGTTGCATGGGTCACACTACTGGTTCCAAAAAATAGCTGGAGAAATCCAGAGATCAATAATGAAATTTCCATTTTAATAGCAAGAGCCATGGTAATTGAACTCAAACAAGAATCCTGCTGTTAAATAAACATTTGTTCTTTTCACATAAACATGAAATATATCTTAAATTACTTATGAGATGCAGTCATGAATTCAAGCACAACATTTTCCCCTGGCACCTTTCCTGCACATTGCCAAAATGCTGGCTAGGAATAGTGCCTAATCTGTGACTGTGCCAGGTACCCATCCAAGGATTGCACTTTGTTTCCATGGCCTTGGTCAAGCACTGAGTTAACCTACCATATAATCCCCAATAAAATATGAGCCAATGTCATATAGCTGTCTGGCCAGAAATGTCTAAAGAATTTTTGAGTCTCTATTTCTGGAAAAATGGTCTGAGTCTACTGAGTTAAAACTTGAGAAAAGTGAAAAGATTGCATTTGGGTCTAACCACCAATTATGTAAATACAAGGTGGGAAGTTCAGAGTTAAGCACAAAAAATAGAAAGCAGAACCAGGGTATTTAGTCAGTATAAGTTCCTAATCAATCAACTATGTGATATGGTTGCCCAGATTTGAACAAAGGAGCAAGCCAGTTGGCCAGTTGTTGGAAGCATCCATCTATAAGACACTTTGTGTTGTTTTTCAGAAGAGGAAACAGAGACATGAAATTTAAATAACATGTCCAAAATCTATTCTTATAGCTGAAAATGGAGCCAGATCTGACTCCAAATGTTGTATGTTCTTTCCTTTTCCTGAAATCACACTAATGAGGGAATTCAAAGCCATAATACATAAGAAGTAATATGATTGGAAGAACTCTAGATGTTTCCCCTAAGGATTAGAAGGCATGGAAAATACAAGACATGGTGAAGACAAGGAAAAATCATGATTCTATGATTTAAATATCTGATGATCCATTAATAACACAAAAGATAATAATGGAGGAGCAAATGGATGAAATTTAAGGATGGCAAGGTATCTATTGAGCTAGAAAAATCAAAAGGAATGAATGAGTTACTAACGTGGTTATGAGTTTCCTGACAAGAAACGTGCTCAGGTAGAGGCTATTTGTCAACAGAATTATTATGGAAGGGATGTAAATGTTGTGAAATGGTCATGCTAGGTGATATTAAACTCTGCCCCTCAAAGTTTTTGATTCTATGATAGTCTGGAAGCACACAGATAATATAGGAACATCTCCAGACTATCCTGTGAGGACTTTTGTACTGACGCCTTTCCTTGATCCAAGTTAACTGAAGAATGACTACCAAAAGATAAATGAAAAAAGAAAGAAGGAAAGAATCCCTGTTGGCTTCAGCCATGCAGCTTCGGTTTCCATGTTACATAACACCATTGCCCATGATGCTTGGTTTCCCAAGAGATGCTCAGTGATATGATTTAGGCTAGTGCATCATGTTACTCACCTCAATACCTGCTTGATTTCTTGCTTCCCCTGAGGACCATATAACAGCTTATTGTTGGTCTAATAATACTCTGCTCTGAGGTTTCCTACCTCTGCTTCCTTCCATTACTGGTTGGCTGCATTACCCTGATCAAGTTATAAATGTCTCATGGGTGTGCTGAGCAGTGCTAGCAGTCTTTCATTCTAATTTACTGTAGGAATAAAAAGTAACTCAAGAATGATGTATAGAGTGGTGACAATGCACAGGAGACTTGGTGAACTCTAGAGTGTGCTGTTTGTAGCAGAAGAGATAGCCAGGTTAGTAATTTACATTCAACTCAGAAAATAAAAATGCAAATATTCAGTTTATCACATATATATTAGGTAATTTGGATATGCATTGCAGAGAGCTAAGTTGTTATAAGGACTCAATATGGGGTCTTTCAAGATTTTTGATCATGGGAGCATCTCACGTGGATACAGAATCACTAATAGGGTCCTGGAATTCTGACAAGGGGTATTTTCCAGAGTAAGAAAAGATAAAGGCATAATAGTTCTAAACAAAACACTATCATATGCTACTTGTCTGTATTATTATTAATGATAATCCTCATGATGACCATAGAAGGTACGTAAAATTATCCCCATTGTGGGGAAAATTTCAGCAGTGATAGATAATGATCTGTCCCAGTTCAGCTCTTATTATGTTATTTTGGGCATATGATTTAACTCCATTTGAGATGTAATTGTTAATATATAAAGCATGTATGATAGTAATGCATACATTTTATTATATATGTATACATAGTATACAGTACATACATACAATCATAAAATCTGTAAAAAAGTAAACATACTACTATGATAATGATAGCAAAGCATTGTAGCACAGCAAAACACCATGATAACATAAGCTGAGAAAAGGCAAATTTGGATAAATGTGATTAGCAATTGCCCATCTTCTTTCCCTCAGCCACCCCATGCTCTCAAATGGCGGCAGGATAAAGTCCTTGTAATTGATGGGAAAGGGGTTACAGTGAAGGAATTAGAAGGGAGGGGATAGTAAAAAGAAGGATGAAGAAGGAAAAGTCAGGGTGAGAAATAGTGAGACCCCTTCTCAGGAAGAGAGTCAAATTGTCCCTGTGTCATCAGCAATCTCTTGGCTTAGTCTCCCCCAGTAGAGCTGGGGAAACAAGTGTCAACTAATCATGAAGTTCCTGGAAGTCCCAGATAGCTGAAGGACTCAGAATGATTCTCATAATTATTTAATCTGCAACATAAAAACACCACCAGAGTACACTAACAGCAGCTGTAACTGAGGCATATTTGGGTCACTGCAACTACCCTGGAATTCCTATTTATCAACTATGCAAGTTTATTCAAGTTATTTTGTTAACCTCCTAATAATCAATCCTTCATTTTACCTGAATGAGATTTTTTTGGCCAAATCTATCAAATTAATACAGTGTTTTCTTTTAATAATAACTAACACTGAGATCTTCTTCTGTGCCCATCACTGCCTCTCAATCATCATTCTTGCATTGTCTCGTTTAATAATACTAATCCTGTGACATTTGTTCCCTTATTATGTACCCCTTATAGATGAGGGAATGGAGGCATAGAGATGCTAAACTTAAGGCAATCCACAAGGTTACACAGTGTTGCAGTTATCTATTGAAGTGTAACAAACCACCCTAAGATTTAATAGCTTAAAAACATCAGCCTTTTTATTTGCTCACAATTACAGGTCAGAGTTTTGGCTGGATATAGGAGGACAACACCACAATCTGGGGCCTCAGGTGGGGAGCTTAAATGATTACAGCTGGATAGGATGCCTGGGATGAACCATATGTCTGGTGTCTGAATTCAGGCTGTTATCTGGGTTCCCTGGTATTTCTCTATAAGGCTAGTGTGAACTTCTCTGCACGGTGATCTCATGGTTGAAGGAGAAATTTTACCAAATGGCAAGTCCACTGTGAAAATGCTTATTAAGCCTCTGCTTGCATCATGTTTGCTAATATCTCATTGGGAGCAAGTCATATGCAAAAGTATGGTCACTATGAGAGGAGACTGTTTACAAAGCCTAGTAGCCAAGAAAAATAATATAGGTATTTTAGGGGGCTATGAGACCCATGGGGGGAGCAATTATACCAGACTTGTGTGTATGTGTGTGTGAAGGGGAGAGGTTTTGTCATATAAGACTAGAGGGGAAAAAAATCATAGAACTATAGAGTTTCAAAGAGAAATCATCTATCTAGTGCATCCTTTCATTTTGCACAAAAATATATTAGGGCCACAATAGGAAAGGAGCTAAAGGCACAGATCTAATTATTGACAAAGACTAGCTTCAGAATGCACATCACACCAAAATCCAAAGGAGAAGTTCTAATAGAGAGTTCGCAGCAGGAGATAATATTGGAGAACACAAGAAGAATGCAGGGGCTGAATGAGACTCACGAAAAATGAGAAGAGACAAAGAGTAAAGTCTAAAAGTCCAGTCTTAAGAAGTTTCAGTGTCCTTTCCTGCCCCGGTGAGGCTGAAAAACCGTATTCCCTCTTCCACAGCAGTGGCATGTGTGATTATTTGGAGCACTGTCTACAGATCTACAATTAAGTATCTGTCTTGGAGCAAAAGCTCCTGAGAGTAAAAGGCAGCTCATCTTAAATACAGAGTAAAGTAAAATGCACTATGCAACAAAAGCTTTAGGATTATAAAAATGATGGAACACATATGGTCCCTTAAATTCACGTGGGACCAATATATCTAGAGAACCTGCTATGTAGAAAATTATTAACTATTTTACATAGAACTTTTACAGCTTAATCAACATAAAAGAAAACTATATGGTAGGTGTGCTTTTAATCCCTACCACCACCCTTTTTTTCACAAAGGAAACTAAGAGGAAAATGGCTAAATGATGTGCCCAGTGTCACACAGTTAGTAAGTGTCCCAACTAAGATTTAAAATTTGACCTTTATCCTCGTGCTCCTCTTCCTTTGATGCAATGAAACCATAATCACATGGAAAGATAGGATAGCGTGTTTAAAACATACTGGGATTTGAATGCTGGGTCAGCCATTTATCTATAACATGGTCTTGTACAAATAATATCACCTCTCTGAATGTGAGTACTTTTAGTTGCAAAATGAGAGGCTAGACATGAATATTTCTAACGTGCACTCCATCCCCAAAATGTTTCTAGCTTTCATTGACAATTGAAAACGCAGTTATTCAATGCAACGCCATCTGGTGTTCATTGTTGAGATTACCTGATGGTTCTTGCTAAACAAAAAGCAAATAATCAGTTAAAAGAAGCACAGATACAAACTACTAGGTATAAAATAAATAGACAACCAGACCTACTGTATAGCACAGGGAACTATATTCATTATCCTGTAATAAGCCATAGTGGAAAAGAAAAAACACACTAAAATAAGTAATAAATATGCACTATTTACCCAAAATCTACTCCACTGTGGATTTCATTTACTTCCTTGTACAATGTTTCTAAAGTTGGTGTTACAATATCAAGAGAATTACACTAACAAAATGGCTGTGCAAAGTTGTATGCAGGGATAGACACTACCCTTACATAAAAATGGGGTCGATTATACCTGCACATTTCATATTCCCAATAAAAGCACTAATAGGTCCCATCACATTTCTATGTAATTAGTGTTAAGTACATTTTAATCCCATGTAGCTACATGTATTTGAACAGTAACCAGAACTATTGTATTTGAACTGTGTAATTACACACTGGATCACTCAGTGGCAAAAAATGTATAATTATGAAGTTCTCCACAATATCAGAAAAAAACAACCATGCCTATGCAGTGCTCGAGGCAATCACAATAGGATTATGCTGCCTGTGATTCCACATCTCTTAGTTCAGTGCCTACTTAACTTTCTATACAGTGTAATTAGGCATGGGGTGGGGTTGGAAGACAAACCGTATCTAATATGTTAACAGTGTCTCTTATTCACAGATAGCTAAAGAGTATTCCACCAAGTTCATGCCAACAGTTTCCTTTGCACAAAATATAAGTGATTTGTCACTCCGCATGGAGTAACATTATTATATGTCATGCCTTTTAATATGAGATTCTAAAAATATTTTCCCAAGCCACACAAAATATACATCCTTGGTGTTGGTTTTATATAGGTTTTCTAGATTCATGAAACATAATGACACAGGGGAGTTAAAGTGGATAAAGTATGCTCAGTAAGTAAGAAGGAATGCAAACTGAATACAAGCTAAATGCTGAATTTCTTGTTTGCTGTCTCAAGAAATAGGAAGCTCTACAATGACTTTCAAAAGGATGTGGCTAAAGAATTTGGTTTATTTTCTGTGACTCTGTGGCACTTAAATATACATTCTTCATTTAAATGTGTTTTAAAATTAAATATCTACAGAATTTGAGAGAATAGTTTTTATAGCAGCTCACATGAAATCTTAGTGGAGTATAAGCTTCACATGAACCAATGAGAAGATATATTTAAGGAAAGCATCTTGGGCAACATTAGAGAATATAATGTCCAAATCTCAAGAAGCAGCAGTCCCACAATGCTTCGGTTGGGAGAGTGACTGTCTTATCAAAGGTGGAGAAATGAGATAAGTAAATAGCAGCTGAAAGAACATATGTTAAGCCTGGGCATAGATGGATTTCATATAAAAAAACACAGATTTTGGAGTAATTAAAAGTACTACATGAAGATAAAAGGTGATGAAATAGAGAAGATTCAGAAAGCAGAAACTGAGATAAGGTGACAAAGGAATGAATTTTCTGAGAAAGTAAGAGTTGAGCTGAAAGCTAAATCATGAAAAGGAGGCAGCTTTGCTGGAACCTCATGGAAAACAATACAGGCAGGGGCAAATGCAAGTGCAATGTCCTTGGGGCCAAATAGTGAAAGAAAAACAAAGAACTTGAAGCCAAAAGAGCAAGAAGGTGCCACTTTCCTACTGGATGTGTAAACCAGATAAGCCTCCTGGGTTCAAAAGAGGCTAGCATTGTTTGGGAGTTAAACTGAGTAAATGTGAATGGATCAGAACATTAAAACTATAGCATCAAATCTTATGTGAAAATAGGTCACATAATGTAGTCCAATTTATTCTCCTCCGTTTCAAAGAGGCGATTAATTACTCTAACTTAAAATATCTTAATGCTACAGAGAAATTCACTTTACCTTTGTAAGCTCAAGTTTTGGAGGTATTTCCTTTGCCAATTATTGTATTTCTATACAATTAAATGAGCATTAATGAGATGATGAAAAACATTTTCAGAGTGTTAAAAGTTATCTGTGAATTAATACACATGATTACTGAGATTTCATATTTAATCAAAATTCTTTTGAATATTAAGATGTCCAAGAGAGTTGTCTTTTTCTTTCTATTTAAGTCAGCAAGTTAGGAGATTCTACCATTTCTTCCTGCAGAAGTTATAGTCTTTCTTAGGGAGACCATATTGTGCAATGCAATGAGAATTAGCATGCTAATACTAACCCTGACTGCCACTTGCAAGGCATAAGAACTTGGGAAAGTCATTGAATCTCTTAAGCTTCTTGAATCATGATGTAAAATAAGGCTGCACTATATGGCATCTGTTTCTCTGAACATCCTTACTCTTTAAGTAGAATTGTATTATTACAATGGAATAGACCATATAGTTTTCGGGTTTTTTTTTTAATTAATTAACTTATTTATTTTTGGCTGTGTTGGGTCTTTGTTTCTATGCGAGGGCTTTCTCTAGTTGTGGCAAGTGGGGGCCACTCTTCATCACGGTGCACGGGCCTCTCACTACTGTAGTCTCTCTTGTTGCGGAGCGCAGGCTCCAGACGCGCAGGCTCAGTAGTTGTGGCTAACGGACCTAGTTGCTCTGCAGCATGTGGCATCCTCCCAGACCAGGTCTCAAACCCATGTCCCCTGCATTGGCATACAGATTCTCAACCACTGCGCCACCAGGGGATCCCCGATCATATAGTTTTTAATCCTACTTCCTGCATCTTACATATCTAATCATCACAGCTCTTTAGCCTTCAAACAATCTTAGGAATCCTTATTATTTTTCTTTTCTTTCTCAAATGAGTGGACAATATCTCCCTTCTTCTCTCTTTTGCCTCATTTTCCATTCTCACTAATTAATGGACTTATAAGTCAAATTAGTTATGATCATTTAGAAATTGATTTTTAACTAAAAATTTATCATTGCATAATAATATTTACTATTTTATTAGGAAAATTCTGTTGTTTAATTACAAGAGACAATTATATATAAAGTATATTTTTAAAAAGCAAATTAAAAATCCTCATCTGTTTCTTTGGACTATATTACTTAGAAACACTAGTGTGAATAGTTTTGCTTATTCTGAATTATGGTATTGGTGGCAAAAGTAGTTATTTTTCTCAAACTTAGGTCATGCTGTAGAGTCTAAACATAACTTTCTGAAAATAGCATTTAGATTTATTATGCATTCTGATTTAATGATTCAGAAAAGAAAAGAGGCTCAAGCCCTTTTGTGGTTAGCAGCAGATTCATGGGTTGAAGAACAAAATAGGGTTTCCTTTCATTAGACAGGTAGAGAAAATCTATTCATGAACACTCCCCATATATGATGTTGGGAACACATAGTTCAATCCATATTGGAGTATCCTTGTTCCCTTTGGTCAGAAAATTTTGAAAAGACTTCTCTTAATTGTGGTAAAGTATGTACAACATAAAACTTACCACTTTAACCATTTTAAGTGTACAGTGCAGTGGCATCATGTACATTCTCATTATTATGAAACCATCCTCACCATCTCCAGAACTTTTTCATATTGCAATGGTGAAACTATGTAGCTATTAAACAATAACTCCCCATGACAGAAACTTTTAACTTTCACCCTCATAGTGGCAAACAGACAGAAAAGACATATAAGAGTCAACCATGGGAGGACTTACTCTCTTCTGAGGCTAAATAGAATATCTCATCCAGGAGGGAATACAGGATGTGGGATCAGCAGAAAAGCAGACTCTCTGTTTTTTTTTTTATTTATTAGCTTATTTTATTTATTTATTTTTGGCTACTTTGGGTCTTTATTTCTGCACGCGAGCTTCCTCTATTTGTGGTGAGTAGAGGCTACTCTTTGTTGCAGGGTGTGGGCTTCTCATTGCAGTGGTTTATCTTGTTGCAGAGCGTGCGTTCTAGGTACGTGTGTTTCAGTAGTTGTGGCACGTGGGTTCAGTAGTTTTTGCTCGCGAGCTCTAGAATACAGGCTCAGTAGCTGTGGAACACAGGCTTAATTGCTCCATGGCATGTGGGATCTTCCTGGACCAAGAATCAAACCCACGTCCCCTGCATTGGCAGGTGGATTCTTAACCACTGCACAACCAGGGAAGTCGAAGCAGACTCTCCTTTGATCTTTATGGTTTATAGGTAAGAATCAAGATTAACTTATTCCCTGCCTTCCTTTTGGGGCACAATTGCTCAGAGAAACAGGAGGAGCAGACTATAAAAGCATACGGATTGTGTGCATCATTTTCTGGTTATAAGTGACCCAATGTTCTTTTTTACATATGCTCACTGGTCTGCTGATGACCAGGTAACAAAACCCAGTGCAAAGAGGTGCATCTCTCCTCTAGGAGGTAGTTTATCCTTACATGGGGTACCTACATTTAACCTCATCTTGTAGTAGAAAACAACAACCTTCTCTGAAGTTGTTCTCCTCTTAAAATAAATTAAAAATGAAAGGGGGCAAAACAAGCCAGAAGAAAATGAAGGGAAAGAGAAGATAATATTTATTACATGGCATTATGTTAGAATAAGTGTGTTATCTCCTTTATCTTTACAGTTTTGTGAACTTTGTATTTTTATTCCAATTTTATAGGTAGTAAGGTGAAAATTTATGGAGCTTCAATTTACCCAATGCTACACGTCTATTAGAGTCGGGGTTCAAAGGGCCCCATAGCCCTTTCCATTTGCTCTGAGGTCTGGAGAAAGGTGTCTGGAGAGGCAGTCTTCTGGCACTTTCTCACACTTATGAGAGGATCATGTCACTGCTGTATACATGGCATCAACTCATCATGAAGTACATGTTGTTCACTGACAAAATTAGAGATGAAACTAGATAGCTTTTTCAAATGTGCTTTAAGCTCATGACTCTACAAAGTTCATGATAATTACCACATCACTAATGTAAGCATTTTCTACTTTTAGAAGCATAAAATGTAGACAACTGAGTTGGCATTCTCAATATATTTCATGAAAGTTTTACTATTAAAAACTCAACTCATGGAAACATGAATATTCCAAGTTGAGACAAAAATAAATCATCATTGAATGGTTTTTGTTCTATGCAATACCTTAGTGCCTGATTTTTTACTCTTCATTGTACTAGAAAATCCAACTCTCTTGTCAACACCCTGGGGAAAGAATGATATGTCCCAGGAGCTATATGGATATGTGTGTTTGCAGTAGAGGATGGAGGTAAGAACTGAAACAGACTTGGAGAGAAGCCTGTTTTCCCAGAAAGAATTAAGAATCATTTGATTCTTGACCATGAAATTTCCCTCCAGACAAGGAGAGCATTTAAACTCTGAAATCATACATGGTTGCAAAAAACTTGCCTGGATAACAGCCAATAATTTTGGGGTGAGACACATCTCTGAGACATTAAGTCAGACCAAATGTATTCTTTTCATGGAAGAAGAACAGGAAGGAAAGAAAATCTGATGGTCTGGTTTCAATACTTGGTAAGATGTTCTTTAGGTTTTTTTGGAGGGGAGAAGTGCTATCAGGGAACTTAGATTTAAGATAAAGATCTATTACTGACAGGGAATTTAAATGTAAATCCCTCTCTAATAAAAAGACGAAACATATGTTATTGTAGGGCAAATGTTGAGCTAAGCATAAATAATGTCTGAGATTTTATTCCAACTATAATGTTTTTTAAGAACAACTATTTAGTACATTGGACACATACTAGCACATTTTGTACATTGGACACATACTGGTAGAGGCTATTAGCTAAAAGCTCTAGATTTATCCATTATAATGCTTTTTAAGCAAACTTACTGAATATCCATTATTTTTATCTTGGTTGAATGGAAGTGGGTATGAGATGGTTTAAATAGACTCTTGAGTTATTGGTCAAAGGATGCCTAGAAAAATTCTGAAAAGAGATGCCTGAAATCCAGAGAAAGAAAAAGGCTACTTTAGTTTAGTCATGTTGTATCTGAGGACGATTAGAGATATCCAATTTATGGTAAAACCTTTTAAAAAGCAAATTTCCATTTCAGAATTTATAATAATAAAACATCTGAGCTACTGTAATTTTCTAAACAATTAATTCTTGAATGGAAGATTTGTATTCTATGACTGTTGCAAGAATCACAAGACCAGAAAGAGTCTGGGAAATGTTTAAAATCAAATTCATACCTAATGTTTCAAACTCACTCTACAAATTATGGTCATGGTTTATGAATACTGGAAAAGGTAGGATGACTGAGTAGACTTTTATACAGAAAGTACTAGTTGAGCAAAGTTGAGTAAATTATATACCCTCCCTGATTCTTGTATTTCACATCTGTAAAGTAAGATGTGTGGGTAATGATTAATGATATCTGCCCATTGCTTTACACAGAGCTATTGTAAGAATTAAGTGAAGTAAAATCAAATGCACTAAGAGTTTCTATAAGCTATATGACACTATTAATTATGTAGCATCATGACACTGGTAATAACTGTGTAGCATGAGTAGATACTGCTAGGTGTTACTGTTTTAATGATTACAACTATTTCTACTAAAAGAACTACTGCTACTTCTATTACTTATGCCACTATTGAGGTCATTTTAAAATAAATGTGCTACTAATCTCTATCAGGAGATGGTCAGTTGTCCATTTGATTGTCTCTCACTCCAGATTCTATTACAAAATAATAAGATATAAAGGGAATAAAATGGTATACAGCAATAGAAATGGGACATAATGTGATGACTGATTGCAAGAAAAAATATTGAAAGATGGAAAGCAGGTTAAAGAGTAGTCACTTGTTTACAATGAGGAAGAAGAGACAACACAGGTTCAAAAGAAGGGGTTTTGAACTGATTTTCTCTGAAGAATTCCAGAAAATTATAAGACCCAGGAAAGGTGGGAATGAAAAACATAGTGGGAATGAAAACAGAGGGATCATTTGAAAATTATTGAAATGAATACTTGATTCACCCCTTTCACCATCCAGGGCAAAGAATGTCAGCAGTCAATGGAATACTACTCAGCCATAAAAAAGAATGAAATCTTGAAACTGGAGGGTATTATGCTAAGTGAAATAAATCAGACAGAGAAAAACAAATACCATATGACTTCACTCATATGTGAAATCTAAAAAAAAAGAACAAAACAAATGAACAAATATTAAAAAAAAAAAAAGAAACAGAGTTATAGGTACAGAGAACAAACAGGTGGTTGCCAGAGGGGAGGTGGTTGGAAGGATGAGTAAAAAAATAAAACATACCAACAGTCATATGTCTATTTTACAAGCAGGAATTTTATGCTTTCTTCTGGAGAAATTCATCTAGAGTCACAGGATTGAAAATCAGCAGATATGAGAAAAAGGGCAGGTGATGGACAGAGTTTAAAACAAGGAAGGAAAATAAACATTTGCACATTGAGCCTCCTGCTGGGAACCTGAGCATCAAGAGTTGCTGACAAATCCTTCCCTGGGAGGTCTGCTGGAAGCATCATCTCTAGGTAAACTGAAGATCTGCAGAGAAATAACATGTACATATTCCTATTTTCAAAGAGAGTGACCCAGAAAAAGAGCCAGCTGTCCACCCAAATACTGGATCTAGCCCCCTATATTTTGACCACCAGTACACAAAGGGCTTTTAAACTGATATTTTAATGACTCCTTCTTATGTAAGGAGAGAGAGTTAAAGATCACCTGACAGTTGAAGAAAGATCTCAAAATGAAAGGCAGAGAAAAAATGTAGAAAAATGATAATTCAGTCTTGGGAAAAGAGAGAACTCTTTTAAATAATCAAACAAAAAATATTTAAATAATTACTTTCTCCACAAAGAAGAGTTAATGCATGCAATTTTTTAAAACGCTCTGAAAATAAAAATCAGTAAATAAGGAAGAACTCTTGGAAATCAAAATATGGCAAAATAAAAATAGTTTGACTAAATGTTATAAATATCTCTGAGAAAAAAAATTTAGGAAGTAGAAAAAAAGGATATGAAGTTAGAATATATGAAATAAAATGTACTTAAAGAATCAAATCAGAGAATTATGTCTGACTAAAAAAAAAAAAATCCCAAGAAGAAAACATGAATAAAATAAATGAAAGGGCATTACCCAAGAAAACTTCTGGAACTAAAGTACACAAGACTACAGACTGCTTGATACAACTAATGGAAAGGTCTACCCAAAGGTCAATTATCATGAAATTTCTAAATACCAGTGATATTTGGAAGATCTGAATATCTTCTAAAGAGAGGGGGAAAACACCATATACATAAGGTAAGAATTACAACTATTTCAAATTTCTCAGTAGCAGCTATGGATTCTAGGAGAGAATTGTCTTCAAAATTCTGAAGGCAAATATTCTCCAACCTTGAATATTTTGCTAAGCCAAAATATCCACTCAGGAGATATGAAGGTAGACTATCACTCCATTTTTGTTTTCCATGAAAGGATTCAGAGATATACTTTTTGCACTTTTTTTGAGGAAAGAATAATGTGCTTCAGAAAGTGAAGGATTAAACCACAAAAGTGGGTCAACTTAGGAAAAAAGAAAAGGATTATGGAAAAGAGGTCCTCATTAAAAATAAGGATTTAATAGAATAATATAACATTTGAAACA
Organism: Hyperoodon ampullatus; assembly: GCF_949752795.1. Classification (NCBI taxonomy): domain Eukaryota; kingdom Metazoa; phylum Chordata; class Mammalia; order Artiodactyla; family Ziphiidae; genus Hyperoodon; species Hyperoodon ampullatus. The sequence goes on along the minus strand of NC_136920.1, from coordinate 43,114,097 downwards.
AAATAAGGCTATGTGAATAGCAAATTATGCAAGTGGAAATAAAAACAAATTATAACCTGCAAGAGGACAAAATAGCAATATAAAAAGTGGAATATCATTATAATACTACTTGACTCTGTCCAGCATTACATGGTTATAATGATATAAAAACTAATTCAACCATAGTGATATAAGTATAGGAAGACTTCTGAGGTATTTTAGAGTTCCAGATCTCTACTATGAGAAGGTACTTTTGTTTAAGTTATGGTGATAAATATTCCTGGTTTGTCAGGTTCTTAAAAGTTTCCAGGCTTGGGATTTTGGATATTAAAACCTGAAGAGTCCCTGGGGGGAAGGATATTATGAGAGGTGGTAAGAAAAAGAATCCTTTTAATATTATTGTTATTATCATCAACATTATTATTATCAGTAGTAGTAGTAGTAATAGTAGCAGTATTATACAAATTTGATAGTAATTTTTAACTCTGTTACCAAAAGTTGGGGTCCAGGTGCTCACTGCTCGAAAGCCAATCCTCTAGAGACAAGGCTGGTAGAAAGAAAAGTTTGTTTTATTCCAGAGGCTGGCAACTGGGGTAGAGGGTGGACTAATGTCCAAATGCCAACTCTCCCCTGACAGTCAGTGGGCAAAAACTTTTAAAGGGGAGTTTCAGAAATGTATAAGTGGGCACAGTCAGCTCTGACAGTCACCTTGAAATTGGTCATGCAGTACTCTGATCAGTGTCATCTTGATTGTTTTGAGTACAGTTAATCTTTAGTTCCAGGTTCGGTTTGTTCCCATTTCTTTGAGGCCAGTTCTTGGAATTGTCACAGCTTATGTCATGGCTACAGCATGGTCATCATGTAGTTAACTTCTTCCACCTGGTGGTGGTTTCAGTATATATAAAACAGCTCAAAGGATCTGCCTCATTATATTATCTATATAGAGGGACCTTCAAGATGGTGGAAGAGTAAGACGTGGAGATCACCTTCCTCCCCACAAATACATCAGAAATACATCTACATGTGGAACAACTCCTACAGAATACCTACTGAACGTTGCCAGACGAGCTCAGACTTCCCAAAAGGCTAGAAAATCCCATGTACCTGGGTAGGGCAAAAGAAAAAAGAAAAAACGGGGACAAAATAATAGGGACAGGATGTGCACCTCTGGGAGGGAGCTGTGAAGGAGGAAAAGTTTCCACAAACTAGGAAACCCCTTCACTGATGGAGATGGTGGATGGGAAGGGGTGAAGCTTCAGAGCTATGGAGGAGAGTGCAGCAACACGGTTGCAGAGGGCAAAGTGGAGAGATTCCTGCACAGAGGATCGGGGCTGACCAGCTCTCACCAGCCTGAGAGGCTTGTCTGCTCACCTGCCAGGGTGTGTGAGGGCTGGGAGCTGAGGCTCTGACTTTGGAGGTCAGATCCCAGGGAGGGAACTGAGGTTGGCTGCATGAACACAGCCTGAAGGGTGTTAGTGGGTCACAGCTAGCTGGGAAGGTTAGTGAGCCACAGCTAGCAAGAGGCAAGAGAACATGGTTCCAAGGTGTGTGAGGAGAGGGGATTCAGAACACCACCTAAAGGAGCTCCAGAAATGGGCGAGAGCTGTGGCTATCAGCATGGACCACAGAGGTGGTCATGAAACACTAAGACTGCTGCTGCAGCCACCAAGAATGCTATGTGCAAGCACAGGACACTATCCACACTTCCCCTCCCAGAAGGCTGTGCAGCCCATCACTGCTAGGGTCCCATGATCGAGGGACAACTTCCTTAGGAAAACACGTGGGGTGCCTCAGGTTGTTGCAATGTCATGCTGGACTCTGCCGTCTCAGGCTTGCCTCACATTGTGTACCCCTTGCTACCCCCAGCCTGAGTGAGCCAGAGCCCACTAATCATCTGTTACCTTAACCCTGTCCTGTCTGGGAGGGTAACATATGCCCTCAGGAGACCTACACTCAGAGGCAGTGCCAAATCCAATGCTGAACACCAGGAGCTGGACGAACAAAGAAGAGAAAAGGAAATTTCTCCCAGCAGCCTCAGGACAGTGGATTAAATCGCCACAATCAACTTGATGTGCCCTGCATCTGTGGAATACCTGAATACACAAAATAATCATCACAAAATTGAGACAGTGGACTTTGGAAGCAACTGTAGACTTGGGGTATGTGTTCTGCATCTAATTTGTTTCTGGTTTTATGTTTATCTTAGTTTAATATTTAGAGCTTATTATCATTGGTAGATGTACTTATTGATTTGGTTGCTCTCTTCTTTTATATATATATATATATTTTTTTCCTTTTTCTTTTTTTGAGTGTGTATGTCTATCCTTCTTTGTGTGATTTTGTCTGTATAGATTTGCTTTTACCATTTGTCCTAGGGTTCTGTCTCTCCATTATCTTTTTGTTTGTTTTTCTTTTTGTATAGTTTTTAGCTTTAGTTATCATTTGTGGATTTGTTTTTAGGTTTTTTTTCACTCTTCTTTCTTTCTTTCTTTCTCTCTTTCTTTCTATTATATTTTTAATAAATTATTTTATTTTAATTATTTAATTGTAATGTATTGTATTTTTTTCCCTTTTCTTCTTAGTTGTTTGGCTGACAGGGTCTTGGTGCTCCAGCCGGGAGTCAAGCCTGAACCTCTGAGGTGGGAGAGTCAATTTCAGGACATTGGTCCACCAGACACCACCTGACTCCACATAATATCAAAGAGCAAAAGTTCTCCCAGAGAGCTCCACCTCAATGCTATGATCCAGCACCACTCAATGACCAGTAAGCTACAGTGCTGGACACACTATGCCAAAAAACTAGCAAGACAGGAACACAACCCCACCCATTAGCAGAGTGGCTGCCTAATATCATAAAAGGTCACAGAAACCCCAAAACATAGCACCAGATGCAGTCCTGACCACCAAAAATACAAGATCCACCCTCATCCACCACAACACAGACACCAGTCACCTCCACCAGGAAGCCTACACAACCCACTGAACCAAGCTTCCCAACTAGGGGAAGACACCAAAAACAACGGGAACTACGAACCTGGAGGCTGTGAAAAGGAGACTGCAAACACAGTAAGTTAAGCAAAATGAGAAGAGAGAGAAATACACACCAGATGAAAGAGCAAGGTAAAACCCACCAGACTAAATAAATGAAGAGGAAATAGGCAGTCTACCTGAAAAAGAATTTAGAGTAATGATAGTAAAGATATCCAAAATTTTGGACATAGAAAGGAGAAAATACAAGAAAAGGTTAACAAGGACCTAGAAAAACTAAAGAGCACACAAACAATGATGAACAACACAATAAATGAAATTAAAATTCTCTAGAAGCAATCAATAGCAGAATAACTGGGACAGAAGAATGGATAAGTGACCTGGAAGATAAAATACTGGAAATAACTACCAAGATGCAGGAAAAAAAAAAAGAATGAAAAGAATTGAGGACAGTTTCAGAGACCTCTGGGACAAAATTAACCACACCAACATTTGAATTGTAAGGATCCTAGAAGAAGAAGAGAAAAAGAAGGGGACTGAGAAAATATTTGAAGAGATTATAGTTGAAAACTTCCTTAACATGGGAAGGAAATAGTCAATCAAATCCAGGAAGCACAGAGAGTCCCAAACAGGATAAATCCAAGGAGAAACATGACAAGACACATATTAATCAAACTATCAAAAATTAAATTCAAAGAAAAAATATTAAAAGCAGCAAGGGAAAAGCAACAAATAACACACAAGGGAATCACCATAAGGTAAACAACTGATCTTTCAACAGAAGCTCTGCAAGCCAGAAGGGAGTGGCAGGACATACTTATAGTGATGAAAGGGAAAGAACTACAACCAAGATTACTCTACCAGCAAGGATCTCAGTCAGATTCGAAGGAGAAATTAAAATATTCACAGACAAGGAAAAGCTAATAGAATTCAGCACAACCAAACCAGCTTTACAACAAATGCTAAAGGAACTTCTCTAGGCAGGAAACAAAAGAGAAGGAAAAGACCTACAATAAAAAAATGCAAAACAATTAAGAAAATGGTAATAGGAACATACATATCAATAATTACTGTAAATGTAAATGAATTAAATGCTCCAACCAAAAGACATAGACTGGCTGAATGGATACAAAAACAAGACCCATAAATATGCTGTCTACAGGAAACCCACTTCAGATTTAGGGACACATAAAGACTGAAAGTGAGGGGATGGAAAAAGTTATTACATGTAAATGGAAATCAAATGAAAACAGAAGTAGCAATTCTCATATCAGACAAAATAGTCTTTAAAACAAAGACTATTATGAGAGACAAAGAAGGACACTACATAATGATCAAGCGATCAATCCAAGAAGAATATATAGCAATAGTAAAAATGTATGCACCCAATACAGGAGCACCTCAATACATAAGACAAATACTTACAGCCATAAAAGGGGAAATCAATAGTAACACCATCATAGTAGGGGACTTTAACACCCCAATTTCACCAATGGAATGATCATGCAAAATGGAAATAAATAAGGAAACACAAGCTTCAAACAATACATTAAAGAGGAGAGACTTAATTGATATTCATAGGACATTCAATCCAAAAACAGCATAATATGCTTACTTCTGAAGTGCTCACGGAACATTCTCCAGGATAGATCATATCTTGGGTCACAAATCAAGCCTTGGTAAATTCAAAAAAATTGAAATCTTATCAGGTAACTTTTCTGACCACAACTCTATGAGACTAGATATCAATTACAGGAAAAAAAAAACTGAAAAAATACAAACAGATGGAGGCTAAACAATACACTATGAAATAACAAAGAGTTCACTGAAAAAAATCAAACAGGAAATCAAAAAATAGCTGGGAACAAATGACAATGAAAACACGATGACCCAAAACCTAAGGGATGTAACAAAAGCAGTTCTAAGAGGGAAGTTTATAGCAATACAATCCTACCTTAAAAAACAAGAAACATCTCAAATAAACAACCTAACCTTACACATCAAGCAATTAGAGAAAGAAGAACAAAAAAACCCCCAAAGTTAGCAGAAGGAAAGAAATCATAATGATCAGATCAGAAATGAATGAAAAAGAAATGAAGGGAACAATAGCAAAGATCAATAAAACAAAAAGATCGTTCTTTCAGAAGTTAAATAAACTTGATAAACCAATAGCCAGACTCATCAAGAAAAAAAAAGGAAATGACTCAAATCAATAAAATTAGAAATGTAAAAGGAGAAGTAACAACTGACACTGCAGTAATAAAAAGGATCATGAGAGATTACTACAAGTAACTGTATGCCAATAAAATGGACAACCTTGAAGAAATGGACACATTCTTAGAAAAGCACAACCTGCCGAGATTGAACCAGGAAGAAATAGAAAATATAAACAGCTATCACAAGCACTGAAAATGAAAATGTGATTAAAAATCCTCCAACAAACAAAAGCCCAGGACCACGTTGCTTCACAGGCGAATTCAATCAAACATTTAGAGAAGAGAGAAGAGACCTATCCTTCTCAAATTCTTCCAAAATATAACAGAGGGAGGAACACTCCCAAACTCATTTTATGAGGCCACTATCACCCTGATACCAAAGCAGGATGTCACAAAGAACGAAACCTACAGGCCAATATCACTGATGAACATAGATGCAAAAATCCTCAACAAATACTGGCAAACAAAATCCAACAGCACATTAAAAGGATCATACACCATGATCAAGTGGGGTTTATTCGAGGGATGCAAGGATTCTTCAATATACACAAATCCATCAATGTGATACATCACATCAAATACTGAAAAATAAAAACCATATGATCATCTCAATAGATGCAGAAAAAGCATCTGACAAAATTTAACACCTATTTATAATAAAAACCCTCCAGAAAGTAGGCTTAGAGGGAACTTACCTCAACATAATAAAGGCCATATATGACAAACTCACAGGCAACATTGTCCTCAAAGGTGAAAAATTGAAACCATTTCCTCTAAGATCAGGAACAAGCCACGATTCCCCAGTCTCACCACTATTATTCAACATAGTTTTGGAAGTTTTAGCCACAGCAATTAGAGAAGAAAAAGAAATAAAAGGAATCCAAATCAGAAAAGAAGTAAAGCTGTCACTGTTTGCAGATGACATGATACTATACATAGAGAATTCTAAAGATGCTACCAGAAAACTGTTAGAGCTAATCAATGAATTTAGGTAAAGTAGCAGGATACAAAATTAATGCACAGAAATCTCTTACAGTCCTATTCACTAATGATGAAAAATCTGAATGGGAAATTAAGAAAACACTCCCATTTACCACTGTAACCAAAAGAATAAAATACCTAGGAATAAACCTACCTAAAGAGACAAAAGACCTGTATGCAGAAAACACTAAGACACTGATGAAATAAATTAAAGGTAATGCAAACAGATGGAGAGATATACCATGGTCTTGGACTGGAAGAGTCAAAACTGTGAAAATGATTCTACTAACCTAAGAATCTCCAGATTCAATGCAATCTGTATCAAACTACTAATGTCATTTTTCACAGTTCTAGAGCAAAAAAATTCACAATTTGTAGGGAATCACAAAAGACTCCGAATAGTCAAAGCAATCTTGAGAAATAAAAATGGAGCTGGAGGAATCAGGTTCATGGACTTCAGACTATACTACAATGCTTCAGTAATCAAGACAGTATGGTACTGGCACAAAAACAGAAATATAGGTCAATGGAACAGGAGAGAAAGGTCAGAGATAAACTCACTTCCATATGGTCACCTTATGTTTTTTTCCTTTTCCCTGTATACAAGATATTGTGGGGGTTTTTATGTTAATTTAATTTTATTTATTTTTTTATACAGCAGGTTCTTATGTGTTATCCATTTTATACATATTACTGTACATATGTCAATCTAATTCTCCCAATTCATCTCACCACCTACCCTCACACCACTTTCCCCCCATGGTGTCCATACATTTGTTGTCTACATCTGTGCCTCAACTTCTGCCGTGAAAAGCAGTTCATCTATACCATTTTTCTATGTTCCACATATATGCATTAATATACCATATTTGTTCTTCTCTTTCTCACTTACTTCATTCTGTATGACAGCCACTAGATTCATCCATGTCTCTACGAATGACCCAATTTCGTTCATTTTTATGGCTAATATTCTATTGTATATATTTACCACATCTTTATCCATTCATCTCTCGATGGGCATTTAGGTTGCTTCCATGACCTGCCTATTGTACATAGTGCTTCAGTGAACATTGGGGTGCATGTATCTTTTAGTATTATGATTTTCTCAGGGTATATGCCCAGTAGTGGGATTGCTGGGTCATAGGGTAATTCTATTTTTAGATTTTTAAGGAACCTCCATACTGTTCTCCATAGTGGCTGTATCAATTTACATTCCCACAAAGAGTGCAAGAGGATTCCCTTTTCTCTACAGCTTCTCCAGCATTTGTTGTCTGTAGATTTTCTGATGATGCCTATTCTAACGGGTGTGAGTTGATACATCATTATAGTTTTGATTTGCATTTCTCTATTAATTAGTAATGTTCAGCATCTTTTCATGGCTTCTTGGTCAGCTGTAAGTCTTCTTTGGAGAAATGTCTATTTAGGTCTTCTTCCCATTGTTGGATTCTGTTGTTTGTTTTTTTGATATTGAGCTGCATGAGCTGTTTATATATTTTGGAGATTAATCCTTTGTCTGCTGATGCATTTGCGAATATTTTCTCCCATTCTGAGGGTTATCTTTTTGTCTTGTTTGTAGTTTCCTTTGCTTTGCAAAAGCTTTTAAGTTACATTAGGTCACATTCGTTTATTTTTGTTTTAATTTCTGTTACTCTAGGAAGTGGAACAAAAAAGATCTTGCTGTGATTTATGTCAGAGAGTGTTCTTCTTAAGTTTTCCTCTTAGAGTTTTACAGTGTCCGGTCTTACATTTAGGTCTCTAATTCATTTTGAATGTATTTTTGTTTATGGTTTTAGGGACTCTTCTAATTTCATTCTTTTACATGTAGCTGTCCAGTGTCCCAGCACCACTTATTGAAGAGACTGTCTTTTCTCCTTTCCTCCTTGCATATTCCTGCCTACTTTGTCATAGATTTGTTGACCATAGGAGTGTGGGTTTATCTCTGGTCTTTCTAGGATCTCTGGCCATCTCTTATGATGCTTTGTATTTCTGCCATGTCTGTTGTAAATTCTCCTCTTTCCTTTCTAATTTTATTGATTTGAGCCCTCTCCCTCTTTTTCTTGATCAGTCTGGCTAATGGTTTATCAATTTTTTTTATCTTCTCAAAGAATCAACTTTTAGATTTATTGATCTTTGCTATTGTTTCCTTTGTTTCAATTTCATTTATTTCTGCTCTGATCTTTATGATTTCTTTCCTTCTACAAACTTTGGGTTTGTTTGTTCTTTTTTCTCTAGTTCCTTTAGGTGTATGATTCGATTGTTTATGTGAGATTTTTCCTGTTTCTTGAGGTAAGCTTGTATTGCTATAAACTTCTCTCTTAGAATTGCTTTTGCTGCATCCCATATGTTTTGGATCGTTGTGCTTTCATTGTCATTTGTCTCTAGGTATTTTTTGATTTCCTCTTTGATTTATTCAGTGATCTTGTGGATATTTAGTAACGTATGGTTTAGCCTCCATTTTTTGTATGTTTTTTATGTCTTTCTCCCTGTAATTGATTTCTAATCTCATACCATATGGTCAGAAAAGATTGCCTGATATGATTTCAAATTTCTTAAGTTTAATGAGGGTTGATTTGTGACACAAGATGTGACCTATCCTGGAGAATGTTCCATGTGCACTTGAGAAGTGTAATCTGCTGTTTTTGGGTGGAATGTCCTGTAAATATCAGTTAAATCTATCTAGTCTATTGTGTCATATAAAGCTTGTGTTTCCTTAGTAATTTTCTGTTTGGATTATCCGTCCATTGCTGTAAGTGAGGTGTTAAAATCCCCCACTATTATTGTCTTACTGTCAATTTCCTCTTTTATAACTGTTAGCATTTGCCTTATGTATTGAGGTGCTCCTATGTTGGGAGCATATATATTTATAATTGTTATATCTTCTTCTTGATTTGATCCCTTGATCATTATGTAGTGTCCTTCCTTGTCTCTTGTAACATTCTTTATTTTAAAGTCTGTTTTATCTGATATGAGTATTGCTACTCCAGCTTTCTTTTGATTTTCATTTGCATGGAATATCTTTATCTAACCCCTCAGTTTCAGCCTGTATGTGTCCCTCAGTCTGAGATGGGTCTCTTGTAGACAGCATATATATGGGTCTCGTTTTCTATCCATTCAGCAAGCCTGTGTCTTTTGATAGGAGCCTTTAATCCATTCACATTTATGGTAATTATTGATATGTATGTTCCTATGACCCTTTTCTTAATTGTTTTGTGTTTGTTCTGTAGGTCCTTTTCTTCTCATGTGTTCCCACTTAGAGAAGTTCCTTTAGCATTTGTTTTAGAGCTGGTTTGGTGGTGCTGAATTCTCTTAGCATTTGCTTGTCTGTAAAGCTGTTGATTTCTCCATCGAATCTGAATGAGATCCTTGCCAGGTACAGTAATCTTGTTTATATGTTCTTCACTTTCATTACTGTAAATATATAATGCCACTCATCTCTGTTTCTTTGTTCGTTAATTCTTCTACGTCTTTGTTAAACATTTATTGCATCTTCTTGATCTTTGCCTCCATTGTTTTTTCGAGTTCCTGGATCATCTTCACTATAATTATTCTGAATTATTTTTCTGGAATGTTGCTTATCTCCACTTCGTTTGGTTGTCTTTCTCTGGTTTTATCTTGTTCCTTCACCTGGTACATAGCCCCCAGCCTTTTCATCTTGTCTATCTTTCTGTGAATGTGGTTATTGTTCCACAGGCTGCAAGACTGTAGTTCTTCCTGCTTCTGCAGTCTGGTCTTTGGTGGATGAGGCTATCTAAGAGGCTTGAGCAAGTTTCCTAATGGGAGGGACTGGTCACCTTTTGTTTCATAAAGGAGGCAAGAATATACAATGGAAGAAAAACAGCCTCTTCAATAACTGGTGCTGGGACAACTGGACAGCTACATTTAAAAGAATGAAATTAGAACACTTCCTAACATGATACACAAATATGAACTCCAAATGGATTAAAGACCTTAAGGTAAGACTAGACACTATCAAACTCTTAGAGGAAAACATAGGCAGAACACTCTATGACAGAAGTTACAGCAAGATCCTTTTAGACCAACCTCCTAGACAAATGGATAAAAAACCAAAAATATACAAATGGGACATAATGAAACTAAAAGCTTTTGCACAGCAAAGGAAGCCATAAACAAGATGAAAAGACAACCTTTAGAATGGGAGAAAATATTTGCAATTGAAGCAACTGACAAAGATTAATCTCCAAAATTTACAAGCAGCTCAGTACAAAAAAAACAAACAACCCAATCCAAAAATGGGCAGAAGGCTTAAATAGACATTTCTCCAATGAAGATATACAGATCACCAACAAACACATGAAAGGATGCTCAACATCACTAATAATTAGAGAAATGCAAATTAAAACTACAATGAGGTATCAACTCACACTGGTCAGAATTGCCATCATCAAAAATCTACAGACAATAAATGCTGGAGAGGGTGTGGAGAAAATGGAGCCCTCTTCCAGTGTTGCTGGGAATGTAAATTGACATAACCCCTATGGAGAACAGTATGGAGGTTTCTTAAAAAACTTAAAATAGAGCTACCATATGACCCAGCAAACTCACTACTGGGCATATACCCTGAGAAAACCATAATGCAAAAAGAGTCATGTGAAGAGGAACCAAGATGGTGGAGTAGAAGTACGTGCTCTCACTCCTTCTTGCAAGAACACTAGAATCGGGTTTCCCTGGTGGTGCAGTGTTTGAGATCTGCCTGCTGCTGCATGGGGCACAGGTTCATGCCCCGGTCCAGGAAGAACCCATGTGCCATGGAGCGGCAGGTTCCATGAAGCATGGCCGCTGAGCCAGCACATCTGGAGCCTGTGCTCTGCAATGGGAGAGGCCACAACAGTGTGAAGACCGCGTATGGCAAAAAAAAAAAAAAAAAAAGAAGAAGAAGAAGAAGAACACCAGAATCACAACTAGATGCTGGAGAATCATTTACAGGAAGACACTGGAACTCACCAAAAAATATATCCCACAACCAAAGACAAAGGAGAAGCCACAATGAGATGGTAGAAGGGGTGCAATCATGGTAAAATCAAATCCCATAACTGGTGGGTGGGTAACTCACAGACTGGTGAACACTTATACCACAGAAGTCCTCCAACTGGAGTGAAGGTTCTGAGCTCCACATCAGACTTCCAAACCTGGGGTCCTGGTAACAGGAGGAGGAATTCCTAGAAAATCAGACTTTGAAGCCTAGTGGGAATTGATTGCAGGACTTCAACAGGGCTGGGGGAAACAGAGACTCCACTCTTGGAAGGCATATAAAAAGTAGTGCGTGCATCGGGACCCAGGGGAAGTTGCAGTGATCCCGGGGGGAGACTGAACCAGACATACCTGCTAGTGTTGGACGGTCTCCTGCAGAGGTGGGGGGTGGCTCTGTTTCACCCTGGGGACAAGGACACTGGTAGCAGAAGTTCTGGGAAGTATTCCTTGGTGTGGGCCCTCCCATAGTCTGTCATTAGCCCAACCAAAAAGCCCAGGTAGGCTCCAGTGTCAGGTTCCCTCAGGCCAAACAGCAACAGGGAGAGAACACAGCCCCACCCATCAACAGTCAAGTGGATTAAAGTTTTATGGAGCTCTGCCTACCAGAGCAACCCACCACCAGTCCTTCCCTTCAAGCCTCTTAGATAGCCTCATGCAACAGAGGGCAGAAAACAGAAGAAAGAAGCACTACAATCCTGCAGCTTGTGGAACAACAACCACATTCACAGAAAGATAGACAAGATGTAAAGGCAGAGGGCTATATACCAGGTGAAGGAACAAGATAAAACCCCAGAAAAACAACTAAATGAAATGGAGATAGGCAATCTTCCACAAAAAAGTATTCAGAATAATGAGAGTGAAGATGATCCAGGAGCTCGGAAAAAGAATGGAGGCAAAGATTGGGAAGATGCAAGAAATGTTTAACAAAGACCTAGAAGAATTAAAGAACAAACAAACAGAGATGAAAAATACAATAACTGAATTGAAAACTACACTAGAAAGAATCAATAGCAGAATGACTGAGGCAGAGGCATGGATACGTGACCTGGAAGACAGAATGGTTGAATTCACTGCTCTGGAACAGAATAAAGAAAAAATAATGAAAAGAAATGAAGACAGCCTAAGAGACCTTTGGGAAAACATTAAACACATCAATATTCTTATTATAAAGTTCCCAGAAGGAGAAGAAAGAGAGAAAGGACCAGAGAAAATATTTGAAGAGATTATAGTGGAAAACCACCCTAACATGGGAAAGGAAATAGCCACCCAGTCCAGGAAGCACAGAGAGTCCCATACAGGACAAACCCAAGGAGAAATACACCGAGACACATAGTAATCAAATTGGCAAAAATTAAAGACAAAGAAAAATTATTGAAAGCAGCAAGGTAAAAATGACAAATAACATACAAGGGAACCCCCATAAGGTTAACAGCTGATTTCTCAGCAGAAACAGTACAAGCCAGAATGGAGTGGCATGATATACTTAAAGTGATGAAAGGGAAGAACCTACAACCAAGATTGCTCTACCCAGCAATGATATCATTCAGATTCAATGGAGAAATCAACAGTTTTACAGACAAGCAAAAGCTAAGAGAATTCAGCATCACCAAACCAGCTTTACAGCAAATGCTAAAGGAACTTCTCTAAGTGGGAAACTCAAGAGAAGAAAAGGACCTACAAAAACAAACTCAAAACAATTAAGAAAATGGTCATAGGAAAATACATATTGAAAATTATCTTAAATATGAATGTATTACATGCTCCAACCCAAAGACACAGGCTTGCTGAATGGATAGAAAACAAGACCCATATATATGCTGTCTACAAGAGACCCACTTCAGACCTATGGACACATACAGACTGAAAGTGAGGGGATAGAAGAAGATATTCCATTCAAATGGAAAGCAAAAGAAAGCTGCAGTAGCTATACTCATATCACATAAAATAGGCTTTAAAATAAAGATTGTTAGAAGAGACAAGGAATGACACTATATAATGATCAAGGGATCAGTCCAAGAAGAAGACATAACAATTATAAATATATATGCTCCCAACATAGGAGCACCTCAATACCTAAGGCAACTGCTAACAGCTATAAAAGAGGAAATCAACAGTAACACAATAATAGTGTGGGAATTTAAAACCTCACTTACACCGATAGACAGATCATCCAAAATGAAAATAAATAAGGAAACAGAAGTTTTAAATGACACAATAGACCAGATAGATTTAATTGATATTTATAGGACATTCCATCCAAAAACAGCAGATTACACTTTCTTCTCAAGTGTGCACAGAATATCCTCCAAGATAGCTCACATCTTGGGTCACAAATCAAGCCTCAGTAAATTTAAGAAAATTGAAATCATATCAAGCATCTTTTCTGACCACAATGCTATTAGACTAGAAATGAATTACAGGGAAAAAAAAGTAAAAAACACAAACACATGGAGGCTAAATGATATGTTACTAAATAAACAAGAAATCACTGAAGAAATGAAAGAGAAAATCAAAAACTACTTAGAGACAAATGACAATGAAAACGATGATCCAAAAGCTATGGGATGCAGCAAAAGCAGTTCTAAGGGGGAAGTTTTTAGCTATACAAGTCTACCTCAAGAAAGAAGAAAAATATCAAGTAAACAATCTAACTTACACCTAAAGGAACTAGAGAAATAAGAACAAAAAAAGCCCAAATTTAGCAGAAGGAAAGAAATCATAAAGGTCAGAGCAGAAATCAATGTTATAGAAACAAAGAAAGCAATAACAACGATCAATAAAACAAAAAGCTGGTTCTTTGAGAAGATAAATAAATTGATAAACCATTAGACAGACTCAGCAAGAAAAAGAGGGAGAGGATTCAAATCAATGAAATTAGAAATCAAAAAGCAGAAGTTACAAGAGACACTGCAGAAATACAAAGCATCCTAAGAGACTACTGCAAGTATCTCTGTGCCAATAAAATGGAAACGCTGGGAGAAATGGACAAATTCTTAGAAAGTATAACCTTCCAAGACTGAACCAGGAAGAAACAGAAAATATGAACAGACCAATCACTAGTAAAGAAATTGAAAATGTGATTAAAAATCTTCCAACAAACAAAAGTCCAGGAGCAGGTGGCTTCACAGGTAAATTCTATAAAACAGTTAGAGAAGAGCTAACACCTATCCTTCTCAAACTCTTCCAAAAAAAGTGCACAGGAAGGAACACTCCCAAGCTCATTCTATGAGGCCACCATCACCCTGATACGAAAACCAAACAAAGGTACTACAAAAAAAGAAAATTACAGATCAATATCACTGAAGAATATAGATGCAAAAAACCTCAACAAAATATTAGCAAACAGAATCCAACAACACATTAAAAGGATCATACACCATGATCTAGTGGGATTTATCCCAGGGATGCAAGGATTCTTCAATATATGCAAATCAATGTGAAACACCATATTAACAAATTGAAGAAGAAAAACCATCTGATCTTTTCAGTAGATGCAAAAAAAGCTACTGACAAAATTTAACACCCATTTATGATAAAAACTCTCCAGAAAGTGGGCATAGAGGAAACCTACCTCAATATAATAAAGGCCATATATGAAAAACTGACAGGAAACGTCATTTTCAATGGTGAAAACCTGAAAGCATTTCCTCTAAGATCAGGAACAACACAAGGATGTCCACTCTCACCACTATTATTCAACATAGTTTTGGAAGCCCTAGCCACATCAGTCAGAGAAGAAAAAGAAATAAAAGGAATACAAATTGGAAAAGAAGAAGTAAAACTGTCACTGTTTGCAGATGACTTGCTACTATACATAGAGAATACTAAAGATATTACCAGAAAACAATTAGTGCTAATCAATGAATTTGGTAAAGTTGCAGGATACAAAATTAATGCACAGAAATCTCTTGCATTCCTGTACACTAATGATGAAAAATCTTAAAGAAAAATTATGGAAACACTACCATTTACCATCACAACAAAAAGAATAAAATACCTAGGAAAAAAACCTACCTAGGGAGATAAAAACCTTTAAGCAGAAAACTATAAGACACCGATGAAAGAAATTAAAGATGATACCAATAGATAGAGGGATATACCATGTTCTTGCATTGGAAGAACGAATATTTTGAAAATGACTGTACTACCCAAAGCAATCTACATATTCAATGCAATCCCTATCAAATTACCAATGGCATTTTTTTTATGGAACTAGAGCAAATCATCTTAAAATGTGTATGGAAACACAAAAGATCCCGAATAGCCAAAGCAGTTTTGAGGGGAAAAAAACAGAGCTGGAGGAATCAGACTCGCTGACTTCAGACTATACTACAAAGCTACAGTAATCAAGGCAATATGGCACTGGCACAAAAACAGAAACATAGATCAATGGAACAAGTTAAAAAGCCCAGATATAAACCCACACCCTTATGGTCAACTAATTTATGACAAAGGAGGCAAGGATATGCAACGGAGGAAAGAGTCTCTTCAAAAAGTGGCTCTGGGAAAACTGGATAGCTACATGTAAAAGAATGAAATTAGAATACTCCCTAACAACATACACAAAAATAAACACAAAATGGATTCGAGACATAAATGTAAGACTAGACACTATAAAACTCTTAGAGGAAAACATAGGAAGAACACTCTTTGACCTAAATCACAGCAAGATCTTTTTTGATCCACCTCCTAGAGTAATGGAAATAAAAACAAAAATAAACAAAAGGGACCTAATGAAACTTCAAAGCTTTTGCACAGCAAAGGAAACCATAAACAGACGAAAAGAAAACCCTCAGAATGGGAGAAAATATTTGCAAACGAATCAACAGACAAAGGATTAATCTCCAAAATATATAAACAGTTCATGCTGCTCAATATTAAAGAAACAAACAACCCAATCCAAAAATGGGCAGAAGACCTAGATAGACATTTCTCCAAAGAAGACATACAGATGGCCAAGAAGCACATGAAAAGCTGCTCCACATTACTAATAATTAGAGAAATGCAAATCAAAACTACAATGAGGTATCAACTCACAGCAGTTAGAATGGGCATCATCAGAAAATCTACAAACAAGAAATGCTCTAGAGGTTGTGGAGAAAAGGGAACACTATTGCACTGTTGGTGGGAATGTAAATTGATACAGCCACTATGGAGAACAGTATGGAGGTTCCTTAAAAAAACTAAAAATAGAACTACCATATGATCCAGTAATCCCACTACTGGGCATATACACAGAGAAAACCATAATTCAAAAAGAGTCATGTACCAAAATGTTCATTTCAGCTCTATTTACAATAGCCAGGACATGGAAGCAACCTAAGTGTCCATCAACAGATGAATGGATAAAGAAGTTGTGGCACATATATACAATGGAATACTACTCTGCCATAAAAAATGAAATTGAGTTATTTGTAGTGAGGTGGATGGACCTAGAGTCTGTCATACACAGTGAAGTAAGTCAGAAAGAAAAAACAAATACCGTATGTTAACACATATATATGGAATCTAAAAATAAAAAAAAAAAATGTTCTGAAAAACCTAGAGGGGCAGGACAGGAATAAAGATGCAGACGTAGAGAATGGACTTGAGGACACGGAGATGTGGAAGGGTAAGCTGGGATGAAGTGAGAGAAGAGCATGTATGTGTATACACTACCAAATGTAAAACTGGTAGCTAGTGGGAAGCAGCCGCATAGCACAGGGAGATCAGCTCTGTGGTTTGTGACCACCTAGAGGGGTAAGATAGGGTCGGTGGGAGGGAGGGAGATGCAAGAGGGAAGAGATATGGTAACATATGTATATGTATAGCTGATTCACTTTGTTATATAGCAGAAACGAACACACCATTGTAAAGCAATTTGAATCCAATAAAGATGTTTAAAAATATTTCATCTATAGAACTTGAGGAGGATGTAAAATTCCTTGAGTTTTTTAAGTGACAAAACTATTTTTATTTTGTCCTGTTTGATGGCTTTTTCCTTGTTTTTTCATTTTCTCATTTCTCTGATTAAATTTATTCTTTGACTAAAGTTTTTCCACAGACGAAAAGCAGGAGGACATGGCAGGGAAGAATAATAGGGTCCTGCTTCATTTCAACTCTACTTCATGTATCATTTAGAAAATAAATAATTTAAGAAATTTGTTATTACATTTTTCCTTGCTGTTATTGTTGTGTGTCATTCTATGCTATTTCAAAACTGTTGATTGAAATGTGACTATCAAGCTAAAATACAATTTGCTAGCATGAAGCCAGAAACAAGTTTTCCTTGACTTTATATTAAACAATTAAATTTTGTCAAAATAATATGTAAACTCATCCATAGCACCCAGTATTTTAAAAATTGTTTATCTCACATGTCAAAATGACAGGACAATATATTTGTACAATATGACATAGTCCCTGAAAATCTTCCCCATTTCATTCTGAATGGATGTATCATAAAATTCTTACAAAATCAGAATTGTTTTTGTCTAAAAGACAGAAAATTGAATGATAGAAGCCTTCTGCTAACAATACACATAGCATCCCTATAGAGCACTTTACCAAAATATAGCTGCAACCAAGAGATATAAGAGATAGATTCCCTTTAACAATCTAGCGTTACTATAATTCAGCCAAGGCCTTTAGAGATCAAATGGAATCTCCTAACTAAGCATTATAGAACATGGAAATTATTGTTACTCTCTTATAAGATGTCTTTATCAAGTTTTATTGTGATCTTTAAATCCCTCCATGACAGAAATGCATGTTTAGTCTTTGTTTTGAGTCACACAGTCTACCTAGAGTCAAATTACAAGCTTTTACTTTTAAGACAACAGAGGCTGTTAATCACTTCACTTCATTTCACTAGAGAGCAGGAGAAAACATCACTAAAATGAACCAATACAAAGGTCTAATGAGATACTGACATTTAAAGAAGAAATATTTGTTTCATACGACCAAGATCCATGCTCCATGGACCCTATACAGATAGAGGGTTGCAACCAAGCAAAATGTGAGGGTTAGATGCTCTGTCCTTGATACCACTGAATCAGCAGGACAGAATGGCTGGCTTGAGAGTTTAAACTGTGCATGTTTTGGCACATTTCCAGTACCACTTACAAAATAAATGATTCCCTTGCCATTGTTGAACATTCAAGGCACGTTCACCCTTAATTCCCAGGTCAATCAAAATGAACAGAGTAAATGTTATTGAGAAGTCATTTGATTTCTACCTTGTGTTGATAATACAAGCCTTTGGACAAGTATTCTTTTAAAGTTCCTTCCACCCAGTTTTATCCAGACATCCATGCTCTTTCTTTAGTTCAGTGTTTTTCTTAAGGTGTGCTTTTCCATTTGAACCCTGAACAAGAACACTCATATCATATCTATTTTCTCACACTTCCAGGAGAAGGCAAGTTTTATATGTATCTTAGGCTGATTGTCCCTTCAAATCCTGAACAGTTCAATATCTTCTGTTCTCAGATTTTAATTTAAATGCTTCAATATTTTTGTTATAATTAAATCTAAACAAACCCAGGAAATTCTCAGTAACAAAGTTGGTTTACTACACACAGCTGAATCTTTTGAGAACTCAAGTCATGAAATGTAAACAATGATTCTGATTTCCAGTGATGATTTATATGCAAAATAGTAAGAGTTGTGTGTTAGAGCTTTGATATCATAAGAGAAAAACAAAAATATACACCAAGTTATAAAACAACAGAGGTTGTTCAGAAAGTTAAAATGAATGCTTTTGTGGGGAGGATATTTGACCACTTAAATCCCCTACAAAAATTAAAACCTTTTGTATACTTTCCTAAAGTAGATTTGAGAAGATTCTCGACATTTCTATAGTTTGTGCATGTAAGTTGAATACAAAAATGAAAAAAGATTGGAATGGCAGAAACCATTTTTGGAATCCCACATGGTTTAAAAATCCACTTATTAGTATGGTGATTAATGAAAACCAGGAGTCTAAGTTATTTGTAAAAGCACTCTCCCTTTTCAGTTTTGTAAACTATGTGCACATAAAACTAAATATTAACTGAAAAATCTAATCAATTATCAAGATATTTTAAAATATTTAGTAACAAAAATATCCAGACATTAAGCTGACCATTTATTGACATTTTCGAACACATGTTTTGAATAAGAGTCACAAAAGTTATGTTAAATATTTTTTTTTTCTTTTAAGATGAAAGCCAAAATGGGAATGTGCTTACTTACTGATTTTTTTTTAATAAGAAAATGATCTCAACATAATCATTACTCTTGAAACAGCACCGCATTTTGTTACTGCTTTGCTAGTAATTCATCACATTATTTAAAAAACAAAAACAAAAATATTTGTTTACCAAGAGTTCAGAGCATCTCCATGTAAAGCAAAGCATTCACACATCCAACTGACTGTCTCCATAGTGCATTACCAGATATCTGTAAATGATATCTCACTATCTAAGGACATCTGTGAATATGCTTTGGCCTCAACAGCAAAGCAATGCAATGCCAAAACAATCAATGTTGATTTATACAATCTTTATGTCCTTGGCTGAAGGGCAGAATAATTTTGGTAATACATAGGCAAAAAATAAAAGGCTATGTAACCAACCTAGTCAGTCAGGCTATTTTATTTTACATAAACTTTGACAAAAGATATTTATAGTGACAGCCACTTACAATGTATACAACTAAAAAACTTGCAAAAGTAATAATAATCAGTGAATAGGTTTAGTAATCAGAAATCAGATAAAAACCTTCTTAGTTATTCTTTATTATGGCATAAAAATGAAGAAAATATTATTGAAGAATAACTATAACTGGCAGAAAATTATTCTAACAACTTAGTCTATATTATCTATATTGAGTGAAGTAGGATGATCCCATAATATTCCTAACTTTCAACAGCATTAAATGGAGATTATATATACATACGTATGATTTTTTAGACATATATATATATAATGTTTCTTAATGGATTACTAATATGTAGAATATATATATATATATTTGAATGATATATTCTGCAGAAGTAAGAAATTCTGCTTTGCCTCCCAGTTCTATATTACAAAAGATAATTTGTTTTTCAATAGTTTAGAATGGACTGGTATTTGGTCTCACAGAATCCCTATTACACAGGTGGTGATCTTTCATCTTCTTATGATATACCCAAGACAGTTGAATAGGACTTTTCCCTCCTTTTGTCTGACTTATTACATATTTGCAGTAGTTTGCTGGCTCTTCCACAATCAAGCTTATGGGAACAGCTAAACTCAGATTTACCCATTTATGATCCTATTTGTGGTCTAGTCAGTAGTAAACATGACCATAACCAAATGCTTGTTGATAAATGGATGAATTACCTCAGTACCTACTCAGATAAGTCAAAGTAGAGCAACAATTTTCTTGCTGAATGATGGACCTCAAAGTGAAATGGTAAAATTGGACCAGAGTAAATTTTATTTGGATTTATCTATTTAGGGATTTGAAACTGAATAGCAACTAAACAGCAGATAGACAATCTCTGATCATCAAACTGTTCTGTTTTATTTAAAAATTTTGACATTGGGATCATGGGCTGGTAAGCAGCACTGACACAGAGACATTCAATCATTTAGCAAAGACTTATTGGACACTTATTCTCTGTTTTAAATGCTGGAACTATGAAAGTGAACAGGAAAGGCATGAACTCTCGTCTAATGAGGGAAAGAGAAAAACAGGTTAAAAATATTTTTAAAAGAAGAAATTGTGGAATTTGTTGAAATAGGAAATAAATGTGGGTTGAGATAGGTATTTACAAGAGAAGAGCAAGAGAGAGTGTGTGTGCGTTGCTTAGAGAAAGCCTTTAAGATAAAGAGAAACTCTCTTTATGCTGAGCTATAAAAATTGAGAAGATAAATCTTTGAGGAACAGGGAACAAGCATTCCAGACAGATAAATTAGTATGAGCATAATGATAGGAAAGTCACAGAATGGAACATTACACTGACTACAGCTGCACATATAAATGTCTATGTATTTTAACATTTTATCTCAAATTATTTTCCCCTTTCTTTTAAACTGTGTTCTAACTTACTACTTTGGAACTCAAAGAGAAGGTTAGTTTATTCATTATGGAAGGGAATTCTTGGAGATTGGTTGTAAATGAATATTTTGGCATAGGAAAATGGTTCATAATTTTTTCTAAGCAGGCATTGCTTAGATGCTCATGACTCAGATAATCATGTCATGCTTTCATTTTTACTCTTCACTGGAAGGAAATTATTCCTTGTGATTAACTTAAATTCTCATGCCATACATTTTTTCTGCTCTATTTGTCATCCCTTGTATAGAGAGAAAATTAAAGTTGAGCATTTCTCAGTGAATTGTGATAAAAAAATAATAAGTATATGTTTTTCTTTTCCTCTATGCTTTTCTTCCTGTATCAGACAGGGTTAAACCAGAGAAGCAGAACCATTAAGAGATATTCTCAGAGGTTTATTACAAGGAGTGTATGTATGTGATTGTGAGGATGGTTAGGAAAGTCCAGATACATAGGGCAGGCTGGCTGTCAAGAAGGGCAGGTTGGTACACTGGAGCATAGATGGAAGCTGCTTTCCACAAACAAAATTTATTCTTTTCAGGGAAGCCTCAGCTCTGCACTTACAGTCTTTCAGCTGATTGAATATGGTCCACCCATACTATCTAGAATAATTTCCTTTATTTCAAGTAAACTGATTATGAACTTAACAAATTTATTCATAAAACTCCTAGATTTGTGTTTGATTGAATATCTGGGAACTGTAGAATCACCAAGTGGACACATAAAATTGACCATCCCACTACCCTTACCTTTCCTCTCTTCCCTTAGTAAAATATTGGGTCCAGGGTGTATTGGTTGGAATTGAGTATGATAGAGGTCCACATAGAAAGGTAGGTTTAAAGAGCTACAGTAGTCTAGATTGAGGTATCAGAACCCAGTTAGAGAAAGAAAGCAATGCATGCAAGAGAATGACAATAGCAGTGATTCAGAGAAAGAGACATTTGTGCAAGAGGGTGACCCAGCATGGGAGAGGAAGCCTGTGTGGGATAAACAGGGAATCCACAAGGGAGAGGTAAATACACTGATGATCTGGTATGAGATGTCAAAGCCTCAGAGGAAAGATGAGTATGTCCACATGGGGGAGAGTGGGAGTGGTGGCCATACCAGTGTTTTATTTTTGTGTATATATGCACATGTTCCCTAGAGCAGAATTATCTCAGTACCAATAAGCATACCTAGAGCCCAGATCTTGGCTTCAAGTATCATTCTCCACCCACAGAAACCATGATTTCTTGGGGAAATAGCTGACTCTGGGACTGGGGAAGGATAAGTCCAATATAAACCTGGAATATCTGATTGTTCCAAACAGTAAGGGAGTGCTCAAAGAATGAAAGGGACATGCATTGTAAAGCAACTATACTCTAATAAAAATTAACTAAAAAAAGAAAGGGACATGCTAAAAGAATACAAAAGCCATCTTCTCCAGGGCTCTCACTGGGTAAATTTGAGAAAATCCGGGCACCAAAATAAATAACAATAGTAATGGATTATTATTTATAGAATAAAATGAGCCTCTACTTATGTAAATAAATGAATTTTAAGTTGATAAGGAAGAGGATATTTTCATAGCCTCAAAATATCTCCAACAAAATACTTATTAATTACAAAGGGAATAAAATGAGTAATTTTACACTAGAGAATCTCAGCAGACACTATCTTAATTAAATGATCAAAGTCAACATCACCATTAATGGGAGGAATCAAAATCACACATCACCTGAGATAATGCAATAAAGAACAGCATCACTTCTTTCATATTTCTCTGTATTTAATTATGAGAACACATCAGACAAACATCAATTGAAAGACATTCCACAAGCTAGTTGATCTTCCAATTTATCAAGATGATGAAAGTCAAGGAAAGATGGAGGAACTGTTCTACATTAAAGAACCCTAAAGAGACAGATGTATATTCACCTAACTCTTCAAGGAACGTTGAGAAGAATACAGGGAGAATATTTTTATTCTGATTAGATAAGGAGAGACTTGGTGATCCTAGAAATAAAAGGACTTGTGTGTGCTTCTAGTTATCGAGGAATTGGTCAATTACACATCTATTCAGTTTTTTGAAAATGTAGGGAACCAGTGATTACTATTTTTAAGTTTTATTTTCAGTGTATCCTGTGAACCAGTGCTTTTCATACATTACTGGGCATACAAACTACCCAAAGGTCTCAGGGAAACAATTCTGATTCTGTAGATTTAAGGTGCATTCTGGGGTTTTGAATTTTTTTTTTTCAGTACGTGGCCTCTCACTGCTGGAGCCTCTCCCGTTGTGGAGCACAGGCTCTGGACACACAGGCTCAGCGGCCATGGCTCACGGGCCCAGCCGCTCTGCGGCATGTGGGATCTTCCCAGACTGGGGCACGAACCCATGTCCCCTGCATCGGCAGGCAGACTCTCAACTACTGCACCACCAGGGAAGCCCTGGGGCTTTGAATTTTAAT
Source organism: Hyperoodon ampullatus (assembly GCF_949752795.1). Lineage (NCBI taxonomy): Eukaryota > Metazoa > Chordata > Mammalia > Artiodactyla > Ziphiidae > Hyperoodon > Hyperoodon ampullatus. Next base: position 43,090,435 of record NC_136920.1, on the reverse strand, counting down.
AAGCTTCCAGGTAATGCTAATGCTTCTGACCCATGAAGCATGCTTTGAATCACAAGGTTCTTCACTAGCATAAGGCATGGTTAGGGTAGGATCATAATATAAATGGTACTAGTCTCGTATGACTATTATAATTTTTTAAATATATCACAAATGGAAGTAAGGGTTTATTTTTATGGGTTTAATTCCTCAAGAAAATTGTATGTCCATGCTACTCAAGTTTTATGCAGGCACTCAAAGTAACTATGATAAGTACATGCATGAATTTAAATGCAAGTAAAATGAATCTTTCTCTTTTAATGGCTGCTCAAATATCTGAATCCACTTTTCCTTTCTCAGAAAATTTAATCTTGTGATCTCCAATTGGCTAGATGCATTATGGTTTATGTTTTGCCTGCCCCTGAAACAACAAAAGTAGGCCTCTGCCATCGAGGGCTATTAGATTAAATGGACAATTAATGTGATTTCCTGTGCCAGCTCTTGTGGAGTTTAGCCAAAACGCTGAATAAAGTGACACAGACTAAACATTTAATGCAAAATGGAAATGACGTGGAAACAAAGTCCTAGGAAATTTGTTATCTGGAAAAGAACTGTTCTGCATTCAAGGAAGAGATTTTCCCTACAATCTTTGCAAATAACAATTATAAGAAACTGGTAACAGAAATGCCTTCTAAGAGGCCAAAGTGCTTTGATCTAAAGAAATAAATCTTTGAATTTGAGCCAGTGAGTACATTAGAATCTTATTCTCCAGAGATATTGTTTTACTTGCCATGCACCTGTTTTCCCAGAATCTTCCATACGAAGTAAATTCCCTAATCTTATTATAAGCCTATCTCTGCCACAGATATTTCACAATTTTATTGGATATCCAAGATATTAAATCAAATTAAGTCGCTAAAGATTATTTATAAGAAACACACACACACACACACACACACACACACACACACACACCCCTAAATGGAGATAAACTTAAAGCAACATAAAATGTTTCTAGCCAAAATGAGGGAAAATAGAATTATCAAATCTAAGATATTTAACAAATCCGGGGTTTCCACCAAGCCAGACATAGGTCTAAGACAAACCATTTGGAGAAACATCTCATCGACCCCATAATGTTTTAGCCAAAAGGGTTTTATTAAAAAGTATATTATTTACAAGGAAGATAAAACAGGTGAGAAAACATATCTAGGAATAAAGAAAGAAGTAAAAAGAATATGGCAATAAATCTATGCAATTAACAAAGATAAGAGCAATTTGATTGAGCAAGACGTAGCCAGAGGTAGGACAGAATAATAACACATTTCCTATAAAAAAAATCTAATACTTAGTGTTTTCTTTAATTTTTTCTCCACTCTTTAACTTTAGTATTATTCTAGTTTTGCATTAATAAGACCCTGTTTGTTAGAAATAAATCTATTTATTCTAAGTAATTCAATAGAATATAGGAAAAAGAACAATTTTGACAATATGAAATTCTTGATGTGTCTAATTCAATTTCCCTCTAAAGACCACAAAGATTAGTGTCTAAGAAGCTCACTCATGCATATGACACAGAATCATTCCTTTTGTCTGAGTGTCAAAATTTATAACATAGAATAGTGAGGATGTAGCAAAATACTATTTCTCCAGACAAAAGGTTAAAGGGTCATAGAGTCCCATACCCTCAAGTATTTCTTCCTTTCCCCACTAAAGTCTTCTGGCAGGAGCTTCCGACTCTGTGAAGACTCAAGAGTTCTGAATCAGGAATTAAGAGGTATTAAGTCCTGGAATACTCAGACTGGTACATGATGAAATCAGTGGAGCTTTACAGACAAGGATTTATTTATTTATTTATTTATTTATATTTATTTTTTTCAACTTTTTATTTTATATTGGAATATAGCCAATTAACAATTTGTGACAGTTTCAGGTGCACAGCAAAGGGACTCAGCCATACCTATATACGTATCCATTCTCCCCCAAACTCCCCTCCCATTCAGGCTGCCACATATCATTGAGCATATTTCCCTGTGCTATACAGTAAGTCCTTGTTGGTTATACATTTTAAATATATCAGTGTGTACATGTTGTTACCAAACTCCCTAAGTATCCTTGCCTCCCATGCTTTCCCCAGTAACCATAAGTTCATTCTCTAAGTCTGTGAGTCTGTTTCTGTTTTGTAAATAAGTTCATTTGTATCATTTCTTTTTAGATTCTGCATATAAGGGATAAAATACAAAATTTCTCTTTCTCTGTCTGACTTACTTCACTCAGTATGACAATCTCTAAGTCCATCCATGTTGCTATAAATGGCATTATTTCATTCTTTTTAAAGGCTGAGTAATAGTACATTGTGTATATGTACCACATCTTCTTGATCCATTCCTCTGTCGATGGACATTTGGGTTGCTTCCATGTCCTGGCTATTGTAAACAGTGCTGCAATGAACATTGGGGTGCATATATCCTTTCAGACCATGTTTTTCTCCAGATATATGCCCAGGACTGGGAATGCAGGGTCATATGGTAGCTCTATTTTTAGTTTTTTAAGCGTACTCCATACTGTTCTCCACAGTGGCTGTAAAAATTTACATTCCCACCATCAGTGTAGGAGAGTTCCTTTCTCTCTACATCCTCACCAGCATTGACTGTTTATGGATTTTTTACTGATAGCCATTTTGACTGGTGTGAGGTGATATCTTATTGTAGTTTTGATTTGCATTTCTCTAATAATTAGCTATGTTGAACATCTTTTCATGTGGCTCTTGGCCATCTGTATGTCTTCTTTGGAGAAATGTCTATTTAGGTCTTCTGCCCATTTTTTCATCGGGTTGTTTGTTTTGATGATATTAAGCTTCATGAGCTCTTTGTAAATTTTGGAGACTAATCTCTTGTCAGTCACATCATTTGCAAATATTTTCTCCCAATCTGTGGATTGTCTTTTTGTTTTGTTTATGGTTCCCTTTGGTTTATGGTTTCCTTTGCTGTGCAAAGGTTTGAGTTTAATTAGATCTCATTTGTTTATTTTTGTTTTTATTTCCATTACTCTTTGAGATGGATCAAAAAAGATATTGCTGTGATTTATGTCAGAGAGCATTCTGCCTATGTTTCCCTCTAGGAGTTCTATAGTGTCTGGTCTCACATTTAGGTCTTTAATCCATTTTGAGCTTTCTTTTGTGTATGGTGTTAGGTAGTGTTCTAATTTCCTTCTTTTACATGTAGCCATCCAGTTTTCCCAGTACCATTTGTTGAACAGACTGTCTTTCCACCATTGTATAGTCTTGCCTCCTTTGTCACAGTTTAATTGACCATAGGTGCGTGGGTTTATTTCTGGGCTTTCTATCCTGTTCCATTGATCTATATTTCTATTTTTGTGCCATTACCATACTGTTTTGATGACTAGAGCTTTGTAGCAGAGTCTGAAGTCAGAGAGCCTGATTTCTCCAGCTCCATTTTCCTTTCTCAAGATTGCTTTGGCTATTTGGGTCTTTTTTGTCTCCATACAAATTTTAAGATTTTTTTGTTCTAGTCCTGTGAAAAATGCCATTGGTAATATGATAAGGATTGCAATGAATCTGTAGATTGCCTTGAGTAGTATAGTCATTTTGACAGTACTGATTCTTCCAATCTACAAACATCGTATATCTTTCCACCTGTTAGTGTCTTCTTCAATTTCTTTCATCAACATCTTACAGTTTGGGGAGTGCAGGTCTTTTGTCTCCTTAGGTAGTTTTATTCCTAGGTATTTTATTCTGTTTGATGCAATGATAAATGGGATTGTTTCTTGAATTTCTCCTTCTGATCTTTCCTTGTTAGTGTATAGAAGTACAACAGATTTCTGTGTATTAACTTTGTAACCTGCAACTTTACCAAATTCATTGATGAGCTCTAGCAGTTTTCTGGTAACATCTTTAGGATCTTCTATGTATAGTATCATGTCATCTGCAGACAGTGACAGTTTAACTTCTTTTTCAATTTGTATTCTTTTATTTCTTTTTCTTCTCTGATTGCCATGGCTAGGACTTCCAAAACTATGCTGAATAAAAGCAGCAAGATTGGACATCCTCATCTTCTTCCTGATCTTAGAGGAAATGCTTTCAGCTTTTCACTATTGAATATGATGTTAGCTGTAGGTTTGCCATATATGGCCTTTATTATGTTGAGGTATGTTCCCTCTATGCCCGCTTTCTGGAGAGTATTTATCATAAATAGGTTCTGATTTTTGTCAAAAACTTTTTCTGAGTCTAGATGATCATATGTTTTTTATTCTTCAGTGTTTTATGTGATGTATCGCACTGATTGATTTGTATATATTGAAAAAAACTTCTTGCATCCCTGGGATAAATCCCACTTGATCATGGTGTATGATCCTTTTAATGTATTGTTGGATTCAGATTGTTAGTATTTTGATGAGGATTTTTGTGTCTATGTTCATCACTGATATTGGCCTGTAATTTTCTTTTTTGTGTGATATCTTTGTCTGGTTTTGGTATCAGGGTGATGATGAACTCATAGAAGGAGTTTGGGAGTTTTTCTTCCTCTGCAATTTTTTGGAGTAGTTTCAAAAGGATAAGTATTATCTCTTCTCTAAATATTTGATAGAAATCACCTGTAAAGCCAACAGGTCCTGGACTTTTGTTTGTTGGGAGTTTTTAAATCACAGTTTCAATTTCAGTGCTTGTGATTGGTCTGTTCATATTTTCTATTTCTTCCTGGTTCAGTCTTAGGAGACTGTACCTTTCTAAGAATTTGTCCTTTTCTTCCAGGTTGTCCATTTTATTGGCATACAGTTGCTTGTAGTTGTCCCTTATGATCTATTGTATTTCTGTGGTGTCAGTTGTAACTTCTCCTTTTTCATTTCTAATTTTTTATTGATTTGAGTCCTTTCCCTTTTTCTCTTGATGAGTCTGCCTAAATGTTTATCAATTTTGTTTATCTTTTCAAAAAGCCAGCTTTTATTTTCATTGATCTTGACTATTGTTTTCTTTGTCTTTATTTCATGTCTTTGTCTTTATTTCTTTGTCTTTATTTCATTTCTGCTCTGATCTTTATGATTTCTTTCCTTCTACCAACTTTAGGTTTTGCTTGTTCTTCTGTCTCTAGTTGCTTTAGGTGTAAGTTTAGGTTGTTTACTTGAGATTTTTCTTGTTTCCTCAGATAAAATTGTATTGCTATAAACTTCCCTCTTAGAACTGCTTTTGTTGCATCCCATAGGTTTTGGATCATTGTGCTTTCATTTTCATTTGTCTCTAAGTATTTTTTGATTTCCTCTTTGATTTCTTCAGTGATCCACTGGTTGTTTAGTAGCATATTGTTTAGCCTCCATGTATTTGTGGTTTTTTGTAGTTTTTTTTTCTTGTAGTTTATTTCTAATCTCATAGCATTGTGATCTGAAAAGATGTCTGATGTGATTTCAATTTTCTTAAATTTACCAAGGCTCACCTTGTGGCCCAGAATATGGTGAATCCTGGAGAATGTTCTGTGTGCACTTGAGAAGAATGTGTATTCTGCTGCTTTTGGATGGAATGCTCTATTAATATCAGTTAAGCCCATCCCATCTGGTCTAAGGTGTCATTTAAGTCCTATATTTCCTATTGATTTCCTGTCTGGATGATCTGTCCATTGAAGAAAGTGGGGTGTTAAAGTCCCACACTACTACTGTGTTACTGTTGATTTCTTCTTTTATGGCTGTTAGTATTTGCCTTATATACTCAGGTGCTCCTATGTTGGGTGTATATATATTAACAATTGTTATAACTTCTTCTTGGATTGGTCCTTTGATCATTATGTAGTGTCCTTCTTTGTCTCTTATAACAGTCTTTATTTTAAAGTCTATTTTGTCTGATATGAGTATTGCTACTCCAGCTTTCTTTTGATTTCCATTTGCATGGAATTCCTTCTTTCAAACTCTCACTTTCAGTCTGTATGTATCTCTAGGTCTGAGGTGGGTCTCTTATGACAGCGTATATATGGGTCTTGTTTTTGTATCCATTCAGCAAGTCTATGTCTTTTGATTGATGCATTTAATCCATTTACATTTAAGGCAGTAATTGATATGTGTATTTCTATTGTCATTTTCTTAATTGTTTTGGGTTTGTTTTTGTAGGTCTTTTTCTTCCCTTCCTCTTTTATTCTCTTCTCTTGTGGTTTTATGACCATCTTTAGTGTTGTGTTTGGGTTGCTTTTTCGTTTGTGTGTATCTATTGTAGTTTTGGGGTTTGCTGTTCCCATGAGGTTTTGATATAGCAGTCTATATATGTATAAGGTTGTTTTAAGTTGCTGGTCTCTTTCCCCCCTAAAGAAGTTCCTTTAACATTTGTTGCAAAGCTGGTTTGGTGGTGCCAAATTCTCTTAGCTTTTGCTTGTCTGTAAAGCTTTTGATTTCTCAATCAAATCTGAATGAGAGCCTTGCTGGGTAGAATATTCGTGGTTGTAGGTTCTTCCCTTTCATCACTTTAAATATATCATGCCACTCCATTATGGCTTACAGAGTTTCTGCTGAGAAACCAGCTGATAACCTTACAGGAGTTCCCTTGTATGTTATCTGTCATTTTTCCTTCATTGGTTTTAATATTTTTTCTTTGTCTTTAATTTTTTCTCAGTCTGATTACTATTTGTCTTAGTGTGTTCCTCCTTACGTTTATTCTACCTGGGACTCTCTGTGCTTCTTGCATTTGGTTGACTGTTTCCTTCCCATGTTAGGGAAGTTTTTAGCTATTATCTCTTCAAATATTTTCTCAGGTCCTTTCTCTCTCTCTTCTCCTTCTGGGACCCCTATAATGTGAATGTTTGTGAATTTAATGTTGTCTCAGATGGCTCTTAGGCTGTCTTCATTTCTTTTCATTCTTTTTTTTTTTTCTTTATTCTGTTCTGTAGCAGTGATTTCCACCATTCTGTCTTCCAGGTCACTTATCTGTTCTTCTGCCTCAGTTATTCTGCTCTTTATTCCTTGTAGGGTATTTTTCATTTCAGTTATTGTATTGTTCATTTATGTTTGTTTGTTCTTTAACACTTCCAGGTCTTTTTTAAACATTTCTTACATCTTCTCAATGTTTGCCTCCATTCTTTTCTGAGGTCCTGGATCATCTTCACTATCGTTATTCTAAATTGTTTTTCTGGAAGGTTGCCTATCTCTATTTCATTTTCCTGTTTTTCTGGGGTTTTATCTTGTTCCTTCATCTGCAATATAATGCTTTGCGTTTTCATTTTGCCTAACTTTCTGTGATTGTGGTTTTCGTTCTGTAGGCTGCAGGACTGTAGTTCTTCTTGCTTCTGCCTTTTGCCCTCTGGTCTATGAGGCTATGTAAGTGGCTTATGCAAACTTCCTGACTGGGGGCACTGGTCGTGGGTAGAAATGGGTCTTGCTCTGGTGGGCAGAGCCATGCTCAGTAAAACTTTAATCTACTTGTCTGCTGTTGGCTGGGGCTCTATTCCCTCCCTGTTAGTTGTTTGGCCTGAGGCAACCCAGCACTGAAGCCTACAGCCTGTAAGATGGGGCCAATGGTGGCCTCCAGGAGGGCTCGTGCCAATGGGCAGTTCCAAGAACTGCTGCTGCCAGTGCCCCTGTCCTCGTGGTGAGCCACAGCCATCCCCCATCTCTGCAGGAGATGCTCCAATGCTAGCAGGTGTGTTTGGTTCAGTCTCCTATGGGGTCACTGCTCTTTTCCCCCTGGGTCCTGGTGCACACAATACTCTGTGTGTGCCCTCCAAGAGTGGAGTCTCTGTTTCCCCTAGTCCTGTGGAAATCCTGCAGTCAAATCCCGCTGGCCTTCAAAGCCAGATTCTCTGGGGATTTCCAGCCCTGTTGCCAGACCACCAGTCTGGGAAGCCTGACTTGGGGCTCAGAAACTTCAGTCCAGTGGGATAACATCTGTGGTTTAATCATTCTCCAGTTTGGGTGTCACTCACCCAGCAGGTATGGGATTTGATTTTATTGTGATTGTGCCCCTCCTACCATCCCATTGTGGCTTCTCCTTTGTCTTTGAATGTAGGGTATATCCTCCTTGGTGAGTTCCAGTGTCTTCCTGTCATTGGCTGTTCAGCAGTTAGTTGTGATTTTGTTGCTCTCACAAGAGGAGGTGAGTACACGTCTTTCTACCCGGCCATCTTGAACCAATCCCTTAAATAATATTTCTTCACTGGAAAGGTTTTAATTTGGGAAATCTCAGACAATTTCTCTTGCAATTAATTCATGGGTATCTGGCCCTCCCAACATGCTTGTGATCTCAGTGAATGATGTCACCATCTTCTCTGGTTCCCCAATCATAAAACTGGAGTTATCACCCTCTCCTTTCTTCACGTCTTCTAACCAATCATGTAATCCTATCAGCAATCATTTTTTCTATCCCAAGGGTGTGCTCTTAAATATTTTACCAGTGAAGAAAATGTGTATATATGTATGTAGAGAAGTTTATTAAAAATGTTACTGATATAGATGATGTGTCATACACAATTTATAAATAATCATAAAATATACAATACTCTATTTAAATTCCATATAGCCAGTCAGGTCTCACAGATGCTTTAGGTGATTTTTGCTCAAGTTTTGTGTACAGAGCCCATCTATGGTTGCAACCGAAGCAAATGGATGACCAACTGTGGCTCCTACAAAGATGTTGCTTCATATTTTTATTTGTATTAATGATTAAGATGAAAGTGAAGCAATTAAGATGGGTGTGGTAACTAAACTTAGTAAATACTGCAAGTGATGGCTTTCCTGAATTAGATAATAGCTTTTGAATACTGGCAGAATATTTACTTAATTTTTTGCACTATTTAAAATGTAATGTTACAGATATGACATACTGTTATTTTTAACCTGAATTGTTCTCTTTTCTCGCCACTTTCTTCAGTCTAGAAAATAACTTGGTAGTTATTTTCATAGCACTTTCAGATTTCTGTGGTGTAAATACAGAAATGTATCTCCCACCATGTCTCGTTCTAAACTAACAATGTGATATTCCTGAATGCAACATTAGAAATATGTGAACAGTGGCATAAAATTACATAGCATTTCTGCAGTATGGATACAGTAGATGTAAGTAAACTAGAGAACATAAAAAATAATAAAATGTAATAAAATAGGAAGGAAATGATGAGTTTCCAGTATTTTTTACCTTTGTTTTAATATAGTATGATTTTATATATTTTTAAAATTTGATTTTTATTAAAAGTCATGCTTAACAACCATTTTGAACAATTCTTGAAAATTTAACAATAGGTTCTCATGAGCCAGTGGGATTTGGGTCCAGCACACTGGTGTATTACCTACCCTCCAGCATACCCTATATACCCCTACACTTCCTAGTCGAAACCTAACACTTGTTTTCCTAGGCTGTTATGGCAAAGTAGCAACTGACTTTATTGTGCCCTACTCTTGACTCCCTTTGAAGCTGGAGGGAGCTTGCACAAGTCTTTAAATGACAATTTCCTGCTTAAATTCTTTTAGTAGTTCACTTTTATTTTGAAGATGAAATCAAATACTTTGTTATTAGGTACACCTTCAAGTTCTGAAAAGTTTATATTTCTCAATTTCACTTCCCAAACACTACCAAATGAACTGCAATGCTCTAGGCAAAAACAAACAAACAAAACACACACACACACACACACACACACACACTGTTTCCTGGACACTTTACCCTTCCTCACAAATGCTTACATTTGATTTCATTACTTTTTTTTCTGCCTCCAACTTTATTCCCCTGAATTGTATTAAAATACTTAAACAAACCCTTGTCATTGAAAACTCACTTGACCTACCTTGACTGAGCCAGGTATACATTTTCTGTGTTATAGCCATCAACAGTCCATTCATATCTGCAGTCGAAATTTTAATAGTTGATTTACTTGACTACATCCTTAAATAGTTTGAGAGTTACTTGCGTAGAAGCAAATTGACATTAGTTTCCTTCAATGTGCAAGAGACTGCTCTAAGCACTTTCCATATTTATCTCATTTGCCTAAAGGGACAACTAATATTTTACACATTAGGAAACAGAAACTCATAGAGCACATATACACTGCCCAAGGTCACAAGACTCCCAAATAGTGGGGCTCAGAATAAAATGAAGGGGAGCATAAAGATGGAGTTGCTTTCTGAAACATACCTTGCTTCCTTATTCATCTCCAGATTCCAGGAGTCTAGCACAGTATCTGGCAAAAAGTGGTGCTCGGTAACAGTGGAGAATTTTATGAAGAAATCCAATGATTCTCAAGTGTGTCCCCTATGGAACAGTGTTACTAAAAGAGCTGATTAAAGTGCAGACTCATATGGCTCACTCTAGACCTGCAGAATAAGATTCTTAATGCACACAAAATATTAAGGAATTTTGAATTAATTGTGTGTGTGATTAACTTTAGAAATTATTTCATATTCTTTCATTCTCATTCACAGTAGCCTGATATACAGTGGCACAGAATTATGCAATGTTTCTGCCATACAGATACAATGGACAGAAATAGTCTCAAGAGCAGCCTCCACCTTCCCTCTCTGTGAAGAGTCAGAGAATCAGGATTTCTAACACAAAATCTGACTGGTTTTGTTAGTAGACTCCCCACTGGGCATAACATTGGGAACCAGATGGCCTCCTTAAAGAGGAATGACCTATGATGGAGCCAGCTGGAACTGACTGTGCTTATCACTTCCCAACTCCACATTCATTGACTTCACATTGTTAGCCTGAAATTGGTTTTGGTGGGATTATTTACACCATGGAAATTGGCAAATGCTACAGATTAGGCCTTTCTCCCCTTCCCCTAAGAGCCACTTTCTATGTATTTACCAGTATGCTTCTGAATCACCAACCTAGGACCTGTGGTCACTGTGGAACAATTTTTTTTGAAAGGTTGAGCATAGTGTTTCTCTTAGATTTCCTCTGCATTATATCCCTGGATCAATTAGCAGGAACCTCTTATTTCAAAAATATTACCATATACAATTTTCTTAGTTCAGTCAGTATTCATTTCCTTGTGTTATGTCTTTTTGTTTCACATTCTTAAACTTTCAGCAGCAGTTTAGTGTTGTTTTTGATTCATGGTGTCTGCTTATATTACCTTCTCATTTAAAACCATGGGTGAAATCAATGTCATTTTTTCTCTCTGAATTTGACCTTGCTAATATCATCCCATAATCTTAAAATCATTTTCTATTTTATTATTCACTGATTTTAAGACTTCACTAAACAGCTAATCCATGTGGTACTAATTTTTGCCAATTCATTTTAGTAAAATTTAAAAGTAAGTTTATAGGAGGAGGCAGACAACATTATCTTCACTCAGTATTTTCTGTTTTCCCTCCATTATCAAATTTTGTTTTAACTTCATGCCAATTAGAATTTATACTGGAGTAGATAGATTGTTTTAAACCCATAAAAATTATTTTCCTCCTTTGGACAATTAAAAGTTTTAGCTCATTAAATTGGAATTGTGAATTTTAATTATTTAGCATGGAAAAGAGAAGGCTAATTTTGCAAAGTAAACTGGACATAAATTCAACCAATATAGCTAAAAAAAAACAAAGATATTTCAGGAAATATTATTGCCAAATAGTACCACTGGTTACCAAGAGTGGGTTAGATTTCCTTTCTTTGTGTGATTATTAAATAGTTTGGAGTCTTTGATTGCATATAGCAGATGCTAACTTGAGACAACTTTATTTAAAAGTGAAAAAAAATTATTACAGGGATATGTCATAGAAGCTAAGTCAAGGAATAAAAAAATGCAGCTAGCCTACTTTAAATGAATTGAACACAGGAAATGGAATGCTAAATGAAAATCTGGAAGAATTCTTTTTCTACTTCCCATTTCTCTTCTTTCTGTCTGATACTCTATTGTCTCTCTGTATACTAGCTTTTCTGCTCCTCAGATTACAGTTTAAGTGATTACTTCTTCACAGCTCCTGATAAAGCTCCTCTGCTCAAGACAGAAGCCCAGAATGACTGAAAAAATTTTAGTTCCAATTCGAAATTTTCTGGAAAAGGACCCTGACACTGTTTATACCTAGTATCTTAGTATCTTACTACATAATACAAGCATAACTGTTGGGGACAGTATTTATTTTCTGTAATGTGTAACAAATCACTACAAATTTAGAGATTTAAAATAATACATACTTATTATCAAATAGTTTCTGTGGTTTGGGATTCCAAGTACAGCTTAACTGGGTCCTCACAAGTCTGTAATCAAGGTGTTGTCTGGGCTGCATTCTTTTCTCTCCCTCTCTCTCTCTCTCTTCTGTTTTTTTTTTTTTTTTTTTTTTTTGTGGTAACGGGCCTCTCACCGCTGTGGCCTCTCCCATTGAGGAGTGCAGTCTCCGGACGCACAGGCTCTGTGGCCATGGCTCACATCCCAGCCGCTCCGCAGCATGTGGGATCTTCCCAGACCAGGGCATGAACCCATGTCCCCTGCATCGGCAGGCGGACTCTCAACCACTGCACCACCAGGGAAGCCAAACAAAGATCTTTTAATTCTGAATGGATTATAATACCAAATGTCTGTTAGGCATCATTGAGTGTTGTCATTTTTCTACTTTGATTATTAATGCAATGAGTTATAAGGATGTATTTCCTCATTTGAACCATCTTTACATTTGTGGAATAAATCCTGCTTAGAGTTGGGATACTTGTAAATATTCCATGAGAGGGAGTTGATTTGAGATTTTAATTATCTGCACTTACAGAGGTCTCCAATATTAGTTTTTTGAATGTAATTTTTATCAGCTTTTGGTGCCAAGATGATATTAGTATTGTAGTAACTTTTCCAGTTTTGTATGCTCTTGAATGTTTAAAATAGCAAGGAAAGCATTTCTTGAAGTTATGGTTGAAATTGCCCCAAACTTGCATTAATTCAAAAATTTTAATGAAGATAGGGAATCATTTCTAAGACAGGGTTAAATTACTTCCATGGTTATTGGCCAGTTAAAGTTCTGTCTTTCATAGGACAATTTTTTTACATCAATTTATGGCATATGTTTGGATTGTCACAACTTGTGATAAACTCTCACCCACCAATTGACCATGTACCTCACCCACTGGATACCCCTTGACTTAGTCTTTGACCTTTGTATCAAGTTGGGAAACTTTCTCTAATTTTTCTGAAAGAGATGGATAGTAAATGTTTTATGCTATGTGGACCAATAATAAAATTTAAAAATATGTATAGGTAAGTATACAACCAAGAGAATATAGCCATTTAAAAATACAAAAACCAGTCTTTGCCTCTGGGTCTTTAAAAAAGAAAATAGAATATGGTCTGGATTGTGCTAGCAGGTCATACCATTTATCTTAATTTATTGAAAATTTAGTACGGGTAAGCAAGTAGAATAGAGGAAAGAAGTAATATAAAGAGGTTTAGTATTCCTTGAATGACTATAAAGAGTTCAGTTTTTTTTTTGTTGTTGTTTTTGTTTGCTTTTGAGGGGAGATTGGAAGATTCAAGAAAAGTCTTTACTCCTGGTTCTTTATAATTTTTTAAACATACATGCATAAATAGATGTTTACATAAAGACATACATAGAGGCATTACATATATGTTTTAATATCACTGTTATTTGTCTGTTTCTTTATTGTGTTTCTTCCCTCTTTTATTTCTCCCACTTCTCCAAAACCCATGGAAACATAATTTATACACTTTCATATTTTCCTCTGAGATCATATTGTCATACAAAATATGCACACTTATTAGAAAAATACACATTTATATCCATAAGTATACCTATCATTGTTTGTGTTTTATGAAAGTAAAATAATTTAAGCACACTCCATTCTGCTTTTTAAAAAATATTAAGGATACCTCATGTAAATTCCTGAAAGTGAACTTGGGAAATTTCTAATTCAGTGCTTCTAAAGATTGTGTGTTCAGAAACCATTGTGTGTTTAGAAATTATTTAGAGTGTTCCATAATTTAGTCAGAAATTAACCACTTGAGAGGCGCTCATTATGCCTTCAGCATTGTTTTGTTTAGAATTTGTTTTCCTTGACATTTGGTGATATACATACTTGTGTTTATATCCTTACCAATATTTATTCTATGCTATTGATTCCAATGAAAATTTATAGTTAAAAGATATATGTATTTATAATTTTATCAGATGTTCCCAGTTTACTTTCCAATAAATTGAAGTAATTCACATTTCTGCAAAAAAATATGAGTAACTTTTGCCCACAGCCTGCTAGTAGCAGATATTGAACCTGCTAGTAGTAGTTTTCTAATTTTTTTTGTTTAAATTATTTTTCAGTGCAGATAATATAATGCATTGTTTTATTATAAGTTTATGAGTTTTTTTAAATATTTGAAATAAAGTTTATTGAAAAGCCATTAGAATTATAGTATAAAAACTCTTGAAAATCAACAAGAAGATAATTAAGACTCAATTCTGAGGAGGCAATTCACAGAGAGCAAATCAAAATCTCAACAATCCAACAGAAAATACACAACTCAAAAGGAAATAAAAATTAAAATTGTAATGGGCAATATGTCCTGTGATCTATTTCCGAATTCCCTCTCCTATTTCTATTGATTTGATTAAAGCAACACGATTGTTCTTCAAATTTTTCTTTACTATTTTCAACAATGATTCTTCCACATAAAAGTTAATGCTCTGATTTTAAATAGCTACAGGAAATTTATATCCTATTTCTATAAATTCTTTTTCAGCATTGATTCATATGACCAAATTATTTTCTCCTTTCATTGGTTATTATAATGAATAAGGTTGATAGGTTTCCTGATATTGAATCATGTTTCTGGTACTGAACCCAGATATTCTGATCTTGGAAATTTTCGATTTCTTTCTATGGCCTGAAAAGTTTTTAAAATATGAATACCATCTGATATTTAAAGGAGAACCCTAACTTTTTAGTAAACCCTTCTGATCCTATTGGCTTTTTACAATAGATTTATAAGCACTTTGCAAACTCTTCTATTATAATGATGCTATTGTAGATTTCTAATTCTTTTGTGTCGATTTTTGTAATTTATATTTTGCCTGGAAATTATTCACTTCTGAGTTTTGAAATAAAACATCTTAGAGTTGTAAGGCTATTCTCTTATAAATTTTTAACCCTGTCTTTATCTGTAGTTGTGTCTTTTCTCCATCTTTTCTAATTTTACTGTCTTTTTTTAAAAATCAGATTAATACCACATATTTACTTGTAATATATTTTGTTAATCTTGACAAAATACTATGAAAGTTATTGTCATCTCTGGTTTACAGATGAGACATGAATTTCTCCTAATCAATATGACAGATATTTTCAATCATAAAATCCATTTTTTATACTGGAAACGTGGTAGTATTTCATAATGCTGGTAAGCTTGTATGTTAAGATAGTATTTTGGCTACCAACTAAACAGCAATTGAGAAAAATTGTGACAATGTCTTTGTTTTTTAACATAGCTATTGTACTTCTAAATTTCTATGTAAGGATATAATTAAGATTATGCAGAAAGATTTAGCTAACTTGGAATGCTTACTGTCAAATAATTTAAGATATTAAAAATCTTCGAGACAAAATAAATGACCATGAGAAAACTTTGGATAAATAAACAATGGCACAGTACTACAATGAAATGAAGAAACACATTAGCTATGCAATCATTTAAAAGCTTTTCTAGCATTACTGATATGGAAAAATATTCACAGAATAATACTATGATGACAAAATTTAAATCTTATATGATCCAATTTTTAAAAATCTACACATGGATGCATGTAAAAACTATCTGATATGTTCATTTAGAGGGTTAACACTGGTGTAATTATTAGTGTTGTTTATTTTTTATTTACTTATTTTTTCTATAACCATTATATGCTTATGTAAGAGAAATCAAAACCCATTTATTTAAATATTTAAACTAATATAATGGTTTTGACCCCATGATAAGTAACAACAGCTTTGAGTTCTCAAACTCTCTGACATATTGAATCAGTTCAGTGAGACAGAAGAACTTGTAGAGTATTTATGCTATCACCTTATTTATCTACTTATTGACTCCACCAAAAGTGACACATTTATTTGAATGAAAAGACCCAGAACAAATATCACCAGCAGAGTGCTCTATTTCTATATCTCCCAGGTAAAACTGTTCCCTTCAAACTCTGCTCTTTATCTCTATCTCTCTACAAGGCATTTATTACTTTATAATTTTAATACAGATACTTGTAGAGCCACTGCTATTGGACTGTAATCTCCATAGAGCATGAAAACATATTTTGGTCACATTTGTATCTTCAATTGTACATATCACAGTAATTTAAATAACCTAAGTAATGGATTTTGTGATGGAATAAATTAACGAATTAATGAATGAATGAGAGTTAGTTAGGAGACTGCTACTGTGTTTGAGGACTCACGAAGAAAGAGGTGTGTCATAGCTTGGGATCCCTAGAAACAAAGTCTCAGACAAGGGTAAGATACCAATTTTTTTTACAGGATGTATAATTTCAGAGCAACCAAACGAAAAGAAAACGGAGGCATTCCTTCTTGACAAGCCACAAAAAAAAAAAAAAAAAACAAGTACATTCATTCGACCAGTCAGTCATAGAGGAACCTCTCTTCAGAACTGTATATCAGAAGGAAAAGGGGAGAGAAAGAGAATCCATCTGCCTGCTCTTTCTCTTGTTTGTCATTACTTAAAGTTTGCCCTACAAGGAGTTAACCAGATCAGATCCCACACCTCCTCACACTCGTTTCCACATTATATAACCTTTTTGCAACATCTCAGGAAGTCAGATCCATGTCTTATGTTACCTTGAGATTTCTGAAAGTGCTGGAAAGAGCTAGAAGTTCCAGCTGTGAGGTTGGTAGGCCTCAGAATACACACCTCATGGTCTTCAAAGGCATCAGTAAGCCTAAACAGAAGTTAAGGGGGATAAGTGGCCAAGGGTGTGGAAGAAGATTTGACTGAGAGAATTTAAAGAGGTGCAGAAGATGTATTCAATACAATATCCAAAAACACTGAAATACAAATTAATTATTAATTATTGTCAAGGTCACAAAGAAGTGCTGTTGTTAGTACTTGGGTTCTATTGTGAGACATTCTGCAAAACATAGGAAAAAATTAAATTATTGCCCTATGAAAGTAAAATAAAACAATGCATTATTTATCTGTGCAAAGATATGCAAAAAATTAATATTAATTTTATTTAATGCTTAGTATGGTCTAGCCATGTTTTTTTTTAAATTATCACTTAGTATACACAAAATTCTTAAAGATATGATTATACCTTTATATCGTTATAATTTCAAATTTAAAGATTAGAAAAGTGAAGCTTGGAAACTTTAATTTGCCCCAAATCACATAGCTAGTATGTTGTAGAGGTGATTTTAAAACCCAGGGAATCTGATTCCAGAGATGGTCCACTTAATGTACCACCCCCAGAACTACAAGACAAATTACTATAAGGTGAATACTGTGTGTTCCCTGAACCTAGCAGAAGGCTCACCAAGAAGAGTCAATCATCCATGGCAACTAAAGGCAACAGAATTAGAGTGAAAAGGCACTGTCCATAGATATTGTCTGAGTTTGAGACTATATCTAAATTTGATGGCAAATCTATGAGGGAGAGGGAGATTACAGAGCCTTAACCTGAAGACCAGAGAAATGTATTATAAACTAATGCCATTCCATTCTTGCTTTGTAAATCAGTCTCTGGGGTCTTATGTAATGCATCAGTCCCTATGAGATAGAGCTACTTCACATATGAGATAGAGCTACTTCACATATTCTAGAAATCATGTTTCAGAGTTTGCAAGGTGGGCCCAAAATCTTGAATATGGGGAATTCACCAAAGAATGAGACCTGGAAGTGTGATTTTTTTCTCCTGAAATTATGTTTTTTGTTTGATTTTTTTTTTAATTTAATGCCTTTTACATTTGGGCATTCATCTTATGCTTTCTACATTGTGATTGCTGTCTTGCCAAAATAAGAGTTACTGTGTCTCAAATTTAATTGTTTTCAAAATGTCTTATTTAATAAGAAGCAAAGCTAAAAGCATAGTTCTGTCTAAGCCTATATTTTGGTGTGAGATTGGTGTATTTTTACTTCACATTGAATATAGCCAGATACCGAAGGAATCTTTGATTATGGTTTTTGGGCACAGGTGACTAGGACCTGACCCCACCTATCTAGGTCTTTAGATTTGAATATATGTATAAGAGTAATAGCTTCCTTCTGACTTCCTTGCCTAATGAGCAGGTGATCTAAACTCATTTGATATGGGTCTGGCTACATCTGTGTAACCATTTTTTTCAAGGTTACAAACTTATGGCATTCATCCTTTTCTATAAAAAAGTTCATCCTGAGAATCAAGAATCCATAGGGTTAATTTTGTCCCCTGGAACATGCTTACATCATCCACCTCTCTGATTCTTAGTTTTTCATAATCCATCTCACAGATTTAAAGGAGACTTTAATAATAATGTTATTTTTTTTACATTGAAATTATATAAAACATTTGATATAATAAAAACTTCCTTAGCTAGCTATTTTAAGGAATTGAAATCTACTGGAGATATAAAAATTGCTCTCTAGAGGCCTTTTGATAGATATTAGTGACAGTGGAGCAGAAGTTATACCAGAGGAGAATGCATTGTGTCACACCAAAGAACAACATTTTGTAAATTCACAACTCACCCAGGTTTCAAAGTCTTTGTTGTAAGGCAGATTTGCTTTCATTAACTGAAATTCTATAGTAGATACTGGTGACCTAAGAGAAGTTGCTTAGTTAGGTGTCAAACTAATGAGGTTCTATTATAGAGGTTTGTTTATTTTTGGTTTTGTTTTTTCATTTAAATCTGAAGGAAATCAAGTTTAGGTCTTTTAAACACTAAAGATAAAAATTTGACTTATACTAGTGTTTAGTTTGGTGCCAAACTTCCAAAGAAATTAATAATTGTACATCCTGAATTTTATTTGCAGAGATTATCCTAATAGACTGATCCTTCACTTTAGTACATTCAACTGTCTTAAATTTTCCTAGGTCAAACTGCCCTGTTCATTAACTAAAATGATGTTAATTTTTCTTTCTTTTAAGTGAGAGAGAAAGAGAAATTAAGGCAAAACTCTCTGCTGGAATACTAAAAGATTGGGCTTTTTAATTTTAAAATTTGTAGTTATTATACTTAGATTTATTCCATAGTTATAGTAACATTTCTCAGCTCTGCTTCAAGTTTGTAAACAATGTAAACCCTCTACCAGAACCCCAGAAATTAGTGAAGGATAAAGCACAGAGAGGCAGGGAAAGAAAATAATCTACTTGAAAATGGTTTTGTTGAAAAAAGAAGAATGAGGGTGCGGTCACTCTTGAGACCTGTTCTTTAAACCCACAAGACTAGGCTGTTATCACATGGAGTTGTAAGATTTGCTTTGTGATTGACATCACAAAGTGATAGCAATCTGCTATAAAACCTAATTAAATTTTAAATTTTTCTATGCTTTCCATGTACTATTAAATACTGAAGAGCAACAGAATTGAGACTTTTTCTCTTGTCAACAAGGTTTCCAAAAGGGCGGATTCTTCTCATTACTGAAGCTTACTGATTTACAAGTATCTCTTAATTGACTTTAGATAATGACATTGAATATTTAATATTATGCTATCATTAGTACACTTATTATTCATCTAAATCATACAATTGTGGCAATTAAGTTGGCTGCCTTTTAAACAATTACCTCATTGATCTTTAATTACACTTATAAGAATTACACCGGGAGCAGCTTCAAGATGGCAGAAAAGTAAGACGTGGAGATCACCTTCCTCCCCACAGATACATCAGAAATACATCTACATGTGGAACTGCTCCTATAGAACACCTACTGAACGCTGGCAGAAGACCTCAGACCTCCCAAAAAGCAAGAAACTACCCAAGTACCTGGGTAGGGCAAAAGAAAAAAGGAAAAACAGAGGCAAAGAATAGGGACTGGACCTGCACCACTGTGAGGGAGATGTGAAGGAGGAAAGGTTTCCACACGCTAGTAAGCCCCTTTGTGGGTGGAGACTGTGGGTGGCAGAAGGGGGAAACTTCGGAGCCATAGAGGAGAGCACAGCAACAAGGGTGTGGAGGGCAAAGCAGAGAGATTCCCACAATGAGGATCGGTGCTGACCAACGCTCACCAGCCCAAGAGGTTGTCTGCTCACCTACTGGGGTGAGAGGGGGCTGGGAGCTGAGGCTCGGGCTTCAGAGTTTGGATCCCAGGGAGAGGACTGGGGTTGGCTGCGTGAACACAGCCTGAAGCGATTAGTGTGCCACAGTGAGACAGGAGGGAGTCCAGGAAAAATGTCTGGAGCTGCCAAAGAAACAAAAGACTTTTTCTTCCCTCTTTGTTTCCTGGTGCTTGAGGAGAGGGGATTAAGAACGCAACATATAGGAGATCCAGAGACGGCCCTGAGCCAGGGCTATCAGCACAGACACCAGAGACGGGCATGAAATGCTGAGGATGGTGCTCCTGCCACCAAGAAGCCTGTGTGTGAGCACAGGTCACTATCCACACCACCCCTCCCAGGATCCTGGGCAGCCCACCACTGCCAGGGTCCTGTGATTCAGGGACAACTTCCCTGGGAGAATGTACGGAGCGCCACAAGCTGGTTCAATGTCACACTGGCCTCTGCAGTCACAGGCTCACCCCGAACCCATACCCCTCCCTCCGCACCCATACCCCTCCCTCCGCCCAGGCTGAGTGAGCCACAGCCCCCGAATCAGCTGCTCCTTTAACCCCATCCTGTCTGAGTGAAGAACAGACGCCCTCATGTGACCTACACACAGAGGCGGTCCAAATACAAAGCTGAACCCTGGGAGCTGTGCGAACAAAGAAGAGAAAGGGAAATTTCTCCCAGCAGCCTCAGGAGCAGCGGATTAAAGCTCCACAATCAAGTTCATGTACTCTGCATCTGTGGAATGCCTGAATAGAAAGCAAATCACCCCAAATTGAGGAGGTGGACTTTGGGAGCAAAACATATATTATTTTTTCCCCTTTTCCTCTTTTTGTGAGTGTGTATGTGTATGCTTCTGTGTGTGATTTTGTCTGTATAGCTTTGCTTTCACCATTTGTCTTCAGTTATCTCCGTGTTTGTTTTTTTTGTTTGTTTTGATTTTCACTTTTTAACATTTTTTTCTTAATTATTTTTTTAATAAATTTATTTTATTTTATCCTCTTTCTTTCTTTCTTTCTTTCTTTCTATTTATTCTCCCTTTTACTCTGAGCCATGTGGATGAAAGGCCCTTGGTGGCCAGTCAGGAGTCAGTGCTGTGACTCTGAGGTGGGAGACGCAACTTCAGGACACTGGTCCACAAGAGACCTCTCACCTCCATGTAATATCAAACAGTAAAAATCTCCCAGAGATATCCATCTCAACACCAAGACCCAGATTCACTCAATGACCAGCAAGCTACAGTGCTGGACACCCTATGCCAAACAATTAGAAAGACAGAAACACAGCCCCATCCATTAGCAGAGAGGCTGCCTAAAATCATAAGGCCACAGACACCCCAAAACACACTGCCAGACGTGGAACTGCTCACCAGAAAGAAAAGATCCAGCCTCATCCACCACAAAACAGGCACTAGTCCCCTCCACCAGGAAGCCTACACAACCCAGTGAAACAACCTTAGCCACTGGGGACAGCCACCAAAAACAATGGGAACTATGAACATGAAGCCTGCAAAAAGGAAACCCCAAACACAGTAAGCTAAGCAAAATGAGAAGACAGAAAATCACACAGCAGATGAAGGAGCAAGGTAAAAACCCACAATAAATGAAGAGGAAAAAGGCAGTCCACCTGAAAAAGAATTCAGAATAATGATAGTAAAGATGATCCAAAATCTTGGAAATAGAATAGAAAAAATACAAGAAACGTTTAACAAGGACCTAGAAGAAATAAAGAGCAAGCAAACAATGATGAACAGCACAATAAATGAAATTTAAAATTATCTAGATGGAATCAATAGCAGAATAACTGAGGCAGAAAAACGGATAAGCGACCTGAAAGATAAAATAGTAGAAATAAATACTGCAGAGCATGATAAAGGAAAACGAATAAAAATAACTGAGGACAGTCTCAGAGACCTCTCAGACAACATTAAATGCACCAGCATTCAAATTATAGGGGTCCCAAAAGCAGAAGAGAAAAAGAAAGGGACTGAGAAAATATTCGAAGAGATTATAGTTGAAAACTTCCCTAATATGGGAAAGGAAATAGTTAATCAAGCCCAGGAAGCACAGAGAGTCCCATACAGGATAAAACCAAGAATAAACACGCCAAGATACATATTAATCAAACTATCAAAAATTAAATACAAAGAAAACTTATTAAAAGCAGCAAGGGAAAAACAACAAATAACACACAAGGGAATCCCCATAAAGTTAACAGCTGATCTTTCAGCAGAAACTCTGCAAGCCAGAAGGGAGTGGCAGGACATATTTAAAGTGATGAAGGAGAAGAATCTACAACCAAGATTACTCTACCCAGCAAGGATCTCATTCAGATTTGATGGAGGAATTAAAAGCTTCATAGGCAAGTAAAAGCTGAGAGAGTTCAGCACCACCAAACCAGCATTACAACAAATGCTAAAGGAACTTCTCTAGGCAGGAAACACAAGAGAAGGAAAAGACTTACAATAACCATCCCAAAACAATTAAGAAAATGGGAATAGGAACATACATATCGATAATTACCTTAAATGTAAATGGATTAAATGCTCCCACCAAAAGAAACAGACTTGCTGAATGGATACAAAAACAAGACCCGTATATATATCCTGTCTACAAGAGACCCACATCAGACCCAGGGACGCATACAGACTGAAAGTGAGGGGATGAAAAAAGATATTCTATGCAAACGGAAATCGAAAGAAAGCTGGAGTAGCAATTCTCATATTACACAAATAGACTTTAAAATAAAGACTATTACAAGAGACAAAGAAGGACACTACATAATGATCAAGGAATTGATCCAAGAAGAAGAAAAAACAATTGTAAATATTTATACACCCAACATAGGAGCGCCTCAATACATAAGGCAAATACAAACAGCCATAAAAGGGGAAATCGACAGTAGCACAATCATAGTAGGGGACATTAACACCCCACTTTCACCAATGGACGGATCATCCAAAATGAAAATAAAAAAGGAAACACAAGCTTTAAATGATACATTAAATAATATGGACTTGATATTTATAGGATATTCCATCCAAAAACAACAGAATATATATTCTTCTCAAGTGCTCATGGAACATTCTCCAGGATAGATCATATCTTGGATCACAAATCAAGCCTTGGTAAATTTAAGAACATTGAAATCGTATCAAATATCATTTCCGACCACAATGATATGAGACTACATATCAATTACAGGAAAAAAATCTGTAAAAAATACAAAAACATGGAGGCCAAACAATAAACTACTTAATAACCAAGAGATCACTGAAGAAATCAAAGAAAAAAATCAAAAAATATGTAGAAACAAATGACAATAAAAATAAGACAACACAAAACCTATGGGATGCAGCAAAAGCAGTTCTAAGAGAGAATTTTATGGCAACACAATCCTACCTTAAGAAAAAAGAAACATCACAAATAAAGAACCTAACTTTACACGTAAAGCAATTAGAGAAAGAAGAACAAAATACCCCCAAAGTTAGTGAAGGAAAGAAATCAAAAAGATCAGATTAGAAATAAATGAAAAGGAAATGAAGGAAACAATAGCAAAGATCAATAACACTAAAAGCTGGTTCTTTGAGAAGATAAACAAAATTGATAAACCATTAGCCGGACTCATCTAGAAGAAAAGGGGGAAGACTCAAACCAATAGAATTAGAAATTGAAAAGGAGAAGTAACAACTGACACTGCAGAAATACAAAGGATAATGAGAGATTACTAAAAGCAACTATATGCCAATAAAATGGACAACATGGAAGAAATGGGCAAATTCATAGAAAAACACAACCTTCAGGAACTGAACAAGGAAGAAATAGAAAACATAAACAGACCAATCACAAACACTGAAATTGAAACAGTGATGAAAAATCTTCCAACAAAAAAAAGCCCAGGACCATATGGCTTCACAGGCACCTTCTAGCAAATATTTACAGAAGGGATAACACCTATCCTTCTCAAACGCTTCCAAAATATAGCAGAGGGAGGAACATCACAAACTCATTCTACGAGGCCACCATCACTCTGATACCAAAACCAGACAAAGACGTCACTAAGAAAGAAAACTACAGGCCAATATCACTGATTAACATAGATGCAAAAATCATCAACAAAATACTAGCAAACAGAAGCCAAGAGCACTAAAAGAATCATACACCATGATCAAGTGTGGTTTATTCCAGGAATACAAGGATTCTTCTATGTATGCAAATCAATCAATGTGATACACCATATTAACAAACTGAAGGAGAAAAAACATATGATCATCTCAATCGATGCAGAGAAAGCTTTCTACAAAATTCAACGCCCATTTATGATAAAAACCGTGCAGAAAGTAGGCATAGAGGGAACTTTCCTCGACATAATAAAGGCCATATATGATAAATCCACAGCCAACATTGTCCTCAATGGTGAAAAAGTGAAACCATTTCCACTAAGATCAGGAACAAGACAAGGTTGTCCTATCTCACCATTATTATTCAACATAGTTTTGGAAGTTTTAGCCACAGCATTCAGAGAAGAAAAAGAAATAAAAGGAATTCAAATTGTAAAAGAAGAAATAAAGCTGTCTCTCTTTGCAGATGGCATGATACTGTGCATAGAGAATGCTAATGATGTTACCAGAAAACTACAAGAACTAATCCATGAATTTAGCAAAGTAGCAGGATACAAAATTAATGCACAGAAATCTCTGGCATTCCTGTACACTAATGATGAAAAATCTGAAAGTGAAATGAAGAAAACACTCCCATTTCCCATTGCAACAAAAAAATAAAATATCTAGGAATAAACCTACTTAAGGAGACAAAAGACCTTTATGCAGAAAATTATAAGATACTGATGAAAGAAATTAAAGATGATACAAATAGATGGAGAGATATACCATGTTCCTGGATTGGAAGAATCAAGATTGTGAAAATTACTCTACTATCCAAAGCAATCTACAGATTCAATGCAATCCCTATAAAACTACCACTGGCATTTTTCACAGAACTAGAATAAAACTTTCACATGTTTTGTGGAAACACAAAAGACCCCAAATAGCCAAAGCAATCTTGAGAAAGAAAAACGGAGCTGGAGGCATCAGACTCCCTGACTTCAGAGTATACTTCAAAGCAATAGTAATTAAGAGAGTATGGTACTGGCACAAAAACAGAAATATGGATCAATGGAACAGGATAGAAAGCCCAGAGATAAACCCACACACATATGGTCACCTTATTTTTGATAAATGATGGAAGAATATAAAATGGAGAACAGACAGCCTCTTCAATAAGTGCTGCTGGGAAAACAGGACAGCTACATTTAAAAGAATGAAACTAGAACACTCCCTAACACCATACACACAAAAAAACCTCAAAATGGATTAAAGATCTAAATGTAAGGCCAGACACTCTCAAACTCTTAGAGGAAAACATAGGCAGAACACTCTATGACATAAATCATAGCAAGATCCTTTTTGACCCATCTCCTAGAGAAATGGAAAAAAAAAACCCAAAAATAAACAAATGGGACCTAATGAAACTTAGAAGCTTTTGCACAGCAAAGGAAACCATAAACAATACCAAAAGACAACCCTCAGATTGGGAGAAAATATTTGCAAATAAAGAATCTGACAAAGGATTAACCTCTAAAATTTACAAGCAGCTCATTCAGCTCAATATCAAAAAACAAACAACCCAATCCAAAAATGGGCAGAAGACCTAAATAGACATTTCTCCAAAGTAGATATGCAGATTGCCAACAAACACATGAACTAATTCCCAACATCATTAATCATCAGAGCAATGCAAATCAAAACTACCATGAGATATCATCTCACACCTGTCATAATGGCCATCATCAAAATATCCAGAAACAATAAATGCTGGAGAGGGTGTGGAGAAAAGGGAACCCTTTTGCACTGTTGGTGGGAATGTAAATTGATACAGCCACTATGGAGAACATTATAGTGGTTCCTGCAAAAACTAAAAATATAAATACCATACGACACAGCAATCCCACTACTGGGCTTATACCCTGAGCAAACCAGAATTCAAAAAGAGTCATGTACCAAAATGTTCATTGCAGCTCTATTTACAATAGCCAGGACATGGAAGCAACCTAAATGTCTGTCAAGAGATGAATGGATAAAGAAGATGTGGCACCTATATACAATGGAATATTACTCAGCCTTAAAAAGAAACAAAATTGAGTTATTTGTAGTGAGGTGGTTGGACCTAGAGTCTGTCATCCAGTGTGAAGTAAGTCAGAAAGAGAAAAAGAAATATCATATGCTAATATATATATATATATATATATATATATATATATATATGGAATCTATGAAAAAAAAAATGACATGAAGAACCTAGGGGCAAGATGGGAATAAAGACACACACCTACTAGAGAATGTACTTGAGGATATGGAGAGGGGAAAGGGTAAGCTGTGACAAAGTGAGAGAGTGGTATGGACATATATACACTACCAAACATAAAATAGGTAGCTAGTGGGAAGCAGCCGCATAGCACAGGGAGATCAGCTCGGTGCTTTGTGACCACCTAGAGGGGTGGGATAGGCAGGGTGGGAGGGAGAGAGACACAAGAGGGAAAAGATATGGCAACATATGTATATGTATAACTGATTCACTTTATGATAAAGCAGAAACTAACTCATCATTGTAAAGCAATTATACTCCAATAAAGATGTTAAAAAAAAAAAAAGAATTACACTGAATAGGAAAGTTGCTAAGTGGCACAATTCCATTTTTTTGCCCCCAAATTTGTGTTCAAGTCATATAAATTTGCAAAATAGGAATGAAATTTTTGATGATATATTCTTTCTTTATATACTGTACAAAGTTTATAATTTTCTTCATAATTCTTTTTTTAATTTATTTATCCCCCAAATTTAATGAGTACCTACTCTGTTTCAGACACTATACTACTAGATACTTGGTATAAAATGATGAATAAGGTGAATAATTTTCCTACCTTTATGGAGTTTACATCATTAAAAATAAGAGATAGATACGAAGTAAATATAAATAAGATAATTCAGATTGATACTGGGGGAATTAAGCAAAAACATTTTTCTGATAGATATAATAAATACTGAAGGGATTCAGAACGAGCCTCCACAAAATGTGCCTCTTATGCATGCAGACTATCTTGAAAACTGAAGACAGTCAAAACCCAATGGACTCAAGAAACACTTTTACCTCTCCCTTAACTACCCTAAAGAATTTAGAGGTCCTGGCCCAGAAATAGCGCTATTACCCAGAGATAACTTTTTATCTGAATGACCTATCTTTATCGCAGGACACACATCTAATTACCAAACATCTGCTCTTTTTATCATCCTGTGAATCACCCTCCTCCCCATTGAAGTCCAGGCTTCTATCCCATTCCTTAACTCCAGATGGCATATAAGATTGAGTGGATAAAAAAATAGTAGGTAACAGAATTTATTAATTGCAAGACAACTCAAAGAAAATTTCCATAGAGTAAAAATAATGTAAAATACAGAAAATAGCATCAGAGATATATGGACAATATATAAAGGTCAAACACAAGTTTAATTAGGGCCACAGATAGAAAGAGGAGAGATAATAGGGTAAAGGAATATTTTAAATGATGAAAGCTAAGAATTTTCCCAAACAGATGAAAACTATCACCCATAAATTCAAGAAGCTCTGCAAACCCCAAGCAGAATTAAAAAAAAAAAATATATATATATATATATATATATATATATATACTTGTTCACATGAGAGTTAAACTGCTATAAAACAAAGGCAAATTTTAAAAGCAACCAGAATTATATGCACTTTTCTTTACACATGTTATATTTCAATTAACAGATTTAAAAATTGCAGAGAAAAAAAAAAGATTTTAATTTCAAAGTACCAAAAAAAATCAGCTGTCTGCTCAACAGAAACAATTAACAATCAAGATATATAATGATAGCTTCAAAGTTCTGAGAAAAAAATAACTGTCCATCTTGAATGTTACACCCATTAAAAGTATTCTGCAGAGATAAAGGTAGATTTAAGAGGTTTTCTGACAAAAAGAGGGAATTGGTGACCAGTAAACCGGTACCAAAAGACACAGTAAAGAAAAATTTTAGGTAGAAAGAAAAGGATCACAAAGGAAAACATTGAATGAAAGGAAGGCATGAAGTGCAAAGAAAGGAGTAAACATCTGGGGAAATATAATGAATACTCAAATCAATTTTGAAACAAAAATTAAAAGCAAAGGGTGAAGGTATCATGGATATTTGCATATGTCCAAACTCATCAAATTGTACATGTTACATATGTGCAATTCTTTGTATATCAATTATACCTTAATAAAACTATTTTAAAAATAAAATTTGACTGCACAAAACAATAACTGTAATGAGTTGTGGGATGAAAATATATAAAATTTTAAAAGGCATGACAACATTAACACCCAGGGTGGGATAGAGGTAAATGCAGTAAGAGTGTCCTGGGGATATTGTATTATTGGGGAAGTTGTAAAGTAATAATTTGTGTTGGACTCTAATAAATCAAAGATAGATGTTTAATCTCAAATGTAACAATTAAAAAATAGTAAAAATACATATGCAGCAAATTAGTGTATGAGAAAAAATGTGAAATGAAAATATTTGATTAATCGAAGGGAAGCTGCAAAAGTAGAGAAAAAAACATGAAACACTTGGCTTGATTGAACACAAATAACAAAATTATAAATATAAACCCAACTACATCAATAGTTATATTAAATATAAATAGAATAAATACTCCAAGTTAAAAGCTAATGTTGCCAGACTGGATTAACAAATAAACAAAATACAAAAGCAAAACAAAAATTAAAAAAATTATGCTTAAAAGAGATATATCTTAAACATACATAGAGAAGTAACCAAAACAAATATGGTACAGATATGCTAATACCAGACAAAATAGAGTAATGCAAAGAAAATTGCTAGAATAAACAGTGACATTACATAATGATAAAAGAGTTGATCCAACAGAAATATCATAATTCTATATATGTATGTACACAATCACATAGATTCAATACACAAAAAACAAATATTGACTGTTAAAATGAGAAATAAACAAATCTACAATCATGATGGAAGTGTTAAAAACTTTTATTTTGTAACTAATAGAATGAGCAGACAAAAAAAAAGTAGCAAGGATAGAGTATGTAAGAAACACCGTAAAATGGTGATTATGGATATGTAATTTAGACATGCAGAAAACTGAATCTAACAATGACAGAATAAACTAAAAATATATTTTTTTCCAGTACCTACTTCAAGATATCTAAAACCAAGGGAGAAGGCATTAAAAACATTTTTGGCTTGCAGTGGAATTTTATCCAAGGACATACTTAAACATAAGTTCCGTTAAATGCACTATATATATATATATATATATATATATATATATATATATATATATAAATATATATAATTTGTAACCTCTCTTATCACAAGGAATATTTCCATTTGCATTTGAACAGTTAACTTTATTTATTTATTTATTTATTTTATTTTTTTATAATAGTGTTTATTTTTACTTGTTGACAGTTTGCTTTATTTATTTATTTATTTTTGGCTGTGTTGGGTCTTCGTTTCTGTGCGAGGGCTTTCTCTAGTTGTGGAGGGCGGGGGCCACTCTTCATCGCGGTGCGCGGGCCTCTCACTATCGCGGCCTCTCTTGTTGCGGAGCACAGGCTCCAGACGCGCAGGCTCAGTAATTTTGGCTCACGGGCCCAGTTGCTCCGCGGCATGTGGGATCTTCCCAGACCGGGGCACGAACCTGTGTCCCCTGCATCAGCAGGCAGACTCTCAACCACTGCGCCACCAGGGAAGCCCCTGAACAGTTAACTTTAAAAGGTGAATCCTTGTCCCCAAAGTCTAGCTTCTGAGATAAAAAGTACTATGTTCTTTTTTGGCTCCATTACTGCAGTTTGAGTTAGGTATGACAACACTTCTAATAAAGATAGAATTCAGCTTATATGTCATCCTTGTTCTTTGTTGTGAATAGTTTAATAAAATTTAAATTACAAGCAAATTCCAAGTTTGTGCAACATTTGGTTACAATCCTGAGCTTTGGAGTCTAACAGACCTGGATTTAAATACAATCTTGATATTTGATAACTGTGATGTTGGGCAGATTAGCTAACTTCACCATAGAATGGAAATAATAATGCTTATTTCATAGGGCTGTGGTGAAAATTAAACAAGCTAATATATATAAAAACCTTATCAGAGTGATGGCATATTATAAATACAGACAAATTTGTGCCTATTATTCTCCTTTTCATCAGCTCAGGACATCACTAAATTCATCACCTTATAGTCCTGTATCAATATATTACTCCTCCTCAGGTAGTGCAGCAGTGGGCAGGGATGTAGGGAAGAGGTGGAGGAAAGGAACAAAGGACACTAGACATTATTTTGAAAAATAAAGCAAAGAAAATGATTCCCCAGCAATTGAGAAATGAAGTGTTAAAAAATTATAATCATGCTTAATTCAAGGAGCTCCACTTATAAAAGGAGAATACTTTACACAGTCATAGAATGTGTTAAAACTTAATTCATACTCACTGTCCAGACTGAACATGTGATATGAATGTTAATCTTTCTAAAATGTACTATGTCTTACTTGGCCAGCTTTTTCATGGAATAGTGTATTTGATGAACACTGGCAACACTTGGCCAGCAGGCCCTCCTTTATC
The DNA here is from genome assembly GCF_949752795.1 of Hyperoodon ampullatus. Lineage (NCBI taxonomy): Eukaryota > Metazoa > Chordata > Mammalia > Artiodactyla > Ziphiidae > Hyperoodon > Hyperoodon ampullatus. The sequence goes on along the minus strand of NC_136920.1, from coordinate 43,059,583 downwards.
CATGCTGTCATTATTGACCAATCTCCATTCTAATTAACAGGTCATTTTTAATCTTCTGATAAGTCAATAACTTCAATCAGATTCAGACAAGGTCTTATGGATATTGGAGCCATCGTCTACCATCAAGGAACAAATGTTCAGGCATACCTCATTTTACTGCACTTTGCCTTATTGACATGTGTAGATATTGGTTTTTTTTTTTGTTTTTTTTTTTACAAAACAAGATTTGGGACAACGCTGAGTCAAGCAAATGTTTTAGTGCGATTTTTCCAATAGTATTTGCTCACTTTGTGTCTCTGTGTCACATTTTGGTTAATCTTGCAATGTTTCAAACTTGTTCATCATTATCACCATTGGTGTGGTGATTTTGTGATTAGTGACCTTTGATGTTACTATTGTAATTGTTTTGGGATGTCACTAACTGTGCCCATGTAAGAGCACAAAATTGACTGATAAATGTTGTGTGTGTTCTGCTTGCTCCACTGACTGCTGTTCTCCATCTCTCTTTCTCTCCTCTGGTGTCCCTATTCCCCGAGACAAAACAATATTGAAATTAGGCCAATTAATAACCCTACAATGACCTCTAAGTGTTCAAGTGGAAGGAAAATTTGCATTTATCTCACTTTAAATCAAAAGCTGGAAATGATTAAGCTTAGTGAGAAAGGCATGTCAAAAGTTGAGACAGGCCAAAAGCTAGGTTTCTTGCACGAAACAGTTAGCCAAGATGTGATTTCAAAAGAAAAGTTTTTGAAGGAAATTAAAAGTGTTACTAGAGTGAGCATGGGAAAGGTAAGAAAGTGAAACAGGCTTATTGCTGATATGGAGAAAGTTTTAGTAGTCTGGACAGGGGATCAAACAACCTACAACATTCCCTTAAACTAAAGCCTAGTCCAGAGCAAGGCTCTAACTCTCTTCAATTCTATGAAGGCTGAGAGAAATGAGGAAGCTGCAGAAGAAAAGTCTGAAGCTAGTAGTGGTTGGTTCTTAAGATTTAAGGAAAGAAACAATCTGCATGACATAAAAGGGCAAGGTGAAGCAGCAAATGCTAATATAGAAGCTGCAGCAAGTTATCCAGAAGATCTAGCTAAGATAATGAAATAAGGAGGTTACACTAAACAACAGATTTGGAATGTAGACAAAATCACCTTATACTTGGGCTTCCTTGGTGGCGCAGTGGTTGAGAGTCCGCCTGCCGATGCAGGGCACGTGGGTTCGTGCCCCAGTCCGGGAAGATCCCACATGCCGTGGAGCGGCTGAGCCCATGAGCCGTGGCCGCTGAGCCTGCGTGTCTGTAGCCTGTGCTCCAAAACGGGAGAGGCCACAGCAGTGAGAGGCCCGTGTACCGCCAAAAGAAAAAAAAAAAAAATCACCTTATACTGGAAGAAGATACCATCTAGGACTTTCATAGCTAGAGAGGAGAAGTCAATGCCTGGCTTCAAAGTTTCAAAGGAAAGCCTAACTTTCTTGTTAGGAGTTAATGCAGCTGGTGACTTAAAGTTGGAGCCAATGCTCATTTATCATTCTAAAAATCCTGGGGTCCTTAAGAATTATGCTAAATCTATTTTGCCTATGCTCTATAAATTGAACAATAAAGCTTGCATGACAAGAAATCTGTTTACAACATGGTTTACTGATTATTTAAGCCGAGTATGGAGACCTACTGCTCAGGAAAAAAAAAAAAAGATTCCTTTCAAAATATTACTGCTCATTGAAAATGCACTTGGTCACTAAACATCTCTGATAGAGATATATAATGAGATTAATATTGTTTTCATCCCCGATAATACAACATCCATTCTGCAGCCCAGGGATCAAGGAGTAATTTTGATTTTCAAGTCGTATAATTTAAGAAGTACATTTTGTAAAGTCATAGCTGCCATAAATGGTGATTCCTCTGATGGATCTGGGCAAAGTAAACTGAGAAACTTATGAAAAAGATTCACCATTCTAAATGCCAATAAGAGCATTTTTTCATTCACAGAAAGAGGTCAAAATAGCTACATTAAAAGGAGTTTGGAAGAAGTTGATTCTAACCCTTATGGATGATTTTGAAGCGTTCAAGGCTTGGCTGTAACTGCAGAAATGGTGGAAATAGTAAGAGAATTAGAAGTGGACCCTGAAGATGTGACTGAATTTCTTCAATCCCATGATAAAACTTGAGCAATGAAGAGTTGCTTTTTATGGATGAGTAAAGAAAGTGTTTGCTTGAGATGGAAACTACTTATAGTAAAGATGCTGTGAAGACTGTTGTTGATAACAAAACATTTAAAATATTACATAAACAGTTTATAATGCAGTGACAAGTTTGAGAGGGTTGGCTCCAATTTTACAAGAAGTTCTATGTGGTTACAATGCTAACAAACAGCATTGCACGCTACAGAGAAATCATTCATAAAAGGGAGAATCAATCCATAACAGCAACCTTAACTTAACTATTGTCTGATTTTAAGAAATTACCACAGTCACTCCAACCTTCAGCACCACCACACTGAATCGGTAGCCATCAACATCAAGCTAAAATCTGTCACCAAAAAGATTACAACTCACTGAAGTCTCAGATAATGGTTAGCATTTTTAGCAATAAAGTATTTTTAAATTAATGTATGTACATTGTTGTTTATAGACATAATGCTACTTAATAACAATGCACACTTAATAGACTACAGAATAGTATAAACATAACTCTCATATGAACTGGAAAACCAAAAAAATTTGCATGACTTGCTTTATCCCAGTATGCACTTTATTGTAGTGGTATGGAACTGAACAAGCAATGTCTCTGAGGTATGCCTAAATATATCTAATCTTATTGATAATACATTAAATTAATTTTCTAAATCCCAGAAAGAAACATTTTTACCTTTATTTCCAAGTTATCTGAGGTGGAACACCTCATGACGTCATGCACACATTACTATTTTTTATTTTGGAAAACAGTACATTTGTTTCATTTATTTTTTAATACATCTTTATTGGAGTATAATTGCTTCACCATACTGTGTTAGTTTCCGTTGTGCAACAAAGTGAATCAGCTATACATATACATATATCTCCATATCCCCTCCCTGTTGAGCCTCCCTCTAACCCTCCCTATCCCACCTCTCTAGGTGGTCACAAAACACCGAGCTGATCTCCCTGTGCTATACAGCTGCTTCCCACTAGCTATCTATTTTACATTTTGTAGTGTATATATGTCCATGCTACTCTCACTTTGCCCCAGCTTCCCCCTCCCACTCCCCGTGTCCTCAAGTCCATTCTCTATGTCTATGTCTTTATTCCTGCCATGCAACTAGGTTCATCAGTACCATTATTTTTTAGATTCCATATATATGCGTTAGCATATGGTATTTGTTTTTCTCTTTCTGACTTACTTCAGTCTGTTATGACAGACTCTAGACCCATCCACCTCACTACAAGTAAGTGAGTTTCGTTTCTTTTTATGGCTAATATTCCATTGTATATATATGCCACATCTTCTTTATCCATTCATTTGTCGATGAACACCTAGGTTGCTTCCATGTCCTGGCTATTGTAAATAGATGCACACATTATTGAAATCTCAATCCGGTTTGTAGAAATGGGCCATCAAAATATTTGAGAATTAAACACACACACACGCATGCATGCACACACACATACACACACACCAAAATGCAGTTCCTGATTTTACATGTATTCCAAGTGTAAAAAAAAAGAAAGTTAAAGAACAGCTTATCTTTTTCCTTATAGAATATGAATAGTGTGAAATATACATAGATTCCTTTTTCTCCTAAAGCATTCTTGTTGTATCTCCATGTATATATTACCTTCTGGAATAACACAAAATAATGGACTGAACAATTCTAACAAAGTTCTCTAGTTAACACTCAGTAGAATCATTTGGTTATGTGTCTCTACCACTTGACCGTGAGTCAGTTGAGGTTAGTGGTCAAGTCTTACGCAAATATTTGTACCTCTAGCCTAAGACAGTGATGAATGAGTAAATTAATGCTTGGAAAGCATTTTAAATGGAAAGTTTTTATGAAACAGAATATGCTATTATATTCCTACCTTTATTCTTTTTTTAACCTTTATGTAATATGTACTATTTTATAGCACCATCCAAAGGAAAAAAAAATTCAACATCTCACATCCCTTTTGTCCCCACTTCTCACTCCCACACTATCTTTGCACAGTTGAAGAAGCAATTAAAAAACAGACCATTAAAAATTCAGTGGTGTTGGAGGAGGGTGAGTGTGAGTCTGAAACTTTATCAACCAGCTAATTTCACTTTCTATCATGGGGCAAGTGGACACTTACTTTCTAATTATTCCCCAAGCATGAGAGAGAGACAGAAAGGGAGATAATCACTAGCAATACTGCATGCTCCTAATAATAAGCTATAAATCAGGTCACTTTTCCTTACAGAATAGCAACAGCATTTTACAGTCAGCTTTTCAAGGTCTTCAATGAGAAGATAATTTTCCATATAGGAAATATAGGATACATGCAGATAAATTAAACTATGCCATTCAATATTCCCTGCATTGTGACTGCAGTAAAACTGGAAGAATGCTGCAAATTTAATTAGACACATATTATTTTCCAATTAAATATACTAGTAAAATGCAAGTGAGGATAATGATAACTACCTCACAAAATATTTTTAAGATCAAATGAAAGAGTAATGCCAAAGATGCTTTGTAAATTGTAAAGTGTCCGAGAAATATTGATTATCAGCAGTCATTATTAGTAGTACTTTAATTTTGTAGAAGTGAAGTATTCTATCATTTATGTGATATAGCTTAAAGGCACCGTGAAGGCATCATGTTAAGACAAAGTGCCCTGATAGCCTCTGAATACAATTAATGTACTATTTACTTGTTAGAAATAAACAGATTAATACTATTTGGAAGAAGATGAATTTGTTATTCACTCACAAGCTAGTATGAATTAATTAAATAGGATTATTTTCATCTCAAAAACTAGTTAAAAATAACCTATTGAAGTATAGGAGGAATGGAGGAGAGGCAAAGTTATGGCAAGGAACAGAGTGAGAGAAGCAGAGTTTGTTAATGTAACACAGGTGAATGCTGTGTAAATACAGAGTAGAGAAAGCAGCAGTAACAGGAAGTAATGTAAGAAAAGATAAATCAAAGTTAACAAAACTTGAGCAGCCTTTTAAAAGTGTAATTGGCCTTTAAAAGTGTAACTACTTTGACAAGGTAGAACTTATTATATTTAGTTTGGCCCAAGTTAGAGAGACCAAAGCTATGACCACCAAGACTCCACTACCACCCTCCCAAACTGTGATGCAGTGGATAGATAATCAAGATTATTTTCTGATGATACTGTATAAGTGAAGGGTAGAGAAAGATATGGAAAAGAATACTGCAAACAACAAAGGAATGTGTTGTTTTAGCTAACAATACAGTTTTTTGTGTCAACTGTGAAAAGAGGAAGTCACAACAAGAGGTTGCAAATATGTTTTTTAACAGATGAGCTGTTAGGATCACTTTCTGCCTTGCTTTTCAGATGACACCTTGAGTGTGATATGAGATTTTGGCACCACGCTTAAAGAGAGACACCAGCAAATAGGAATTCATTCATAACAGAGCATTTGTTATAGTGAACTAAAAAAACATGTTAAGCAAGAAACAGTTAAAGGAGCTTATATGTAAGGGAGCCTTATATATTATGGGAAATTAAGACATGGGAAAAAAAAGATACAGGGATGGCTGTGGATAAAAGAGGTATTAAATGAAGCAGATATAAGGGGCTATATCCCAACCCAGCACCGTGTTCATACAGCAGGGTTGTCACTCTGGGAAATGTGGACATCTGTACGCACCCCAAATTTTAGATCATTGGCACAGAAGATCTGCCAATGAAAAGAGGCAAACTTAAGAACAATAATTGCAAACCAATTATATCAGTTCAATGAAAGAAATAGGTCTCTCAGACAAGACTTTTGGAAGAGTGATGTGAGGAGTCCATCAGACACACTCTCCCCAGCAAAATAATCATGATTGGAGCAAACAAAAACAAAAACAAAAAACAACATTTAAGTGTTTAGAAATTGTCCTAAGGGCGCACAGAAAATGAAAAAACATTTATGGAGAAAATCTACAAAATCTTGCTAAGAACAGCAAGTGTGTGGCATTGCAGCTACTATCCATTCACTCCACACTCCCTAGCCTAGTGTGACAGAAGTTTCCCTCCGGTCAAATGTGCCAAGAATGGGCTACCTTGTCTCCCAGCTCCTAGTTTAGTGCTCCAGTTTCCTGCTGGAAGAAACAGACAGTCAGCGTTTCTCACTCTCCTAACCCCTCCCATCAGTTCCCTGTTGCAGAAGTTCTAATCTATTCTAGGTAGTGCAACCCAGGGTTTTGGACCTTATTTGGTCACAGTGAGCTCCCCCTTATAAGGAGGAAGAGCTTCCTGAAGTGAGGGAGGTCAATAATACTGGGTCCATAAATGTATATTTGCTTTCCATTCATCTCTCAGTTTCCTTAAAAGACACAAATTATATAAAGTAATAATTATAATTCATCATTGTTGGATTTGTTACATATATTGATGACATGTGTATATCAATAATAGTTTCAAAAAAAGGAGAGAGAAAATAGAGCTATATAGAAATAAAGTTCTATAAGCAGCAATCATAAGAGAGTTAGAGTGGCTCTACTCATGTCTGACTAAACAGAGTTTAAAAGAAATGTTCCAAGAGGTAAAATAAGACATTCTATGAAAAAGAGTTAATCCATCAGAAAATATAATGATTATACATATATATGCACCTAATAATAGAGTCCCAAAATACATGAAGTAAAGCTGACAGAATTGAAGGGAAACATAGACAAATCAACAATAAGAGTTGGAGATCTTAATAGCCCCCACTTCCAATAATAGATATAACAGCTAGGTAGAAGGTGAATAGGAAAATGAAGATTTGAAAAACACAAAAAAGCAACTAGACTTAAGAGGCATCTATAGAACTCTCTACCTAACAACAGAAAAACATGTATTCTCCTCAAGCAAGCATGTAAACATTCTCAAGAATAGACCAGATACTAATGCAAGGCCATAAAACAAGCCTCAACAAATTTAAAATGATTGAAATCATATGAAATATGCTTGTTCACCACAATAGAATGAAATTAGAAATCCATAACAGAAGGAAATTTTGAAAATGAAAAAATATACGAAAATAAAACCATAAATTTTAAATAACCAATAAGCCCAAGAACTCACAAAGGAAATTACAAAATGCTTTGAGATTAATAATAATAATAGTAATAATAATAATAATAATAAATATATATCAGTAGTGCTTAGAAGAAAATGTATAGCCATAAATACTAAAATAATATATATTTTTAAATCTCATATCTATATCTTAACTATACTATCTAAAGATACTGGAAAAAAGAAAGCAAACTAAACTGAAATTAGGTAAAAGAAAATTAATAATGGACATTAGAATGGAAATAAGTGAAGTAGAGTAATGAAAAAAAAGTAGAGAAAATTAATGAAACAAATTTTTTTTTAAAAGATGAACTATATTGACAAACATCATGTAACATCAAACTTAATTGTGAAAGACTGAATGCATTTACCCTCAGATCTGGAACAATGCGACAATGTCTGCTTTTGCCATTTCTAGTCAATATTGTATTGGAAGTTCTAGTCTGCGAAAGTAGACAAGAAACATAAATGACATTCAGACTTGAAAAAGAGAAGTAAAGTTATCTCCACTTGCAGATGAAATGATTTTTTATGTAGAACACTTTTAAAAATCAATGGGAGCAGTGTGCCTTACGTAACTAAAAAACAAGTTCAGCAAGTTTACAGGATGCAAAATCATTTTAGAAAATTTAGGTGTATATCTAGTCACTCACAATGAAGAATCTGACAATGAAATTAAGAAAGTGATTCCACTGATAATGGCTCAAAAAGAATAAAATATTTAGGAATAAATTTAACAAAAGAAATGTAAGAGTTTCACACTGAAAACTTGAAAATATTGTTAAAAGAAATTATAGAATACCTAGATAAATGTAATCACATTCAATGTCCATGGCTCAGAATACTTGATATTGAAATTTTTAAACTAACAATATTCCCCAAATTGATGGACAACTTCAACACAGTGTCTAACAAAATCCTAGCTGGCTTCTGTTCTTTGCAAAAATTAACAAGCAGATCCTAAAATTCATATGGAAATTCTAATAAAGAGAAGGCAAAATAATCTTAAAATTTGTAACAGAGTTGAACCCAGAATTCCTATTTTTAAAATTTACTATAAATCTACATTAATCAAGACAGTGTAATACCAGCATAAAGATAGACATATAGGATAATGGAATAGAATTTAGAGTCCATACATAAACTTTTATATTTTGGTCAATTGATTTGTGACAAGGGTGCTAAGACAATTACATGGGAAAATGATCATTTTTTCAATAAACTTTTCTGAGAAAATTGTGTTTTCACATGCAAAAGCAATGAAATTGAATCTTTTCCTTATCCCTGTTGATGAAAGTTCAATTAACAATCAAGAAGAAAAAAAGGGAATTTTACTCAAACCAAACTAAGGATCATAACCCAGGAGACAGACTCGCAGAAAGTTCTGAGAACTATTCTGCATGTTAGAAGTCGAAGGCACAGTTATATACATTTTCTAGACAAAAGAGCATACATCAAAATGACATATTGTTACTTTACATAAAGTTCACCAAGGATACATAATCCAGGTAAGCATGTACAAAACAAAGTGAGTAGCAAGTCATCATGACCCCCTACAGGGTTGGAAAAAATGCTATTCTTTTAAGAAGTTATGTTGCTAGAGTCAGAAAAAATAGATCATTAAGGTTGAGCAGGCACTCCCATCTTTGAAGAGGTCTGGTTAATGTGTAATGCAGATGTACACTGCACATTAGGGAGGGAGAGAGGAGACCCAAACGGACAGAGAGAGAGAGGATTTTGTTTACATTTTCTTGTCTTCCCTTAAAATATAAATTTTATTTTATCATCCCATACACAAAACCTAACTCAAAAAGGATCATTGATCTAAATACAGGTGATAAAAAAATAAATAAAACTCAGAAGAAAACATACGAGTGAATCTTCATAACCTCAGATTAGGCAAAGCCTTCACAAAATCTACACCAAAAGCAAAAATGACAAAATTAAAAAATAGATAGGGGCTTCCCTGGTGGCGCAGTGGTTGAGAGTCCGCCTGCCAATGCAGGGGACACGGGTTCGTGCCCCGGTCTGGGAGGATCCCACATGCCGCGGAGCGACTGGGCCTGTGAGCCATGGCCGCTAAGCCTGTGCGTCCGGAGCCTGTGCTCTGCAACGGGAGAGGCCACAACAGTGAGAGGCCCGTGTACCGCAAAAAAAAAAATAAAAATAAAAAAAAATAAAAAAATAAAAAAATAAAAAATAGATAAATAGGACTTTATAAAAATTAAAAAAAAAATGTTTTGAAAATGATACCATGAAGAAAGTTAAAATCAACACACATATTAGGGAAAAAATATTTTCATGGCATTATCTAAGATGTATGTCCAGAATATGTAAGGAACTCCTACATAGATAAAGATGCTCAGCATCATTAGTCATTAGGTAAAAGCAATTTCAAATCACAGTAAGATAATATTTCATACCTACTTGGATCACAAAAAAACAAGACAGACAATAACATATTGGCAAAGATAAAGGAGGAATTGGAATCCTTATACACTACTGGAAAAATATGAAATATTATAATAGAGCAGCCTTAAAAAACAATTTGACGATTTCTCAAAATGTTAAACATAGAGTTACCATATGAACCAGCAATTCCACTCCTAGGTGTTTATCCAAGATAAATGTAAATGTACGTCCACACAAAAATGCCTACATGAATGTATGTAGCAGCTTTAGTCTTAATAGCCAAAATGTATAATAATTCAATGTCCATCAACTGATGAATAGACAAAATGCAGTATAATCATACCATGATTATGATGAATAACAGAAAAATATTCAGCAATAAAAATGAATGAAGTACTAGTACATGCTAGAGCATGACTACACCTTGAAAACATTATAAGTGAAAGAAGTCAGTTTCAAAGGATCACATATTGTATGAATCCATTTACAAAAAATGTCCCAAATGCAAATCTATGTACAGAATGTAGAGTATTGTTTCTCTTGAGCTTGGAGGGGAGATGGAGTGTGACTGTTAATGGGTACAGGGTTTCTTTTGGGGGTGACAAAAATGTTCTAAAAATAGAATGTTAGAAGTCACACAACTCTGAATATTCTAAAAAAAAAACATTTCGTTGTGCACTATAGGTGAATTGAATGACATGTTCATTATATCTCATTAAAGCTGCCTTTTTAAGAAACTCACAATGAATTTGATCATAATATATTAAACAAATGAAAATCTAAAATAAGTTCACATCCTGAGATTATTTTTCTTGATCTATGATCATCAGAATGAAATCTTCCATACTTCACATCTGTTCTTAGGGTATTATAAATTCCAAGTATTCCTCTTAAAAGGGTTATATTCCTTAATTCTTTCTTCAATGTTTAAAGTAATCTCTAAGTTAAAAATTGTTAAAAATATTTTAGGATTCCTTGATTCAACTCAGAAATTAGAATACAATAGGCAGGTAAACTTGTGTATTTTCTGTATGCATTTCTAGCATTAGATATCTAATTGTAATATTATTTTAACAAATAAAGTTTAGCTACAGAAGGATAGTCTGATAAGATTGCTTAAATTGGGGGCTGATAATTTAAACTACTGTTCTCTCCAAATCACTTTAAGTGTACTAAGTTTTTCAAAGTTGTAAAACCAGGGAGGGTATTTACCATAGAAAATAATTTTCTATACTCTGAAAACTGAAGTGTGAGGCACTGTTCTGAATATTATACATTCTTTGTCCAATGGTCAAAATTGATCTAATCACTGTAGAACAACTGGTTATTCAAGGAAGATTTATATTATTATTCAAAATCATAGATGATGTTATCATCTAAACAGTATTTAATATTTCATCTAAAGCAATGTTCTGCAAATTCATTTAAAATTTTGATTTCAGGGAAACAGTGTTCTATTCACATTAATGTGTATATATCCTCTACTTAGACAATTAGAACTATGTATTAAGTTATTTCTAATATACCTTTGAAGAAAGCATACTATAAAGTATAAATCATTTAATATTTTTACCTTTGTATAATCATCTTCACATCTGTGACTAGAGAAAATTAATGAATTTGCTAGAAATTCACTATTTTTTTCATATTTTTGATCTAGCTTCTAAACTTCCAAAAGATAAGAATGATGCATTTCTTATTATCTGTTTATCCTGAGCCTACCACTGTGCCAGTTCAATATATATATATATATATATATATATATATATATATATATATATATATATATTTTTTTTTTTTTTTTTAATTACATAGAACTTTAAACAAAGAGAGTTAACCAAAATAGAATGCCCTGTTTTGGATAGCAATGACCTCTTCCATACTAGAAGGTTTAAGGACGGATGGCCAGGACTTTGCATGTACTCTAGTATATTGTAAGGGAGCAATCAATCACTTAAGGGTAGTTCAGGCTACATTAAATCCATGGTCCTTTCCAACACTATGATTCTGTGCATATGGGGATATTACACACTTATGCAGAGACATGTTTGTGTATTAAAAAAAAAAATGTTTCCAACGTTCCTCCCAGTGAAACTATGCACCATTTCATCAGTCAGTATCTTACCTAGAAGCTTGTAATTCAATTGAAAGTACATGAAAATACCACTGCTTTTATAAAGAGCACTATCTGGTAAAGAAACAAAAATTAATCAGTTCTTTAATTCAAAGTTTTAAACATTGGAGAGAGAAATTTGGATAGACTGAATTTCCCTAATGCAGTTTTTTTTTTTTTTTGCTTGTTTGTTTTTGTTTTTTGTTTTTGCGGTACGTGGGCCTCTCACTGTTTTGGCCTCTCCCATTGTGGAGCACAGGCTCTGGATGCGCAGGCTCAGTGACCTTGACTCACGTGCCTAGCCGCTCTGCGGCAAGTGGGATCTCCCCGGACCAGGACACGGACCCATGTCCCCTGCATCGGCAGGTGGGCTCTCAACCACTGTGCCACCAGGGAAGTCCCATAATGCAGTTTTAATAGCTGTGTTTACAACCATATTTCACCATACAATGTCTAAGTCTAAATGTAACATATAATTAATTTCATGAAGGGCATGTTTGTTTTTAATTGAAATAATTTGCACTCTCTGTAATTTTGCAAGGAATCTCAACATGCATATACTTAAACATGTCAGAGGTGAGTAGCTACACATTATGTATTCATGAGTATTGCTTTCCTGTGCTGGCAACACTAGTATTGTACATAATGTGCCCTGTAGCCCAGAAAGACATTTACATTGTAATGACTTACCTACAGGTTATCAAGAAATTAGTACCGAAAATCTCATGGCAATCAGTATGAGGGAATAGGGGAACAGTTATTTTTCATAGAATCTTTACTAAGAAAGTGAGTTCTTTTTCACCAGTTTTGGAAACTATATATTCTCACTATGTTTGACTTGAAAGTAAAGCTCATCACATTTATATGAATAATAAATGCTTATAGAGTCATTTGCTGTCATTCACAAAGGAATGTCAAATATATTATCTTATTTGAAATTCACAACAAATTTCTGAGCATGACTGGACAACTATTATTATACCTATTTGAGAGATCGGAATGCTGTGGCTTAGGAAGTTGTGTTTTCCTTAAAGTTACACTGCTAATTATTAACAAAGCTAGTACAAGAACCCAGATTTTCTGCATCATCTAGCATGGTGTTTGGTAAAGAATAGGTCCTTATTGAATATGTGTTGAGTACCTTCATGCTTGAAATTTTGGCCTTAGTATAGAGGGCTCTGTCTACTGCATTGTGTTACAATGGCTTTGTATGGAATTCTTTTCAATGGTGTCCTCTGAAAGACTTCATTTAGAAGAGCTGAAGACTTCAGATTTTGCTAATAGGTAACTAAGGTATCTGACTATGAATTTAGATAAGTGGGAGTTTCAAATATGTTGTTTTTAAACAGGTAGATCATCTTTGTTAGGTGAGGATGGGGAGGCTTCAGCAACAAGAAGTTTGTGGTGTTTCATTAAAAATATGATACACCAATAATCATATTTTGCTAAATTGTGCCACTCTGTCTTCTTCTGTTCATAGCATAGACATTATGAGAAAGTCAGGGAAAGGTTAATGGATGTCACTGTGAAAAAATAAGGGAAAGAATGATTACCACTTCTCAAGGCTTGTTAGTGCAAAACCACAATGGCTCACTTTGATGTTTTTTCAGAAAAAGGTCATTTGGGTCATCTATGTGCTGGCATATTAACTTAATTTCTGCCAAATGAGAGAGTCTATGCAGAAGTCATGATTTATTTTGGGTGGACACAAGTCAAAATCTCTTTGCTAAAGAGATGCTATATGCAATTCTGACGTGTGTAGTCTGAAGAGGTGAGAATAGAGGTCAGCTGACCCGAAGACTGGAAGACCCTTCTTTCAAGGCCAAGCAGGGCTACCTCAGAAAGGTGCGTTGAAGTGGCAGCCGTCCAGGATTTTTGTCGGGGACATGTTGACGATTTGAGCTGGCCTTGACCACTGTCTTGCATTTTTCTCTTTTGAGTTATTCCTGACCTGAATCTTGTCATAATTTTTTCCTTCCCAGTGATAGCATCAGCTTAGTGTCAGAATGACAGGACTTAAGACTCAGTTTGAGTCACGGATTCCAGCGCTGGTGGGAATTACAAGGAACTGGATACATCAACTAACAGGTTTCCAAGAATAGCTGGAAGGAGACACAAACCAAGAGACAGTGAGAGACTGTAGTGTCAGGGAATTAAGGGTCAGCAACTGAGAATCAGTATAAGTTCTTGTATTGAAGACCTCTGAGAAATTATCCCTGTACCTCTGCTTTGAGACAAAGGCTCCTTTCTTATCATCCAAGAGTATCCTGTGTTTAATTCTCTGTTGACAGCACCTTATAGAGATTAAGAGGGGCAGGTTGTAGGTCAGGCAGACCTGGATTTCATTCCAGCTTCACCACTAACCTTGATATTTTGGACAAATTTTAAATCTTCTAAGCCTCATTTTCCTGCCTTCTTAAATTAGAAATAGTAGTACTTTACTCACAGAATTGTTGAATGAATTAATATAATATATATACAGTGTTTATCTAGCATATATATATATACTAATTTTGTATATACATGTGTATTTCTATATAGTGATATACATATAGGAAATGTATCATAAAGATTAAGTGCACACTATACAATAGACATTATTATTATTATAGAAATTGGAAAACCATCTCTATATCAGTTTCCTCCCCTCATCCCCACCAGGGCACAGAGCTAGAGTTTCCCTCTTGTTATCAATATAATGGACCAGGAAGATGTCCACATCCTAAACCTCAGAACCTGTGTATACATTACCTTACATGGTAAAGGGCACTTTGCAGATATGATTAAGTTAAGGATCTCAAGCTTGAGAGATTATTCTGGAAGATTTAGTTGGACCCAATGTATTCACAATGGTCCTTATAAAGGGAGGCAGGAGATTAAAAAATCAATAGGAGAATAAATAACATTGGAAGCAAGAGTTTGGCATGATGTGAAGAGGGGACCACAAGCCAAGGAACACATGCAACCACTAGAGGCTAAGAAAGACAAGGAAAATTGTTTCTTCCCTCAGAGTCTTGATTTTGCCCAGTGAAACTGATTTCAGACTTCTGACATAAAGAACTGTAAGAGAATAAGTTTGTATTCTGTTAAAACACTACATTTCTGATAATTCTTTACAGCAGCAATAGGAAACTAACAAATCTAGATAAGTTATAGATGGGTATGGACACGTGAGCAAGATACAACAAGGAAATGTTGATGAAATCAATGTATCTGACAATAGACCTAGCCTATAAAAAGGTCACGTAATTATTCACCCTCTTTTGCTCTCTATCTGCCAATTGGGAGCCAAGAATTTAGAGGTAGACTCTACCTTGGAGCTTCAAGATGAGAGAAGCCTTAGTCCTTAAATCAACCTGTGGAAGACCATCTGCTAATATCTCACTTTACTGAAATGATTTTTTTGAGTATCTTTACCATGAGACAAAATGTATCAAAAAAGGAGGGTGTATCTTATTCCTGTAGCCCTACTGGTTAACATTATGCATAGGTGCATAGGAAGCAGACACGTTTAATCAAAATCAGCAATATTGATTTAAACTGAACTGAGGAAGTCAGAAATGTAAGATAACAAAAGCAGCCTGGGAAGTAGAGGGCAGAGTAGATATGATTTTTCAAGGGCAAAGTTGACAGTAAAGTCAGGGTCAGGGGTTAACTCATAATGGATATGGGCCAGTGGCTTGTGGTCCATGGGCTCATTTAAATGTAGAGAGCCAGATCAGTCATCCGCTACACAAATGATGACCATAGTAAAGTGGGATGAAAGGGAAGACATGAATATGAGACCTCTATTCAAAGTTAGTAAAGGAAATTGCTAGTTTGAATATATCATTATTATCAATCTCTTGATCAGAAATCACTTAGCCTTCCCTAAGTTATTCATCTTTTCACACATGCTATTTCAGTGTTAGAATAAACAAGATCGTGAGATACTTTCTACCCTGGTTCACATGGGAAAGCAATATAAAAAGGTCACACTGGAATGAAACTGATTTTTTTTTTACACCAATCAAATAAGCCAAGACAATCATCAAGTTAAAGAAAGAATTTTGTTGCTCCAAGTAATGTTGGTGATTCTTAGAGAACATTTACTTTTCCTGTTTTCAATCTACCTAAGGTCTGCATTATTTGAAGAGCAATCCAAAAATTTTTTTTAAACTAAATGCTTCTCTGATCTGGCACAAAGTTTTGCTTTTATCAGACAGTTCTCAGGCCTTATAATAGGCAATATCATTGTCATTGCAGCCCCAAGATATATCTCTTTCTCAGTGATGCATAAAAGGATTTTCCTCTCTTCAGATGATAATTAAATTAAAAGCAAAGTTGGGAAGAAAGCTTTGAACTGCTCTGGTGAGAAAGGTTACTGATTGATCAGCATCTGTTAGCACAGTTGTGTAGAGAAGAGACTTTCCAGCCTGATCGTCACAAGTGGGTTTTTCATATCAAGTGAGAAGGCAGTTGGTTATTCTTCCTTTAAACACTTTGCTAGTGATGCTCGGGAGCCAGCAAACATACAGGCATTTGGAGGGATTTGTAGAGACTTAGGTGAAACACCAAATTAAATTGTCAAGAACACCCACAAGAGGAAAATGCCATAAAACCCAAGATCAGAAAGTGAGCTGTGGTGGTGGAGCTGACTTACATCCTTTCTGTTAAAAGTGTCATGTGTCACTTTGCGCATCTCCTTGATCTTTGTACCACCAGAGGGGAGGGAGTTGCATGCAGTGCTTATGTTTAATATTATTCCTATAAGTTGCATAGTCATATCACTGTTTTTTATTCAGTGATCTAATATCTTTTAATCTAAAACAAATACCCAAGTGGTAATGACCAAGAGATTTTAGCATTGCTTAAAGAAAAGGAAAATGTATGCATCAGAGGCAGCAAGACATGGAATGCTGGTAACAGTCGGATTCAAAGAGATAACAATCTAAGGTTAACTAGTGGCAAGAAGTTTTGCCTGGGTACTTCTCATCCATACCTGGGGAATTAGAAGACAAATTTTACTAAAGTTTCTTTAGAGGACGGGAACTTGCCCATTGTGCAATTTCATGTTCAAACTTGCTTCCAATCACTTTCATTAAATTCTAATAGAAAAAAAGAATGGACTGACCTACTGCAGACTGGAAGTTGATTTTTAAAAGTAATTTACAAGTATGGCATTCATACAGTCATTTGTTTCCTTTAATAACTGCAAATGACTCATCAACCCCACTGTAGAAAAACTAAAAATGAGGATTTTGTTTATCATAGAGTTTACTATACACTGTAGAAGTTTGATGGCTAATAAAAATCATAACATTATCATTCATTGAGTAATGTCTACATGCCCATGACTGAATCTGTTTATATTCCCGGAAAAAGAAAAGGCAGTGGGTTGTGGATGCCTCAGCAAATATAGGAGCTTTTAGTTGCTTTTCTAAGCACTTTATATACATTGTCTCATTTCATGAATACAACAATCCTTAGGGGCAATTAATATTATCATTATTCTATGTGATCTTTAAAAATTAAGTAAAGTATGAACTTAATGAATCTAACAATTTAATAGAAAAAACAAACAAACAAACAAAACAAACAAACAAAGAAACCCTACTTTATGGTCTCCTAGTTTTCTCTGACAGATTTTTCTAACTTCAAATTAGGAGAAAAGACAACAGACTCAGCACTTTTCTTCCAGAGCTTCTTATGCCAAGCAGTCCAGGAATTCAGAAGTGAATTAATAAAAAGTTAACCTTCATCAATCACAAAAGGTGAACCTATTGCCTCCATCTCTGGCTACTTACAGTTTTGTAACTAGGAAAGGATTACCCAAGTGATACTTAAATGAAGAATTAAACTAAAACGTTCTCTTGATTAAAAATAATCTTATAACGTCTGTTATTGTTGATTGTTCATGAAAGGGTCCTTGCAATATACTGAGAAGTTTTTTTTTTTATTAGTTTCTGCTTTAAAACAAAGTGAATCAGTCATACATATACATCTGTTCCCACATCCCTTCCCTCATGCATCTCCCTCCCTCCCACCCTCCCCATCCCACCCATCCAGGCGGTCACAAAGCACCGAGCTGATCTCCCTGTGCTCTGCAGCTGCTTCCCACTATCTATCTACCTTAAGTTTGGTAGTGTATATATGTCCATGCCTCTCTTTTGCTTTGTCACAGCTTACCCTACCCCCTCCCCATATCCTCAAGTCCATTCTCAAGTAGGTCTGTGTCTTTATTCCCGTTTTACCCCTAGGTTCTTCATGACATTTTTTTTTAAATTCCATATATATGTGTTAGCATACGGTATTTGTCTTTCTCTTTCTGACTTACTTCACTCTGTATGACAGACTCTAGGTCTATCCACCTCATTACAAATAACTCAGTTTCGTTTCTTTTTATGGCTGAGTAATATTCCATTGTATATATGTGCCACATCTTCTTTATCCATTCATCCGATGATGGACACATAGGTTGTTTCCAGCTCCGGGCTATTGTGAATAGAGCTGCAATGAATATTTTGGTACATGTCTCTTTTTGAATTATGGTTTTCTCAGGGTATAAGCCTAGTAGTGGGATTGCTGGGTCATATGGTAGTTCTATTTTTAGCTTTTTAAGGAACCTCCATACTGTTCTCCATAGTGGCTGTACCAATTCACATTCCCACCAGCAGTGCAAGAGTGTTCCCTTTTCTCCACACCCTCTCCAGCATTTATTGTTTCTAGATTTCTTGATGATGGCCATTCTGACTGGTGTGAGATGATATCTCATTGTAGTTTTGATTTGCATTTCTCTAATGATTAATGATGTTGAGCATTCTTTCATGTGTTTGTTGGCAGTCTGTATATCTTCTTTGGAGAAATGCCTATTTAAGTCTTCTGCCCATTTTTGGATTGGCTTGTTTGTTTTTTTGCTATTGAGCTGCATGAGCTGTTTATAAATGTTGGAGATTCATCCTTTGTCAGTTGCTTCATTTGCAAATATTTTCTCCCATTCTGAGGGTTGTCTTTTGGTCTTGTTTATGGTTTCCTTTGCTGTGCAAAAGCTTTGAAGTTTCATTAGGTCCCATTTGTTTATCTTTGTTTTTATTTCCATTTCTCTAGGAGGTGGGTCCAAAAGGATCTTGCTGTGGTTTATGTCATAGAGTGTAATGCCTATGTTTTCCTCTAAGAGTTTGATAGTTTCTGGCCTTACATTTAGGTCTTTAATCCATTTTGAGCTTATTTTTGTGTATGGTGTTAGGGAATGATCTAATCTCATACTTTAACATGTCCCTGTCCAGTTTTCCCAGCACCACTTATTGAAGACGCTGTCCTTTCTCCACTGTACATTCCTGTCTCCTTTATCAAAGATAAGTTGACCATATGTGCATGGGTTTATCTCTGGGCTTTCTATCCTGTTCCATTGATCTATCTTTCTGTTTTTATGCCAGTACCACACTGTCTTGATTACTGTAGCTTTGTAGTATAGTCTGAAGTCAGGGAGCCTGATTCCTCCAGCTCCGTTTTTCGTTCTCAAGATTGCTTTGGCTATTCGGGGTCTTTTGTTTCTCCAAACAAATTTTGAAATTTTTGGTTCTAGTTCTGTGAAAAATGCCAGTGGTAGTTTGAAAGGGATTGCATTGAATCTGTAGATTGCTTTGGGTAGTAGAGTCATTTTCACAATATTGATTCTTCCAATCCAGGAGCATGGTATACCTCTCCATCTATTTGTATCATCTTTAATTTCTTTCATCAGTGTCTTATAATTTTCTGCATACAGGTCTTTTGTCTCCTTAGGTAGGTTTATTCCTAGATATTTTATTCTTTTTGTTGCAGTGGTAAATGGGAGTGTTTTCTTGATTTCATTTTCAGATTTTTCATCATTAGTGTACAGGAATGCCAGAGATTTCTGTACATTAAATTTGTATCCTGCTACTTGTACCAAATTCATTGATTAGCTCTAGTAGTTTTTCGGTAGCATCTTTAGGATTCTCTATGTATAGTATCATGTCATCTGCAAACAGTGACAGCTTTACTTCTTCTTTTCTAATTTGGATTCCTTTTATTTCCTTTTCTTCTCTGATTGCTGTGGCTAAAACTTCCAAAACTAGGTTGAATAAGAGTGGTGAGAGTGGGCAGCCTTGTCTTGTTCCTGATCTTAGTGGAAATGGTTTCAGTTTTTCACCATTGAGGACAATGTTGGCTGTGGGTTTGTCATATATGGCCTTTATTATGTTGAGGAAAGTTCCCTCTATGCCTACTTTCTGCAGGGTTTTTATCATAAATGCGTGTTGAATTTTGTCGAAAGTTTCTCTGCATCTATTGAGATGATCATATGGTTTTTCTCCTTCAACTTGTTAATATGGTGTATCACATTGATTGATTTGCGTATATTGAAGAATCCTTGCATTCCTGGAATAAACCCCACTTGATCATGGTGTATGATCCTTTTAATGTGCTGTTGGATTCTGTTTGCTAGTATTTTGTTGAGGATTTTTGCATCTATGTTCATCAGTGATATTGGCCTGTAGTTTTCTTTCTTTGCGACATCCTTGCCTGGTTTTGGTATCAAGGTGATGGTGGCCTCGTAGAATGAGTTTGGGAGTGTTCCTTCCTCTGATATTGTTTGGAAGAGTTTGAGAAGGATGGGTGTTAGCTCTTCTCTAAATGTTTGATAGAATTCGCCTGTGAAGCCATCTGGTCCTGGGCTTTTGTTTGATGGAAGATTTTTAATCACAGTTTCAATTTCAGTGCTTGTGATTGGTCTATTCATATTTTCTATTTCTTCCTGATTCAGTCTTGGCAGGTTGTGCATTTCTAAGAATTTGTCCATTTCTTCCAGGTTGTCCATTTCTTCCAGGTTGTCCATTTTATTGGCATAGAGTTGTTTATAGTAATCTCTCATGATCTTTTGTATTTCTGCAGTGTCAGTTGTTACTTCTCCTTTTTCATTTCTAATTCTATTGATTTGAGTCTTCTCCCTTCTTTTCTTGATGAGTCTGGCTAATGGTTTGTCAATTTTGTTTATCTTCTCAAAGAACCAGCTTTTAGTTTGGTTGATCTTTGCTATCGTTTCCTTCATTTCTTTTTCATTTATTTCTGATCTGATCTTTATGATTTCTTTCCTTCTGCTAACTTTGGGGGTTCTTTATTCTTCTTTCTCTAATTGCTTTAGGTGCAGGGTCAGGTTGTTTACTCGAAATGTTTCCTGTTTCTTAAAGTGGGATTGTATTGCTATAAACTTCCCCCTTAGAACTGCTTTTGCTGCATCCCATAGGTTTTGGGTCGTCGTGTCTCCATTGTCATTTGTTTCTAGGTATTTTTTAATTTCCTCTTTGATTTCTTCAGTGATCACTTCGTTATTGAGTAGTGTATTGTTTAGCCTCCATGTGTTTGTATTTTTTACAGATCTTTTCCTGTAATTGACATCTAGTCTCATAGCATTGTGGTTGGAAAAGATACTTGATACAATTTCAATTTTCTTAAATTTACCAAGGCTTGATTTGTGACCCAAGATATGATCTATCCTGGAGAATGTTCCATGAGCACTGGAGAAAAATGTGTATTCTGTTGTTTTTGGATGGAATGTCCTATAAATATCAACTAAGTCCATCTTATTTAATGTATCATTTAAAGCTTGTGTTTCCTTTTTTATTTTCATTTTGGATGATCTGTCCATTGGTGAAAGTGGGGTGTTAAAGTCCCCTACTATGATTGTGTTACTGTCGATTTCCCCTTTTATGGCTGTTAGTATTTGCCTTATGTATTGAGGTGCTCCTATGTTTGGTGCATAAATATTTACAATTGTTATATCTTCTTCTTGGATCGATCCCTTTATCATTATGTAGTGGCCTTCTTTGTCTCTTCTAATAGTCTTTATGTTAAAGTCTATTTTGTCTGATATAAGAATTGCTACTCCAGCTTTCTTTGGATTTCCATTTTCATGGAATATCTTTTTCCATCCCCTTACTTTCAATCTGTATGTGTCTCTAGGTATGAAGTGTGTCTCTTGTAGACAGTATATATATGGGTCTCGTTTTTGTATCCATTCAGCCAGTCTGTGTCTTTTGGTGGGACCATTTAGTCCATTTACATTTAAGTTAATTATTGATATGTATGTTCCTATTCCCATTTCCTTAATTGCTTTGGGTTCGTTATTGTAGGTATATTCCTTCTGTTGTGTTTCTTGCCTAGAGAAGTTCCTTTAGCATTTGTTGTAAAGCTGGTTTGGTGGTGCTGAACTCTCTCAGCTTTTGCTTGCCTGTAAAGCTTTTAATTTCTCCATCAAATCTGAATGAGATCCTTGCTCGGTAGAGTAATCTTGGTTGCAGGGTTCTCTCCTTCATCACTTTAATTATGTCCTGCCACTCCCTTCTGGCTTGTAGAGTTTCTGCTGAGAGATCAGCTGTTTCCCTTGTGTGTTATTTGTTGTTTTTCCCTTGCTGCTTTTAATATGATTTCTTTGTGTTTAATTTTTGACAGTTTGCTTAATATGTGTCTTGGTGTATTTCTCCTTGGATTTATTCTGTATGGGACTCTCTGTGCCTCCTGGACTTGATTAACTATTTCCTTTCCCATATTAGGGAAGTTTTCAACTATAATCTCTTCAAATATTTTCTCAGTCCCTTTCTTTTTCTCTTCTTCTTCTGGAACCCCTATAATTCGAATGTTGGGACATTTAATGTTTTCCCAGAGGTCTCTGAGACTGTCCTCTGTTCTTTTCATTCTTTTTTCTTTATTTTGCTCTGCAGCAGTTATTTCCACTATTTTATCTTCCACCTCACTTATCCGTTCTTCTGCCTCAGTTATTCTGCTATTGATCCCATCTAGAGTATTTTTCATTTTAGTTATTGTGCTTTTAATCGATGCTTGATTCATCTTTAGTTCTTCTAGGTCCTTGTTAACTGTTTCTTGCATTTTGTCTATTCTATTTCCAAGATTATGGATCTTGGGAATAGAATCTTGGATCAGCTTTACTATCATTATTCTGAATTCTTTTTCAGGTAGACTGCCTATTTCCTCTTCATTTGTTAGGTCTGGTAGGTTTTTATCTTCACCTGCTGTGTGTTTTTGTGCCTTCTCATTTTGCTTATGTTACTGTGTTTGGGGTCTCCTTTTTGCAGGCTGCAGATTCGTAGTTCCCGTTGTTTTTGGTGTCTGTCCCCCGTGGCTAAGGTTGTTTCAGTAGGTTGTGTAGGCTTCCTGGTGGGGGGGACTAATGCCTGTGTTCTGGTGGTTGAGGCTCGATCTTGTCTTTCTGGTGGACAGGTCCACGTCTGGTGGTGTGTTTTGGGGTGCCTGTTGCCTTATTATGTTTTTAGGTAGCCTCTCTGCTAATGGGTGGAGTTGTGTTCCTGCCTTGATTGTTGCTTGGCATAGGGTGACCAGCACTGTAGCTTGCTGGTCGTTGACTGAAGCTGGGTGCTGGTGTTGAAATGGAGATCTCTGGGAGATTTTCACTGCTTGATATTATGTGGAGCTTGGAGGTCTCTTGTGGACCCGTGTCCTGAAGTTGGCTCTCCCACTTCAGAGGCACAGCACTGACTCCTGGCTGCAGCACCAAGAGCCTTTCATCCACCCGGCTCAGAATAACAGTGAGAAAATGTAGAAAGAAAGAATTAGTAGAAAGAAAGAGAGAGGGAAAGAAAGGAACAAGGGAAGAAAGGAAGGAAGGAAGGAAGGAAGAAAGAAAGAAAAGAGGGAGGGAGGGAGGGCGGATTGAAAGAAAGAAAGAAAGAAAGAAAGGAGGGAGGGAGGGAGGAAGGATGGAAAGAAAGAAGGAAAGAAAGGAGGGAGGGAGGGAGGAATGAAAGCAAAAGGAAGAGTGAATGGAAGAAGGGAGGGAGGGAGGGAGGAAGGAAGGAAATAAAGAAAGACAGGAGGGAGGGAGGGAGGAAGGAAAGAAAAAGAAATTGGAGAGAAGAAGGGTGGGAGGGAGGGAGGGACGAAAGAAAAAGAAAGAAGGAAAGGAGGAGCGGTGGGAGGGAGGGAGGAAGGGAAGGTAGGAAAAAAAGAAAGAGCAGGTAAAGTAAAATAGAATAAAGTATGAAATATAGTAGCGTTATTAAAATTAGAAAGTAATTATTGAAAAGAAAACACGGACCGATAGAACCCTGGGACATATGGTGGAAGCAAAGCTATACAGAGAGAATCTTACACAGAATATTACACATACACATTCACAAAAAGAGAGCAGGGGGAAAAATCAAAAATCTTGCTCTCCAAGTCCACCTCCTCAATTTGGGATAATTCGTTGTAAAAAGAGGAAAAGGGCGAGAAGTCTGAAATCTTGCTAAGTCCACCTCCTTAATTTGGGATAATTCATTGTAAAAAGAGGAAAAAGGGGGGAAATTCTTAAATCTTGTCCTCAATGTCCACTTCCTCAATTTGGGATGATTCGCTGTCCATTCATGCACTCCACAGACGCAGGGCACATCAAATGGACCGTGGAGCTTTAATCCGCTGCCTCCGAGGCTGCACAGAGAGATTTCCCTGTCTCTGCTCTCACAACTCCCGGGTCTCAGCCTTGGACCTGGCCCCGCCTCTGCACGTAGGTCACCGGAGGGCGTCCGTTCTTCGCTCAGACAGGACGGGTATAAAGGAGCCACTGATTCGGGGGCTCTGGCTCACTCAGGCAGAGGGGAGGGAGGGGAGCGCAGTGTGGGGCGGGCCTGCGGCGGCAGTGGCCGGCGTGACGTTGCAGCAGCCTGTGGCGCTCCGTGCGCTTTCCCGGGAAAGCCATCCCCGGGTCCCGGGACCCCGGCAGTGGCGGGGTGCACAGGCCCCCCGGAAAGCGGGGCAGACAGTGACCCGCGCTCGCACACAGGCCCCGCGGCGGCGGCGGCGGCGGCGGCGGCGGCGGCAGCGGCGGCAGCGGCGGCAGCAGCAGCAGCCCCAGTGTCCCACGCCCGTCTCCGAGGTCCGCGCCTTACCCGCGGCTCGCGCCTGTCTCCGGCACTTCCCCAAGCAGCCCTCTTAATGCCCTCTCCTCTTGCACCAGGAAACAAAAGGGAAAAAAGTCTCTTGCCTCTTCGGTAGCTCCAGACCCTTTCCCCGGACTCCCTCCGCGGTAGCCGTGGTGCACTAACCCCTTCAGACACTCTTCCTGCCGCCAGCCCCAGTCCTCTCCCTGCGCTCCGACTGAAAGCCGATACCCGAGCCTCAGCTCCCAGCCCCGCCCGCCCCGGTGGCCGAGCAGACAAGCCTCTCGGGCTGGTGTGTGCCTGAGGGCACCGATCATCTGTGCCAGAAACTCTCCGCTTTGCCCTCCGCACCCCTGTTGCTGTGCTCTCCTCTGCTACTCTGAAGCTTTCCCCCTCCGCCACCTGCAGTCTCCGCCCGCGAAGGGGCTTGTAGTGTGTGGAAACCTTCCCTCCTTCACGGCTCCCTCCCACTGGTGCAGGTTCTGTCCCTATCCTATTGTCTCTGTTTATTCTTTTTTTTTTTCTCCTTTGCCCTGCCCATGTATGTGGGGAGTTTCTTGCCTTTTGGGAGGTCTGAGGTCTTCTGTCAGCATTCAGTAGGTGTTCTGTAGGAGTTGTTCCACATGTAGATGAATTTCTGATGTATCTGTGGGGAGGAAGGTGATCTCCACATCTTACTCTTCCGCCATCTTCCTCCGGGTCCTACTGAGAATTTTTTTGTTTTCCAGACACAAGTTTAAAAGAAGAATCACATGAAGTGATATATTTATGGATTTACTTTTATTAATAAAAGAAGATCCTGTGTAATTGGAACCCTCCAGGAAAAATCCACAGCTTACCTTATTCTTCCAATAATGTATTTGGAGGAAGCAGAATACCATTAATTGGGTCTGTCTTTTCTAGTTATTGGCAGCCTCTAGAAGAACAGTCCAACACTTTCACTCTATCAACTCACAAACATCACGAGAATAAATGAGAATCAAAGGTAAGATATGAAACTTTCTAAGAAGCAAAGGCCAGACCTGTACTGGATGAATTCCAGAATTTATGTTGGGCATAGTCTTATTTGGTGATAAAAATCACAGGGCAAGGCTATTGTCCTTTTACCTTGGAGTTACTCCAGAAGTCAAAGCCACACATCATCCTTTCCTTTTTTTTAACTCTATTTTTTAGAGCAGTTTTAGGTTTACAACAAAATTCAGAGATTTCCCATATGTCCCCTGCCCTCATACATGCATCGCCTTCCCCACATCAACATCACTCACTAAGAGGGTACTTTTTTTTAATCAAAGATGGACTTACACTGACACATTATAATCTCCCAAAGTCTGTAGTTTACCTTAGGTTTTACTCTTGGTGTTTACAGTCTACGAGTTTAGACAAATGTATAATGACATGTATCCCCCATTTTAATATCATGCATGATATTTTCACTGCCATAAAAAAGTCTGTGCTCTGCCTATTCAACTCTCAGTTTTGACACCAAAATACAATGTAATAATAGCTTCACTTTACACTTGGCCGTTGTTCTGTTCTGTTTCTAAATCCTAAAACAACCAATGATTTTAAGATACACCTTCAACTCAAAAACAAATTTTCAGTATCAACAAAATACTACACTAAATGCATACAGTAAATATTGTTATTTCTTGTGGTTTGTCTGTTTTTTAAATTAATCAAACAATAATGAGATACAGCTAAGTGCCATTCTCTCTCTGTCTCTCTCTCTCTCTCTCTCTCTCTTTTTAACCAAGAATAGCTTTGTGTAGATTTGATGTTTGAAGAAAAGTCACTTGAGGAGTTATGCTTAGTTAAGGTTATGTAAGGTGAATAGACACAATCCAAGGAAAAGCTAGAGTGAAACTCTGAAATTTAATGAAAGCTGTCCTGTCCCCCAACCCAAGGGTCCTTAGCTCTCAACACTGCAGAGAAGCATTGACGTACTTAATGCCTCATCTCCCATAATGTAGCCATGGAGGTCTGCTAGAGAAGAGCTAGTGACACAGACAAAGCTCTCTTCTGTAAAGGTCAAAGGAGAATGCATTAGGAGAAAAGAGTGGTACAGGCATGAAAAGTATCTCATTTTTTTAGGGGAGCACTGGCACATGGCAAAGATGTGGCTGTGCACATGAGTCTCCCACTAATAAAGACAAATAAATATGCAGGAAATGAACTGAAAATTAATTATAAGATATGATTTCACTGGTGTATGTTTTCCTCACAAAATTCATGCATACAAAATAAGTATTTTCAATATAAAGTCCTTGTGTAACAATTGGAAGATACATTAAACAATAATTATACAGAAAAAATTAAATTAAAATTAATCTAGATGTGGTTCTACCAATTTAAATAATACTGAAAATGTCACAATCAGATAATCACATAACTAAATTCATACATCTATAAACAGTGGCAGCTAGGGCCACTGTGAATTATACCCAAGTCTCAGCCTGGTGATCATAGCATTTCTTTATATATCAAAAATAATTAATCATAGTAAGTTACAAATAGTTCTAAAAATGCTACATTTTTTGTGTGTGTCCAAAAATTTTAATGTGTATATAAGTATAAAATATAATGAAATGCATTTTCTTCAATAATCTCACATGAGGGGTACTGTGCCTGAGTCAGCATGCGGGTATTCAAAAACCCCCAGGTACTCCATTCTATTAGCTAAATTCATGGCATTCCATGTAAGCACAAAAAGTACTACTTGCCATTGTGATACATCTTAACAGTTTAGCTAGTTCAAATTTTAGTAGTAACAACAATAATTTATGCAAAACTGAGACTAGACATAATTAGTTGCCTTATATTTTAACTCTAATACTTATAGCAACCCTGAAAGGGAGGAAATATCAACATCATTTTCAGAAAATATAGTGTATTCATTCATTTATTAATTTATTGATCCTATAAGTATTTAGTACTTTCTTATTTGCAGACATTTCTCTGGATACAGAGAATTAAATATCAAACAAAAGAATTAAAGTCCGTAGTTTCATAAGCAAATAAATATACAAAATAGAGGCAGGAAGTTATGATCAAATTAAGAAATACCACCAGAGTTACAAGATAGAAAGTCAGGATAGGGATAAGTTTTATTTTAATATTATGCTCATAGAAGGGATCTCTGAGCCCTTAGTCATATCACAGATCAAAAATAAACATCTTGATGAAAGGAATTCCAGGTAGAAGCAACAGCAAGGGCAAATGCTCTAAGATACGAGTGAATTCAGTGAGTTCAAGAAAAACCCTCTAAAAAGTAAGCATAGAGGAATCAGGCTCCTTGACTTCAGACTATACTACAAAGCTACAGTAATCAAGACAGAATGGTACTGACACAAAAACAGAAAGATAGATCAATGGAACAGGATAGAAAGCCCAGAGATAAACCCACACACATATGGTCATCTTATCTTTGATAAAGGAGGCAAGAATATACAGTGGAGAAAGTACAGCCTCTTCAATAAATGGTGCTGGGAAAACTGGACAGCTATACATAAAAGAATGAAATTATAGCACTCCCTAACACCATACACAAAAATAAACTCAAAATGGATTAAAGACCTAAATGTAATGCCAGACACTCTCAAACTCTTACAGGAAAACATAGACAGAACACTCCATGACATAAATCACACAGCAAGATCCTTTTAGACCCAACTCCTAGAGAAATGGAAATAAAAACAAAAATAAACAGACGGGACCTAATGAAACTTAAAATATTTTGCACAACAAAGGAAATCATAACCAAGACGAAAAGACAACACTCAGAATGGGAGAAAATATTTGAAAATGAAGCAACTGACAAAGGATTAATCTCCAAAATTTACAAGCAGCTCAGGCAGCTCCATATCAAAAAAACAAACAACCCAATCCAAAAATGGGCAGAAGACCTAAATAGACCTTTCTCCAAAGGAGATATACAGATTGCCAACAAACACATGAAAGAATGCTCAACATCATTAGTCATTAGAGAAATGCAAATCAAAAGTACAATGAGATATCATCTCACAGTTGTCAGAATGGCCATCATCAAAAAATCTGAAAACAATAAATTCTGGAGAGGGTGTGAAGAAAAGGGAACCCTCTTGCAATGTTGGTGGGAATGTAAATTGATACAGCCACTATGGAGAACAGTATGAGGTTCCTTAAAAAACTAAAAATAGAACTACCATACCACACAGCAATCCCACTACTGGGTATATACCCTGAGAAAACCATAATTCAAAAAGAGTCATGTACCAAAATGTTCATTGCAGCTCTATTTACAATAGCCAGGACATGGAAGCAACCTAAGTGTCCATCAACAGATGAATGGATAAAGAAGATGTGACACATATATACGATGGAATATTACTCAGCCATAAAAAGGAACGAAACTGAGTTATTTGTAGTGAGGTGGATGAACCTAGAGTCTGTCATACAGAATGAAGTAAGTCAGAAAGAGAAAAACAAATACCATATGCTAACACATATATATGGAATCTAAGGGAAAAAAATGTCATGAAGAAGCTAGGGGCAAAACGGGAATAAAGATGTACACCTAGTACAGAATGTACTTGGGGACACAGGGAGGGGGAAGGGTAAGCTGGGACAGAGTGAGAGAGTGGCATGGACATATATAGACTACCAAATATAAAATAGATAGCTAGTGGGAAGCAGCCACATAGCCCAGGGAAATCACCTTGGTGCTTTGTGACCACCTTGAGGGGTGGGATAGGGAGGGTGGCAGGAAGGGAGATGCAAGAGGGAAGAGATATGGGGATTTATGTATATGTATAGCTGATTCACTTTGTTATAAAGCAGAAACTAACACACTATTGTAAAGCAATTATACTCCAATAAAGATGTTAATATCTATCTATCTATCTATCTATCTATCTATCTATATATATATATATATATATGCTGACTTTCCACAATAAATAAATAAATAAATAAATAAATAAATAAATAAATAAATAAGTAAAGCATAAAAAATCCTAGGTTGTTTGGAACATAGTGGTCATGGAAAAAAGTAGAAAGAGGAGAAGAAAGAAGACTAGGTCAGGGCCAGATAAGATAGGGTCTTAAAAGCAATCATAAGGAATATATAATTTTAATTTGAGCCAAGGAATGCTTTCAGCTAAGGCATTTTATAATCTATTTTGATTTTGAGGTTCACTCTGGTTATAGAGTGATAATGGAGATAAATTTTGTGTAGAATAAACTGTAAAGAATACATAAGTTAAAGCAGGGAGACCAAATAGGAGGCTATGGCCCAGTGAAGAAAGATGATGCATTTGACCAGAGTTTTTGGTCCTGGAGCGATGAGAAAAGATAAAGTTCAGAATAGATTTTGAACGTGAATTTGTGGAACTGAGCTAAGGAAGTCAATCATGAGTGTTAATTTGGGGTCCTGAACAAGTGTGTGAATTATGATAATATTCATGAATATGCTTAAAACATAGCAAAAGGGAAGAAGGGAAATGAGAGTACCAATGATCAGAAAATTAAGCAACTTGCCGAAGATGACTAGATGACTACTAGAGTTTAAATTTGCACCCAGCTTGATCTGATCTGCTTCCAAAGCCTACCCTCTTTGCATTCACTATATTATAGAAAGTCCTTAAGGCATAAAAACTGCCCATGTGTTTCCTCTACAAAATAAGTGAAAATTCATTGCTGAGCTTAGTGGATTTCCAGGCTTTTGGTAAATCCACTGCACTATTTTTCAATATTATTAGAGCTCTCGGGAGAAAGCAGAAAGGAGATGTTGACCCTCTTGAGCAATTGACAATGGACACAGATTAGACAGAATTGCACTTATTTGCTAGGAAGATATTGACACTGATAAACATTGATGCTATTTATAGTTTAGATGCTGCAAGCAGCCTGGGAAATAATGTGCAAAAAAATTTTTGCTTACCTTACTTTCTTTGGATATATTCTCAAAATATACTTGCAGTAGTTCCTTGGGGCTATTATAACAAACATTTTCTCACCCAGAAGAAGTAAGGGAAATAGCAAAAGAATAAACTAACGCAATTAAAGCAACAGCTAAAAAATTGTGGTAGCTACAACCTGTGACTTAACTGTGTTACATAGACTCCTGCTCTAAGGAGCTCATGCAAGCAGAGGAACTCCAAAATGCAGGTAAACAGGAAACATTGCCTCTGCTGCTCCTGAGGATGTTACTGTTAACAGAATAGACCTGGGTCAGTTCAAAACCTCCTGGAATTTATTCAGCATTCTTGGCAAGAAGGCAATACTGACGGAACAGAAGTTACCTACTGGTATGGCAGCCTTTATACATTATCCATGAAAGGTACTGTCAGATGCCCTGAGGCTTTAGAGAGAAGTAAAACCATATGGTCACCGCTTGCTAGAGTGACTGTAAAAAGCCATAGCCCTTGAGCCATACTGATGATGTTAGTTGGATAAAATGATGGCACCATAAGGTCTTTCTTTGTGAATTTTAATAAGTTAAATGTTCAGAAACATAAGGTTATGCACCCCCAAAGACTCCAGCCTCACTAATCTATTTGTTTCCCAGCATCGCTGTCAAGTGGGAGAGGATGCACTTCTTGAATGCTGAGGTAAGAGATGATTTCCGTGGTCTTTATCCTGACATTTATTTGCTGGTAATAAGACAGTGTTTGGGCTAGGTGATGCTCCAGCTTCTCAGCAGATGGTAGAAATTTACAGAAGAATAAGCAGGGCTTTTTCAGTGGCTGGGTTTTTAACTAAAAGGCTGTGTCTGTACAGGATTTTGGAGGTGGTCAGATGTATGTTCAAATCCGAGTTGTTCCTCTTACTAGGGGCAAGACCGTGGGCAAGTTGTCTAACCTCTCTGTATTTCTGTTTTATCATCAGAAACATGGGACTAATAATACCTACATCTTATGGTTATAAGGATTAAATAATAATGTAATGAGGCACACATAGCACAGTGCTGAAAGTATAATAAGTACAAGGTAACTCTTCCCAGTCTGTCACCTCTGTGACATTTTTCTGACTGTGCAGACTTAAACTTCTGTTAACAATAGAAAGTAAATAAAAGCTGTGATGTATTTGTAAACTATTAAAGCTTTAACTACATATTTTAAACAGTTTTTCTGACCCCATTTTGTTAAACCGTGCAAACATGATTTAAATCTCCTACAAATACTAGTCATCGACTTATAGGGACCTGGAAAAACACCTCAGTGGACTGTTTAACCTGGCATGGAGCAAAGTGTCTGGGACTCTGCCCTGACCCTCAGTCTAAAAGGCAACATAAAGGATTATAAATAGCTGCTCCAGCTCCAGCTTCAGCTGTCAGTGACCAAAAAGGAAAGGGAATGTCAGGGGAAACTCCTGGAAGCACAGATGAAGTGGGGGCAGGTCGTGGTGGAGCGATGCACAGAAATAGTCCATTAAAATATTCACTGAAACAGTCCAATGCCTGTTCATGCAAGCATCACTTATTGATCACTTGGTATGTATCAGGCACTGTAGAGAATGCTCACCAGGAAAGGCAGCACAGCTTAATGTAAAGACTGTAGGTGCCAGAGTCAGACACATCAGGACACATCAGGACTCTGTCCACAGGCATTTCGTTGGTGTGCATGGGGAAAGCTAAAAACTGAACTCGCCCCAACTCTATTAATTATGGATTGTTTATCTTATATACATAACTCATTTCTTTTTGTTTCTGGAAAACACAGAAGTCCTGTACTCCTAAAAGCAGTGACAGAATCTCCTGCTTTGAGACTTTCTTACCTCTGGTGACACAGCAAGGGAGGATCCAACTTTTAACTCTGTAAACTATATGTGTGGAAGCAAAAACACACACCTATTCCTATGCCTCCCATTGCCAGGTAAAAATATGAAACCTTATCATGGTATATAGAACTTGTCACCATTTGACTCCCATTAATCTGTGAAGTATTTTCTGTCGAATACCACTTCCCATCCTGAATATAACACCCTTAATACACAAAAATGTATGCAAACTTTTAGACAATGGTGTGTAGTAGGTGAGAAGTAAATATCAGGTCCTTTTTCTTCTTTTCAGATGCCCTCCCTGAGCTGAGCATGGGCTGGAATGATGAGCAGAACCTATTTTGGTTGTAGATAGCCAAAAAAAAAAAAAAAAGCACAAAGTCAAGTTTTATATTCACTGCAAAGTCTTTGTGCCCCGCACTGTAGAGAGGAATTTCACACATAATCTACCCCACTCCCTCTCTAATTATGAAAACCCAGACCTTTACAGAAAGGAGCTTTATATCAAAGTTTTTTCAATCCCTTGGCTACATGACTAAGACCTGCTCACCCTCCTTCTCAATGAGTTTTTGAAAGGTCTTGGCAAAATCACACAGCCTCCTCAGCTAAGTGGAACCAACTCCTGAAAGAGTACTCCTTATAAATTGTCTTGTCCATATGTTTCTGGAGGATGTGCCATCTGGGATTAGAGTGCTCATATTTTATGAAGCAGGAAAGCAAAAATATGTTCACAATTTAACAGTTCCATTTGATGGGAAACTGGAATTGAATGCATTTTTAACAAACTTATATCATCTCAATATGTGAACCCACTGTGCACCAGAAATCCTATTAGACACTCTTTGGAGTTGAAATGAGTGAAGAGACATTGTGCTTGCCTTTAAAGAAGCAGAAAGTCCAAAGAGAGACGGAGAGTGAACATGCCTCTGGTCAACCTGTCAGTAACATACAAACAAAGTTATAAAAAAAAATCCTAAAAGCAGATTTCATCATCCATGCCAGATCCAAGAGATTGGTTGCAGCTGTTGATATCCTTATATTGGGAAAGAATCTGAGGTTCAAAGAAATGGGGTGTCATTACAATACCTGCCATGAGCAGGCAAAGGTGGTGGCCCATGTGTCATGCCTTGTCCTCTTTGTCATAGCTGAAAGAAGCAATGACCATGCTTGACAGCTATTTGTAAGTGATGCTAGCTTCACACAGCTGCATTCATTTAACAGCATTTATTAAGAACCAACAAATGCTAAGTGATACATAGAGTAAAAATGACCATAACCCAGTGCTTGCCCTCAATGTGCTTATCATGTCCCCCTCCTCTAGCCTTTTTTGGCACCTCTACATGTACCTGTTGTGTGACTTCTCACATTATGTAATTTCCTAATTAGTTGGCCATATTACCTCAGTGTGTCCAAGCTACAGACCAAAGCCCATTATCATATCATTAAGCAGAGTTCAGTGGGTCATGACAAGGATTCTTCTTGCTATTATTAACAACAAAATAGAAAGTGGAATGGATGGAAAATATCAGAGTGTTTTACCCAGAAATGTATTATATTAATGTCTGTATGTACCTACACAAAAATATGTATGCATATGCTGGATTCAATTGTATTTTTAGTGTGGATTATACTTTAGAAAATTTAAATGCCATCTCCTATTTATCTAAGAATATTCAGGGACTTCCCTGGGTGATGCAGTGGTTAAGAATATGCCTGCCAATGCAGGGCACACTGATTTGATCCCTGGTCTGGGAAGATCCCACAAGCTACAGAGCAACTAACCCCATGTGCCACAACTATGATCCTGTGCTCTAGAGCCCACAAGTCACAATCACTGAAGGCCACATGCCTAGATCCCATGCTCCACAAAGAGAGAAGCCACTGCAATGAAAAGCCCGCATACCACAATGAAGAATAGCCCCTGCTCACCACAACTAGACAAAGCCTGTGTGCAGCAATGAAGACCCAATGCAGAGATGGCAGACAGCAGAAGCAAGAAGAACTACAATCTTGCAGCCTGTGGAAAAAAACTACATTCACAGAAAGATAGACAAAATGAAAAGGAAGAGGGCTATGTACCACATGAAGGAAAAGAAAAAAAACCCAGAAAAACAACTAAATGAAGTGGAGATAGGCAACCTTCCAGAAAAAGAATTAAGAATAATGATAATGAAGATGATCCAGGACCTCAAAGAAAGAATGGAAGTAAAGATCGAGAAGATGCAAAAAATGTTTAACAAAGACCTAGAAGAATTAAATAAAAACAATAAAAGAGATGAACAATAGAATAAGTGAAATGAAAAATACACTAGAAGTAATCAATAGCAGAATAACTGAGTCAGAAGAACGGTTAAGTGACCTGGAAGACAGAATGGTGGAATTCACTGCTGTGGAACAGAATAAAGAAAAAAGAAGGAAAAGAAATTCAGTCAGCCTAAGAGACCTCTGGGGCAACATTAAATGCAACAACATTCACATTATAGGGGTCTCAGAAGGAGAAGAGAGAGAGAGAAAGTTACGGAGAAAATATTTGAAGAGATTATAGTCAAGAACTCCCTAAACGTGGGAAAGGAAATAGCCACCCAAGTCCAGGAAGTGCAAAGGGTCCCATACAAGTTAAACAACAAAGGAGAAACACACTGAGAAACATAGTAATCAAATTGGCAAAAAATAAACACAAAGAAAATTTATTGAAAGCAGCAAGGGAAAAATGACAAATAACATACAAGGGAACTCCCATAATATTAACAGCTGATTTCTCAGCAGAAACTCTACAAGCCAGAAGGGAGTGGCATGATATATTTAAAGTAATGAAATTGAAGAACCTACAACCAATATTACTCTGGCTGGCAAGGATCTCATTCAGATTTGATGGAGAAATCAAAAGCTTTACAGACAAGTAAAAGCTAAGAGAATTCAGCACCACCAAACCAGCTCTACAAAAAATGCTAAAGGAACTTCTCTAAGTGGGAAACACAAGAGAAGAAAATAACCTACAAAAACAAACCCAAAACAATTAAGAAAATGGTAATAGGAACATACATATCAATAATTACCATAAATGTGAATGGATTAAATGCTCCAACCAAAAGACACAGGCTTGCTGAATGGATAGAAAAACAAGACCTATATATTTGCTGTCTACAACAGACCCACTTCAGACCTAGGGACACATACAGACTGAAAGTGAGTGGATGGAGAAAGATATTCCATGCAAAAGGAAATCAAAAGAAAGCTGGAGTAGAAATATGCATATCAGATAAAACAGATTTTAAAATAAAGAATGTTACAAAAGACAAGGAAGTCATTACATAATGATCAAGGATTCAATCCAAGAAGAATATATAACAATTATAAATATATATGCACCCAACATAGGAACACCTCAATACGTAAGGCAACTGCTAACAGCTATAAAAGAGGAAATCGACAGTAACACAATAATAGTGGGGGGCTTTGGATAGATCATCCAAACAGAAAATTAATAAGGACCACAGCTTTAAATGACCAAATAGTTTTAATTGATATTTACAGGACATTCCACCCAAAAACAGCAGATTACATTTTCTTCTCAAGGGCACATGGAACATTCTCCAGGATAGATCACATCTTGGGTCACAAATCAAGCCTCAGTAAATTTAAGAAAATTGAAATAATAGCAAACATCTTTTCTGACCACAACACTATGAGATTAGAAATCAACTACAGGGTAAAAAATGTAAAAAACACAAACACATGGAGGCTAAACAATATGTTACTAAATAACAAAGAAATCGCTGAAGTAATCAAAGAGGAAATAAAAAAAAATACCTAGAGACAATTGGCAAGGAAAACACGACAATCCAAAACCCATGGGATGCAGAAAAAGCAATTCTAAGAGGGAAGTTTCGAGCAATACAAGCCTACCTCAAGAAACAAGAAAAATCTCAAATAAACAATCTAAACTTACAACTAAAGGAACTAGAGAAAGGAGCACAAACAAAACCCAAAGTTAGCAGCAGGAAAGAAATCATAAAGGTCAGAGCAGAAATAAATGAAATAGAAACAAAGAAAACAATACCAAAGAACAATAAAACTAAAAGCTGGTTTTTTGAGAAGATAAACAAAATTGATAAACCATTAGCCAGAATGATCAAGAAAAAGAGGGAGAGGATTCAAATCAATAAAATTAGAAATGAAAAAGGAGAAGTTACAACAGACACCACAGAAATAAAAAGCATCCTAAGAGATTACTACAAGCAACTCTATGCCAATAAAATGAACAACCTGGAAGAAATGGACAAATTCTTAGAAAGGTATAACCTTCCAAGACTGAACCAGGAAGAAGCAGAATATATGAACAGATGAAACAGAAGTAATGGCATTGAAAGTGTGATTAAATATTTTTCAGCAAACCAAAGTCCAGGACCAGATGGCTTCACAGGTGAATTCTATCAAACATTTAGAGAAGAGCTAACACCCATCCTTCTCAAACTTTTCCAAAATATTGCAGAGGAAGGAACACTACCAAACTCATTCTATGTGGCCATTATCACTGTGATACAGAAACCAGACAAAAGTACTACAAAAAAAAAGGAAAATTACAGACCAATACCACTCATGAATAGAGATTCAAAAATCCTCAACAAAATACTAGCAAATAGAATCCAATAACACATTAAAAGGATCATACACCATGAGCAAGTGGGATTTATCCCAGGGATGCAAGGATTCTTCAATATATTCATATCAATCAGTGTTGATACACCATATTAACAAATTGAAGAAGAAAAAACATATGATCATCTCAATAGATGCTGAAAAAGCTTTTGACAAAATTCAACCCTGATTTATGATAAAAACTCTCCAGAAAGTGGGCACTGAGGGAACTACCTCAACATAATAAAGGCCATATATGACAAACCTACAGCAAACATCATTCTCAATGGTGAAAAACTGAAATCATTTCCTCTAAGATCAGGAACAAGACAAGGATGTCCACTCTCACCACTATTATTCAACATAGTTGTGGAAGCCCTAGCCATGGCAGAGAAGAAAAAGAAATAAAAGGAAGCCAAATTGGAAAAGAAGAAGTAAAACTATCACTGTTTGCAGATGACATGATACTATACATAGAGAATCCTAAAGATGCCACCAGAAAACTACTAGAGCTAATCAATGAATTTGATAAAGTTGCAGGATACAAAATTAATGCACAGAAATCTCTTGCATTCCTATACACTAATGATGAAAATTCTGAAAGAGACATTACTGAAACACTCCCATTTACCATTGCAACAAAAAGAATAAAATACCTAGGAAAAAACCTACCTAGGGAGACAAAAGACCTGTATGCAGAAAACTATAAGACACTGATGAAATTAATTAAAGATGATACCAACAGATTGAGAGATATGCCATGTTCCTGGATTGGAAGAATCAATATTGTGAAAATGACTATACTCCCCAAAGCAATCTATAGATTCAATGCAATCCCTATCAAATTACCAATGGCATTTTTAGAGAACTAGAACAAAAAATCTTAAAATTTGTAGGGAGACACAAAAGACCCCAAATAGCCAAAGCAGTATTGAGGGAAAAAAAAACGGAGCTTAAAGAATCAGGCTCCCTGACTTCAGACTATACTACAAAGCTACGTTAATCAAGACAATATGGTACTGGCACAAGAGCATAAGAATAGATCAATGGAACAGGATAGAAAGCCCAGAGATAAACCTACGCACCTATGGTCAACTAGTCTATGACAAAGGATGCAAGAATATACAATGGAGAAAAGACAGTCTCTTCAATAAGTGGTGCTGGGAAAACTGGACAGCTACATGTAAAAGAATGAAGTTAGAACACTCCCTAACACCATACACAAAAATAAACTCAAAAAGAATTAGAGACCTAAATGTAAGACTGGACACTATAAATCTCTTAGAGGAAAACATAGGAAGAGCACTGTTTGACATAAATCACAGCAAGATCTTTTTTGATCCACCTCCTAGAGTAATAGAAATAAAATAAATAAATAAATAAATAAAATTAAAAAGAAGACCCAATGCAGCCAAACATAAATAAATAAAATAATTTTAAAAATAAAAAAATAAATGTATTCAAAAGAAGTGTATACAAAGTGTATTTCAAAATGGCAGGAATATGGCTTAAAGAAATAATAACACTAAACAAGTTATAGTATTTAGGATGTGATATTCTTTTTTCTGACCCTAGAGTTCATAGTCTCCATTAAAGAAAGAGAGAGTGACTTCAGCTCTTCTGTGAGGACAGATCTGCCTGCATTTCCTCACTACTAACTCCCACTCTATCCTGTGTATCACTAAGGCTATCACTCGATCATATCACTCATCATAGTGTGCCCAGTTAATCAGTTTACTTATGTGTCTTCTCAGTAGACTGAGGGCACCTTGAGGATAGGGAACTTTTTTTCCATTTCTGAATTCCCTAGGATTTAGCTCAGAGACAAGTATTTTGTAGATATTCACTAAACATATACTGAAACACCCAGACCTATGGGAGACACCACAGGAAAAGGGATTTTGCCCTTCTGTCAGGCCAAAAGTGACACAGACAAACTATAAGATGATAGACTGATTGACTGGCTTAACCCGAATGATTAAGTGAACAATGGAACTCCTAGCAGATTAGTAGATGTCGACATGGAACACTTTATGAAAATATTAAATGCTTTTTGAGAGGTAACTTAGACTTGCTGCAGGTGTCTGGGCATAATTTTGAAGTGATATTCTATACTATTCCTAAGATAGTTTGTATTCATTGATGAATGTTGAAAATCTTATTAAGAGAGAAATCCAAAACTTAACCTACAAAATGCATTACAGGAATGTAAAAGTGAGGAGTTGGGGTGAAAATTAAATGGAGAGAAATAATCTCCCTTAAAGTACTTCAGAGAAAGGATTGGCATGATATAATGATGGACTACTCAAGAAACTTCACATTTACCATTATAATAGATGTTCCAAAAATGAGTCATCTTCTCAGGAGTGTGGTGACAGTGATATTACAGTCAGGGTTAGATTTATTGTGGTCAAACTGCCATTGGTTTTCTCTGATTATATAAGAATTACAGCCAACTTGGGCAGATGAAATTAAGATTTTGGAGACTGTGAACTCTGAATCTGACTGAAATCACCATACACATCTTAGGCCAGGATCTCATTTCAGCTAAATTCAAGTTCTAAGTCCAAGGCAGGTGAAAATCATAAGAAGTAAGATCCTGGAATACAATCCCGAGTAAAGGTCAAGGAATCAGTTCCCAGACTTCACCTAACACAGGGTGAAGTTTTATCAATCCAAAAAAAAAAAAACAAAAACAAAAAACACTACTATTTGTTTTCTATTTTTGATAATTAAATTTTCCTGTAAATTATATTAAAATGTGAGTGTTGTGTTACTGCTCTGTACCAGCATGTACTGGAATTTTATTATAAACTGTAGGTGAGGACGTGCAGGCAGCCTGGCTGGCATAATAGAAACATTTATTTATACACTATCTACCATATGTCAGCCATCATGCTTCATTTTTGTACGTGTTATTTTATTCAAACAAATATGCACCTTACAGATGGATTACAGAGAGATGAAGAAACTTGCCTAAGGTCACAAACGTAGAAATCAGCAAAGCCAGCATTGGAAGTCAGATTTCTTCAAATCCAAAGTACGATGATGTTCCTTCCACTACACCTCACTGCTCCTCTAAAACACACCTTTCAACAGGCTATCATATGCCAGAGATGTTCTCATGTTATTTTATTGATGTAACCAACTTCCATCAGTTTCTTATTAGTAACTCATTTTTGTAGATGGAAAAAGAGAAATGCAGAGAGAAGAAATTCCTCTTCTAAAGTTATATCACTGTTAAAAAGTAAAATAGTTTTAGATACAGATCTGTCTGACTCCAAGTAGTGGAGTTTTAAATTGCCTTTAGCACTATGCTGAACAAATTCACTAATACAGGAAGAACAATTTACTTAAAGCCTCATTCTTATTAAACCTGAGGCTATAGGACTTGGGCAAGTCCTTTGTTCTCTTTGAGTCTGTATTTCCCCCCCTCCCTTACTATCTAATTAGGCTGCTGTTATGACCATGTTAAAGAAAATATAAATCATTGGATTAGAAAAGCATGTATGAGACTGTATAAAGAGTTACTCAATTTTATCCCAACATTTAATGGTTTAAGACATAATTATTTTATTATCACTGAAGACTTAATCTGTTTAGTATTACTTTGAAATGAGATTTTGATAAAATGTATTAAATTATTCTCTGTTTATGTTAATCTCCTTTATAAAATCCCTTTGTTCAAGTTTTACTAATATTTACTATTTAGAAGGGAACTCA
Source organism: Hyperoodon ampullatus (assembly GCF_949752795.1). Classification (NCBI taxonomy): domain Eukaryota; kingdom Metazoa; phylum Chordata; class Mammalia; order Artiodactyla; family Ziphiidae; genus Hyperoodon; species Hyperoodon ampullatus. Next base: position 43,018,828 of record NC_136920.1, on the reverse strand, counting down.
GTCTATAGAATGTCACAATTTTTCTTTAAGAAATAGAATTTTCTTAGTATGCCAAATAATTGAAAACAAGTTGATAAATTGAAGTCCAGCTTGGACTATTTTAATCAATTAGATATATTTACTTGGTATTATTCTTATCTGGAAATAAGTAACTTATCTTATTTTTAAAACATCATATAATTATACATAAGATTTACATTATTTTTGTTCCATATAAAACACTGAAATATATCTGTCTGGGAAAAATACTCCTGTGTTTCCCCTTTACTCACACACACAAAATGCTTCTGATGCCAGATATGTGGGACATTCTTCCCTCTACACCAAACAATTATTTGCAACACCAGCTGTGTATCTTACAATTCAATTCAATTCTAACACTAATCAGAGTCAGTGCAGACCCCACAGGTTAAGGGTTCAGTCTCATAATACTGCCCTCCCTTACTTCAGATAACAACTGAAATTAATAGGTCCCCAGGTTATCCACAACTTCTGTTTGACTCAGCTACAAAGAGGAGTTTCCCACGACCCCCTCCTTGGATTCTATCATTTGCTAGATATAGCTCATAGAATTCAGGCAAGCACTTACTTACATTTACCAGTTTATTATATAATAAAGGATAGAATAAAGCATACAGATAGACAGACAGATGAGGAGATACAGAGGGAGAGATATGGAAGGGTCCTGAGCACATTAACTCTTGTCCCTGTGGAGTTGGGTTGCACCTCTCTCTTGGCACATAGATATGTTCACCACCCAGGAAGCTCTCTGAATCCATACTTTAGTAATTTTTATGGAGGCAACATCACATAGGCATGATTGGTCAGTAACTCAATCTCCAGTCCCTCTTCCCTTCCCAGAGGATGGAAAATGTGGCTGAAAGTTCCAAGCTTCTAATCATGGCTTGGTCTTTCTGGTGACCAACTCCCATCCTGAAACTATCCAGAAGCCCACCCAGAGTCACTTCTTTAGAATAATAGACACTTCCATCACCCGGGAAATTCAAAGGGATTTAGGAACTCTGTGTCCAGAAACAATAACAAAGACCAAATATTGAAATAATAGATGCTCTTAGTGCTCCTGGCACTTAGGAAATTATTAGAGGTTTAGGAGATCTGTACCAGGAACTGGGAGCAGGTCTATATTTATATACATTTTTTCCTATTATTTCACAATGTTTTTTCTTTATATATGGTGCAAAACTAGGCTTCAAAACAATTCAGGCCAATAATTGCAAATTACATATCAGTGGCCCCTGAATTAATGAGGTTTAGGTGTCTCTATTTGACAAATAAAATGGTTGAGGTAATATTACAAAGAAGTAATAATCATTGTATTATTACTTCCTTTATGCCTAATAATTGCAACATATTTCTTACAAGATTTTTATGATTGTATAACACAGATGCAAGTATGTAATTAAAAAAAAGGAATGCTCTTTTTTTTTATCCTTCAAATAAGCCTAAAGAAAACTGCTGAGTGGGCAGTAAGTAGTATACCCACTTTTCTGACTGGTGGGTTGGAAGCTGGGGCCATGGATCTTCATTAAGGGAGCTGTCATGTCTCCCCACTCACAGTTGTTGCAAACATTCTCCTTCTGCCATGGGGCAGCCTCTCTCAGAAGACAGTGTGGTACCTTGTGAGATGCAATAAAATTAGGCTTCCAGTGTTTTCCCAATTCTCAATATAGATAATTTTCCAAAAAATGTTTTCCAGGAGGCCACAGCTACAGAGTTAACTTCTCCTGACCTCCACCAGAGCTAGTTTCAAATATATATATTCATAAGGTGATATTTCTTTGTCTATCATATTAAAAAATAATACACAGTTGTCATGAACAAACCAAAATTGTTTCCTTTCCCAGCTCCCAAAATACTAACACTGAACCTCGTAACCTCTCTGCTATTACTGGGTGAGCTTTTCTATTTATGCAGAGGTCTATGGAAAACCAAGTTTCCTAATAGTTCAAAGTGCCATTTTACTAATAAAAATAAAGGGTCTAAAGTAGTTTTCTCTACCTGTGTAGACAAGTTTATAATAGACATATTTTTAAATAAATATAATCCACTTATTAGAAAATTTGCTTTTCACAAATAATTTTCACAATCATCTCATTTGCTCTTTCCAAGAACCCTGTAAGAAAACAAGGCATGGATTATTACATTCATTTTACAGATAAGGAAACAGAGGTACAACAGAATAAAATAAGGAGTCAAGGTCTCAGGATCAGGAGGTGGTGAAGCCAGAACAAGAACAGTACAAAACTGCCTTTAAGGTTCTAGATTCAGATTAGTGTCCACCTATGTTAAAAAAACAAGCAAAGAAAGAAAACCACTCATACTTCTGGAATTGAGTGCTGTGGAAACAAGAAGAAAAAGAAAGAGGAAACAGAAAGGTGCCTATGAGAGGAGGCAGTATTATCTTAGACTAGGGAAATGTCAGGCCTTTATTCAGCTCTCTTGAGTGTCTGTTTGGATAGGTAAGCCTATCCGACAGCCTGGTTACTAGGGCAAAGATAATATTGCTTCAGGATCCATCCATGGTAGGAGGGACATGAGACTCCTGTACAGCAGGGAGATATGGGTTAAGGAATTAAGGGCTGTGTGAAGGATGAGTCTGACGTCTATACTTATGATATATTCTAAGCCATGTGATCTCCCCAAAATCCTGCATTAATGAATGTAAATGAAGAGAATTGAGGAGAAATGGGCTGACACAGTTATTCAGGGCTACCTAAATTATTGGTGATAAGACTGCAATAACATTTTTAAATTTGGAGGCTGGGATTGATCCTTTATAATAATATATGGGAAGCCATGAAACTTCTTAGAAAAATGTACAAATGCATTTTAACAAACACTATTTCCTAGATTTCTGGTATGTTTATAGATTTCCTTATGTCAACTTAAAAATCTCCATGAAATCTATAAACCTGAAACTAAGAACAACTGACCTACAATCTGATAATCAATGCATTAAGCGAGGACTTCAGCACTAGAAGACAGACATTTAGGCAGTCTGATGTTAAAAACAATCAGCCAATTATTTTGATTTAATTAAAAAATCAGTTCATTCTATAAGGGAAAAGAAATCTACTGGTCATCAGGCAAAAACAAAACAAGAACAAAAGACAATCAAACATGTATTTAAATTTGTTCATTTCTAACAGTAATTTAATTTAATTTCTTTCTTTCTTCCTTTCTTTTTTCTTTCTTTCTTTCTTTATTTCTCTCTCTCTCTACCTCTCTCTTTCTTTCTTTCTTTCTTTCTTTCTCTCTCTCCCTCTTTTTCTTTCTTTCTTTCTTTCTTTCTTTCTTTCTTTCTTTCTTTCTTTCTTTCTTTCTTTCTTTCTTTCTTTTCTTTCTTTCCTTATCCCACGTGGCTTGATATATCTCCATTCCCAGACCAGGGATCGAATCCAGGCTCCTTGCAGTGGAAGCATGGAGTCCTAACCACCGGACCACCAGGGAATTCCCTATTTTAATCCCTTGTTCTCATAGTTGGTCAGTTGCTCAGAAATGAAAATAATACACACATATTTAACCCATTTTCTTCCCATATCATCAGTATACTCTGCATATTGTACTATCTAAGACTGAATCAAACACAGGACAGAGTACAGGAATACCGGGGATTCTGTGATGTCAAATGGTTCACAAGTAGGTCACCCAGGTTAAAGGTCCATCAGATTCCTCTCTTTGCCCTCACAACTGAAATTCTCCCCATAATCAAACTCTTTGCATCTAAAGCAGTAGCAACTGCTCCAGTGTGTACCAATAAGTGTAAACCAACCACATCTTGGCTCCAAGATCCCCTAAAGGTGGGCACTCTTAGGATCCTTCCTATGTTGATTGCTTCGACATGGCTGCAGGATATAACAGAATATGTCTTTGAAATTTGCATTTCTCTAATTAGTGAATTTGCACATTTGCTACCTCCACAGCAACCAGATGCCACTTGTGTCTCCTGCATGTATGACACCTCAAAACACCACAGAGGCTTCTCTCTGAATCCTCAATTAAAGTGCAAGATTACATCTTTGTTAGCCAGTCGGAAAAATATATACCTCTACTTATTTTGCTTTCCCTTACATAAACTTAGAATTGACCAATTTCTAAAGTGTGAAAGAAGAAAATATTAGAACTACTATTTCCTGATTCCTCCAGCCCAGGATGGGTGGAAGGACAGAGTCCAAAGTGCTCTGCTTATGATATATTCAATTAAAGAGAGAAATTAATGTAACCAGGAATAGCTTAAAATGAATTGTCACTAGAGACAATGTAGGTATTGCTGAAAAGTGTGATAAATACAAAGCATATGTTTTACCTAAAGCAGTATCATTTTGGCTCACTCTGATTTCTCCCCAAAAGGCAAGGAAATGTGATTATTCCACAAAAAAAGTGAAAACTATCAAGAGATAGCACCTATGTAGACCGTGACAAAGTGGTGGTGATATGTTCCTCATCCTTAATTCTCTTGGACTACAGCAAGTCATTCAAATAAAGATATGAGGTTCCTCTAAATAGTGCATGTTCTGCTGGATTCCATTTTATGCAGCTGAGTATTTGCCAATGGATACAAATGAGAAAGCATTGGGGAAAAAGTCCAATGGCTATGAAATTAAATCCAAATAAAGGAAACTATCATATGAAAACATTATCCCCTTTCCCCCAACTATGAACAACCAGTGACACCATGAATATTTACAGTGGCAAAGACCTAAGACATTATTTTGTACCTTATCTATGATAGTTCTCACATTATGGAGACAGAGTTTGAAAGAAGTGAAGTGACTTGGAAGAAGAAAAAAAAAACACTGTATAAGAAACAAACCTGACTTAAGCATCACCTAGCCTTTACTCAGCAAGTGTGAAATGTTTCTCACATATTAAGTATTATGCTAGATGCTGATGATGTAGAAAAAAATAGAATTTTTCCTTAAAGAGTCAGTCTAAAGGAGGAGCTAAACTTGTAAAAAAAATCAACAAAAGCTTATGAGAGTCACACTGTTAATTTCCAATTTCTGATCCATTAAACAGACCAGAAAATTGAGGTTTTGAGATGTCACACAGATATTGAGTGGAACACTCAAATCTGGCTGACTTCAGACTCCATGTTCCTAACCTGTTCTTTTTAAGTGTAAGAGTTTTCTGATAAACATGTTTGAGTGTATTGTGTGTGTGTGTGTGTGTGTGTGTGTGTGTGTGTGAGGTGGGCAGTGGTGGGAGGAGATTACATGCAGTATGTGTATTTTCATTGTTTTCCTAATCCTGCTCCAGCGAGCTGTCCAACAACCTCTATGAGAAAATAAATACCAGCGTTTACCCACAAACACTGACCTTTGACCAGAAACATTTTGCAGAGGCACAAATAAAATTGTATTAGTCAATACTCATTACCTTGAGCAGGATTGTATGTGTGTGTGTGTGACAAGTTTCTATTGATCCTACCTAGGCTACAAAGAGGCAGAGAACCCATCTGCCAAGAGCTTTCTAAAAACCTGCTCTGCTTCATCTCACCTAGATCCTCACCCTAAGAACTAGAAACTTGACAGGAAAAGACAAGCAGCCATTACCTGCAGGGCCTGTCTTGTTAATGATGTTGGCTCTGTTCCATTCTGTGATGGTCAGATCTATGCTGCAGTTTCAACTGATGTTGTAGAATGAATTCTGTTCGTGAGTAGAGAGATGTCATCTCTATGATCTCAGCAAGGCGGATAGACGGTAACAGGCTAAACAGAGGATGGGATCCATGACTGGATGGATGCTTACTAAGGATAGTATTCATCCCTATAGAATAGTCAAATTTATATTTTGTAGTCAGAAGAATAGGAGGAGACTCCAAGTTCAGCCAGAAGCTGAATTACATAGAAGAAGTAGTCAGACTGATGTGTTAACTGTCTATGATATTTTTCGCAGTAGGAAACCTGACTTCTTTTAGGAATGTTCCTTAGAATATCCTCCAGTATAATTTCACTTAATAGCAACAACTCTAATAATAATGAGAAATAATATATATTTTTAAATTTATAAACACTAAATTACAAAAATTATCCATTTCAAACTTCACAGTGTGTGGCTTCCCTTATTCCCATTTTGTAGATTGAAAAAGGCACCAAAACAATTATTAGCTCAGTGACTCAGAGCTAATTAGTGACAGACTGAATCAACTTTAGGTCATTCTGGCTCCAGAGCCATGTTTTTCTGTTATGCATTAGTTTCCCAGGTTGCCAGAACAAAGTATCACAAACGGTGTGGTTTAAAATAACAAAAATTTATTCTTTCAACGTTATAGAGGCTAAAAGTCAAGAAGTTGGCAGGGTTATGCTCTCTTTTATTTGTTCAGCAGTCTTCCTACTTCTTTTTCTAATCAATTCATCTATTTTTTCTTAATATGTGCTATATCTCTCAAATTGGCCTAATTTGCAAATTTCCCTTACTATTTACACCATTCTAAGAGAGTGTCAAACTGCTAATTAACTTGGATCTAATACAAATCTCATGACACCCACCCAGACACCTTAACAAGGTGGGCTTAGGGTGTCTGGGTATATATTTATCAATTCTTTTTGTTGTTAGTCTTTGATCAATTTGCTCTCTGGCATCTCTCTATGAACATGATTTGATTTTTAGAGAATAGGAGTGCATAAAATGTCTCTATTGATTCGTACATAAAAAGATAAATAGGCATCTTTTGAACATTTTAAAATTCCTTCCCTGTCTCCAGTCCACACAAATTATATTAGGTTTATTGCATTAGTGGATAATTTGGATTTTAATATCAATATTTTAGAACTATGGGATTAGATGGGAACTTAAGGTTACGTCTATATGTGACATCCAGACACAATAATTTCAGATTGGTCCTTGTTAGGGAATGACACTTATCCTAATCCTTTATTCCCCATTTTTTTTTCTTAAAGGGGAAAGAATGGCTTATCCATGCCTAGAAGGGAACAACATCAGGAAGACCTCCATCCCACTCTCCACCCCCATCTCTGACTTATTTCAACTGGTTAAATCAGTAGCTGGTGAGAGTGGTGAAGGTTTGGTTAATTAGGACTGTAAACATATGGTGTCAAGGGATAGAAAATTTGGATAAATAGAAATCGACACTAAACAGGGTACAAGATATCAGCCTTCTAACCTAAAGTGTAGGTTTCCTAATAAAGGAGAGTTGGAGAACACTGTAGTCCCTTCCTCATTGAACTGAATGACTCCAAAGCAGGGCAGCTATAGAAGTGCTGCTTCCCCACTGCTGTCTGTGTCTAGTACAAGGTAGACAGGGTGTATGGATGGCCATCTATTCTAAACAAGAAGAGGAAAATGAACTCAGTTGATCTGAATACAAATAGGTCCAAGACAGAAAGAGCAAGATCCAAAAAGCCAGGATATACTTTATCTCTGTTCTAATTTTATCAACAAGAAATATCATTCTTCCTTGGTAAAGAGGAGGGAATCAATGAGGGTAGAGAGACTGAGAGGTGTCTTCCAACACCTTTTCCTTCTCAGGGATGAAACAGGAACTCCTTACCTCCACCTGCTTCTTTGAAATAAAGTAGGTTAATCAGGAGGCCCTTTCCCTTCCTCAACAGCTGAACAGACTATTGGACAGGTACTGACCAATTGTATGGTCAATGGTATTTACCCCATTCCGGTGCCTAAAAGTCCAAGCAGCAGTTAACACCAGTAAACTAAGGAATTTTTCATGGTGCTTGCCTCTCTCTCTCTCTCTCTAATCCTTCAAAACCTTTCTATGCTCCAGTAATTTTATCAGATATCAAGATACTATTTCTCTTTATCTCGCTGTACTTTCTATCTCACTTTATTTTTAGTTTCTCTCCTTGACACTCTCTCAGCTTCACACCTTTTATCTAGAGGATGCATCTCAGTTAATCCTCACCCTAGGCCTGTGGGACTTCTTCAGCTCAAATCAAAGGTCTGAGATCCAGTTTATTCAAGAAAGAAAAATGAGAAAATGTGTTTCATCTAGATTCAGATCCAAATTAACCTAATGTTTATTTAGATATATCTATTTATCTATCTATCTATCTATCTATCTATCTATCACAGACATTACATTATCCTGACCTTACTTTGTTCAACAACCCTGTGAAAGGAAACTTTTACCTCAACAGCAGATTATAATAAGTAATAATTATTGAATGTTTCTCATATATCAATCATTCTAATTGTTTTACTTCTTATCACATTAATCTTTACAATAAATCTATCAGTCCAGTGCTATTCTAATCATTATTTTAGTGATGGGGAAACTGAAGCACAAAAGGTTAAGAACTCTCTCAATATTATAAGCTAGAAAGTGACAGAACTGGGATTTGAATCCAGGAAAGTTTATCAAGATGGGGAGGTTAAGGTTATGACAGTGGAATTACTTGACCAACTTCACAATTAACAAAGCCTGGTACCGGAATTCAAGCCCAAGACTGTTTTTCATCAAGATCTCTTTCCTAATATACCTTAGTGCATGATAAATCAGGAATAAGGAAAGAAAATTGGCATTTAGTAGTATAAATACCTGAATAACATATTAAAAAATAACCTTGACTGAATAGACAGAATTCGAGATTGTATTCATCATTCTCTCTTTTATTCGATAGAGAGCCCAGTCTATTGTTAAACCACAATGGCCTCATCAGTGGCTCCTGCAAACGCCCAGAAAGTTTAAGTTTTCAGTACACAAAGGCACTTGGTATTCACATCTTAAAAGTTTTCTACTAAATTTTAATATCTTGATTTAGATGGTGGAGGCACAACACTGGGAGATTTTCAACATATAAAGTTACTAGAAGGAAAAACCAGAAGGTCTACTACTCAGTTCAATTCACTGGCTGACGTAGACACCACAGAGGCCCACTGCTTACCTGATAAAGGCTGTGAACTGTGAAATTAACCTCATGATTTCCTAGGGTATTTAAAGGAGATTTCCCTCCAGCCCCTCAACAAACATAAATGCTCAGGTTTTCCTGCTGCATCTAGGAAAAAATCATCCTACCACTAGTAAGGGAATAGCAGTCAGAGAGCTCTTTAATCTTATAGTTCATGGTGCTTTGTGCCTCCCAAATACTCACCCACTCACTACTTCCAGAGTAGAGCCAGAGAGGAAAAAATGGAGCAAATTTATTGTGTGTCTCTCATTTGTATCTTCCATACTATGTCTTACATCAAAATCAGGAGTTGAGCAGCTGCATTTCTTAACTGTATTTTCTCAGTTAATTTATGCCAACGCCATGTAAGAACTATATAAAAGCCTTGCTAAGATCAAGCTATAAAATAAAATCTTACCTTTATTGCCCATTTGGTTTATCAGTGAGTCTGGTTTCATCAGTATTTATGGCAGAGGGAGTGAAGACAATTAGCCTCTGTCATCCATTCAATCACGCACACATTCATACCTTTAATCTTAAAACTACTACATAATTAGCAATTATTTTGAATGGTTCATCCTATGCACCATTCTGATCATAATACTCCACTGCTCATAATTTATTATTGGTTGCCCTATATTTAGGGAAGGAAGTCCCAAATCTTTTGCATGCATTCAAGAACCTCCATAATTTGGTGCCTAGATATGTTTCTGCCAAGAACTTTGCCCATCACCTTATCCCATTTTGAATTGCCTGTCTTTTCTAATCCCATGTCCAATGCAAGTTTCAGGACTTCACCTGTTCCCCATGGTTTCTTATAAGTAGTCATTATTTTTTTATACAGCAGGTTCTTATTAGTTATCTATTTTATGCATATTAGTGTATATATGTCAATTCCAATCTCCCAAAAGTAGTCATTCTTCATCTCAAGTTATTTGAGAACCTCCATCAGATGAAAGATCTTGGAAGACATTATATATTTCTTCTTCACTATTCCATTGCAGTTATAGTGTCATATCTCTAGTTTTGTGTGGTTTTGTTTCAAACAAACGGTTACTCATTGACCTAAATTGAATCTAAATGTGTAGCTGGGTATGGACATATAGAAGATGATTATTAGCTATTACTATTCATTGAATTGTAGAGGATGTAAAGAAAAATAAATCTCCTTTCCTTAAGTAAACCATCATCTACTTAGGGATAAGAGGGGTACATGGGAAACATAGAAGACTGAAAAACAATGCCAAATTGCCAGTGATGGAGAATTAAAGATGTGATACAGACATTATATTTTACACAGGGCTCAGAACATCATATGAAGAAGATGAGTTGGGGAAATGAAACTTACAGATGGAACTTGAGGCAAGCCTCAAAAGTTGAGTAAGATATGAAAGAGCAAAGACTGAGACAAGGGTGTCTCAGGTGGCTGGAAAATCCAGAGGACATGAATTGTCAACTAATTTTCAAAAAAGGAATGGGAAATGACCACTACCTGGAAGACTCAACATGACAGTAATACCATAGTTACCTCCCTCTCACTTTAGTCTGAAACTAGTCCATGATGACCATAAACATGATGCTCCATTGACTTTCATAAAATTCTGTCACTTCCTCTAATAATAATTTATTCCTAGCTTCTACACACTCTTATTAAAAAGTCTCCTTGTTCCCCCTTGTCAGAAGTCAGTTCTCATTACATCTGCATAGCAGTGGTAGGATATATGATATCATACCTCTGGCATCAGCTGATTGGAAAAATATTGGTGCCAAGTTAAGCCAACCTTCCTCTTTCCCATGGACACTTTAGGACTTTTTAACTGGGATTCCATGTAATGCTGGGTTAGGTATTACTATAGATCCACCAAAGGAGAGAAAGTAACTCTCCAGAAACAAGGAGAAAAATGAAGTAGGCATGCAAAGAGAAAGAGAGATGAGGAACCATGCAACCTCAGAAACACAGAGAAGGTAACGCTTCTCATATCTGATTCTAGGAATATAGGAGGCCCTTTATTCTCTTGGAATCTGTGATAAATCCCAAGTATGCATCACCTTTTGTTCCCCCATTTTAGTGCTTATTCCACCACACCAAAGCCTGTAACCCACACTTATCACCTTTTCATTAACCTTTAGCCCTCTCAATTTCCTCTCATTTCTCTCTTAGCCTTGCTTAAATTGTAAGGTCAATCATTTAAAAATGAATTCCTTGTTTATTTTCTCATCTCCTTACCTCTAACTTTGAAATACTCCTTTTTTTGAAACTTCCACCTTAGTTAAATCCAATTTTCCAGTTATTTGATGTCTAATACCATGCAGCTAAAAGTAGCTAAAAAAACCTCACAATCACATTATCTGAATATATTTTAATATACTGACCTCTGATTTCAAGTGAGCCTTTAATACTGCCCAAAAATCTTACTACCTTTCCCTGGAGTATTTACTTTCACAACTTTAATATGATGATTTCATACTTTCTGTCTCCTCAAACCTCCAGTCCTTATTCTCCTAGCCTCCATCCTCTCTCTCAGATAACATTTCTTCTACAACCTGAAAAAGAAAGAACAATTACAAAAGCACTTCCAGAAACTCCCACCTCCATATCTCACCCCGTGCACATGTTCTTTCTTCCTATCAACATAGATGTTGTGTCTGTAATCCTCTGCATAAAGAGTAGATTTCTTTTGTGTAATATATCCTATATACTTCCCTACTCAGTATCGCAACTTTAATGTCATAAAAAGCAGTTTCCTTTTACATTTCTCTTTATCTTATAATCCATATCCACTATATCAGCAATATCTGTCAGTTTACAAATCAAAATGTAAACAGAACGCCGCAGCTCACCATTTCCACTTCTCTGAATTGCCATCATTTCTTGCCTGGAATACTGCAGTAGCTTTCTAACTTGTCTCTTTGCTTGTACCTTTACCCTCTGAAGTTTATTCTCAGCCAACCTCAGGAATGATCATTTTAAATTTAAGTCACATATGACAATATTTGCCTTAAGTTCCTGCATTCGTTCTCCACTATGCATGTAGTAAAAGTTAATGCCTTTCTATTGACTATAAGGTCTTATGTGACCCAGTCCTTGTAACTTTTCTGGCCTCATTTTTTACCATTCTCCTCTTCGACTTCCTAGATGCCAACCACTCTAGTCCTCTTGTATTTCTGAAACATATTAGGCATTCATCTGTATCAAGCTCCTAGAATTCTCTTTAATCTCTGCCTGGGAATTGCCTTCTCCTAGATATACACCTGGATCACCCCTTCACATCCTACAAGTGTTTGGTCAAATGTGTTTTCTCAGAGACAACTTCCAGCCAGTGCTTCCTGTCAAAATACTTCCTGAATTTGCAGTAGGTTGACCAACCATCCTCATTTGCTTCAGACTATCCTGGGTTCAGCATTCAAAGTCTTACATCTCAGTAGCTCACTCAGTTCCAGGCAAACCAGGATAGTTGACCACCTTAATAGCAATCACTCTCATTCATCCATCACCTATACTTTCCTTGTTTTATTTTTCTCCATAGTACATTTTACCACCTATGTACCAAATAATTTATTTGTTATGTTTATATGCCTCCTCCTCTCATTATTTTTTTTCCACTGTAAACTCCAGAACAGTAAGGATTTTAGTATGTTTTGTTTCCTTTTGTAATTCTTACTACTTAGAATAGTGTTTATAGGAAGCAATCCTTAAATAATTGTTGAATGAATAAACCAATCATTTAATAAAAGAACAAATAGTTCTCACAATTCCCTGTGTTTGGTTAAGTTAGGCTAATTGGGTTTCTCTTCCTTGCAACTCAATGAACTGTAAGACTCTACCAACTTCCTCTTTGGGGACAGACTAAATTGGTTCTTACATCTGTGCTATTGATGACAAATTCCTCTGATCAGATTCCTGAATCAGCTTTGATTCAGTTCTCTATGGGGATAGTTACCATCACACAACAGAGATCACATGGCAAGGGGTACATGAGCTTTACTGAAACACATGGAAAAAAAGGTGGGCAGGGTGGTGGAGTTCTAGTCCAAGGTGGTGACATAGGAGACTGCTGAAATTACCTCCTCCTATGGATACACTGAATCTACAGCTCTACATGGGAACTTACAACTCCTAGCTTCACCCGGAGGAGTGAAGGGTTTGGACCCAATATTTACCACCTCAACTTTTAAGTCTTCCACTAGAGGTATGGGCCTCCAAAATACCCAGCTCTGAAAGCAAGAGGGACTTGCTTCCAAAAGACCCACCAGACTAGAGCAAACAAGCAGTTCTGAATGGGATCGCAAGGTTTGGCCATGTTTATCCCCTGTGGACAGAGACTGTTGCCTGCCATTTCAGTAAACAAAAGATGTATTCACCAGAAATCTATCAGCTACCGCAGCCACCCCCAGACAGTGTACCCTGAGGGGAATTCATGATGGAGAAAAACAGGATACGTTTCTGAGATATTTAAGATGCATGTCAAAGGAATAATTTCAATAATCTCAGACTCCTGCATCTTCTTATACATAGAAAAGCATTAAATTCATTAACTTAATTGTCTGGTTTTTTTTGTGATTAGCAGCATCTTTGTTTTTTAACATCTTTATTGGAGTATAATTGCTTTACAATGGTGTGTTAATTTTGGCTTTATAACAAAGTGAATCAGTTATACATATACATATGTTCCTATATCTCTTCCCTCTTGCGTTTCCCTCCCTCTCACCCTCCCTATCCCACCCCTCTAGGTGGTCACAAACCACCGAGCTGATCTCCCTGTGCTATGCGGCTGCTTCCCACTAGCTATCTATTTTACGTTTAGTAGTATATATATGTACATGTCACTCTCTCACTTTTATCACAGCTTACCCTTCCCCCTCCCCATATCCTCAAGTCCATTCTCTAGTAGGTCTGTGTCTTTATTCCTGTCTTACCCATAGGTTCTTCATGACTTTTTTTTTCTTAGATTTCCATGTATATGTGTTAGCATACACTATTTGTTTTTATCTTTCTGAATTACTTCACTCTGTATGACAGACTCTAGGTCCATCCACCTCAATACAAATAACTCAATTTCATTTCTTTTTTTGGCTCAGTAATATGGACACAGGTTGTTTCCATGTCCTGGCTATTGTAAATAGAGCTGCAGTGAACATTGTGGTGCATGATTCTTTTTGAATTATGGTTTTCTCACGGTGTATGCCCAGTAGTGTGATTGCTGTGTCGTACGGTAGTTCTATTTTTAGTTTATTGAGGAACCTCCATACTGTTCTCCATAGTGGCTGTATCAATTTACATTCCCACCAACAGGGCAAGAGTGTACCCTTTTCTTCACACCCTCTCCAGCATTTATTGTTTCTAGATTTTTTTGATGATGGCCATTCTGACTGGTGTGAGATGATATCTCATTGTAGTTTTGCTTTGCATTTCTCTAATGATTAATGATATTGAGCATTCTTTCATGTGTTTGATGGAAATCTATATATATTCTTTGGAGAAGTGTCTATTTAGGTCTTCTGCCCATTTTTGGATTGGGATGTTTGATTTTTTTTTTTTTTTTGATATTGAGCTGCATGAGCTTCTTGAAAATCTTGGAGATTAATCCTTTGTCAGTTGCTTCATTGGTAAATATTTTCTCCTATTCTGAGGGTTGTCTTTTGGTCTTGTTTATGGTGTCCTTTGCTGTGCAAAAGCTTTTAAGTTTCATTAAGTCACATTTGTTTATTTTTGTTTTTATTTCCATTTCTCTCGGAGGTGGGTCAAAAAGGATCTTGTTGTGATTTATGTCATAGAGTGTTCTGCCTATGTTTTCCTCTAAGGGTTTGATAGGGTCTGGACTTACATTTACTTCTTTAATCCATTTTGAGTTTATTTTTTGTGTATGGTGTTAGGGAGTGTTCTAATTTCATACATTTACATGTACTTGTCCAGTTTTCTGAGCACCGCTTATTAAAAAGGCTGTCTTTTCTCCACTGTATATTCTCACCTCCTTTAACAAAGATAAGATGACCATATCTGCGTGAGTTTATCTCTGGGCTTTCTATCCTGTTCCATTGATCTATATTTCTGGTTTTGTGCCAGTATCATACTGTCTTCACTACTGTAGCTTTGTAGTATAGTCTGAAGTCAGGGAGCCTGATATCTCCAGCTCCATTTTTTCGTTTTCAAGATTGCTTTGGCTATTCGGGGTCTTTTGTGTTTCCACACAAATTGTGAGATTTTTTGTTCTAGTTCTGTGAAAAATGCCATTGGTAGTTTGATAGGGATTACATTGAATCTGTAGATTGCTTTGGGTAGTAGAGTCATTTTCACAATGTTGATTCTTCCAATCCAAGAGCATGGTATATCTCTCCATCTATTTGTATCATCTTTAATTTCTTTCATCAGTGTCATAATTTTCTGCATACAGGTCTTTTGTCTCCTTAGGTAGGTTTATTCCTAGATATTTTATTCTTTTTGTTGCAATGGTAAATGGGAGTGTTTTCTTCATTTCATTTTCAGATTTTTCATCATTAGTGTATAGGAATGCCAGAGATTTCTGTGCATTAATTTTGTATCCTGCTACTTTACCAAATTCATTGATTAGCTCTAGTAGTTTTCTGGTAGCATCTTTAGAATTCTCTATGTTTAGTATCATGTCATCTGCAAATAGTGACAGCTTTACTTCTTCTTTTCTAATCTGGATTCCTTTCATTTCTTTTTTCTTCTCTGATTGCTGCGGCTAAAACTTCCAAAACTATGTTGAATAATAGTGGTGAGAGTGGGCAACCTTGTCTTTTTCCTGATCTTAGTGGAAATGGTTTCAGTTTTCACCATCGAGGATGATATTGACTGTGGGTTTGTCTTATATGGTCTTTATTATGTTGAGGAAATTTCCCTCTATGCCCACTTTCTGGAGAGTTTTTATCATAAATTGTTGTTGAATTTAGTCGACTGCTTTCTCTGCATATATTGAGATGATCATATGGTTTTTCTCCTTCAGTTTGTTAATATGGTGTATCATGTTGTTTGATTTGCATATATTGAAGAATCCTTGCATTCCTGGTATAAACTTCACTTGACTGTGGTGTACTATCCTTTCAATGTGCCGCTGGATTCTGTTTGGTAGTATTTTGTTGAGGATTTTTGCATCTATGTTCATCAGTGATATTGGCCTGTAGTTTTCTTTCTTTGTGACATCTTTGTCTGGTTTTGGTATCAGGGTGATGGTGGCCTCATAGTATGAGTTTGGGAGTGTTCCTCCCTCTGCTATATTTTGGAAGAGTTTGAGAAGGATAGGTTTTAACTCTTCTCTAAATGTTTGATAGAATTGGCCTGTGAAGCCATCTGGTCCTGGGCTTTTGTTTGATGGAAGATTTTTAATCACAGTTTCAATTTCAGTGCCTGTGATTTGTCTGTTTCTATTTTCTGTTTCTTCCTGGTTCAGTCTCAGCATGTTGTGCATTTCTAAGATTTTATCCATTTCTTCCAGGTTGCCCATTTTATTGGCATAGAGTTGCTTGTAGTAATCTCCATGATCCTTTGTGTTTCTGCAGTGTCAGTTGTAACTTCTCCTTTTTCATTTCTAATTCTATTGATTTGAGTCTTCTTCCTCTTTTTCTTGATGAGTCTCACTAATGGTTTATCAATTTTGTTTATCTTCTCAAAGAACCAGTATTAGTTTCATTGATCTTGTTATCATTTCCTTCACTTCTTTCTCATTTATTTCTGATCTGATCTTTATGATTTCTTTCCTTCTGCTAACTTTGGGGTTTTTTTGTTCTTCTTCCTCTAATTGCTTTAGGTACAAGTTTAGGTTGTTTATTTGAGATGTTTCCTGTTTCTTAAGGTAGGATTGTATTGCTATAAACTTGCCTCTTAGAACTGCTTTTGCTGCATACCATAGGTTTTGGGTCATCGTGTCTCCATTCTTATTTGTTTGTAGGTATTTTTTGATTTCCTCTTTGATTTCTGCAGTGATCACTTGGTAATTAAGTAGTGTATTGTTTAGCCTCCATGTGTTTCTATTTTTTACAGATCTTTTCCTATAATTGATACCTAGTCTCATAGCATTGTGGTCAGAAAAGATACTTGATATAGTTTCCATTTTTTAAAATTTACCAAGGCTTGATTTGTGACCCAAGATATGATCTGTCTTGGAGAATGTTCCATGAGCACTTGAGATGAATGTGTATTCTGTTGCTTTTGGATGGAATATCTTATTAATATCAATTAAGTCCATCTCATTTAATGTATCATTTAAAGCTTATGTCTCCTTATTTATTTTAATTTTGGATGATCTGTCCATTTGTGAAAGTGAGGTATTAAAATGCCCTACTATGTTTGTGTTACTGTCAATTTCCCCTTTTATGGCTCTTAGTATTTGCCTTTTGTATTTGGGTGCTGCTATGTTGGGTACATAAATATTTACAATTGTTATATCTTCTTCTTGCTTTGATCCCTTGATCATTTTGTAGTGTCCTTCTTTGTCTCTTGTAATAGTCTTTATTTAAAAGTCTATTTTGTCTGATATGAGAATTGCTACTCCAGCTTTCTTTTGATTTCCATTTGTATGGAATATCTTTTTCCATCCTCTCTCTTTCAGTCTGTATGTGTCACTAGGTCTGAAGTTGGTCTCTTGTATACAGCATATATATGGGTCTTGTTTTTGTATCCATTCAGCCAGTCTGTGTCTTTTGGTGGGAGCATTTAATCCATTTACATTTAAGGTAATTATTGATATGTATGTTCCTATTCCCATTTTCTTATTTGTTTTGGTTTGTTATTGTAGGTCTTTTCTTTCTCTTGTGTTTCTTGCTTAGAGAGGTTCCTTAAGCATTTGTTGTAAAGCTGGCTTGTTGGTGCTGAACTCTCTCAGCTTTTGCTTGTCTGTAAAGGTTTTAATTTCTCCATCAAATCTGAATGAGATCCTTGCTGAGTAGAGTAATCTTGGTTGTAGGTTTTTCTCCCTCATCACTTTAAATATATCCTGGCACTCCCTTCTGGCTTGCATAGTTTCTGCTGAAATGTCAGCTGTTAACGTTTTGGGGATTCCCTTGTGTGTTATTTGTTGTTTTTCCCTTGCTTCTTTTAATTTGTTTTCTTTGTATTTAATTTTTGATAGTTTGATTAATATGTGTTTTGGCATGTTTCTCCTTGGATTTATCCTGTATAGGACTCTCTGTGCTTCCTGGACTTGATTAACTGTTTCCTTTCCCATATTAGGGAATTTTTCTTCTATAATATCTTCAAATATTTTCTCAGTCTCTTTCTGTTTCTCTTCTTCTTCTGTGAGCTCTATAATTCTAATGTTGATGTGTTTAATGTTTTCCCAGAGGTCTCTGAGACTGTCCAGAGTTCTTTTCATTATTTGTTTTTTATTCTGCTCTGCAGTTGTTATTTCCACTATTTTATCTTCTAGGTCACTTATCCGTTCTTCTGCTTCAGTTATTATGTTATTGTTCCCTTCTAGAGTATTTTTAATTTCATTTATTGTGTTGTTTATCATTGCTTGTTTCCTCTTTTTTTCTTCTTGGTCCTTGTTAAATGTTTCTTGCATTTTCTCTATTCTATTTCAAAAATTTTGGATCATCTTTACTATCATTATTCTGAATTCTTTTTTCAGGTAGACTGCCTATTTCCTCTTCATTTGTTAGGTCTGGTGATTTTTACCTTGCTCCTTCATCTGCTGTGTGGTTTTCTGCCTTCTCATTTTGCTTATCTTATTGTGTTTGGGGTCTCCTTTATGCAGGCTGCAGGTTCATAGTCCCCATTGTTTTTGGTGTCTGTCTCCAGTGGCTAAGGTTGTTTCAGTGGGTTGTGTAGACTTCTTGGTGGAGGGGACTAGTGCCTGTGTTCTGGTCGATGAGGCTGGATCTTGCATTTCTGGTGGGCAGGTCAGCGTCTGGTGGTGTGTTTTGGGGTGTCTTACAATGGGGTGGCCATTTTAATGTTGTGGCCAGTATTTGGGGTGGCCTTATAATAATTTTAGGCAGCCTCTCTGCTTATGCGTGGGGTTGTATTCCTGTCTTGCTAGTTGTTTGGCATAGGGTGTCCAGCACTGTAGCTTGCTGTTCATTGAGTGACGCTAAGTCTTGATGTTGAGATGGATATCTGTGGGAAATTTTCACTGTTTGATATTTCGTGGAGTTGGGAGGTCACTTGTGAACCAGTGTCCTGAAGTTGGCTCTCCCACTTCAGAGGCACAGCACTGCCTCCTGCCTGGAGCACCAAGAGCCTTTCATCCACACAGCTCAGACTGCAGATGAGGTAGCCAGTCCTGTTTAAACCATGGGTACAGTGGACACCAATAACTCTGTCATTTTCTTTATTTTCTTTCAAAAACCCATTAAAAGCACATTGGAATTTAAAAATAGTGTCATCATCTGGCACCTGATGCCCAATTGTACAAAATTTTAAATAAGGAATAGTTTCTGGTAAGTCCTCGGGCTTGTAATAGTGGCAAGTATATGTTAAGTCAATAATCAGTCCAAGTTCTTCATTCTGTTCTTGGATTTTGTTAAAAAACCTCCAAGGGGAAAAACCATTCTTCTGGAGCAAGATTCTTTTCAAAACTCTTTTTTAAAAGGAACTTTGAAAGCAATGAAATGAGTTCCAGGCATCCACTGTCCAGGTGGGAGATAGTCTTTCCACCTTTCCGGGATGTGCTTTCCGGCTTTCCTCATGGCCAATAAACGTCCGGAAAAGCTTGCAGTATCTTTTGATGTTCAACTACATGGTATATTTTTGTTTGTTCATTCGTTTTGTTTTGTTTTATTGTTTGTTTTGCAAAACTCCTGTATATCCTGGTTCTTTCCTTACCTGTTTCTGAGCAGTTCTTCAGAGCTATCAGAGTCTGTATCACAACCTGTAGTCCTCAGTAAGACCACCAAATAAATCATAATTCTCAACTTTTAGGTTGTGCAGATTTTTTTTCAGTTGACATCCCCACGGCTCTAAGCAGAGGCAGCAGACAGAAATGCCCAGCTCTCAATCTTCCCTGAAAGAGGTAGATTTACATATCTTTAGCCTCCACTTGAGGGTCATGCTTCTAACTGAAGACACATCTAGGAACATACTGCAGTCTTTTCCAGAGACTTAGAACGCCTGCAGGCGCTATCTCTGCATTTTTATCTGGCCAGCTCCAGGGTGCATATATCTGACACACTGGCTGTTGCAGCTCCCACCCAGAGGACACGCCATTGATCACCTGCTGCTGGTGGCTAGTGGGGTTTCAGATCTAAGTCCCACATGATTATAGAAAACAAATGAATACTTCTTATCTAGCTCTCCTTCCAGTTCTCAGTGCAGAGGGAGCAGAAAGAAATGCCTATCTCCCAGTCTTTCCCTTAAAAAGGCCTATTTGCATACGTTAACAGGTGCTGTCTGAGGGTTGGCTTCTAATTAAACACACATCTCGGGACAGACTTCAGTCTATCCTGGACACCAAGGAGGCTGGCTGTCACCATATCCAAATTTCCCTCTTGCCCATTCTAAGTCACAAGTGTCTACCTAGAAAAAGTTTATACACACATCTGGTGCCCCTGCTTTTTCAGCTGCTAGCCAGAAGATGCACCACTTGATCACCTGACTCTGTTGGCCAGGGGGCTTACATTCATAGGTCCCACAGGATTGTAGCAAAAAAATGAAACTGTTATGTGACTATTCCCCCAGGGCTCAGCACAGAGAGAGAAGATAGAGACACCCAGATCCTAGTATTTCCCTGAAAGAGGTCTGCTTTAAAAGCTCCTCTCTGAAGAGGAAGCTTCCAATCAACCAGCATGTAGGTGCTGACTGATATCTTCTTTTTGGGATACTGAGTGGTCTTGGCTCGCCCTCAACTACTAGGAACCACTAAACGTAAAAGGTTGTCATGGAATCACAAAGATTTAACAGACAACCAAGAGATAGGGACAGGCTGGCTGACCTTAATGAAATGGAGATGAGTGATTTACCTGATGAAGAGTTCAAAATAATGGTCATAAAGATGCTTACCACAGTTAGGAGAACAATTTATGAACAAAGTGAGAATTTCAACAAAAAGTGATCCAGCAAATTCACTTCTGGGTATACACATGATGGAAATGAATTTACTATCTTGAATAGATATCTGCACTCTTATGTTCATTCCAGCATTGTTTACAATGACCAAGACATGAAAACCATGTAAGTATCCGTTGATGGATCAATTGATAAAAAAGTATCTCCCTCCATATATATATATATATATATTTCTGCTATTAAAAAACAAAGGAAAGCCTGACAAATGCAAGGACATGGATGGGCTTTGAGTGTGTTATGCTAAGTGAAATAAATCAGACAGTGAAAGACAAATGCTATAACATCTTATTTATACATGGAAACTTTAAAAAAAAAAAACTTCATAGATACAGAGAACAGATTGGTGATTGCCAAAAGTGGGGGGGGAGGGGTGTAGGCAAAATGGTTGAAAGTGATCAAAGGCTACAAACATCCAGCTATGAGTTAAATAAGTCCTGGAGCTATAATGTAGAGCATGGTGACTATAGTTAACAATGCTCTAGATTATATTTGAAAGTTGCTAAGAATGTAGATCTTAAAAGTGCTCATCATAAGAAAAAAAAGCTGTAAGTATGTGTGGTGATGAATAAACTTATTGTGGTTGTCATTTTACAACATGTACATAATCGACGTATCTGGGAGATACTGTGGGTTCCATTCCAGACCACCATAATCAAGCAAGTATTGTAATAAAGCAAATTACACAAGTCTTTTGGTTTCTCAGTGCATATAAAAGTTATGTTTACACTATACTGTAGTCTATTATGTGCACAATAGCATTAGGTCTAAATAAACAATGTGCATAATTTAATTTAAAAATAATTTATTGTTAAGAAATGCTAACCATCATCTGAGCCTTTAACAAGTCATAATAGTAATGTCCATGTCAATGATCACTGATCACGCTAAGAAATATAATAATATTGAAAAAGTTTGAAATGTTGTGAGGATTACCAAAATGTGACACAGAGACACTAAGTGAGCAAATGTTGTTGGAAAAATGATGCCAATAGACTTGCTCGATGCAGGGTTGCCACAAATCTTCAATTTGTAAAAAACATAACATCTGAAAATAGAAATAGGGCAAAGCATAATAAAATGAGGTATGCCTATATATCAAATCATTATGTTGTATACCTAAAACTAATAAAATGTTATATGTCAATTATATTTCAATAAAATTGGAGGATAAAATGTGGGGACTGAATTGTGTCCTCTCCAAATTACTATATTGAAGCCTTAACTGCCAGTATCTCAAAATGCAGCCATATTTAGAAATAGTGCCTATAAAGAAGTAATTAATGTCAAATGAGGTATCATGGGTGGGCCCTAATCCAATATGACTGGTGTCTTTTAAGAGGAGATTAGGACACAGACACTCACAGATGGAAGATCATGTGTAGACATTAGAAGAAAATGGATCGAAAAGCAGAGAGAGGACTTAGTAGAAACCAACCTGGTCAACACATTGATCTTGAACTTCTAGCCTCCAGAAATGTGAGAAAATAAATTTCTGTTGTTCAACCTGCCCACTACCTGGTGCTTTGTTATGGCAACACTAGCAAGCTAATACAGGGACTTAATTAGGAACAGTGGCCTGGAAGAGATTTAGATATACAGGTTCTAATAATAGAAAAATCAAAGGCTAAATCCTAAATCCTATTAGTGACATTTCCCACTTTGATACACAGAAGCCCCCCAAAACGGTCTGTCTGAATATAAATGCTCAAAGCATAGTTTGCCTAGTAGGACAAGAGATTTGACATCTGGAGAATTGGTTCAAGTCCTGGTTCTGTTTTCTCACTTCATGATTTTTGAGAGCCAATAATCTATTCTGAGCATCATTTCTTTTTATCCAATTAAATGTTAATAGTGAGATAACAGTACCAATTTTCAGAATTGTTGAGAATATCAGATCTTATGCTCAAAAGAAAAGGACTTAATATTAGCATTGTAATTAATAATGACTACAATAATAATAAGTTTGTGTTCATTAATATTATTTATGAATTATGAATACTATTTTTATTATTAATTTAAATATCATTTAAAATAAACTTCTATGGCAATGTTTGATTAATAACAGCACTGATGTTTTAATGAACAGTTGTTATTGTTTGGATGCATCTAAATTAGTTGTATTCAGATATTATCTCCAGCTCCTTACCCATTAATGATAGGAGAATGATTTAAATGTTTTATTTATACACCTAGTAAATTAACTGACCTGTAAGTCTGCAGCAATTTGAATTTTGAGAATACAAACTCAACTTCAGAGAGTTCTAATAGGCCTATCTAGCCAGTTCCATTATAACTTGATGAAGGTCAATCAATTTGATGGTTGTAGGTTTAAACTTCTTTAATGGACTTAAACATACATTCTACCTTCCCCCCAAGTTTTTATATGGTTGTCCAGGTGCTGTGGTACTTAATCTACAGATATAAAAGCAGAAGACTCAAGAACAGAAAGGTTTAGTTATTTGTGTACCATAGTCCCACTGTTAGAATCGAAATCCCAGTTTTGTTCCCTTGCCAATAAAATAATTCTAAAAACTGTCTGCTTTCCTTTAAACTGTCTCTATATTTTTCTACTGACATTTTATTACATCATTTCCTTTTTTATTTATCTCATCTTTCTTATAATACCCTAATAGATTCCAATATCTCTTCCTATTTCTAAATTCATACTAAGAGGATAAGAAGGAAAGGGCTTTAATAAAACACAAGGAAACAGAAGTGCAGAGAGTCCAGAGAAGATAAATTAATAACCTAGAACGTGCCAGATACTAAGTTATGCTCTTTATGCACTGTGACATCCATACTTCCAAAGAACTACTGGATACATGTCTCTTTCCTCTACTTGCCCCACTCCCCACTTCCAGAAAGTAAGTTTCACAGACGTTAAAAAGTAGTAAGAGTTAGAACGGGGATTTCAATCAGGTCAAGGTGATTCCTGAGTCTATATTCTCTCTACACATAAAGCTGTCCCTCAAGTAAAATGTCACTGTGTTGCATCTACCCTAGTTTCTTGCATGCTCCCTTTGGCAGCATGGACCCCATAGGAACACCTTACTAAGATTTTAAGTCTTTCCAACTCATCAGTTCTCTCAGAAGAGATCAGTTTTTCTGAGCTCTTTGGTGCTCCCTTCTTTCTAATCTCCCCTGCTGAGGTCTCTGAAGTTAGTCTCACACATCTGTGTTTCCACTAGTAAACCTCTTATCTCTTTTGATCTGTAGCATCAGATCCTCAGGGCAAGCTTTGAGGATCCATTCAACTATTCCCCACACACTATAAAATAATCATTTATACCAGTTTCTTTCTTTTCTTCTTATCTTTAACCAACTCATTATTTTTAATTAAAAAAAAAAACTCAGAACCTTGAGTTACCTAATCATCTCAGTTATCTCTACATTCCAGTAGTTAATCCTTGAAGTAAAACCATCAATATTCACTTGAGCCCACATAAATCACTAGTTTGCAAAATATGGGGAAATATGAGGATCTATTTTTAACTTTTTTTTTTCCTTTTCGGCCATGGGTTTCCATCATTGCCAAGATATTTTAAGTTGCTTTATATAATACTTTTACCCTAAATACATCCTATTATCTTCTTCACTCATCATACCCAACAGAGGTTTGTTGTTTCTTTTTCTTTTTTTAAAGTGCAAAATAAGGAAAAATACAACTGTCTAAAAACAATGACGTTTTGATTCTAGAGAGAAATTCACTTAGTGCATTCCAGTTTCAAAGGTATGTTAAGCAACCTCTTGGCCTAAAGGAACTCAATGTCTGGTGTGGAAGACTAGTCACTACAGCAGAATATGGGGAGAAAAGAAAATAAGTATCATAAGCAATTTGCCATAGGAACACATCAGAGAAATGAATAACTCAGCTCGATCATTTATAAGAGACTTCATAGAAATGATGCTTTAGTATCATCATGAAAGATAAATAAGAAGCAGAAAGGGAGTCAGAAAGTAAGTCATAAAAAGCTGACAAATTCATTTGGCCTCTGACACAAGAGCTCTGTTGGGTGAGGAAAGGACTAGGTTTGGGTTCAGTAAACCTGAGATAGAATCTCACCTCCATTAATTGCTGTGCGACCTGTGAGAACTTTCACAAATTACTTACTCTCTAAGACATGATTTCCTCATTTTAAAAAGAGTAATAATCATTTCTACTTCATTGAGTTAATTTGAGGATTAATCATGAAATATATACTAAATTCTCAATGTATAGTGATATTCATTCAAAGTTAGAGTCTTTTCCTGGCAACAAATACAGTGAACAACTTCTCTGAAATAAAAGGGAAGACACCAGAAGTAAGAAATCATTCACTCTGAGTCTTTAATTGACTCATTCATACTGCAGTGTGATGGGTAGAGCAAGAATTTGGGAGTGACTATAAGACTGGAAATCTGGGCTCTCATTTGTTTGCTGAGTGACTCTGGGCAAGTTATTCATCCTCTCTACATCCTCAGTTTCTCATCTATAAAGAGGCAACCGCAATAGAATTGTCATCAGTATTATTATTATTGTGAGAGACTGCATATATGTAAAAGTCAAAAGCAAAGAAATCCTTTCTATCTGTAAATATTCTCTAGCTATCTTTTCACCACTTTACTTCATTTTACCTGTTGTGTGGTTGCAGGAATCAAACCTTCTTTAGTTCTTCTCCCAGCCTTGCTTAACACATTTAGATACACTCCAAGTAAAGGCTTGTTTGGCCCACCACCTTCAAGTTTCACCCGCGTACTATTTATGTTTGATCCACCTGTCAATTTGAACTAACAATAGATTTAGCACATATGCTACAATTAGATTGAGATATAATCAGCAGGGCAAGGACTCTGTACACATTTGTTGGGTTCTATAAATCAATATGCTAGTTCAGTATCCCAGATAAAAAGACTATACTTGGTTTTCTCAGGACAAAATAAAAATATGGTCAGATGTAGTTTTTATTTGAATTTTCTCCTAGACTTCATCAATTGTTGCTTGGTCAAATTTGCTCAAAGCATGCCTGACTGTAAAAATAATACTCCACTAATTGATTATTTAGACAAGTGCAAGTCTTCCCTTAAGCCAAATTTTCCAATTATAGTATGGGAATAATGATACCATGAGGTCTTCAAGGCAGGGGTTATGTCATATATTTATGCTACCAAAACTAACAGATAGATGAACATAAGTATCACATAAAGAGGTAAAATAACATCTGTTGAATTAATTATATACATCTTGAGATTGCCCTGAGGAATGACTCATAAAAATAATATTATCTAACATTAATTAAAAGTGTACAAAATGCTAGATATTATGTTAAGTACTTTACCTCTATTATGTCCAATCATTAATTTTTTGAGGTAGGTACTATTATTTTCATCATTTTATAGACTAAAAAACAGTTTTATAGTCTAGTGGCTTGTCCAAGATCAAATAGCAAGTGCCAGAGTCAAGACCCAAACCAAAAATCTGACAGGAAAGAAACAAATTTTCATCACAATGCTAGATGGGAAATGAAATAATAGAATTAAGTTATTAATGCCCAAATTTAGAGCTCCATCCCATTAAGAGCTCCTCCCTTGAATTTCAGATTCACATAATTAGTCATACATCATTTCCACTTGCATATCTAAAAAGCATCTCAAAATAGTATGTGTCAAAATCAACATTCGCTATTCCACACATCCATACCAACTCTCCCTTCGGTGTATGGCAGTCCACTCCCACCATGTTCAGGCACAAAATGTGCATTTGTTATTTTCCTCTCTCAGTCCATGACCAAGTTATCAGTATCCCCAAATGGCTACATCTTCAAAATTTTTCCTAATTTGACTACTTCTCATCACCTCCATGACTGTTACCCTACTCCAACTTTCACTTTTACCCAGCAACTTTCACATGACCTACTGCGATAGTCTTCTGACTGTCCTTGACCCCTTCTGCCCTTGACCCCTACCTTACAATATATTATCCTATCAAATTAGAAACTGACAATATATTATCCTATCAAATTAGAAACTGATCCTATCAAATTAGAAACTAACACCATCACTAAATCCATACTAATGGAATAACATGAAGCAGTAAAAGCGAGTAAAAATAATTTCATATACATTGAAAACAAGTAATCTCTAAGATATACTGTTAAGTGAGAAAGGAAAATTACAGAATATAATATAGTATTAAAAAAAGATGCCATGAATATGTATATGTGTTTCCTTATATCGGCAAAAGTAAACCCTGAGAGTATAAACAAGCAAAGAAAATATTATCCAAAGGAATAGGAGTGATCAGCAATGGAAAAAATTCCTCTCAGTATACCTTGTTATATAGTTTTGATTTCAGACAAATCTAATGGTAGCATGATTTCAAAAATAAAATTAAACTGAGACATAAAAAAGCAATCCTTAAAAGTAAGAGCAAATAAATGAATGAACCTAACCGTATATCAAGTTGGTGACATAACTACCTAAAAATAATTTTTCTAGTGACTTCAAAACACAATATTTTGACTACGTAGGAAAAATTGAATATATCCAAAGGACAAATAGAGCTGGGAAGAAATCTTAAGCTTTGCTCAGTAGTCTTATTTTGAGTAGTAATATGTTAGCACTTCTGTTTTGAAGCTATTTCATACATTATAGAATAAAAAAAAATCATTATTTAATGTCATTTGGAGCCAGTATTTCCCTGTTAAGAGAAAAGAGGTATAAGTATAGAATAAATAAATTTTAACTATTTTACATTTCATTTAGATATACAAGTATGAATTCTGATATTTTCCCTAAAATACTGTTTCCTTGTTCCAGCCATTGAAAATACCAAGAAACAATAATGAAACCAGAGCAATGAATACATCTACTGTTCTGATAGTAGTCTCCATCATTCCTCACTAAAAGAAGTCAGTTTTTTGGTAGGATTGGCTAATTTCAGGATGAGACAGAAAAATAGATGAGAAAGTGCATTTTACTGTACCACAAAACAAACTTTCAAAAAAGAATGAGGTTGTGTCAAAAGGACAAGAGTACAGATCCTAACTAAAGGGTTTCTTATTGGACAAAACAGAGAAGTTGAGCATCAAAAACAATAATTATTATAATAGATTGAAGCATACTGAGTATATAAAAATAATTCATATTGATATTCCAAAGAGAGAAAGATACAGATAGAGAGGTAATAGACATTGCTGGTAAGTAGGAAACAAAATCCTTTCTTTGAAAATGACCATTCAAATAAAAGACTTCAACATATATATCACCTTTCCTGGGCAAACTGTATTTAAAGGGAACAATAGCACTTGGTATTTAGAGAAAATTATTTTATACATAATACCAGCTGATAAATATGGGAAGACTGACAGAATTAGAAAATTGTCATTTAGTAAACCCTAATGAAATAATTGATTCAGGCAAAAATCATCAATCGTTGATAAGATAAAATGTTGATGGAAAATTTTACAATGAAAGGATAAGGCAGTCATGAACTCAAAACACAGACTAATCATAGTCTAACTAATAGTGGGGCAGCCTGACACTGTACCTCGTGCTGTGGCATAATCTGAAGTACACAGCCTCAATCTTTGGGAAAAAAAAATCCAATCAAGAATTCTCAGCTAACCTCCAGTTTATAATTTTTTTCAATTATTTTTAAAAATTTAAAAGATAGAGAAAAAGGAGAAACATGTGACACCACAATAAAGCAAACAGAAAAATTCTTCCTATGAAACAATTTACAGTAAAAGTGACCACATGTATTCAAAAAATCAATGGGCATGGTGAAAATATACTGGTGGTGGGAAAGAGAAGCACTGCTTCCAATTAAAGGAGATTTAAGAGAAATAGTAATCAAATACAATGTGTATAATCAGTTTGAGGTCTTAGTCCAATATGGTAGTCATATAATATAAATTTCAGGGCTTCCCTGGTGGCACAGTGGTTGAAAGTCCACCTGCCAATGCAGGGGACATGGGTTCGTGCCCCAGTCTGGGAAGATCCCACATGCCGCGGAGCAGCTGGGCCCGTGAGCCATGACCGCTGGGCCTGTGCATCCGGAGCCTGTGCTCCACAATGGGAGAGGCCACAACAGTGAGAGGCCCGCATACTGGAAAAAAAAATTGGGATCTTTAATCCATTTTGAGTTTATTTTTGTGCATGGTGTCATGGAGTGTTATAATTTCATTCTTTTACATGTAGCTGTCTAGCTTTCCTAGCACCACTTATTGAAGAAGCTGTCTTTTCTCCATTGTATATTCTTGCCTCCTTTATCAAAAATAAAGTGACCATATGTGCCTGGGTTTATCTCTACTTTCTATCCTGTTCCATTGATATATATTTCTGTTTTGGTGACAGTACCATACAGTCTTCATTACTGTAGATTTGTAGTATAGTCTGAAGTCGGGGAGCCTGATTCCTCCAGCTCAGTTTTTCTTTCTCAAGATTGCTTTGGCTATTCAGGGTCTGTTTTGTTTCCATGAAATTGTGAAATTTTTGTTTTTAGTTCTGTGAAAAATCCATTGATAGTTTGATAAGGATTACTGTGGGTAGTAGAGCCATTTTCACAATGTTGATTCTTCCAATCCAAGAACATGGTATACCTCTCCATCTGTTTGTATTATCTTTAATTTCTTTCATCAGTGTCTTACAGTTTTCTGCATACAGGTCTTTTTTCTCCCTAGGTAGGTTTATTCCTAGGTATTTTATTCTTTTTGTTGTGATGGTAAATGGGAGTGTTTCCTGAATTTCACTCTAAGATTTTTCATCATTAGTGTATAGGAATGCAAGAGGTTTCTGTGCATTAATTTTGTATCCTGCTACTTTGCCAAATTCATTGATTAGCTCTAGTAGTTTTCTGGTAGCATCTTTAGGATTTTCTATGTATAGTATCATGTCATCTGCAAACAGAGACAGTTTTACTTCCTCTTTTACGATTTGCATTCCTTTTATTTCTTTTTCTTCACTGATTGCTGTAGCTAAAACTTCCAAAACTATGTTGAATAATAGTGGTGAGAGTGGGCATGCTTCTCTTCCTCCGGATTTTAGAGTAAATGGTTTCTGTTTTTCACCATTGAGAATAATGTTGCCTGTAGGTTGTCATATATGTCCTTTATTATGCTGAGGTAAGTTCCCTCTATGCTTACTTTCTGGAGAGTGTTTATCATAAGTGGGTGTTGAATTTTGTCAGAAGCTTTTTCTGCATCTATTTAGATGATCATATGTATTTTTTTTTATTTTTCAGGTTGTTAATGTGGTGTATCACATTGATTGATTTGCTTATATTGAAGAATCCTTGCATTTCTGGCATAAACCCCACTTGATCATGTTGTATGATTCTTTTAATGTGCTGTTGGATTCTATTTGCTATTTTGTTGAGGATTGTTGCACCTATATTCATCTGTGATATTGTTCTGTAGTTATCTTTCTTTTGTTTCATTTTTGTCTGGTTTTGGTGTCAGGGTGCTAGTAGAATGTGTTTGGGAGTTTTTCTCCCTCGGCTATATTTTGGAACAGCTTGAGAAGGATAGGTGTTAGCTCTTCTCTAAATGTTTCTTAGAATCCGCCTATGAAACCATCTGGTCCTGGGCTTTTGTTTGACGGAAGATATTTAATCACAGTTTCAATTTCAGTACTTATGATTGGTCTGTTTGTATTTTCTATTTCTTCTTGGCTCAGTCTCAGAAGGTTGTGTTTTTCTAAGAATTTGTCCATTTCTTCCAGGTTGTCCATTTTATTGGCATATAGTTGCTTGTAGTAATCTCACAGGATCCTTTGTATTTTTGCAGTGTCAGTTGTTACTTCTCCTTTTTCATTTCTAATTCTATTGATTTGAGTCTTCTCCCTTTTTTTCTTGATGAGCCCGGCTAATGGTTTATCAATTTTGTTTATCTTCTCAAAGAACCAACTTTTAGTTTTATTGATTTTTTTCTATCATTACCTTCATTTCTTTTTCATTTATTTCTGATCTGAACTTTATGATTTCTTTTCTTCTGATAACTTTGGGGTTTTTTTGCTCTTCTTTCTCTAATTGCTTTAGGTGAAAGGATGTTTATTTGAGACTTTTCTTGTTTCTTGAGGGAGGATTGCACTGCTATAAACTTTCCTCTTAGAACTGATTTTGCTGCATCCCATTGGTTGTTGGTCACCATTTTTTCATTGTCATTTGTTTCTAGGTTTTGTTTTGTTTTGTTTTCTCTTGCATTCTTCAATGATCCCTTGGTTATTTAGTAGCATACTGCTTTGACTCTATGTGTTTCTATTTCTTACATTTTTTTTTCCTGTAACTGATATCTGGTCTCCTAGCATTGTGGTTGGAAAAGATACTTGATATGATTTCAATTTTCTTAAATTTACCAAGGCTTGATTTGTGATCCACGATATGATCTGTCCTGGAGAATATTCCATGAGCACTTGAGAAGAAACAACATTCTGTTGTTTTCAGATGGAATGTCCTATAAATATCTATTAATTCCATCTTGTTTAATGTGTGATTTAAAGCTTGTGTTTCCTTATTTATTTTCATTTTGGATGATCTGTCCATTGGTGAAAGTGGGGTGTTAAAGTCCCATATATGATTGTGTTACTGTCAATTTCCCCTTTTATGGCTTTTAGCATTTGCCTTATGTATTGAGGTACTCCTATTTGCATGCATAAATATTTACAATTGTTATATCTTCTTAGATTGATCCCTTGATCATTATGTAGAATCCTTCTTTATCTCTTGTAATAGTCTTTATTTTAAAGTGTGTTTTGTCTGATATGAGAAGTGCTACTCCAGCTTTCTTTTGATTTCCATTTGCATGGAATATCTTTTTCCATCCCCTCACTGTTATTCTGTATGTGTACCTAGATCTGAAGTGGGATTTTTTTGTAATTAGCATATATCTACAGGTCTTGTTCTTGTATCCATTCAGCCAGTCTATGTCTTTTGTTTGGAGCATTTAATCCATTTACATATAAGGTAATTATCAATATGTATGTACTTATTACCATTTTCTTCATTGTTTTGGGTTTGTTATTGTCAGTCTTTTCCTTCTCTTGTGTTTCCTGCTTAGAGAAGTTCCTCAAGTATTTGTTGTAAAGCTGATTTTGTGGTGCAGAATTCTCTTAGCTTTTGCTTGTCTGTAAAGGTTTTAATTTCTCTATTGAATCTGAATGATACTCTTGCTGAGTAGAGTAATCTTGGTTGTAGATTTTTCCCTTTCATCACTTTAAATATGTCCTGCCACTGCCTTTTGCCTTGCCGAGTTTCTGCTGAAAGAGATCAGCTGTTAATCTTATGGGGATTCCTTGCATGTTATTTGTTGCTTTTCCCTTGCTGCTTTTAATATTTTTTCTTTGTGTTTAATTTTTGATAGTTTTCTTAATATGTGTCTTGGCATGTTTCACCTTGTATTTTTCCTGTATGGGTCACTGAGCTTTCTGGACTTGATTGACTATTTCCTTTCCCATGTTAGGGAATTTTTCCAGTACAATCTCTTCAAATATTTTCTCAGACCCTTTCTTTTGCTCTTCTTCTGGGACTCATATAATTCGACTGTTGGTGCATTTACTGTTGTCCCAGAGGTCTCTGATACTGTCTTCAATTATTTTCATTCATTTTTTCTTTATTCTGCTATGTGGTAGTTATTTCCACTAGTTTATCTTCCAGGTCACTTATCCGTTCTTCTGCCTCAGTTATTCTGCTACTGATTCCTTCTAGAGAATTTATAATTTCATTTATTGTGTTGTTCATCATTGTGTGTTTGCTCTTTAGTTCTTCTAGCTCTTTGTTAAATGTTTCTTGTATTTTCTCCATCTTTTTCTAAGATTTTGGATCATCTTTACTATCTTTACTATTACTCTGAATTCTTTTTCAGGTGGACTGCTTATTTCCTCTTCATTTGTTTGGTCTGGTGGCTGGTCTGGTGGCTTTCTACCTTGCTCCTTCATCTGCTGCATATTTTTCTGTCTTCCCATTTTGCTTAATTTACTGTGTTTGGGGTCTCCTTTTCACAGGCTGCAGGTTCGTTTTTCCCATTGTTTTTGGTGTCTGCCTCCAGTGGTTGAGGTTTTTTCAGTGGGTTGTGTAGGCTTCCTGGTGGAGGGTACTGGGAGGGTACTTGTGGAGGGTATGTGTTCTGATGGGTGGGTCTTGATCTTGTCTTTCTGGTGGGCAGTGCTGCATCCAGTGGTGTGTTTTGTTGTGTCTGTGAACTTAGTATGATTATAGGCACCCTTTCTGCTAATGTGTGGGGTTGTGTTCCTGTCTTACTAGTTGTTTTTTTTTTTTTTTTTTTTTGCATTACGTGGGCTTCTCACTGCTGTGGCCTCTCCCGTTGCGGAGCACAGGCTCTGGACGCGCAGGCCCAGTAGCCATGGCTCACGGGCCTAGCCGCTCCGCGGCATGTGGGATCCTCCCAGACCGGGGCACGAACCCGCGTCCCCTGCATCGGCAGGCGGACTCTCAACCACTGCGCCACCAGGGAAGCCCTTACTAGTTGTTTTTCATGGGGCATCCAGCACTGGAGCTTGCTGGCCATTGTGTAGAGCTGGGTCCTAGCACTGAGATGGGGGTCTCTGGGAGAGCTCTCACCATTGATATTACATGGGGTGGAAAGGTCTCTGGTTTTCCAATGTCCTGAACATGGCTCTCCCACCTCAGAGGCTCAGACCTGACACCAGGCTGGAGCACCAAGACCCTGTCAGCCACACAGCTCAGAAGAAAAGCAGAAAAAAAAAAAGAACACAAATTTAAAAAGCAATAAAATAAAATAATTAAAAATTAAAATTTATTAAATAAAAATTAAAAAGCAATTAAAAGTTTAAAAAGAAGAAAATAACCAAACCAATAAACAAATCCACCACTGATAACAAGTGCTAATAACCATACTAAGATAAACATAAAAATCAGAAACAAGTCCATTGCTGACAGCAAAACTCAAGTCTACACTTTCTTCCAAACTCTACCACCTCAATTTTGGGTTGATTTGTTGTCTATTAAGGTATTCTACAGATGCAGCATATCTCAAGTTAATTGTGGGGAATTAATCTGCTGCTCCTGAGGCTGCATGGAGAAATTTCCCTTTGTCTTCTTTGTTCGTACAGCTCCTGGGGTTCAGCTTTGGTTTAGGCCCCACCTCTTGTGTAGGTTGTCCTCAGGCTTATGTTCCCACCCAGACAGGATGGTGTTAAAGCAGTGGCTGATTAGGGGGCTCTTGCTCACTCATGCCAGGGGGAGGGAGGTGTATGTTATTTATATTTGGAATGCAGGGTGAACCTGCAGCGGCAGATGTTGGCATGGCATTGCAACCGCCTGAGGCATGCTGGGTGTTCTCCCAGGGAAGTTGTCCCTGGATCACGGGACCCTGGCAGGGGCAGGCTGCACAGGTTCGTGGGGGTGTGGATAGTGACCTGTGCTTGCACATAGGATTCTTGGTGGCTGCAGCAGCAGCATTAGCATTTCATGCCTGTCTCTGGTGTCCAAGCTTATAGCCGTTGCATGTGCCAGTCTCTGGAGCTCGTTTAGGAGGTGCTCTGCCTTCTGTGGGCAGACAGGGAAGGAATCCCCTCTCCTCTCACACCCTGGAGCAATGGTCTCTTGCCTCTTAGGCAGGTGCAGATTTTTTTCCCAGACTCCCTCCTGGCTGGCTGTGGCACACTGGCCCCCTTCAGGCTGTGTTCGTGCAGTCAACCCCAATTATCTCCTTGGGATCTGACCTTTGAAACCCAAGCCTCAGCTCCCAGCCCCCACCTGCCCTGGTGGGTGAGCAGACAAGCCTCTCAGGCTGGTGAGTGCTGGTCAGCCCTAATCCTCTGTGGGAATCTCTCTGCTTTGCCGTCTGCATTCCTGTTGTTGTGCTCTCCTCTGTGGCTCCGAAGCGTCCCTCCCACCCACCCCCTGTCTCCGCCAGTGAAGGGGCTTTCCAGTGTGTGGAAACTTTTCCTCCTTCACAGCTCCCTCCCAGAATTTCAGGTCCCATCCTTATTCTTTTGTCTTTGTTTTTTCTTTTGCCTTACCCAGGTATGTGGGGATTTTCTTGCCTTTTGGTAAGTCTGAGGTCTTCTGCCAGCATTCAGTAGGTGTTCTGTAGGAGCTGTCCCACATGTAGATGTAGTTCTGATGTATTTGTGGGGAGGAAGATTATCTCCCCATCTTACTCCTCCACCATCTTGAAGGTCCAATCATATTTTAAATGAAGACAGTATCAAATGTTTTGAGCCCTTCACTCAGTGCATCTTCCCAAATGTACACCATTCGGAGGACTGCTGCCATCTATGTCAGTGCGGGTGGGAAATTGGACTCATAGCTGTATATATTGTACTCTCCAAGAAATGAAAACATATTGGAATTTAAATTGTGTGTGGCATTTAGAAGTTGTATCTGAAATACCCTAATAACTCTTAAAATGAATAGACTAGAAAGTTTGTGTAGCAATGAAACACAAAGATGAGCTCCCAGCTCTCAAGATCAACTGCTTTTAAGGTCTGATATTCCATATAACATGATTGCTTTGCATTTCTCCTCATTTGCTATATGCCCTATAAATCAATAGAAGAGATTTGCTATAACAGGGGTTAAGGAACTTGTGCTTACTGATAGAATTACTCTAAGAGAATCTACCCCCTTAAGCTATTATAAAACCAAGTAAATAACATTGACTAAATGACAACTGAATATGAGGCAACTCTGTGATTCATGTTATTATAGCCCACTTTTTTTGGGGAAAAATGTTTTTCAGCTCTTCTTTTATATCCTCTGAGAAGTTAATACATTTTCTCAAATTAAAATGAATGTAAGATGTAGCTATGACATTTCTCTCTCATTTTTTAAAATTAAATTGTCACACTGCTAAAGTTCTATTTCCCTTTAATTAAGTGACCATTAAAAGGGTTCAAGTTGAGCATTCAAAAAAAATTCTAACAGATATGAAACAGATTCATTAATTTGGAGATCAGTGTTAATGGTCATGTCGTTACTGTCATTTGTATTCATTTGCCATTTAAAATTAGAGGAATGTCCACTAAAGTTAAATTCTGACCCCACTTTACAGACAACTGTGTAAGTGACAGTTGGAACTGCAGACTGCCAATTTTTCTTCTCTTTGACAGCACTTAGCTTATGGTACCCAAAAATTTTTATGGATTTTGTTTTCAACATCAAAAGTAGGTAGTAAAGCTATAAAAATATTTATTTGCCCACTATTAAGTCTGTAATGGAGCCAAACAGCTTACCTGCTATAATTACCTAAAATCTGTTGGCAAGCAACCTGTGAACTAGCATGGCCCATGCTTCAAGCCTTTCAAGGCAACCTCATTCTTTGTGAATACAACCAAAGTGGATTTATAGAAGGGGTCAATATCCCCAGCAAGACTGAACTCTTACCTCTGGCAACACTTAAGGCATGGAGAAGGGAAAGACACCCAGAGTCCCATCAAAGTCCTGATTTCTGCTCTTCTATACAAGATTAGCTGGAGACAGACAGGCAAATTATTTAATTTGGATCACAGAGCAGGATGAGAAATACAGATATTCAAATTTACTTTTATTGATTGTTGGTAGGTCAGGAGGTTTAAAATGGATTTACATGGATGTCTGCCTAGATGGTCAATTAAGTTCATAATCATGAATTGATGCAGGACTCCCGCTTGCACTGAATTATGGGGATTTCCTTTCTCATGTTCGAAATATGTACTTTTTACATGAAATCTTATGTACTTTATAAGAGCTAGACTTTAGAGTCAGAACTGGGTTTGAATCCTACTTCTACCATTTTCTAGTGGTGGTATTAGACCTTAACTTCTCCAAGCTGACATTTCCTCATTTACAAAATCAGCTTGGTAAAAGCAGAGATAACTGTATAAGGTGTAAAAATTAAATAAAAATTGCCTATGAAATAGTTAAGCACATTGTTTGGTATATAATTATTCAATAAAAGTAGCTTTTAAAAAATCATCCCATACTCATCTAATAAAAGAAGAAAATCTGTGTATCCATCAAAAAGCTGTGCCATATCTCTTCCTCCACAATGTCTTCACTGACTATCCCAGGAATAAAGTAATCTCTCTCTTATCTGCAGGTATCTCTCAGTGTATATCTCTTTCCTTCTTTCAGCTAATGCCTCAGTTTTGTTTACCTCCCATGAACCTCAGGGTCACATACCTCACTCCCAGCTCCAGAACTGGTCTCTCTGGTTTAAGGGTAGCATGATATGAAGCAATACAGTGTGTAGATTGAGTGCAGGTTCAATGGCTTGACGTGGCTGACTCACATGCTCACTTCCTGACTTTGAGAAAAGTACTTAATCTCTCTCTTCCTTAGTTTCTACAACTTTAAAGTAGTGAGTCATAATAATATTAATACCCATATCACAGAGATTTTATTAACATGAAATGCAGGTGAAGCACATAGAACATTGTCTGTACCTAGTAAATGCTCAATCAATGTTGCTAGTATTATTAAGGGCAACCTGTTCCTCCTACTTATACATGATTCAGAAATGGGCACATGACCCACTTATGGACAGTGAGACAAGAAGGAACATCTGGGGAGCCTGTAGCGTAAGCTTCTTTGCTAATAAGACATGAAGAAAGAATCTCTTTTTTCCACTGTATGTTGTTGGGTCTGGCTATGAACCTTGGTGCCATCTTGCTCTTAGCCTGAGATCAAAGGCGACACTGAGAATGATTGGGCAGAGATAAAGACAAAGAGTGTCTTTCATCACATAAATAAGCTGCTTGCTATACCTGTCCTGGATCTAATCCTATCAAAGATAGGACATCTCCTTATACTTTAAGTCCGTTTCAGCAAGAGTGTCTATCCTAATTTAAATATCGGCAATGTGGATTTATTACATGCTGTCTTGTATTTTGTTATTTGTGGATAATATCTACTTCTTCCATCCTCCCTCCCACCACCACAAGCTTGTAAAATCTTTGAGAAAAAGAAGACTGAAGTTGGATAGGTTTGGGTAAACATCCTGTCTCTATAACTTCTATGCTATAAAATATTGAAAATTTTTCTTGAGCTTTCTGAGCCTCAGTTTCTTCACTTCTACACTGAAGAAAATAATATCCACTTTGCAAGGTTTTCTGATAATTAGATGATATCTGTGCAAAACGTCTATCAGTGTTTAACCCTGAATTGGCACTCAGTAAATATCACTTCTATTTTGCCTTTCCCCTTATAATTTGCATCATTTTCTGCTTTACTTCTGGTAGATGATCAACAAATATTCCTTGAAACCACAATTTATGTTTCTAATTTTGGCATTAGGACTGCAATAACTGCACTATGAATTTAAAAGCATCTTTCTTCAAGATGTGTGAAGCTGGATATCACCTGGGTCAGTACAGACCAGAGTGAGGATGAAATTCCAGACCTTTCATAATGTCAAGCTTCCACCTGTACAAGTTTCTTAATCCTCCCTTTCAGTCGAGGCCCAGTTCCAATCTTTCCTTTTTGGTGAAACTTTTCCTGGCTCTTAAATCCACAATCATCACCCCTGTCTTAGAATTCTGCAGTAAGTACATTCTCATTTACAATCTAGCATCATGTTTATTAGCCATCTCTTAACATGAGTAACTTATATTCACAACAATAAAAATTTGAAAGCACATTTTCACTTTGCTTTCAATCTCCTGATTGTACTTAAACCAAGTGATAGTTATTTACTTATTCAGAAATAATAACTGCCATAGGTATATAATGTTACTATTCATAAGGAACGACTGTGTCTATTAATCTGTATTGAAGACTGAACTCCCCCTGTTGGAAAGTTGGCTGGTAGGGTTATCACCATTTAGTAAATGAGGACACAGACTCAGAAGGAGTAAGCAATCTGTCCATGGTTATATAACTAACTAGAATCCCAGTTGTTCTCCTGGGAACTTGGGCACAGACTTGGCTTCAGATATACTACATTCCCATATACTCTACATTCACATTCAAAGAAGAATGACAGAATGCAAGTTAAATCCGGGATAGATCACATCCTGGGTGACAAATCAAGCCACAGTAAATTTAATAAAATTGAAATCATAGCAAGCATCTTTTCTGACCACAATGTTATGAGATTAGAAATCAATTAAAAGGAAAAAATGTAAAAAAAAATGCAAACACATGGAAGTAAAACAATATGTTACTAAATACCCAAGAGATCACTGAAGAAATCAAAGAGGAAATCAAAATATACCTAGAGACAAATGACAATGAAAACATGACAATCCAAAACCTATGGGATGTAGCAAAAGCGGTTCTAAGAGAGAGCAGTTTAGAGCAATACAAGCCTACCTCAAGAAACAAGAAAAATCTCAAATAAACAATCTAACCATACACCTAAAGGAACTAGAGAAAGAAGAACAAAGAAAAACCAAAGTTAGTAGAAGGAAAGATATCATAAAGATCAGAACAGAATAAATGAAATAGAAACAAAACAAACAAACAAAAATAGCAAAGATCAATAAAACTAAAAGCGAGTTCTTTGAGAAGATAAACAAAATTGAAAAACCATTAGCTAGACTGATCAAGAAAAAGAGGGAGAAGACTCAAATCAATCAAAATAGAAATGAAAAAGAAGTTACAACAGACACCACAGAAATACAAAGCATCCTAAGAGACTACTACAAGCAACTCTATGCCAATAAAATGAACCACCTGGAAGAAATGGACAAATTCTTAGAAAAGTATAACCTTCCATGACCGAACCAGGAAGAAATAGAAAATATTAACAGACCAATCACAAGTAATGAAATTGAAACTGTGATTAAAAATTTACCAACAAACAAAAGTACACGACAGGATGGCTTCACAGGTGAATTCTATCAAACATTTAGAGAAGAGCTAGCACCCATGCTTCTCAAACTGCTCCAAAAATCTGCAGAAGAAGGAACACTCCCAAACTCATTCTATGAGGCCACCATCACCCTGATACCAAAACCAGACAAAGATACTAGAAAAAAGAAAATTACAGGCCAATATCACTGATGAATATAGATGCAAAAATCCTCAAAAAAATCCTAGCAAACAGAAACCAACAACACAATAAAAGGATCATACACCATGATCAAGTGGGATTTATCCCAGGGATGTGAGGATTCTTCA
Organism: Hyperoodon ampullatus; assembly: GCF_949752795.1. Classification (NCBI taxonomy): domain Eukaryota; kingdom Metazoa; phylum Chordata; class Mammalia; order Artiodactyla; family Ziphiidae; genus Hyperoodon; species Hyperoodon ampullatus. The sequence goes on along the minus strand of NC_136920.1, from coordinate 42,978,858 downwards.
ATATACACAAATCAATCAATGGGATACACCATATTAACAAATTAAAGAATAAAAACCATAAGATCATCTCAATAGATGCAGAAAAAGCTTTTGACAAAATTCAACATCCATTTATGATAAAAACTCTTCAGAAAGTAGGCATAGAGAGAATCTACCTCAAAATAATAAAGGCTATGTATGGCAAACCCACAGCAAACATCATTCTCAATGGTAAAAAACTGAAATAATTTCCTCTAAGATCAGGAAGAAGACAAAGATGTCCACTCTCACCACTATTATTCAACATAGTTTTGGAAGTCCTATCCACAGCAGAGAAGAAAAAGAAATAAAAGGAATGCAAATTGGAAAAAAGAAGTAAAACTGTCACTGTTTGCACATGACATGACACTATACACAGAGAATCCTAAAGATGCCATCAGAAAACTACTGGAGCCAATCAATGATTTTGGTAAAGTTTCAGGATGCAAAATCAATGCACAGAAATATCTTGCATTGCTATACACTAATGATGAAAAATCTGAGAGAGAAATTAAGGAAACACTCCCATTTACCACTGCAAACAAAAGAATATAATACCTAGGAATAAACCTACCTAGGGAGAAAAAAGACCTCTATGCAGAAAGCTATAAGACGCTGATGAAAGAAATTAAATATGATACAAACAGATGGAGAGACATACCATGTTCTTGGATTGGAAGAATCAATATTGTGCAAATGACTATACTACCCAAAGCAACCTACAGATTCAATGCAACCCCTATCAAATTACCAATGGCATTTTTTAGAAAACTGGAACAAAAATTTTAAAAAGTTTATGGAGACACAAAAGACCCCTAATAGCCAAAGCAATCTTGAGGGGAAAAAAGCGGAGCTGCAGGAATCAGACTCACTGACTTCAGGCTATACTACAAAACTACAGTAATCAAGACTGTATGGTACTGTCAAAAAACAGAAATATAGATCAATGGAAAAGGATAGAAAGCCCACAGATAAACCCAGGAACCTATGGTCAACTAATCTATGACAATGGAGGCAAGGATATACAATGGAGAAAAGACAGTTTCTTCAATAAGTGGTGCTGGGAAAACTGGACAGCTACATGTAAAAGAATGAAATTAGAACACTCCCTAACACCATACACAAAAGTAAACTCAAAATGTATAAGAGACCTAAATCTAAGACCAGACACTGTAAAACTCTTAGAGGAAAACATAGGAAGAACACTCTTTGACATAAATCACAGCAAGACCTTTTTTGATCCACCTCCTAGAGTAATGGAAATAAAAACAAAATAAAACAAATGAGACCTAATGAAACTGAAATTTTTTGCAAAACAAAGGGAACTACAAATAATATAAAAAGACAACCCTCAGGATGGGAGAAAGTATTTGCAAATGAATCAATGGACAAAGGATTAATCTCCAAAATATATAAACAGTTCATGCAGCTCAATATTAAAATAAACAAACAACCCAATCCAAAAATGGACAGAAGACCTAAATAGACATTTCTCCAAGGAAGACATACAGATGTCCAAGAAGCACATGTAAAGCTGCTCAACATCACTAATCATTAGAAAAAATATAAATCAAAACTACAATGAGGTGTCACCTCACACCAGTTCGAATGGGCATCATCAGAAAATCTACAAACAACAAATTCTGGAGAGGGTGTGGGGAAAAGGAGACCCTCTTTCACTGTTGGTGGTAATGTAAATTGACACAGCCACTATGAAGAACAGTATGGAGGTTCCTTAAAAAACTAAAAATAGAATTGCCATATGACCCAGAAACCCCACTACTGGGCATATACCCTGAGAAACCATAATTCAAAATGACACATGCACCCCGATGTTCTTTGCAGCACTGTTTACAATAGCCAGATCATGGAAGCAACCTAAATGCCCATCGACAGATGAATGACTAAAGAAGATGTGGTACATATTTACAATGGAATATTACTCAGCCATAAAAAGGAACGAAATTGGGTCATTTGTAGAGACGTGGATGGATCTAGAGACTGTCATACAGAGTGAAGTAAGTCAGAAAGAGAAAAACAGTTATCGTATATTAATGTGTATATGTGGAACCTAGAAAAATGGTAGATTTGAACTGGTTTGTAGGGAAGAAATTGAGACACAGATGTAGAGATCAAACGTATGGACACCAAGGGAGGAAAGCAGCTGGGGGTGGTGGTGTGATAAGTAGGGAGATTGGGATTGACATATGTACAGTAATATGTATAAATGGATAACTAATAAGAACCTGCTGTATAAAATAGTAATAAAAAATAATGCAAGTTAAAGAGAATGGTGTTGAATCTATTTTAATTAAGTCAATAAACTACAAACTTCAGTACTGTACTATTCACAATACATTATTTATGATTTACCTTGCAAATAATTTCAATGTACGAGTACCACACAACTCCTGTTTTGAAAACCTTGGCTTTAGATTATAAGTACAGGCAGGACACAAGTGTTTCTGTCTGCTGAATGAGGAAGAGGAATTAATTCTTGGCATCTAGAAGGCCATGCTTTTCCACTCTTAGCATTCCTTCCATTTAAGTGATTTTTTGAAAGTCAGTTTTCCAGTGTTAAGAATGCTGTGGATGTTATATTATAGTGGATGAAGTGATAATCAATTTCAACCAGCATTTGATGATCAAAACCTTTCTTGATATAAGTGTAAACCTTTGCTGCAGCTCAAACAGAGGATTCTGCTCACCTTATTATTCATGGGCACAGGCTGATAGAAGACCCCTTACTACACATGCTTTCGTAATTGTTGCAGCAGGGGAAGAGGACATGGCAGATTGTACTCTGGCTCTTCATGCATCTGTATAAGTGATGCCCACAGTCCTGCTCACATAGCCGTCGCCTAAGGTTCAGGGAAGCACAATCTTACATAGGACTGGAAGGAAACTAGTGTTTGTGAATAGCCCTAATGAACATCACAAAGACATGCCCAGTTTCAACACTATTCTAAGCTGTGCAGAAGTCAACAAGGTCAGCATCCAAGGTTATAATGATAACCCTTTTTAAAATAATAAATATTTGATGCACACACACACACTTATATATACATAAATACAACATATATTATACTTATGTTATAGATATATAGTATCCTCTAGATACTCAAACACACACAGGTTACTAAAACACACACAGGCAGGTGCACACACACGCACACACACACAAACAGTATTTATCTTCTCTTTAGCTTTTTATAAATAGCACCCTTCCCTGCCTCACTCATTTTACATCACTTCTACTTCACTCAATATTGATAACTACCGCAACTTTCTTTTAGTCCCTTCTGTATATCCAACTACTTTCTATTTTAAAGCTTGTATGTATGATGTTGCCTCGCCTATAATGCTCTCTGCACATACATTTACCTGATCCTTGTCCATCCTTCAAGACAAACTTTAAGTTGATATCTTTAGCTTCCAAAACTAGATTATGTTGATTGGTTTAATCTTTTTATGGAAACATTTTTATGTTGCTTATCACAGCCATAATTATGTGAGTACCTAACATTAGAGTTCCTTCTGCACTAAAAAAAAATTATCACAGTATGTCTAGTGTCTAGTACAATATCAGGTAGAAAATTATGTGTTAAATATTTTGCTGAACTAACCAAGATTTCTTGGCCATGTGAATACTATTTCTCAGAGAGTAAAATCTAATACAAATCTCTGTCCATCTCTATCCCTTACCTTAGTTTCTGGTCTTTGTAAAGAAATCATCTTAATTAGAACCAGGTCTTTGGAGATACTGATGGCTAAGCTTCCCTTTAAACCTAGTGACAGGGATTTCAGGTGATTAGAGCTTTATATTTTATTTCACCAGAATAACTTTCAAATTATTTATATTCTTAAGCTCTCAGGATAGACATAACAGGATTGCATTCCCCTGTTCTTTTTTCATTCTCCAAACATTTGGAAAAAGATTCAGCATATCACAGCAACTACCAATTTCCCTGTCTCTTTCTCGGCTGGGTGCTGAATTGTTGGGTTCACTTTAAAATCTAATCTCAGGATTTATACTATCCCTGACATCTTCATACACCTTTCATTCTGCTGATCTCACAAAATCCAGCTTGGTATGGGTTGCTTGGCTTCTTGATTTTCTTCTCCAGAAAATGTTCTGGCTACATTGTAACTCCCAAAACAGAGTACAGATAGCTGGAATCTGTGTCTCCCTCTAAATTCTAAATTTATTATGCAAATTTGTATGCTAAACAAATCCAAAAGTAGCAATGCAGCAAGACTTTATTAGATGACGCAGGACAGACAGTTCTACTTCTTTCCAGCTTCCTCTGAAAAAGACAAACAAATGAGAACTGTATTAATATGTTATGTTCCTGGCATTGATTTTCCCATCTAATCTACATCTGTCTTCCTTTTCACTTTGCTATTTTACTTAACATCACTAAAATAGTTTCCCCTGGGTTGAATTTGTTAACCCAATCACAAACAAGGAATAGCAGGAATTTGCCTGTGCATACAAATTAGGTAATGCAAACCTTATATTGTCCTCAAGTCCAAAATCTTACCTATTAAGTAAGATTGTAAGTCCCCAATTATAATGACTGCTTACCTTTGACCACATGAAATTTGTCAGAGAGTGTGGCTAATTACTTAGTTCCTCTCTAAAGACCTCATTCCTTTCTCTTTCACTAGCTTGGTTTTCTCCTCTGGTCCTCTGGACTGTGCCATGTCTCCAGAGATGAAATCTTAAGCCTGAATTTTAATTTATTCAATGAATATGAGAAAAAATGTATTATACAGAAAACACACATCCAATCTACTTTGGAGAGATAACTATCTGGAAGCCAGGACCTCTCCTTGGAGAGGTCATGCCAGCCTTTGGCTCCGTGGCTTCCCTGTGTGTGAGCCTTGTGACTGCTAACCAACTATGTTCCCATGTACCATTTTCCTTGAGATAATTTAATACCTCCAGTATGATTATAGCCAAGGATTACTCTGGCTTTGCCTATAACATTCTTTTAAGTGATTTCTATATAATAATTTATATTTGTTCTTATAGTTTACTTTCTTGGAACTATATTAGTTTTTCCACTTTTTAGATTCTCATGGGGATAGAGATGAGGGTTGAAGTGAAGGCTGATGGGTATAAAATTGAAAGCCTCTGAATACTTGATTTTATTTTTCCTTAATATTTTTAGAAACTTCAGTCTTGATTAATAAAATGGGCATTATGATACCCACTTTACAGATTGCTTTAAGAATTAATGTGGTAATTTTATAAAGCACCTGGAATAATATTTAGTACAAAGTAGTATTCAATAAAGGTGAATGTTATTATGCTGAAGCAAATTTTACCTATTATGAGCAACATGAAACTATATACTGATACTAAGGTAGTAGGTACAAATTTTAAAGTCATGTACTTACGCAAACAGTGGTAAAATTTCCTTTTATTTTTAATACTTAAAGTATTTGTTCTATAAATATATTTTGACTGCCCTCTATGTGCCATGAACTATGTTCTATGTTGGAGATACAACAATGAATAAAACAGATGAATATTCTTGCTCTCAAAGCAAGGAGACAGGTAATAAGCAACATTTTTCCATATACATATCTTCACATAGAGGCACGTATATATCTAATATATATATCTAATATTTATGTTATTGATTTTCTACTCCCTTGAGTCAGATTTACATGGCTTCCTGTCAAGATTTGATGAAATAGCCCTTCCAAATACTGGAACGGATAGAGTAGAACTTAGAACATGTTCATGAATAGACTGTTTTGATAACTTACATGGCAATAAAAATCAATTTTTAGTTAATTTTAATAAACCTTCAAAAGCTAAAGAGAAAAAATAGGATAGAAAAGGAATATATGAAATTGTTGTATGTGGAAATGTAATTAAATTAGTTGTCTAGAGAAATACCCTTGATTCTTGTCTCCTGTCAGAAATTTAGGTTATGAGTCTTTAATCAGAGGTTCATGAACCTTTTAGAGAGTACATCAATAATTTTCAATAGTTTTGAGACTCCTATAAAAGTAGATGCAGGATTTTGTTTTTTGTGTCTCATGTCCCTCCCCTGGTACTCCTTACCCTGCCCTGGGGAGAGATTCCACAGTTTTCCAGAGATATTCAAAAGGCTTGTGGTGGGAACATTTAAGATCTAGTCCCTTAGCAGCTTTCAAGTATATAATACAGCCTCGTTGACTATAACCATGCACTCTTCTGTGATGATTGTATCATAATATATACATGTATCAAATCAATACACTGTACACCTTAAACTTACATGATTTTATATGTCAATTATATCTCTTTTAAAAAAGAAAAAGACTCATTAAGAAGTATTCATTTAGTCAATAGTTATAGATGCAGGTCTCTCTCAGAGTGTGAGTTATGAGGTTAATTCTTAATTTAGTGGGCTGTATCTGATCATATAATAGACATCTTGCCCTGGACCCTAATCTTTGCCTTCCTCCAGAAGGGTTTACACCAACAGGCATCAACTTACCTGTAAGAAGGGCTTACTAAATGCAGAGTTCTTGGGACACAAGAGACTTTAGTTTTGTCCTAGAAGGGACAGTGACACTCAATAATAATTAGAATACAATGTATTCGGTGCTAGAGTAATACAATAAACAAGTTACAGGCTTTTTCTTTATTCCATTCAGATATGTTAACAAATTTTTTCACAAGTTCTTAGGTGTACAATATGTATAAATATTATTTAGCCTCCCTATAAAATCAAGGAGCCCAGATCAGTCTTGGACACAATCAAAACTTACATTTACTGTTAAAAAAGTTTACCTTACTATTTAAAAAGTTTCTTTAGATATATTGCTTTATTCGGGATGAGGAAAACAAGATGCAGAAAAGCTTGCCGGAAGTCATATAATCAAGAGAATGTTGTAACCAGTGAAGTTTCCACAAAATGCACTGTCCAAATCAAGAATTTAAGAAATAGAAAACACCTCTGAGATTATGTAGGTAATTCTGCTTATTAATAAAAAAGACTATTTAATTGCACTTTGTTGTTTCAGCATTTCCTCCTATGCATAGTAACTTTAAATGGTTAAACACCTAATGAATTCTGCTGCTAGAATGATGTGATCAAAACAGTTTTCATATCTATTTACCAAGTGCTCTGAAGTGAAAAGTACTATACTATTATTATTCAGGGTAGTTCCTCTTTTCATAAAGTCTTGTTCTCAAATGACTGTTATATATCTCCAGGGTATTCTTATTCTGAAATCTCAGACATCCAAGGCACTGATTTCTTTGATAATTTCTGAATATTTTCTTTTATCTAGCTTGGTCTGTTTTTATTCCTGATGCAGTCACTATGAAGAGAGTCTTTAAACATATAATAATTTTTCTTTGAATAGCCTATGCCATCATCCATTCTAATATCTCATCCTACTTAATGCACTTAAGAAAATCTGACAGTCTTTCAAGCTTAATATATTAATCAAAATTCACAGCTTTATTCATCCCAGTATTTCTTTAGTTTATTGGGAGAAGGGGGAGTGGTGTAGGGAAGGCCAGGGGTAAGATACCTGTGCCTTCTTCTGAGAGAATCTACCCAATCTTATTTATTTCTCATTTTGAATCCAGCTGAATTTTACAGGAACAGCAGTTTACATTAGGAGTGTATATGTGAACCTCAGGCAAACCTCAGAAAAGTAAGTGAAAAGAAGAGTGAAGATTCTCTTACATGCCTTTATCAAGTTAATATTTTTTCTCTCTCCATTTCAAGAGCAGCATTTGTTTTGTTTTGTTTTGTTTTTAAGAGAAGATCCTGGTTCCCTTTGAATTTAATATTGGACTGTGGTGTTCAGAAAGACACTTAGAAACAAAGATTGATAACTCAAAAAATAATCCATCTAATCTAGTAATAATATTAGATAATTTTAGAGTAATGATAATTATATTGACAATAATAGTCATAGCATGCTATATGCCAATGACTGTGCTGTCTGGTATGAAAACTATCTATTTAATCTTTGCAACAATAATATGAGATAGAGAACATTAATAAATGCTATAACACTTAAACCTCTGAAATCTCAGGTTTTCTCATATACATAATCAAATCTGATCACAACTGTTACATTTTTCATTAATCCAGGTAGAGCTGAAAATACCTATACACAAGTTCTAGTCATTGGACATTGTAATATACACACTAAATATCCCCCATCAGTTTGTTTCCATCACCATGAAATGTCTGATATTCACCCTTTTAAATTTCCAACTATCTTTCATTCTTAATTTAAAAATCAGAAAAATAATTTATGTTGGTATAGATTATTTTTGTGACATATTGTTAGAGGAAATTCACACTGGATGTACGAAGCATATTAACATAAATATCCCTGAGGAACTGGAATAGTAGGGAGTTTATTTATTTGTATCTGTATTTTCTAATTTTTATATAATAAACATATATTACTGGTGTAAATTTAGGGTAGTTAAAATATTGATTTATTTTAAAGAAAAATCTTATAAGTAAGCAGAATCTAAGATACAAAAAGTTAGTACAATACAGTAGTTATAAGTTCTGAAGCCAGACTATCTGAATTTGAATTCCAGCTTTGCTTTGTGACTTGGGCTAGTCGTTTTACCTTTCTGTTTCTCGGTTGCGTCTTCACTGGGGTTAATGAAACTACCTACCATAGGATTAAATGAACTTTAAATGAGTTAGTTAAGGGTGCATAGTATGTAATACCTCACAATTGTATTATAAAATCAACTACCATTATAAGATTAAAATAGTGACTGTGTGTAAATAACACTATAAATTGAATTCCTACTTCTCACTTCTTTCCCATCTACCTCAAAGTAGCATCCATGAAAGACTGACAAAATATCTGAGATGTCCATTATTGCTGCATTATATTGGTATTAGGTGCTAAATCCTGAAGAGGCTCAGATGCAAGTATTTCTAAGAATAAAATATTTCAAATTTCCAATTATTTTATACAGTTAAAATATACCTGGGCTTATAAATAGAAGCTATAGAATTCATTCCCGTGTCTGTCTCTGTTTAGTTATGAAATGGAAAACAAGTCACTTTATCTCATGATGCTTCAGTATTTTTATCACTCAGGAAAATAATTCTTAAGTCATAGGGTTATTTTAATATCACTATGTAAGTTTTTACAGGAGAAACCGTGGAAATTTTCGAAACTATGATAAAAATATCTTCATGATTTCAGGATAGGAAAATATTTCTCTGAAAAAGACAAAAGTCACAAAACATAATAGAAAAAAGATTGGTATATCCGGCCATGTGAAAATGAAATATTCTATCTGACAAAAGACATTAGAAGTGAAATAAAATATTAAGATGCAGGTATGAGAAATCACATAGCCAACAAATATTTAAATACAACCTACATGAAGATTTCCTTTAAATAAATAATAAATAGATAAGTAGGTCAGTTTTATAAAATAGACAAAAATTTTGAAGAAGCATTCTGATAAGAACCCAAGTAGTTAATAAAATGCAAATATTATTAGCAATCATAAGAATAATGCAAATTTAAACATTAATAGAAAACAGTCTCATTTCCAGTGATTTTTTAAAATGAATTTAAGAAATCTGATAACACTAGATTTTAGTGAGGATATGGGGAAAAGGGATACTATTTATTGTTGTAGGAGTATCAATTGCTATAACCTGTAGAGCAAATTAGCGGCATATGAAGAGTTGAAAATCCCCATAAAACTTCCACCTAAGCTATTCTACTTTGATAAAAACTGTGCATTAAGGGCATACATCCAAGGACACTCACTACATGCCTCTATAAGAAGCAAACAAACAAACAAACAAAAAGCCTACCTGCTCCTCAATAGAATTCATAAATATTCTATGTCTCGTTCATATAATGGAATAATATATTAATTAAAACAAATTAACTATACTACAGATACCAACATGGGTAAATCCATAATATTAAAGGGGAAAAATAGCAAATTGCAAACAAATAAGTAAAATAGTGCCTTCTATGTAAAAGCTTAACATAAAAACAATATTCTATTCTCTGTATAGACACACATTAAAAGTAGAGGTATAAAAACAGACCTAAGAATGATACACATCAACTTTATGATTGTAGATACTTTTGTAGATAGCTATGCCTAATTATTCCTGGCTTGCTGAGAGATTTTTTGGTTTTGTTTGCTTTATCATGGATGGATATTACATTATATCAAAAGCTTTTTTGGCAATAATCATGAAGATGATACAGTATTTTTTCCTCTCCACCTAAAACTGTGTTTAATCATTTGAAGATTAAATGTCCCTCACATTCTTATGTTAAACTCCACTTGGTACTGATGTTTATTTGTATGTGTGTTTGAGTGATTGAACTATTAGTTTGTTTCTTCTGTTAGAGTCTATTGGCTTATATTTCCTAATATATCAATAGATATTTTTGTACCAATATTAAGAAGCCAGACTGATTTTTCTTTTTCAAATTTCTCTTTTGCAGCTGTGGTAACATATTTGAAATAGTTTATGTAAAATAAATATTATTTGTTCTTTGAATTTTTGATAGCACTGGCCTGTGAAACTCTAGTTAAAAAGAAAATGAATTAAAAAATTATAGTATACTCATACAATAAAATACTACTCAGAATAAAAAGAAATGAATAATGGATACAAGCAATAACATGGATGAATCTCAAATATATTTATAATAAGTGAAAGAATTCTTACACAACAGAATACATACAATGAGATTCCATTTATATAAAATATTCTATGGTGAGAAAAAATCAAGAAACTTGTTTCCCCTGGGGAAGTGGTGGGGAGATTTATTGGGAATTATCATGAAACAACTTTCTGAAATAGTGGTAACGTGCTAATACCCTGTATCCTAATAAGTGCTAGATTTCACTGTTCTATACAATTGCTAAAAATCAGTTTAAATTTTATGCATTCCATTGTATGTAAATTTTACATAAAAATAAAAATGCTGGAAAAAATGAATTCTAATTAATGATGTGTATCCTGAAATATTTAGGGTGAAGTATACTGATGTCTGCAATTTATTTTGACATGCATCAAAAATAAGATGGAATGATGGATAGATGGAAGAATGGATAAATTGATGGATATGTAAAAACACCAATATTGTAAATGTTAATGGCAGAATCCAGGTGGTGAAAATATGAATTTTTCCTGTTCATTTTTTCTATATGTTCAAAACCTTTCATAATAAAAATATTAGGGAAAAATCTCTAAATATTTAAAATATCTATTCAGCACTGAATAGAGCTTCAGTGGTAGTTTACCACTCTGGTTTCAGCTCTCTTTTTCTGTGTTGGTCCCTAAAATTCCCTTTTCTTATTCTAAGAATAGCTACATATTTAAAACGTTCTTTTGAGCTTCTCAAACATGAAAAAATATATATAGTTTGAGGAATTTTTAGAGTATATAATCTTTCATACTTCTATAGAAGGGACAGTCTTTTAAAATATATTTTTTTGCAATCTCCATTTGCTAAATTGATCACATGATACTGTATTCTTGAAAGTTAATACATCCATTCTCACCCTTTTTAAAATTATGGACTCATCTTTGCAGCCCTACCTCCTTTCCCTTCCATGGACAAATTCTCTAGCAGGCTGAATTTTCAGTGTTTTTTTTTTTTTTTTTAATGTTTGCTTCTTTCAGACATCATAAGGATATCTCTGGTGTTTATGTTAATATTTATGTTAATCTGGGTCATTTGGATAGTGTAAAACCCATGTGAAATACCTGCTTTTAATTTTGATTTCTCTGGGGGGATTACTTTTTGTCACACAAAAACAACACTTTCTGAGATGCAGCCCTTCCTGGGTACTAGATTTCTGCAATTGTTTCAATATTATCTCACCAACTTGGAGACCCAATCCTTGTCCCTGTCTTTTCAATTCAAACCCTTATGTTACTGGCAATTATTACCTTCCAAAGGGCAACCACAGTATCAGTTCTTGTGCTGACCATTCTGTGATCCAGTTCTCAGTGCATCACGGGCATTTATATGGCTTCCGTCTTTTACGTTTAAAGTTTAAAACATAGCTTTTAGGAAGTTAAGCATCTCTAAATGCTTTTCACATTACTTTAATCTGTCAGTTTTTCAGAGCTGCAAGTTCCAGTCACTCTTTAACCAGTTCCAATGTGGCCATTATCCCAATCACTCCCCAGAAAATGCTTTTTATTAAGGGTACCATATTGATGGATGTAATGGTCATTCTCTGTACATTTCTTACTTGACCTGTTGAGTAGCTTTCAACGGAGCAGACCACACCATCTTTCTTGAAACACTTTCATTTCTAGGCCTTTGTGATAACCCTTCTCTTTGTTTTTCTTTCACTTCACTCTGACTGTTCTTTCTAAATATCCTTTGCTGACTCTTTTTCTGTGCTCCACCTCTGAATGCTGAATGGTTTATGACTCAATCTGGGATATTTTATTTTTGTCTATACTCTCACTAGGTTTTACATATGTTAGCTTGCATATTTTATATATAGCCTTGATCACTCCTCTTAGACCCAAATGATATGCAGCCATATAATTTACTTCAAATTTACTATGATTATGACTTCAACCTTAAGATACCCAAAGCCTATCATTTTACATTCTCACTAAAACTTTTGGTGGCCGTGTGTTCTCAGTATATCACAACCCTTTAAAAGTCCCTCTTAATTCTTGGTTTTCTTATACTTTACACGTTCTATCCATCCATTGCCATCTCCTGTTTTGCTTACCTACAAAATATTGTATATCCATAATCTCACACTTCTCATATTCACAGACACTATACGGGTCTAAGTATCAACACCTTTTATCTGAATTACTATAACGGCTTCCTAACTGTTTTATTGCCATTTATCTTTCCTCCAATCAACTACACAAAAGAGCAAGAATGAATATTTAAATCAGAAAATAAGATTATACCATTCCAGTGTTGTTATGCCCTTCAATCATCATTTATTGAATTCAGGAGAAAATCCATGGCCCACTCTATCCTCCGATTCCATGTCATGCTATACCTCCTCCCTCTTCATTTGTGATGCTCCAGCCAAACTGGTCTAATGTTACAGGAATATACCTAGCTTCCTTCTGCTTTCTAGTTTTCACAGTTGATATTCCATTTGTCTGACGTGTTCTTCTCTGTTTCCATAAGTGGTTGGCTTTTTCTCAAGGTTTAGGTTTTAGTTCAACTGTAACCTACATATTTCTATCTAAATTACAGCTCTACTAACTACTTGACTTCTAAGGAAGGTTACCCACTGCCCCCCACACACACACTCCTGAGGGATCAGTTCTACATAATAATGGATTTGGGGAGGATCAAAATTTTATCAGGTCATAAAATATATAGCTGCATTTTTTTTAAAAGAGTTTTCTCACTTTAGACTTGCATAATTAAGAAAGTCCATTCTTCTGGTCCTTCCTTAAATGGAAAATAGCTAACCAAAGGTGACTTGTCTTGCGTCACCTCCACCACAAGACACACACACACATACTAGAAGCATTTAGTATTTGGGGTGTGACAGTCCTTCCTTGTATGGGACTGTCACACACATGGCAGCATCTCTGGCCTCCTGTCACTAGTACCAGTAGTGCCCCCTTGTCATTGTGATAAACCAAAAAGACCCATACACATTTTCAACTATCCCCTAGAGAGATAGTACTGCACCTAGTTGAGAACCCCAAAAAACAAACAAACAAAAACAGCTAATAGGTTCTGTTGAAAAAAATGAGTTTCTTCTCTACAAGCACCCTATCATGGTTGATAATATTATACATGTAAGAAGATATGGAGGCTCAGAAAAAGAAAACAGTTTGCCTAATAAGTAAACGGTGAGTGACATATCAAATGAGGATTTGCAGAACTCTAAAGTACACCCAACATTAGACTACCTCTGTCCACAACATAGAGCAAAGTAGTGGTAAGTGTCTTGGTTGTTACAATGAGTGAGATAACATCTGATTCTAGGGTTCAAGCAAGGCTTCCTAGATGAGAGAATTTAACCTGATACTTGAAAAATAGCTAACAGTTTAGCTTATAGAATGTTATCCTTCAAGCAGAGGGACTATCATTAACAAAAAAAGAAATACGGGAAAGCCCATAGCAGGTTCTGAGAACAATAAACAATCCAATTTGACTATTATGTGCAGGGGAGCACTGGAAGCTTTTTGGAAACACAGGTTAGGGCCATATTATGGAAAACTTTAAGGAATTTGTACTTGATTCACTAGGCAACAGGGAACCTTTGAATGTTTTTGAGAATCAGTAGACTAAATGAATGGAAGAGGAGAGTCAGAAGAGAAAACAGTTACCTCTTGACCACCAATCACTTTTAGTCCCTTAAGTACAGGCCAGCTTTCTTACTGCTATAAATAAGGTGGATAAGATATCAGGCTTGAGATTCAGGGAGTGTATATTTGAAATTATGTTTACTCAGTTGCATAATTCTAAGCAATTTATTTTATTTTATTTTTTTCTCAATCTTGATTTCTTTACCTGTAAAGTGGAATTCATAAGAATTTTGTATACTGTTGCAGCATAGATATCACCCAGTAAACCACAGCTATTGCTATAAATATTATTGTTAGGTTATTTGTTTCCTGGGTAGCAAGCTGTCTTAGATGGCAGAATTCATTAATGCTTTTAGGTCTGTGGTACACATGAGGCTCTGCATATGAATTCTGTGATGCCATCTCAGAGAACAATTAGATGCTGCCAATAATTGAGACCTAACACTGTGTGTTTGTGTGTGTGTGTGTGTGTGTGTGTGTGTGTGTGAACATGAGTTGGAGTGCCAGCTATCAGTTCACTGTGGTACAGTCTGGCTTTTTGATGCTCTTCAATGATGTTTGAATTGACATTGACCAACAAAAACTTGAGAGTCTCCTTTTCAACCGTGAAACAATCCCAGTAGAACATTCTCTATATATTGCTTCCCTAAACCTTCTTGATATCCATGGGGATAGCTAGTGAAATAGAATTCACTGTTTGGATTTTCTTCATAGCCCTGCTTATAAGGCCCATATCTCATGCTAAGACATTTTAAGACAGAAGAAGAGAAGCAGAAGGTTAATCAATTGCATAGTAAGCTCAGGCTAAATATTTGTGAAAACTTTCATTACCAATCAACTTTAGGGACTAAACTCTCTAGATTATACTCATTATCCAAATTCCACTTTAGTTTTGCTGGATAATCCTGGGTTAGCTTCTCCCTGGAATATATAATAAGGGAAGGATAATTAATAATTATTAAATCTCAATTATATCACATGCATTTTGCTTAAACATCTTCATGTTCCCCATTTAATACTCAAATATTCCAGAAAAGCAAATGTGATTAATCAACTTATAGTATTTGTAGTAAGAATAATAAAAGTGATGGTGACTTCGGAGTAAGATTAATAATAATGGTGACTTCATTTGTGGCTCATTCTGTGCTATGTGCTTCATGAGTTTATGAGACTATTGATCTTTACAACTGAAGTTCAAACACACATCTGTTCAACCTCACTAGACCACACTGACTTTCCATTCTTCCTCAAGTGGAATTTCACTTATTCCTGATTTTAAAATCAAGAGATAAAATCAAATATCCCAGTGTATATTTGAAAACTATGTAAGAAAATAAATGTGAACAAAGTAACATCTACACCTGACCTATACTGGAAAGTCAATAAATGATTTCTTTCTTATTTTTTTGCAAACTGTCATCTCTAAAAATAGAAGATACTGATAATTAATCCAATTTCTCAAAAACCATCACTACCTATTAATAATCAAGAACTAAACCACTATTTATTGAGCATCTACTATGTACCAAGCGCTTGGACCGTGTTGTCTAAATCTTGCAAGATGAATGCTATTACCTTTGTTCAAATGAAGAAACTGAGTCTTGGGAGAAAATACTGTTCCTTACATAGCATAACTTGGGCTTTTCACTGGGTTTTTACTAGCTGCAAAGTTGAACTCTTTTATTTTAATTGCTGCCTCCCCATATCTCTTTGACTTCCCTGCTTTTACAACCAGGACCTAACCTGACAAATCTATTCAAGGATTCTTTGTACTATGCCAGGCTAGGCTTGGTACAGCTTGTTCTCACTGTTTTAAGAGATGCTTTCCAGCCTTACAACTGAGATTATTGAGTTCTCAATGAAGAACTGAATGAGATCCAAAAATTAGAGCAGGAAATATTTCCTTCTTGTTATATCAGTGGGCTATATGTAAAGTGGTAGCAGTTGGTGGAAGGAAATATCTGGAGAAAGCAGGGTAATTCTTCAAGGATTCTGACACAGCTATTTAATAGTTAAAGCAAATAGGTGAGTAATTTATAACGTTTTTCAAAGTATTTCTTTTGAAAAATAACTGACTGACTCATACATTATTCCCATAACTTTCCAATGCTCTCTATTCTTATACCCTGGATAGCCCATTGGATAATTAGATTAGCACTCCCTCTTAAGTGCACTCATAATAACTTATAGTTCTCTCATTGTAGTGCTTATCACACTATTTATTGGAACGGCATCACTATTTTTCTGAATGAACCTCCATAATTTAAGCTCTGCAAAAACAATGTCCATATCTGTTTTATTTATATTATATTCCTAGGAACTCATGTTTTCTAACTCTTTTCTGATTTTGAAGTAAATAATAATAATCTCACCAATCTCTAAAACCCCCAAATGGTGTTGGCATAGAGTGTTTCCTGATTCAAACCTACTAAATCCAGGTCACTAGCGTTTGTGAATCTCACATGCTGAACTCCTTCCATCTGATGAATTATGGTTACAGCTAGGGTGATATGAAGGAGAGCATTCTATATCTCAATAGCCACATGTATTTTGTGACTCTTCTATCTGTTCTACCCTTTACACCTGTTGGGTGAAGTTTTAATCATCCTAATGCATTAGATTTCAGAGAAGTCCAGCCAGTTGTAATCCAGGAGGTTTGAATTTTACACTAAGAAAACAACATATCCCTTCAGATTTCCTACTAATACTACAGCCAAGGATTCTTTTTGCTGCCATGCTGCATCAGGGACAGTCTTTAAAAGAAAGGAAACAGTAGAGTCAAGATAGGGAGAGAAAATTAATAACTTTCTTGAACCTATAGAATAGCCGTGTCTGAATCCAGACAGCAACATGAACAGCTTTTTGAACTAGCTAAAAAACACCTTTTTTTTTCTGCTTAAATTAGTTTAATTGGACTTCCATCAAAAAGTACCTACATTAAAATGTTGATTAACTATTCAGCTTGTATCTGTCTTCCATGAATTCAGGTAAATACACGATCCTGTCAAAGATAAAATGCATTTATTAAACTCTTCCCAGGATATGGGGACAAGGAGGGTAAAGAGATCAGCAACAATAACCCCTAGCATCAAAGAGCTTCAAAATGGAGCAGAAAACCATTCTTACAGATATAAACTAACCAGAGAAACACATGGGAAGTTTATGGGAATAAACTATAGATTCTACTGAATCTATTAACAAGAAGAGTGTCCATCACTCAACGTTTGGGAAGAATGGTGAGCTTCATATCTTGTAAATATGTCACTACCATTTCCTTATCATATGATAATCATCTATAACTGATGCAGTGTTTTTTTTCCCAATAAATATTTAAAAGACCTCAGGAAAAAGATGTCATCTAGTAAGAAAGAGAAAAACAAATATTGTATATTAACACACATATATATATATAGAATCTAGAAAAATGATATAGATGGTCCTATTTGCAAAGCAGAAATAGAGACACAGACGTAGAGAACAAATGTATGGATACCAAGGGGGAAGGGGTGGGTGGGAGGAACTGGGAGATTGGGATTGACACATATACACTATTGATACTATGTATAAAATGGATAGCTAATGAGGGCATACTGTATAGCAGGGGTCCCTGACGCCTGGGCCACAGACTGGTACCAGTGCCTGGCCTGTTCGGAAACAGGCTGCACATCAGGAGGCGAGTGGTGACAACTGAGCGAAGCTTCATCTACCACTCCCCATCACTAGCGTTACACATGAACTACACCCCGTGGAAAAATTTTCTTGCACGAAACTGGTCCCTGGTGCCAGAAATGTTGGGGACCACTGCTGTATAGCACAGGGAAATCTGCTTAGTTCACTGTGGTGACCTGAATGGGAGTGAAGTCCAGAAAGGAGGGAATATATGTATACGTATGGCTGATTCAATTCGCTGTGCAGTAGAAACTAACACAACATTGCAAAGCAACTATACTCCAATAAACATTCCCTAACACCATACAAAAATAAACTCAACATCGATTAAAGACCTAAGTGTAAGGCCAGACACTATAAAACTCTTAGTGAAAAACATAGGGAGTACACACTATGACATAAATCATAGCAAGATCCTTTTTGACCCACCTCCTAGAGAAATAGAAACAAAAACAAGAATAAACAAATGGGACCTAATGAAACTTAAAAGCTTTTGCACAGCAAAGGAAACCATAAACAAGATGAAAAGACAACACTCAGAATGGGAGAAAATATTTTCAAATGAAACAACTGACAAAGGATTAATCTCCAAAATTTACAAGCAGCTCATGCAGCTCAATATCAAAAAAACAAACAACCCAATCCAAAAATGGGCAGAAGACCTAAATAGATATTTCTCCAAAGAAGATATACAGATTGCCAAAAAACACATGAAGGGATGCTCAACATCACTAATCATTAGAGAAATGTAAATCAAAACTACAATGAGTTATCACCTCACACCAGTCAGAATGGCCATCATCAAAAAATCTAGAAACAATAAATGCTGGAGAGGGTGTGGAGAAAAGGGAACCCTCCTACACTGTTGCTGAGAATGTAAACTGATACAGCCACTATGGAGAACAGTATGGATGTTCCTTAAAAAACTAAAAATAAACTACCATAAGACCCAGCAATCCCACTACTGGGCATATACCCTGAAAAAACCATAATTCATAAAGACTCATGTACCAAAATATTCACTGCAGCTCTATTTACAATAGCCAGGACATGGAAGCAACCTAAGTGTCCATCAACAGATGAATGGATAAAGAAGATGTGGCACATATATATAATGGTATATTGCTCAGCCATAAAAAGAAATGAAATTGAGTTACTTGTAGTGAGGTGGATGGACCTAGAGTCTGTCATACAGAGCGAAGTAAGTCAGAAAGAGAAAAACAAATACCATATGCTAATACACATATATATATATTATCTAAAAAGAAAAAAAAAATGGTTCTGAAGAACCTAGGGGCAGGACAGGAATAAAGACGCAGACATAGAGAATGGATTTGAGGACATGGGAGGGTGGATGGTAAGCTGGAATGAAGTGGGAGAGTGACATGGACATATATACACTACCAAATGTAAAATAAATAGCTAGTGGGAAGCAGATGCATAGCACAGGGAGATCAGCTCTGTCTTTTGTGGCCATCTAGAGGGGTGAGATAGGGAGGGGGGAGGGAGGGAGACACAAGAGGTAGGGGATATGGGGATATATGTATATGTATAGTTGATTCACTTTGTGATACCGCAGAAACTAACACACCATTGTAAAGCAATTATACTCCAATAAAGATGTTAAAAATTAATTTCAAAAATGTAATTGTATCTTAGTGCATGATTAGAAAATAGGTTTTCTCCTCAGCATCCACTATGAGCAATTGATATATTTTGCCCGAAGTAGTGAGTTGAAAGGGCTTTTGAGGACAGCGCCAGTATGAGTGCTAAAGATTATCAAGATTGATGATAATGTCTGGAAATGGGTAACAATATTTAGGATACTATTTATTATTCTTGCCTTAGTGTGAATGTATTTGTCAACTTCTTTCCTGAGAGCCAGTTTTGATTAATGAAGTGGGAAAGAGAGTAAGAGGTCACTCAGGACAAGAGAGGCCTAATAGGGGAAAACACAGTAGAAAAACTTAAAGTGTATAAGTGAAGAACAACTTTGTTTCATAATTCCTTAGGCAAAATACTCGTTTTCATTTCAGAATTCAGAAAAGGTAAAAAAATTCTTTAGAAGGAAAAACAGTGAAATAAGTTATATTTATATTTCCAAGTATAAGGGAAGGCATGTGACCAACTTTGCCACATCATGTTTCCTCCCTATTTCCCATCTCTCCCATCCTAATTTATGCCTCCCTCCTCTCTTTCAATTTCTGATGAAACTTCTGAAGAAAGCTTGCTCCTGATCAGAAGAAATTTCTCCAGCCAACCTGGCTTCCAAAGCAGAAAACCAGGTATTAGCAAGCTTTAGACTTCAGATATAAGGATAAAGTAAAATGGACCACGACACATGATTGAATATAGTTATTTTATTGTAATGCTACATTCCTTTTCTTTGCCAATAATTCCGACTTTTATAATACCAGTCATGTTGCTTTCATCTTTCAAACACAATTTCTTGTTGAGAGAGTCATAAAAGTTACAAAAGGAAATATATGATGAGTTAATCAGAGCAATTTTTGTAATTAATTTTGTATAGGTAAAATGATTACTCCCAATCAACTTTTCAAGTCAACAGTTAATCACCTTATAATCTGGTGCATCCTTGTCTGCTACAGAGGTGAGGTAAAAAATTAATACAGGGCTTCCCTGGTGGTGCAGTGGTTGAGAGTCCACCTGCCGATGCAGGGGACACGGGTTCGTTCCCCAGTCCAGGAAGATCCCACATGCCACGGAGCGGCTGGGCCTGTGAGTCATGGCCGCTGAGCCTGCTCGTCCAGAGCCTGTGCTCCACAATGGGAGAGGCCACAGCACTGAGGGGCCCGCGTACCGCAGAAAAAAAAAAAGTATATAATTTGTTCTGGATAAAATATTTACTGCTTATTCAACTTGCTGTTATTCTTTTCAGCTCCTTGTTATACAAGTGTTTATTAATATAGCATCCTCTTGATCTTCTATATGGACCACCCCAGTGAAGCCAGTTTTGATTGCCTAAAATATATATGTAATTAATTTGCACATTCATTAAATAAAAACCATTGATTTCCTACTCTTATGACAGCTATCTTCTAGGGTCAGGAAATATGGCACTGAATATAAGAAAGCCTTATTCTGCAGGAGCATGCTTTCAAGTGAAAGATAATAGCAATTAGATTATGTAAAATTGTGATGAGTGCTATTAAGAAAAGCATTTTTAAAACTGATAATATTGATCTGATTTTAGGGGGCACAATGGGATCAGGGAAGAGCTCTTTAAGGAGGTTAGAGCTGACTGAACTAAGAGGTAATCTATGAGAAGATCCAAAGTAAGATTTTTCCAGGCAATGGTACAGCAATTACAAAGATACAGTGTTTGTCCTATTCAAGAAAGAAAAATGAAGGCTAGGGTTAGTGACATGCAGTAGGTTAGATTTATGCAAGGCAGACTTACACAGTTATGTGCGTCTAGGAAGATTATGAAAATGTGTTTGATTTTCTTCTGCACATGGTCAGAAGACATTAACATTTTCAAATATATATCACTTTGACTGCTTGGTGGGCCAGTTAAGAGGCTATTGCTATATTAAGAGCAATAAACAGCAGTGTACATGAAACTAACACAACATTGTAAATCAACTATACTTCAATAAAAAAGTGTCTATTAAAAAATTTAAAAATAAGCAGCAATAATCATTAAGACCTGATAGTCTCTGGATCAGAGATGTATCCGTGAAAGTCATGAGAAAAAGTCAAATTTGAAATATACACAATATATATTGTTAAGTGGAAAAATGTAACTGGAATATCATATCTGTAACATGCTAACTTTAATATGAAGGAGGTTAAATAAGAAAATACACATGTATCTGATTATTAATGCAAAAAGGATAAAACGGCAGAAGTAAATCCAACCTTATCAGTGTGAATGGATTAAACAATCCAATCAACGGAGACTGTCAGACTAGATACAAACAAACAAATAAGTAAACAACAATATCTAACTCTGTGCTCTCTATAGGAGATAAGTTGTATATTCAAAAATACAAAAGATTAAAAGTAAAAAATGGGATAAATGTACTCTAAGCAAACAGTAACCATAAGAAATAAAATAGGCAGTACTCATATCAGAAAAAAAAATAGACTTTACAACAAAAGAAAGATGTTACTAGAAATAAAGATGGGCATTTTATAATGATAAAAAGATGAACCCATAAATGTTATAATAATTATAAACATATAAGTACCTAATAACAGAGCACCAGAATGCATGAAGTAAAAACCAAAAGGAGAAAAGAAACAGAAAATTCACAATAATAAAGATTTTAATATCACACTTTCAATAACAGATAAAACAACTAAGCAGAACATCAGCAATACTCTAGAGGACTTGATAACAGTATAAACCAGGCAGATCTAACATACATCTGCAGAACACTCCCCCTCAAACATTAAAATCCATATTCTTCTCAGTAGATGTGTGATTAAAGAAATAACAAAGCCAGGGACCTAAAATTTGTATAAATGATAGTACATTTACTGAGACTGGAAATACTGGAGTTGAAGAATGTTTAGAGGAAAAAACAAATACTGGAATCTTCAGCAAGAAGTTGATACTTAAAACGACCAGACTAAGTGAGACCATTTAAGGAGAGTTTATAGAGACTGATGAAAAGTGGTTAAGAACTAAGTCTTAGGGAATATTGGCATTAAAAAGGTTAGAAAAAGGAGGAAGAACAATGGCTCCTACTGAGAGAGATTGGATGGTTAAGAGGAGAAAATTCAGAAGAGGATAATATCTTATAAGCCAAGAACAAAATTTTCCCCCCTGACAAGGGACTGATACAAAATGCTACACATTACTGAGAAATTGAGTAAAATGAGGACTGAGAGTAACCACTGGATATAGCAATATTGCATTCCTTGAAGACCTTGACAAAGGAGGTTTCAGGGAAGTAGTGGGGTTGAAAGACTAACTGGTGTGGGTCCAAGTGAAAAGACATGCAAACTGAAGAAGTAGAAACAGGAAAGAGAGAGAATTTTTGGAGGAGATTTCACTGAAAGAGAACTAGAAATGAAGCATAGTTACAGGGGGTGATGTGTTAAGGAAACTTTTTTTCTTGCTTTGTTTTTACCGTGGGTGTCATTTAAATTAATTTTTATGGTGATGGCAGTGACTGAGGAAAGAATAACGTTAATCATGCTGGACAGAAGAAGATAACTGAAATAAAGTTCTTCTCAAGGCAAGAAGGACTAAATTCAGTGCAGAAGGGGAAGGTTTGAACTGTCAGAGAAGAGTTCATCTCTTCTAATAGGAAGGAAAAAAGAGTTTTTGGAAACAGATGTAATATTTGATGGTGAGAAGATGAGGAGATTATCTTCTCACTGCTTGTATTTTTCTTCCTGAAATAGAAAATTAGATCCTCAACTGAGAATTAAAAATCAAAAAAAAAAAAAAAAAAAATGAAGTTGGAGAAGATGGAAGAAAGTGTAAAACAGCTTTCTCAGAAAGAACATAATAAAGTAGTTAGTGAAATGCAATAGTATTAAATAGTGCCAAGGCCGTCCTTCACTGTTATGGTAATAAATGTAAAGTGGTAAAGTCCGTAGGTATCAATATTCAGCTTCTTTTTACTGATGTGTAATATAATTGGATTGAACCAAGTTGGCATTTTACAAAGGAAGAACCAAAGAAGAAGTAGAGAAGTGAGTTGAGGATAATACCAGGGAGTAAATATAATAATAGACAAATGGAGTTTGAGCTACATAAAATAAGAAGAAAATGAGGAAGTAGAGAGTAAAAACCTAGAAGGGACTAATTGATTGGAAGTCAAGTTGTGAGTCAAATAATTATTAGAATTTGAGAACTGTAAATAAAAGAGGTAAAGATCAGAGAATGGGAGATTAGAATATCAAGATTTGGGGGCAATGGTAGAGATATTTTTAATGATAAACAGCAGGGACCAACCAGACAGTGGAGGCTATGTAGAAATTGGATGTCTAGGAGTTGAGAATCTAGAGTGTTGGATTAATGGATGTTGATATCACAATGGATATAGTGATAAAGAGAAAACATCAAGTAAAATATTAAAATTTTCATGAATAAGGAAGTAATTATGGGAATCATAGGTAACTAAAATATTTGATAGCATGAACTTCAAAGGAGCTAGTATTTTATGTATGTATGTGTGTATATATGTATGTATATATCTCTTTTTATTTATTTATTTTTTGTTTTTATAGAGAAGGTCAATTGAAACAGCAAGGAAAAGCAATGTGAATAACCACCTTACCTCCAGGCCCTGGGCTGACATGGGACCTAAGGAGAAAAAAAGATAAAAACACCTCTCCCTTAAGAGAACTCCAGGGAAAACAATGTTTTCTGGTGATGGCTAAGTTAGAATAAGAAGACGAAAGGAAGATATATGCTATCCTTAATCTCTGTACTTTAGCTGAATTCTTAAAACTGAGATTTTTCAAGTTTTGGAAATCTGCTTATTTTCCAATTTGGAAATCAATGGACGTAGAAAGAGGACATTCTAACCAGTGCATTTTTGTTATGGAATATCCTTTTTCTTCTAACCAGGCAGAGTGCAGAGGGTGACCCTACCTCAGTCCATTTGTCTTGCTCTGTGATGGAGAGTTCCTTCTCTAAAATTTAATTTGTGGGAATTGCTTATAAATGTATCCTGGGAACAATTTTGATTAAATCCAAATAAATGATAAATAGCATGCTTAAGTCCATTTATATTTATTTCTCCTTTGTTAACTGTGTTGGCAATACCTCAAAATTTAGTGCTATCTGCAAATTTCATTAGCAGGCAATTTATTCCCCCCTGGAGATGATTAATAAAGATGGAAAATAAAACCTGACCTCGTGCCAAAGCTCCTGCAGACCCCCTACTAGCCACTTCCTCACAACTGGACGCACTCCCATTTATCACCACCTCCCTTTGCACTGACTCAGCCACCATGCCAAATGATGTGACAGTGCTCACATCCAAGCCAACTTGAAACAGGTTGGAATACTAACTTTTCTGGGACACTCCATTAAAGGCTTCCACTATTGGCCCAATAAAACACAGACCATATTTCACAATGCTACTATATTTGTCCTTCCACAAACACACAATTTGGGGCATCATTAATTTTTTACAAGTCCATATAACCATATTACTTAGTCTATTTGTTCTCTGGGTGTTTATAGATTCCTTTTAAATATCTGGGACTTAAATTAAAAAAAAAGACATTACACATATCATATCACACTGATTACTGTCTTCTGTTTGAAGTTTTGTACCGTCTCTTTCTCCTCAACTGCTTGGCATTTATTCCAGTTCTTAATGATGTTTCAAATATTCTTCTAAGTAGTTTAACAAATGTCAGCCCACTTTTCCTACCCCTAAGTGATTGTGAGTTAGACAATTCTGATATTAATATTCTCTGAGTTCAAGTTTAAATATAGCCATGGGATCAATTGGTTTTTGGTTGTTTTCTCTCTCCCCACCCCAGGTTAATATCTTTTGTTGAGGAATTCTTGCATAATTAACAGAATCACTTATGAAATTAGTCTGATTTGGTCATTAAGGCTTAGAATACTAGATTAATCTTTACTTTTCAAGTTTGTTATTTTTTAAAAAATTAAATAGCATAGTCTGTATTCTTTTTACACAAGTCAAAAGTTAATTTGAGCTATTACACTGCAAACCTGATTCAAAAATCAGTTCACCATAAAAAACACTTTAACTGCAATAGATTGGAATTTTATGTTTTGCCTCGCTTTTTTCTTTCTTTTTTTGCTTATTTCAACATAAGAGTAAAATTTCACTAATACATATGTTCAAAAAAACTCTGTCTGAGACCCAAACTGGTCTTTAAAAATGTTTGAAAATCTTATTAATTTTATGTAAACACTAAAACAAACTAATTCCTTCAATTCCTATTTTTTTAATTTATTTTATTATTTTTTTGTGTTTGTGCAGTACGCGGGCCTCTCACTGTTGTGGCCTCTCCCGTTGCAGAGCACAGGCTCCGGATGCGCAGGCTCAGCGGCCATGGCTCACGGGCACAGCCGCTCCATGGCATGTGAGATCTTCTCAGACAGGGGCACGAACCTGTGTCCCCTGCATCGGCAGGCAGACTCTCAACCACTGCGCCACCAGGGGAGCCCAATTCCTATTTTTTATTTTTAAAAATAATAGTTCCTTCAGAATTATCTTATAAAACTCTCTAAAATATCTGCTCAAAGGAAAACATAGTAATTGGTAAATAACTTTTACAAACTCTTATTGTTAGCATATATTTAATAATCTTGATAAAGACTGAAAGAAATTGAACATTGCATCATCTCTGAAAACCAACTGTGAACTTTTAAATACATTAAAGAATATCAGAATGAATACTTTTTATTCACCAGCAGCACTAGAGAACATCTTATTACACTATTAATGTATATATACTGAACATCCACAGCTTTTCTTCTGTAGCTGGTTGTTCTAAGTCCTTGAGACTTTTTGAAGAAGTGTCATTATAGTTAACAGACTAGTAATTGAAATCTTCATTATGTATCACAAATTTTAATGTGTTTTAATATTTCCATTTCAATTTTATCATAGACTGAACTGCTAGTATAATGATGGAAATAATGGTATTTATCTGATTTTCATCATTCATTTCCCAAGAGTTACAAAATTACAAGGGGAAATGAAAACCACCATGACATGAAAAAAATTACTAAATAATTAATTATTTATAAAATTAGCTTGCAATAAATATACTTTCATATTTGAGAGAACACTGATGGTTGAGCTGGCATGAAAGTTTCCTTTTTTTGTTGTTTGTTTTTTTAGGCAATGGCATCTTGCTTAGGTCTCATCAAAGTACATATAACATTTCCAAGATCAGGTTTAGTTTAAAGACCTGCAATGAGAAATGAAAAAAGCAAAGCAAAATGCCAGGAAATAGGAATATTTAGAGATGAAGGGTCAGGCAGAGGTTACTGTAGGTGAATCACAGTAACTGAGACTGGAAAGAAAGCTTGGAAACCAAGTGTGAAGAGTTTTGAGTAGCATGCCAAGAAATTGAACTTCTTGTGATAGGAAATTTGAAGCTGTTAAAGGACTTAACCAAAATTATACAAATAAACTTGAGCTATAGAACAATTAAACTGCCACAGAATGGAGGCTGGTTGAGAAAAGGAAGAGATATAAGGCAAGGAACTACTTTTATAAATACTGCAAAAGGCCAGTCCAGAGTAATTAATATACTCAACAAATATTCACTGAACTTCTACTATCTGTCAGGCACTCTTCAACGTGATCAGAATAGAGATGTAAACAAAACAGAACCAAATCCCTGACCTCATGGAGCTTACACTCCAGCAGCAAGAGCCAGACAATAAACAAAACAGTAATAAATAAGTAAATAATTGTGTGAGAAGATGTCAAGTGATTTGGGAGCAAAGAAAGACGGAAAGGAACTCCGGAGTATGAGATGGGAAATGTGGGAGTTATAATTTTAAATAAGTTACAATAGGCTTCACTGAGAAGGGACATTTAGGGAAAACTTGATTGAGTAGGTGTTTGATAGCCAGGAGTAACATGTTTCAGGCAGAAGCAAGTGCCAGGGGAAAGGCCTTAATGCAGAAGTGTACCAGAATATTCAAGGGAGAATCAGGAAGCCAGTGCAGCTGGAGTAAGGTGAGAAGAATAGAAAGGGAGACATGCGAGGAGAACTAAGAACACTGAATAGGGTTTCATAGGATGCTCTAGAGATAGCCTTTGCTCTGAGGGAATTGGGAAGCTACTTGAAGGTTTGAAAGAATGACATGATCTTATGGTTTAAGTAAATAAATAAATAAATAAATATTTTAAATAAATAATTATGTTTTAAAGAAATAACTATAACTGATATGTTGAAAGTAGACTGTCAGACAGGAGCAGGGCATAAATAGAAGCCATGAGACTGACTGAAAAAACAGAAGGTTAAAATACAGAGGTGACTTGAACGAGAGTTTTAACAGTGGATGAGATGACAAGTGGTAACAAGGATCTGAATTGGGATGGCATTAATAGAAAGGAAAGGGTTTGAAATAAATGAAGATGGATACAGCTTATTAACTGTAAATATGGGATGCAGATGAGGGAATATTTAATCAATACTCTCAGTTTTTTACTTAGGATGACTGAGAGCACTGCATTGACCTTAATAGAAACATGTAAGTCAGAAGAGGGGGTTAGCTTGAAGAAAGAACAGCTGGTTTTAATCATACCAAATAGGAGAAGTTAGTGAAATCTAACAGGGCATAGAACTCAGAAAAGTTGTTGGAACAAAAAGCTACATATACACATAAAATTATGGACAGATACAGGTGTTGTGGACCTGAAATGTATCAATTTGGAAGGAGGGCACCCTTAAGAAAAATAAAGGAATATTGCAAATACAAAATTCTGTTTGGGATTTTGGAAATGACCCATGAAAGTGAGAGGCACAGAAGCTTAAACATCACTATGAATCCATATCTGGTGATATCACAGAATGGCTGAAATCTCCAAAGGAGTGCATTAGAATTGAATATTACTTTGGGGAACAATCAAAGGAGACACTCTTGAAAAGAAGAGAAGGTGGAAGAAGAACCAAGATAAAGCTTCGTCATTGAAGTCCAGGTTTTGATTTTAGGAACTAGAAAGGTGACTGGAATGACCAAAAATCTATAATTGTCTATTTGACAAACACCATGCTAGATGCTGGGAGCCCATCACCATGGGACATGATGATTAGGGTCTATTTCAAGAGGCTCTAGTGAAAGCCAGATTGGAGAGGGTAGCAAATGATCCAGAAGACAAAAATGAGAGATCACTCCTTTAAAAAACATATCCACATGATTACCTGATTTTCTTATTTCTCATAAGTATAGTTTATCATAAGAAAATCACTGCTTTAATGGTTGAGTATGAAAATATACTGATTCTGTAAATACATTAAATTTCTTACCCCTGAGAGGCAACTTAGCCTATCTGAGACCAAGGACTCTCTAATTCCCTCAGAGACTTTTGTGCTTAACTGATCTATGTGTCTTTGAATAATTCATTTGAATTTACTCATAGAGTTCACCTCCATTTTCCCCGCCCCCAGGCCAGCATATTCCCTGCTCCCTGAGAGCTTAAGAAAGTTAAAAATAATCTTCCATTGTTTCTTATTTTCACAATTGAATAATTTTCATTGAAAGTAAGTTTTATTAATTTTCAAAACTCGAATTTTCTAAACTGTTAGGAAAAGTCAAATATGCTAAAATTACACTCTTTATTTTCATTGTTTTTCTTATATTTTAGTGAGTTGATAACTTTATTGTCACTTTTGTCTGTTTTGTGCGAGGTAGGGCAATTTAATAGATATTTTACCATTTATGAATTAATCAAAATATTACTGAGTAATAAGGAATAAAGGCAAAAGTGTTTTTCTTCTAGATACTATATGGATTTAAAAAATTGTTTATCATGCACACACACACACACACACACATTCTCTCTAAATCCATGAGAACTGTGGGGTTTTTTTTACCTGAATTTCTCTAAGGAAAAAAAAGCCTCAAACTGACTAAACAAGACAACTCCTTTTTAAAAAGCATTTCACTTTCCCTAATGGTTAATAAAATCTCTATGTAATCTTAACTTCTCTATTTTCAACTTTAATCCCAAAGTTCAGAAATAAATCAACCCGCTACTCTTACATAATCATTGTCAAAGTTTACAAAGATTTTTCTTGAAAGTAATATTTTGAGTCTTAAGGCACCCTCATTTTCTTGAAGTTGGGTACTATGTCATATCACATCTTTGGTATCACCAATAGCAACTACCTTTTCTTTCCTTTTCTCTCTCACAAAACAGAAAAAAATTCTATTTTTATTATTAGAAAAAAAACTTTTGTATTGAAGTATAGTTGATTTACAGTGTTGTGTTATTTTCTGGTGAGAAAATTGATTCAGATACACACATATTATTTTTTCATATTCTTTTCCATTATGGTTTATTATAGGATACTAAATAAAGTTCCCTACGCTATAGAGTAGAACCTTGTTGTTTATTTATTTTATTTATTTTTTATCTTTTTTTTTTTTGGCCCCACCTCTTGGCATGCAGGATCTTAGTTCCATGAGCAGGGATCGCACCCATGCCTCCTGCAGTGGTAGCACAGAGTCTTAAGCACTGGACCACCAGCAAGGTCCCTGTTTATCTATTTTATACATAGTAGTCTGTATCTGTTAACACCAAACTCCTAATTTATTCCTCCCCTACCCCCTTTCCCCTTTGGTAACCATAAATTTGTTTTCTATGTCTGTGATTCTGTTTCTGTTTTGTAAATAAGTTCATTTGTATCACATTTTAGATTCCATGTATAAGTGGCATCATATGTTTTTTCTCTTTCTTACTTCACTTAACATGATAATCTCTAGGTTCATCCATGTTGCTGCAAATGGCATTATTTCATTCTTTTTTATGACTAATATCTCATTTTATATATGTATGTATATATATAGGTATATATATGTGTGTGTGTATATATATATAGGTATATATATATGTGTGTGTGTGTGTATATATATATATATATATATATATATATATATATATATATATATATATATATATATATGTATATCACATCTTCTTTATCCATTCGTCTGTCAATGGACATTTAGGTTGCATTCATGTTTTGGCTATTGTCAATAATACTACTATGAGCATTGAGGTGACACTCAGATATAGAAAACAAACTTGTGAGAGAGAAATAAATAAGATCATGCCATTGGGGGATGTCTAAGTTTGAATACTGGACCCTTGACTACCTACATGGGTGACTTCAGTCATGCTATCTTATCTTTCATAATCCTATTTATACAATATTTAAAATAAGAATAACTTTGCCTGCTTCAGAGAGGTTTGAGTCCATATATGCCCAGCTTTGGCATATGAGTAGATTTGTTAGCATTTTTTGAAACCAGTAGGAATTAAATAATGGAAAATTAGAATTTGTCTTTTCAATTTCTTAAAATTTTAGACAAAGGCAGTATAAGCTATTTTGTAGTTTTCCTCATATTTTTTTTCTCTAGGCTTGACTTGCTATTTAAGTGTCTTCAGGATTTAAGAGAAAGATATAGATATCTTTACTGTGTGATCTGTAGGAAGAAATTGTCTTGAACATCTAGTTTATCACTTTTGTACCATCGTCTCCCCACTCAGAGGTCCTACTTTCATCACGAATCAAGTAATCTTCTTGATTAACCCTGATTAAAAACGTGATCTAATTATTAAACTAAATGTAAAAGACCCATATCTTTAAGTGATACCCCTTAACAGGTCACCAAGATGTAAGCTAAATAATAAAATTCAAAATATTGGATTTCAAAAATGTAACACTTTGGGAGGGAACCCATAAGCAGATATTTTTCTACTTTTGTGATAGAGTGGTAAAGTTAACTAACTTTTAATTTTCTTTCTTTTTCTTGCTTGTTTTGTGATAAGTTAAGTGACTAGTGTGTATTCATTAATTTATTTGTTCATTATTTTCTTAGCAAATATTTATTAATACAAGCTACTGCTCTTGTCTTTGAGGATATAACAGTTACCAAAAAAATTTCATCCATCTTGGACTTAAATCATTAACAAAGAATCGGCGTACACAAATAATTAATTGCATGTTTTATTTAACTTAAATAATATTCACTAAAGCCATTATTTACCCCCACTGTCAAGTGAAAAAACTGAGATGTTAAATAATTTATTGATGAGTATGAGTTACAGTGCTTTAAACTAAACTTAGATGTATATGATTACAAAGGCCATGATTTTTTAGCCACACTTTTCCACGTGTATACTCTCATGATTGTCACTTCCTTCCCATGTCTTCAGCATGTACCTTGAGGATCCTTTTTATCTGCATTTAACATGCTTGCTCAAATCTCTCATTTAATGACAAAAATGCTCCTTTGACCCCATGTCACCTCTACCCACTATACCACTTCTGTCTTTTCACAGCCAAGTTTGTTGAAAGAGTTGTTTATTCTCACAGTCTCTACTTCCTTGTCTGATATTTATTCATATACTTTATTACAGTCTGTTTTTTACTTCCCTTACCCAAATGAAACACTCTATTAGTTGATTCCATGATCACTTGTCAGTTCTTATTTACATGCCAGGGACAAAAATTTCTCTTATCAATTAAATTATGTAATTGCAATACAATTAGAATAAACAGTTTTGGGAGTAAATACAATCAACTCCTGGTAGACATGCAAATCTACATTCAATATGCCATGGCCATAAATCACAATATTCCCTAGATGGTCAAATTTTGAAAACAGAATAAGTCAGTTTAGAGTATCTTACTTGTAAGTATTCCTATTTTTTCTTTCACAATTTTTCAGAAGTTCATGCTTGGGCTACTAGCTCACTGAACTAGGTATGAGAAATTCATAGAAGTTCAGAAAGGCTAAAGTTATTTATATGAGTGGGCAAGAGAAACAGGTAAAACTTTTTAGAGGAAAGAAAGGAAAGATGGATTAGGAGCAAAGAAATAGGTCAAGAGGACTTTTAGGAAGTTTAGATGCATGACATAGTTTATATATGTCCACCTCAGTGGCCATAGAAGATATAAAGATGTCAACATTTTCAAGATGTTTTAGAATGACACTGGGCTGCTTTTGTTATCATTTTACATGTTAAGGTGCCTCAGTTAAATTCAGGATGTATTTAATTATTGGGGAAATTTGACTATACTGACTGTAAACTGGTATAAAACATATTTTCTTTCACATTCAAGCCATTAAAAATGCTATTTGACCTGCATGGACCACTTTTCTCCCTCCTCCATCAAAATGGCTATTTCTCACATTTTCCTCAGGCCCTAACTTAATCTTTGAAAGCCCTCCCTAGCACCACCTACTCTCATAGTGCATGCATGTGTACACCCACGTACACTCACACACACGCACACACACACCAAATCTGGGTTAGGTATCTTCTCTTGTACTCAGAATACCCTATACTAACTGTCTCCTCACTTCAGACCATTTATCACACTGCATTGTAATGCCTGGAAATCTGTCTATGATACCTCAATTTCTCCCTCCTCTCAAGAATTCTATGATTTCCAAGGGCAAAGATCACCTTTTGTCTTTCATTATTTTCACTGGAACCAAGCATAAACACACATGAGCATTTAGTAAATATTTGCTAAATGAATCAATAACTGAATGACTGAATGAACTAAACCACATTTCCATGCCCACCTCAAGATGCCCTGGAGAACTGTTCATAGTTGAAGGGATAGCATGTATCAAACTTACTCAAGAACATTTTCTCAATACAAAAGCTTGAGTACACTCCTTCTCCACCACAGTCTCTTTCCTCTAGAGTATAATTAATTTCCTGGGAGTTAGAGGGCATGAAAATTTTGAAAAGGGTGCTCAAAAAAACAATCTAATCCACCTTCCATTGAACATCTGTGCTGCAGAAGGAAAACAGGGAATGTATGGTGATTGCAAAGATAGCATGGACATCCAGGTACAAATGAGCCATGTCGCTACTCTCGGACTCTTGGCATGAGCAAATCCAAATGGATTCCCCAAATCAAATCACATTTTACTAGACATGGCCCTTTGTTGTAGATGAATTCTGTAATTTTAGGTTACAGTGGGCAGTTACACACACTAGTTTCATTTGGTAAATGTTTTCTTTACTTGACATTTTAATGCCTACAGGATTCCTGTCAAAAATGCTCATGCTACAACTATGACATGCATTTACATGGTGGCTGACTGTTGTCTTTTTGCATTGAGATAATTGAGGTAATTAAATACCTCACTTCTCTGAATTCTGAGTAATTAATGAAGTGTGTAGGGATTAGCAGCTGGAGGTAACACACTGATGTTTTCCTCAATCATTGTCCACAGTAAGTGTTTAAAATAAGCAAGTCATTCATTATTTACTCTACTTAACAGTTTTAATTTTAAAAAATGCAAGAGAAATAGGAAATTAAGATGGCCTAGTGGTGAGTTTCTTGTTTATATTTGGTTTTTCTTTTCGAATCTCTAGTTCAATAACAGTAAGCATTATTGCAAGTTCCACATTGTTCCACAAGTTATGAGGAGTTTCACATTGGTGGGTACCTTAATAGATGTCATCACCAGAGTGTGTTATATTGACAGAATGTATACCATAGGAAACTGAAAGTTTGCCTTGAATTTGCAATCAGAAACTGAAACTTTCTGTATCAAAGTTGCCAGCTGCCAAAATTCTGGGTATATGCTGGAAATAGGGGCAAAATCAAGTCAGAAAGCAAAAGCACTATCCTAAAACAGATGTTTATGAATTTTTTTTACCCTACAGCACCCGTGAATTTCCAGTGTGTCCAAAGTGCTTGATATTATAAAAGAATATATACCCATCTCCTGCCTCTGTGTCTGCACAATTCCTATGTATTCCAAGTATCACTCCTCATCAAGATTCCATACCTAGAATCCTAAATGAACCAATTTTCCCAGTACTTTGCCAAAGAGTCTCTAACCATGAGATAATTGTTGCACAACTTCTTTCAGTGGTAATTTTAACCTTTTCTTCTTGTGGTGGGTTAACCATTGATCTCTATCCAAGGAGATATTTCTCATGAATATTTCACACTAGTGAACAGTTTTAAGGAAAACCATGAACTAGGCAATTTTCTACCATCCTCAGCAAACCAGTTTGAGCCTAAAAGAGTCACACTATCCTCTTAATCATATCACTGTCCAAAATGTATTCTAGCTCTTGTGAATTTTGAGTGCTCAAAGATATTTCTATGGGAAAGAACATTAAGGTTTGAAATCTCTCTTTCTTCCAAATGACAGTTGCCTAATTTACCTTCTTATATATGAGTGAAACAATATAGCAAAAAAAATAAAAGTTGAATTGAAGAGCACAGTGGCCCAAAGATACCAGAAGTCCAGTAAAACGGGGAAAGTGTTCTAATTGACACAAGGTGCCTAAACATTTATGTTAATATTAATCTCTTAGAATAAAACCTCAACTCTGCAAATGTCACTGCTTTCTAAGGTTCAGAGAAGTTCAATACAAAATAAGTAGATTCTCTTTAGAAATAAAAGAATTTATAAATTAACTCAGATTGAAGAACCTCTTCCCTGCCTTGAAAATTGTTGAAGCTCCTCCCTTCAAGGAACTACAGTTGGCTTCCTGTCCTTCACTTGATGTGATGTTAATTACATACCTGTCAGCCTACCTACTCTATTTAGAAGGCAAGTTGCACATTATCCAACAACCAACCACTTAGTTCTCTTCCAATTTTTAAATAGTGCTGACTGGTACTTTTTAATTAAGATTTGACAGTTGAAATTTACATTCCAAAAGCTCATTGAATTCTATGGAATTAGATTGCCTATTTTGCTCTACACACACACACACACACACACACATACACACCAATATTCCTAGGCCACTTTATTAAATGCACAAATAGGCTATCATCTGCCTGGGTCTTCAATTACATAAGTTCTGCAGACTATGTTAATTTGGCATTTAACCATTGTAAATTGGCATTTGCAATTTTATGTTTTGTTAATGCACTGTAATTTGGCATACTAGGGAATTTGTGTAACTTTTAAAATACTTGTTCTTGTCATATTCATTATTAATTTATATTAGCTACAAGCAAATGCATTTGTTGCAGCTTACTGTATTTTATTCCTCATAACTCTGTGGCTAATGCTGAGATTTTGGTATGTACATATTAAGTGATACAGACTACATAAATAGCTAAATTTTTGGTTCACAGCACAAAAATCTAGATTCATGGAAAATTATGTTAATGCTTGTTATTATTTGCAATAACCAAAACTTACTTTATTAACATAAATGAACTGATTTTCTACATATTTTAACAGCAAGTAAAATAACTATCAATTTTCAAATATTGTACTTACCAGCTATGCTGATAGTAGAAATTACTTTTCAGTCAATAGAATTTTAAAATATTTTCTGTTATATATCAAATAATATCATATTACATATCATAAACATTGTGCTGCAACAAATGATAGAATAAAACATATTTTTAGAAGCAAATTTGTGTTACTTACCCAGAAAAGAAGTTAGTCCTAAATTGTATATAAATATATAATTCTACTTACACCTTAGAGAATGTGTATAAAAAGCATTAAATAATTAGTCAAAACAAATGATATTTCAAAGTAATTGTGGATTGGATAGATCTTAAATTGCCAAAACATCCTTTGGTCTCAAATTACTAGAAGCCAGTAACAGAAGCAAGGGTGGAATTGGATAGAGGAGGAGTCTTTGTTTCGTTAAATATCCATCTACTCCACATCAAGTAATATTATACAATATAGGTTAAAGTATTGTTCCTATTATGTGAACTTAATATCAAGACAAGTTCCTTAGGTGCCTCTTTCCAACATAATAATCAAACCTAAGTATACGCAACATTGAAATCCTTAAGAGGGTATTGAATGATGAAACTCTCTGGAGAATTTTGAAAGAATTCAGTGTATATACAACATAATGTTCAAAATATCCAAAATACATTACAAAAATTTTTGACACACAAAGAACTAGAACATCTGATACACTCTCAAGAAAAAAGTCAATCAACAGACTCTAACCTTGAGATAATGCAAATGGAAAATTATAACTCTTATGGGGTTGCCATAACAAAATACTGCAGCTCAGGTTGTTTAAACAACCTAAGTTTATAGGCTACAAGTCTAAGTTTTCATCTAGGTTGGTTGCTAGGCCTCTCTTCCTGGCTTGTAGACAGCCACCATTCCACCCTGTCCTCACATGGCCTTTCTTCTTTGTTCATGAAGGGAGATAGAAATCTCCGGTGTTTCTTCTTATTATTATCAGGACACTTGTCCTATCAGATAAGGTCCCCACACTTATGACCTCATTTAACTTTAATTATCTTCCTAAAAGCCCTATCTCCAAATAAAGTCACATTGGGATTAAGACTTCAATTTATGAATTTTGGGAGAACACAATTCAGTCCTCAACAATTAGACAAAAATTGTAAAGTTTTTATAAAAGCTACACTTCATGAAGTAAAGGTAAACATTCTGACATAATTGGAAAAATAGAAACACATAACAGAGAAATAAAAATTATTTTAAACAGAACCAAATGGACTTTGGGAACTGAAAAGCACAATTTCTAAAATCAAAACAATAAAAATAATAGAAAAGATTTAAGTAACAGAAAGGGAATGGCAGAAGAAATAGTCTTTGATATTGAAGGTAAGTCAATAGAAATTATCCAATAAGAATAGAGAAAAAAAGATTGAAAAATAAATAAACTTAAGAAAGGATGGCATTTGTGCCATGAATGTCTCATAATAAAAAGAGAAACAAATTGGTGTACAAAGAAATATTTGAAGAAAAAATGTTTGCAAAGCACCTCAAACTTGGTGAAAAATCGAAATTTAAAGATTCAAGAAGTTTGACACACACAAAATAGGATAAAATCAACGTAAAATTTGCTCAGACACTCTAAATTCAAATGCCAAAAAACAAAAAGAGAAGGAAAAAATATTGAAAGCACTCAGAATAAAATGACATTACATACAGGGGGATAATTTGAATACTATGGATTTTTCACAAAAAAACCTAGAAGTGGAATATTATCTTTATAAATGTTGGAAAACAGACTTATCAATCCAGAGCTCTATACCCATAGAAAATATTGGGTTCACCAAAAAGTGCCTTTGGTTTTTAAGTAAAAATAAAAGACATATTTTTCATTTTCACCAAGAACTTTATTGAACAATATATTTACCCTTTTTGTCCCACTACCTTCTGCCATGTTTCAAGAAACTTCATAATCCCTTCTTCCCAAAAACTTTTTATCTTTTTTAAACAAAAATCTATTCCAGGTGTCTTTTACAGTCTTCCAGGGAATTGAAATTTTTTCCATTAAGAGGATTTTGTAAAGACCAAAATAAATGGAAATCTGAAGGTGCAATGTCTGATGAATACAGCAGATGAATCAGAACTTCCCAGCCAAGCTGTAACAGTTTTTGCCTGGTCACCAAAGAAAGATGTGGTCTTACGTTATCCTGATGGAAGATTATGCGTTTTCTGTTGACTAATTCTGGACGCTTTTCATCAAGTGCTGCTTTCAGTTGGTCTAATTGGTAGCAGTACTTGTTGGAATTAATTGTTTGGTTTTCCGGAAGGAGCTCATAATAGAGGACTCCCAATGGCACTGTATACACATCACCTTCCTTGGATGAAGCCTGGCTTTTGGTGTGGTTGGTGGTGGTTCATTTCACTTGCCCCATGATCTCTTCCATTCCACATCATTGGACAGTATCCTCTTTTCATCGTCCATCACAATTTGTTTTTTGTTACGTTTAAGTAGAGAATCACATGCGGAAATATGGTCAAGGTTTTTTCCACTTAAATTTATGGAATCCAAACATTAAAGTGATTAACATAAACAAGGTAGTGCAAATGATTTTCAGTGCTTGATTTGAATATTTTGAGTAGGTCGGCTATTCCTATGTGGTATAATGTTGATTGTCCTCAATTAATGTCTCGGTTTGATTACTATCAACTTTAATTGGTCTACCGACCGTGGAGTATCATCCAGCGAGGAATCTCTAGCATGAAACATTGAAAACCACTTTTGCCACATTTGATCAGTCACAGTACCTTCTCCATACACTGAACAAATTTTTTTTTGTATTTCAGTTGTGTTTTTACCTTTCTTGAAATAATAAAGCATAATATGCCAAAATGTTGCTTTCTTTTTCCACCCTCAGTATTAAAATGACTACACAAAACTTCATCAATTTTGATAAGTTTTTGTTTTTTAAATGCATGTTGATATGACAGCTGTCACAATACAATCTAACAAAATTGTTTTGAATTAAGTTAAAGGCAACTAAACACTACTAGAGCTATCTTACAGAAAAAAAGGAATGAAACTTTTGACCAACCCCATAATTTTTGGAAATGAAGGAAAAAACAAAGACATCCTTAGATAAAAGAAAATTAGAACAATTATTAGCCAGCTGGCCAGCTCTAAAAGAAATACTAAAGGAAGCTCTTCAGGCTGAAGCTAGACGATATAGGAGGGGAAATTTGAATACTGAGAAGGAAAGAAGAGCAATAGAAATGCTACATAACTGAAAAAAATATAAAAGTTTATTTTTTTCTTAAGTCTGTTACGATATATACGAGCTCAGGACGTATAAATTATAACCCTTTCTGGTAACATTTCTAATGTACGCAGATGGAATACATATGATAAAACATAAAGGGGAGGGGTTATATAGACCTAAGGATTAAAATACACCTACATTTTATTGATAACATTGATGAAATTTTAACTCTAAATAGACTGTAGACATTTAATATGTAAATTGTAACTCCTTAATGACAAGAAAAAAAAGAAATAGATGTAGCCAAAAAACAATAGATAAATTAAAATGTAATAGTAGAGTACTCAAATAATCAAAAGGAAATGAGGAAAGGGAAACTAGAACAACTAAAATCAGAGAAAAGAGGAAAAAAAGTTAAAATTTTAAACCACATCAATAATTAAATCAAATGCAAACATTCTAGACAATTAAAATAGAGATGTTCAGGCTAGATTAAAAACTATATATGTATATATATATATATATATATATACTTTAAATATATTAAAATTTAAGTAACAAAGTGAACATATCATGAAAACAATAATCAAAGAAAGTTGGAGTGGCCAAATTAATATCATATAAAGTAAACCTTAGAACAAGAAAATAACCAGGTACATTGCATAATGATAAAAGGTTCCATAAAATAAGAAGACATAGCAATCCTAAAGGTATGTGACCTAACAACAGAGCTTCAAAATATATGAAGCCAAAAGAACTCAAAGGAGAAATAGAAAAATCCACAAATATAGTTGAAATTTTAACACTCCTCTCTCAGTAATAGATAGAATAAGTAGACAGGACATCAGCACGAATGAGAATACTTATCAACCATCTTGACCTCATTAATATTTCTAGAAAAACCCACATACAGAATAAATTTTATTTTCAAGTGTACTTGGAATATTTATCAAAATGGACAATATTCTGGGCTATATTACAAACCTGAATAAATTCCAAAGAATTGACTTTATGCAAAATACATTTTCTGAACATAAGATTATTTAACTAGAAATTCATAACAGAAAAATACCTGAAAATTTCTTAAGTATTTGGAAATTTAAAAACACTCATGAGTAACACATCTATTGAATAGGAAGTCTCAAAGAAAATTAGAAAATATTTTGAACTGAACAAAAATGAAAATACAGCATATTAAAATTTGTTGGATGCAGCCAAAGCAGTGTTTAAAGTGATATTTATAGCATTGAGCACTTAGAAAAGAAGAAAGATTTTAAATCAATAATCTAAGCTTACAAAATTAGCAGAAGAGCAAGCTAATACTTATCCTTTCAGATTATTACAAAAATATAAAAATAAAACATTGAAGAAGAGTGACTACTCCCTAATTCATTCTGTGAGGCCATCATTACCCTGATACCAAAAGCAGAAACACACACACACACACACACACACACACACACACAAATAAAATTACAGACCAACATCTCTGATACATATAGGTGCAAAAATCCTTAACAAAATATCAGCACACTAAATTCAACAGTTTTCAAAAGGGTCATACACCATGATCAAGTGGGATTTACCCCAGGGATTCAAGGATGGTTCAATGTCTGCAGTTCAATCAATGTGATACCCCATATTAACAAAAAGAAGGATAAAAAACACATGGTCTTCTCAATAGATGCAGAAAAAGCATCTGACAAAATTCAACATCCATTCATGATGAAAACTGTCACCAAAGTTGGTATAGAGGAAATATATTGCAACATAAATAAGGCCATTTGTGACAAATACACAGCTAACATCATACTCAATATTGAAAGGTGAAAAAGAATAAAATATCTAGGAATAAACTTAACCAAGGAGATGAAAAACTTATACTCTGAAAACTATAAAATCTGAAAAGGGAAACTAAAAATGATACAAAGAAACAGAAAGGTGTTCCATGCTTATGAATTAGAAGAATTAATATTGTTGAAATGTCCATACTACCCAAAGTAATCTATAGATTCAATGAAATCCTTATCAAAATATTTATGACATTTTACAAAGAACTAGAACAAATATCTTTAAATTTATAAGAACCACAAAAGTCCCTGAACTGACAAAACAGTATGAAAAAAAAAAAAAAGAATGAAGCTGGAAGTATCACACTCCCTGCCTTCAGACTATACTACAAAGCTATAGTAATCAAAACTGCATGATACTGTCACAAAAACAGACACATAGATGAATGAAACAGAATAGAGATCCCAGAAATGAACCCCACACATAGAGTCAATTAGTCTATGACAAAAGAGGCAAGTATATAACAATGGAGAAAAGACAATCTTTTCAATATGTGGTGTTGGAAAAAATGGATGAAATTAGAACATTTTCTCACACCACATACAAAATTAAACTTAAAATGGATTAAAGACCTAAATGTAAGAACTAAAACCATAACATTTCTAGAAGAGAACATAGGCAAAACACTCTCTGACATAAATTTTAGTAATATTATTTTGGATCTTTCTCCTAGGGCAAAAGAAACAAAAGCAAAAATAGGCATTTAAATCTAATTAAACTTAAAAATTTTTGCAGAGCAAGGGAAACCATCAACAAAATAAAAAGACAATCTACTGAATGGAAGAAAAAATTTCAAATGATATGACTGATAAGGGATTCATATCCAAAATATACAAATGGCTCATTCAACTCAATATTATTAAAACAAACAACCCAATTTAAAAATGGGCAGGAACTTCCCCGGTGGTGCAGTGATTAAGAATCTGCCTGTTAATGCAGGGGACACAGTTTCAAGCCCTGGTCCGAGAAGATCCCACATGCCATGGAGCAACTAAGCCATACACCACAACTACTGAGCCTGTGCCCTAGAGCCCACAAGCCATTACTACAGAGCCTGCATGCCACAACTACTGAAGCCCACACACCTAGAGCCCATGTTCTACAACAAGAGTAGCCACTGCAATAAGAAGCCTGTGCACCTCAATGAAGAGTAACCCCCACTCACCACAACTAGAGAAAGCCCAGGCACAGCAACAAAGACCCAACACAGCCAAGAATAAATAAGTATATAAATAAATATTTTTTAAAAATATGGGCAGAAGACCTGAATACCCATTTTCCCAAAAAAGATATACAGATGGACAACAGGAACATGAGAAGATGCCCAACATTGCTAATAATCAGAGAAATGCAAATCAAAACCACAATGAGATATCACCTCACACCTGTCAGAACGGTTATCATCAAAATGTCTGCAAAGAAAAAATTTTGGCAAGAATGTGGAGAAAAGGGAACCTGAGTACACTGTCAGTGGGAATGTAAATTGGTACAGCCACTATAGAAAATGGTATGGGGGTTCATCAGAAAACTAAAAATAGAGCTACCATATAATCCAGCAATTCCACTCCTGGGAATATATCCAAAGGAAATGAAAACACTAATTTGAAAAGATACATGCACCCCAATGTTCATAGCAGGATTAATTACAATAGCCAAGATATGATAACAATCTAAGTGTCCTAAAACAAATAAATGCATAAAGAAATGTGGTATATATATATATATATATATATATATATATATATATATATATACACACACAATGTAATATTACTCAGCCATGAAAAGAATGAAATTCTGCCATTTGCAACAACCTGGCTGGACATACAGGGTATTATGCTTAGTGAAGTAAGTCAGACAGAGAAAGACAAATACTGTATGGTATCACATAGGTGGAATATAAAAAATAAAACAATTGAATGAATATTAAAAAACAGAAATAGACACAGATTTAGAGAACAAACTAGTGATTACCAACGAGGAGAAAAGGAAGGGCAAGATACGTGTAGGAGATTAAGAGATACAAATTACTATGTATAAAATAAATAAGCAATAAAGATATGTTGTACAGCACAGGAAAATATATCCATTATTTTATAATATCTTAAAATAAGGTATAATCTGTAAAAACACTGAATCACTATGGGATACACCTGAAACTAATTTAATACTGTAAATCATCTACATGTCAATTAAAAAAAAGAAATCAGCAGAAGGCAAATTAAATGCAAAGCAAGCAGAAGGAAGGAAATAAAGACCAGAAAGTAATATAAGTAAAAACTGAAAAACAGTAAAAAGTCAATAAAACCAAGCAGTTTTTGAAAAGTTTGATAAAATTCATAAACCTCTAGTCAGACTGACAAAGAAAAATGATGCATATTATCAATTTTAGGAATGAAAGAGGGGAAGTCAATGCAGATCCTAAAGATATTACAAAGGTGATAAGG
This sequence comes from Hyperoodon ampullatus, assembly GCF_949752795.1. Taxonomy (NCBI): domain Eukaryota; kingdom Metazoa; phylum Chordata; class Mammalia; order Artiodactyla; family Ziphiidae; genus Hyperoodon; species Hyperoodon ampullatus. Next base: position 42,935,432 of record NC_136920.1, on the reverse strand, counting down.
GAATACTAAGAATATTGTATGAAAACAAATATATGTAAATAAACTTAGCTAATTTCTTGAAGGACACAAGCTAAAAAAAAACTCAAGAAAAGATTGATGATTTAGATAATATCATATTCATTAAATAAATTAAATTCATACTTTAAAATATTTCAATAAAGAAACCTCCAGACCCAGATGATTTTACCCATAAATTCTGCCAAACATTTAAGAAAGAAATATTACCAATTATGCCAAAAGTCTTCCTGTAAACAGAAAGGAATGAAATATTTCCCGACTTTGTGTGTGTGTGTGTGGGGGGAGTACGTGGGCCTCTCACTGCTGTGGCCTCTCCCATTGTGGAGCACAGGCTTCGGACGCACAGGCTCAGCAGCCACGGCTCAGGGGCCCAGCCACTCTGTGGCATGTGGGATCCTCCCAGACCGGGGCACGAACCCATGCCCCCTGCATCGGCAGGTGGACTCTCCACCACTGCAACACCAGGGAAGCCATTCCCAATTTATTTTTATGAGGCCAACATTTTCCTGATACCAAAATCAGACAATGACATTTCAAGGAAAGAACACTACATACAGACTCAAATTTCTCATGAATATAAAGGCAAATTTTTTCAACTTATTATTAGTAAACCAATCCAGGAAATATAAGTTTAATATAGTGAACAAACGGTGTTTTTCTAAGAAAGCAAGACTCTTTCAAAATTCAAAAATCAACACAATTCATTGTATGAATAGATTAATATATAAATATATATGTATATATCATATATATGATCATCTCATTGTGCATAAATATTACTTAATAAAATTCAACATTCATTCATGATAAAATACTCAGTAAAATAAGAAAAGAAGATATTTCCTTAATCTTATAAAACACATCCACAGTATCTTATTGCTAACATGATATTTGATGGTTAAATTCTGAATCCTAAAATGAGGAACAAGGCAAGGATATCCTTTTTTATTTTATTTATTTATTTATTTATTTATTTTTGTGGTACGCAGGCCTCTCACTGTTGTGGCCTCTCCCATTGTGGAACACAGGCTCCAGACGCGTAGGCTCAGCAGCCATGGCTCACAGGCCCAGCCGCTCTGCAGCATGTGGGATCTTCCCAAACCGGGGCACAAACCCGTGTCCCCTCCATCGGCAGGTGGATTCTCAACCACTGCACCACCAGGGAAGCCAAGGATATCCTTTTTTATTACCTCTGTTCAACATCTTACTAAAAGTCTTAACCAGTGGATTACAGCAAGAAAAAGAATTAAAATGCATACAGGTTAGAAAAGAAAGGCTAAAACCATCATTATTCATACGTCATATGATTATCTACACAGACACTCCCTTGGAACCTACAATAACAACAAAAAAGCTCATGGAATTACTACATCTAGGTTTCAAGTTTGAAGGTCTATATGGATGAATTGTTTTACTACATACTAGCAATAATAATTGAAAATTGAAATTAAGGAAAGCATATCATTTAAAATAGCATTAAAGTCGTGAAATGCTTAGATATAAATCTAACAAACTATGTACAAGATATGAATACTGACAAGTACAAAGCAAGGATAAAAAAATTAAAGACAAGTAAATTAAGAGAATGATAATGTTCATGGTTTGGAAGATACAATATTTTTAAGATGTTAATCTCCTGTATTAGTCAAGATTCTCCAGGGAAACAAAACAGAGAACCAATAAGATGTGTGTGTGTGTGTGTGTGTGTGTGTGTGTAATGTGTATATATATATTTATTTGAAAGAATTGACTCATGCAATTATTGAGTCTGACAAGTCCAAAATTGCAGGCTGAAGATCCAGGGAATATCCAATGTTGCAGTTCCAGTCTAAAGACTGTCTATTGACAGAATTCCTTCTTACTTCAAGGAGCTTACTCTTTTGCTCTATTCAGACTTATGACTGATTAGATGAATTCCACACACAATTTAAATGTTGATCTCACCCAAAACTACTCTCACAAAAATATCTAGAATAATGTTTGATAAAATATCTGGGCACCGTGACCTAGCCAAGGTGACATATATATTTAAGTATCAAATCTCCCAAATTGATCTATAGATTCATTACAATCCCAATAATTATCCAGGAAGCATTTCTTTTTAAGTCATAACATGATTATAAAATATATATGGAAAATCAAAGATCCTTGATTACTTAAAAGAAACTTTAAGTAATTATTTTGGGGGACTTAACTACTTTATTTAGATGTTTAATATAAAGCTATAGAGTAATTAAAACACTGTAATATTTGCAGAAGGCTAGATATATAATTAAATGGACCAGAATAGAGCCAGGCCATAGATCCACAGATATATAGTTAATTGATTTTTAATAAAGGAGTAAAGACAATTCAATAGAGAAAGAATAATCTCTTCAACAAATTGTTCTGGAGCAATTTGACAGCTATATGCAAAAGTAAAAAAGAAAGAAGAAGAAGAAGAAAGAAGGATGATGGAATGAAGAAAAAGTCAATCCATACTGCTCACCTTATGCAAAATTAACTCAAAATCAATTGTAGATCTAAGCATAAATCCTAAAAATCTCAAATGTCCGAAATAAAATATAGATAAAATATTTGTGACTTTGGATTAGGCAAATGCTTCTTGGATATTACACCATGATCATAATCCATAAAAGTAAAAAGTGTATAAACTGGACCTCATCAAAATTAAAAAGTACTCTGTGAAAACATAGTTACAGGAATGAAAAGGGAACGCTACAAAATATAAGTAAATATTTGCAAAGCACATATCTGAATAAGGACTTTTATCCATAATATACAAAATCACTTAAAATTCAATAATAAGAGAATTTTAAAAATTAAAAAACAACAAAATATTTGAACAGACACTTCATCAAATAAAATATATAGATGGCACATCAGCACATGAAAAGATGCTCAACATCACTGGGCATTAAGGCAAAGCAAATTACATCCATGAAAATATGCTACTACAACTTATTAGAATGATAAAATTAAAGAAAAAAAAATTGACAGTACAAAATGCTAGGGAAGGATCTCTCATCATATTGGTGCAAGTACAAAATGCTCCAGACATTTTGGATAACAATTTAGCTTTTGGCATTGTCTTATAATGCTAAACCTTTACTTATTATATGATCCAGCAATTCCACTCTACATATTTACCTAAGAGAAATGACTTGTATGCGATTGTTTATCATGGGTTTATTCATAATCCCTCAAACTAGAAACAACCCAAATATCCTTCAGCTATGATGGATAAACAAAATGTAGTAGTCATACACATTCAGTAACCAAAAAAGAAATTACTGAAACATTCAACAATATCTATGCATTGTCACAAGTAAAGGAAGCCAGATTCAAAAGGCTACATAATGCATGTTTCCACTTATATAACATCTGTAAAAGGCAAATCTGTAGTAACAGAAAATAAATCTGTGATTTGGGGAATGGGTTTACTCAAAGAGACAACACAAGGGTATGTGAAAATAATTACATCATTGGAAGAATTTGTCAAAACCATAAAACTCCACACACAAAAAATATAAATTTTATTCTTTTAAAATAAAATAATTAATTAAATATATATTACAATAAAAATAGATCAGTGATGGAATCTCTCGTACAGAAATTTCATTTTAATTTGTCTGAGTGTGTATTCCAGTCATTAGTAGTTTTCATTTTTTTGATTGTTTTTTTTAACTCTCTTCTCTTCTGGTTTTCACAAGTATGCAAGGTGGAGTTAGTATCATTTAATTCTCTTTCATGGATGCTGAATTGGAATCTCCAAATCCCATTCTAAGAATTAAAGAGCATAAATATAACAGGTTTAGGAAGATGACTCCCGTGGGATACTAGAAATACCCCTGAACTGCAAGTCAGAAGACCTGTGTTTGTAATTCTGGCCCTGTCACCTACTTGCTGTCTTTTCCTGGGCAGGTAACATGGCAGATTGGTAGTGTACCTGCTGTTTATTACATAAGAGGTTTGACCTCGTGAGCTCTACACTTTCTTCTACTCTGACATCCTAGGATACAGGAGCCCATGATTCCAGCCCTAGATTCGTCCTTAATTTGTTGTATTGTTTTCAAAACTGTCGCTTTAATTCTTCAGGGCCTCATATTCCTCAGCTGTTAAGTTGGAAAAGAGCAGTGTGATTTAAAAAAAAAAAAAAACAAAAGACAGCATAAGAGAGTAGAGGGAACACCTATACACTCCCTCTCTCTCTGATCTTACCACGCAGTAAAACATAAACTTCTATTCTCTTGAAAATCATCAGTAGAAACCACTAACTACCTTCTCTATACATTTTACTGGCTTCTCCTCACAGGAGTAGGAATAATCTATCTAGTTGCTAAAATGTCAAGGGACTGACAGCCTTCCATATTTTTTCTGTTGTAAGGAGGGTAATATGCTAAACCTTTGCAAAGGGGAGCCTTCCCCTTCTGGTCTCCCTGCTCTCACTAGATGTGCCTCAGATCACAATCTTCTCAGCTGGTTATTGACCCAACTCTCCCCACAGGCAGGTCCCAAGTACTAGGCTGGGAGTGGAGGTTAGGGGATATGAAGACCATTTTGGTCACAAAGAGTAGTGAAGAAATGAATGCTTTATAACTGGATTTTTGAGGACAAGATCAGGGGAGCTCTGAATTGTAACATTTTGTGATTTCTCCAGGGCAAGTAGTCCCACTGTGTCCTTTTTCAAGCTATAAAAATGATGCCACTGAATGTGGAGTGAGGAAGAGATGCATACTTGGTTCTTGCAAACCAGTATAGTGGCTTTAGCACAGCACTAGCTGTAGATTTTAGTTATATAATTCAATCAAATTTTACAAGCAATAACGCTGATACTTGGAAACAAATTACACATACAATTTTTATCCAATCAGATTCACGAAAACGCAAAAGCCTGACAATATACTCTAGTGGTAATTCTATGCTCCTAATTGTTGCTAGGAGTGCAAAATAGTATTAACCAATATTGATGGGATTTTAACAATATCCATGAAGTATATATAGGTATTTATCCTTCAGTAACCAAGCTCCCTTACATTGGAAGGAGGTTTGTTAGTGAACAAGACAATCACACAGCTCAAAGTATCACAGTTCACTTTTTAAACTGTCAGTGGAAAAAGTTATCTTTGAAATGAAAAAAAAAGTATATATATATATATATATATATATATATATATATATATCAGACACCACTTTAAGTGATCAAATTAATATTGTCAGTAATAGGAGAAATTGAAATCATGTGTCTTCTGATATGATGCACTGAACAGAACACAACATCTCTCTATATAAAATTCCTGTTAAAGGGAGATTAATGTATTCGATTGTATCTAAATTTTTTAAGTCATTAAGGACCTTATATGGACATTTGGTACGACTTTTTGAGTTAGCTTTGTGAATGTAATATTTGTATTGTCAATACAATAAGAGAATATTGTATTGCCAATACAATAAGAGAATAAGATAATATTCTTGTTCTTAGGAGATACACACTAAAATAGAGGTGGCGAGTCATGATGTCTGCACCTTGATCTTATGTGGTTCAGAAAAAACAGTATGAACGTGTAGAGATGAGAGTAATAAAATAAATGAGAGAGATAAAGCAAATACAGAAATTTATTAAGAATTAGTGAACTAAAGTAAAGGACAAACATACTAGTATTCATAGGACTATTCTTTTAATTGTTTGTAATTTTGACCAATTTCCATATAAATATTTCCCAAGTAAAAGTTGAGAAATAAAGTATACTTGAACACGATTTCAAATATACATACATACAGGTATATTTGTTATAGTGTTGATGCAACAAAATGTTAAAAGCAAACTCAGTTTCAATATTAGCAAAGTGATTGAATAAATTATGATTTCTATATGATGGACACAACAGTTAACGTGATGATACAGATTTTTTAATTTACTCTAATGGCCTTTGGGTGTTGAGATTTCAATTTGAATGTTTGTTTTTTTCTTTATCACTATTTTTCTGAAACGTTTGTTTTGTTGAAAAATTAAAACATTGAAATCTATAATTTCAGCAGACCTCAAAAATTATTTTAAAACACAAAAATAGGTTCTTAATATCTGTTAGATAAATTAAAATATATTTCCTGATGGGGATTCCAGATTTCTTGAAGAAATATCCCATAACTTCTACAATGTGAATACTTCTCAGTGTGAATTTTTCTAGGAGTCTATTTATTGGAGAAATTTTCCTCTTATAGATACAATATTAACATGTTTGATATGTATTTTCCTAATTTTTATTACCTGCTCCATACTTATTGTGTTCACCTATAATCAAGTTTTTTAAGAAGTATTTTCTGAAAACGTGGTGGTAGTTTACTAGTGCAAAGAGGATCCATGTCTTTTGTTAAAATAAAATTATTTTTAATAAATGCCTAAGTTTTTAATCAGAATATTTCTTATTTTTTCTTTTTCCATCTATATAAAATTACACTTTTTTTCTCTACAATAGTTTGTACATTGAATCTGAAATGTCATAAAGAGCCACATATAAAAGCCACAATTTAAACAGTGCCTTATCAAGAGAAAAAACACTGATGAATATTAACTGCATAAAACTTACATTGACTAACGTTCCTCAGTAATTCATTCAAACCTACTACATGGATATTTTCTCATTATTCTTCTCCTTAATAAGAGAATTGCCTATCACTTTTTTTATTGCAAAATACTATGAATTTGTTTTATTGCATATTATTTTACACAAAATATTAAACTGTCATTCACTGGCCTATAGAAGATCAAGTTTCTTTCTAAAAGTTTTCTCTCTCGCTTTTTTTGTTTTTAATGTAAGGATTCTGTGACACCAGACACTTCAAAATCCCCAACTGTAAACTATCTTTGGTAGATCCAAATGTATACTTCGGAGGTGAGAATATGCCCTGACCTCTTGCTATGTTTTGTGATAAATTGAGGACTTTGTGTGTCATACTGTTAACTTGAGCACAACTCTGTTTTCAGACTTTCTAAATCCCTGGATTATTTTTAAAGAATCAGAATGGTTGAAACTCAATTTTTTTTAAATGGTAGAAGGGATATAGGGATAAATATATAGGGATATAGGGATAAGGTATATATACCTTTAGTGCTTCGTATGATAATCTCCCTTATGCTCTTTGGGCTCACTAGAAATAGAGTCATCATCATAATACAACCTCTGAGATAAGGAAGCACAGTGTGGGAAAGAAGGCCATGAAAGCAGAGCTCGTGGGGCTCTCAGTGACAGCTCTTATAACTCTGTTTCACTGTCCCTAGCTGCAGGCATTGCAACAGCTGTTTTGCTTCCCCTGCTGGAAGCACTGAACTCCAGCCTGACTCCCAGTGACATCATTTTAGAGCACAGTATGCATGTTTGTGCTCGCTAGTCTGAGCAGAAGGATCATTAAACTCTACTGGGAGCCACATGGTTTCTAGTAGACAAGAATTTATCCATGGCATATGGAGGGTGAAACATCAGAACAAGAATTTGCAAAGATTGGGCCAACCTTCATTGTACTATTCAAGGCACTTTTGATGGTCAATTTCTTCTAAGAGTCATCAGGGCATAGGACAAAGAATTTTGGGTTTAGATTCAAAACATCAAGGGTCAAAAGGACTCAGACCCCAGTGGTTCTAGGAAAAATATTTAACATTTGAAAAAAATAATTTTAATCCCTAACTGACAGGTTTGTTGTGAAAATTATAAAAGATAAAAAGAGGTTGGCAAAAACAAACAATCCGATTAAAAAATGGGCCAAAACTTTGACACCTCAGCAAAGAAGATCTAGAGATGGTAGATGAGCATATGAAAAGATATTCCACAGGGAAATAAAAAGCAAAACAACAATGAAATACTCCTACCCACCTATTAGAATGGCCAATTTCCAGAACACTGACAAAACCAAATGCAGGCAAGGATGTAGAGCAGCAAGAACTCTCGCTTGTTGCTACTGGGAAAGTAAAATGGTATGGTACAGTTCTTTTGGAAAACAGTTTGGCAGCTTCTTAAAAGTTAAACATCTATACCATGAGGTCCAGCAATCCCTCTCCTTGGTATTTACCCAAAGAAATTGGAAACATGTCCACACAAAAACATGCCACACATGTTTATATATAATTGCCAAAACTCGGAAGCAACCAAGATGTCCTTCAGTAGGTGAATGAATAAATAAACTGTGGTACACCCAGGCAATGGTATATCATCCAGCACGAAAAAGAAATAAGCTATTAAGCCATGAAAAGACATGGAGGAAACTTAAATGCACATCATTAAGTTAAAGAAGCCAATCTTAGGCTATATTCTGTATGATTCCAACTGTATGACATTCTGGAAAAGGTAAATCTATGGAGACAGTAAAATGATCAGTGGTTGCCAGGAGTTAAGGGGGATGGGGAAAGATGAATAGATGGAGCACAGAGGATTTTTATGACAGTATAATATCATACTCTGTATGATATGATAATGATGCTCATATATCTGAAATAAAAAATGAAAATGATTAAAACAGCTCTATTCATTGGCACTTCATGTCTTTCTGATCCTATACTAGATTCAAGTACATTTTTTCATCATCATAACTCTAAAGGGTAGGAATTGTCAAGCACCTTCAATGGAAGAGGAAACTGAAGTGGAGAAAATAACTTAATAAAAAAACAGAATAAATTCTGTTGTAGCACCATTTCTTCAAATTTTCTTCTTAATATTGATAGTTATTTCTGCAATATGTCATCATATCCTCTTATGTTCATTAATTCTATTTTTAATATATATATGTTTATAAATTTACTGATTTATTTATTTATTTTTTGCTGCATTGGGTCTTCATTGGTGTGCGCAGGCTTTCTGTAGTTGCGGTGAGTGGGGGTTACTCTCTTTCAGTGTACAGGCTTCTCTTTGTGATGACTTCTCCTGTTGTGGAGCACGAGCTCTAGACATGCAGGCTTCAGTCGTTGTGGCACATGGGCTCAGTAGTTGTGGCACATGGGCTTAGTTGCTCTGAGGCATGTGGGATCTTCCTGGACCAGGGCTCGAACCAGTGTTCCCTGCATTGGCAGGTGGATTACTAACCACTGTGCCACCAGGGAAGTCCTAAAATATATTTTTAATTTTGGTTAAAAAATGTATGTTAAAATTTACCACCTTTAAGGGTACAATTCAATAGTGTTATGTATATTCACATTTTTGTACAACCAATCTCCAGAAATTATTTATCTTGGAAAGCTGAGACTCGTTGCTCATTTAAACAACAACTTTCCAATTCCCACCTCTCTCCAGTCCCTAGCAACCACTTTTTTGCTTTCTGCTTCTATGATTTTGACTCCTCCAGGTACCTCAAATAAATGGAATCATACAGTATTTGGCTTTTTGTGACTGGATGACTTCACTTAGCATAATCTCTTCAAGGTCCATGCATGTTGTAGCATGTATCAGAACTTTCTTCCTTTTGAAAGATAAATAGTATACCATCGTATGTATATACGACATTTATTTATCTCTTCATTGATAGATATGTGGTTATAACATGGGTGTGTTATTTTCATTAATTGTCTTGAGAATGAAAATTTCTTTCCCAACGATTTGTTTGGTGTGATGGTGAAATACAATGCAGAAGGCTGCAAATAAGAAAATAGTTTATTTGGGGTCTTAAGAATTGCAGTTCAGAAAACACAGATTCAGGTAGAATTGAAAGAGTGTTCCAGGGAAGAGAAAGGGTTGGGAGTTATACAGACAAAGAGCCATCAGTTTGTTAAAAGTTGCCTGGGGAAAAATGTGATTGACTCTGACTGTAGTCAGGAAATATTTGTTCTTAAGGAATCACGAGTTATTTTAGGGTAAGTGTCTGTTACATAGATAGGCTGTTACTAGTTATTTTAGGGTAAGGTCCAATAAGTATCTTCTGTTTCTGACAGATATTCTGGATGACTTCATTAGAGCAATAAGTGGTCAAAAGATCTGATTCCATCCAGGCTGAGACATGCATAAGTCACACTTTCTTAATGGTATCCTAGCTCCATTTTAGAGAGCATTCTTAGCAATATTAACTCCATTTTGATTTTTATTTTTGTTTCACTGGTAAAATGCTATAAAATATGCTCTCACATACTCTGAATATATATATATATATATATATATATATATATATATATAGCAGCAACTTTTTAATTTAATCTCATTTTTCTCCTGTTTACTTATCTTTGAATAAGGACAGATCTACCTGACTTGCTATGTGACTGGACTCTCATCAGGTCCCTTCCTGAACAGCCTCTAACACTTTATTTAAAGAGTAAGCTGTAGCATCAGTTGATACAGGTTTTTAATACCAGTTCAGTTCCTCAATAATTTGTAGTTGCTAAGAGGAAAACACAGAAGTTTGTTGCTGTGAACTTTTCCGCTTTGTTTATTTAAACAGCTGAAGGAGAAACTTGCTTTTCCTATCTTTTTGCCTCTCTTCAGACATATGATATGGTTATGCCTAGTGTTCTTCCTAGAATTTATGTGCCCATATTTGAGGGATTGGTCAAATTGTACATATGTTGTGCAGTTTTAGAAGATGCTCCTATTGAGGTTAAATAAAAATCACTACTTATTTACATGATAATTAATAATGCCCACCTGAACAGTACAGTTTAGTCATTCCAAATTCCATGTTTGAAAAAAAATTACATAAATATGAAAGCTAGTTTTACCTGTTTAGGATGATAATGAAGTTCCATGGCATGAGAAAATTTTATGATGGGTAAGCTAGAACACCCAAGCAACTAAGGCCTTGTCCTAAATAGTTGAATATCTTGGAAATGTAAGCACTGCTTTATAGCTTTCAGATGCAGATTTTTAATAATGTCTTATTTTTTGTCAAATTAAATTAAAATGGTCTAGAGAGCTCACTTACCAAATTGAGAGAAGATCCATAACCACATGGTGTCACTATAGAATGCTGGTCCTCCAACACCTGACCTGCTGGTTGATAAAAGTTGCAGCTAAGTCTTTCTGGCCCGGCTCCCAGGATATACTGGCATGTACATTATAGGCTGTTATTATATGGGGACTCTTCTCCCTGAGTGTCTGCTCACCCACCTATCCCTGCTGCATTTTACAGTAACTAAGTTCAGTGTACACTTGTTAAGCACAAAGCCATTCTCCTCATAGGTACTGAGTTAGATTAGATTGAGCATTTGCCCTTGAAGAACATACATGATTCTCCACCTCTCCAGGCTCTAAAAACTCAACCAGGATAGAGTTGACTGCTTTCCTTTTCAGACCCAGAAAATTAATAAGGGTGTTTCCATTTGCATCCTAGCAATAGAATTTTCCACACCCTGCTCCAAGAGAGTCTTAGAAGATTGTTTTCCAAGTTAATTAATCTCTTCCCAGTAACTCTTAATCAAAAACATTTAATGTCCTTTGCTGAAGAGGATTGGATTGCCTCTAACAGAGTCATTCCCTGGAGGAAAAAATACTCTATTTTTCTTTTGTTTTGCTTTTAGGGGTGATATTGGTGGTGGAAGGATTGAGGGGATAATTTCCATGCCTTAACAGTGATTTTAGCCAGATTGACTCCCTGTCACTTTTCCAGGTATAACAGAGGGAAAAAAAATGTTCTGTGAAATGATACTCTAATGCATACATACCTGTTCATTTAAGATGATCATCCTTATATGTAAATAAAGTACCAGACATGTTATTTGAGGGACATGGCAAAATTTTCCTTTCTAAATTTATCTCACTGATTAACTTCCTATAGAATGTTTGTGATTCTTTTACATTATTTAAGGCACAGTATTTCTTTAAAGAGATCTTCTTTAGAATAAAGGCACCCTTGGCAAACAATAGTAATACCAGTACTAGTAGAACAAAAGTATGATATTTTTCTCCTTTTAGGACAATAGAGATAAATTGTCTCCAATGGAACCATGTCCTAGAATCAAGGAAGTGTTGTTTAATATGCTGGAAGACATAGTGGGTTACCTTCCTTTCCTCCACAAGGGGGCCAAGATATATTACTTTGATGCAGAATATAATATATGCACATAGTAAACGGAATTAGACACTTTTCATGCATAATGTCATTTAAACATCTTAATAGCCTTATAGGGAAGATATTGGTATGCAAATTCACATGATAAGAAGGAGTTGCAAAGACATTAAGTAACTTGTCATGGTTCACGCAACTTGTAATTTATGCAGACTGTGTTCAAACACTGATCAAGCTGATCAACAGTTTCATGTCCTTCATCATATGCTATACACTTTACCATGATAAATTTATTTCCTTTAAAAATAATAACTAATATTCTAATTCCTTTATGTTTTATAAACTGTTTTCTTACAAATCATTAAATTTTCACAACTATCTGTTGAAGTATCTAGGGCTATTACAATCTCCATTTTACAGGTTAAGAAAAAGAAAATTTTAGATTAATTAACTTGACTGAGATCCCTCAGATAGTAAAGAGTAGAAGACCACGATCTAGCTACTTCCAAAGCCTCTGTATGAGCACATTTGGACAGACCTATTTTCATATGAGACTTCTTGAAAAAGAGGTAGAAGTGGCAGACAATAGGGTACCTTAGACTAAGTCAACAAGAAGAAACCAAAGGATAATTGCAGGAAATAAATTAACTGGGAAATCATTTAACTCCACAGTTTATCTGGTCAACTGTCTAGTGTAACTTATATTTAAAACTAGACACATTACATAACTACTCCATCAAAGCAATTAAAAGAAATATTTGGGGACATAGAACAATCATAGTAAGTCTACCAAATAAGAAAGGATAAGACAAAACATAAAACTGTTTCTTGACACATGTTTAGACTTGTAAAAACATAAAAGAACCATAAATATAAAATATACCCTAGTTTTTTCCACAACTTCAATCACATTTCTGAGCCAGCACTAACATTCATCAATGTGTTAGAACAGAGATATTGGGAAAACATGGTTTTATTACTGACTCAGTTTTGTACATTAACTAGTCTTCTATAGAAATATTATGATTTAATTTTTTTTATCTTGTGTAGCTAATTTCTTGTGTGACCCTGTCATACTTCAAAGCAATGACCATCCATTCAACTGCAACTACGCAGGAGCTGTTTCCTAATCCTGTACTGTGATTTGTAAAGAATACATATTTGAGACTGTTGTGGTTCTATTTTACCTTATGGTTTTTGTTTCATCTATATTTTTATTTTTATATTTTTTCTATCATAGCTCTCGGTTTCCTAGTTTAATTTTATTTTTTGTTTTTATATTGTTCTTTTTTTTTTCTTCCTGCCCTGCATGACTTTCAGGATCTTGGTTCAAGAGCTGGGGGTTGTGCCAGAGCTCCTTCAGTGGAAGTTCTGAGTCTGAACCAGTTTACTAACAGATAACCTCAGACCCCAAGGAATATTCATCAGAAGGAAGTCTCCAAGAGGTCCTCATCTAAGCATCAAGACCTAGCTGTAACCAAAAGCCTACAAATTTGTTTTGGAAGCCTCAGGCCAAACAACCAGTAATACAGGAACACAATCCGACTCATAAAAAAAAAGGAAAAAATAAAGGAGACAGCAAAAAAATATATCACAGATGAAGGAGCAAGATAAAAAGCTACAAGGCCAAATAAATAGGAAGAGGAAATAAGTAATCTACCTGAAAAAGAATTCAGAGAAATGATAGTAAAGATGATCCAGAATCTTAGAAATATAATAGAAGCATGGATTCAGAAAATACAAGAAATGTTAAACAAAGATCAAGAAGTACTAAAGAACAAACAAACAGAGAAGAACAACACAATAACTGAAATGAAAAATACACTAAAGGAATCAATAACAGGATGACTGAGGCAGAAGAACGAATAAGTGAGCTGGAAGACCAAATGTTAGAAATATCTGCTGAAGAGCAGAAAGAAGAGAAAAGAATGAAAAGAATCGAAGACAATCTCAGAGACCTCTGGGACAACACTAAATGCAACAACATTCGAATTATATGGGTCCCAAAAGAAGAAGAGAAAAAGAAAGGGTATCAGAAAATATTTGAAGAGATTATAATGGAAAACTTCCCTACATGGGAAAGGAAATAGTCACCCAAGTCCAGGAAGCACAGAGGGTTCCATACAGGATAAACCCTAGGAGAAATACACCAAGACAAAATATTAATCAAACTAACAAATATTAAATTCAAAGAAAAAATATTAAAAGCAGACAGGGAAAAACCAAAAATAACATACAAAGGAATTCCCATAAGGTTATCAGTTGATTTTTCAGCAGAAATTCAACAGGCCAGAAAGGAGTGGCAGGATATAATTAAAGTGATGAAACAGAAAAACCTACAAACAATATTACTCTATCCAGTAAGGAACACATTCAGATTCGATGGAGAAATCAAAAGCTTTTCAGACAAGCAAAAGATAATAGAATTCAGTACCAACAAACCAGCTTTACAACAAATGCTAAAGAAATTTCTCAGGCAGAAAACAAAAGAGAAAAAAAAGGACCCACAAAAACAAACCCAAAACAATTAAAGAAAATGGTAATAGGAATATACATATCAATAATAATCTTGAATATAAATAGACTAAATGTCCCAAAACAAAAGACACAGACTGGCTGAATAGATAAAAAAAACAAGACCAATATATGTGCAGTCTACAAGACACCCACATCAGACCTAGGGACACATACAGACTGAAAGTGAGGGGATGGAAAAAGATATTCCATGAAAATGGAATTCAAAAGAAAGATGGAGTAGCAATTCTCATTCAGACAAAATATACTTTAAAATAAAGACCATTACAAGAGACAAAGAAGGACACTGAAAAATGATCAGGGGATCAAACAAAGAAGAAGATATAAAAATTATAAATATTTATGCAACCAACATAGAAGCACCACAATACATAAGACAAATGCTAACAGCCATAAAAGGGGAAATTGACAGTAACACCATCATAGTAGGGGACTTTAACACCCCAATTTCACCAACGAAAAGATCACCCAAAATGAAAATAAATAAGGAAGCACAGGCTTTAAGTGATACAGTAAACAAGAAGGACTTAATTGATATTTATAGCACATTCCATCCAAAAACAAGAGAGTATACTTTCTTCTCAAGTGCTCATGGAACATTCTCCAGGAAAAACCATATCTTGGGTCACAGATCAAGCCTTGGTAAATTTAAGAACATTGAAATAGTGTCAAGTAACATTTCCGACAACAACGCTATGAGACATTATCAATTACAGGAATAAAACTGTAAAAAATACAAGCACATGGAGGCTAAACAATACACTACAAAATAACCAAGAGATCACTAAAGAAATCAAAAAATACCTAGAAACAAATGACAATGAAAACATGACAACCCAAAACCGATGGGAGGCAGCAAAAGCAGTTCTAAGAGGAAAGTTTAGAGCAAAAAACAATCCTACCTCAAGAAACAAGAAACATCTCAAATAAACAACCTAAACTTATACATAAAATAATTAGAGAAAGAAGAACAAAAAACACCAAAGTTAACAGAAGGGAAGAAATCATTGAGATAAGATCAGAAACAAATGAAAAAGAACTGAGGGAAACAGTAGCAAAGATCAATAAAACTAAAAGCTGGTTCTTTAAGAAGATAAACAAAATTGATAAACCATAAGCCAGGCTAATCAAGAAAAGAAAGGGAGAAGATTCAAATGAGTAGAAGTGGAAATGAAAAAGGGGAAGTAACACCTGACACTGCCGAAATACAAAGGTTCAGGAGAGATTACTACAAGCAACTATATGCCAATAAAATGGACAACCTGGAAGAAATGGACAAATTCTTAGAAATGCAGAATATTCCAAGACTGAAAGAGGAAGAAATAGAAAATATGAACAGACCAATCACAAGCATTGAAATTGAAACTGTTATTAAAAATCTTCCAACAAAAAAAAAGCCCAGGACCAGATGGCTTCACAGGCAAATTCTATCAAACATTTAGATGGGAGCTAACACCTATCCTTCTCAAACTCTTCCAAAATATAGCAGAGGGAGGAACACTCCCAAACTTATTCTACGAGGCCACCATCACCTGATACCAAAACCAGAAAAAGAGGTCACAAAGAAAGAAAACTACAGGCCAATATCACTGATGAACAGAGATGCAAAAATCCTCAACAAAATACTAGCAAACAGAATCCAACAGCACATTAAAAGGATCATACACCATGATCAAGTGGGGTTTATTCCAGGATGCAAGGATGCTTCAGTGTATGCAAATCAATCAGTGTGATAAACCATATTAACAAATTGAAGGAGAAAAACCATATGATCATCTCAGATACAGAAAAAGCTTTCAACCAAATTCAACACCCATTTATAAAAAAAGCCCTCCAGAAAGCAGGCATAGAGGGAAATTACCTCAACATAATAAAGGCCATATATGACAAATCCACAGCCAACATTGGTCTCAATGGTGAAAAACTGAAAACATTTCCCCTAAGATCAGGAACAAAACAAGGTTGCCCACTCTCATCACTATTATTCAACATAGCTTTGGAACTTTTGGCCACAAAAATCAGACAAGGAAAAGAAATAAAAGGAATCCAAATTGGAAAAGAAGATGTAAAGCTGTCACTGTTTGCAGATGACATGATACTATACATACAGAATCCTAAAGATGCTACCAGAAAACTACTAGAGCTAATCAGTGAATTAGGTTAAGTAGCAGGATACAAAATTAATGCCCAGAAATCTCTTGCATACCAATGCACTAATAATGAAAAATCTGAAAGAGAAATTAAGGAAACACTCCCATTTGCCATTGCAACACAAAGAATAAATCACCTAGGAATAAACCTACCTATGGAAACAAAAGACCTGTATGCAGAAAACTACAAGACACTGATGAAAGAAATTAAAGATGATACAAACAGATGCAGAGATATACCATGCTCTTGCATTGGAAGAATCAACATTTTGAAAATAACTATACTACCCACAGCAACCTACAGATCCAATGCAATCTCTATCAAACTAACAATGGCATTTTTCACAGTACTAGAACAAAAAATTTCACAATTGGTATGGGAACAAAAAAGACCCCAAAAAGCCAAAGCAATCTTGAGAAAGAAAAACAGAGCTTCTGGAATCAGGTTTCATAACTTCAGACTATACTACAAAGCTACAGTAATCAAGACAGTACGGTACCGACACAAAAACAGAAATGTAGATCAAGGAACAGGATAGAAAGCCCAGAGTTAAACCCTCGCACATATGGTCAACTTATCTTTGATAAAGGAGGCAAGAATATTCAATGGAGAAAAGACAGCCTCTTCAATAAGTGGTGCTGGGAAAACAGGACGGCTACATGTAAAAAAATAAAATTAGAACACTCCCTAAAACAATACACAAAAATAAACTCAAAATGGATTAAAGACCTAAATGTAAGACCAGATCTTATAAAGCTCTTAGAGGAAAACATAGGTAGAACACTCTATGACATAAATCACAGCAAGATCATCTTTGACCCACCTCCTAGAGAAATGGAAATAAAAACAAAAATAAACAAATGTGATGTAATGACACTTAAAACCTTTTGTGGAGCAAAAGAAAACATAAAGAAAATGAAAACACAACCCTCAGAAAGGCAGAAAATATTTGCAAATGAAGCAACTGACAAAAGATTAATCTACAAAATTTACAAGCAGCTCATGTACCTCAATATCAAAAAAACAAATAACCCTATCCAAAAACTGGGCAGAAAACCTAAATAGACATTTCTCCAAAGAAGATATACAGATTGCCAACAAATACATGAAAGGAGGCTCAACATCACTAATCATTAGAGAAATGTAAATCAAAACTGCAATGAGGTATCACCTCACAGCAGTCAAAACGGCCATCATCAAAAAATCTACAACAATAAATTCTGGATAGGATGTAAAGGAAAGGGAACCCTCTTGTACTGTTGGTGGGAATGTAAATTGACGCAGCCACTCTGGATAACAGTATGGAAGTTATGTTAAAAGCTAAAAATTGAACTATCATATGGCATGGCAACCCCATTTCTGGGCATATTCCCTGAGGAACCCATAAGTCAAAAAGTGTCATGTACCACAATGTTCATTGCAGCTCTATTTACAATAGCCAGGACATGGAGCAACCTAAGTGTCCATTGACATATGAATGGATAAAGAAGATAAGGCACATGTATATAATGGAATATTACTCAGCCATAAAACGAAACAAAACTGAGTTATTTGTAGTGATTTGGATGGATCTAGAGTGTGTCATACAGAGTGATGTATGTTGGAAAGAGAAAAACAAATAGCATATGCTAACACATATATATGGAATCTAAATAAAAAGAAAAGAAAAGGTTCTGAAGAATCTAGGGGCAACCAGGAATAATGACACAGACCTAGAAAATGGACATGAGGACACAGGGAGGAGGAAGGTTAAACTGGGACAAAGTGAGAGAGTGGCATGGACATATATATACTACCAGATATAAAATAGATAGTAGAGGGAAGCAGCCACATAGCACAGGGAGATCAGCTCCGTGCCTTTTAACCACCCAGAGTGGTGGGATAGGGAAGGTGGGAGGGAAACACAAGAAGGAGGAGATATGGGGATATATGTATATGTATAGCTGATTCACTTTGTTATAAAGCAGAAACTAATGCACCATTGTAAAGCAATTATACTCCAATAAAGATGTTAAAAGAAAAACACTAGAAGGAATCAATAACAGAATAACTGAGGCAGAAGAACGAATAAGTGAGCTGGAAGACCAAATGATGGAAACATCTGTCAAGGATCAGAATAAAGAGAAAAGAATGAAAATAATTGAGGACAATCTCAGACACCTCTGGGACAACACTAAATGCACCAACATTTGAATTATAGGGGGCCCAGAAGAAGGGAAAAAGAAAGGGTCTACAAAAATATTTGAAGAGACTATACTGGAAAATTTCCCTAATGTGGTAAAGAAAATAGTCACCCAAGTCCAGCAAGCACAGAGAGTCCCATACAGGATAAACCCTAGGAGAAACAAACCAAGACACAATATTAATCAAGCTAATAAAAATTAAATTCAAAGAAAAGTTATTAAAAGCAGCAAGGGAAAAACAAAAAATAACATACAAAAGAATTCCCATAATGTTATCAGCTGATTTTTCAGCAGAAACACTGCAGGCCATATGGTAGGGACAGGTTATATTTTAAATGATGAGAGAAAAACCTACAACCAAGATGACTCTACCCGGCAAACATATCATTCACATTTGATAGAGAAATCAAAAGCTTTTCAGACAAGCAAAAGCTAAGAGAATTAAACACCAAGAAACCATCTTTACAACAAATGTGAAAGAAAGTTCTTTAGGCAGGAAACACAAGAGAAGAAAAAGACCCACAAAAACAAACCTAAAACTATTAAGAAACTGGTAATAGGAACATCCATATTGATAATCTTTGAATATAAATGGATTAAATACCCCACCCAAAAGACACAGACTGGCAGAATGGATACAAAATCAAGACCCATATATATGCTGTCTACAAGAGACCCACTTCAGACCTAGGGACACATATAGACTGAAAGTGAAGGGATGTAAAAATTATTCCATGCAAATGGAAATCAAAAGAAAGCTGGAGTAGCAGTACTTGTATCAGATAAAATAAACTTTAAAATAAATTGTTACAAGAATTAAGGACAGATACTACATAATGATCAAGAGATTAATCCAGGAAGGAAATAAAACAATTATAATTGATTATGCACCCAACATAGGAGCACCTCGATTTATAAGGCAAATGTTAAGAGCAATGAAAGGGGAAATTGACAGTAACACAATAATTGTAGGGGACTTTAACTCCTCATTTACAACAATGGGCAAATAATCCAAACAGAGAATAAATAGGAAACAGAAGCTTTAAATGGCACAATAGACCAGATAGATTTAATTGATATTTATAGAACATTCCACTTGAAAGTGGCAGAATACACTTTCTTCTCAAGTGCACATGGAGCATACTCCAGGATAGATCATGTCTTGCATCACAGAACAAGGCTCACAAAATTTTACAAAATTGAATTCATATCAAGCATCTTTTCTGACCACAATGCTATGGGATTGGAAATGAATTACAGGTAAAAAACTGTAAAAACCACAAATATATGGAGGCTAAATAGTTCACTGCTAAATAACCAAGAGATCACTGAAAAAAATCAAAGAAGAATTTAAAAAATACAAAGAAACAAATGAGGAGGAGCTTCAAGATGGCAGAAGAGTAAGACATGGAGAATACTTTCCTCCCGACAAATACTTCAGAAATACACTTACATGTGCAACAACTCCTACAGAACACCTACTGAACACTGGAAGAAGACCTCAGACTCCCAAAAGGTAAGAAACTCCCCACATATCTGGTTAGGGCAAAAAAAGGAAAAACAGAGACAAAAGAATAGGGACTGGACCTAAACCAGTGGGAGGGAGCTGTGAAGGAGGAAAGGTTTCCACACACTAGGAAACCCTTTGCAGATGGAGACTACAGGTGGCGGAAGGGGGAAGCTATGGAGCCAGGGAGGAGAGCGCAGCAACAGGGGTGAGGAGGGCAAAGCAGAGATATTCCACCACAGAGGAGCGGTGCCAACCAGCCCGTACCAGCCTGAGAGGCTTGTCTGCTCAGCCGCCAGGATGGGTGGGAGCTGGAAGCTGAGGCTTGGGATTCAGTCAGATCCCAGGGAGAGGACTGAGCTTGGCTGTGAGAACACAGCCTGAAAGGAGATAGTGTGCCATGTCTAACCAGGATGGAGTCCGGAAAAATTTCTGGAACTGCTGAAGAGACAAGAGACTTTTTCTCGCCTCTTTGATTCCTGGTGCCCAAGGAGAGGGGATTAAGAGCACCGCCTAAAGGAGCTACAGAGATGGGTGTGAGCCCAGGCTATAAGCCGGACACCAGAGACAGACATGAGACACTAAGGCTGCTACTGCAGCCAACATGAAGCCTGTGAGCAAGCATAGGTCACGCTCCACACCTCCTCTCCCGGGAGCCTGTGCAGCCGGCCACTGCCAGGGTCCAGTGATCCAGGGACGACTTTCCCGGGAGAACACAAGGCACGCCTTGGGCTGGTGCAACATCACACAGGCCCCTGCCGGCGCAGACTTGCCCTGCATCCATACCCTTCCCTCCCCCTGGCCTGAGCGAGACAGAGCCCCGAATCAGCTGCTCCTTTAACCCTGTAATGTATGAGCGAGGAACAGACAACCTCAGACAATCTACACTGAGAGGTGGGTCCAAATCCAAAGCTGAATCCCGGGAGCTGTGCGAAAAAAGAAGAGAAAGGTAAATTTTTCCCAGCAGCCTCAGGAGCAGTGGATTAAATCACCTAAATCAACTTGATGTACCCTGCTGCTGTGGAATACCTGAAAAGACAACGAATCATTCCAAATTGAGGAGGTGGATTTTGACAGCAATATACATATTTTTATTTTTTTCTCTTTTTCTCTTTTTGTGAGTGTGTATGTGTATGCTTCTCTGTGTGATTTTGACTGCATAGCTTTGGTTTTACCATTTGTCCTGGGTTCTGTCTGTCCTTTTTTTTTATTACTTAAAAAAAATGTTTTCTTAATAATTATTTTTTTTATTTTAATAACGTTTTTATTTTATTTTATTTAATCTTCTTCTTTTTATTCTTTCTTTTTTTTTTCTCCCTTTTATTCTGAGCCATGTGGAGGACAGGCTGTTGGTGCTCCAGCCAGGAATCATGGCTGTGACTCTGAGGTTGGAGAGCCAAGTTCAGGACACTGGTCCACAAAAGACCTCCCAGCTCCACGTAATATCAAATGGTGAAAATATCTGAGAGATCTCCATCTCAACACCACCACCCAGCTCCACTCAATGACCAGCAAGCAACAGTGCAGGATACCTTATGCCAAACAACTACCCAGACAAGAACACAACCCCATCCATTAGCAGAGAGGCTGCCTAAAATCATAATAAGCCCACAGACACCCCAAAACACACCACCATATGTGGAAATTCCCACTAGAAAGACAAGATCCAGCCTCATCCACCAGAACACAGACACTAGTCCCCTCCACCAGGAAGACTACACAACCCACTGAACTTACCTTAGCCACTGGGGACAGACACCAAAAACAATGGAAACTATGAACCTGCAGCCTACAAAAAGGAGACACCAAAAACGGTAAGGTAAGCAAAATGAGAAGACAGAGAAAAACACAGCAGATGAAGGATCAAGGTAAAAACCCACCAGACGTAACATATGAAGAAGAACTAGACAGTCTACCTAATAAAGAATTCAGAATAATGATACTAAAGGTGATCCAAAATATTGGAAATAGAATGGAGAAAATACAAGAAACGTTTAACAAGGATGTAGAAGAACTAAGGAGCAAAGAAAGAGTGATGAACAACACATAAATGAAATTAAAAATTCTATAGAAGGGATCAATAGCAGAAAAACTGAGGCAGAAGAACGGATAAGTGTCCTGGAGGATAATATAATGGAAATAACTACTGCAGAGCGTAATAAAGAACAAAGAATGAAGAGAATTGAGGACAGTCTCATAGACCTCTGGGACAACATTAAATGTTCCAACATTAGAATTATAAGGGTCCCAGAAGAAGAAGAGAAAAAGAAAGGTACTAAGAAAATATTTGAAGAGATTATAGTTGAAAACTTCCCTAATATGGGAAAGGAAATAGTTATACAAACCCAGGAAGCACAGAGATTCCCATACAGGATAAATCCAAGGAGAAACATGCCAAGACACATATCAATCAAACTATCAAAAATTAAATACAAAGAAAAAATATTAAAAGCAGCAAGGGAAAAACAACAAATAACACATAAGGGAATCACCATAAGATTAACAGCTGATCTTTCAGCAGAAACTCTGCCAACCAGAAAGGAGTGGCAGGACATATTTAATGTGTTGAAGGAGAAAAACCACAAACAAGATTACTCAACCCAGCAAGGATCTCATTCAGGTTTGAATGAGAAATTAAAAGTTTTACAGACAAGCAAAAGCTAAGAGAATTCAGCACAACAAAACCAGCTTTAAAACAAATGGGAAAGGAACTTCCCTAGGCAGGAAATACAAGGAAGGAAAAGACCTACAGTAATAAACCCTAAACAATTAAGAAAATGGTAATAGGAAAATACATATGGATAATTACATTTAATGTAAATGGATTAAATGCTACAACCAAAAGACGTAGACTGGCTGAATGGATACAAATACAAAACCTGTGTATATGCTGTCTACATGAGACACACTTCAGACCTAGAGACACAAACAGACTGAAAGTGAGAGGATGGAAAAAGATATTCTATGCAAATGGAAATCAAAAGAAAGCTGGAGTAGCAATTCTCATATCAGACAAAATAGACTTTACAAAAAAGAATATTACAAGAGACAAAGAAGAACACTACATAATGATCAAGGGATCAATCCGAGAAGAAGATATAACAATTGTAAATATTTATGCACCCAACATAGGAGCACCTCAATACATAAGGCAAATACTAACAGCCATAAAAGGGGAAATCAACAGTAACACATTCACAATAGGGGACTTTAACACCACACTTTCACCAATGGACAGATCATCCAAAATGAAAATAATTAAAGCAACAGAAGCTTTAAGTGATAATTTAACCAACATGGACTTAATTGATATTTATGGGGCATGCTATTCAAAATCAACAGAATACACTTTCTTCTCAAGTGCTCATGGAATATTATCCAGGATAGATCATATCATGGGTCACAAATCAGGCCTGGTAAATTTAAGAAAACTGAAATCATATCAAGTATCTTTTCTGACCACAAAGTTATGAGACTAGATACCAATTACAGGAAAAAACAAAACAAAACAAAAAACACAAGGAGGCTAAACAATACAGTACTTAATAACCAAGAGATCACTGAAGAAATTAAAAAAATACTTAGAAACAAATGACAATGAAAACACAATGATGCAAAACCTATGGGATGCACAAAAAGTAGTTCTAAGAGGGAAGCTTATAGCTATACAAGCCTACCTTAAGAAAGAAGAAACATCTCAAATAAACAACCTAACCTTACAGCTGAAGCAATTAGAAAAAGAAGAACAAAAAATCCCCAAAGGTGGCAGAAGGAAACAAATCATAAAGATCAAATCAGAAAAAAATGAAAAAGAAATGAAGGAAATGATAGCAAAGATCAATAAAACTAAAAGCTGGCACTTTGAGAAGGTAAACAAATTGATAAACCACTAGCCACACTTATCAAGAAAAAAAGGGAGAAGACTCAAATCAATAGAATTAGAAATGAAAAAGGAGAAGTAACAACTGACACGGCAGAAATACAAAGGTTCAGGAGAGATTACTACAAGCAACTATATGCCAATAAAATGGACAACCTGGAAGAAATGGACAAATTCTTAGAAATGGAGAACATCCAAGACTGAAAGAGGAAGAAATAGAAAATATGAACAGACCAATCACAAGCACTGATATTGAAACTGTGATAAAAAATCTTCCATCAAACAAAAGCCCAGGACCAGATGGTTTCACAGGTGAATTATATCAGACATTTAGCAGGGAGCTAACACCTATCCTTCTCAAACTCTTCCAAAATATAGCAGAGGGAGGAACA
The DNA here is from genome assembly GCF_949752795.1 of Hyperoodon ampullatus. Classification (NCBI taxonomy): domain Eukaryota; kingdom Metazoa; phylum Chordata; class Mammalia; order Artiodactyla; family Ziphiidae; genus Hyperoodon; species Hyperoodon ampullatus. Next base: position 42,910,790 of record NC_136920.1, on the reverse strand, counting down.
CTCCCAATCTCATTCTATGAGGCCACCATCACTCTGATACCAAAACCATATAAAGACGTCAAAAAGAAAGAAAACTACAGGCCAATATCACTGATGAACATACATGCAAAAATCCTCAACAAAATACTAGTAAACAGAATCCAACAGCACATTAAAAGGATCATTCACCATGATCAAGTGGGGTTTATTCCAGGAATGCAAGGATTCTTCAACATACACAAATCAATGAATGTGATACACCATATTAACAAATTGAAGGAGAAAAACCATATGATCATCTCAATAGATGCAGAGAAACATTCAACAAAACTCAACACCCATTTATGAAAAAAACCCTCCAGAAAGTAGGCATAGAGGGAAATTTCCTCAACATAATAAAGACCACATTTGACAAACCCACAGCCAGCATCGTCCTCAATGGTGAAAAACTGAAACTGTTTGCAGTAAGATCAGGAACAAGACAAAGTTGCCCACTCTCACCACTATTATTCACCATAGTTTTGGAAGTTTTAGCTACAGCAATCAGAGAAGAAAAAGAAATAAAAGAATCCATATTGGAAAAGAAGTAAAGCTGTAACTGTTTGCAGATGACATGATACTATACATAGAGAATCCTGAAGATGCTACCAGAAAATTACTAGAGCTCATCAATGAATTTGGTAATGTGGCAGGATGCAAAATTAATGCACAGAAATCTCTGGCATTCCTATACGCTAATGATAAAAAGTATGGAAGTGAAATTAAGTAAACACTCCCATTTACCACTGCAAAAAACAAAAAAAAATATACCTAAGAGTAAACCTAAGGAGAAATAAGGCCTGTATGCAGAAAATTATAAGACACTGATGAAAGAAATTAAAGATGATACAAAATAGATGGAGAGATATACCATGTTTTTGATTGGAAGAATCAACATTGTGAAAATGACTATACTATCCAAAGCAATCTACAGATTTAATTCAACCGCTATCAAACTACCACTGGCATTTTTCACAGAACTAGAACAAAAATTTTGACAATTTGTATGGAGACAAAAAAGATGCTGAATAGCCAAAACAATCTTGAGAATGAAAAATGGAGCTGGAAGAATCAGGCTCTCTGACTTCAGACTATACTAGAAAGTTACAGTAATCAAGACAGTATGGTAATGGAACAAAAACAGAAATATAGATCAATGGAACAGGATAGAAAGCCCAGAGATAAACCCACACACATATGGTCACCTTATCTTTGATAAAGGAGACAAGACTATACAGTACAGAAAAGACAGCCTCTTCAATAAGTGGTGCTGAGAAAACTGGACAACTACAAGTAAAAGAATGAAATTAGAACACTCCCAAACACCATACACAAAAAGAACCTCTAAATAAATTAAAGACCTAAATATAAAGCCAGACACCATCAAACTCTTAGAGGAAAACATAGGCAGAACACTCTATGACATAAATCACAGCAAGAACCTTTTTGACCCACCTCCTTGAGAAATGAAAATAGAAACAAAAATAAACAAATGGGACCTAATGAAACTTAAAAGCTTTTGCACAGCAAAGGAAACCATAACCAAGATGAAAAGACAACCCTCTGAATGGGAGAAAATATTTGCAAATGAAGCAACTGACAAAGGATTAATCTCCAAAACATACAAGCAATTCATACAGCTTAATATCAAAAAAACAAAAAACCCAATCCGAAAATTGGCAGAATACCTGAATAGACATTTTCCAAAGAAGATATACAGATTGCCAAAAACACATGAAAGAATTCTCAACATCATTAATCATTACAGAAATGCACAGCAAAACTACAATGAGATATCATCTCATACTGGTCAGAATGGTCATCATCAAAAAATCTACAAACAATAAATGCTGGAAAGGGTGTGGAGAAAAGGGAACCATTTTGTACTGTTGGTTGGAATGTAAATTGATACAGCCACTACGGAGAACATTATGGATGTTCCTTAAAAAGCTATAAATAGAACTACCATACAACCCAACAATACCATTACTGGGCATGTATCCTGAGAAAATCATAATTCATAGAGAGTCATGTACTGAAATGCTCATTGCAGCTCTATTTACAATAACCAGGACATGGAAGCAACCTAAGTGTCCATCAACAGATGAATGGATAAAGAAGATGTGGCACATCTATACAATGGAATATTACTCAGCCATAAAAAGGAATGAAATTGAATCATTTGTAGTGAGTTGGATGGACCTAGAGACTGTCATAGAGAGTGAAGTTAGTCAGAAAGAGAAAAAGAAATATCATCTGCTAACACATATATAATGAATCTAAAAAAAAAATAGGAAAAACAAATGGTCAGAAGAACCTAGGGGCAAGACGGGAATAATGATGCAGACCTACTAGAGAGTGGACTTGAGGATACGGGGAGGGGTAATGGTAAGCTGGGACAAAGTGAGAGAGTGGCATCAACATATATGCCCTACCAAATGTAAAATAGATAGCTAGTGGGAAGTAGCCGCATAGCAGAAGGAGATTAGCTCCGTGCTTTGTGACTACCTAGAGGGATGGGATAGGGAGGGTGGAAGGGAAGGAGATGCAAGAGGCAAGAGATATGGGGACATATGTATATGTATAACTGATTCACTTATTTATAAAGCCAAAACTAACACACCATTGCAAAGCAATTATACTCTAATAACAATGTTAAAGAAAAGGAATAGTTATAATGGTATAAAGTATTAGTTGTTTATCTGAAATGCAAAAAAAAGAAAAAGAAATGAAAATGGAAACACAACGACACAAAATCTATGGGATGCAGGAAAAGCAGTTCTAACTGGGAAGTTTATATCAATTCAATCTCACCTGAAGAAACAAGGAAAAGGTCAAAAAAAAAAAATCTAACCCTACACCTAAAGCAACTAGAGAAAGAAGAACAAAGAATACCCAAAGTCAGCAGAAGGAGAGAAATCATAAAAATCAGAGCAGAAATAAATGAAATAGAAACAAAGAAAAGAATAGCAAAGATCAATAAAACTAAAAGATGATTCTTTCAGAAGATAAAGAAAATTGATAAACAGCCAGACTCATCAAGAAAAAAAGGGAGAGGACCCAAATCAATAATATTAGAAAGAAAAAAACAAGAAATCACAACTGACACCACAGAAATACAAAGGATTATGAGAGACTACTAAAAAAAAGTATATGCCAATAAAATGGACAACCATGAAGAAATGGACCAATTAATGCAAAGGTAAAATTTTACAAGACAGGACCAGGAAGAATTAGAAACTATAAACAGACTTATCACAAGTAATGAAATTGAAACTGTAATGAAAAATCTTCCAAGTAACAAAAGTCAAGGACCAGATGACTTCACAGGCAAATTCTATCATACATTTAGAGAAGGGCTAACACTTATCCTTCTCAAACTCTTCCAAAAAATCGCAGAGGGAGAAACACTCCCAAATTCATTCTACAAAATCACCATCACCCTGATACCAAGACCAGAAAAATATATCACAAAAAAAGAAAATTATAGACCAATATAACTGATGAATATAGATGCAAAAATCATGAACAAAACACTAGCAAACAAAGTGGATCAATATATTAAAAGGATCATACACCATGATCAAATGGGACTTATCCCAGGGATGCAAGGATTCTTCAGTATATGCAAATCAATCAATGTGATACACCATATCAACAAATTAAGGAATAAGAACCATATGATCATTTCAATAGATTCAGAAAAAGCTTTTGATAAAATTCAATACCCATTTATGATAAAAACTCTCCAGAAAATGGCCATAGAGGGAACATATATCAACCTAATAAAGGCCATATATTACAAACACACAGCAACATCATACTCAATGGTGAAAATCTGAAAGCCTTTTCACTAAGATTGGGAAAAATACAAGGTTGCCCACTCTCACCACTATTATTCAACATAGTTTTGGAAGTCCTAGCCATGGCAATCAGAGAAGAAAAAGAGATAAAAGGAACACAAACTGGAAAAGAATAAGTAAAACTTTCACTGTTTGCAGATGACATGATACCATACATAGAAAATCCTAAAGATGCCACCAGAAAACTAATAGAACTAAGCAATGAATTTGATGAGGTTTCAGGATACAAAATTAATGCACAGAAGTCTCTAGCATTCCTATACATTAATAATAAAAAATCAGAAAGAGAAATTAAGGAAATATCCCATTTACCATGGCAACAAAAAGAATAAAATACCTATGATAAATCTACCTAAGGAGGCAAAAGGCTTGTAGTCAGAAAACTATAAAACACTGATGAAAAAAATCAAAGATGACATAAACAGATGGAGAAGTACACAATGTTCTTGGATTGAAAAAAACAACATTGTTGATACTACCCAAAGCAACCTACAGATTCAGTGTAATCCCTATCAGACTAACAATGGCATTCTTCATAGAACTAGAACAAAAAATTTCATAATTCGTATGGAAACACAAAAGACCCCAAATACCCAAAGCAATCTTGAGAAAGAAAAACAGAGCTGGAGGTATCAGGCTCCCTGACGTCAGACTGTACTACAAAACTACAGTAATCAAGACAGTATGGTACTGGCACAAAAACAGAAATATAGATCAATGGTACAGGATAGAAAGCCTGGAGATAAACCCACGCAAATATCATCACCTAATTTACAACAAAGGAGGCAAGAATATACAATGCAGAAAAGACAGACTGTTTGATAAATAGTGTTGGGAAAACTGGACAACTACATGTAAAAGAATGAAATTAGAACACTCCCTAACACCATACACAAAAATAAACTCCGAATGGGTTAAAGACCTAAATATAAGACCAGACACTATAAAACTCTTAGCAGAAAAACACTCTTTGACATAAACCACAGCAAGATCTTTTTTGACCCACCTCCTAGATTAATGGAAATAAAATAAAAAATAAGCAAATGGGACATAATTAAACTTCAAAACTTTTGCACAGCAAAGGAAACTATAAACAAGATGAAATGACAACCCTCAGAATGGGAAAAAATATTTGCAAATGAAACATCAGACAAAGGATTAATCTCCAAAATATACAAACAGTTCATGGAGCTCAATATCAGAAAAACAAACAATTTAATTTAAAAAATGGGCGGAAGACCTAAACAGACATTTCACCAAGGAAGATATGCAGATGGCCAAGAGACATATGAAAAGATGCTCAACATCACTAATTATTAGAGAAATGCCAATGAAAACTACAATGAGGTATCACCTCACACTGGTCAGAATAGCCATTATCAAAAAAGCTAGAAACAATAAATGCTGGAAAGGGTGTGGTGAAAAAGGAACCTTCTGGCACTGTTGGTGGAAACGTAAATTAATACAGCCACTATGGAGAACAGTATGGAGGTTCCTTAAAAAACTACAAATAGAACTACCATATAACCCAGCAATCCCACTACTGGACATATACCCTGAGAAAACCAAAATTCAAAAAGAGACATGTACCACAGTGTTCATTGCATCACTATTTACAGCAGCCAGGACATGGAAGCAACCTAAATGTCCATCAAAAGGTGAATAGATAAAGAAGATGTGGCACATATATACAGTGGAATATTACTCAGCCATAAAAAGAAACAAAATTGAGTTATTTGTAGTGAGGTGTTTGGACCTAGAGTCTGTCATTCAGAGTGAAGTAAGTCAGAAAGAGAAAAACAAATACCGTATGCTAACACATATATACTGAATCTAAAAAGAAAAAAGAAAAAATGGTACTGATGAACCTAGTGGCAGGGCAGGAATAAAGATGTAGATATAGAGAATGGACTTGAGGACCTGCAGTGGGTGTGGGTAGGGGGAAGCTGGGGCAAAGTGAGAGTAGCATTGACTTGTATACACTACTGAATGTAAATATTTAGCTAGTGGGAAGCAGTATCATAGCAGAGGAAGATCAGCTCTGTGCTTTGCGATGACCTAGAGACATGGGTTAGGGAGGGTGGGAGTGAAGCTCAAGAGGGAGGGTATATGGGGATATATGTATGCATATGGCTGATTCACTTTGTTGTACAGCAGAAACGAACACAATATTGTGAAGCAATTATACTCCAATAAAGATCTATTAAAAAAAGAATACATATTTGGTAATTCAGGTAACCACATTATATTTGTCATATATTTGATCTTCATCCCAGGTTCCTGCCTCAAAGCTCGCAAAACCCTTGGAATTTCCTAAGTAATAAGAGCATTAAAAACATCTTTGTTACAATATTTGTTCTCTTGTCTTCAGTTCCTGAAAATCCTTCAGAGCCATAAAAGTAAATTTTGTGTTTTGTTATTCATAAAAGCCCCTTTTTACCGAAATTGTGTTTATGTTAATGAGGTAACTTTGGGAAAGCACCTAAAGAGGGGTACTAGTTGCCAGGGAAACAACCAGGAATAGAGGATTGAAATTTTCAGTTCCATCCCCTGGGTTGCAGGGAGGGGAGAAAATCTAGAGGTTGAATCAATCACCAGTGGTTGATGATTTAATCAATCATGCCTATATAATGAAGCCTCCATAACAACCCCAAAGGAGGGGGTTTAAAGAGCTTCCAGGCTGGGGAACCAGAACACTTCTATGTGTCACCATGTGGGTCCCAACTTCCATGAGGACAGAAACTCCTTTAATTTTAACCTCACCCTATGTAATTCTTCATCTGGATGTTGATTCCTATCCTTTAACATCCTCTGTAATAAACTGGTAATCTAGTCTGTGAACAGGTTTCCTGAGTTTTGTGAACCACTCTAGGAAATTAATCAAACCCAAAGAGGGGGGTCCTGGGAACCTCTGATGTATAGCCAGTCAATCAGAAGTACGGGTAACAACCTGGGATTGCAACTGAGTGCGAAGTGGAAGGCCGTCTTGGGCTGAACCCTTTACCTGTGGAAACTGATGCTATTTCTGGGTTGATAGAGTCAGAGTTCAGTTGAATTCTTGGGCACCCAACTGGTTGTAATTGGTGACCATAATCCAAAGGCCTAGTTTAGAGAGGAGGACAGTGGCTTGCTTTTCTTGAAGTCATATAATGTGCTTCATCAACTTGGAGAAGGCTAGGCACTTTAATGCTCCCACTCAGCCTTCTGAGAAAATTAAGGGAATAAATGATGCATATGCTTTTTTCTACAGTTGAGAAATAGCTGGACAAATGGGACAACATGGATATGAGACCGAGAAATATCCAGTTTACTTTTACTGGGACTTAGTATACATTTGACAAGCTGTATTACCTTTCCAGCCCTCCACTAATTTCTTATATACAAAGAGAAACAAAAATTAGCACATGTGTTTTGACAAATACACCTGTATTTAAAGAAAGTACAGAAAAAATCAGAAAAAAATATATATACACACACATATGTATTTATATATACATATATAACTGAATCACTTTGCTGTATAGCTGAAACTAACACAACATTGTTAAACAATGATACTTCAATATAAAATTAAAAGTTAAAAATAAAGAAGAGAAAATATAAAATGGAGATGGTCCTTGATCCTTCAGGATATATTATCCCACTCAATGAATCCAGTCCATACATTGATGAAGTGTCTGAGTTTCCTTTTTAATTCATAATTTTCCTCAATGAAAGAATCAGAAAGAAGTTGCCATGGTGTTAGCAGCGCAGCTTCCAAAACTCCAGTCTTTAAGACTACTGGTTTCCTTCTCCACCACTCAATCAATCAGCCCCCTGTGAAATAAAATTCATATTTTATGCCAAGAAAAATTTAAACATAAAAAATTTTCTCTGCCTTTTGACCTTCTCTTTCCCCTCTACTGTGCATTGTGTACCTGTATTATGCATCAACCAGACCTCCCCATTGGCAGAAATATCTGCTCAACCATAAAGAACAACATTCTCCTAGCATCAACAAGACAACTCCTTAAAAGGTAACATTCCTTCTTCATCTTGTAAGGGGTCACGATGACCCACCACTTTGTACTTGCAGATCTGGATTGTGTAAACTGTTAATAATAATACATCATTTAATGTACAGCCCTCTGTACATTAGAATGGGCATTAGAATTGCCATTAGAAAGGGCAAAACAGTTCTTGGAGCTTTCTGAGATGTTGTTCCTGGATTATACTCCTCAATTTGGCTCGAATAAAATTTTCCACTTCTTTCTTAGATTGACTGATTAATTTTTCACCGATAGCGCCATAAAACCACTCTTGATTTCAACGTTGCCAAGTCCAATTAACACTGTTTTGTTCCTGTCTTGTAATCTTAGCACCATGTCATTATCCCTGTTTTCCTCCATTTCTTCTAATGGTTCATTCTCAATTGCCTTTACCAACTCTCCTCAACTCGAATAATAAGTACTAGAATTACTCAGGTGTATTAATGGCCTCAAATTTTCATGTTGTCACCCATATTAGCCCCTGAGAGCCAAAGGATATTTGTCCTGATTTATCTCTGTTTGTTTCAAAAGCACTGGTATTTGACAGGGATGTTTGAAGCTGTGATTTCAGAGATTTGTTGTGGTCAATGGCCCTGAAATGACCCTGAGTTGACCACAGGAGCATGCCTGCACAGATGAGAGCTAGAGGTGTCTGAAAGTTACCTTTGCTTCATTACCATGCTAAGATCTCGAATTTGTACTCTGCTGGGCACAATTTCTGCCATGTACAAAGGCCTGGAAGATTGTACATACCCTATCTGCCCCAGGCTGCCCCTGGAAATCTCCACCTCTTTCCTAGAGCCCTGGTGACAGGTCTGCCTCCTACCCCTTAAAACTCCCTTATTCCCCTTCCTTTGAGTAGAAGGTGTTTTCAGAGCACAAGCTCTCCCTTCTCCATTCCTTGATCAATGAATAAAGTTCATGTTCTACTCTACTGAACCTGGTTTCTTTGATTGGCATTTGTGACTCTGGGTAAAGGACCCATTGAGAGGTCACGGACTCATCAGGGATAAGTAACAAGCTACAACTCTGTCTCTCCTCCATACATCTAAATCCATCATTTGTATGATTCACAGCCCTTTCAAACAAAATTCTTGATCTACCACAACCTCCCCTTTCTGTTTTCCTCCTATTTTGATTATCTCAGTAAGTGGCAACTTAATCTATCCATTGCTGAATTGTGAAATCTGGGTGTTATTCCTAAAATACTTCCCTCTCTGTATCCCACATACTTTCCATTGCATGTCTCTTCAATTCTACATGTAAAATATTTCTTGAATCTAACTGGTTGTCTTCACCTCCATTGCACCTACACTGTTTATACTTCTAATCTAGATGATTGGAAAAGCCTCCTATTTGGACATATTGCTTAAATTCCTTTTCCATTTATCAGTCTGAGTTATTTTTACAAATTACCATTCATATCACTCTTTCCTCCCACATTACAACTCCCCTGTGCAGTCAACCTTCTCTTCCCATTCTTTCCCTAGAAAACTCCAAATCACCTTTCATCTCTCAAATCAAATGTCATTTCTTTAGAAAGACCTTTGCTGGCCTCACATTGTAAATTAAATCTTTCTCATTATAATATTTCACAGAACCTTTGTGACACATAAATATAATATAAAATGATGTTGAAAGGTACTTACAATGAAATTTCATCTGAAGACTAAATCTGAGCATAGGGAACTGTATCCTCCTATTCTAATAGGAGTTGCAAGACTTATTAAGAGATATTAATATTAATTCTTCAACCATCAACCTTCATCACCAAACCCTCAGGGTAAAAAGAAGAGAAAGAAAGGAAATAAAGAGGAAAAAAAGATTTTAAGACTCACTGAGCAGAGATTTCCTTCCTCTTTGTAAAGGAGTGGGGTTTGTTCCATAATTCCAAGTCAAATGAGGAGTAAAAACACCATGTGATGACTTCCAAGATTAATGAATTAGGTACTCTGAAGGCACCAAGTACTGCAACACAACTGGATCATGAATAAAATTCATTTTAAAACGGCTTTTCTCTTAGAGATAAGACGTATATCTAATGGTAAACAAATGAAACTAACAGAAAATAATGTGAGCTAAGATGAGAGTTATAGGTGGTGTTTAGAAAGCCACAGTGAAAATATGTGTTTCCATAAGAATGCTGGGTCCTGGACCATAAGGACAGTAAGACCTGTGGCCTCTGAAAGGCAAAGGAGGTAAACCTGACACGTTTGACATGAGGGGAGCTCAAGAGGTCATGTATTGGTTGTATCTTCCTGGAAGAAGCAAACGAAATCTTCTTTGGGGAAAAGTATCTCCATAACAGAGGACCCTAAAGGCTCAATTACAATAGTCTTAGTCACTGAAGATACTAATCTTCCCCTTCAAATTCTCTCTTCCACAGCTCAGACTTGGGAGAATCCAGAAGCAGCAGATGAAATTGAAAAAAAAATGTATGAGTGAATAAAAAGGGAGAGATATTTTATTACATATAAGATTAGATATGAGAGTTTGAACTGGATTTGAGATTTTGACTGGACTAGATTTTCTGATGTCTGAAATAAGACTATTCTAGCTTAAAGAGACCTGAAATTTATGGATCTTCCTGAGATGTTCTTATCAATGACTGAGGAAGTGTGATCCATCAGAATATGTTTAATGCCAGTAGTGGGGAAAAAAATAAAGCTGTACTTTAATTGTGTCCAGCTAAGATCTGTCCATTCAATAAATTGTTGCATATATTTCTAAGTATTTTTCTTTAATATCCGTCTCTTTTTTTAGATTATAAATTCCTGTAAGGGCAGGAGCCATGTCTGACACTTTCATCAACAAATGTTGCATTGGTAACCATTTTTTGAATAATGCTTTCAACTCAGATTTCAAAACCTTGGTAAATGTCTCAGGAAAACCATCATTAAAAAAATTAATAATAAAAAATAAAAAATAACTGGCCTCAAGTTTAGTTCTTATAGAAGTGCCTTTCACATTTCTATTTCTCCAAACAGTTAAAGAAGAATGGGCATGACAAACAGTGATATAACTTAAAGACAAAGTAATTCAGACCCAGCTTTATTTCCTCCTTCATCTGTTAAATGTAAAGCCATAATCCTGGCTTACTCACAGAAGTTAAGTCATTTGATCTAGGTTTCAGCTTTAGTTATATATTGTTGCATGTTAAACTAGCTCCAAACATTGTGGCTTAAAATAACAATTATTTATTTATTTATTTAATAGATCTTTATTGGAGTATAATTGCTTCACAATACTGTGTTAGTTTCTATTGTACACCAAAGTGAATCAGCCATATGCATACATATGTCCCCATATCCCCTCCCTCTTGAGCCTCCCTCCCACCCTCCCTATCCCGCCCCTCTAGGTGGTCACAAAGCACCAAGCTGATCTCCCTGTGCTATGCGGCTGCTTCCCACTAGCTATCTATTTTACATTCTGCAGTGTATATATGTAGATGCTACTCTAACTTCACCCCAGCTTCTGCCTCCCACCCTGTGTCCTCAAGTCCAGTATGGATGTTCCTTTAAAAACTAAAAATAGAATTACCATATTACCCAACAATTATTTACTAATGCTCATGCTTCTGTGCTTCGGGAAAGGCTCACCTGGATAGTTCTTCTGCTGTTCTCCTTTGGGGTCTCATGTTTGTAGTCAGATAGCAGCTGAGACTGAGCGTCCACATGGTTTCCCCATATGTCTAGATCTGGGATTCTTTACAGGGAAGGTGTATTTCAGAGGGGACAAGCCCCAGTGTTCAAGTGTTTATGAAAACCCTTCTCGTGTCACACTTGTTAATATTCCATTGGCCAAGGCAAGTCACATGAACAAGCCCAGTGGTAATGTAATTAGGGACTACACAAGGATGTGACTATCAGAATAGCATGTTCATTGGGGATCTCAATGAGACATTTTACCACAGCCACACAAAGAGCTCGGGTTGAACTCAGATTTGTCTGACTCCAGGGTTATCACATCACCACAGTACAATGACTTCTCAGTCATTATGTAGTGCTTTTCTCACAGTAACTTGAAAATCTAGTAATATAAGGGAGAAGAGAAGGATAAGAAAAAAATTCCCTAACTACCACTATTTCTACAGTTCTGTTTTCCTAACTAGTGCTTGAATACACTATTCATACCAGAGGTAGCCAGAGCAGCCTTGAGTCATCTTTCTTTAAAATTCTAGTGATTGTGCTCTCTTTTCCTATATTTTCCTTGACTCTCTTTCTGTTACCTAAAATCTGTTGATAGAACAGATGAGGAGTGAGTTTTTCCCTGGTGCAGGCCCCTTCTTATTCACCTCCCCTAAGTTACAGAAACTTGTATATGTGCACACACACAAACACACACACACACACTCTATAGTGTTTGGTACACAAAGAACCATTTTAATAGATATTTTATACATTTTTGACTACATGATTGTAATATTTCCTCTCTATAGAGGCCTTAGAAATGTTAAACCTAATGCTTATAATACTACTGCAAAAGGTTATTTCTAAGACTAACCTTAGTTAAAGTAACCTTATTGAAATGACTTAAATGTACTATGTTTAATATTCTTGTAAGTGATCGCAAATTTTCCCCCAAATTAGTAGGACATCTTAAAGCCAAAGGCACTATGTACATATGAAATAATGAAGAAAGGAAATGCTGTGTGATGAATTTCAGTAAAAGCTGGCCAATGACATGATCTATTCTGGCAAACCCAAAGTTTAGAAAATGAGTACATAAGGCAGAATTCTGGCAAGATTAGGTAGTATTTGCCTTTTTTTTCCAAGTGTGAAAGATATTAATGGAAGTAAGATATGGACCGACTTCTAAACTTGTGATAAAACTTTGAACTTTAGGAATGTGTCATATTATAAATACTAAAAACTTTGCTCTAGTTTTTATGCACTGAGCCTTTGTACCCCTTGAAATTACAGAAATATAAAGAGTTTTACCTATTCATTTTCATTTCTCTAACACTGATATTCCCACTGTGTCACTAATTATAATAATTACAAAGATTCATAGTTTAACCCATGACCTTTGCATATCAAGATCATACAATATGCTTCACGGGATAATAATCACATGATATTGAAAGCTGATACTACACATTTAAGTTGTATGATAGATGGTTGTTTCTAATAAATAAATTAACATTATAGCTTCTCCCTCACTACATGTCATTGAGTTAACAAACCAGTTCATTTAGTCTCTCATGTTGCGGATATAAAATTTATATTTGTAAACAGAGTATCTGCTAGGCAAGATTAATATATTAGTTTCTTTCTATCCCCAGCTCTGAGTATGCTCCTGACACTTGTTAGGAAGTTAGCAAAACTACGTGATTTATTTTTTGTTGTTATTGAGCTTGTTTAATATCCCTGGAAATAATCAGTTCAATGCTAGGGAATAGACAAAGTATCTACACACTCCATAGATGGTCCGGCTACATTTTATATGACACAGAGAATTCCAACAATTAATCAGGAAATGAGCCACATGGCCTTTCTTGATCATACACAACTTGGTTTTGGAAAAGCCAAAAAGAAAACAAGCTGTTGTTTATCCTTGAAGCCATTTTGTGTTATCAGTTGGCTCATTTGGCATGAGATAGTATTGATTATAAATGACATCGCCTAAATTTTAATTGTGTTAGTTGGTTTTGTGATCTTCCTTCTACTAGTAACACCTAGCAAACAGATATGCTACAAGCTTAAATTCCCAAGAAACTGAGAAACTAGTTAAAGGCAGAAGGCTATGAATCCCTGTCTTAGAGACAATTGAATCTCTCTGGTTAAGAGACTAAGAAAACTTCACCAGCCACTTTGAAAGAAATGATATACATTAGTGACAGAAAAAATGATTATAAATAAAGGCCAGTTAACCTATCTATCAGGAATTGCTTATGTCCGTGGGAAATCTATTAAATTAAAATATCCTCTATCTGAAACATACAACTTTAGGAAACTAAGTTTTCCTGGACCTATTTAAGTGTCTGTCAATTTATTTAAAAAATTTAAAGATTTTTGCTTTTGATCCTTTGCCTCCAGATGCTAAAATGACATTTTGACCTTGAGACACATTTTTCCCTCTACTTTAGATTTTTCTCCTAAGGTAATTAGTGATAGGTGGATTGGTTTTACACAAATATATCTAGTCAGTGTTTCCTTCAACTTTAAACCTGGTTATTTTAAAAAGAATTTCCCGAATGAAAAAAAATCCTTTAGAAAGTCCTTGAAAAAAAAATCCCTAACACCTTAAATCTCTCATGACAAATTAGATTTTAACATAGTTTTAAATCTATATTTCACTTTCTTACAAACTTCTTTTTGATTTCTCACTTAGATAAAGTCTTGGGATTTTTTTTAATTTCACGTTCTACGTTTATTCTGTTCTATCATCACTAAAGAATGTGAGATAATATTTTATCACATTTCATTCAAAGCATGTCAACATGGCATTGGTATATTTTGACTTCTGAATTAAAAATTGGTGATAAGTAAATATCTGCTCGTCTACAAACATATTCATGAGCTCAGGGCAGAACCCTTGTCTTTCACCTTGTCCCCTGACCAAATTCCCATTCCCTTCCCTATTTCATTCCATCTGGAGGTGAAATCTCTAGTTTTCCTCATACCCCAACAAGTATTCCTTTATCATACTGTGTCCCTCTTTTGTGAATTTTAACATACCAATTTAAAGGGTGTGTTTGCTGGTTGACTATAGCTGCCACGAGCAGCAGCGAAAGTTCCATACTTGTCAAATGCCTGGGGGAACAGATTTTTTAAAATGTGTTTATTGCCTGTGACCAACACTGGGAAGGATAGGATAACATAACAAAATTTATCTTCAAGATACTTCTTTTATGCTTTCTATCGCACCTCTCTTCAGACAACCTGGAATGCAAATTAATGAGGTAGATGTGACATCATCCTGCTGTTTCTCTTGTCACCTGAGAATCCAGCTCCCCAGTAGGAAAATGGTTGATTAAGGAATCTGGCCATCTGACAGATTAAGATTTATTACACAAAATGCAAAGTGTTTGTTATCAGGCAAACAGGCTTCCTCAGGCAACAATTTATTTTATATTAAGCTAGGGAAAACCTTGTTGTTTAGGTTTTTTTTTTTTTCAATAGACAGTTAACAAAGGGATAATAATTTACTAAATCAAGGGGGAAAGTTCCTTGAAAATACTTTCTTAATAATCTGTTTTCTATAAAATAGTCTTTCTCCAATTAGCACACTGTTGTTTTTAAACTCTATGACTATTATTTATTTTTTAATAATGGGTGACATTTCCCATTTTAATAGTAATATGATTAGAATGCTTTGAGGAAACCTCTCTGTGCTTCATCATTATTGCTATTTTTAAAATCTCAGTCTTGAAAGAATAGTGGTTTAAATAACTTTACTATTTATTTGGGAATAATGAATATAATAAGATGGGTCATTCTCTGAACAAGCAAACATGATTATCTTCATATGCATTTTCAGGCTTCTTTTCAAATGAAGAATTGCTCTCTAGTAAGATTAATTATTATATTTCAGCTTAGGAGTATACTGTCCACTTTTTATTCAGATAAGTACTGAGTTATTGAACTCATATGTAGAAAATAACTAAGTTTCTGATTTGCTATCTTAATATACTGGAGAATGTGCCAGAGTAAATATTAGGAAGAACTTCAGCTTTCCAATCTCTTCCTATTTTGCTCCACTTATGAGAGAAGTCTCCAGACATAGTCAGAGGATTTATGAACTCAGTCATTTGCTATCTGAGCTCCCCAAAGACCTGCAGGCTATTTGTTTGCCCATTGGAAGGAACTTCAGTTTTCCATCATTTCACTTACAAAAAAAAAAAAAAAGCAAATACATCTACATCAAAATAACTGACCAGTGCTCTTCAAGGTTGTAAAGATCATGAAAGATATGGAAAGTCTAAAACTGTACAGATTAGAGGTGATTAAATGCAAGATGTGTTTCTGGGACCAAAAAAAAATTCCTCAGTAGAGAATTTTGCTTAAAAAAAAAACCAAAACTAGTGAAATTAGAGTAAATTATGTAGTTAATAAGCATTATACAGATGATAATTACTAGCTTTTATAATTGTAAGATGGCTATGTAAAATCTTCACATCAGGAAAAACTGGGTGGGGGAATACAAGTACTCTGTATGATTTTGTCACTTTTGTATAAATCTAAAATTCATTCAAAATGGAAGGTTAAAAATAGTTTTTTTAAAAATGGGTATGATCTCCTTTCTTTAAATGGGCATTTCCCAATCCTTTAACGACATATCAAAATTTGTTTAAAGTTAGTCTATATTATTTTTTTAAATGCCAAAATCACAATACAAAATTCTATTTTATTCTTCATGCAAATGTTTTATTTACCAGAATGTGTAATTTAGAGGAGATCTTATTCAACAATGCAACATAAAATGATTAGTGACTTTATTTTTTGTTTTAATTTTAGACGTTATTGAAAATCCAGTTCCAAATATGTTGAAAAACATGGAATTGTCATTCTTAAAATTTGTTCATTCAATACAAAATATACTAGAAACTAAGGAACAAACAGTAACAAAGACTCCCAGGCCTCTAACTGCCTCTGCAAACTTCTCTCAGTAAGACAGGGGAGACTGTGTAGTAATTGGCCAGTTGGTTGAGCAACACTTCATCAAGGAAGAAAGCTGGAGGGGATATCCTGCTGACAGTGAGCCTTGCTGGGGATGGGCTGTAAGAATTTTTATTCCTCAAGACGTAGCAATAAGATCTTCTCCAAAGAAGACATACAGATGGCCAAAAAACACATGAAAAGATGTTTAACATCACTAATTATCAGATAAATGTAAATCAAAACTTCAATGAGGTATCACCTCACACCAGTCAGAATGGCCATCATCAAATGGTCCACAAAAAATAAATGCTGGAGAGGGTCTAGAGAAAAGGGAACACTCTTACACTGTTGGTGAGCATGTAAATTGATACAACCACTATGGAGAACAGTACGGAGGTTCTGTAAAAATCTAAAAATAGAACTACCATATGATCCAGCAATCCCACTCCTGAACATGTATCTGGGAAAACCATAATTCGAAAAGATACATGCACCCCAATGTTCATTGCAACACTATTTATGATTGCCAAGACATGGAAGTAACCTAAATATCCATCAACAGAGGAATGGATAAAGAAGATGTGGTACATATATACAATGGAATATTACTCAGCAATAAAAAAGAATGAAATAATGATATTGCAGTAACATAAATGGACTTAGACATTATCATACTAAGTGAAGTAAATCAGACAGAGAAAGACAAATATCATATGATATCACTCACATGTGGAATCTAATTTTAAAAAAATGATACAAAAGAACTTATTTACAAAACAGAAACAGACTTGCAGATATCAAAAACAAACTTGTGGTTACCAAAGGGGAAACATGGGGTGGGGGATAAATCAGGAATTTGGGATGAACATACACACACTACTATATATAAGATAGATAACCTACAAGGACATACTGCATAGCACAGGATACTGTGATAGCCTGTAAGACAAAAGAACCTAAAAAAGAATGAATATATGTATATGTATAACTGAATCACTTTGCTGTACACCTGAAACTAACACAACATTGTAAATCAACTATACTCAATAAAGTTAAAAAAATAGATGTAGCATTATGGAAATTACTTAATTAATCCTCCAGACTTGAGGATCAGCACAGATCTGACATCTTGCATTTGAGAACCACTAAGACCTTACAGAAGTAAGATCCTCTTCAGGGATTATCAACTGTTTCAGTTAAAAAAAAGAGTAAAAGTTTTAGCCTTACAGGCTATAGGGTCTTTTTCACAGCTACTTATGTCTGCCATTGTCTACTGAAAGCAGTCATAGACAATAAGAAAACAAATAAGCATGCCTGTGTTCCAATAACAGTGTTTTTACAAAAGCATGTGATGGGCTGATTTCTGGCCCATTGGTTATAGTTAGTGGACCTCTGCTCTATTTCTTGGTCTTTTTTATAAAAAGAATGACTTACCACCTAAAAGTTCTAAGCTATAAAATCAACAAACTTTTTGGAGATGCTTAGCCATGAAAGTGGCCTAGAGAATCCTCTGAGATATACTTAGATCAAAGGTCATGGAAACTTTATTTGAGCACTTGTTTGTACATCCTCCATTTTAATGTACCTTTTTTACATCATAAACAAGGTTATAGAGTAGTTTTGTGTACAAGCAAAATCATTGACTTTTGAAACAGGCCAAGCTGGACTCTAGTTTTGCATATCACTTGCTAGTTGGACAATTTTTAAAAATTCTTGACCTTTAGTTCCTTCATCTATAAAACAAAAATAAAATACATTCCTTAAAACGTAAGAATGATGATAATGTGTAAGTAGATTGTACATGAAATAGGGTCCTCCATTTTCCTGTAATTAATGTGAGATAACTTTCAAGGAAGATTATTCCAACATTTCAAAGGTCATAAAATAACTGAAATCTTGAATTTAATCTCTCAGAGAGAATTTCAGGCAATTCCAGTACATAATATCCAGCTACTCTTCCTAACAGTCTCTGTTTTCTTTTCCACAAATTCTTTACATCCCTCAATAGCTGAAGAACATCTCTCATAATAAGTCCCCAATCTTCTCAGACAATGCTTCCTTTTTATCCCTTCTTTCCCAATTGTTTATTAAGGATGTTGATCTGACATCTCTGGCTTTTCTTTATTTCTCTCTGATCTACACATTTCCTTCCACTATGATCTACAATTTACTTATTTTCTATGTTAATAAATTAATGTTATTTGCTCTAACATTAATTTATTAATGTTATTTATTAATTTTATTCAGAGTTTTTCTCTGAATAAAAGCTCTATGAGAGCAGGAATGTTTTCTCTTTTGTTCACTTGATATGTTTCACATACCCAGAACAGTGTCTAGCTCAGAACAGGTACTTCATAAGTATTGTTGAACAAATGAATTAATGAATTCTTCCAATTTTATATTACAGAGGTCCTAGGAACCAGTCTAGCAAAGACAAAATTCTTCTTGTGTTAGAAGGAAAATAGGAAAGAATAGAAATTGTGATGGAAAATTCAAATTTATTTTGAGGCCAGGGGCTACTGAAACAACTTACACATTAGGATATGCTGAACTCAGTTTTAATATATATTGCTTGACACCAATAAGCCTCATAACAAGTAGGAGTTTTTCTACATAGCCTGTATAATAATATTTTATTATACAGATTTATGACATCTTAAAATCTTTTCACAAAAAAACCTGACTAACTAAAATAAATAAAAAACAAAACTGGCTTTATGAAACAGTAGATTTTAAGACATTGAATATGAGGTAATAAAGGACAGTGATCTCTAAAAGACAGGACATGCAAAGGTAAGTCCTAGATTGCCTTGACTTACTGCCTAGAGACAGTTTCCAAGTAATTGAATGAAGAAGGAGAACTCAGTGGGAGCCATGAGTCAAGAACCTTGCTGGAACCCAGCAGTCAGTCTCCCTGAGTTAAGGATACTGAGCTAGGAGTCCAAGGAGAACAAACAGGCAAGAGCTAAAGGGCAGAGTAACAGGGAAGAGACAGGAGTACAGAGTGAGAACTCTGGAGATCTGCAGAACCTTCCTCTGAAGACTAATCAGTGCATTCGTGTGAGGAATCTACCCAAGAAAGAATCACTTGGAAAGATTAGAGGAAACCATTTCCAGCACTCACATATGACTGGTAATAGTGCCTGATCACACCAGTAGTGGAAAATCATATAATTCATGAGACATTGGGTTTAGTATTCAGAAAGGTTTTGCCTCAGTAGTGGCACAAAATTAGCCCTAACTAAATGTTCCCCTGGTTCTCCCTTGAATACTAAAAAGCAAGACCAAAGAAGATCAAACTGTCTCTAAGTAACTAAACTCTATCCCAGAAAACATTTTCAAGAATATTTAGAAGAATACAAAGATATATAGCACCCCAAAATTTAAAATTTACAATATTTAGCAAATAAAAATTATGAGGTATGCAGAGATGCATGAAAATACAACACATAAATAAGAGAAAAATCAATCAAAACATATACACAAATGACACAGATGATATGACAGGTAGAAAAGGGCATTAAAATAGTAATTATGACTCTATTCCATTTGCTTAAGAAGCTAGATGAAAGGTTGAGACATGAAAGATACTAAAAAAGAGATCCAAATAGACCTTCAAGAAAATACAAACTAAAATGTCTGAGATGAAAAATGCACTAAATGGGATTAATAGCAGATTAGATGTTACAACTGTTAGTGAATGAAAAGATATGGCAATGAAAAATTATAAAGAAACACAGAGATTTAAAAAGAATTAAAATAAATGAATAGAGCATCAGTTAGCTGGGAGACAACTTTAAGTGTCTTATTATATGTATAATTAGAGTCTGAAAGAAAGGCGAGAAAAAAGGGGATAGAAAAATATGAAAAGAAATAATAGCTGGAAACTTTTCAAATTTAATGAAAGTTATAAATCCATAGATATAAGAAGTTCAACCAACCCAAAGCAAAGGAAAATATGAAGAAAATTACACAAAAGCCAAATTATTTAAAAACAGGGAAGATACTAAAAGAAAACTTAAAATTAAGAATTTTTCATATATACAAAAGCTGAAAAAATTTGTCACTGGCAGACTTACAGTATAATCAGTATTAAAGGGAGCCCCTCAAGCAGAAGGAAAAGCATACCAGGTAGTAATCTGGATCTGCAAAAAGAGAACCAAGAGCGGCAGATATGGTAAATACTGGGTAAATATAAAATACTTTTCTCTCCTAATTTTAATCTCATCAACCAAAACTTCCCAAATGCTCTGTTTATTTGGATTCTGCTTCCTAACATTTCTTTTTGTTCTTTTTTTATTTATCTTTAAAACTATGAGTTAGTCAGAAAATAACTCAATAGTAAGATTGTTCTAACCAGTATAACTAAGAGTGCCTGGAAAAATGCTTTGTGGATGCAACATGAATGCAATTTATTAGCTTGAATACAAATGGGGCATGGCCCTCTGCATCCCTAAGGTCACCCTGATTGTTACCCAGACTTACTGTCTTCTTTCCAATAAATACAATTCCTCCATGTTTGCCTTATTAGATTACTTTAGGTTCATGAATTTCTTCAGAGAGTAGCTTTATCTCTACTTGTTTTATTACTACTGGTGCTGATTATACATCCTAAATTAGAGAAAAGTTGAAACTAATCAACATTCTACTCACCTTCCTCGTTCTGATGATAAACTCAGGTGGTCATACTGAACTAGACAACAACATTGACATCTGAAGTTCTTCCTCTGGACCCCATTCCCACACTCAGTCTCTCCACTTTTCATTATCTTACTATTTACATCGTAAAGACACTTTCATATCTCTCTGACAGGTTCCACTGAAAGTCAGTTTACGTTTTATTTTTAGCATTTTTTTTCAATCAATCAGAAAAAAAAAAAAAACACAGTATGGAAATGACACAAAAGCGTAGATGAGAGCTGATTTCTAATAAGGCAACAAGACATTAAGGTCATGGAAATATTTAGACTTCCAATCTCTGAATAACACACAGTATCTTTTTCAAATTGCCTAAGGCATTGAAACTCTGGGGACTGTACAATCTGCAGCAATCAGCAGAAAACTCATTAAACAAAGCATTATCCAAGACCCATATGCAGCATTCTTCCAGAGGTATTTTTACAGAAAATACATTTACATTATTTGCTAATTATCACTCATTTAACAAGCATTTTGAGCACCAACTCTGTGTTGGTCTTTGTTTTCAGCACTATAGATTCAAGCATAAATGAGATATGACTTTGCTCTAAAGGAGCTCACAGTCTTGGGGGAAACACACAAGTTGGATAATTAAAACAAATTTGTAAGTTATATAAATGGTATCAATTCATGCAATCACTGATTTGACAAACATCTATTATGGTGTCATGTGTTTAATTGTATCCCACCAAATTTCGTATGTTAAAATCCTAAATCCCAGTATTTCAGAATGTGACCTTATTTGGAGAGAAGGTCTTTATGGAGATAATCAAATTAAAGTGAGGTCATAAGGGTTGACCCTAATCCAACATGACTGATGTCTTTATGAAAAGGAGATATTTGGTCACAGAGATATGTACAGAGGACAATGATGTGAAGATACAGGAAGAACACCATGTGAAAACGAAGATGGTTATTTACAAGCCAACTTCCCTCAAAGTCCTCAGAAAGAACCAAATCTGCCAAGTCCTTGATCTCAGATTTCTAGCCTCCAAAACTGAGACAATAAATTTTTGTTGTTTAAACCAGCCAGTTTGTGGTACTTTGTTATGGCAGCCCTGGTAAATTAATACATATGAGTTAGTACTTTACTAAGTGCTATGAATACCTGAAATGGTGATGTGAGAAGACAACTTGGCTTTATTAACTTTAGACCTAAGGATAAATCAGTTAATCTGTATTATGATTAAGTAATCATAATACAGAATAATACCTGCTGTAATAAATCAGCAGAGAGTGCTACTGGAGCACAGGGTAAACTAAATCAGGCTAACATCTAGAGTTAGATATCAAAAATCAGTTGTAGTCAACTAGAAAAGGACAGGAAAATGATATCACATGTTTAAAGTTAGAGGGGACTGTCTTCATATTAATACAAAAGACATGAACTCCCATTTGGTGGTTGGGTCTGTACATCTTCTCTTCCTTGTATTTTTTTGTCTAAATTTTAAGCTTAGAAATGTATGATAAAAGTCTTTGCAGAACCTGTGGCAATTGAATTATGTGTGTATATTTGTGCAGCATCAATCTATCAGATTATATTATTGATCTACATTATGGTCTATGATTTCTACTCAAAACCCAGTTGCAACCAATTCTACAATATTACCTCCTGATACCTTCTTAAAAAACTCCATTTCTATAGAGCCACTCTATTTTTCCTACACATTCTCATTCCTGTATTTTTGTTTATGGTATCATGCCTAAAGTGCTCTTTCTCCTCTCTGGTATTCAAATTGAGCTCAGCTCCTTCAGTTTAATCTTGTTTCTGACCTCTCCAAAAACATCTATCTACAATGATCATTCCCTCCAGTGGATCCCTGAAGAACTTAAAATAACACAGAACTTACAATGAATCCATACAGTTTACTTGGTATTTAGTACTATTATCTCAGATATAGGGCAGTAGATATAGAAGTAGCCATATAGATACACATATAGACACAGAAGTAGAGGTATAGATACATATACCTCTGTTGATATATCACCTTGTATTTCTAACAAGATTGAAAATTCCTTGAAATTATATCTGGTTATTCTTCAGAACTTTTTTATACTTAGGTCATCTTTCTTTGATGATGATGATTTTCTATGGTCTAATGGTCCCATTGGTGAACCCACTGTTCATCCTCATTACAATGGTCCCATTGGTGAACCCACTGTTCATCCTCATTACAGTGATGATTGTGCCTGACAGCCTCAATAAGAAGAAGGTGATGAGCCTTTCTATAAACATATCCAATGTAGTGGCAGTTTATATCTGAACAAAAAAGTCTGACACTAAATCTGCATTTTTACTTATTTGTTATCTCATCTTCTACCGTGTTATACTGTCTCTAGATCTATCATATCAGAAAAGAAATGTGATGTAAAGCCCAAGTTTCTATCTCTATATACAAACTCCATATGCATAATACTGTGTCTATTATTATGATCGTGCCTATTATTATTATATTATGATGTGCCTATTATTATGATCATGTGGACTAATTCCTAGAGTTGTAATTGTTCTGTATACTGCCTTTCAAGTTCTAACTATTTTTTTCTATGGTATCATTCATTCTCAGTTTGTGAATAGTTCTTACATTTGTCATTCTAATAGCAATAATATTTCTTTAATTTAACATAGCACTATCTGCTTAGCATTCTTCTCACAATTGGTCATTTGGACTTTTTCTTTTAATTTTTCAGTTATATAATGCAGTTATAAGCATTTTTAACATAGAGGCTTTTCTTCCTTCTTGCATTATTCCCATGGGATAGGTTCTAAAAAATGGTATTACTAGGTAAAAAAAAATCATGATTTTTATTATTTCTGTAATGAGTTGTCAACTTGCTCATCCAAACTATTGCACCAATTTACGGTGCCACCAGTCATATAGGAATCTAATTCCATGTAGGAATCTAATTCCTCCCACCCAGCCTGTAGATGTTAAGTTTCTGTCAATTAAAAAGATTTTCTTGTATACCAGAATAATGTAATATTTCCGGTGTTCTTTAGCATTTTGCTAATTTATTAGTTATCTGGACTTTTAAAAGGTACTTGTTTAGTGTTCATAACTCTTTGTCTGTTCACAGTGCCTGGAATATAGAAGGTGATAAGTTTTCATTGAATGATTAAATAAATGAATGAATAGTTCATTTATTTAATTTATTATTTATTATTAACTGCTTTTTAAAAATTTCATCCCTATTGAGGAAAAATTGATATATAAAATTGTAAGATATTTAAAGTGTATAACATAATGTTTTTTTTTTGGCCATGTCACATGGCTTCCAGGATCTTAGTTTCCCCAACAGGGATTGAACCCACACTCTCAGCAGTGAAAGTGCCAAGTCCTAACCTCTGAACTGCCAGGGAGTTCCCTACAGCATGATTATTTGATATATGTATACATTTTGAAAAGATTCCCCCTTCTACTTAATTAACACATCCATCACCTCACATATTTGTCTTTTTATTTTTGTGGTTGAGAACATTTAAGCTCTACTCTCTTAGCAAATATCAATTATACAATACAATGTGATTAACACTAGTCATCATGTTTTACATTAGATCCTGAGAATTTATTCATCTTATAGCTGAAAGTTTATACACTTTCACCAACCACTCCTTATTTCCCCCACATCCCAGATCCTGACAACCACTTTTCTACTCACTATTTCTATGAATTTGACTTTTTTTTTTTCTTTTTCAATTCCACATGCACATGACACCATGCAGTATTTACCTTTCTCTGTCTGGCTTATTTCACTTAGCATAATGTCTTCAGGTTCCATCCATGTTGTTGCAAATGTAAGTACTTCCTTCTTTCTCATGGCTGAATAAAATTGCATTGTGTCTCTTGTTATCAGGAGATAACACTTGCTTTCTCTTGTCTTCTTGATAGTAGCCATTCTACTAGATGTGAGGTGATATTTTATTGTGGTTTTGATTTGCATTTCTCTGAATATTAGTAATGTTGAGCACCTTTTCATGTACCCATTGGCCACTTGTATATCTTCTTTGGAAAAATGCCTATTCTATTTTTCTACCCATTTTTAATCAGGTTGTTTGGGGATTTTGTTTGTTTGTTTGTTTTGCTATTGAGTTGCATGAGTTCTTTACAAATTTTGGATATTAACCCCTTATCAGATAGATGATTTGCAAAACTTTTCTCCTATTCTGTAGGTTACATTTTTTTTACAGTTCCTTTGCTGTTGCAGAAGCATTTTAGTTTGATGTAGTCCCACTTATTTATTTTTTGCTTTGTTTCCTTTGCTTTCAGTGACAAATCCAAAATATCTTTGCCAATACAAATGTCAAAAATCTTACCCCCTATGTTTTCTTCTGGGAGTTTTATGGTTTGCATTCTTACATCCAAGTCTTTAATATATTTCAAGTTGACTTTTTTGTGTTGTGTAAGATAGGGACCCAGTTTTGTTCTTTTTCTTATTGCTTTTAAAAATGCTTAAATCTATAATATATTTAGAATATATTGAAAAGCATAATATCAGATTTTAATTAGATATATTTTTTTCATAATGATCGCCATATTTTCCTAATATGATTTACTAAATGCTTGTTTTAAATGTTTGTCAAAAACAAACTGACATAATGATTACAAGTTTAGTACCTGTGGGTTAGAGAAACATATCTGCTATGAATTTCTGTTTAACTCCTTCCTAGCTATGCAAACTTGGGTGAATCACTTAAATTCTTTAAGTCTCATGTATAAATGCAGAAAATAATAGTACTGGCTTAATAGTATTGTTAAGAGAATTAGAGGAGGTGGCGCTTACAATGTGCTTAGGACAGTGCGTGTCCGTAAGAGTTCAGTACATGTTAGTGGTTATCCCTGCCTCAGCACCATCAGATATGACCTCAAAATAGTGCAATAAAGTATTAGCTTTTAAAGTTGTTTTTCAATTATATTTCCATCGCATTTAATATGTTTTAACACAATATGGATTATTCTGTATGACTTATTTTTGAATTTACTGTTTCTTTACAATATGGATTTTATATCATTTTTAATTGAAATATAGTTGATTTACAATGTTGTGCCAATCTCTGCTATACAGCAAAGTGGCTCAGTCATACACATTCTTCTTTTATATTCTTTTCCATTATGGTTTATCACAGGATATTGAATATAGTTCCCTGTGATAGTAGGACCTTGTTGTTTATCCATTCTAAACATAATAGTTTGCATCTACCAACCCCAAACTCCCAGTCCATACCTCTCCCTCTCCTCCCTACCCCTTGGGAAAGAACAAGTCTGTTTTCTATGTTTATTCAAATGTCAGTTGATACAACCACTATGGAAAACAGTATGGAGGTTCCTCAGAAAACTAAAAATAGAATTACCATATGATCCAGCAATCCCACTCCTAGGAATAAGCCCAGACAAGACTATAATTCAAAAAGATACATGTACCCCTATGTTCATAGCAGCACTGTTTACAATAGCCAAAACCTGAAAACAACCTAAATGTCCATCAACGGATGAATGGATAAAGAAGATGTGGCACATATGTACAATGTAATATTACTCAGCCATATAAAGAAACAAAATTGAGTTATTTGTAGTGAGGTGGATGGACTTTGAGACTGTCATACAGAGTGAAGTAAGTCAGAAAAAGAAAAACAAATACTGTATGCTAACACATATATATATGGAATCTAAATAAAATGGTTCTGAAGAATCTAAGGGCAGGACAGGAATAAAGATGCAGATGTAGAGAATGGACTTGAGGACACGGGGAGGGGAAGGGTAAGCTGGGACGAAGTGAGAGAGTGGCATGGACATATATACACTACCAAATGTAAAATAGATAGCTAGTGGGAAGCAGCCACATAGCACAGAGAGATCAGCTGGGTGCTTTGTGACCACCTAGATAGGTGGGATAGGGAGAGTGGGAGGGAGATGCAAGAGGGAGGAGATATGAGGATATATGTATATGTATAGCTGATTCACTTTGTCATACAGAAGAAAGTAACACACCATTTTAAAGCAATTATATTCCAATAAAGATGTTAAAATAAATAAATAAATAATAATAATAAATTTTAAAAGATGTGGCACATATATACAACGGAATACTACTCAGCCAGAAGAAAGAACAAAATAGTGTCATTTGCAACACCACAGATGCAACTAGAGCTTATCATACTAAGTGAAGTAAGTCAGAAAGCGAAAGACAAATACCACATGATATCACTTATATGTGGAATCCAAAATATGGCATAAATGAACCTATCTACAAAACAGATAACAGAAACAGACTCATAGACATATACCATTATTTCATAAAAATCATTTTCATACCTATGTAATGATTGATCATCTATATGCCCAATAAATTGGGTAAGCATTACTTAATTTTTGAATATCTAAGTTGTCCAATTGTTCACTATTATGAATAAATCTTCAGTGATACTCCTTGCATACACATCCTTGTCTATATCTCATATTATTCCCTTTTGGATAAATTGCTAAAAGGAGCATTATTGAGTTTGATCTCCTTATACTTACTGTGTTGCTTTTCATAAAAGTTGACGTAATTTATGATACAAACAGAAGTTCCTGTCTCACTACTACCTTGCCAACATTAAGTGTATTTTGAAAACCTTTGATAGCTTGATGATATAAAAATGGTATCTCATTGATGTTTTAATTTTAATTTGATTCCTAGTGAGTATCAACATTAGATACACTTATTAGCCATTTGAGTTTTCTCTTTTGCAGAGTTCGTATAGGCAAATAAGACCTTCTTGCTTATTTATCTATGTAGGGTCTTATGTTTTCCTTATTCTTTTATAAAAATTCTTTAAATTTAAAACATTTTCTGGAGTTTACTTTTAATTAATTTTATGCTGTTTCTTAACATATAGATATTTCACCTAATCTCAAAATATTTTGAGGGCTTTCCATCAATTGATTTATGATTTTAATGTCCCATTATATCCACAAGTCTTTCAACTGTGCCTTCAACTGGTTGTTACATTTAAATTTCTACATTTACAATTATCTTAACAAAGCAATTTTTAAAAATATTTTTTAATATGAAGATCTAACAAATTTTCCCTTTAGCCAACAAATTGTTCCTCTCATTATTGACTGAAGGCTTCTTTTTCTACCCTCTTATTTTATGATGATACTACTTTCATAATGTAGAAATTTATTTTTATAACTATTATCTCTTAATAATATCACATACATTAATCATAAAAATATTGGCAGATACCATTAGGAACAAAATCAAATTACCAGTAACTTTACAAAACCCAGAGATATTCTCTCTAAAAATGCTGGATATTTTTCTAAAGATATAGATTAATCATAGACCAATTTAGTTTAGAAATGCAATATAATACTGTACACTTTTAAGCCTTTATTCTTTATTGAACAAACATTGATTTTCCTCCTAATCTGTTTCAGGCATTGAGGTAAGTGTTAGGAATACAATGGTGGAGTTGACAGAGACTGCAGTCATACAGCTTTTCAGTAAAAGTTAATAGTAAAAAATAAAATAAAATCACATGAGCATGCATTGTTCCATTTATAAGTGTGACAAGGGAGCAAAGGAGAAAGCTTCAAAAGAATGTAACAGAAGAATCTTAGATTGTCTAAGTATTCTGGAAAGATGTCTCCTTGTTTGAAGCTCTCAAGGATAACCAAAATTGGATAAACCTTTCTATACTGTGGTGGTTTCTCTAAAACTATCAGGGAAAAAAAAAAACTCAATTTGAACTTTTGTCAGAACTCTTGCAGGGAATGTTGATCCACAGATTGAGATCCAGGATGCCAATTCTAGTTATTAGATTTATTTGATGATATACCCGAAAGAAAACTGATTTCTAGATTACTACACTTGATAAACTATTGGAAAGATATATTTTTAGTACTTAGTTTAAAATGTGGAGAAAGAATATTTGCTTTACAAAACCATTTAAAAAAAAGGTTTCCTCAAAAATAGTTTTATGACCTCTAGAAGCATTCAAAGCAGAATTTGATATACTAAAATGCTATTTATTTGCAGTTCCTGAAAACCATAATTCTAAGGTAAAATAAGATTAAATCTATTTCAAACAGTTGTAAAAATGTCCTTTTCATTGGTTTTTATCTCATTCCACTGTATTTGGCATTCTAAATTGTGTTCATGTTTTCATGAACACCAGTGCCTGCAGAGTAACCTGCAGAGCCAGAACGCTGATGTCTCAATAAAGATGTCCTCCAGCAATATGTGGCCAAAATTTATGTGGTAGGAGAAAAGGCAGTAGCCTTGAAATTAAGTGATCCAGGTTTGAGCCTCTGCTTGATACTTATTAGTCAAGTGACCTTAAGGAAGTCATTTTACTTTTCTGAATGGATTTCTTCTGTTGTAAATTAAAGTACTGGCCTAATTCACAGCACCATTGTGAATCTTACATGAGGTTTGTGAAAGCAATTTGAAAAGCAATCAGCCCTTTGTCCTTTTATGTTTTTCATGGTTTATGGATAGCTTTAATAGCCATATACTTTATAGCAAAATTTTCTGTTTTGCAAATTATTTAGGAATTCGATCATTGGGAGTGTTATCTTCAGTGTGTTGGGTAGCTATAAAGTGCAAATTTGTGGCTTATCTTTACATCCTATAAATAAAATCCAAGCCACCCTTTGGTAAATTTTAACTGTTATTGGCAACTATGTATACAACCTTAGCTCTACTTCAGTAGAAAGAGACTGTGAAGGCAATCGAACACAATAGTTATGTCCCCCATGGTTCACAATTATGGAAACACCTGGGCCAAATAAAAGACAGATTTCTGTTGATTCACTATGATAATTCATGAGACTCAAGGGCCCTCCACACATTTCAATCCTTGTCAGAAAGTAGGAAAGTGGTTTTCAAATGACTGCAGAGTGAAGCAAGAGTGAACTCACTCAAAAAATACCTCTTAAAATGACTGTTTCAAAAGAAACACTGCTTGTAATGAACAGCTGTGCCACCTGACTTTACAACAATTTTATGTGTTCTATTAAAACATTTGCTTTAAAAGTTTCAGTGTAGAGGTATGAGCATGCTGGGAAACTGAGAGCAGCTTCTGCTACATTGATGTGTTTTTCTATGATTCCAGGAAATTGTTTTACATATAAGAATAAATATTTTCCTTATTAAACATCAAAATGAAAGTCCATGCTCAGTTTCCTACATTGTTGTTATTTAAAATAATCTGACTACTCAAGCAGGTAATGAAAGTCTTACAGGTTTATCTAAATCCCAAATATGTTAAACCCCACAAATAATGTGTTATAAATTTTTGCTTATGTATATTAGATTTCTGGACCATGAGCATTCTAATCTTCAAATAGTACCTTGCAAGATTTAGACATTTCAAAATTTAGAAAAAAGCCAATATTAGTTACTCCTATTTTAGGCATTCCTCAAATTGGTTACAGGACCAAACTCTCAAAAACATTCTTTAAGTCCAATTCATTTCTAATTCTGCTTAGAATGATAATCACAAACTTTTTTTTCGAGTTATTACTATGCACCTCTGTTCTGAGTGCTTTAAATTAGTGTCTTTTCAATCATTATTACATCCAGGTACAATCAAGATATTCATTTTATAGATGAAGCATTAAGGTTTATAAAAGTTAAATAACTGCTCAGGTTGTAAAAATTGGATCCATACCCAGGTTGGACTCACAGTCTAAGCTATTCTGTCTAGAAGTGAGGCTCAAGGAGAGAAATGAGAAGTAGAAATACAACTTACTAATGATATAGAAGAAGAGAACCTCTAACAGTTACTGGGATTATCTATATTTCAGATCAGTCATTTTACTAGTAAGTAATTAGAGTTGCTCAAAAGGCCGAAGAGTTGTTATTACTAGCTATCATGCTTAGAAGATATACAATAGCACTATTTGCAGAAAAAGAAATTAAACTGATCTGAGATTCTCAGACCCAATAGAATTATTAGTAGAAATCATTTATTCTTGATTGAAATCTATAAAATAGTTTATCCTGAACTATATCATGGGGTTTTATTTTAGTGAATGGTACGTCTCATGAAAGCTGGTGGCAGACTCCAACACTGTTTGACATTAGGGTTTTAATTGTCATGGAAGTTACCTAGTAAAGCTTTTATTTTGCTCCATGAAGGAAGAAGTAGAAGACAGTAATGGCAAGAGTATCTCTTTCTGCAGGTGGTTGAAGGACGCCAAGCATTAAAGCAACTCTCACACTACTCTGCTATGTCACCTGACAGGTGTGGTTCAGCACCTGGACATGAGGTTCCTATAGATCCTGCCATATTCTCTCCTTAAATTTCTCCAAGTCCTGAGCCTATAGGGTGTACAGGACCATGGCAAAGGTCACCAGTTTTCCCTACAAGTCGGCCGCAACATTGAGATTGGAGATCACGAGGGACAGGCAGAGTACAGTCTATTTTTTCAGGTTTCAATTTGTCCTTGATCTCAGATGCTTTACTTTCTGACTGCCAGTCAGCTGATCTACACTGACTTCAGGCTTAAGAAGCAACAATCTTCATAGACTGACTTCAAGATTAATACTAGATGTAGGGTCAACAGCTTGCATGGACGGCACCACCAACGCCCGCAATCTTATGAAGTCTAACCCCTATAGAAAACCTCTTAGTCTATATCACTTATAGAAATTCTGCTTCCTTAATCAGACTCTGACTGACGTAATGCTTATTCGATCTATTCCTTTAGCTTCTCAGATGAGCTCTCCTAAACCATGCCACATGATCAAAACCATGCATCTGTACTACATTATAATTGTTCTCTTGAGATTGTTCCTATGAAATTATATTCAAGCACAATGCTATTTGCCTGTTTGACGGAGATGATAAGAAATATCCTTATAGCAAACATGTCATCATGTTTACTGTAAGGTATTAGAATATTGTTTATTATTTTGTACAGTGTCCTTATAAGGACAAAGGAGAGAAATTTCTCCTTAAGCTAAGTAATAGGATTAATTGTGCATTTCCTAAGCCAATATATTATTTTTAGTTTATGAACACTGGGAACCTTATATGTAAGCATATTTGCCTATTCACATCAACCCCCATCAAGTTCAGAGCCACATTCGTTTCCTACCTGGTACAAGTTGATAGCCATCTCTTTCTGTATGTATTTTGCTTCTGCACTTTTCTTATTCATTTTATTTTAAATATGTTTTTATTTTTAAGCCACCTGAACATTTTTTAACACAGCAGTATAAAAATTAAAGTTGGAAGTACCTGATTCATTCAGAGTATAGGGCTTTAATTTCACACAAGCATTTAGCATTTTCTAGTTTGTTTTTTTCTTTTCATTTTTCCTCCTGAAAGTATATAGAATTAAAGGAAATCCACCAGGCATCCCTTCTTTCTATTGTTAAAACAATATTTTTAAAATAAATCTTATTCCCTCAACAACTCTCCAAGACAGATCTTACATTAATTAGTCTCAAAGTTTAAGAAACCAAAAAATATCTAGCTAATATTTTTGAACATTTGCTATGTCCCAAATATTATTCTAAGGATTTATCATGTATTAACTTCATTTTACAAGTGAGAACATTGAAGAAAGGAAAGTGTATGTATTCCTAGCACAGAGAAGTTTTCTAACTTAACCAAGGCCACATAACTAGTAACTGGTACAGGTAGGATTCAACCCTAAAAAACACATTCCATGACTCTGGAGTCCACACTGCCAGGTACTGGAAGGTACTATCTCAACTGCATAACACAAGTCCTTGCTTTATACAGTTTTCATTTATGACTTTCTGGAATAATAAAATCTTTCCATTTAGAATAGATTTTGATTTACTCAATTTCAGCTTACAGTCATTTCCCTATTTTTTCCTTTACTAAGAATAGTTGTTTAAATTGTCTTCTTTGAAAACCTAAACTCTATTACTACTAATTTAAATCTGTGGATTATTATATTAGTATAGGTTAGAAATAATCACTATATATGTGAATAGGATGATAGTTCTCTAAATAATTTATCAGTAATGATAAATAGTTGTTTTTTTTTTTTTTTTTTTTTTTTGCAGTACACGGGCCTCTCACCATTGTGGCCTCTCCCGTTACAGAGCACAGGCTCTGTATGTGCAGGCTCAGCGGCCATGGCTCACGGGCATAGCACAGGGAGATCAACTCGGAGCTTTGGACCATCTAGAGGGGTGGGATAGGGAGAATGGGATAGAGGGAGATGCAAGAGGGAAGAGATATAGGGACATACGTATATGCTTAACTGATTCAATTTGTTATAAAGCAGAAACTGACACAGCATTGTAAAGCAATTATACTCTAATAAAGATGTTAAAAAAAATCTAGGAATAACCTACCTAAGGAGAAAAAAGACCTGTATGCAGAAAATTATAAGACACTGATGAAAGAAATTAAAGATGATACAAATAGATGGAGAGATATACCATGTTTTTGGATTGGAAGAATCAACATTGTGAAAATGATTCTACTACTGAAAGCAATCTACAGATTAAATGCAATCCCTATCAAACACCAATGGCATTTTTCACAGAACTAGAACAAAAATTTTCACCATTTGTATGGAAACACAAAAGACACCGAATACCTTAAGCAATCTTGAGAAAGAAAACGGAGCTGGAGGAATCAGGCTCCCTGACTTCAGACTATACTACAAAGCTACAGTAATCAAGACAGTATGGTACTGGCACAAAATCAGATAAAGAGATCAATGGAACAGGATAGAAATTCCAGAGAAAAACCCATGCACATATGGTCACCTTATCTTTGATAAAGGAGGCCAGAATATACAGTGGAAAAAAACAGCCTCTTCAATATGTGATACTGAGAAAACTGGACAGCTACATGGAAAAGAATGAAATTAGAACACTCCCTAACACCATACACAAAAATAAACTCAAAATGGATTAAAGACCTAAATGTAAGGCCAGACACTATCAAACTCTTAGAGGAAAACATAGGTAGAACACTCTGTGATATAAATCACAGCAAGATCCTTTTTGAGCCACCTCCTAGAGAAATGGAAATAAAAACAAAAATAAACAAATGGGACCTAATGAAACTTAAAAGCTTTTGCACAACAAAGGAAACCATAAACAAGATGAAAAGACAACTCTCAGAATGGGAGAAAATATTTGCAAATGAAGCAACTCACAAAGGATTAATCTCCAAGATTTACAAGCAGCTCATGCAGCTCAATACCAAAAGGAAACAGCCCAATCCAAAAATGGGCAGAAGACCTAAATAGACATTTCTCCAAAGAAGATATACAGATTGCCAACAAACATGTGAAAGAATGCTCAACATCATTAACCATTAGAGAAATGCAAATCAAAACTACAATGAGATATCATCTCACACCGGTCAGAATGGCCATCATCAAAAAATCAACAAAAAATAAATGCTGGAGAGGGTGTGGAGAAAAGGGAACCATCTTGCACTGTTGATGAGAATGTAAATTGATACAGCCACTATGGAGAACAGTATGGAGGTTCCTTAAAAACTAAAAATAGAACTACCATATGATCCAGGAATCCCACTACAGGGCATATACCCTGAGAAAACCATAATTCAAAAAGAGTCACGTACCACAATGTTCTTTGCAGCTGTATTTACAATAGCCAGGACATGGAAACAACCTAAGTGTCCATCGACAGATAAATGGATAAAGAAGATATGGAACATACATTCAATGGAATACTACTCAGACAAAAAAAGAAATTAAATTGAGTTATTTGTAGTGAGGTGGATGGACCTAGAGTGTGTCATACAGAGTGAAGTAAGTCAGAAAGAGAAAAACAAATACCGTATGCTCACACATACATAAGGAATCTAAAAAAAAAAAAAATTGGTCATGAAGAACCTAGGGGCAAGATGGGAATAAAGACTCAGACCTACTAGAGAATGGACTTGAGGATATGGGGAAGGGGAAGGGTAAACTGGGACAAAGTGAGAGATTGGCATGGACATACATATACTACCAAACATAAAATAGATAGCTAGTGGGAAGCAGCCACATAGCACAGGGACATCAGCTCAGTGTTTCGTGACCACCTAATGGGGTGGGATAGGGAGGGTGGGAGGGAGGGAGATGCAAGAGAGATGAGATATGGGGACATATGTATATGTATAATGGATTCACTTGGTTATAAAGCAAAAACTGACACACCATTGTAAAGCAGTTATACTCCAATAAAGATGTCAAAAAATAAAAAGAAAAGCAGCTGTCAAATTGTTTCTCAGGTTATTGTGCTATTTTTATTTCAACCAGCAATATCTGAGCACTTTAAATTTGTGCCAACACTTGGTATTGTCAGTATTTTGTTTATTTTAGCCTTTCTAGTGGGTAAAGATTTTCCATATACTCTGGACACAAATCATTTGTCTGATAGATACATGTATTATTCATATTTCCTCCCAGTCTATGGCTTCTCTTTTTATTTGGTTGGTCAAAAAGTTCGTTCTGATTTTTAACATCTTATGGAAAATCTGGAATGAAGCTTTTGGCCAGCATAGTATGTTCTTAACACTGTTTTGAAGAACATAAGGTTTTAATTAAGATGAAGTCCAATTTACTGTTTTTTACTTATGTGATTAGTGCTTTTTTGTGCCTATATCACAAATTTTGATTGCCATAAGATTCTTAAGAACTTTCCAGGTGAATAATCATGTCTTCAGCAACAGCATTACTTTTTTCAAATGTAAATGGTATATCTTCCTTCTTCTTGCCTTTTGCACTGGCTAGGACATTCAGTGTAATTTTGAAGAGAAATGTTGATAGCAGACACTCTTGTTTTGTTCCTGAAGTTATCGGGGCAGCATTTGGCATGCACTGTAAAAAATGATGTTAAATGTAGCTTCTTCATAGATGTTCATTATCAGGTCATGGAAATGTATTACTATTCCTGCTTTGCTGAGAACAATATAAAGTTCAGAAAAATATTTTATTAATACATCATTGTCTGTGTAATCTCCTTTTTTATCCCAAAATTGATAACTTATGTTTTTCTCTTTTTTCCTTGCTAGTTTTCCAAGGCTAATCAATTCTATTTAAACTCTCAAGTACCAACTTTTGCTTTCCTATATCTTTCTTTTTTTTTTTAAGTTCATTGATTTTATGCTCTGATCATGGTAAAATATTTTCTCTTACTTGCTGTAGTTTAAGTTGCTTTTCTTTTCCTGGCTTTTCAAGGTAGAAAATTAAATCACTAAATTTAACTTTTTTTCTACTATAGAAATTAAAACTACAGATTTCTTTGTATACACTGTATTAGCTGCATCCCACCAATTTTGATATACCTTATTATCAGGAAAAATATTTTTTTAATTTCCCTTGTAGTTTGTTTTTGATCCGTAGGTCATGTAGAAATCTGTTACCTAATATCCAAATACTTTGTGCATTTCTAAGTATTTTATTCTTATTAATTTCCAGTTTCATTCTGTTGTCAGAGAATTGACTCTAGAATTTTAATTGTTTAAAAATAATTATGAAAAATTATGACTTAATCTACATGTACACAAATATAATATGCATTTTGAAATTGTTGGATGTAAAGTTGTATAAACATCAAGTATACAAAGCTGGTCAATTGTGTTGCTCAGATCTATATCTTTACAGTTTCTTTTTCTGCTTGATCTATCAATGAGTAAGAACATGTTATTAAAATCCTCAAATATAACTGATCCTCCATCCATTCTATTAGTTTTTGATTTGTGAATTTTGAAGTTCTATTATTATGTGCATAAATATTTGTGCTTTTTATATCCTCCTGATTCACTGTACTTTGTGCCATAATGAACAGTCCCCTTTTACTTCTTATAATATTTTCTACTGGGATCTTCTTTATCTGATATAAATATAATCATGACAGGGTTTTTTGTTTTTTGCATGTACTTGCACATATTTTTCCATCCCTTAAGTTCCAGGTTATGTGTATCTTTAAATTTAAAGTGCTTCCTATTATAACATATATAGTGGCCTTTATTTTTATCTGACAATATGTGCCCTTTAATTAGGAATGTTTTATAGTCATTGTAATGATTGATATGGTTGGATTTAAATTTACCAGATTATTAGTTGTTTTCTATTTTGTTGATTAAAAGTTATTTTTAGCAGTTCCTGTAGGGTCTAGAGTGTTCATCCTAAACCTAATTAACATTTATTTGAAATCAGTACTTTACCACTTCACTTTTCTCACCTCCTGTCTCACCCTTTACTCTTTGTACTTTCTTTCTACTTCCTACCTCTCAATTCATACCTGATATTTTAGAGTTCTCAATTCCAACTTCCCACTTCACAAGTATAATAAACTTACAAGAGTAAACTTTAACCATCATCATTTCCTTTTGTTCTATTATTGTCTTATTTTAACTTCTGAATATGTTAAAGCAGCATTTTATGATATTTTTTTAAACAATGTGCTATCTTTCCAGGAAAATTATTAGAAGAAAAGCATATTTTATGTTTAACCACCTAATTAATATTTCTGGTGCCCATCTCTCCTTAGTGTATATCCAAGTTTTCTCCTAATAAAATTTCCCTTTATCATGAAAAATAGATTTTAACATTCTTGTAGTTTAGGAATGCTGGTGAATAATTGGTTTGATAGGTATCTCTTTATGTTAATAGATTATTATTTCTTTCAACACTACAACTGTTCTTCTGCCTTTGGGTTCCCAATATTTCTGATAAGAAGTCAGCCATATTTGTTTATTATTGTTTTCTGTATTTAATGTGCATGTAATGTATATGATAAGGATTTTCTTTTTATTTTGATCTTTAATAGTTTAATTTTGACGTGCAAGTGTGTGATTTTCTTTATATGTATCTGGATTAGGTTTTGTTCAGTGCCTTGGAATATGTATTTCAAAATTTTTTATTAAACTTGAAAAAATTGGGGACATTATTGTTCAAAATTTGATTCTCTCCACTTAACACTTTCTTCTCTTTTATAAACTTCTATTATACATAGGTTATAACATTTGATATTGCCTCACAGGTCCCTGAAACTCCAATTGTTAGGTAATTTCTATTGCTCTACCATAAAATTTACTGATCCATTTTTTCCTGCCAATTTTAACCTGCTGTTAATCTTATCTATTTTTTTAGAAATTTAACTCACTGTAATTTTTAGTTCTAAAATATCCATTTAACTTTTTTAATAGTTCTCTCTACTTGAGATTCCTAACTGTTCACTTATTTAGATCAAATTTCTATTCATTTTTTAACATATATTCATTTGTCTCTTTGTACATCATCCTATCAGCTGCTTTTAAAGTCTATATTTAATTAATCTAACCTCTTTTAGTGGATTTGAGTCCTCTCAGGATTAATATCTATGGATATTTTTTCTTTTTTTTACAATGAGTTCTATTTTCCTTTTTGTTTACAAGACTAGTAATTTTTTATTTTGTTCTAGACATTGTTGGTAGGACATTTTAAAGATTTTGAGTTCT
Organism: Hyperoodon ampullatus; assembly: GCF_949752795.1. Lineage (NCBI taxonomy): Eukaryota > Metazoa > Chordata > Mammalia > Artiodactyla > Ziphiidae > Hyperoodon > Hyperoodon ampullatus. The sequence goes on along the minus strand of NC_136920.1, from coordinate 42,872,134 downwards.
GTAAATTCCCCCTGAAGAGTATATATTTTTGTTCTGGTAAATAGTATAATTATTGGCTCTCTATCTTGAATTTAGGCTTGGTTGCATGGCCTGTTAGGGTGAGTTTGTTGAAAGACCAAAGAATTTCTCAAGTTTCTCTAAATTTGGGTGACTTAACCAGCAAACTTTGCCTCCCTGTTTATCTCTTAGGGTTTATTTTGAGGCACTGTTAGGATAAGCTAGAATAAGCCCTTCTTTAAAACATAGTCTTTACTCCTAAGGCACGGTCTTTCTGATTTCTCACCAGGTGCCATGTGTGATAACAAAGTCTCTTCAGCCTGGCTGAGCCAAGAAAACAATGTCTCCAACTTTGTTTGACATGAATATTTCTGTTTCTTTTTCAACCCTGCATAATCCACTCTCTGGTAAACCTAATACAGTCTCTACCTAGGCATGTGTAGCCCAGCTGTCTGCCAAGAAATTGGGGAAAATCCCCAACCCCCTTTGCCCTACAGACTCCGGCTATTTCAGCTACCACAAACTGATCCCTGCCACCTCAGCTCAATGGGATCACCATGCTTTGCTTGTATTTCATATCACTGTTCCATAGTTGGAATAGTTTTGTACAAAATCAGAGAGTCAGCATGATTTGAGATCATACCTTACAAGTTTTCTTTTCTAAGGAAGGGAGGTTTTATGCTGCCTGTTGTCCTATGCCTGAAAATACTTGTCTCCTGTATTTTGGCGAGTCTTATTGTTTCTTATAGAAGGGGACCTAGTCTGGTACCATTTACTTAGTCAGAGATGAAATGGAAATTCAGCATAGGAATTTTTAAATATTAACTTGCAAATATTTTCAAATTGGGAGTTTTAAAATAAAAATCTGGATTTCTGCCTTTTTAAAACTCTAGGGGGAAAAATATGTTTATAGCAATCTCTAGCTAGGCAAAAGTATTAGGGTCTCTGTTTAGGAAGGCATGATCCCTGCAGCTTATTATAACTCCAAATACTACCTATGTTCTCCTGTATAGAGATTGAGTGTGAGCTCTACCCATTTTGTGTTTGTATTATTGTTTTATTTTCATCTGGCTCATTCCACTTTTTTTTGTTACCTAATTTGCAAACCTTGTCACAAAGCAAGTGGTGTCTTTTGGTAATCTAGTTTTTATTACTCCTATAACAATATGTTTTTCTATTACATTATATTATCTTCTTCATCTGAGTTTTACTATACATGACACCAGACAGAACCCCATGATACCTTCCATGAGAAAGAAAGGTTTTGTTCCTAAGCAAAAGTTAAGAGCATAATTTGCCAAGCTAATTGTTTTTAGTTATACTTAAATGTATTTCTTTTTAAACATTTTGGGCTTTGGACATTCATAATGTTATATAAAATTCTGTTACTTTCCTAATCCCTAGGTTAAAATAATTGGTAGATCTGAGTTAAACAAAGTAAACTATTATTTAATTTTAATATTGCAATAAAGTTTGAAGGATATTTATTTGATTTTCTAGCTGAAAACAGTACAAATATGCCTTACTATGTTGTTTCGTTACTGTGATAATATCTAAATTAAAACAAGTATTTAGCAGTCTCACACTGAATTTATACAGTTTTAAGAATTTTGAAGAACTTATAAGGTTTGACATGCCTCTTCTTTTGCTCTTGATGTCAACCTCAAATTTTTCCACATAAAGAGAGGAAGGTATTCCCATATATAAAATGTAATCACTAACTGAGTCAAATATATATAGGGAGAATTTGGTTTGCAGTTACCATGAGGTTTTCATATAGCAGTCTATATATACACATGATTGTTTTAAGTTACCAATCTCTTAATGTCATATGCATTTTAAAAACCCTGCATTTTTCTTCTCCTCCCCTCATGATTACTGCTTTTGGTTTTACTTCTAATTATTTTCTGTATCCCTTAACTGCTTATTGTAGATATAGATGATTTTACTACTTTTGTCTTTTAACCTCCCTACTAGCTTTGTGTGTGGATAATTTCCTACCTTTATTGTATGTTTGCCTTTATCTGTGAACTTTTACGTTTCTTAACTCTCTTGTTTCTAGTTGTGGCCTTTTCTTTTTCGCCTGGAGAAGTTTCTTTAACATTTGTTGTAAAGCTGGTTTGGTGGTGCTGAGCTCTTTTAGCTTTTGCTTGTCTGTTAAGCTTTTGAGCTCTCCATGAAATCTGAATGAGAGGCTTGGCTCGGTGGAGTATTCTTGGTTGTAAGTTTTTCCCTTTCATCACTTTAAATATATCGTGCCACTCCCTTCTGTTTTAAACTGTATGTTATCTTTCCTAGAAAATTATAAGAAGAAAAACATAATCTTTTGTTTACCCACTTAATATTTCTGGTCCTCTCTCAATGAATTCAGTGAATCTAAATTTATATGTGATATATATATTTATATATATAATACTACATATTATATATAGTGTGAATCTAAATATTTACATATAATGTATATATGTTCGTATATGTTTATATTTCAATTTGTCAATGTGTATCTCTGTGAATAATGTATGATATATAACTATATAAATATAGTAAATAATATAAAATACTTAACTATATAAAATAATATAAAATTAAAAGATCTGTGCAGCACAGGCAAATAGTTTGACTGCAATCTCATGCAAGACCTTGACCAGGAATCACCCAGTTAAGCTGCTTCCAGATTCTTAATGTACAGAAACTGTGAGATTATAAATATTTATTGTTTTAAGCCATGAAGTCTGTTGTAATTTGTTTTACAGGACTAGATAACTAGAATTTTCTCTATCCAATTAAGGGCATCTATGAAAAGCATACAAGTAATAGCATACTTACAGGTGAAATATTGAATGCCTTCCCCCTATACATGAGGAACAAAGCAATTGTGACTGCTCTCACTTTCTATTCAACTTAGTTTACAAGTAAGGCAATAAGGCACAAAAAAGAAATAAAAACAAACTGATTGTAAAGGAAGAAGTCAATCTCTATCTGCAGTTTTTATTTTCTATGTAGAAAATGCTATGAAATCCATAAATAAGCCAGGAGACTTAATAAGTGAGTTTATCAAGATTGCAAGATATGAGATCAATCTGTAAAAGTAAACTGTATTTCTATTACTAGCAAGAACAATCAAAAGCTGACATTTAAAAATATCATTTACAAGATCATCATCAATATCCAATATTTAGGGATAAATGTGACACAAGGTGTGCATACTAATACACTGTAAACTATAAAACATTGCTGAGAGCAATTGAATTATATATAAATAAGTGGAGAGAGCTATAGAATTCATGGATTGAAAGACTTACAATTGTTAAGATATCAAGGTGTTAATTCTTCCGAAATTAATCTATAAAGGTAATGGTTTCCCAGTCAGATTTGTGACAGAATTTTTTTTGTAGACACTGAAAAGCTGATTCCAAAATTCATATGGAAATGGAAAGGACCAAAACAATTTTGTAAAAGATAATTAACGTTGGGAGATTTCACAACCCAACTACAAGGCTTATCAAGAGATACCAAATTCCAATCAGTGTGGTATTGGCATGTAGATAAAAAATAGATCAATGGAATGGAATAGAAGTGTACACGCATACACATACACACACTAATTGCAAAGGTGCAAAACTAATTCAGTGGAAAATAGTCTTTTAAACAAATGGTGTCAGCATTATTGGATATCAATTTACAAAAAAGGAACTTAAATTCATACCTCACATGGTATGCAAAATTAACTCAAAAGAAGGTGGATTAAAGACATATATGGAAATCTTAAAGCTAAAAATCTTCTGAATTAAAACACAAGAGAAAAACTTTGTTATAATGAGTTCGGCAATGGTTTCTTAGGTAAGACATTAAAAGCCTAATCCATACAAGAAAAAAATTATAAATCAAACGTCATCAAAATCAGGAATTTCTGTTCTTCAACAGACACTATTAAGAGAATAAAAAGACAAACTACAAACAGAGAAACAAATATTGCAAACTTCATATTTGATAAAATTCCTATATCATGAATATTTATAGAACCATTGAAACTTCTGAATGTGGAAATAAACATCCCTATAAAATTTGGGTAGAAGATTTGAAGAGACACTTTACTAAAGAAGATATACAAATTGGCCCATATACAAATGAAAATATCCTCAACATCTTTAATCATTAGGGAAATTAAAATTAAAACACAAGAAGAGAATACTACAAACTTATCAGAATACCTCGAGTTAAAAAGACTGGCTGGACCAAGTGTTGGAGATAGAGTGGACTTCAAAGTCTCAAACACTATGGGCTGAAATAAAAGTGATACAAATACTTCGGAAAACAGCAGTTTCTTAAAAATCAAAACTTACACATACCATAGGATACACATACTGTCACTTACCAATGCCAATTCTGGATATGTTACAGTAAAAAAGAAAAATACAAAGGACACAAATAGTAATGTTCATAGCAGCAAGACTCAAAGAAGCCAAGAAATAGAAACAACTCAAATGTCCAACAGGATAATGGATATGAAAATTGTGTTTATTAATGTAATCAAATAAAATACATCCATGAGAATTAACAAATGTAACACATAGATGAATCTTTCAACCATAATGTTGAGCAAAACAAAACAGACAAAAATGCACTTATTGTATAATTCCAATTATATAAAGCTCAAAAATAGATATAACTGATCTATGGAGTTAAAAATCCAGATATAATTACTCTTGATGACATGGGGGAAGATAGTGGCTGAGAGGTGGCATGAGGGAGGATTCTCTGTTCCAGGTAATATTCTGTTTCTTCATCTGAATGTGCATTACACAGATCTTATACACTTTAAAACAACATAACTTGGGCTTCCCTGGTGGCGCAGTGGTTGAGAGTCCGCCTGCTGATGCAGGGGACACATTTTCGTGCCCCGGTCCAGGAAGATCCCACGTGCCGCAGAGCGGCTAGGCCCGTGAGCCATGGCCGGTGAGCCTGTGTGTCTGGAGCCTGTGCTCTGCAATGGGAGAGGCCACAACAGTGAGAGGCCTGTGTACCGCAAAAACAAACATACAAACAAACAAAAAAAACCGCATAACTTTATTGAAGTATAACTGTCATATGATAAGTGCGAATATTTAAATTGTAAAATTGGATACACTTTGACACATGTGTAAACCAATGAAACCATCACCACAATCAACTTAGAGAACATACTCCTCCCTCGTGTTCTTCCCTTCTACTCACCAGATCAGATCTACTGATACATTTTCTGTCAATAAAGAAATTAATGTGCATTTTCTAGAGTTTTATATATATATAACTTTTTAGTATTCTGTCGTTTTTTTGTCTGGTTTCTTATACTCAGTATAATTATTTTTAAATTCATCCATATTGTTGCACACATGAATAACTCATCATTTTTATTTATGAATAGTATTCTCTTGTATGAATATATAACAATTTGTTTATACTGTCACCTGTTGATGGACTTCTAAATAGTTCCCAGTTGGCTACTACAAATAAAGCTCCTGTGAACATTTATGTACACATCTTTTCATGGATGCATATTTTCTTTTCTTTTGGGTAATTCATGTTTTGAAAATCCAACGTGCAGTGCACTTATAATTTGTGCTACCGTATGTATGGTATATTTTAATTATATGTGTACATTATAAAAAGACTTCATGAGAAAGAAATCAGAATATTTAGTGCAGGACAGTAATGAAGACATATTCTAAGAAAATTTCTAGAATTAGAAAGAAAATAAAAACAAAAAAAAATCTGAGTATAAAAATGGAAGCTATTCCATTTCGATGGAAGTATTCTATGCAAAACAAAAAAAAATGCTCTCATTTTTAAAAGTTGTAGCAAAATATTTGAATTCCTCTAGTAAAGAATATTCTACTGTTGTTATTCAAAACACACACACATACACATACACACACTGGCACATAAAACATGCTGGAGAGGCCACAATTAATTGTTACATTAGATAATTCCTGCTGAGCCCAATCTTCCGGTCATCACTGCCAAGGTGTCTGGCATGTGAGTAAAACCATATGGATCCTCCAGACCAGCCCATCTGCCAGTAGAATTACCCAAAGCCACCTCTGCAATGTTATGTGCAATGAAAGTTTTCCCCATTGAACCTTGCCAAATTCCTAACCTATAACATTCTGAGATAGAAAAAATGACTAGTACTTTATGATACTAAGTTTTGATGTAGCCAATTTCAATAGGTAACTGGAACAAAAGGCTTGGATTGGATTTGTGTGATGAGTAAGAGGAAGAGAAAAGAGAAGAGAGTAGAAAGAAGAGGAACAGAGTACTCATTTTCAACCTTAGCAGGAGAATGTTGGGGCCGCTCGATAGCTGTTGTTGTTTTTTAATGTGGATACTTGGGTTCCACCCTCAAGTTTCTGGTTTAATTAGTGTTTCTTATATTATGCCTGGGCATTGGAACTTTAAAAAGTGTTTGAGGTGATTCTACTAATAAGTCTAGATTTACAAACACTAGAGTGTATTAATTCCTCATCTTTGAAGGAGAATAAAAAGGTACATTTCACTATTTTATTTTGTTTTGATTCAACATCTTGGAAAAACTTAAAAGTAATGCCTGATACATTTAAAAATCACTGAACAAAACAAAGAAAACATACTTTTAATAGAAAATAAGTGAAAAAATACAAAAGGTAAAAGCATAAATAACTAAACTAAAATCAAATATATCAGTTGAAACAAAAAATACTCTTATAAAATGTTTCTGGGACTTCGCTGGTGGTCCGTGGTTAAGATTCCATGCTCCCAATGCAGGGGGCATGAGTTTAATCCTTGGTCAGGGAACTAATACCCCACATGCCTCATGGCCCACCCCCCCAAAAAAAGGTTCTGTTGAGCAACAAGGATTCTCATACTAAATGATTAAAAATGAAATACATCAAAGGAATACCCAGCCCATATTTTTTCAGAAAAATAGAAATAAACAGAAAAAAGGTCAACATTAATTTTTAACCAGCTAGAAAATTCACTAAATACCAAAAAGATTATTTGTAATAAATAAAATTAAAAAATATAACAATGACTTATTGCTCCCCATATAATAAAGATGAAAAAGACAGAGACTTTATACAAATATTTGATTTTCTTTGCCCTAAGAAGTAGACAAAAAGTAAATAAGAATGAAGAATTTGAATATCAAGACTAATAAGTTTAAATTAATAGATAATTCATCAAACATTACATCCAATTAAATTTAATTTTCCCTTATAAGCCTCAAGCCCTATACTTTGAAATTCACTTATATTCCACATCCTATCAACCAAGTACAGTGATTTCTACAGTTTAAGCATTTCTCAGATATACCTGTTTCTCTCCATTTCACAGTCATGTGACGCCGTTGCCCACACCACAGTCAACTCTTGAGTGAACCACTTACTGCCTTTATCTCCTCTCTGGGCCCTCCAAAATTTTTGGCTTGCCCCTTGCCAAAATATTCTCCTATTGAAGCCAAAAAGTTTTAAAAATGCAAATCCCATGCTTCCACTTCACTGCCATTCTCCTTTGATACAATAAAAGATAGGAAAATTTTATCTATGTATTTTTTCTTCAAGTGAAAAAAAATGGCTAGACAGATTTTCACCCAATTTTCAAAAAAAAAAAAAAATTGATGCTCTAACTTGAAAAATAGGCTCCATGAGATATACAAAACTCACTGTTGGGAAGGCCCTGAGGGTACCTCAAAGAAATAAGCTGTCCTTCTCCACAGCAGCCTGGAGCTTGGATGTGTTGCTGAGCTGATGCTGCACGTTGGCTTGTGGATACACAGCTCTAGGGTCTGAAGCAGAAGGTTTATGATTTTAGCCAGCCGTATTGTGGGTCTGTAAAATAAAAGTTAAAAGATTTGAATGGGTCTGAAAATATCTTTTACTAAAAAAAGTAATTAAACACTGATGTTAGAGCTTGAGTGCTTATTCATATTACATATATATATATTTATGTATGTATACAATCACATGCAATAAATGCATTAAATGTTCCAAAAATCTGGGGTTGGAGGTTAATGATATGCAAATAGTTGTACATATGATTTATTAAATGACAACTGCATGCAAGGACCATTATTTAAATTGTGATTCTCAGCTATCCTCTCTTCTAAAGAAAATGCAGCAGAAGAAAGCTTCACATGACCATCACCATATTGTTGATGATGGCAACATGGGGCCAAAGGATTCTGGACTTTCACAGAAGGAAGATATAATCACCCCTTCCCCCAGACTTACTATAACTGTTATGTTTCTACATCTGCAGTGATATGTTTCATGGTACCACTATAACAAAAAAGATACTTAAGAGTAAAATTATGAAAAAAAGCAAGACCCATTCTAATTCTTTCCCAGTGAAATTACACAGAAGTTTGGAAGTAGAAGGGGCATTCACAAAGTATCTTTTCCCCCTTTCATGAAGTAAGTGAATCCCAAAGAAGTACAATGGCTTGCCCAAAGTCACTCAGCTGTTCTGTAGCAGAGTCTCTTGATTCATTATATCAAAATGAAAATCATGCGATATTACTTTTACAGGGCAAGAGTGTGGAAATAAGACAACTACTTCTGGGGATATCTGCACTCTTTAGTCCATTCATTTAATCAATATGTATTTACTGAGCACCTACCAAGCAAGGTTCTGTGAAGGCTACAAGTTGAATGAGACCTGTTCTATGCCTTTAAGGAGATTATAATGTATTTGAAAGGATAAATCAAGTAAAAAAACCACTTTAGCAAACTGGGAATTGAATAATAAACACACAGCTTATTACCACTATAAACTTGGATTCTTTTTTATTCAGTGTGGGTATGAGAATTTATTGAGATAAAATATATACAAGTGCCTGAAATAGTAGGCAATTATCAAATGTTTTCCTTTCAAGTTACTAATTACTATAAAAATCATTAGAAGATGAAAAACAACAAAGTCTTGGTAAAAGACAGTACATCAAAGAAGGAGGTGCCTATACATTTTAAGTGAAATGCAGGGTTGATCTTATTCTCCAGATAATAGAGTAGTGTAACATATAAATCTAAGTGATCGGGTTTATTTCCCTGCCTTTGAGGCAGCAGTTTCCCTTCAGAATGGAGTCTCAAAGCCCCAGCCTTCGTTGTTTACTGATTCAGCTGATGGACAGGGCTGAGCTTCCACGGTAATGCACTGATTGATATTTGATTCTAGAAATAAATGTGAATTAACTGGGCTTTATTTATTGATTAATTGGAATGGGTCCAGACTGCCAATGAAGTCTTTAGGAGGAAAGCAAGGAGGCCTGCTTCCGCAAAAGGGATTTTTTTTTTTTTTTTCTGGTACGCGGGTCTCTGACTGACGTGGCCTCTCCCATTGTGGAGCACAGGCTCCGGACGCACAGGCTCAGCGGCCATGGCTCACGGGCCCAGCCGCTGCGTGGCATGTGGGATCCTCTCGGACCAGGGCACGAACCCGTGACCCCTGTATCGGCAGGCGGACTCTCAACCACTGCACCACCAGGGAAACCCGAAAGGGAATTTTTTGAAATGTTCCTCTAGCTGTGTTGGTGCTGAAAAAATTGTCCAATGCCAGCTGTGCTTTGGCATGCCCTTTTCAGTTTTGTTTAAACCATTCTATAGGTTGTGACAAGAAGAGAGCATATAATATTTGATGCCATACAAATGCACTTGGCAAAGTATCCCACAACTTTGGAGGCAGGGGGAGTGATGCCGCCTGTAACTTGCCTGACATGTATACAACATGACAAGGGTTCCAACCTCCAATGAATATACAGAATCATTTTGTCTTTAATGCAGGACTCCCACCCCAGAACTTCACTATATATTATTATTTGCTGTAGGGCTACTGTCAGCTTCAAACAGGACTGCTTTTGAGACTGCAATGAGCCACTTAACCACAGCTGCTTTCAAAAAGCAAAAGATGAGGTAAAAGTGAGGAATAACCGCTTGTTCAGAGGAAAAGCTGTGGATTAGGTCAAGAGAAAGGACAATCCAATGTCAGGAAACATTGTAGCTGTCTCTCCATATTGAACTCTCCTGAGGGGACAGCAGATAAAATAATAACAATAGTAAAACTGGTATCTACTACATACTGAGAGTTTCCTAAGTGTGAAAAGCTTTTTATCAATTATTCCTCATCTTTACTCAACTTTGTGAGACAAGTAGGATTATTCCCTTTTTATCCATGAGAAAACTGAGGCTCAAAGAAGTTAAATGGCTCATCTCCAGTGGTTGGTCCTGGAAATAAACACAACCTGTCTCATTCTGAAGCTAATGCTTCTTTCAAAATATCCTATTATCATAAACATTTCTCCTATCTTGATGCACACCAAATTCAGGGTCATGATTACCTCTGGCTAAGAATACAGAAGGAGAGATGAAGCCTCTACTACAATCTATCTGTAATGTTTCATTTCTTAAAGTGTAATTATATAAAACATATATGGCACAATGTTAGTATTTACAATGGATATTTGTTGTATTGTTTTCTAGTTTCTTTAGGCTTGAGGTATTTCACCTAAATAATCGTTTCCACTAATAAATGGCAAAGTTGTTGTTACTTCTTTGCTGATGGAATTATGTCAAGAATTCAAAACATTACTCATAAAATGAAAATAGGATGGCTCTGTTAAGAAAGTAAACCCCTTCTGTCCTCTTCCTACTGATAGAGATTAATGACTGTCATGAATACAGTCAACTCCCTTTACAAAGGATAAAGATTTTCTTTGATAGCAGTTATTTAATGCTAGGCAATTCTCACCTTGTACAATAGTGAGGGACCGTAAATATAACCATGCAAACTGAAACCATGTAAAACAGTCTTAATGACCAATAAGAGAATTATAGTTGTTCTCTGACCTTAAATATTTTGTCAAAACATTTAAAACTCTCTTACTGTAGATTATACATATATAGAAAATTTAAAAACAAAATTATGTTTTAGTACATTATATTTTAACATATTAAAAACATTGAGAATTAATGGTTTATTTCTTTGTAAAAAGTATCAAAAGTAATTTAAGTACTGCTTCCCTTCTTCTCATCAGATAACTTATGATTTGAGGTAAGCATCTCTTCTATGCCTTTGTAAATTGTCATAATTCCTTCTAAGCTTGAATTAGCTCCCAACATTTCATCTTTTGCATATCCAGTGCCATGAAAGATCTTGATTTCCTATAAGAAGAAGTTTTTTTGTCAGTGTGTCTTCTCTGGGATATTGCCATTCTTTTCATCACTATTATATTCCTTATTTCTATTGATAAGTTCCCCTTTACTAAGTTCCTCTCACTGCATATATAATGCTGTCAGTGTGAACATTTCTACAGTCAGCTATTTCTTCTATAACTTCATTGACATTAGATTTGAATTTCAATTTCAGCATCACTACTTTTTATTTCTTTGCTGCACTTTCATCTTTCTTGGCCAAATTTGTCTTTCAGTCATCCATTTTTGTAAAATTTTATGTGGATTTATTACTCGGAGATGAGAAGACAATACAACTACAGCTTTGCTACGCCTGGGAGAACTGGATAATAGGTGTACTGTTACCAATCACTGACAGGCCTTTATAGGAGTGATGTGATTGCTCACTGAATGTGTGTGCATGTTATTTACATAGTGATTTGTGGACTGGGGAACTAGCAATTATGCAACTATTTAATGAAAATTGTTGAGTTTCACACATCTAGATTTCTACCAAATCTGAAATGTTGGAGGTTGAACCTAGAATCTTTGTTTTATCAATCTCACCCCACCCCCATGATTCTTTCATATGCTAAAGTCTGAGAACCACTGCTTTAGGACAACTTTGGTTCTAACACTTCCCTACATATTGGTATCAACTGGAGTGCTTTAAATAATACTGATACCTGGGTTACACACTCAGATTTTTGTTTAATTTGTCAGGTGCAGACTAGATGGAAGGTAGCCCTTAAATTCATACAATAAGGTGAAAAAGCACTAGACTTCAATATTTGTTAAATTACATAATGATAAACACATCAGGAGGGCAAGATTATGGAAACTAGGAAAAGTTCTTCAGAGAAGCTGAGATTCAACATGACCTAAAAGGAAGGGCAAACTCTTTTAAGTGGAGAGTGATAGCTCTATATGAGCAAAAGGATCATTGGCATAATGCTGATATGAAATGACTGTTGAAAAAAAGCTACAAGGATATAAAATATATGAACATAAGCCTCAGCTTATCAGCAATACAATAGTTGATTGAATTCTTTCTCTATTGATAAAGAGGGATTTTTTTTTTTTTTTTACAAAGATGCTTATAAGGCAACAAACTAAAAAATGTAGTAAAGCCCTTTTTCTCCAACAGAGATATTGGACCAATTGGGGTTATTTCAGGGAAGTTAGCTTGATTTAATATTTTAAAATCTATCAGTGTAATATACCATATTAACAAAATAAAGAAGAAAAATTTCATGAATAAAACAGTTGATGCAGAAAAAGAATTTGACAAAATTCAGTATCTCTTTGTAACAAAAACTCTCAGAAAACTAGGCATATAAGGGAAATATCTTACAATAGATAAAAAGTATCTTCAAAAATAATCAAGTTAACATCACACGTATTTGTGAAAGACTGAATTCTCACCTCCTGACAACAGGAACAAGGCAAAGATATCCACTCTCACCACTGCTATTCAACACAGTAATGGAAGTACTAGCTAGCATTATAAGTCAAGAAAAGGAAATAAAAGGCAAACAGAGCAGAAAGGAAGAAGTAAAATAGTCCCTGTCTGCACATGATATAAATATCTATGTGGAAAACTCCAAGTAATCTAATAAAATCATAAAATATTTCTATAAGTTCTAGCCAGAGTCATAAGACAAAGAGAAATGAAATGTATAATAATTGATAATAAAGAGAAAAAATGATCCCTATTTGAATAAATATAATTTCTACAAAAAAATGTAAAATAATTCTTAGTAAATTTGGAGCATTCACGTCTTTCTGGTAAAAGTTCAATCTTCAAATAATGATAACATTCTTATTAGTCAAAAATAGCCAATGAAATAACAATAATAATTCCTATTTAATAAGTACCATCAATATGAGAGAGGCCTATGAACAAATCTCTCAAAATATATGAATATTTTATTCAAGAACATAAAATAAAAATATGTGGACAAATGGAGATACATGTTCTGTTCATAGACAAGAGTATTTGATGTCATAAAGATGTAAATGGCTCCACTGTAACGTATAAAATTAATACAAATGTAATAAATACTTAAATAGGTTTCTCTACTTTTTGGTATGGTCCAGATCATAAATTCATACAGAAAGTGGAAGAAAATAAAGTATAATTTGGAAGAAGAACCATGTAGTAGGATTAACCTTACTAAATATAATTTTATAATAATGAGCTTAGAAAGAGAGCAATACCTGTATATAAATTTGGTTTAGGATTGTAGTAGCATTAAAAGTTGGTAGAAGATTGCAGATTACTCCATAATGTCAGTTATCCTTGTTGAAAAAATAACAATACATTTAAAATAAAGTATTTCATATGGGTTTAAATATTTATTTTCATATTTAAATGTTAATATTTAAAATTTATCAAGTAAAATATAACATTTTTATGGCCTTAAGATGGGAAAATATTTCTTAAAGAATTCATGAATAGCAGGCCATGTAAAGAAAAAATATCAATAAATGTGAGTACATTAAAATTTCTGTGAATAGAAGGAAATGCTAAAATTTTTAAAAGTCAAGTGATAAAGGAAAATTATTAATAAAGGACAAGCATCAATAATTTATTTTAAAATACTTTACAAATCTTAATGAAAAGGATAGACAATGCAGTGGAAAATTGACAAGAACTACAAAAAGGCAATTTGTAGAAGAGGAAATCAGAATAACTAGTAAGCCTATAAAAATATTTTAATTCTACCATTATCCAGGAAATGCAAATTGGACAAGGTGAAATATTTTTCAATATTCAGCATGTTGACAACTTGAGAAGTCTGAACTTTTCAATTAATAGTGAGGGTATGAACGAGTCAGATATCATATACATTACTGGTGGGATTTTATAATTTATATGAATATAATTTCTTTTGAAAGCAGTTGGTCAGTGAAAGGTAAAATGGAAAAGCATGTATCCTTAGAACAACTTCTATACCTGTGGATTTATAGAGAAAACAGCACACATTTCTTTGGAGATATAAACAAGAATGTTCATGTAGTTAATAATTTTAAAATGGAAATAATTTAAATGTTTTTTAAAAAGAGAATAAATAAATGGTGACATATTCACAAAGTGGAGTAAAATAGAGCTAATATGTTTCTGTACAGGTAATTCTCATAAAGATTTTTAAAATGAAAAACTTAGACACAGTTTTATAAATTTTGCAAACATTCATTTAAAAATAGATATGAATATGCAATATTGACTATCATATAGTATATTTTTATGAATATATAAGCATGTAGAAAATATATGTGTCCATAAGCTTTGTCTCTTCCTTTTCATGGTGAAGAAAATAAATTTAAGATATTAAATTTCTGTGATAAAATAAGGAATTATATAAAAGAAGATATGTTAGGGGTATCGCTTTGATCTGTAGTTATTTGACTTCTTAACAAGTGAATATGAATATGAAGTAAATATGGTGAATGTCAGTATTTGAGAAAATTGAATATATAAGTATGCTTTTTACTCTATGTTGCATGTTCTATATATTTTATACTAAAAACCTATTAACAAAGAGTAAATTTAAATCTCTGCCATGAACACATTTCCTTAAAATTTAAGTTTTGCCATTTACACCATTCCCTTTCTTCCTCATGTAAAAGTCCACCATCGTTAGGAATTATGAGACTAATGCTGAAAAGCAAAATTTCCTTTTTTTCTAGAGGCAATTAAATTTAACACCTGGCTGCCTGTTAATCAAAGCATTGAGCTCACTTACTCTCCTGACAGATCTTTCGTCTTCTCTGGGTTTCTCAATTCACACAGCAGGGAATCAGGTTTGCTGAAATCCACAACTAATTTCAAAAGCATAGCAGAACTACTTTATCAAAAATCACATATAACTACTTTTTCTAACCCACGACAAAAATTAAAAATTTTCACTCCAGCTTTACTCCAAAGATACATATAATTCACCTACATATGAAAATTGTGATAAGCAATAACCTTTCTTAAACAAACTAAGCATTTATCTCAGCTCTAGGCTTAAAAATTTTAATATTACACTGACCTCAACACAACCGATTTTTATAAGAAAAATTTGGATTTCTAAATTCATAAAACTAGACTAGAAACACTGGTGTGATTCCTGATTTTTCTCTCTCTTTTATCCTTCTATTCTTTCTGTCACAAAGCCCAATAATAAGAACTTTCTCCAACATGTATCGCTGACTTTTTCAAGCTCAAGGTAGAAGGAAACTGAGAAAACATTATAATACAGACATATTAGTTTGAAACCTCAGGAGCTTCCTGGATGAAATCCGAAACTGGCCCTGTACATGGAGGGCAAGGAGAGACTGAAGAAAGAGGCAGACCACTCCAGATTGGCAGGTGGCAGGTATAATAAGCAAGGGAATTATAGATATGTTTTGTCTTGGGCAGCCTCAAGATGAGTAGATCTCCATATCCACGCACCAGAATTTTAAAAGTTTATATATAGGCCTTAATATGAACAATCAGTCACATATACCGTCCAGATGGTCTCAACACCACATTGCTATTTCAAGGCTGCGTCCTTGAAAATGGCTCCACTGTGGGAATGGTGGGCAAAAAGTATATTCCAAGGATGAAGAGATGAGGAGCCTCTGATCACACAAGTCCAGTTGCAGGTCAACCAGTGGTCATGGTCTCTTAACGATCTCCTCCAACAAGGCATCATGAAGATGAGCTAAGTCCCTGAGAAAACAAATGGCTTGCTCCAGGACACATTTCCATATCAGAACAGAGCCAGCGCCTGAACTTGAATACATCTGCTCACAAGAATTACTCATTTCAGGGCTTCCCTGGTGGTGCAGTGGTTGAGAATCTGCCAGCTAATGGAGGGGACACGGGTTCGAGCCCTGGTCTGGGAGGATCCCACATGCCGTGGAACAACTAGGCCCGTAAGCCACAACTACTGAGCCTGCGCGTCTGGAGCCTGTGCTCCGCAACAAGAGAGGCCGCGATAGTGAGAGGCCCGCGCACCGTGATGAAGAGTGTCCCCCCTTGCCACAACTAGAGAAAGTCCTCGCACAGAAATGAAGACCCAACACAGCAAAAATAAATAAATTAATTAATAAACTCCTACTCCCAACATCTTCTTTAAAAAAAAAAAAGGCAAGAGAGTTAAAAAAAAAAAAGAATTACTCATTTCATCACATCCCATATGCTCATGTTTTTTCCATAGATGCAACCATCACCTTAAAATAAATTTTTAACTTTTAACTTAAACTTCCAGATGGTCTTACCTACCTGCAGGCTATCATTCTCCTATACTTACTTGTTTTGCCTTTTTATTCTACTACTTCCTTACTATAGAATAGTCTCCTCTGTTAAATTCTCAAGGTCCTCAATAATCTTGACCCCAAACTTATTTTCCTCTATTCACTAGTCTCTTCCATCTTGTACTAAATGTTCTCTTTAGAAAGGATGATATCACAGACTTAATATTATATTGAATGTCCTTTCTCCTAAACTCTGGAAGTCCTACCCATTATTGTAGGCACATATTAATTCCTCTCTAGTCTGTGAAATCTCAGACTACACTCACCCATAATTCTGCTATCACTTAACTATCATACTTTATATCTATGCTGAAGAAATGAGTAATTTATTTACTGGTTATCTCAAATGCATTGTTGGTTTCTTCCCCAAATATTTTCTAAACTCCTTTAAAACTAGTAATATATTTTATGATTGTTTTGTAATCTCTCCAGAGTTTAAGGTAATGATGATCCATAAAATGTGCTCAAAAACAATTTGTCAATTAATTGATTAAACTTAATTTGGAAAGTCAAATTACAGAGGGTGACTAGTAAATAAGCTGGACAGTAGATGCCTAAATTATTTTGATTAGCTGTCTGTAATATACCAGAGTATGAGAGTCAACTTCCTTGTCCCACATCACTCCAGAAAGGAGCGACACAAATGAGCACACATCTCCACTGAACGCAATTGGTAATACCTAAATTTAACCAAGGGTAGACAGCCCATTGGCATAGTGGAGTCTTCTTGAGAAAATGAACTAGAAGACAGAGAGGTTAGTCACACTGTAGTGTGTTGTTCTATAGATAAAAATCTATGTAGTGTTGAGGCCAGACTTTGCAGAGTTTGTGTCAAGACAAATCATGGGCACCTTCAGGCTATAGTTATGGGGAAAATAACACAAAGAGTAAGTAGAACAGCCAGTTTCCACTGGATAGAATGCATCAGACAAGCTGATAGAGAAGGAAGAATGGGAGGAAGGAAGGAAGGAAGGAAGGGAAGAAGGGAGGGAGGGAGAGAGGGAGGGAGGGAGGGAAAGGGAAGTTATTTCCTATTATGTTATAAAAGGAAGGGATACCATGGTGCGTGTGTGTGTGTGTGTGTGTGTGTAAGAGACAGAGAGAGAGACAGAGAGAGAGAGAGAGAGAGAGATTAACTCCTAACAATCTAGATCCAGTCCCATGAGGCACAGCTATATACTCCATTCCTTGTTATTAATGTCAATGAGATTGTTCCTCATATTAATATAATAATCAAACCTTGCCCTCATCCATATATGAGCAAATTTTATTGAGTTCATTTTCTTAGCAACTCAAATTCCTTCATCTATATGCCTCTCTGTGCAATGAAAGCTAAATATGAGGTCTAAGATTATTGTCTTATTTTCCTAGCTACTTCTGATATTTAGGTAGATATCCAGTCCAATGACCCAAAATATTTCTTGGATGTATATTTATTTCCAGCTAGTTCACTACTCCATCTATCCTCTTTAATATACTTTATCTCTGTGTAGTTAATGCAGGGAAAATTAATAGAAAGCAAAGAAAATATTGTCATACAGCTTGCTATCCGTTTAAATTTTGGAGGAAAATATTTTATGTTATCCCAAACTATTTAACTATCATTCATTGAAATAATTTTATTAAAACAAATGAGGAAAAGTATTTCCAATTCAGGTTCTTTGTCAAAGCATCCAAAATGGAAGGTTTAATTATCATGAACTCATGCATTTAGAAGCCTCATGCACTGCATTAGATATTAGTCATTCCTGATGATTTCTTTATGAATTCTGGGTCAGGAATGTAAGGACATCAGTTTCCAGAATGATGTTAACACACCTTGGCTCAAATTTATATGCCTGTGTCATTTGTAAAGAAAAATAAATTCACAGAATGGAAACGTGTATGAGAGACACTTGTAGATAACAGATTAGATATGTCTCTGTGTGTGTGATAGATGTAGATATATTTGCATACATCTATGTGTGTATGTATGCATGTGTAATGTGTGAGTATACACATGCACATGCACTTACACACAAATGCACACAAAATCTCATTGGCTTTTGTGTCTCCTTACTCCTATTATTTCAAAAAGGCCAGACTCCACTCACAACTAAGGCCATGTGCAGAACCTCGAAATATATAATTTTTATTGAAGTTTTCGGTGGAAGAAATAGAGTTATTAGTGACACAGTCAATCTTCTCCAAGCTCTCAGATACCAGGGGATATCATCTATCTGTTTTTCAGTTCATAAGGATATGTCAAGACAGTATCAATTCATTTTCTCTTGACAGCAGCTCTGTTCAGGATTTTAGCTTATGGGGAACAAGTCTTTACTTACCAATAAATTTATCATATATAAGAGAATTCTATTCTGCCATGAATCAAAGCAGATTTCTTTGCTTTTCATCACCATCATCATCATCGCCATCACCATCATCATCCTTCCATCATAATCACATGTATGGATTTAGCTCTTTATTCTTTATAAAGTGTTTTCACCTAATTTTTGGAAGTATCCATAACAATGGATTTACACAAAGCAAAAAAAGCTAAAGCATTTTTCTCACAACACCCTAGATCACTACTAAAATTTTGTTTATGCAATAACATACAATTGTACTTTGAATTATTCTGGGACTTTGAGATTTGTCATATTTCTAAGAAATAGAATATATGCAAAGTAAGCATAAAATAAATATTGATAGTGAACAAATTTAAGACTCAAAACAGACATTTAAAACAGATCCTGCTTTCTTAATGCCCCTGCCATTGTGCATGCTATTCTCTGCTCCTTGTTAGTCTGGAACATTTGTTTAGTCACATCATCATTTATTCTATAATGCCTTCACTGACTCTATTTCTAGACTCACCCCTCCTGTCCCCAGGTAATCAGAGCCTCCATTCAGTCTTCACAGTACATGATGAAGATGCATTTCTATAGCAATATGATATTGTTTTCTATCAGTTTATTTACTTAACCTTCTCCCTAGTTAATCACTGGACTTCTTAAGGAAAAGTATAGTATCTTTTTAATTCCTGAACCTTCAGCATGAAACATAAAACATGGCACATGGTAAGTACCTATTAATGCTAATTGTCTTTCTTCTTAACTACTTTACACGCGAATTCCTAAAGGACATAAAAATCATTCTAAGAGCATTCCACCCCCTGGAAGCATCCAGAAAGCTCAACCAGAGAGAATGTTACATGGATGTAGCAGCAAGATTTCGACATAACACTGCTCTCAGTTGGTAGATAGAATTCTGTCTACCTTAGAAGTGCTCCTCAAAACCACTGTGATCAGATACCCTAACCAGATAAATCTCACAAGGTTAAAAACAGGGGGAAAGTAGAGGCTTTGGATCCACATCTATGTCCTGAGTCTTCAGGGCTTTTGGATGTGTGCATTGACTACTTCAGCTTCCTGTTGAGGTATTCTTGTCTAAGTAGACCAGCTGAACCCAAGGACAGCCCGTTAAACCAGGATGTATAAGGCAAATGTAGCCCTGAACTGGGAGTCAGTAAACCTGGTAAGTAGTCCTAGCTCCACTATTACCTCACCTCATGACTCAACCTCCCTGAAGTATCATTTTTCCTTTGCAGAATTATAAAGGTTGTGTCCATTAAAAAGCTGAAGATTCTTCCAGCTCTAACATTCTTTAAGGGTCTATAAGAAGTTGATTAGACCAAAAGAGGTCTGAGGAAGTAGCTCATACTGGTATAGTAAATGGAGAAACAAGAGCCTACAGGTACATGCACTAGAGCTCTGCAGTGTTAATCCTCCAATACTAGTACAAGAACGTTTTACAGGAGTTACTTGGCTTTGGGGTTGAAGGCGTATTCACCCTACACTTAATATTTGTTTTCACTATGATAAGCCCAGTCTTCCTGACCAAGATTTGGCCTCTTGCTTTTAGGTTTTAACTCTTCTTTACTCAGAAATGTAAGGTTGTTTGAGGTTGTTGCCTGAGTACAAACAGATAATATGAAAGTTACAATTTTATTTCTTACTTATACCGACTGTCAAAATTATGCAAATAGAGACTAGGAGGAAATGTTTACCTTATCTTTTTCTCCATTGTTTATTTACTTATTTATGTATAAGTAATATATGCACATGGCACAAAACTCAAAACTAAGTGAATGTACTTCCCACCAAGTCTTTCAAATCCTTCCTCATATCCTCCTCCCCAATTCAACACTGTTATCTTTTTTTTTATATGTATCAATCCAAAGATACTCTATATAACCCTACAGTGGATTTTGTTTTTCCCACAGTATAGCATACTATGCACATTGTTATGTATCTTGCATTGTTTTATTAAACAATATGTTTTGGAGACAGTATATAGATAGACGCTTGTAACAGCTGCTGGTATTGCACTGAGCAGCATTATGGATGTAAAATTACGCTGTTATAATCTTTGCAATTAAAAACATGCACTGATGATTATTCTTCTTCATATATCAGCTCAGACATGAGCAAATATACCTGTTGAATGTTACTAGACTAAGATTTGGTGAATGGAAGAATATGTGCATTTTAAATTTTGATAGATTTAATGAAGCACCTCGCATAAAAGTCATGTTAACCTACACTTCAATAAGAAGCATAAGAGTGTGACTGTTTCCCTTCCCCACATCAATGAAGTGTGTTAGCAAACTTTTCAACCTACATGATTTAATTTGCAATGCTCTTACTATCTTTAAAGTTGAACATTTTTCACATTTTTAAGAAATCCATTTGTATTTCCATTTTTGTGAATTATTTGTATGCATCATTTGCTCATTTTTGAATTGGATGATTCGTTTTTCTGTAGTGATAGGGAGAAGTTCTTTACAAATTTAAACTAAAGCAGTGTGCTAAAACTGCAGTGCTACATCTTCTATACTGTTTTTTGGATCTGTTAGTCCATGTGCCAGTAACACACTGTTTTAATTATTATGTTTTTATAATCTATTGAAATTTCTGGAAAGTTCAGTCTCTCTTATAACGCTTTATTTTTTATATAATCACCTTGCATATCCTTGCTTAATTATTTATTATTAATTATAGAACTATCTTATTTTGTTTCTATATATATTTGTTTATATTGTTAATGGAATCATATTTTTTTAAAATGATAAGGAAAGCATGTTGTCTCAATTACGTGTCTTCTTATGCATAAATATGTAAGACTCTCCATTTTTTTAAGCCTCTTTTTATGTCACTGCATAGAATCCATTTGAAGATATATTGTACACTACATTTCTTATTGAAAATTTTATTGGGGAAAAATGGTCTTATAACAAAAAAAAATGTCAAAACATGTGTACTATTTTTACATTTGCTATACTTGCTGAGCTAATATTGATACATTATTATTAACTAAAGTGCACACCTTATTCAGATTTTCTTAATTCTAACCTGATATCCTCTTTCTCTTTCCAAATTCCATCCAGGATTTCATAATACATTTGGTTATTTGGTTACCTCGGGCTCATATTCGCTGTAGCAATTCTCAGTCTTCCCTTGTTTTTGGTGACCTTGCTAGTTTTCAGGTGTACTGGTCAGGTATTTTATAAGATACCCATCAATCAGAATGTGTCTGATTTTTTTCTCATAATAGAATGAGATTATGGGTTTGAGGAGGAAGATCACAGAGGTAAAGTACCTTTTTCATCACATTAAATCAAGCGTAGATAATATCAACATGAGTTATCATTCTTGGTATTGACTTAGGTCACCTGGTTGAGGTAGCGTTTTTCAGATTTCTCCATTATCAAGTTACTCTTTCTTTAACTGCTTTCCATATTATACTCTGTGGAAGTCACTATGGGCCAGGTCACACTTAGGGTATGAGAAAGTATGTTTCACCTCCATGAAGTCAGAATAACAACAACAAAAAAATATTTGGAACCTTTTGCATGGGAGATTTGTCTCTTCTCCCTCATTTCTTTATTTATTAAATAATTTATTCATGTGAGTGTAGCTTCATTGATATTTATTTCATACTTTGAGTTATAATACATTATTACCTTTTTTATTCTTCTGTGTAAATTGTTCAGAGCTCTTTCAGTTTGTTCCTGTGTCCCTTTGACATACCTCCATCATTGTTGTTGTTTT
This sequence comes from Hyperoodon ampullatus, assembly GCF_949752795.1. Lineage (NCBI taxonomy): Eukaryota > Metazoa > Chordata > Mammalia > Artiodactyla > Ziphiidae > Hyperoodon > Hyperoodon ampullatus. The sequence continues at coordinate 42,849,570 of NC_136920.1, read as the reverse complement.
TTCCCAGTACTTTCTTACTTTCATTCATGTCTTTTCATGGCTTGATAGCTCATTCAGGATATACCACAGCTCATATGGATATACCATAGCTTGTTTATCAGTTCTCTTACTGAGGAACACCTTAGTTGTTTCCAGTTTTTGGTGAATATAACTAAAATTTCTATAAGCATTTACATTCAAGTTTAAATTTTCAAAACAGGTGAATTAATTTCTTGGAACATGCTTCCTACAGCATACAACTTTTAATTTTAATCTTCAATATTTATTATAAACATAATGAATGTTATAAAAATTGTAAAAATAGAAAATTGTATAAAGAGGTAGAAATCTGCAATTCTACTTTCCGAAATCAGTATCCATAATGTTGTGATGAAACTGTTGTTATCAGTTTGTTTGTGATTTTCAGACAAAGCTAGAATCTCTGTAGCATATCATTCTGCAATTAGCTTTTTTTTTTTCATTTATCAGTAGGCATATAGATTTCCCTCCAAACAATGCAATGAAATTGCAATTTCTCTCCAAGCAATGAAATTGCTTAATTTCATTCTATAGGCTGGAAGGTACTCAGTTAATAGTGGAACCACATATTGCGAAGTCCCTACCACGCAGAATCCTGTTTAGGTTTGGTCCCTCGTATCTCCTATTTAAACAATTCTGCAATTTAAAACATACAGCTCTATGCTAATAGATTTTTATTTCTATATGTTATACTATTCAAATTAGAATTTCTGAGTAATGAAATATCATATTGACAAAATTGATATATGCTGTCCAATTAACTTCTCTCCCAAAATTATGTGAATCTACATTGAGAATTTTAAGTATAAAAAGTTATTATTTTAAAACCTTTATATTTTAAAGGATATGCTTGGTCTTGAAAAGCTAATAGTAATAACTATAGATAAATAGAGATTACATTTCACTTATTATATGTAGATCTTGAGATGGAGTTTTTGTTTAGAAAAGTGTTTATAAGTAAAAAAGAATTTTGTTTTCTGTAATCGTTTAACTCTTTAAAACTTGAAAAAATGTATCTGTTGTATTGGATGTGGTTACCCTTCGGAGAGATAGTCACTAGATGGGGGCTTGTAGGGTGCTGTTAAAGTTGTTTCTTCATCTAGCTTCTGGTACCATGAATATGTTCATTTTGTGAAAATGTATGCAACTGTATTCAACTTGTGAGTTTTTTCTCTATGTTACATACCAATAGTTAGCTTGATACATAAAATGAATTTTGAATAATGCTATCAAACTTGTCATAGAGAAACCAGAGAAAAAGGCAAAAATGATAATTCATGCAGATTTATAATATATAAAAAGCTGTTACATGTGCTTACTGTGGTAGAAGCAAGTGGGAGTTTTTAGGCCAAATGAAATAGTATAGCTACAGCAATAGATTTCTGCACAGTACTGTGACTTTCTTTTTAAGAACTTAAAAAAATATGTATGTAATGACACATCATCAGCACTCAGAGATGGCTTACACCTGGGCTAATTGAGAACACTGCACCCAGACTATGTCGAACATGCTTTGTCCCTCCCAATCTTTAACACTAAGTAGAGCTGGGTCTAGCTGTTACTCAGATGAGATGCTTTAATTACAAGAATGAAGTAGCAGACTTCACAATATTCTGTCAAGCATGAGATGTCCACTTCTGTGCCAGGGGGTTTCTTTGATACTCAGAAGGGAGACAAAGGTAGCTATCCTCTCTTAAATTGAGTCCTAAATCATAGAAGTAAAGATGTGACTGATAAGGCTGCAATTATAAAGATTGGGTTAATAAATGAAATGAATTAGGAAATCAATCAGGACCATGTGTAGAGTGGTCTGTATCTCTCAGAATGTGGGTCCATATCCTCCTGGAAGAACTAGAAAAGTTTCTACATATTTGCTCTCATTGCCTAGTTTTCCAGGTCTTTGATAATTCAGCTTTAGTAACTAAGAGGCTACAACTCACAGATTTCATTTTAATTTTCTCTGTAAAGATGCTTTTGTCTCTTGCTCCCTCCAATCACCCATAAATTAAGGGATCAGTACAAGAAAAGAAGGGAAATATTAATGAGGCATACTTCGCAAAGGCTAAGCAATGAAAAATTTGCTATGTGCCTGTGCTGTACTCAGAAGCACATCACATAATCCTCAAACTAAATAATTGAACATGTGAGTGAAGGGAGAATCAGAGTCTCTGTGACTTCTCCAAAGTCACAGAAACAAAAAATGAGAAACAGTGCTAAGATTTTTGTTCCCAGTTTTGTCAAAAAAGAAAACTACTCCTATTTTCATCACTTCACACCCCCAGACACAGGACTTTCCATCACTGTGTGATACTGACTCATGTTCCCAGGAAAAGAAAATTAAATTAGAACTCATCTAAAACTGCCAAAAGGAGGGCAACAAATCATCCACTTAGTTAAAAGGTACATAAGCCTTTTAATCAAAAAGAAAGATATGTTTATGACAGAATATCAGTACTCACAAAATATGTGCCTGTCATTATCTGATTCAGAAATTCATTTGAACATGAGTTGCTATGTTGATGTGCAGGCAGCAGCAGACCTCTGATTAAATATATCTTACATAAGATCAACTTCTTTGTTTTTTATAATGATTTGTTTTAGAAGACACATATTTGAGTTTCACTCCTATGCATTTTTGGAATAGAAACGAGTTCCCTTCTGCAAATCTGAATGAACAAAGCTCTATGAATACCTCAACTCTAGGAAGTCACTCCCAAGTCACAGAAAAGCTGCAAAAAAGCATTAGGTACCCAAGTCAAGCCTGAGTTCCCACCTCTGGTGAAGCTTAAAGATCCTGAATGATTTAGCCTGCAGAATTTAGGTCAGTGATGCTATTCTGTAACTTTCTCCTACGGTTAGACTTACACAGTAGTTAAAACGGGTCTTTTTTTTTTTTTTCACTTAGACTTAAAAAGACTAAGTATATGGTAAGAAATCAGGGTCTGAAAAGAAATCAGGATCTGAAAAGAAAGTAATGCAAAATCATTTCCTTTAGGAAACATGCAGAGATTAATTAAATTAGTGTGGTTAAATGATATTCTCTCTGATTTGCTATTAAGGAAGCGTGGGCATGTGTAGTGGATTAATTAAACAAATATTCCAAACAAGTAAAAAACAACAATAACTGCTATATTTTATTAGGCACTGGCTCTGTGAAGAACATGGGTTCTGGGTCAGACAGATCAGAACATGGGTTCTGGGTCAGACAGATATGGCTTCAAGATTAACTGTTTGGGCTTCCCTGGTGGAGCAGTGGTTGAGACTCCGCCTGCCAATGCAGGGGACACGGGCTCATGCCCTGGTCCGCGAAGATCCCACATGCCGCGGAGTGGCTGGGCCCATGAACAATGGCCGCTGAGCCTGCGCGTCCAGAGCCTGTGCTCCACAACGGGAGAGGCCGCAACAGTGAGAGGCCCGCATACCGCAGGAAAAAAAAAAAGAAAAAAAGATTAACTGTTCCTGCAGCTATGTGACTACTGGCGATTTTCTGAATTACTCTGAGATTTAATGTACTCTTTCTTAACAGGGACATAGTAATGTTCTTCATGGATGGTTATTAGAAGATAAATGAGATAATGCATGCAGATAATGTATGTCTGATAGTATATGGTATGCAGTAGGTGCTCACTTTATACTAATTACTGATCTCTTCTCTGGGCTCATTGTTATTCTATAATGGTTATTTCTGTTCTTTTAGTTTTCCTACTAGACTCTAAGTTTTCAGAGGCAAAGACTAGGTGTTTTGAATTTTTCTTCCTCACAAGCTTGTAAAGTGCACTGCATATATTTGTTGAAAGGAAAGGGAAGAAGAAAAGTCTTCTGTGAAATCAAAGCTGCTACTAAAGAACATTCCCCAAGGTGACTATGGGTCGTAATACTAAGCAATTGTCCTTAATGGACAAAATTTAAAGTTTCATCAAGTACACTAGAAGGCATGGATATGAAGAATACGTCAGCAATATCATTTTTTTTCATGTATGTTGGCAGGATAACATAAAATAATATTTGAAAAAATGCTCACCTCAGTGTTTGGCACATCTTACTTTTAATAAATGGGTAAGTTTTGTTCCTTTTTCTGAAAAGTCTCCATGCCCATCTCCACATTGGTGCCTTCACTTATATTTTTCCATGTGAAATAAACACCATTCCCTCTTTCTAAAGTAGACCTTATCCTACCTTATTGAAGAGGCTTTGTGATAAGCTGTCTTTTTTCCTAAAACCCCAAATCATTTATCTCCAGTGTATGGGCTGAGACATAACTGTGGCAAAAGTTGATCCTGAATCCCTCTACCAGCCTGTTTGCTGTGTGACTGGATAAATTCTTCTGTTTCCCTGTGTCTCAATCAGGTTCCTTCTGCCTTTCAGTACACTCTAAAATTGTACAAGTCTTAGGGTGTTTGTGTTATTCATCATTGCTTCACATGTACTAACTTTCTTTCTTGATTATCTACTTCTCAAATGTCAGTTTCTGGGTTGTATTTACTTGAATGTGTCCTTCACAATGCCATGCTGATTGATACTTAAAAAGTACTTGCTGATTGATTCAAGTGGAAAAAAGTAGCAGCAATAACCAAGTTTTTCTTTGTAGGGAATGCAATACCTCTATTGATGACCTTGGCATTAGAGGTGTCATTGCCAACATCATGAAAAATAAATAAATAAATAAAATACAATGGGGATTGGAGAATCCCTAGACACCTGGGTTTGGATGGCAAAGAGTAACCCTTTAGAATCCTCATTCTGGGGTTTCCAGGGAAAATAAGAAATATAAGGAGAAGTTTTCTGAAACCTCTGTAAGCTTAACTCCAAGGACAAGCTTTGCCTCTGCATTTCAGTAGCTTCATGAACTTGATAAGTCATATCAATTCCCAGAAGCCTGGTTTCAACACATGCAAAATGGCATAATTAATATGTGTTTTTGTTTGACAAAGATCAAAAAGAAAATGTGCATAGAACATACTCCAAAACTGTAAACGACAATATAAACTTAAGGTGTTTTATAATTCCAAAACAGAAGTTTAGTATTTACATAGAATGTGGACACTGACAATACCACTAGGTTAAAAGATTACAAATTCAGTAATGATGTAGATGTTAATGTTCCAAGATAAAAAATGAACTTTGCAGCCAAAGCACTTAATAAAACATATATATTATATCATAAATATTTTAAGGGGAAAATAATTTACCATACTATTTTAGGGGAAAACACTGTAATATGCTTACTAGTTTGAAGCTGATACTGTGAAATTGAAACTCAGGGTTAGCTAATGGTAATTATGGGGAAAATAACCAACTTAATGGTATTATACATTTCCATGTTTGAGAGACAGTCACAAGGACATTATTTATTTCTCTTCAAAATGAAGGTTTCTCGGGACCTGAATGAACATACTTATATATATGCACACACGCACACAGAAAACTAAAGCAAGCGACATCAGGAATTGTAGACTTTGCAACTTTGCAGATAAGAATACAGGTCAAATTTCTCCAAAGCAACTTCTGTATTTCTTTGGATAATCAAAGTACAGGATTTGAACAAATCTGTAGTAATTTAAAAAGACCTGGGCATGAGGTGGGCTCTGCCTCAGAAATCTGCTAATGGGAGGGGGCAGGGACCAGGATTATGTGTACATTTGAATGAAATTTAACATCCATAAACAAACCTTGTTGATAAAGAGTAGTTGGGCATCACTTACTGGGTGAGAAGCCCAGATGGAATGCAAGTTTTTGTCATTCTTTATGAAGAGGAAGTGCAACCCAGTAAGCAGAATAAGTATCAGAATCTTCTAGCCCCAAATTCAAGCATAATGTTCTAGGTGGTCAGTCTATTTCCAATTATACCATTCAACAAATATTTATCAAGTGCCTACAGCAGATAAAATACTGAGGAAAAGGACATAGCCTTACTCTCATGGAGAGTATAGTCAAACAGGAGAAATGAACATTAATCACATATTCATACAAATAATTGTATAAATGAAAAATGGGATCATTATTATGAAAGGAAGTTAAACAACTCCATGGCAGTGTGTGTGTGTGTGAGTGGGTGTGTTTTGAGGAAGTAGTTTAGGAAAGACTTTTCTGAGGAAATTCTTAAACTAAAAGCTCCTCAATTAGTGAATTTGAGGAAAGGACGGTGTTATTACAAACAACCTCAATTATTGGTGGTTGAACTTACATAAAATCATTATGGAAAATCCTGGTGGAGAAGCATTATTCCTGGGCATAGTTCCTCCAAACAGCAGCTGGGGTACCCAGGCTCCTTGTATCTAATCGTTCTGTTACCTTCAATATGTAACATCCATGAAAAGGAAAGAAAGAGCGTGGAAATGGCACACACACTCTAAGTTGCCTCAGCCCAGAGTGACATATAACTACTACTCACATTCTGTTTGAAAGAACTAATTAACATGATTTCACCCTATGTGAGGAGAGATAGGGAAATGGGTTTTAGCTATGTACCCAGGAAATAGAAAACTGATTCAATGAGCACCTTTCCAATTCTGTGCCACATATCTGAAGGGTGAATGGGAGTTAATTCATTAATTGGTTGTTTGGGAAAGAGGAGGTGGAGGAAGCATTCCAAATACAAGACATAGCATATGCAAAGGTCTAAGCGCATTAGGGAATAGACAATGTTTAAAGAAAAAATGGTAGTTATTGTGACTGAAACACAAAGGGTGTGAGTGGTAAGAGATTAGGCTAGAGAGGGAGATAGTGTCCAGTTCATTCAAGGCCTCTGTTATGTGATTTATAATAAGGAATATATATTTAGTCTCAGCCCCTCTTTCTGGCACCGATCTCCTAAAACCCTTGGGATTTCCTAAGGGATGAGAGCTATAAAGGTGTCTTTTGTTATGTTAATTAGATGACTTTGTGAAAGCTCCTAAGGATAAGGGCTGTTGTCAGAGGAGTCAACCATGTGATTAGAGGTTAGAACTTATCAGTCCCAACCCCTGATTTCTGGGAGTGGCAGAGGGGCTGGAGGTTGAATCAATTCATAGTGGCCAATAATTTAATCAGTCATGCCTGTGTAATGAAGCCTCCATAAAACCCCAAAAGGACAAGGTTCAGAGAGTTTCTGGATTAAACATTTAGAGATTCTTGAGGATAATGGGTACCTGGAGAGAGCATGGAAGCTCTGTGCCCTTTTCCCATATCTTGCTGTAAACATCTTCTCTGTCTGACTGTTGCTGAGTTATATCCTTTTATAATAAATCAGTAATGTAGTGAGTAAATGAGTTTTCTGAGTTCTCTGAGCCACTCTAACAATTAATCAAACTTAAGGAAGGGGTTGTGGAAAACTCTGATTTATAGCCAGTCAGTCAGAAGTACAGGTAACAACCTGAACTTGCAACTGACATCTGAAGGTCAATGAGGGGGTCGTGAGAACCTCCGATCTGTAGCTGGTTGATCAGAAGCACAACCTTGGCTTATGATTGGCATCTGAATGGAGGTGTAGTTTTGTAGGACTGAACTTTTAACCTGTGGAATCTGAAGGTACTCTGGGTAGATGGTGTCAGAATTGAGTTGAATTGTAGGACACACGGCTGATGTCCATAGAATTGCTTGTTGGTGTGGAAACCCCACACACACATTTGAGTTGGGTGCAGAACTTTTAGCTTCATGGGCCATTGAAAGGATTTTTTTACATTATTCTAACTAACAGCAGTGGAAAGTCACTGAAAGTTTCTAAGTGAAGGAATGACAGATGCATTGACAGATCTGTGCTCATTATTCTGGTTACATTATAGGAACTGATCGGAGGAGTATAATATTTGAAGTGGAAAATATGACAAAGAGGTTATTGCTTTGGGCCAGGTGACAGAGGACTATAGCTTGAACTAGGGTAGTGGCAGTAGAGTTGGACAAGGGGGTATAGACACAATAGAAATTGACAACTGGTCACTAAGAAATGTTTATCATCTCAAAGAAGTTTCACTTCCCAAGTAGAGGAGCCTGCATTGGGGTAAATAAAGATCATGGTCCCAGGCAATCAAATTAAATTTCCAGGACTAACTTAGCCTCCCTAGCAGAAAAGTTAAGGCAAGGCAGAGAAACCAAAACAGAAGCCCATAGAGTGGGCCAACTTGATGAAAACAAGGAATAGGGCTGGAAAAACAATGAGGTCACATGAAGATTCAAGAGACATATCCAGCTCACATCATATCTAAATTTTTGGTGGGAAGACCTAATTGAAGCTATTTCTAGATATTTGGATGGAGGCTGTCAGTAAACAATGTATGAATTCTTCCAGGGTAGGGACCGTATCTTTTTCATGCTTTTGTTTTCAAACGCTACTACATTTCCTAATGTAATATCCACTCGTTATGAGTTTATTAAATGATATAGTCCATATTCCTATGCTTATTCAATAAAGAGCTATGCAAGAAGGACACTGGAGAATTCATATGTGACTCAAATCATGTTTAAGTGTGTCTTAACCATATTACCTTTGGTAAGCTATGGTAAGGCTAGACTCAGATCAAGAGAAAAAAGATGGAAAGAGTTCATAATTTTGTTACTCACCCCTCCTTATGGAGAAACAGTACCGGATGCAGGCTACTCAGGGGAAGCAACAGGACAGACACTAGGCAGAGGAAGAAAGTGAAACTGTGAGCACACCGCTTTATTGTGCTTTCCACCAGCAAGAACAGGCAAGACAAGGTAAGTGGGCTTACGATCAGCTACCTGTGTTTGAAAGTGATGCCCCATGAAATTCAGGTTCACTATTACTGTTAGTACATGTGGGTGTGAGGTTATCTAAAGTCTCCAGATGTTTTTGATTGGGCCAGGGTTTACTCGAGAACAGCTAGTGACCATCTTGTAGATGCTAAAGTATCAATTTCAGAAACAAAGCATGAAATACAAAATGATGATAACTCCCAGAGTCATATATTCAACACTGAGTATTTTACTTAGCTTCAGATTCACATACACACTTCTTGCATATATTATAGGCATTGAAAAAATTAAAATCTCCAAAAATAACTCTTGAATCCTACCTACTTACCCAATCTTTCTTATTTTATTCCATCTCAGTGTGTAGTATTCTCATACAACTCTTGCTTAAGCCTAAAACCTAAGTATCATCTTTGCTTTCTCTCTTTTGATCACCCACCATGGCGAATCTTTTAGCAAGTGTCATAAGTTCTACCTCAAACTATATCTTGACGTGATCCACTCCTTTCTATTCCCAAGTTCTTTGCGGCTATCAAGGTAACACTCTAGTTCATATCCCCAGTCTAAGTCACAGTCCTCCTTTGTTTCAGATTACATCTGAAATTAAATTCAAACTCCTAATATGGCATATAAAACCCTACAGATTCTGGTCCTTGCCTAGTTCTCCTGCTGCATCTTCCTTAATAGTTCAGGATGTGCCAGCCTCTCTGGTATTTTTTTTCTGAGCTTTAAACGTTTTAATTTCTCTCCCCTTCCCTGGTTTTTGTATTTCTGTGCTCTCTGACTACAATGCTTTTATTTTCCGATGCATCCTATGGCTTGATATTTCCACTGTTTGATCACAGCTCATATGTAACTTCCCCACAGAGACTTCCTATAACTAACATATCAATGGTAAGCCCAACTCCTACACCCATCATCAAGACAGCTCCTTTCTGGTTTAGTTTGAGTGCCCCATAAGGAGAGCCTGAGACAATGATTTGCATGCAGGTAGTTTATTGGGGTTATATATATTTTTAAAAACAGGGCAAGGGAACAAAAATGGAAGATAAGGGAGAAAGAAAAGCCAATAAAATGTATTTTATTGACCTGAGAGCATCTGGGGGGCATAGAACTCAATTCCTCTGGACCCCCCTGAGAAATAATGTAGAACAGACTTAGACTTTTCTCTCAAAGGAAAGAAGTCTTTGACATTTGTCACATATTCCCATCCACCAATGCTTGAGGTTTGTCCTTTGGGTGTTAATTACCCTGATTTTCTTGGCTCCTGGTAAAAGATGTCCCAGATTTTAAAGAAAACCTTGAGAAGAAAAGCAGAGAAACAAGGAGGGCACATGACATTGCCATCATATATGAGAACTGTACATCAAACTTAAAGCTGAATTCAGAGATAAGCAGACAGAATACAACACAATGCACCAAAAGTGTTGGCCACATTATTAAAACTAGGTTATACTTTTTTCTTTTTTTGGTAAGTCCAGTAGGAAGTCTAGAAAATTTAGAAGAGACAAGTAATGTCATCTGATTTCTCAAAAGTAATTGGACCTCAAGGTCTTTGAACTGGTTTAATCATATTTTCAGTTCATAACATAATCTTGTCATGATTTCCTCCATGGCCCACTTTCATTTATTTATTTATTTATTTATTTATTATTGATTTATACTAATATTATAAATAATCATAGAACCATTATTTTAAAAAGGAGCTAAGACTTTGATATAGTCATAGAATCTATGACTAATTCATCTCCCATGCTGTCAACCCCAAACACTTAGGCAACCACCACCATGAACCAAGGGTTTTTCACTCTTCACTTTTTTTTTAATACTTTTTTTCATTTCTATGTCTTCCTAAAAAGTAGATAGGTATAGATAGATAGATAGATAGATAAATAGATAGATGATAGATAGATAGATAGAAATTATCTCATGGTGTATGAAATATATAGGAACTTACATCTTAACTTTAATATTGCATTGTTGAAAGTCATCCATGTCACTGTAAATCACTTGTTGTGATAGTTATGTTCTGTTGTGTGATTATGATATTCATTCTCCTCTTGAGGGTTATTTGGTTGTTTACAGAGTTTTAGTTGTTCATGGTTCTGCAACAAACATCTTTGTATTCATATCTCCTGTTAAATATGTGTCAGAATTCCTCCTGAGAATATATATAAGTGGGAATGCTGAGTCACAGCAAATGAAACTGTTCACTTTTGAGAGGTAATTCCAAACTGTTTCTCAGTGTAGTTGCACCAACTTACACTTCTATCGGTAATATTTAAGAAATCCTATAGATTCACATCTTCTCTAACTCTTGTTATATTTATATGCATAAAAATTAATTATAAAAGTTTCATTAATAATTTTAATCTTATTTCAGAACTTATTTTATCCAAAGTTGTAAAGTTTTTACACCTACATTTCCTAAGTTATTTTTCTTAAATATATGAGATATTTAAGTCCTTTGTGCTTCTAAGTTTGTCTTTACAAATAAATTCAGTTTATTTGTAATAACTGAGGGGCTGAGATCTAATTTTACCTTTTTTCTACATTGATAACCATTTTTTTTTCTGGTTTAATTTATTGACTAATAACTTCCTTTCTACACTGCTCTACCATGCCACCTCTGTCTTACACAAAATTGTATGATGTGTTAGTCTGAGTCTAAACTTCCTAGACTTTCCTTCAGTTACTTTTTATATCCCTCTACCTATCTTCAGAAATGTCCTAGGTAGTTTTGACTTTTTTCTCCATATAAATTTTAGAATCATCTAGTCAAATTCCATAAAAAAACCCAGTTGAGATTTTGATTAGACTCAACCTATAAATCACTTTAGGAAAAGCTGACATCTTTTTGCTGTTGAGTCTTCCATTCAATGAACATGGTATATTTCTTCATTTTCCTAGGTCTCTTTCTTATCTCTCAATAAAAGTTTTCCTGTTTTTGTGTAGAAATCTTGAAGACCATTTGTTATATTCACTGCTATGTACTTGATATTCAAAGAATATGTTGATATATGTTTCTATTATATATACATTTAATTATTTATCAGTATTAACATATTTTTCCTTTTGTTCTATATATCTTTACCACAATGATAAATTTTATTCAGGTATTTGATCACTTTTACTTCATATGCCTTTTCATATATCTTGAATTGTTCATTCCTCTTCTTTAAGAACTTTATTCTGAAATGTTTTCAATGTGTTTGTCCAGGAAAACTCCTGACATTTTATGTTTAAAATATTTTATTACAACCTCATATTCTAAGTTCTAACTTCCTTACATTCAATAATTTGTGTGGGTGGGGAGACTATTCCATTATTGTCTCACATAAAATGTTATCTTAAAAATCAAAATCAATATCTATGTTAATTATAATGAACTTAAGGGATAAGACTGGGGGTGCTCAGTGATCTTTGGGGCATAAGGACCCAGAGACCAGAAAACTACAATCAGTCACTTCTCACTTCATAGAACATTTCCTTAGGTCAAATCTTCACTCTTCACACTCTAGGAAGAAATATCATTAAGAGGAGGCACTTACTCAACTTGTAATTCTCCAAGTTTAAGAATTCGGAAAGGCAGCGTTTGAGAAGAAATTGCTCAGGTCAGTTATCTGCCAGCAGTTTTTCTCTGCTCCTCACAAGCATAGCACTCTGAGCTACCTGATTTTACTCTTGGGAACGTTTGGACAAGAGGCCTGAGCCAGCAGGTGTGGAGGTATGGAGGTATTTCTTTTCTTTCTTAAAAAAAAAATTGGAGTATAGTTGACTTACAGTGTTGTGTTAGTTTCAGGTGTACAGCAAAGTGAATCAGTTATACATATGCATATATCCACTCTTTTTTAGATTCTTCTCCCCTATAGGTCATTAGAGAGTATTGAGTGGAGTTCCCTGTGTTATACAGTAAGTCCTTATTCATTATCTATTTTATATATAGTAGTGTGTATATGTCTTTATTATAAGGGAAGATGGTGAGGGGAGATGGAGATGGTAGAAGCAAAAGCAGAATTCTAACATTTGCCCTCCCCTAGCCTAGCCAGTGTGTTCTCTGCTCCAAGACAAAGGTATTGCCTCCCTCTCCACCAACTCACCCCACCACAGACACACACCAATTACAATAGCATCTCTCCTCACAAATATTGCTGAAAAATATACCATTTTTTCCCATTTTCTCTGTGTAATTCTTCTAGAGTTGATTTGGACTCAGCATCTTGATGGTAACTGGGATAAAGTGATCTGATTGATATTTTTAAATGTTTACCCTATCTCCTACATGGAGAATTTATTGTAGCCTGGAACCTAGGAGAAGATGGCAGCTGGGGCTAGGACGGTTGAAGTGGAGACAGAGAGAAGTGGGTGTAATGCATTTTAGAAGTTATTTTATTAATCCAGGCAAAGTAATGATGAAAACCACTAAACATTATAACATCTTAAGGAATGCTAGTTAGAGCGTTTTTTTCAATAGGATGACAAGGAAGGCACTGCTGAAGAAGTGATATTTGAGGTGAGATCCTGTAGTTCAAAAATTATTACCCATGCAGTGACCTGGAAGGAAGCAAATTCCAAGAAAAAGAAATAGTGAATGCAAATAATCCAGAGGTAGAAAGAGCTTAAAGTTATCTTTAATACGTTGGTTATTATGAAGTTGTATAAAAGGTAGTTTCAGGATATATTTGGAAAATAACACCAACATAACTAACTGATGGAACTAACTGAGGAAAAGGTAAAAGGAAGAATCATAGATGACTCTGGATTTTTGTTTTAAGTAAAACTTACTGATATGAAATTTTCATTTTCATTTATTTATTTACTCATTTTTTGAGAAAAAAATGAAAATTCTTCAAGAACAAGTTCCTTGATGTGAGTTTTCACTATTATACCCTCAACACTCAACATACTTGAAACACAGATCTTAATCAGATTTTTTGAATGAATGAATGAATGAATGATGTAACCACTCCTTGGAAGTCTTCCCAGATAACAGAAATCAGATTATATCTGGCCTCATAGCATACTTTCTATTTAATTAGCTAACATCACATTTGTTAAATGATATTGGTATTGTGTGTGTCCCTCATTAGACTGTAAATTTATTGATGATAAGGTCAATCTTAGTCATCAGTCTTAGTCACCCTCAATTCCATAGCACCTGTTCATTTATTCATTTATTTAATAAATATTTCTTGGGCACCTTATGTGCCAAGCCATTCTCAGGTCAAAAGGATTGACAGTAAAGCCTAATTATAACACCATTTTCTGATGGGGGAAGACAGAAAAATAAGGAAAAAGTTATAAAAGCTACAATAAGGATACGTGTCTTATCTATATTACTTAGAGTGCACTTCATACAAGCTTGTCAAATTGCTTAAATTCTAAAGAACTGGGAAGTGATCAACTGGCAGAAGCTATGAAGGATATTTAATGAACCTTCCTCCAATATTTATACTGCTATCAATTGACCATTTAAAGACAAAGGGAGGTGAGAGAGCCAAGGACTAGGAGAAAGATTTTCTAAGAACTCAGTATGAAATAAAAGATAAAAAACTTAGGCAAAATGCATAATAGAATGTGATCCTTTCAGAGGACCCATCAATGGTCAAAGTATAAAGAGGTTAGGAATACAACCTGGCTTTAAAGCAGAGGCTTGGTTATTAAAATTAGCTAAAGGAGTAAGTCAAACAATAAAGTCTAGACAGAAGACAAGGTTGGTTTCCCTGAAACTGAGGAAGATAACTCTAGAAGACAGGGAAAATAAATACATAGAATATAAAGACAGATAGAAAAAAATATATGGGAGTCTAGTAGACAGCATAAATCTGTTATTTTGAGAATTCTTGTAGGGACTCAAGTGAAGGATAAATGTGGTTTCAGTGACTTTTCTGAGGATGGCATCTTAAACATATCACCAAAGGACAAAGACAGAGCATGCAAAGCATTGTTAATTCACAAAAAACAAGGCAGCCGAGTAAATGTCTAGTCTGTCACAGATATTTGCAGAACTCTGATTACTAACATCTTGTTCACTCAGAAATCCTACCACCAAAATTCAATGAGCATTATAACCACTATACTCTGGGAAAAGTTTAGTCAGTTTATAAACTATTATTTGTCTGTTCAGTATTTTCCAGAATATCTGTTTATTATTGGCAATTATTTCTGTATCCTCTGCCCACTTCAAAAAATGTATCATGGGTTTATATTAAATATAATTTACAACACAAATAATTAAAAAGGAAAATGAAAAAGTAAACAATTTCAGAAGAGAAAAAATATTAGATCAGAAATTCTAAACCAAGGGAATTTATTGAAAACTAGAGTTGGCTAAAATGGGAAGGATAAGTAGGGGCTAAAATGCACCAAAGAAAAATGAAAAAGTCAAAATTAAGCTTGAAAATTTCTTTATTTCTAGATGACCAGAACCTGGATTTTTGGAAGATCAAACTAAAATATTTATTTTTCTCTTCCCTAGCCTCTCATTTCATTGACTATCTTAACTCAAAATTTGTTTTGCATTTCCTTACAGCCACCTACACACATCAATAATTATATAAAGTCCAAAAGCTCCTTTTCCCACATCCTTTCTTCAGTCATTCTTCTTAGCACTTCCACTCACTCTGGAAGGAATGGAAGCACTTCCATTCCTTCCTCAATAAGATTCCACAATCTATTTTATAATCATTCCTTGAGAAAATAAAATGCTTATTCTATCCACACGTTCAACTAGCATATCCTTGTGTGTGTGTGTGTGTGTATGTTTGCCTAGGAATATAGAATTTGGGACACATATGTTAATGTTGCCACTATGACCTTTGCATATAAACTGGCCATGCAGCTGCTTATCTGAGCTTTGCTATTAATTCCTAGGTACCTTTCATAGTTGACTTTAATTGCTCCTTTGAGTTGATCATTCTAATTATCTCTTTTGTTTTTTTTAGAGCTAGATGTCCTTAGATCGCTTAGACATTCCCCCTCTTTTCCTTTTAGCAGGCAAATAATTTATAAAATTGGCAATTTGAACGAATTTCACCAGACTAACAACAGGGAGGGACGGTAGGGGAATGAAAGAAAAAAGTATTTAAAATTGAGAAAGTACACAGGAAAATGCACAGAAGCCTGAGGTCTATGGCACACTGAGAAAATTATTGGTACAGTAATATAAATGGCCACATCAACTTCTTTATGTAGAGATCCACATTCTCTGGTTCTATTGAGAGTCTAGTATTAAGTCACAAAGATTCTTCTTATCTAATAAAATGGACATTAGAACTAACTGATCAGTATTATTATAAATAAACTTCAACTTTACTCAATACCAGGAGAGCAATTAATATATTTGCCAACCAAGCAACACATCCTATTAAATGACAAAGTGTCTGCCTGATATACTCCCTTAATATATCTTTAATGATTTAAAGAAAAGAGAATCGAGAAAATAGAAACAAGAAAGGAATTAGTTGGAGAACAAAGGGAGTAATAAGAATTGTTATTGTAAACTCCTTAACTTTTATTCACCTTCCATGCTATTTAGGTCTTTTTAGATTAAATAATAAATTGGCCAAATCAAAGTTCTGTTTAACTAAATTTTCCCCAGTGGTTTTAATTTCAGGTAAAAACAAACATTTAATTGTTTGTTATATTGAATCATTGAGGTCTCAGTGAGTAAGTAAAGCTAATGCAGACATAGAAAAACGTCATCCAAGGAGCTATGAGTAGTTTGGCCCTTTGCCATCTCTTAGTATGTGAGTTTGAAATCTACAAACCAGAGATTAACTCATGGATCAATTATATTTTAAGTATTCTCTGCTAGTGCTACTCAAGAAAGGCCATAACTCCTTCAGTAATTACTTAAATATCATTTGCCAGAAAAATAAACCAACTCACTTATTTCATAAAAACACTTTTGATAAAGAGGAAACAGTAAACTACAAGCTGTTCATCTTCCTGATTAAATGATGATATATTCTTGCATTTTCTTCTCCAACGTGCATGCTTGGTAACACTTGGCACTGTCTCTGTCACTGAGACATTTCTACCAGCTCTCTTCTTTATTTCAGAAATCCCTTCTCCTAATCTATGTCACAGCGACAACCCTCTTATAGCATGTATCCCCCAGCTATCTGATCTTCTAGCTGACTCTTTGGCATAAGGCTACCTCCAACCACTATATCTTTTCACTGATCATTTGTTTCAACCACATGTTCTGATTTTTATTTGGGTGTCATTCTTTTGAAAATAAATCCTTATGTTTTAGATTTCAACTGTGAAAATTCATAATAAAAATAAATTGGAACAGCAGTAAAGGAAAAGAGTTAACCTTCTCTATTGCTCCTCTTCTCAATATATCTAACACAGAAAGATATTGATGGTCTTTAAATAAATGTTCCTGAAGTTCAGAATCAACAGCAACAACAAGAAAACTTCATATGTTTTTAAAACCCTTTCATAATGAGTACACTTAAATGATATATTTTTAAAAGAGTGAAGTTTTTCTTGATATGAATAAACACAATCTTAGTAAGTTGATTCAAGTTATTTTAGAGTTAGATTGGACTTTTTTTTTAAGATGGACTATAGAAGTGCACATACAGAATACATTAGAGTGCATTGAAACTGTGAATCACTTATATTAAGGCAACAAATCCTAACATTGTCTCCTGGCCTGAAGAAATTCATAATCTTCTCTCTTCTTTCTGTATATGTTGCTAGAGACATATTTTGTTGAACCAGCTTAGTGTTTTATTTTGTAAATTACAAACTTCTCTACCAAGAGATCTTGCATAAAAATCTAGATTGAAAATACATTTCGGATATCAAAAAATTTGATCGAATTGGTTCTGCATTCCTATGTGGCAATAATTACAGGCTCTGGGGGCAGCTATTCCCTTCAGAAAGACCAAGTACTGTCCAATTTTCAACCTGCCTGCATACCTGACACATTCTTGACTTGCCACCATAGGCATTTACATTGTGACCCTATAATAAAGCTTTTAGTCCCCATAGGGATATCTACTGTTTTCCTTTCTCTCTCAAGGTTGGCAGTGAGATAGCTTTGGGGAAAATCTGCCTGCCTTAGAACTGGCATGTGCAGATTAGGGAAAACTTCTTGATAGATCCCAGGGATAGAGTCATATAGCCTCCCTCCCTCTCTCTCTCTTTCTCTCTCTCCATACATATCACAGGATTTGCCTTTAGTTGCCTTTGGAATCAGAAATAGGTATACACTCAGGGGAAAACAAGTCAAAGCACAAACAGTCTCCAATCTGATTCAATGTAATTCATAATAGATTTGGAGAAAAATCTTCATTATAGGGAGTATACTTTTTTCTGGCCTTGATCTCTCTCTCTCTTTCTCTTTCTCTGTCTCTCTCTCTGTCTCTCTCTCCCTCTCTCTCTGTCTCTCTCTCTCTCTCTCTCTCTCTCTCTCTCTATATATATATATATATATATATATATATATACACACACACATATATATGTATATATATACATATGCATATATGTATATATACATATACTTATATGTATATATATATGTGTGTGTGTATGTGTATATATATATATATATATATACACACACACACATACATACATATATATATATGTTCCATGATGGTATATGGATGTTTGCAGAATAAGATTCATTTTCTATGTCCAAGCCACATAACATCATTCCAATGCAATTTCAAGCTAGTCAGTTTATTAGATATATGCATGTATAATTATATGTGTGACTTATGGTGATAATTAAGAATTGTTCATTATTAATATCCACCCCTTCATCACAATTATAAATCCTTATAGTTGAGAATATTGAGGAAGGGACCTTGTTCTACCACCTCTTCAGAAAAGACTGTAAATTGGTATGCAAATACCTTAGTGCTAAATGGAATAGAACAGCATTTTCACCTGAGATGGTGAATAAGTGACTAAGATTTATACCTAAACAAAAAATGAAGGATACAAAACTCCCAGGGCAGAAAATTTGAAAGAGTGATGGTAGGAAAAAGTTAATTTCAAAAGGGAAAAACGGGCTTCCCTGGTGATGCAGTGGTTGAGAGTCTGCCTGTCATTGCAGGGGACACAGGTTCGTGCCCCGGTCTGGGAAGATCCCACATGCCACGGAGCAGCTAGGCCCGTGAGTCATGGCCGCTGAGCCTGCGTGTCTGGAGCCTGTGCTCCGCAATGGGAGAGGCCACAACAGTGAGAGGCCCGTGTACCGCAAAAGAAAAAAAAAAAAAAGGAAACAGAACTGTCATACTGTGTGCTAGAAACTTTACATAGGTAATTTCATTTAATCAGCACACCACATCTAAGAGGAAAATATGCTCATCATTGTAAAGATGCACAGAAAGATAAAGTGATTGATTCATGGTCACAGAGCCAGGAAGTAAAAAAATGGAATGCAAACATATAATTACCTGACTCTTATCTGGGTTCTTTTTCCATTATACTATTGTATGATGCAATAATTAGGTGGCATTATCAAGAGAGAGTTTTCCTATGAAATGAGTGATCTTACGAATTGGTACAGGTGAATGACTCCCTTTGTTTACCCAATTTTTCTCTAATTTATGTGACAATGGGCATTATTCTTAGTATTAAAATTTTCTGAATCATCTTGAGTAAATGCTCATATACTCAAATATCTTTCAATTTACAGATGAGGAAGCTGGTCCATTTCTGTTTACCTGGCACTCAAAAAAGAAGACTGGTATCCTATCTCTTTGGAGTAGAACAGAAATGGTAATTTAAGTTTTCAGGTTTGCTTTGAAAAAGTACTTTCCATTAAATTGTCATCTTCAAATGATGAATACATTTTATATCATGATTAGAAACTGTACCAGAAAGACCAGACGAGATATACTTAGAATTAATGATTGTCCAGAAAAATTTTTTACAAAGATTCAAAACTATTTTCTGTAACTTAATATATAAATATTGGAACAATTTATTTTTGCTTGATTCATATTAGAACAATTTATTTTTGCTTGTTTCATATTAGAACTCTTACCCAAAGGAGTAAGACCACCTCTTAGGAGGAAGTTATTTGAAATTCAAGAGCTTTGTCTAGAGAGGAAAAAATACGTAATTTGGCTGGTGGTTAAAGATTGTTGATTGAAAAATTTATTATTGACTTAAGTTGTAGGTGTAATTCACTAGAATAAAACAAAACACTTTTAAGGCAGGGAGAAAATATATAATAATGGAATAAATGTATATGTAGGGAAAGGAGAGATGGGGAGGATTACTGAGCAATCTGTGTATATTGACTCCAGGTTCTAAAGAATAAAGGAAAAGATAAATCTAAGTCATCAATGTACCTTAGTTCTTTTTTTTTTTTTGATTATAGAATTTATCCATGCCCTCCTTTAACTTGTGTGGCTCAATTGTTCTCTAGTCTCATTCTTTAAATGTATCCTTCCCTCTCTGTCAGGGAAAATCACCAAGGGGAATGGGAAAATGTGGCATAGTATGTTCCAGTGTTGATTTAAAGAAAGTAGGCTTTGTAATGTCATCTCAAATTGGGAAGAGGGTAAAAATTATGCTATTATAGAGAGGATATGAATATCATAAAGCAGGCAAGAGGAAAGCAAATGGCCAGAGTTAAATTCCACACTGTTAAATCTGCCGAATTTTTAAAAAGATACAACACAATCAAGAAGACAGAAAAGAATGCTGCCACCCAGGCCTCTCCCTCTTTTCCTCCATTGTTAACATATGGATTTTCTCTCTATTTTCAAAGCGATAGTGAAAATATTTGGAGGAGAGAATGGCTATGCCATTAAAAAATTATCCAAAACTTGGAAATAGGGCAAAGACATTATGATGTGCCCTACTGATGTCATACTGGATCACTATCTAAAAAATCTACCCAAAGGTGCACTGTAGAAAAAGCTAACTTTACTTGATATACTAGTTACTATTTATTAAAGCCCAGATGCTGTAGCATAAGATGCTAACTTTTATAAGACTGAGAAACTGCATATTGTTTATTTTTGTTAATCCCATTCTCCTACTTTACCCCTCCCCCACCTCCCCTTTGGTAACTATAAGTTTGTTTTCTGGTTGTCTGTTTCTGTTCTGTAAATAAATTCATTTGTATTATTTTTTAGATTCCACGTATAAGTGATATATAATATTTGTCTTTCTCTGTCTGACCTACTTCTCTTAGTATGATATTCTCTAGGTCAATCCATGTTGCTGCAAATGACATTATTTCATTTTTTATGGCTGAGTAATACTCTATTTTATATATATACCACATCTCCCTTATCCATTCATCTGTTGGGGCACTTAGGTTGCTTCCAAATCTTGGCTATTGTAAATAGTGTTGCTATGAACATTGGGGTGCATATTTCTTTTCGAATTAGAGTTTTCATCTTTTCCAGATATATGCCCCAGAATGGACTGCTGGTAACATATGGTAACTCTATTTTAGTTTTTTAAGGAACATCTATACTGTTTTGCATAATGGCTGCACCAATTTACATTTCCACAAACAGTATAGGAGGGTTTCCTTTTCTCTACACCTTCTCTAGCATTTATTATTTATAGACTTTTTGATGATAGCTATTCTGACTGGTATAAGGTGATACCTCATTGTAGTTTTGATTTGCATTTATCTAGTAATTAGCAATGTTGAACATCTTTTCATGTCCCTGTTGGCCATCTGTAAGTCTTCTTTGGAGAAATGTCTATTTAGGTCTTCGGCTCATTTTTTGATTGGGCTGTATGTTTTCTATATTGAGTTGTATGAGATGTTTGCATATTTTGGAAATTAACCCCTTGTCTGTCACATCTTTCACAAATATTTTCTCCAAATCCATAAGGATTGGATTGCATATAAGTTTTATCTGATACAGATATAAGTGATGTATATCTGGTATAAAGAGAACCGCCAATTTTTATTATTTTTTTTTTCTGTACGTGGGTCTCTCACTGTTGTGGCCTCTCCCATTGCGGAGCACAGGCTCCGGACGCACAGGCTCAGTGGCCATGGCTCATGGGCCTAGCTGCTCCACAGCATGTGGGATCTTCCTGGGCTGGGGCATGAACCCGTGTCCCCTGCATCGGCAGGCGGACTCTCAACCACTGTGCCACCAGGGAAGCCCAGAACCCCCAATTTTTAAAAATTTCCTTGGAAAATATTGACAAGTCTTAGATCTAATGCTCTCACATTTTGCCCATTGGAAGTGTCTTCAACTTTCTTCAGATACTGTCTTCTTCTGGACACTAAAAGACTACAAAACCTTATTTAAGTCAAAGCACTTCGAATTTTTTTTTTCATTATTAAGAAATCCAGTCTTCAACTTGTAAAATCGGCATGTATTTCCTCCTTACACATGCTGGACTCTGTGCAAGATGATAGGACTACGAAGATGAGCTAACTTTCAAATTTCATGGATTTCTCAATCGAATTAAAATGATAGACAAAGAGATTCACAACTACAATATAAGAAAGACTATGCAGCAGGCAGAGAAAAGACATATAAGTGAGCGTGGGAATCAAGGAAGCATTTCCAAAAGTGGTGATATTTTACTTGTCTATTGAAAATGGAGTAAGGATTAGCCAAGCAATGAGAATTTCAGGCTGTGGAAAGAGTGTGAAGGAAAGTATTGTACAAGAACTACTTACTTGTTCAGAGAACTGAAGGTGGAAAAAGATGTCCTGAAAATGTTTGGAGTAGCTGAGATCCGAAGGACGGTCCAGGACCAGTCTTAAAAGGCTTTATGTTATGGAAAAGAGTTTGAACTATGAAGTTCATATAGGATATTATGTAACAGCATGCTGTCAACAGATCTTTATTTCAGAATGTTCACTCTGACTGCCCAGACACAAAAGTATTAGAGGGAAGCAAGACTGGAGGAAGGGAAAACAAATAGGAAATGACCATAGTAACTCAAGTTAAATAAAGAGGGCTGACCTGGAAGATTGTGGCCAGTTGCTTTAGAGATATTTAAAATTAAAAACCATAGTTCTCACTGACAAATAGATAGAGGAATGAAGGGAACTAGGGTGTGATCCATAAGTGGCCAAATGTACCTTTGCAATTTAGAAAGCACACAAAGTAGAGAATGCTTGGTATATTAATTTTCTATTGCTGTGTAACAAATTGGCACAATTTAGCTACTTAACACAACACAAATGCATTATCTCACAGTTTCCATGGGTCATAAGTCTGACCTGCTTAACTGGGTCCCCTGTTCAGGATCTCAAAAGGCTGAAATTAAGGTATCTGTTAAATGTATCATCATCTTGAGGCTTGACTAGGAAAAAAAAATCCACTTACAAGCTTTCTTGCATTGATGGCAGAATTCATTTTCTGGTGGCCATATGACTGAGGTCTCCATTTTCTTGCTAGCTGTCAGCTGGAGGATGCTCTCAGCTCCTAGAGCAGTTTATTCCTCCAAAGCCAGCAGCACGGTGCTTGCTGCTGCTTTGAGTATCTCACTTCTTTTAATGTACTATTATCTCAGACTCACCCAGAATAATCTCCTTTTAATTAACTCAACTGATTAGGGAACTTAATTATATCAGCAAAATCCCTTCTACCATACAAGGTAGCGTGATTACAGGATTGATATTTCATAATATGCACATGCTCCTCTCACCAAGAAGGGGAATCATGCAGGGTGTATCCATCAGAAGGCAGCAGTCTTATATGGTATCTTAGAATTCTGCCTATTACATTGAGGGGGAAGATTATGAATGGGAATCAGAGCCTTCCTTATCAGAAGATGTGATTGCCCAGGAAAGAAGAAAATGAAGAAAGAAGCATAGACAAAATTCAACATGGGGATAGAAAAAATAGTGATTAGGCAGACAAACATAATTTAATTAATCCTAAAGTACTTACATCCAAAGGACACTCCTAAATTTTAAATCCCATACAGCTTTATTTTAAAAATGTAGGTAGCAAAGAAGATGTCTAGCAAAGAAAATATAAAGAAATAAGTGATTTCCCATTTCAAATTGCATTTCCCTTATTCTTTTCACTGTTAACGAATCTCTTTGCTAACATCCCTATCATTGTTTCTTCATTCTGCTGGAGCTGCTCCAAACTTCTCACTTTTAGCTGAAGTTGTGAGACCCTCAACTGTCATAACAGTACAACAAAAGCCTGATGTCTGCTAAGTATAGAGAATTGTCTCACAGTTTCTACAATAATTCTCCTATTTATACAACCTAGAACCTCAACATCATTTTAAACAACAGTACTAAACTGCATCTGTTACCCTGCCCCAACTGCTTTTCTAAACATTTCCCTACTGTTATTTTTTATAATAATGTCTTTACTTCAATTAGCATTTCCATCACTGAAAACATTTACTGAAGCAGTGGCTCGTTGAAGTTATACTTCACAGAGATCAATACAGAATGGGATTTTTGGACTAAATGGGATCTCAAAGAGGTCATATAGATCACCTTCCTGTATCCAAGCAATCCCCTAGAAGATAACCATCCTATTCCAGAAATCACTCCCCAAAAGGAAATTCTACAGCCATTCCTTCAGCAACTTATTTATGTGTCTAATTACCCTTGCAGTTAGGGACTTCTTGTTCGAGTCTCTCTGGGCATGTAGAACAGCTGGTAACCATACTCCTTATAATGGCTGTTCATAAATCTGCAAACTTTTCTTAAGTCATCTTCATTATCTCTCTTCCAGACCAACTGTATTCTATATTAAATAGTCAACTTCATACATCTTCAGCATTCAAGGACCACGTTTTTGGCAAATTCATAAATGATACCAAATATCCTAACTTTCTGTACATTTAAAAGAAATACAAATTAAAGATGAATTAATATGGCATATAAACCAATTGTTTGTCTACATAGCTGTCTTTCTAGCAGCTCAAGTACTCAAGGTCATACTCACAAGCCATGCAAAGAAAGCCATAACTATGTGATTACTATTCCCATCACCTGCTCATCCAGTCTGATAACTATATTCACTTCTGTTTTAGAGCTCTTCTTCTGCAAGTGACCTGAGTTGCAGACAAATATGGTCAATGTGACACTGGTATTTAGTAATCCTCTCCTAATCTTTTTAGTCTTCTGATTGAATAAGCAATCTATATGGTGAAATACAGTGCCTTTGTTCCAATATTATCTCAAGCTGGCCTTGAATACATACATATATTTAAGAATCACTATAATTTAATATAATTCTCTGTAAAATGTCAATTTCCATCATTTTTATTCTCTCTATTTCTTTCAATATTGCAACATTTTCCCATACAATAGCCATTATAGCCTGTTATGCCTACTCTCCATAGAAGCTGTTAAATTGACAGCCACATCTGAGTCTGAACTTCTTAAAGACTGTTTTTTGGCTTGGTGTCAACACTCTCCAATGTGTTTTTTTTTTTTTTTTCTTTCTACATATTCTGAACTAATTCACTGAGCAAGACAGTGAACTACTAAAATTCAGTCTGGCATAGATCTTCTTATTTATATAATCAGAGACTGGCTATTCTCATCAATATTGAGACAGGGAACCAAGCTTACTGAAAATAATTCTATGTTTTGGTACAGGCATTAAACTGAGTTCAGGATTCTAAGTTTCAAATCTTTCTTTGAAAATAGAAAGTTGCATATTTTGAAAAAGTCTGTTCATATAGGAGAAACATTATTTTAGTTGTCTTTTTCTCTTTTTTGCATTAATTTGCATATCCCCAAATACTAGTGTTTGTAAAGTTAATATATATGTATAAATGTAAAGTAAATATATATGTATCTAATTTTACTCTCTATTTAATTTTACTCTCCTCTGAATTGTCTATTAAAAAAGTCCATTTTCTTGAGTAGTTGCTCATTTTACTAATTTGTTAGAGCCTTATGTGCCATCTATGTTGCAAATATATTTTCCAAACTCTTTCAGTTGTCTATCGATTTTCTTCATGGTATCTTTTGCCATACACACTTTTAATTTTGTACTTATATAAGCACATTTTATTACAGATTTTGAATATCTTATTTTGTCAAGATGGTCACTTATGTTATTAGGTGGGGCATGTAATCTCTTGGATGTTTTTCTAACATAGTCATTACGTACATGACTATGTTAGAAGGAAATATATAATCTACTTTAAATTTAGATTTATATCTGGAGTAAAATAGGGATATAATTTTATTTTTACAATGGATAATCAATCATTTCTTAACTGAGCCATCATTTTCCCATTGAGTTGATTTATCTCAATCATATACTAAATACTCAAATATATCAGATTTATTTCCAGAGTCTCTATTATGTTGCTTTTTTTTTTTTTGTATTTTGTTGTTGTCACTGTTGTTGCTCACTGATTCTCATGCCAATATACTATTAATTTTACTATGGTACATTTATAAAATTTTCTGTATTAGGCAAAGTAAATCTCCTCCCATTTTTCCTAACCCATTTCTCCTTTCTGCTTTTTATAATTTTCTTTTTTGGGCATTTATTCTTCTTCATGAATTTTAAAATCATTTTACCCATTTCAAAGACAATGTATCTCCTTCAGAAAATCTGCTCTTTACAAATTAGCAGATAACTAAGTGCTATTTATATTTCTCCTTCTTGGCCAGATTCAAAAAGCCTGAACCCTTTGCTTTTAAGCTTATCCTGAATGTCAGTGTCCAAAAAAAAAAAAAAAAGAAAAAAAAAAAAGAAAAGAAAAGAAAAGAAAAGAAAGAAAGAAAAAGGAAAAAGGAAAACAGTTGTCCAGAGTCAACAAGTTATCATTTCAAATCACAATTTAATACGCATAAAATTTTGGGAAACTTATGTAAACTCCAAACGTGAAGCTTTTATTTGATATATACAAAATGGGGCTAATTGCACTTCTTAATCCTGGACTTATGAGGATTAAATGAGATAATGCTCACAAAGTGCTAAGTACTATTCCTGGTAGAAAGCAGATGTTCAGTGCATGCTAATACTTCCTTTCTCCCTCTTTTTCACATTTCCACCATCTCAGGAAAGTCTTTTATACATGACCTTCAAATAGAAATACTGTATTGTCTTTTATTACCAGCACATAGCTATCACTATTAGCCTTCATCTCACTGATTAAAAAAAACCAACAGGGTGACCTTCAAGATGGTTGAAGAGTAAGACGTAGAGATCACCTTCCTCTCTACAAATACACGAAAAATATATCTATATGTGGAACAACTCCTACAGAACACCTACTAAACACTGGCAGAAAACCTCAGATTTCCCAAAAGGCAAGAAAATCCCCACCTACCTGGGTAGGGCAAAAGAAAAAAGAAAAAACAGATAAAAGAATAGGGATGGGACCTGCACCTCTGGGAGGGAGCTGTGAAGGAGGAAAAATGTCCACACACTAGGAAACTCCTTCACTAGTGGAGACTGTGGGTGGGCGGGGAGGGGAAGCTTTGGAGCCACAGAGGAGAGTGCAGCAACAGGGGTGCAGAGGGCAAAGTAGAGAGATTCCTGCACAGAGGATCAGTGCTGACCAGCATGCACCAGCCCAAGATGTTGTCTGCTCATCCGCTGGGGCGAGTGGAGGCTGGGAGCTGAGGCTCAGGCTTCGGAGGTCAGATCCCAGGGAGAGGACTGGGGTTGGCTGCGTGAACACATTCTGAAGGGGTTAGTGCACCATGGCTAGCTGGGAGGGAGTCTGGGAAAAAGTCTGGAAATGCCAAAGATGCAGGAGACCATTGTTTTGGGGTGTGCGAGGAGAGGGGATTCCTTCCCTGTGTGCTCACAGAAGATACAGTACTGCCTAAATGAGCTCCAGGGATGTGTATGAACCAAGGCTATCAGCACGGACCCCAGAGATGGGCATGAAACAGTAATGCTGCTGTCGCTGCCACCAAGAAGCCTGTGTGCAAGCACAGGTCACTATCCACAGACCCCATCCCCAGGAGCCTGTGCAGCTCACCACTGCCAGGGTCTTGAAATCCAGGGACAACGCCCCAGGGAGAACACACAGTGTGCCTCAGGCTGTTGAAATGTCTCACCGGCCTCAACCCTCCCTCTCCCCAGCCTGAGTGAGCAAGAGAACCCTAATCAGCCCCCACTTTAACGTCCTCCTGTCTGGGTGGGGAACAGACCCCTGAGGGCAACCTACACGAGAGGTGGGGACAAAACCAAAGCTGAACCCCAGGAGCTGTGCAAACAAAGAAGAGAAAGGGAAATTTCTCCATGCAGCCTCAGGAGCAACAGATTAAGTCCCCACAATTAACTTGATATACCCTGCATCTGTGGAATACCTGAATAGACAACAAATGTTCACAAAATTGAGGCAGTAGACTTTGGGAAAAATTGTAGACTTTGGGTTTGCTGTCTGTGACTGATTTGTTTCTGATTTTTATGTTTATCTTAGTTTCGTTTTAAAGCTTGTTATCATTGGTGGATTTGTTTATTGGTTTGGTTGCTCTTTGCTCTTTTATTTATTTATTTATATTTATTATTATTCAATTTCTTTCTTTCTTTTTTTTTTTTTTCTCCTTTTCTTCTGAGCCGTGTGCTGACAGGGCCTTGGTGATCTGGCCAGGTGTCAGGCCTGAGCCTCCTAGGTGGGAGAGCTGAGTCGAGGACATTGGACCACCAGAAACCTCCTGGTTCCACATAATATCAATTGGTGAGAGTGCTCACAGAGATCTCTGTCTCAACACTAAGACCCAGCTCCACCAAACGGCCAGCAAGCTCCAGTGATAGATGCCCCATGCCAAACAACTAGCAAGACAGGAGCACAACCCCAGACATTATCAGACAGGCTGCCTAAAATCATAAGTTCACAGACAGCACAAACACACAAATGGACATGGACTTGCCCACCAGGAAACAAGGTCCAGTCCAACCCACCAGAACACAGGCACCAGTCCCCTCCACCAGGAAGCCTACACAAGCCACTGAGCCAACCTCACCCACTGGGGGCAGACACCAAAAACAATGGGAACTACGAATCTGTAGGCTGTGAAAAGGAGACCCCAAACACAGCAAGTTAAACAATATGAGAAGACAGAGAAATATGCAGCAGATGAAGGAACAAAGTAAAAACACATCAGACCAAACAAATGAAGAGAAAATAGGCAGTCTACCTGAAAAAGAATTCAGAGTAATGATAGTAAAGATGACCTAAAATCTTGGATATAGAATGGACAAAATACAAGAAACGTTTAACAAGGACAAAGAACTAAAGAGCAAACAAACAAAGATGAACAACACAATAAATGAAATTAAAATTCTCTAGAAGGAATCAATAGCAGAATAACTGAGGCAGAAGAATAGATGAGTGACCTGGAAGATAAAAGAGTGAAAATGACTACCACAGAGCAGAATAAAGAAAAAAGAATGAAAAGAATTGAGGACAGGGCTTCCCTGGTGACACAGTGGTTGAGAGTCCACCTGCTGATGCAGGGGACATGGATTTGTGCCCCGGTTCAGGAAGATCCCACATGCTGTGGAGCAGCTATGCCTGTGAGCCATGACCACTGAGCCTGCGCATCCGGAGCCTGTGCTCCGCAATGGGAGAGTTCACAATAGTGAGAGGCCCGTGTACCACAAAAAAAAAAAAAAAATTGAGGACAGTCTCAGAGGCTTCTGGGAAAACATTAAACCCACCAACATCCAAAATATAAATTTCCAAGAAGAAGAGAAAAAGAAAGGGTCTGAGAAAATATTTGAAGAGAGTATAGTTGAAAACCTCCCTAACATGGGAAAGGAAATAGTCAATCAGATCCAGGAAGTGCAGGGAATGCCATGCAGGATAATACAAGGAGAAACACACCAAGAAAAATATTAAAAGTAGCAAGGGAAAAGCAACAAATAACATACAAGGGAATCCCCATAAGGTTAACACCTGATATTTCAGCAGACAATCTGAAAGCCAGAAGGGAGTGGCTGGATATATTTAAAGTGATGGAAGGGAAAAAGCTACAATCAAGATTACTCTAACCAGCAAGGATCTCATTCAGATTAAATGGAGAAATTAAAATCTTTAGAGACAAGCAGAAGTTAAGAGAATTCAGCACCACCGAACAAGCTTTACAACAAATGCTAAAGGAATTTCCCTAGGCAAGACACACAAGAGAAGGAAAAGACCTACAAAAACAAACCCAAGGGCTTCCCTGGTGGCACAGTGGTTGAGAGTCCACCTGCTGACGTAGGGGAAACGGGTTCGTGTCCCAGTCTGGGAAGATCCCACATGCCATGGAGCTCTGGGTCCATGAGCCATGGCCGCTAAGCCTGCATGTACGGAGGCTGTGCTCCACAACGGGAGAGGTCACAACAGTGAGAGGCCTGCATACAGAAAAAAAACAAAAACAAAAGAAAAACCAATTAAGAAATGGTATTAGGAACATACATATTAAAAATTACCTTAAATGTATATGAATTAAATGATCCAACCAAACACATAGACTGGCTGAATGGACACAAAACAAGACCCATATATATGTTGCCTAAAAGAGACCCACTTCAGACCTAGGGACACATACAGACTGAAAGTGAGGGGACGGAAAAAGTTATCACATGTAAATAGAAGTCAAAAGAAAGCTGGAGTAGCAATTCTCATATCAGAAAAAATAGACTTTAAAAGAAAGACTATTATAAGAGACAAAGAAAGACACTACATAATGATCAAGGGATCAATCCTAGAAGAGGATATAAAAATTGTAGATATTTATGCACCAAACATAGGAGCACCTTAATATATAAGTCAAATGCTAAGAGCCATAGAAGGGGAAATAGACAGTAACAATAATAGTAGGGGACTTTAACACGCCACTTTCACCAATGGACAGATCATCCAGAATGAAAATTAATAAGGAAACACAAGCTTTAAAAGACACATTAAACAAGATGGATTTAATTGATATTTATAGGATATTCCATCAAAAACAGCAGAATACACTTTCTTCTCAAGTACTCATGGAAGATTTTCCGAGATAGATCATATCTTGGTTCATAAAGCAAACCTTGGTAAATTTAAGAAAATTGAAATCATCTTTCAATGATGATTGAAAGAGTATCATTTCCGACCACAGTGCTATGAAAGTAGATATCAATTAAGGAAAAAAACTGTAAAGCATACAAACAGATGGAGGCTAAACAATACACTACTAAATAACAAAGAGATCACTGAAGAAATGAAAAAGAAAATCAAAACATACCTAGAAACAAATGCAATGAAAACACGAAAACCCAAAACCTATGGGATGAAACAAAAGCAGTTCTCAGAGGCAAGTTTATAACAATAAAATCCTACCTCAAGAAACAAGAAAAATCAAAATAAACAACCTAAACTTACACCTAAAACAATTAGAGAAAGAACAAAAAACCCCAAAGTTAGCAGAAGGAAAGAAATCATAAAGTTCAGATCAGAAATAAATGAAAAAGAAATGAAGGAAACAATAGCAAAATTAATAAAAAGAAAAGCTGGTGCTTTGAGAAGATAAATAAAATTGATAAGCCATTAGTCAGACTCATCAAGAAAAAAAGGGAGAAGACTCAGATCAACAGAATTAGAAATGAAAAAGAGAAGTAAAAACTGACACTACAGAAATACAAAGGATCATGAGAGATTACTCAAGCAATTTTATGCCAATAAAATGGACAACCTGGAAGAAATGGAAAAATTCCTTGAAAAGCACAAACTTCCAAGACTGAACCAGGAAGAAATAGAAAATATGAACAGACCAATCACAAGCACTGAATTTGAAACTGCGATTAAAAGTTTTCCAACAAACAAAAGCCCAGGACCAGATGACTTCATAGGTGAATTCTATCAAACACTTAGAGAAGAGCTAACACCTATCCTTCTCAAACTCTTCCAAAATATAGCAGAGGGAGGAGCACTCCCAAACTCGTTCTTCAAGGCCTTCATCACCCTGATACCAAATCAGACAAAGATGTCACAAAAAAAGAAAACTACAGGCCAATATCGCTGATTAACATATATGAAAAACTCCTCAACAAAATAAGAGCAACCAGAATGCAACAGCACATTAAAAGGATCATACACCATGATCAATAGGGGTTTATCCCAGGAACACAAGGATTCTTTAACATACTCAAATCAAACAGTGTAATGCACCATATTAACAAATTAAAGGATAAAAAAATATATGATCACCTCAATAGATGCAGAAAAATCTTTTGACACAATTCAACACACATTTATAAAAATAAAATAAAATAAAATAAAACTTCAAATAGTGGGCATAGAGGGAACCTATCTCAGCATAATAAAGGTCACATATGACAAACCCACAGCCAACATTGTTCTCAGTGGTGAAAGACTGATACCATTTCCTCTAAGATCTAGAAGAAGACAAGGTTGCCCATTCTAACTACTACTTTTCAAGAAAGTTTTGGACGTTTTAGTCATGACAATCAGAGAAGAAAAAGAAATAAAAGGAATCCAAATCAGAAAAGAAGAAGTAAAGCTGTCACTGTTTGCAGATGACATGATACTATATATACAGTATCCTAAAGATGCTACCAGAAAACTACTAGAGCTAATCAATGAATTTGATAAAGTAGCAGGATACAAAATTAAGGCACAGAAATGTCTTGCATTCCTATACATTAATGACAAAAAATCTGAGTGATATTCAGGAAACACTCCCATTTACCATTTCATCCAAAAGAATAAAATACCTAGGAATAAACCTTCCGAGGAGACAAAAGACTCGTATGCAGAAAACTATAAGACACTGATGAAAGAAATTAAAGATGATACAAACAGATGGAGAGATATACCGTGTTCTTGTATTGGAAGAATCAACATTGTGAAAATGACTCTAGTACCCACAGCAATCTACAGATTCAATGCAATCCCTATCAAACTACCAATGGCATTTTTCACAGAACTAGAACAAAAAATTTCACAATTTGTATGGAAAAACAAAAGACCATGAATAGCAAAAGCAGTCTTGAGAAAGAAAAATGGAGCTGGAGGAATCAAGTTCCCTGACTTCAGACTATACTACAAAGCTACTGTTCCAGAAATACCGAAAAACAGAAATATAGATCAATGGAACAGTATAGAAAGCCCAGAGATAAACCCACACACATATGGTCACCTTACGTTTGACAAAGCAGGCAAGAATACGCAATAGAGAAAGGACAGCCTCTTCAACAAGTGGTGCTGGGAAAACTGGACAGCTACATGTAAAAGAATGAAATTAGAACACTCCTTAACACCACACAGAAAAATAAACTCAAAATGGATTAAAGACGTAAATGTAAGGCCAGACACTACACTACCAAACATAAAGTAGATAGCTAGTGGGAAGCAGCCGCATAGCACAGGGAGATCAGCTCAGTGATTTGTGACTGCTTGGAGGGGTGGGATAGGGAGGGTGGCAGGGAGGGCGAAACAAAAGGGAAGGGATATGGGAACAGATGTATATGTATAACTGATTCACTTTCTTATAAAGCAGAAACTAACACACCATTGTGAAGCAATTATACTCCAATAAAGTTGTAAAAAAAAAAAACCTCTTGGAGGAAAACAAAGACAGAACACTCTATGACATAAATCACAGCAAGATCCTTTTAAACCAACCTCCTAGAGAAATGGAAATAAAAACAAAACTAAACAAATGAGACAAAATGAAACTTAAAAGCTTTTGCACAACAAAGGAAACCATAAACAGTATGAAAAGACAACCTGCAGGGGCTTCCCTGGGGGTGCAGTAGTTGAGAGTCCGCCTGCCGATGCAGAGGACATGGGTTCGTGCCTGGTCCGGGAAGATCAGCTGGGCCCGTGAGCCATGGCCACTGAGCCTGCGCATCTGGAGCCTGTGCTCCGCAACGGGAGAGGCCACAACAGTGAGAGGGCCGTGTACCACAAAAAAAAAAAAAAAAAAAAGACAACCTGTAGAATGGGAGAAAATATTTGCAAGTGAAGCAACTGACAAAGTATTAATCTCCTAAATATACAAGCATCTCATGCAGCTCAATATCAAAAAATCAAACAACCCAATCCAAAAATGGGTGGAAGACCTAAACAGACATTTCTCCAAGTAAGATATACAGATTGTCAACAAACACATGAAAGGATGCACAACATCACTAATCATTAGAGAAATGGAAATAAAAACCACAATGAGGTATCACCTCACACCAGTCAGAATGGGCATCATCAAAAAATCTACAAACAATAAATGCTGGAGAGGGTATGGAGAAAAGGGAACCCTCTTGCACTGTTGGTGGGAATGTAAATTGATACAGCCACTATGGAGAACAGTATGGATGTTCCTTAAAAAACTAAAAATAGAACTACCATACGATCCAGCAATCCCACTACTGGGCATATACCCTGAGAAAACCATAATTCAAAAAGAGACATGTACCACAATGTTCATTGCAGCACTATTTACAATAGCCTGGACATGGAAGCAACCTTAATGTCCATTAATAGATGAAAGGGTAATGAAGATGTGGCACATATATATGATGGAATATTAGCCATGAAAAAAAACGAAATTGAGTTATTTGTAGTGAGGTGGATGGAACTAGAGTCTGTCATACAGAGTGAAGTAAGTCAGGAAGAGAAAAACAAATACCATATGCTTACACATACATATGGAATGTTAAAAAAAAAAAAAAAGGTTCTCATGAACCTAGAGGCAGGATAATAAAGACGCAGCTATGGAGAATGGACTTGAGGACACATGGAGGGGGAAGGGTAAGCTGGGATGAAGTGAGAGAGTAGCATTGACATATATACACTACCATACGTAAAACAGATAGCTAGTGGGAAGCAGACACATAGCACAGGGAGATCAGTTCAGTGCTCCGTGACCACATAGAGAGGTGGGATAGGGAGAGTCAGAGGGAGGCGCTAGAGGGAGGGTATATGGCGATATATGTATACATATAGCTGATTCACTTTGTTATACAGCAGAAACTAACACAACTTTGTAAAATAATTATACTCCAATAAAGATGTTAAAAAAAAGACCCTTGTGTTTTATTATCTAAATGTATCCATACATATAGTCCCGAAAATAGACAAATTGATCCATTATACTCTACGACTTAGTGCTTAACAATTGTCAGGCCACAGAAATATAAATGAGGCTTTGGCAGATCATTTAGAATGAAAAATATCCTTTCAAAATATATTAGAATCCAGCATTGATGGTGGTAATAGAACGATTGTTTAGTAATTGTTTAGTAATAGAACAATCCCAGCACTTAATAATTCAATTTTCCAAAATTCAATGTTTGCACATTTAGTATGAGTGTTTACATAATTTGTTATTTAAAAATAATATATATACAGGAAAAATTGTTCCTTTATCACAAGTGCAAAGGCAACTCAAAAACAGAGTGCCACAGTTAGCATTTTTATATAAACATCTCTATCCCATACAGTGAGAGTAGGGTTAAAATCACTATATTATCATATATCTGGGAACACCTATAAACTGCAAAGTAATGAAGTAAGCAATTTTGTTTAATTAGAATCAATAGTATCATCCTTTAATTAAACAATATTGATTACATTATACAGAGGGCAGCCTTTTGAAATAATATGCTCTTATGAAATGTGTCTTTTCCTTGCAAAAGTATGTCAGGGGGCAAGTTTACTTTGACATGGGCTAAACCCTCTACACCCTTGCCAATATAATAGCACCTTATATTTATGAAGTCAGAACTGGAGAGATTTCCAAATACTAATTATATGACTTTTGATACTCCAGTATGTGTGGCTGAAGTTTCATTTGACCTGACACAGAAGCCTCTTTATGGAAAGAGAAAGACATCATTGGCTAGTCATGAAAAGTTTATTTTATTCTGGTTATAACTAAAAAATATGATGATAACAATCAACTATTACTAATTTAATATTTTAACATAATGTGCCTTCAATTACTTAAAAATTTTATGGAAAATTATTTCCACCTGAATGTCCCACTATATTGTAAGCTCTGCAAGAGTGGAACTGAGTCTATCTTGTTCACCATGATTTCCCTTTCTCTGAGCATATGCTTGATACAAAGTAGGCATGCCACAAGTATTGATATTAGTGAGTTACCAAGTCATTTTCTTCAATGTTCCATCTGACGTATGTGGACAGCTATAGGAGCCAAGAACTGTGAGTCCAACTGAAATGTTTAATGTCATGTTGCCCATGCCCATGCTTTGCTTGACTGCATGGAATTCTAAAGGATCATTTCTATCATTAAAGACCTACTCCATCATCACCATCAATCTACCAACCTACTTTTTTTTTCACCATTCTTACTTTCAGGAGATCTTATCTTATATGCAGTCTAAATATCTTACGTTATGGTTTTAAGTCTATTTTCTTTTGTTCTGTCAGCAGTAGAAATGGAGAATAGCTGGGTATTAAACCTATATCTATTTGAAGAATATTAACATAAAAGGACCCTAGACAGAGGAAGAAGTTACTGAAATGCCTTAATATGTTACACTTCTATAAAGTAATTGAGAAATTACAAGTGCATAAAAAGAGCAAAATAAATATGAGAACATTTTAAGAGCACACATTCTCTTCAGTTGGTGAAATGATTCCAGATCCTTTATCATTTTCCCACAGGCTTTATGTTGCAATTGTTTGAATTGAGTCTTCAATAAATGCAATTCAATTGATTGGAATTGAATGCCAGTTTAATTGGCTCTGGGTTATATACAGTGAGAATATCCTAAAAAACATAAAAGAGTAGCAAAGTCTAGCAGTTACAGGGATGGGGATTTCAGCGTCAAACAGACCAAGACTTAAGTCCTAACAAGCTTTCCTACCTGCAAACCATATAACTTTGGGCAAAATATTTGAATGAACAAAGGCTCATATATTTCATTTATAAAAAGAGGATGGGACCCCGGAGGAAGATGGTGGAAGAGTAAGACGCGGAGATCACCTTCCTCCCCACAGATACATCAGAAATTCATCTACACGTGGAACAACTCCTACAGAACACCTACTGAACGCTGACAGAAGACCTCAGACACCCCAAAGGGCAAGAAACTCCCCACATACTTGGGTAGGGCAAAAGAAAAAAAGAATAAACAGAGACAAAAGGATATGGACGGGACCTGCACCAGTGGGAGGGAGCCGTGAAGGAGGAAAGGTTTCCACACAACTACAAGCCCCTTCGCGGGCGGAGACTGCAGGTGGCATAGGGGGAAAGCTTCGGAGTAGCGGAGGAGAGCACAGTAACAGGGGTGTGGAGGGCAAAGTGGAGAGATTCCGGCACAGAGGATCGGTGCCCTCAGGCACACACCAGCCCGAGAGGCTTGTCTGCTTGGCCTCCGGGGAGGGCGGGGCTGGGAGCTGAGGCTCGGGTATCGGCTTTCAGTCGGAGTGCAGGGAGAGGACTGGGGCTGGCGGCAGGAAGAGAGCCTGAAGGGGTTAGTGCACCACGGCTAGCCCGGAGGGAGTCCGGGGAAAGGGTCTGGAGCTGCCGAAGAGGCAAGAGACTTTTTTCCCTTTTGTTTCCTGGTGCGCGAGGAGAGGGCATTAAGAGGGCTGCTTGGGGAAGCGCCAGAGACAGGCGCGAGGCGCGGCTGAAGGCGCGGACCTCGGAGACGGGCGTGGGACGCTGGGGCTGCTGCTGCCGCCGCCGCCGCCGCAAGGCCTGTGTGCGAGCGCGGGTCACTATCCGCCCCGCCCTCCGGGGGGCCTGTGCACCCCGCCACGGCCGGGGTCCCGGGACCCGGGGACGGCTTTCCCGGAGCACCTCGGGCTGCTGCAACGTCATGCTGGCCTCTGCCACCGCAGGCCCGCCCCACACTGCGCGCCCCACCCTCCCCTCTGCCTGAGTGAGCCAGAGCCCCCGAATCAGTGGCTCCTTTAAACCCGTCCTGTCTGAGCGAAGAACGGACGCCCTCCGGCGACCTACGCGCAGAGGCGGGGCCAGGTCCAAGGCTGAGACCCGGGAGCTGTGAGAGCAGAGACAGGGAAATCTCTCTGTGCAGCCCCGGAGGCAGCGGATTAAAGCTCCACGGCCCACTTGATGTGCCCTGCGTATGTGGAGTGCATAAATGGACAGCGAATCATCCCAAATTGAGGAAGTGGACTTTGAGGACAAGATTTAAGACTTTCCCCCCTTTTCCTCTTTTTACAATGAAATATCCCAAATTAAGGAGGTGGACTTAGAGAGCAAGATTTCAGACTTCTCGCCCTTTTCCTCTTTTTACAACGAATTATCCCAAATTGAGGAGGTGGACTTGGAGAGCAAGATTTTTGATTTTTCCCCCTGCTCTCTTTTTGTGAATGTGTATGTGTAATCTTCTGTGTAAGATTCTCTCTGTATAGCTTTGCTTCCACCATATGTCCCAGGGTTCTATCTGTCCATTTTTTTTTCAATAATTACTTTTTAATTTTAATAACGCTACTATATTTCATACTTAATTTTATTTTACTTTACCAGCTCTTTCTTTTTTTCCTCCCTTCCCTACCACCCTCCCTCCCTCCGCTCCTCCTTTCCTTCTTTCTTTTTCTTTCCTCCCTCCCTCCCTCCCACCCTTCTTCTTTCCACTTTCTTTTGCTTTCCTTCCTCCCTCCCTCCCTCCTGTCTTTCTTTCTTTCTTTCCTTCCTCCCTCCCTCCCTACCTTCTTCCATTCACTCTTCCTTTTGCTTTCATTCCTCCCTCCCTCCCTCCTTTCTTTCTTTCCATCCTTCCCCCCTCCTTTCTTTCTTTCTTCCTTCCTTTCTTCCCTTCTTCCTTTCTTTCCCTCTCTCTTTCTTTCTTCTACTAATTCTTTCTTTCTACTTTTTCTCACTGTTATTCTGAGCCGGGTGGATGAAAGGCTCTTGGTGCTGCAGCCAGGAGTCAGTGCTGTGCCTCTGAAGTGGGAGAGCCAACTTCAGGACACGGGTCCACAAGAGACCTCCCAGCTCCACATAATATCAAGCAGCGAAAATCTCCCAGAGATCTCCATCTCAACACCAGCACCCAGCTTCAGTCAACGACCAGCAAGCTACAATGCTGGTCACCCTATGGCAAGCAACTAGCAAGGCAGGAACACAACCCCACCCATTAGCAGAGAGGCTACCTAAAAACATAATAAGGCCACAGGCACCCCAAAACACACCACCAGACGTGGACCTGTCCACCAGAAAGACAAGATCGAGCCTCAACCACCAGAACACAGGCATTAGTCCCCCCCACCAGGAAGCCTACACAACCTACTGAAACAACCTTAGCCACGGGGGACAGACACCAAAAACAACGGGAACTACGAATCTGCAGCCTGCAAAAAGGAGACCCCAAACACAGTAACATAAGCAAAATGAGAAGGCACAAAAACACACAGCAGGTGAAGGAGCAAGATAAAAACCTACCAGACCTAACAAATGAAGAGGAAATAGGCAGTCTACCTGAAAAAGAATTCAGAATAATGATAGTAAAGCTGATCCAAGATTCTATTTCCAAGATCCAAAATCTTGGAAATAGAATAGACAATATGCAAGAAACAGTTGACAAGGACCTAGAAGAACTAAAGATGAATCAAGCATCAATTAAAAACACAATAAATGAAATGAAAAGTACTCTAGATGGGATCAATAGCAGAATAACTGAGGCAGAAGAACGGATAAGTGAGGTGGAAGATAAAATAGTGGAAATAACTGCTGCAGAGCAAAATAAAGAAAAAAGAATGAAAAGAACAGAGGACAGTCTCAGAGACCTCTGGGACAACATTAAATGCACCAACATTTGAATTATAGGGGTTCCAGAAGAAGAAGAGAAAAAGAAAGGGACTGAGAAAATATTTGAAGAGATTATAGTTGAAAACTTCCCTAATATGGGAAAGGAAACAGTTATTCAAGTCCAGGAGGCACAGAGAGTCCCATACAGAATAAATCCAAGGAGAAATACACCAAGACACATATTAATCAAACTGTCAAAAATTAAACACAAAGAAATCATATTAAAAGCAGCAAGGGAAAAACAACAAATAACACACAAGGGAATCCCCATCAGGTTAACAGCTGATCTCTCAGCAGAAACTCTACAAGCCAGAAGGGAGTGGCAGGACATAATTAAAGTGATGAAGGAGAGAAACCTGCAACCAAGATTACTCTACCAAGCAAGGATCTCATTCAGATTTGATGGAGAAATTAAAA
Organism: Hyperoodon ampullatus; assembly: GCF_949752795.1. Taxonomy (NCBI): domain Eukaryota; kingdom Metazoa; phylum Chordata; class Mammalia; order Artiodactyla; family Ziphiidae; genus Hyperoodon; species Hyperoodon ampullatus. Next base: position 42,809,789 of record NC_136920.1, on the reverse strand, counting down.
CGTTTACAGACAAGCAAAAGCTGAGAGAGTTCAGCACCACCAAACCAGCTTTACAACAAATGCTAAAGGAACTTCTCTAGGCAAGAAACACAACAGAAGGAATATAATTACAATAACGAACCCAAAGCAATTAAGGAAATGGGAATAGAAACATACATATCAATAATTACCTTAAATGTAAATGGACTAAATGCTCCCACCAAAAGACACAGAGTGGCTGAATGGATAAAAAAACAAGACCCATATATATGCTGTCTACAAGAGACCCACTTCAGACCTAGAGACACATACAGATTGAAAGTAAGGGGATGGAAAAAGATATTCCATGAAAATGGAAATCAAAAGAAAGCTGGAGTAGCAATTCTTATATCAGACAAAATAGACTTTAAAATACAGACTCTTAGAAGAGACAAAGAAGGACACTACATAACAATAAAGGGATCGATCCAAGAAGAAGATATAACAATTGTAAATATTTATGCACCCAACATAGGAGCACCTCAATACATAAGACAAATACTAACAGCCGTAAAAGGAGAAATCGACAGTAACACAATCATAGTAGGGGAATTTAACACCCCACTTTCACCAATGGACAGATCATCCAAAATGAAAATAAATAAGGAAACACAAGCTTTAAATGATACATTAAACAAGATGGACTTAGTTGATATTTATAGGACATTCCATCCAAAAACAACACAATACACATTTTTCTCAAGTGCTCATGGAACATTCTCCAGGATAGATCATATCTTGGGTCACAAATCAAGCCTTGGTAAATCTAAGAAAATTGAAATTGTATCAAGTATCTTTTCTGACCACAATGCTATGAGACTAGACATCAATTACAGGAAAAGATCTGTAAAAAATACAAACACATGGAGGCTAAACAATACACTACTCAATAACGAAGTGATCACTGAAGAAATCAAAGAGGAAATTAAAAGATACCTAGAAACAAATGACAATGGAGACACGACGACCCAAAACCTATGGGACGCAGCAAAAGCAGTTCTAAGGGGGAAGTTTATAGCAATACAATCCCACCTTAAGAAACAGGAAACATCTCGAGTAAACAATCTGACCCTACACCTAAAGCAATTAGAGAAAGAAGAACAAAAAACCCTCAAAGTTAGCAGAAGGAAAGAAATCATAAAGATCAGATCAGAAATAAATGAAAAAGAAATGAAGGAAACGATTGCAAAGATCAACCAAACTAAAAGCTGGTTCTTTGAGAAAATAAACAAAATTGACAAACCATTAGCCAGACTCATCAAGAAAAGAAGGGAGAAGACTCAAATCAATAGAATTAGAAATGAAAAAGGAGAAGTAACAACTGACACTGCAGAAATACAAAAGATCATGAGAGATTACTACAAGCAACTCTATGCCAATAAAATGGACAACCTGGAAGAAATGGACAAATTCTTAGAAATGCACAACCTGCCAAGACTGACTCAGGAAGAAATAGAAAATATGAATAGACCAATCACAAGCACCGAAATTGAAACTGTGATTAAAAATCTTCCATCAAACAAAAGCCCAGGACCAGATGGCTTCACAGGCGAATTCTATCAAACATTTAGAGAAGAGCTAACACCCATCCTTCTCAAACTCTTCTAAACAATTTCAGAGGAAGGAACACACCCAAACTCATTCTACGAGGCTACCATCACCTTGATACCAAAACCAGGCAAGGATGTCACAAAGAAAGAAAACTACAGGCCAATATCACTGATGAACATAGATGCAAAAATCCTCAACAAAATACTAGCAAACAGAATCCAACAGCACATTAAAAGGATCATACACCATGATCAAGTGGGGTTTATTCCAGGAATGCAAGGATTCTTCAATATATGCAAATCAATCAATGTGATAGACCATTTTATCAAGTTGAAGGAGAAAAACCATATGATCATCTCAATAGTTGCAGAGAAAGCTTTCGACAAAATTCAACACCCATTTATGATAAAATCCCTGGAGAAAGTAGGCATAGAGGGAACTTTCCTCAACATAATAAAGGCCATATATGACAAACCCACAGCCAACATTGTCCTCAATGGTGAAAAACTGAAACCATTTCCACTAAGATCAGGAACAAGACAAGGCTGCCCACTCTCACCACTCTTATTCAACCTAGTTTTGGAAGTTTTAGCCACAGCAATCAGAGAAGAAAAGGAAATAAAAGGAATCCAAATTAGAAAAGAAGAAGTAAAGTTGTCACTGTTTGCAGATGACATGATACTATACATAGAGAATCCTAAAGATGCTACCGAAAAACTACTAGAGCTAATCAATGAATTTGGTACAAGTAGCAGGATACAAATTTAATGTACAGAAATCTCTGGCATTCCTGTACACTAATGATGAAAAATCTGAAAATGAAATCAAGAAAACACTCCCATTTACCATTGCAACAAAAAGAATAAAATATCTAGGAATAAACCTACCTAAGGAGACAAAAGACCTGTATGCAGAAAATTATAAGACACTGATGAAAGAAATTAAAGATGATACAAATAGATGGAGAGATATACCATGCTCCTGGATTGGAAGAATCAATATTGTGAAAATGACTCTACTACTCAAAGCAATCTACAGATTCAATGCAATCCCTATCAAACTACCACTGGCATTTTTCACAGAACTAGAACCAAAAATTTCAAAATTTGTTTGGAGAAACAAAAGACCCCGAATAGCCAAAGCAATCTTGAGAACGAAAAACGGAGCTGGAGGAATCAGGCTCCCTGACTTCAGACTATACTACAAAGCTACAGTAATCAAGACAGTGTGGTACTGGCATAAAAACAGAAAGATAGATCAATGGAACAGGATAGAAAGCCCAGAGATAAACCCACGCACATATGGTCAACTTATCTTTGATAAAGGAGGCAGGAATGTACAGTGGAGAAAGGACAGCCTCTTCAATAAGTGTTGCTGGGAAAACTGGACAGGGACATGTAAAAGTATGAAATTAGATCATTCCCTAACACCATACACAAAAATAAGCTCAAAATGGATTAAAGACCTAAATGTAAGACCAGAAACAAACTCTTAGAAGAAAACATAGGCAGAACACTCTATGACATAAATCACAGCAAGATCCTTTTGGACCCACCTCCTAGAAAAATGGAAATAAAAACAAAGATAAACAAATGGGACCTAATGAAACTTCAAAGCTTTTGCACAGCAAAGGAAACCGTAAACAAGACCAAAAGAGAACCCTCAGAATGGGAGAAAATATTTGCAAATGAAGCAACTGACAAAGGATTAATCTCCAAAATTTATAAACAGCTCATGCAGCTCAATAGCAAAAAAACAAACAAGCCAATCCAAAAATGGGCAGAAGACTTAAATAGGCATTTCTCCAAAGAAGATATACAGACTGCCAACAAACACATGAAAGAATGCTCAACATCATTAATCATTAGAGAAATGCAAATCAAAACTACAATGAGATATCATCTCACACCAGTCAGAATGGCCATCCTCAAGAAATCTAGAAACAATGAATGCTGGAGAGGGTGTGGAGAAAAGGGAACACTCTTGCACTGCTGGTGGGAATGTGAATTGGTACAGCCACTATGGAGAACGGTATGGAGGTTCCTTAAAAAACTAAAAATAGAACTACCATATGACCCAGCAATCCCACTACAGGGCATATACCCTGAGAAAACCATAATTCAAAAAGAGACATGTACCAAAATGTTCATTGCAGCTCTATTCACAATAGCCCGAAGCTGGAAATAACCTAAGTGTCCATCATCGGATGAATGGATAAAGAAGATGTGGCACATATATACAATGGAATATTACTCAGCCATAAAAAGAAACGAAACTGAGCTATTTGTAATGAGGTGGATGGACCTAGAGTCTGTCATACAGAGTGAAGTAAGTCAGAAAGAGAAAGACAAATACCGTATGCTAACACATATATATGGAATTTAAAAAAAAATGTCATGAAGAACCTAGGGGTAAAACGGGAATAAAGACACAGACCTACTTGAGAATGGACTTGAGGATATGGGGAGGGGGAAGGGTAAGCTGTGACAAAGCGAAAGAGAGGCATGGACATATATACACTACCAAACGTAAGGTAGATAGATAGTGGGAAGCAGCCGCAGAGCACAGGGAGATCAGCTCGGTGCTTTGTGACCGCCTGGAGGTGTGGGATGGGGACGGTGGGAGGGAGGGAGATGCATGAGGGAAGGGATGTGGGAACAGATGTATATGTATGACTGATTCACTTTGTTATAAAGCAGAAACTAATTTAAAAAATAAATAAAAAAAATAAAGAGAGAAAAAAAAAAAGAGGATGACAGTGTAATCCTTATTGGTCTGTTGTACAGATTAATTAGAATATTGTACTTAAAGTGCTTAGCCCGAAGCCTGGTGTGTTGTAAATCTTAGCTACCTGTTTTTTTGTTTTTGATTTTTGTTTTTTTTTTTCTTTTTTTGTGGTACACGGGCCTCTCACTCTTGTGGCTTCTCCCGTTGCAGAGCACCGGTTCCGGACGTGCAGGCTCATCGGCCATGGCTCATGGGCCTAACCGCTCCACGGCATGTGGGATCCTCCCGGACCTGGGCACAAACCTGTGTCCCCTGCATTGGCAGGCATACTCTCAACCACTGCGCCACCAGGGAAGCCTTTATCTACCTTTTATTAGCCATGTTGCTTCTCCTCAAAGAGCTTATTTGAGGGCAGATCCCTGATATACTGCTTCTAAGATCATTGATGTTTCTATTGTATCTCTCTGTTATGCAGTCACTCATTCAATTCCATTTTATTCCATAAACCTACTACATCAGCAATTCTCCTGGACTATAGTTTATCATATATTAGAAGGAAACATATGTGAATGCAATTTATGCAACTGTAAGCTAAAGTGAGTGGTTCATTACTAAAGTAAGTAACATACAGCAGGGCATCTGGCTGGTCAAGGCCTAGAGTTCTGGTATTATAGGTATGTGGATCATTAATGGATGCAGCATAAGCAAAACAGCCTAGCTAAGTGATCTGGACCCTCAACTGGCTTCAAAGAGCAAGTGGTACAGGTGGAAATAGCGTGAAATTTCCTTTACCCTTAAATTTGACAAATGAGGCAACAATGTTTATAAATAGTCCCTTAACACTGAGGTAATTGGGTAAGAAAGCATGACAGGGTATGGAAAGTAGCTCCTTTCACTTTATTACTAAGGCACCCTGTTAGGTCTTTTCTGAAATTGAGCCTATAGGTCAAGTTATTTAATTTGAGCTACTGAACCACGTTACCAAATTCCAAGATATAATAGCCACAATAATCGCATCTGCTACTTAGGATGAGGTAGATTGTCTGGTTGCTTTCCTGATCTAGGCTACTGAATATATTATTTAGTATCATCAGGAGCTGAGCAAAGAAATTCAATGATGCCAGAGGCATAGTTCATGTTACCATGCCACAAACCAGACAAGGGATGCAGAGGCCTTGACATGGTATTTGCAGCAGAAATCAGGGCTCCTTTGAGATAACTCATGTGAAATTGTGAATCAAAGAGAGACAGACTTGGGCTTGCCTGGTGGCGCAGTGGTTGAGAGTCCACCTGCCAATGCAGTGGACACGGGTTCGTGCCCCGGTCCAGGAAGATCCCACATGCCATGAGCGGCTGGGCCTGTGAGCCATGGCCGCTGAGCCTGCACGTCCGGAGCCTGTGCTCCACAACGGAAGAGGCCACAATAGTGAAAGGCCCGTGCACCGCAAAAAGAGAGACAGACTTGCCTTTTTATGGGGAAGAAGGAAAGACAAAGGAAAATCACCCTCCACTGCAATTCCAAGTTTACTTATGAAAACATGTTTTTCTTGCCCAAAAAGGAGAATCATATCTAACATTGCAATATTCAAAAGCCAAGTCACACCTCAGTCCAAGAAACTGAGATATCAAGATCCTAGATTTTATTTCTGAGCTCTTCCAACTAGGTTAATTCTATTTCTGCTCGCAGGTGTCTATACTAATAATTGTTCCTAGTGAGTCAAACTTTATGGTTGCAAAACAGGAAATTAAAATCTTAATGACAAAAGTATTTTGACTTAAATTGATATGTGTTGATATATGATTTGAAAATATATTCTTCAGGAAGTTTTTAATAATTTGATTTTTATTGGGACCTCTAGGACACACAAATCTCATAGAAAATTTGAGCTCATGTAACATTGAGTTCACATAACAAATAGCAAACTCCACTTTTCCTGCAACCCGTAAAAGAAAAACAGTATAAGCCCTCACAGATAGTAGCCTTCCCTATAGCCACTGGTAGTCCTGGCTTCAGATCTATCCATGGCAAGTTCTCACCATTACAGAGAACACAGCAGGAATAAAATATTTGTGTATTAAACTTTCATACCCTTTTCAACACTGATAGATGTATACCATTTTAGATGCCAAAAGAGAAAAATCTTTGAACTCTTGTTATTATAGAAGAAACCAAGGGAGCTTCTGGAAAATATTCAAAGTTAAATTGTTTTATGGATTATCAAGGATCACAAATCTCCCAAACAAATCTATATAAAAATCAATGAGCAACTTAAGAGCAATTAAAAGAAAATGTTATTGGTAGTAATCTACTTTGATGATGATGTTCCACGTTGCATCTTGTTGAAGACCTGATAACCTGGAGATCAGGTTTTTGTTTTCATTTTCAGGGCAAGTGAGATATTATTCAAGAAATGCTTCTTGGGCTTCCATGGTGGCGCAGTGGTTGAGAGTCCGCCTGCCAATGCAGGGGACATGGGTTCGTGCCCCGGTCCGGGAAGATCTCACATGCTGTGGAGTGGCTGGACCCGTGAGCCATGGCTCCTGTGCCTGCGCGTCTGGAGCCTGTGCTCTGCAACGGGAGAGGCCACAGCAGTGAGAGGCCTGTGTACCACAAAAATAAAAATAAATAATAAATAAAAATAAATGCTTCTTGACTACTGCTCTATGCAAGGCATCATTCAATGTCTGTGGGGATATGGAGGAGGCCTTCTAAGTATTGAACTGCAGCAAATAAAATTGAGGCTGTTACAAATTGGAGGTCAATTTATTTAGAAAGTGTTTCTTTAATTGGGCTCATTCAGTATATTCACATATGTGATCATCAGGTATATATCAAAGGTAATATTTTAGCAAGGTGAGTTGATAGAGGCCCTGGAAATGTTTCCATTTCATGGAACCAGGGACCTGTAAACAAATGCCTCCTTTTATTGGTAATTTCTTCATCAACTGTTACCAAAAATATCTTAATATGTCATATTCCTTTGCAAGTAAATGGGAAATCATGGGTATATAAATAGGACAAAACGTTGTGAAAATATTTTAAGAGCAGTCTTTCTCTTCAGGAGGCTAAATTATCACAAATCCATTATAATTTTCTCCTAAGCTTCATTTTGCAATTGTGAGAAATGTATCTTCAGTAAATGCAATTCAATTGATAGTACCTGCATGCCAACTTTGAATTATTTCCAGATATGTACTGTGAGGAAATCCAAAGAAGTAGAATAAAAGCAGCAATGTCTAGCAGTTATGGGCATAGGGGATTAGTTCCCCATTTATATGATGTCCGTTGCACCTTCATTAATAACCAAGTTGGTGGATCTTCATTATGGTGCAGCTGTTAGAATGTAGGCACAAGCCCTACATTTTAATTTTTAGGAAATGATAGGGTCTTAGGAATACCCTTTAGAAAGATTAATGGCTTATATGAGCGTGGGGAAGAGGGGAAGTCCATAATTGCTGACTGTTCCTCAAAAGAGTTATGACTACATTAAAATTTTTTTCTATGGTCCCTGGGATATTTTGAAGTTATCAGGCATGCACTTTGGTTTTTATGTTGCTATTATGCTAGAAACCCAGAAAAGAACTTCTATCTTTGCCTTGAATGAACAAGGTGGCAGATCACACCACCAGGACCAAGGCAAACCCCTTCTCCATGCACCTCACTTTACCAGAAACAATAACATCTATAACCCAAACTCTGGCTGGGTTAGGGGCCCATCTTCCTTCCCATCTGGACAGGACAGAGATATTTTAGTTTTACTTTTATGTACTCATGTGAGTAGAGAAGGGGACATTTCCTCCTAGATCTAGTTCTAGAGCACCAGGCAATCACTTTGTTACTTGAATTAAACGGTCATCTGAATATTAATAGTAAACTGGATAGAAAATGAAAACAAATTAATGATTTCATAATCATTTTCATGTTTCATGGCTGTCACATGAAAAAAATTACCCTAAGTGTGCCTTTGTAAATGAGGTACATTGTTTTTTCTAACTCACTGAAACATCTGCAATGTCTTTATGGATCAAGGAAACAATGAAATAAGTGCATTATATTTATGATTACATTATAGGTATTCCATTCAGAGAATAGGAAATATATGTATGCATGCATATGTGGAGTTATATGAAACATAACTATGCAATTATAACATTTTTTATCTGAGAATAAAATACACCATTTGTTTACTGGTAATCTTCTCTGAGCTTTAATTCCTTTTCCTTTGTAGTTCGAGGATTCTTGGAAAAATGTTATTTACCTCTCTGATTTCAAACCACCTAGTCTCACATTGCAGATTGATCTTAATAGGAGATTAAGTTTTAATACCATTGACCATTTTTGAGCATCAAGAAATATTAGCAATAACATATTGCTAAAAGCAATATGCAGATCATACAGTTTTTAATGTTTTGTAAATTGTATGATAATATTAAGAACACATGTGAAAGAAGCTGGATGTTTAATGAGGATATCTCACTCATTATATTTGTCAAGATTATACTAAAATGTTCATATTGTTGTGTATTTTGTATTTCAAACTGCACTGTATTTCATGTTTCAAACTACACTGTAAGGCTATGCAAGGCTGGAATGACTTCTGGATTTGTTAAAGCCCCCATCACCTATATGTGTGTCACATATAGAGGGTGCTCTAAAATAGTTGTCTGATAAATGATGTTTATAATACTTTTGAGGGTTTTGAAGTTAGTTTTAAATGATAAGAACCTAGATGTCAGCCTAATTAATATCAAGATAAATGCTGTGAAGACAGATATGAACACTACACATAATGTATTCATTTAAGTTGTGAGTCAACTCCGAAGTCTAATATTCTAAGCAAATAAGAACTGTTAACAGCTCTGTTTTTATTAATTGTCTAGGTACCCTTATTTTCATTAAGAGCACATTCATTGGTTAAACCTGCTGGTGGCTAACAACAAATTAAAATGTTTGGATGTCTACAAGTTTATCTGGATTTCATTTGGCACAAACCCAACCATGTAGCCTACTCATTTTTTTTTTCTTTTTCCTTTCGTCTAGAACATATAGCTGAAGCACATGGTCCTTCCTAATAAATGTATATTCAGAATCATGCTTAAACGATTAACTATCCTTTCTTGGAACAAAAAAATTGAATTCAGTATTCATAGATTATATACGATTAGATGTACAATTATTGGGAGCCTATGATGGGCAAATCACTGTTACCAGAATTGCGAAGATTAAACAGTGAGTGAGAGAGACATGATTCCCAGTCTCTTGGAGTTTACCATCTAATAAATTAACCACACACACACACACACACACATACACAGATATGCAAGGTACACACAGAGATACATAAGGTGAATACATGTTGTTATTCGATCATGAGTAAAACTTAAGGATTGGCCATTGTTGTAAGAGTGAGGAGGGGGAACTCATCAGTTTATATTTGACATCCAGTTGGTGAAATTTTTAGTGGTTTTATAGAACTGTTTAAAATGTGCTATTTACTGTAAAATGAAATCCCAGTTACTCTTTCCTTCATTTTTGTCTTCTCTTGCTCTAGCTCTCACTGTTACTTTTTCTTTTTCAAACTCAAGTGTCATTCACACAACAGGAAGCTAAGAAGAGACTCCTTGAGTATGAATATTAATACAGAAAGGCAGTACCACCAGTTAAGATGCCTCAGGGGAAACCGATTAAAGACTTGAGTAAAACAATAGAGAGGCACGTGATATGGAAGTATTTTGTCTAACTCTTCACTTTCAGTTACTTTCTTTGTTTCTGACTTGTCTTTTACTGAGTGTCCTGATTTTCTTCCCATTGTGCTAACTGGAGGAATTTTTTTGTGCAAGTTAAGCAGCAGATTTCCTGAAATGTGTGCAACTTTTGTTAAATGTTTTTAGAATACTTCTAAATTTCAGAAAATGTGTAGACTTTACAGTTTTAAGAAGGAGTTTACTAAATGAATTGACATGCATTCAGTTTCATAATTATTTCCATGGAAGTATTGCTTGTAAATTAGATGATTTTCCTTGCCTTCATTTTGTGATTGGTCTCTTGAAAACAAAAGGTTTTGTTTTGTTTTACCATTACTCTGTGTCTTCCAATAAATGCATTTCTCTGCCTCACTTTCCACTATCATAAGAAGTAATTGTGGAATTTTTAAAATTAGAGAAACTATAGAGATCATCCAATCCCAAAATTTACAGTGTTTGTACCAGCCAAAACAACTTTCATTATTTTCATTTATGGAAGTCACTTCTGAAAAAATCCTGCCTACCAATGGATTAATAATTTCATGTTTTCATTAAAGACATCTGAAATAAGTAAGTACAGTATATGTAAACTGACTAATATCATGCCACACAGGAATAAATAAATTAAATGTTTTGATGTTAGCCTGTGTAACATCAAAAGTGTTGATATAGGGGCTTCCCTGGTGGCGCAGTGGTTGAGAGTCCGCCTGCCAATGAAGGGGACACGGGTTCGTGCACCGGTCTGGGAAGATTCCACGTACTGTGGAGAGGCTAGGCCCATGAGCCATGGCCGCTGAGCCTGTTTTCCGCAGCAGGAGGGGCCGCAGCGGTGGGAGGCCCGCGTACCACAAAAAAAAAAAAAAAAAAAAAAGTGTAGATATAATTTTTATTGTTTTTTTTTCCAAAACATTGCTAGTATTTCACATTCCTTCATTAATTCTTCCAAAGGGAAATCTTGGTACATAGGAAACTTCAGCTGTGGAAATTCTGATCCAGCTAGCTAGCTCATCTGTCTATAAATTAGGAGTTAAATATAATCTGGCAACTCAAATAAATGGCACACTGTGGAGAATTCTCTTGCAAGGCAAATTATTGTTATGTTTTAAGATTGCTTAAGTATATAATACATTCAGAAAATTACACAAAACATAAATACATAAGTAAGTGAACTGACACAGAATGAATAACTTTGTAACCACTAACTACTAAGAAACAGTACTCCATTTCCAATACTCCATTTGTGTCCCTTCCAATTACTCCCACACCAAGAAACAAAAGACATGTATATCATTAATGTTAGTAAATAACGCAAAACTCATTTCTCAAATCATTGTTCTCATTTAAATGCCCACAAACAGAATATGACAGTTATCTTTGCATCAATTTTTTTTTCATACCTGGTATTGTGGGTCTTTTCAATTTTAGTATAGGCTGGAAGCTCATTATGATTTAATTTTTATTTCTCTCATTACAAATAACGTCTGTAACTTTTAATATGTTAAATGGACCTTTTTTATGAAGTTCCACTACTAAATATACACCCTATAAAAATGTGTTTATCTATGCAAAAAGAGATATATACAAGAAAGTTAATAGGGATATTAATAGTCCAATACTGGAAATTACCCAAACATCCATCAACATTAGAATGGTAATTATGGAGAATTCATACAATAAAACATTATAGAGAAATGAGATGAAGATAATTTAGCAAAAGAAGACAAACTCTTGCTTAGTTTTGTGCTGAGTTAGCCCTTTCCCCTATTGATATATATCTGTTTTTATGTATTCTGAATGTGAGCCCTTTGTCAGTTTATGTGTTGTAAATATATTTTCCCATTGTCTGGCTTTCCTTTGCACTTATTAATGACAATTTTTTTTTTTCCGGTATGCGGGCCTCTCACTGTTGTGGTCTCTCCCATTGAGGAGCACAGGCTCCGGACACGCAGGCTCAGCGTCCATGGCTCACGGGCCCAGCTGCTCCATGGCATGTGGGATCTTCCCGGACCGGGGCATGAACCCACGTCCCCCTCATCAGCAGGTGGACTGTCAACCACTGCACCACCAGGGAAGCCCCTAATGACAACTTTTGATGGACATAAACTCCGAATTTTAATGTAGTTCAATTGATCATTCTTTACTTTGTGGCTATGGCATCTTGAGTCTAATTTGAAAATATTTCCCCTATTCCCAGCTCTCCTATGTTGTCTCAAAGCTTTATTATTTTGCCCCATTCTGCCAATCTGTTTTCCTTAACTTCCTAAAGCAAAGTTACTGACAGCTCCCATTTTCAAGATCAAGGCCATCACCCTGCTACTCTAATGCCAAGAAATACAAGAAGTACATTAAAAGCCTCTGCCTTATGGTTCAAATGATCTTGGAATTGTCACCTGCCAAGGCCAGAAACAAAGGCATCACTATAAATCTTCCTCTCACATTGCACCCTATTCATTGGCAGCAGCATTGAACTGATGCCGCTTCTTCTTATACCTTCTTCACATGAAACTTCTCTACTTAGACTTCTTTATTCTCTGTTATCCAACTGGAAATTCTGATAATTCTTATTGTTAGCTCCCTCCATTTCTCCAATTGAAGGGTCAGATTCTACCCTAGATTAATAGATCTCTGTTCAGTTGGTACTCAAATATTATAACCGCATATATTGCATTTTACAGCCAGAGCGGTATTTTAAAATCATGTTGTTCCTCTGCTCGAAACCTCTCAATGATTTCCCATCACAATTAAGGTAAAGTCTAAAATGCTTTGCACAGTTTACAATGTTCTTCATGATCTGGTCCATGACTACTTCACCAGCTTAAACTTTTGCTACTCTCCCTCTTTGTTATCCCCACACTAGCTATACTGGGCTGCTTTCTGTTCTTGAAATACGTCAAATACACTTTCACTTCCTGGTTGCTGAACATGGACTTTCTTCTGTCTGTAATGCTTCCCCAATCCAACCTGACCCCATTTGCTTAATTACAAATCATTATGAAGTTAATTCCTTCTTGAGTCTTTCCCATGTCCATTCTGGCCTCCTCCTCCCAAGACTATAATAGATCCCTCTATTATACCTTCTCACAGTACCCTGCTCTTCCATTTTTTATTGCACTCTTTACTTTTGTCATTAGTTACTAAATATCTGAGGTCTCTGATTCTCTGAGCCTCATAAAGTGTGATAGCAATATTATTATTAATAAGGTAATACCATGATTATAATGAAATAGTGCATATTAAAAACAATCTGTAATCTGCAAAAATGTTCAATGAATGTTATGAGAATATCTGTACTGCTAACTGCATCAAGTTCTCAGGCGTATCTTATGCTTTCATTTTATCCCTTTTAGTACTTAGCATAGTAGCTATCCAGTAAGAAGTTGTTAATGAACTGGCTGATTTTCCAAATGGAAATATTAAAACAGTTAATTTCTAGAAAGTCTCAGAGTGGAATAAACATCCCCGTTCTATTCCATACTACCCATTAAAAGAAAGCAAGAAGGAAAAAAGGGAAGAAGAAACAATGAAGGGAAGGAGGGAGGGAGGAAGAAACACGACAACCACAGACTGCTAGCCTTCTTACTTGTGGCAGATGTCATAAGAGCTAGGCAAAAACAGAAAATAGCTTTCTGAATAAGTATGTTCTCCATCTTCTAGATCACAACCATTAAAACAGATGGCCTGTGACCCATTTATAATCAAGAAATCAATTATTTGAGTGAATCATTAAAGATACCTTGGTTCTCATGCAGACTAGGAAGTAGAGCCTCCAGGACAAAACTTACATAGGCAGAAATGTGGCTCATTTATCACTCTTGAAAGCAGACTCCGTTACCAAGCTACTATCTTCCCCTTAAGTTTACTATCTTCCCCTTAAGTTTTATCTAAATATGAATCATAATAAACAACATTCTTACTGCAATATGACACTCACAGAGCCATTCTTTGAATATGATCTCCGAGCACTACAATAACCAAGGAGGAGGTTAGGTGTTATTATCTCCATCATCCAGAGATACATAATCAAAAAGTTATCTAAGTAGCCAAGAACACATAGTAAGTGGCAAGACAATCTTAACTGACTTCAAATCTACTCTTTGCTGCACAAAACCACTATCATAATTTTGGGTTTCTATGGCTTTACCTATCCAGTGACTTGTCTCTATTATTACTTAATTATTTCTACAAAAGCATGAACACTAGTCCCTCTAATATCAAAAGCTTAGAATTTACTACCAAATCTGAGAAAATAGGTTCAAAAGATAAATATTGTCCAAGTAGCAGAAGGAAGCAAAGATTGGTAATAATATAGATAATGCTTATTGAGTACCTGATTATTGTTCTACATAACTGAGATGTACTAACTCCTGGAGTCTTCTCAACCCTGTTATAGGTATTATTACAAGCCCACTTTGTGGATGAGGAAACTCAGGCACAAAGAGTGAATAATTTCACCTGTCACACATAAATAAGTGATGGATCCAGAATACAAACCCAGGCCAAAGTACTGACTTCTCCTCCAGGAGGCTCTACCACAAACCAAGTAGAACTCTGATCTGGCTCCAGACACAGCCATCACAGTCATATGAAGGATTAGTTTTCAAGAACCTTAGTAAGTTGCAACATTTCCAAAACCTGCAGGACTAATGCCCCACAGAGTATCAGCATGAGGTCAGCCCTCTGTCACTTCAATTTTTTCAGACTTATTATCCATAGTTATTTTTTCTCCCAAGCTCACAATTTCTCTTGATGAGAAATATAGACAAGAAAATAAAATTGGGGAACCTAGACCAAAAGAAAAATTGTTTTGGAATAATTTTAAAGAGGTATTTTTGTTTGGTTTACCTTAACCTCAACAAAAGCACATCAGGGCCAATAATACCAATATTCTAGGATTATAAGGATGTAGAATCAATCCTCAAGCAAAGTAGTCATGCAGACAATAGCCATGTAGACAGCAGGCAGCAGAAGCAACATAGAGGAACAGGAGAAGCATTGAATGCTGAGTAAAATGATACCATTTAAAGTCACCTTAGTATGTTATAATTTTCTTCATACAGGTCTTTTGCCTCCTTAGGTAGGTTTATTCCTAGGTATTTTATTATTTTTGTTACAGTGGTAAATGGAATTGTTTCCTTAATTTCTCTTTCTGATCTTTAATTGTTAGTGTATAGGAATGAAAGAGATTTCTGTGTATTAATTTTGTATCCTGTGACTTTACTAAATTCATTGATTAGCTCTAGTAGTTTTCTGGTGGAATCTTTAGGATTTTCTATGTATAGTATCATGTAATCTGCAAACAGTGACAGTTTACTTCTTCTTTGCCAATTTGCATTCCTTTTATTTCTTTTTCTTCTCTGAATGCCGTGGCTAGGACACCCAAAATTGTGCTGAATAAGAGTTGTGAGAGTGGACACCCTTGTCTTGTTCCTGATTTTAGAGCAAATGTTTTCAGTTTTTCACCACTGAGAATAATGTTTACTGTGGGTTTGTCATATACGGGCTTATTATGTTTAGGTAGGTTCCCTCTATGCACACTTTCTGGACAGTTTTTATCATAAATAGGTGAATTTTGTCAAAAGATTTTTCTGCATCTATTGAAATGATCATATGGTTTTTATCCTTCATTTTGTTAATATGGTGTATCACATTGACTGATATGCATATATTGAATAATCTTTGCAACCCTGGGATAAATCCCACTTGATCATGCTGTATGATCTTTTTAATGTGTTGTTGGATTTGGTTTGCTAGTATTTTGTAGAGGATTTTTGCATCTATGTTCCTCAGTGCTATTGGCCTATAATTTTCTTTTTTTGGATATCTTTGTCTGGTTTTGGTATCAGGGTGATGGTGGCCTTGTAGAATGAGTTTGGGAGTGTTCCTCCCTCTGCTATATTTTGGAAGATTTTGAGAAGGATAGGCGTTAGCTCTTCTCTAAATGTTTGATAGCATTAGCCTGTGAAGCCATCTTGTCCTGGACTTTTGTTTTTTGGAAGATTTTTAATCATAGTTTCAGCTTCATTACTTGTGATTGGTCTGTTCATATTTTCTATTTCTTCCTGGTTCAGTCTTAGAAGGTTATACTTGGGAGATTGGGATTGACATATATACACAATTGATACTGTGTATAAAATAGATAACTAGTGGAAACCTACAGGGAACTCTACTCATTGCCCTGTGATGACCTAAATGAGAAGAAAATCCAAAAAAGAGGGGATATATGTATACATATAGCTGATTCACTTTGCTGTACAGTATAAACTAACACAATATTGTAAAGCAACTGTACTCCAATAAAAATTTTTAAAAAATAAAGTCACCTCAACTTTCCACTGTGAAAAATGATGCTAAGGTCTACCATATTTGCCTTACCCAGTTGTTGTAAGGACCAAGTTAATTAACACACTATATAAACACAAAGTTGGGTAGTAGTATTTGAAGGGTCAAAACTGTAGGCAGGTGAAAACGAGACTCAGGTTCATCTGAAACAATTATGTATCAAATATATCATAATATATTCCAAGTGTTAGTGTAAACTAAAATAACTGACTGACAGCTGGACTCAGTCTACATAGGCAAGTGTTCCACACAGCTGTTCTGAGTGGAAGGACCAGATGCACTTCTGCACCTCAATCTCTCTCTCTTTATTTCTCCTGCACATACATCATTAGTAGTATTGGCTGAACAGAGCCAGAGATGAGGAGGAGGAAAGCTGCTGACAGAAGGCAGACATCAACACTCCAGAAGTAAAAATTAAATGGTGGGGGAGGGGAGAATCAAGATGTTAGAAATCAGAACATTTCATTCTGAATGAATGCCACTCATATTACAGTCTCAGTCTGTGTTTAAGGGCTCACCCTTCCCACAAAATCTGGCTCTCTGATATCTACTTTTCCTTTGTTCTCCTGGTTTGAGCTCTCTCTGGAAAAATAAGCTGCACTGATGGCAATGTTAAGCTTTCTGGTTTCCAGCAGAGGCAGGGGCAGGAATGGTGGCAGGAATGGCAGCAGCAGCAAAATAACATAATTCATACAGGATAAAGAAAGGGGAAGCACTATGCCCATGTTTTAATTTCCCCAGTGCCTGCTGGCTGCCAGTTTACTGCTTCTCTGAAAGGCACATTAGCTAAACCAAGAGCTTGAAATGACTCTCACCATCCCAAGGATGTAAATGCTGCCAAATGTTTTCATGCTAACTTTAGGGTTCCCAGAGTTCCAAAGCTCACCCAAGACCATTTGTACCTTCTTTTGGGAATTTAAGCTGGTGGATCCCTAGAGAAAAATCTTTTTCATGAGATTAACTATCTTCTTCGTCAATAAGTTCCCATTATAAAGGGAAAAAATATTTATCTTTACAATTGTCATTTCCCTCACATTTGTGAAACTGGTTCACTTTATGTATTACTCATTATTTCCTGCTTTCACCTGCCTTTCTAACCTCAAGAGGACTAGGTTATCTGGGAAAACAACATCTCACTGAGTACCACAAGTGCATGCTGGCTGAGATGGCCTATTCTCTGCAGAGAGGAGCAATGTCATTACACACATCTCATTCAACACCAAATTGTGATGCCTATTGACTTTTTACCTCTAGTTATAACTAGAAGGTTATGTATACTCCACACTGGGTAAGAACGTCCAGAGGAAAACAGAAATTCATGGGAAGGACTTCAAAGAACTCCAAGAAGGTAAACTCAGAAGAAAGTAGAACCAGAAGTTGGGTTCAGAGACGACTGTCAAGAGTTAGACCACTATTTCTTATTTTAGCCATTCTGATAGGCACATTGTGATAACCCACTGTGGTTATAATTTGAATTTTCCTAATGGCTAATGATGTTGAACATTTCCATGTATTTAGTTGTTATTGTATATCTTCTTCAATGAAATGTCACTTCATGAATTGCCCATTTTCTAATTGGATATGTGGGATTTTTATCATTGAATTTTGAAATACTGATATATTCTACACATGCATTCTTTGTTGAATATATGGTTTGAAAATATTTTCTCCTACTCTTATTTACTCTAATTTATCAATTATTCCTTTTGTGGATTGTGCTTTTGGTGTCAAATCTAAGCATTTTTTGATTAGGTTTAGATCCCCCCAATTTTCTTTTTTGAAAAGACTTATACTTTTATATTTTACATTTAAGTCCATGACCCATTTTAAGTTAATTTTCGTATAAGGTGTGAGAATTAGATTGAAGTTCATTTTTTCTCCCTATTGATGTCCAACTGCTCTAGTACCATTTGTTGAAAAGACTATCTTTCCTGCATTGAACTGCTTTTGCATCTTTGTCAACAATCCTTTTGACATATTTGTGTGAGCCCACTATTCTGTTCCGTTGATTTATACATGTATTCCTCCACAAAGACCTGTTAATGTGTTGACTTGCAGCAGCTGATTTTTGAATATTGAATCAGCTTTTCATCATAAGATAAACTCCACATGGTCATTTGTATAATTCTTTTTATATATTGTTAAATTTCATTTGCTAATATTTGTTAAAGAATTTTGCATCTATAGTCATGAGTATACATGACTACAGTTTCTTATTTTGTAAATTGACTTCATAAAATCAATTAAGAAGTGTTTTTCTTCTGTTTTCTGGAAGAAAAGGTATAGAATTGCTGTTTACTCTTCTTTAAATGCTTGATATATTTCTCCAGGGAAACTATTTAGGTCTAGAGATTTCTTTTGGGGGGGAAATTATAATTATAAATTCAATTTCCTTAATAGTTATAAGGCAATTTAAATTATCTATTGGCTGAGTTCTAGTTCTTTTTGTTTTTTGAGGAGTTGGACCATTCTGTATAAATTATCATATTTATTTGTATAGTATTTCATAGTATTTTCCTTGTTATTGTTTTGACGTCTGCAGCATTTTTAGTGATATCCCAATTTCATTCCTGATATTGGGATTTGTGTCTTCTCTCTTTTTTCTTTTGTCAATCTTGGTAGAGGTTTGTCTATTTTATTAATATTTTCAAAGGACCATCTCTTTGTTTCATTGATTTTTCTCTATTGTTTTCAGCTTTTAATTTCTTTGCTTTCTACTCTTATTATTATTATTTTCTTTCTTTTGCTTGCTATGGGTATTTTTTTCTTTTCTAGGTTACTAAGGTTGGAATATAGATTATTAGTTTTAGATTTTCTTCTTTTCTATTACATACATTTATTGCCATAAATTTTCCTCTCAGCTCTGTTTTAGCTGTTTCCCAAAATTCTGATATGTTGTATTTGCATTTTTATTCTGTTCAGTGTATGCCTTTTAATTTCCTTTGAGACTTTCTATTTGATTCATAGATTATTTGGAAGTATGCTACTTAGTTTCCAAATCTTTGGAGATTTACTTGTTATATCTCTGTTACTGATTTCTACTAAGATTCTATTATAATCAGAGAACACGCTTTTTACAATTTTTAAAAATATTTAGTTTTTATTTATTATTGAAGTATAATAAACATAGATGAAAGTGCACATATCCTATTTATGTAGCTCAATGAATTCCCATAAACTGAAAACATTTGCATTGTAAGAACACACATCAAGAAATCAGCACTTCCTAAACTATTCTTTTTTTTTTTTCCATTTACTACTCCCAGAGGGCATCTACTTTCCTGACTTTTACATGCTGTATGTATTTCATAGATACTCTTTGTCAGCCTAAGGCACTACCGTTTTATTACTGGTATTCTAGAGCTACATTTTCTATTGTGTTAAAATATAAATAGAATAAAATTTATTACTTTAACTGTTATCTATAATTATAATTGTTTGAAATTTGTTGAGATTTGTTTTATATTCCAGGATATTGTCTATCTTTGTATGTGACCCATGTGCACTTGAAACTAGTATGAATTTTGTTGTTATTGGGTGGGGTGTTCTCTAAATGTTCATTAAATACTATTAATTTATGCTGTTGAGTTCTTCTATATCCTTAGTGGTTGTTTGTCCAGTGATTCTATCAATCCTTGAAAGAGGGGTTTTTAAGTTTCCAACTATAGTTGTTGATTTGTCTATTTCTCCTTTAATTCTGTCAGTTTTTGTTTTATTTATATTTTGGCTCTGTTCCTTGTTGCATACATAGGATTGCTAAGTTTTTTTCATGAAAGGACCTGTTTATCATTATATAATGTCCCACTCTCTCTCTAAAATATTTTTTCCCTCTGAAGTCTATTATTTGAAGTGAGTTTCTTATAGACAGCATATAGTTCTGTCGTGTTTTTCAATTTCTTCTTTCAAACTCTGTCTCATTATTTGTTTGTTTAGAAAAAATATATATATATATAATACATTTATTGTTATATTTGGACTAAAGTCTGATATTTTATTTTTGTTCTCTGTTTGTTCTCTCAGTTTTTTGTTTCTCTGTTTTCTTTTTCCTGCCTTCCTCTGAAATAGTTGAGTATTTTTTACAATTTGATTTTGATTTATCAATAGTGTTTTGAGTATGTCTCATTGCATAGTGTTTTTACTGGTTGTTCTAGGGATTACATTATATATACATAACTGGTCTACTGGTATCATCATTTTACCAGTTAAAGGGAATGTAGAAACTTTACCTCCCTTTATACCCCTTCAATCTCCTTCATTTATATTATATCATAATTTTATTAGATATTTTCTCCACAAACATTTAAAACCACATCACACTGTGTAATAACCTTTGCTTCAACTGTCAAGCAGAATATAGAAACTCAAGAGGAAAAGGAAAGCCTATTGTGTTTACCCATATTTTTATGTATCATATTCTTTCTTCTTTCTTGATGTTCCCAAGTCCATACTTCTTTCATTTTCTTTCTGTTTAGAGAACATCCTTTAGCCATTCTTTTATAGTAGAACTACCAACGACAAGTTCTCTTAGGCTTTCTTCATCTGAAAATGTCTTGATTTCCCCTTTTATTCCTGAAGGATATCCTCACTGTGTACAAGAACTGAGTTGACAGTTCTTTTTTTTAGCATTTGAAAAAATATCCTGCCACTTCCTTCAGTCCTCCAGTTTCTGATGAGAAATACACTGTCACTCAAGTTGTTTTCCTCTGACTGGGCCCAAGAATTTTTTCTCTGTTGTCAGCTTTTACAAGTTTAATTATGGTGTGCTTTGGCATGGATATCTTTGGGTTTATATAGTTTGGGATCCACTCAGTTTCTTTTCTCTAAATTTAATTATCTCAAGGTATATACAACATGATAATTTAATATATGTATACCTTGTGAAATGATTAGTAAAATCAAGTTAATAATCACATTCATCACCTCACACAGTTACCACATTTTGTGTGGGATAAGAACATTTGTTCTGCTCTATTAGTAACTTTCAAGTATAGAGTGTAGTATCACTAACTATACTTATGCTGTACATTAGATTCCCAGAACTTATTCATCTTATAACTGAAAGTTTGTACTCCTTGACCAACATCTCCCAATTTCTCCTATCCCCAGCCCCTGGCAACCATCATTCAACTCTCTGTTTCTATGAGTCTGACTTTTTTAGATTCCACATGTAAGTGATAGCATACAGTATTTGTCTTTCTTTATCTGGTTCATTTAACTTAGCTTTCTGAATTTATAGGTTTATATGTCTTATCAAATTTGAGAGTTTTTAGACATTTTCTTCTTCAACCTTACCCTCTTTCTTCTCTCCTGAAATTCTGATCACACGGATATTAGATTTTTTGTTATAGTCCCACAGATACCCTAAGCTTTGTTCATTTCCCCCTCTATTTTCTCTCTGCTGTTCAGATTGTACTGTCTTCCAGTTTACTGATTCTTTCCTCTGCCTCTTCCTTCATGCTATAAGCCCAATCACTGAGCTTTTTATTTTCGTGATTGTATTTTTTGGTTCTAAAATTTCCACTTTTTCTTCTTTATATATTTTATTCCTTTTTCAAAATGTTTCTATTTCTTTCCTAAGGCTTTCTGGTCTACCGTTTATTTCAGGCTTGCTCATAATTGCTCATTGAAGCATTTTTGTCATGGACGCCTTGGTATTTGCCAAATAGTTCTAACTTCTCTGTCACTTCAGTGTTAGCATCTATTGTCTTTTATCATTTAGTCTGAAATCTTCCTGTTCTTGCTATAACAAGTGATTTTCAATTAAAACCTGAATATTTTCATATTATATAGGAAACTCTAGATCTTATTTAAACATTTTCTCTTAACTGGCTTTCTCTGACACTGTTTAATCAGGAGAAAAGTGAGTGCTGTCTTATTACTGTCAGATAGATGTAGCAATTCAGGATTCCTAATCAGCTTCCATTGATACTTGGGAGGGTACTCCTTGTTACTTCCTGGCTAAGCAGGAGTTCTGGTTCCCCTTGTTGTCTCCATTAACATTGAACTGAGGGTGACTTCATTATCTCTGGGATATGTTGAACATCCTGACTCCCACTGATCTCCTCTGACCCCAGCAGATAGAGATGCCTCATCACTGCAAGGGAGAGATAAAAAGCCAGGTTCTCCACGTGAATTCCACCAACACTATGGGGGTAAGGTGGCTTGTTACCAGCTGGCAGGGATGAAAGTCCTGTGTCTGTGTTTGGTCTTCCCCAACAGCATCTGTCAGGGTTGATTAGCATCTTGTTACAACCTCATGAATGTAGATGTCTAGGTTCCCTAGTGCCTTTGTTGATATAGGCAGGGTAGGGCCACAGGAACCACTGAATTTTACCAGAGTAGGGCAGTTGTTACCTAAAGGTTTTCTACCTTGCTCTGTTGCCCCTTTCCTGATCATTTAACTAATAAGAGCAGGCGTTTTTTGGGACTTTTGGTGTTTTCAGGTCACTGTCCTTTTTAGCTCCAAGCCTGGGATATATGAGGCAAAAAGAAAACTCAAGGATACTGTGTGTCATTCCCTGGGTCCCAAGATTCCTAGTTGGTCTGCCTTGTTCTCTCTATGTTTCAGACTCTTCCTGTGTTTGTTTTATGTGTGATGTCCAAGAATTCTAGTTGTACTTAGCAGAAGGACCAGGGAAAATTTTATCTACTCCATCTCTCCAGAAGAAGAATTTCTCTTCTTTTAATTTAGAAATACATTTTATAAATAGTTAAATTTATAGCATTTGAATTACCTTATTCATGTCTATTTCCATTTGTATTTTATAGTATTTTTAATAGTATAATTTAACATAGTTAATATAGTTTAATATTGTTTTGTCTTCATTGTATTTCCCTACATTTCTCCATAAGATTACCATCTCTTAGTAGCAAAAGTACTGGTTTTTCAATTAATGAGTATCGTAATAGGAGTTATTAATTTTACAACAATAAAAAACAGAGAATTATTTGGGGGAAATACTATATATATAAGTACCCCAAGAAGGTGTATCAAAAATTGTGAAGCTATAGTTCGAATCACAGATTTAAGAAACACTGAACTCCTTGAAGATCCTTCCCTCTCCCTGTTCCTACCAGAATGTAATCATAGGATGTCAGCATGTATGTAGTGTGGCTTGAACTGTGCTCAGTCTATTAAGTCTTAGCTCCACCAATTTAGCCTCAACAAGCAGAGGCCTAATAATGCCAAAATCTCTTGTTTGCTGGTTATCCCAGGATCACTGAAGAAATGCTCTTCATTTCATTGCCAGGCATGCTAGGACACACTGTGTTGTCTGGTAATATTTTGTACACAGTTTCTGATTTTCACTCTCTAGGGGGGTCTGTAATTCTGAAACAATTAAGTTCAACCTGGCACATAAACTGAAACATGTCTTGCAAACATGAGGTACATGTGGTGACTGTAGTAAAACTACATATTGATTTCTGACCTAAGGCTCTCCGAGGAGTGTCCCTGATCTCCCAAGGGTAAAGTTTGTGAGGGAATCTTTGATTAAACTATAAGATTAAAGCAAGTTTAAGTGGCTGGACAGCTCCCTCTTCACTGCATGTTCGAAACATCTTGAGAATGTTGGTTGTAAATCAAACTCTCTAAATTGCTTCCAGATCAGTCTTTTCAGGCGAAGCATTAAGATGATGATTCTATCAGCCAAAACGCTAATTTTTACTCCAATCACATACACGATTATAAATTCCCCTTACCTAACATTGAAGAAGGAGATGCCAATCCAACCAGTCATCCTTTCTCTAGGTCAGCAGATGTGCTGTCTGGATTAGAAGCTGCTGTCAGCAATTTGGTCACACGATTTAGCTCAGATTTTTAAGAGATCAGTTTTGTGTCTCTGTGAAAAGATTTTGGCATAAATTCCAAAAATATTCTTCTTCAGAACACTGAATGTGATATCAAATGAAAGTAGAATATTCAAGTTGAACAGAAATAGCCTTTTTGACAGGAAAATATTTTATAGTTCTTCAGATTTTAGTGTTTGATTATCCCATTTCAAATGCATGTAATATTCATTCTTGAGTCTTTTTCAGCTTTTTCTAATCAAAACTTCAATTTTAACTAGACTTTAATAACTGACTACTTAAAAGCAATGAGTATGTTGATCATAATAGAGATTCTTAACTAATTTTCACAGATGAACTCTAATCCATCTGTGAATCGCTAAATTTTATGCTTCTTTTTTTTTTCTTTTCCTGGAAAAGAGATCTATTGCTTACATTAGATTCTCAAAGATGTGTATTAATTCAAATTTTTAATAGTTTCTCTTGTTAGTAGACCCAGTGATTTAAATTATCTAAATAAATATAAACATAAAATGTGGACCAATATTTATTAAATATAAACATATATCCTCAAAATAAAAAAGAGAGAAAAACAATTTACAACTAAAATTGTAGATACACTAATATTACTAAGCCAAACTTATTTTGTTCAATTGTGGAGTGTTGATTATTTGCGCTATTCTGGAACTATCTATGACAATGCAAAATGAGTTTTATTACTTCCAAAATATCAGATGGTAACTTTCAACGTGCTGAGATCAAGCCTTCCTCAATGCCCTTTGAAAGAGTCTTATACTGACAAGTGGTACCATTTATTCTACATAAATGTGCCTCATAGACATGAAAAGTTTTCCATAGCCCCTCAAAGGAAAAGTATAGGCCTAATTAATAATAACAAATGTTTTTTAAATAACATAAGAGTTTTCAATCTTGGATAAAATGGAATAAGCACATTTTACCCTGTCTTTCCCACTGAATGCAGCTATAAAACCTGGATATAATGCATGGAGCAGATTTTGAGGATTCTGGAAATTAAGTAATGCAGGAAACTTGTGTATAAAGACTAGAATTCAAAGTATCACCAAACCAGTGGTGAGATTACCAGTTTTTACCAGGATATCCTTCAAGTATCTTAGACCTAGATTAAGTATAGCCTGAAATCTGGAAGTGGGCACAAGGTGCAGCCAGAGAGCTCTCTAGAAAACCCCTCTATTTCTGACTCCAGGAGCAGGAAAAGAAACATCTAATGTCCAGATAGACTGCAGAAATCACCTTTTTGTATTTTCCCTTTTTTTCCCATTCTCTTGCATTTGAGCCCCCAAACAATACTTCAGAGGGGGAAATAAGAGTTGTAATAGGAACCCATAGGAAGCAAAACTGTGAAGCATATGGACATTCAACTCTGTGGTCCCAAGAGGTGAGGTGACCCTCCCTTGTTTTTTTTTTTTCTCTCTGTCGTATTTCTGCTTTGTCCTAGAGGTGGACATATTTGTGAAAGGACAAGGAGAGAGGACCAACAAAAGTCCCAGCATGCTGGTCACATGACTTAAAAGAGGAACCCCAGGGAACCAGAAACATCCAGAGAGATTGCAAGGAGAGAGGAGCTTGGGAAAACAATACCATAGAATAAGTTATAAACTTCTGAGCTCAATCTTTAGCTACATATGTGTAGATCTGATAGTAATAAAAATACCAAACAATTTGAGAACTAAACTAACAGACAGATCACCTTCAGGTGGGGGACAGAGGCAAATAGTGTAATAAAGTCTTTGAAAACTGAACCAACAAAGGAACCACTACTGATAGAAGATGAACTAGAACTTGCAATCTGAGCATAACTAAGTAGATTGATAACTGAAACAAAATTAATTCTCCACAAGATTTTAAAAAGACTTACATACTCATAATATACACTCATAATATAATACTCAAGATATGCAGGATACAATTCAAAGTTACTGAGAATACAAAGAACCTCCTCAACTCTTGTGGGAAAAGCCAATCAACAGACATAAGTACCAAGGTGATGCAGAACTTGGAATTTTCTGAGAAAGATGTTAGATTAGCTACTATAAAATTACTCCAACAAGCAATCATAAACATTATTGAAATGAGAAGAAAAATAAAATTATCCACAAAAGAAAAAGAATAAAGAAAATCCAAGCACATTTTAGAACTAAGTAAAATAATTGAAAATTTGAAATCTTTGATGGAGATTATAAAGAAGGTACTCAGTGAACTTGAAGACAGATCAACAGAAATTATCCAGTCTGAAAAACACAGAGTGAAAAAAAGGAAAATAAGTGAATAGCACCTCAGAGACCTGGGTGACAACAACAAAAGATCTAATATATTTTTTTAAAGCAGAGCCCTAGAATGAGAGGAGAAAAAGTGTAATGTTGAAAAAATACTTGAAGAAACAATGGTTAAAAACATGGTAAATGACATAAAACTATAGATTCAAGAAGCTCAGTAAACATCAAAGAGGATACCCCCAAAGTCCATGTCCAGTCAGATCAAACTGTTGGAAATTAAAAGCAATAAAACTAATTTGAAAACAGCTAGAAGAAAAAGAAGTATTTTCTATGCAGGAAAAACAACTTGAATTATCACGGACTTCTCATCAGAAACTATGAACACCAAAAGGAAGTGACACAACAACTTTTTAAATGCTCAAAGAAAAAGCTATCAACTCAATATTCTATGTCCAGTAAAACTATCTTTCAGGAATGAAGGTGAAATAAAGAATTCCCAGACATGACAGTAAAAGCATAATCCATAAAAGAAAAGAAAATTGACAAATGGAACTTCATTAAAGTTAAAAGCAAAATAAAACCACAGTGAGATATTACCACCTACCCTATGAAAATATATAAAATTTAAAAAATAAAGACTGAGAACACCAAGTTTTGGCAAGGGGGTGAAACAATAGAGCACTCATACATTGCTGTGGAGGTTGAAAAGGGCACAGCCACTTCAGTGTCTTAAAATGTTTAACATATGCTTACCATATGACCCATTAATCCCACCCTTTAAACTATTACCTTTGAGAAATAAAAAAATTAAGTTTACCCAAAAACCTCTATGTGAATTTTTTTTATCAGTTCTGTTCATCACCTTCAAAAACTGAAAACAACCCAAATTTCTTTCAACAGGTAAGTGGATAAGGAAACTCGTACATCCATATAAAGGAACCCAACTTGGCAATAAAATAGGAAAAAACTATTGATACCGCAGGAACTTGACTGACCCTCAAATGGATTATACTGAATGAAGGAAACAGTCTCAAAAATTCACATACTCAGTGATTCAACTTAGATGACATTTTCAAAAGCAGAAAACTATGGTGACAGAGAACAGATTAATGGTTGCCAGGGGTTAGGAGGTAGGGACAGTGTGATTGTAACACAATGCGTTTTTTGGGGGGAGTAATGGGATTGTTCTGAATAGTCACTATGCTGGTGGTTACACTAATATATACATGTTAAAATGTGCTAGACCAAAAAAGCTTATTTTGCTGTATGACAATTCAGAAATAATAATTAAAAATTTGTGTGTGACAATTTGACAGAGGAGAAAATGAATAAAAATGAAGTGTGTTTGTTTAATATAAAAAGGACATTTGTCAAATACCACACATTTGGTGCTACTAGGGTAGTTTGTTTTATTAGGGATATAATTAAGATTAATTTTCATTCCATAGGGGTTATGCCATGTCTGCTTGATGACCTACTAAGTTGTTAAGACTCACTGGTTCCTTCCTCTCTGAAGCTTTTCATTAATCTTCCCTCTGTCTTTCATGTAAATTTGTCCAACCTTCTTTTAGGTCATCTCTTTGCCCTATACATACTTTTTCACAGCATCCTTAGTAATATTTCCCAATTAATCTATAAATACCATGAAGGAAAGGACAATCCATTTTTCAGCATCATTTCCTAGCAAAGAGTGGCATACACTAGACACAGAATAAATGTGTGTTGAATGAATGAAATGTCTAAAGCTGAACAATATTTAAGTTGCAAGCTATCAGGGAGTATTTTATCACTTATGGGTTAAGGTTGCAATTTATAACTATTGTTTTTTTCTTCAGATCACCCCCTCCCCCAAAATAATCATCTTGTTGAAATACCAAACCACTTGTCTTGGTTTATTAACTGTTAGTGAAAATCAGCTCCTCTATATTTTGTCATATATGTGTGAAATTATTTTACGCTCTGTGCTTCAATACTGTGCTAATAAAACATCTTTTTTTCTTTATTGGAGTTATCAAGATGGCAGAGTAGGTATCAAGATCCTGACCTCACTTTCCCCACAAACACATCAAAGCTGTAATAACATATAGAGCAACCCTTGCTGAGAACCACCTGAATACTAGCAGACTAGTTCTCCTACAACCAAGGCTGTAAAGAAAAAAAACACACAGGCATTTCCCTGATGGCACAGTGGTTAAGAATCTGCCTGCCAATGCAGGAGACACGGGTCCAATCCTTGATCTAGGAAGATCCCACATGCCTCGGAGCAACAAATTCTGTGTGCCACAACTACTGAGCCTGTGCTCTAGAGCCATGAGCCACATACACTGAGCCCATGTGCTGCAACTACTGAAGCCCGCATACCTAGAGCCCATGCTCTGCAACAAGAGAAGCCACCGCAGTGAGAAGCCCATGCACTGCAAAGGGGTAACCCCTGCTCACCACAACTAGAGAAAGCCCGCACACAGCAACAAAGACACAACACAGCCAAAAAATAAATAAATAAATACATAAATCTTTTTTTTTTTTTAAATCAGGTATAATAAAATAAACTGTTAAGGGATGGACATGGAGATGTGAAATATGACATCAAATGCACAAATCATGAAGGGGATCATAAATTATCATTTCAGTAATAAGTGACACCTTTGGCAGCTATCCCCTTAATTTGATACCCTAGAAACTTCATTACAGGCTGAAAAAAAAACACATGGAGAAATAAAAACCTGGGGCTAAAGGGCAATTTTAACTTTGAAAGGAATATGATTTGTCACCATGCCTGATGAGGCAGACCCTATAGTGAGAGAGAAGAATGAGACACAACTGACTATAATGGCAAGTCTACACCTGGGAAGGAATGAAGCAGAGAAGGATGAGGAAATGTAGCATGAATAGGCAAATAAAATATTCTGTGTTAGGAGCAAAAGCCAATTCTGATACAGACAATGCTACTTCACACTCCAGGGAAATTTTAAGGGTAAAAAGAATATGTACACCATTAAACACAGATCAGGTATAACTTCAAACTTAAACCCCATTCCACAATTCCATTACTGTTTTCATCTGTTATCATGAAAAAGACAAATGTGGTCAGTAAATGCTGAACCTAAGTGATCTACATTGCTTAAAATATCCTCAGATCAGGCACTTTCAACTTCTTAAAACAGACTTGAGAAAGAGGAAAAAGAAGAAATGGATTTATTTTATTTTATTGAAGCATATATCAATCCATCAATAGCTATTTATTAAGCACCTACTAAATACAAGGTGCTTGTTCATTGGTACCTGAAAATTCAGTATTTTATAAGAATGCCAGTAGAATTAATTATGGATTGGTGAAGCATAATTCATAATTTGTTATTCCAGTAGACTAAAATATAGTGTATGTCCACAGCTAATATCCCAGTAGTGTGAGTTCAGCTATTCTTGGTAAGGATGAAGTAGCATATAATTGATAGGCTGAATGATAAAGCTGGGAAGCTCCAAGTGATATGATGTGCTCCTGAAGAATTAACATAAAATCATAAATAATCTATATAATCTGGAGGAAATGCTGACCTCTTTCACTTTGGTTACAAGAAACAGAAACTTTAACATGTAATAAAACTTTTATTTGAGTGTTGACTATGTGCTAAAACACAATTCATTTGATGCTTTTTAAAGACACAATATAACTTATGAAATAGTTTAAAAATATGTAATAATATTTTCTATGCGTATAACCTATCAACAGAGGGATCTAGGAACTCTAACTAAATGTAGTAGATGTCTTCAGCAAAAATTAGGATTTTCCTCAATGGGGATTCTAACATGTTAGGGTTTGTCTGACTAGCTAGCAGGGTGGACCCTCCAAGTATTGATTTCTAGATCTGCTTGACAAAGGATTGATCAGAGGAGAAGAGGTTTCAAAGACAGTAACATAATGATCTCAGTTGTGGGATCTGAGCTGCTCCAGAAATCTGCTGTTAGTACTCCTTGAGAATGGAGCTACAAACCAAAAAGTTTAGTCCTGGAGCAGCAATTTCTATGGACACATAGGGAATACTGTGGTTATAGTTGCATTACTAATGAAGTGTATTATATTAAGAGGTCATTTTAAGTGTGTTATGTTAAGAGATAAACCATACAAATGGTACCTAAATGTTGACCAGAGATCTGAATTTATCTGTAGATGTTTGTTTTGTGTTTTACTCTTTACTGTAGAGAGTTACAAAAGAAAAGAACTTGAACACTTTTAGAAAGAATATATATGTACTTTCTAGATTCCCACCTCTTCCTACTGCCTTGTACCTAGTCTGCTGCCCTCATTTATGTTACCTGTTAGTCCCTGGACAATCACCTCAATCTTTTAGGAACTTGTGACCTCTGGTTTAGATAAAATAATACATGACAGATTTTTATTGGATAAAACCAAAGATCAGAAGACATTTGCATTTGGTAGCATGCCACCTACTAGATGCCTGGTACTTTTCCAGGTGCTGGAGATAGAACATTAAAGACATTAACCATGGAACTTTCAAGATGGCAGAGGAGTAAGACGTGGAGATCACCTTCGTCCCCACAAATACATCAGAAATATATATATATGTGGAACAACTCTAACAGAACACCTACTGAATGCTGACAAAGACCAGAGACTTCCCAAAAGCTTTGTTTTTACTATTTGTCCTAGTATTCTGTCTGTCCGTTTTGGGGGTTTTTGGTATAGCTTTTAGTTCTTCTCATGACTGGTGGATTTGTTTCTTGGTTCGGATGCTCTCTTCTTTCTTTTTTTTTTAA
The DNA here is from genome assembly GCF_949752795.1 of Hyperoodon ampullatus. Taxonomy (NCBI): domain Eukaryota; kingdom Metazoa; phylum Chordata; class Mammalia; order Artiodactyla; family Ziphiidae; genus Hyperoodon; species Hyperoodon ampullatus. Next base: position 42,778,590 of record NC_136920.1, on the reverse strand, counting down.
ATTACTTCTTTATTTTTAATAATATATTTTTATTTTAATAATTTTATTTATTTTTCTTTCTCTCTTTCATTTTTTTCCTCTCCCTTTTCTACTGAGCCATATGGCTAACAGGGTCTTCGTGGTCTGGCCGGGTGTCAGGCCTGAGCCTCTGAGGTGGGAGAGCCAATTTCAAGACATTGGTCCTCCAGAGACCTCGCGGCTCCACATTATATCAAATGGTGAAAGCTCTCCCAGAGATCTCCATCTCAATGCTAAGAGCCAGAACTACTCAAAGACCAGCAAGCTAAAGTGCTAGACACCCTATGTCAAACAATTAGCAAGACAGGAACACAACCACACCCAGTAGCACAGAGGCTGCCTAAAATCATAATAAGTTCACAGACACACCAAACCACACCACTGGACACAGTCCTGCCCAACAGACAGAGAAGATTCGGCATCATCCAGGCACCAGCCTGCTCCACCAGGATGCCTACACAACCCACTGAACAAACCTTAGCCACTAGGGACAGACACTAAAAACAAAGGGAATTATGAACTTGCAGCCTGTGAAAAGAAGACCCCAAACACAGTAAGTGAAAAAAAATGAGAAGACAGAAGCACAAGCATATGAAGGAGCAAGGCAAAAACCCACCAGAACAAACAAACGAAGAGGAAATTGGCAGTCTACCTGAAAAGTAATTCAGAGTAATGATAGTAAAGATGATCCAAAATCTTGGGAAAAGAATGGAGAAAATACAAGAAATGTTTAACATGCACCTAGAAGAACTAAAGAGCAAACAAACAATGATGAACAACACAATAAATGAAATTTAAAATTCTCTAGAAGGAATCATTAACAGAATAACTGAGGCAGAAGAATGGATAACTGACCGGGAAGATAAAATAGTGGAAATAACTACTGCAGAGCAAAATAAAGAGAAACGAATGGAAAGAATTGAGAACAGCCTCAGAGACCTCTGGGACAACATTAAACACAACAACATTCAAATTATAGGGGTCACAGAAAAAGAAGAGAAAACAAAAGGGACTGAGAAAATATTTGAAGATATTATAGTTGAAAACTTCCTTAATATAGGAAAGGAAACAGTCAATAAAATCCAGGAAGTGCAGAGTCCCATACAGAATAAATGCAAGAAGAAACACACCAAGACACATATTAATCAAACTCTCAAAAATTAAATAAAAAAAGAAAACATTAAAAGCAGCAAGAGAAAAGTAACAAATAACATACAAGGGAATCCCCATAAGGTTAACAGCTGATTTCTCAGCAGAAACTCTGCAAGCCAGAAAGGAGCAGCAGGACATATTGAAAGTGATGAAAGGGGAAAACCTACAATGAAGATTACTCTACCCAGCACAGATCACATTCAGATTCAACAGAGGAATTAAAACCATACAGACAAGCAAAAACTAAGAGAATTCAGCCCCACCACACTAGCTTTACAACAAAATCTAAAGGAAGTTCTCTAGGCAGGAAACACAAGAGAAGGAAAAGACCTTCAATAACAAACTCAAAACAATTAAGAAAATGGTAATAGGAATATACATATTGATAACTCTGTTAAATATAAATGGATTAAATGCTCTATCCAGAAGACATAGACTGGTTGAATGGACAAAGAAACAAGACTTTTCTATATGCTGTCTACAAGAGACCCACTTCAGACCTAGGAATACACACAGACTGAAAGTGAGGGGATGGAAAAAGATATTCCATGCAAATGGAAATCAAAGGAAAGTTGGAGTAGCAATTCTCATATCAGAAAAAATAGACTTTAAAATAAAGACTATTACAAGAGAGAAAGAAGGACACTACCTAATGATCAAGGGATCAATACAAGAAGAGGATATAACAATTGTAAATATTTATGCATCCCACATAGGAGCACCTCAATACATAAGGCAAATGCTAACAGCCATAAAAGGGGAAATTGACAGTAACACAATAATAGTAGGGGACTTTAACACCTCACTTTCACCAATGGGCAGAGCATCCAAAATGAAAATAAATAAGGAAACACAAGCTATAAATGACACATTAAACAAGATGGGCTTAATTTATATTTGTAGGACATTCCATCCAAAAACAACAGAATACATGTTCTTCTCAAGGGCTCATGGAACATTCTCCAGGATAGATTGTATCATGGGTCACAAATCAAGCCTTGGTAAATTTAACAAAACTGAAATCATATCAAGTATCTTTTCCGAACACAATGCTATGAGACTAGATATAATTACAGGAAAAATTCTGTAAAAAATACAATCATGTGGAAGCTAAACAATATACTACTAAATAACCAACAGATCACTGAAGAAATCAAAGAGGAAATCAAAAATACCTAGAAACAAATGACAATGAAAACATGATGACCCAAAACCTATGGATACAGCAAAAGCAGTTCTAAGAGAGAATTATATAAGAATAAAATCCTACCTCAGGAAACAAGAAGGATCTCGAATAAACAACCAAATCTTGCACCTAAAGCTATTAGAGAAAGAAGAACAACAACAAAAACCCCCTAAAAGTTAGTGGAAGGAAAGAAATAAAAAAGATCAGATCAGAAATAAATGAAAAAGAAATGAAGAAAACACGAGCAGAGATTAATAAAACTAAAAGCTTGTTCTTTGAGAAGATAAACAAAATTGATAAACCATTAGCCAGACTCATGAAGAAAAAAAGGGAGAAGATTCAAATCAGCAGAATTAGAAATGAAAAAGGAGATGCAGCAACTGACACTACAGAAATACAAAGGATTGTGAGGGATTACTACAAGCAACTATATGCCAATAAAATGGACAACCTGGAAGAAATGGACAAATTCTTAGAAGAGTACAACCTTCCAAGGCTGAACCAGGAAGAAATAGGAAATATAAACAGACCAATCATAAGCACTGAAATTGAAACAGTGATTAAAAATCTTCCAACAAACAAGAGCCCAGGACCAGATGGTTTCTATCAAACGTTCAGAGAAGAGCTAACACCTATCTTTCTCAAACTCTTCCAATATATAGCAGAGGGAGGAAGACTCCCAAACTCACGCTACGAGGTCACAATCACCATGATACCAAAACAAGACAAAGATGTCACACAAAAAAGAAAACTACAGGCCAATATCACTGATGAACATAGCTGCAAAATTCCTCCACAAAATACTAACAAACAGAATCCAACAGCACATTAAAAGGATTATACAATATGATCAAGTGGGGTTTATTCCAGGAATACAAGGATTTTTCAATATATGCAAATCAATCAATGTGATAAACTATATTTAAAAATTGAAGGAGAAAAATCATATGAACATCTCAATAAATGCATGAAGAGCATTTAACAAAATTCAACAACCATTTATGATAAAAATAAACCCTCCAGAAAGTAGGCATAGAGGGAACTTACCTCAGCATAACAAAGGCCATATATGACGAACTCACAACCAACATCATTTTCAATGGTGAAAAAGTGAAATGATCTCCACTAAGATCAGGAACAAGACAAAGTTGCCCACTCTCACCACTATTACTCAACATAATTTTGGAAGTTTTAGACACAAAAATCAGAGAAGGAAAAGAAATAAAAGGAATCGAAATTGGAAAAGAAGAAGTAAGACTGTCACTGTTTGCAGATGAAATGATACTATATAAAGAACCCTAATGATGATACCAGAAAACTGCTAGAGCTAATCAATGAATTTGGTAAAGTATCAGGATACAAAATTAATGCACAGAAATCTCTTGCATTCCTATGCACTAATGATGAAAAATCTGAAAGAGAAATTAAGGAAACACTCCCATTTACCACTGGAACAAGAAGAATAAAACACCTAGGAATAAACCTACCTAAGGAGGCAAAAGACTTATATGCAGAAAATTATAAGACACTGATGAAAGAAATTAAAGATGATACAAACAGATGGACAGTTATACCATGTTCTTGGATTACAAGAATCAACATTGTGAAAATGACTCTACTACCCAAAGCAATCTACAGATTCAATGCAATCCCTATCAAACTACCAATGGAATCCTTCACAGAAGTAGAACAAAAAATTTCACAATTTGTATGGAAACACAAAAGACCCCAAACAGCAAAGCATTCTTGAGAAAGGAAACCAGAACTGGAGGAATCAGGCTCCTGGACTTCAGACTATACTACAAAGCTACAGTAATCAAGAGAGTATGGTACTGGCACAAAAAAACAGAAATATAGATCAATGGAACAGGAGAGTAAGCAGAGAGATAAACCTACGCACATATGGTCACCTTATCTTTGGCAAATGGGGCAAGAATATACAATGGAGAAAAGATAGACTCTTCAATATGTGGTGCTGGGAAAACTGGACAGCTACAGGTAAAAGAATGAATTTAGAACACTGCTTAGCACCATACACAAATATAAACTCAAAATGGATTAAATACCTAAATGTAAGGCCAGACACCATCAAACTCTTAGAGGAAAACATAGGCAGAACACTCTTTGACATAAATCACAGCAAGATCCTTTTTGAGCCACCTCCTAGAGAAATGGAAATAAAAACAAAAGTAATCACATGGGACCTAATGAAACTTAAAAGTTTTGCCCAGCAAAGGAAACCATAAACAAGATGAAAAAACAACCCTCAGAACGGGAGAAAATATTTGCAAATGGAGCAACTGACAATGGATTAATCTCCATAATTTACAAGCAGCTCATGCAGTTCAATATCAAAAAAGAAAAAAAAAACATAAAAAACAAAAACAACCCAATCTAAAAATGGGCAGAAGGCCTAAATAGACATTTCTCCAAAAAAGATATACAGATTGCCAAGAAACACGTGAAAGGATGTTCCACATCACTTATCATTAGAGAAATGCAAATCAAAACTGCCATGAGGTATCACCTCACACCGGTCAGAATGGCCATCATCAAAAAAATCTATGAACAATAAATCCTGGAGTGGGTGTGGAGAAAAGGGAACCCTCTTGCACTGCTGGTGGGAATATAAATTGATACAGCCACTATGGAGAACCGTATGGAGGTTCCTTAAAAAACTAAAAATAGAACTACCATATGACCCAACAGTCCCACTACTGGGCATATACCCTGAGAAAACCATAATTCAAAAAGAGTCATGTACCACAATGATACTTCCAGCTCTAGTTACAATAGCCAGGACATGGAAGCAACCTAAGTGTCCATCGACAGATGAATGGATATAGAAGAGGTGGCACATATATACAACGTAATTATATATATATATATATATATATTATTATATATATACTCAGCCATTAAAGAAACGAAATTGAGTTATTTGTAGTGAGGTGGATGAACCTATAGACTGTCATACAGAGTGAAGTAAGTCAGAAAGAGTAAAACAAATACCGTATGCTAAGACATATATGGAATCTAAAAAAAAAAAAATGTTCTGAACAACCTAGGGACAGGACAGGAATAAAGATGTAGACCTGGAGAATGGACTTTGATTTGAGGATACAGGGAGTGGGAAGGGTAAGCTGGGACGAAGTGAGACAGTGGCATGGCATACATACACTTCCAAATGTAAAATAGATAGCTAGTGTGAAGCAGCCGCATAACCCAGGGAGATCAGCCTGGTGCTTTGTGTCCAACTAGAGGGGTGGGATAGGGAGGGTGGGAGGGAGACTCAAGAGGGAGGAGATATGGGGATATATGTATATGTATAGCTGATTCACTTTGTTATAAAGCAGAAACTAACACACCATTGTAAAGCAATTATACTCTAATAAAGATGTTAAAAAATAAAGACACTCACCAGCTCTTAAGACTATTATAATTCAATGTCCAAGACCAATAACCCTACAAGTGTTATTAGAATGATAAGCATTAGTTGTTATAAGAACTCTAAAGAGAGGTGCCTGACTCAGACTGAAGGAAAATAAATGGGTTATGGGAAGGATGGCACCTGATCTGGGTCTTAATGGATAAGACAGATTAAAAAGATGGAGATATAAGTGGGTTCTAGAAAACTTTCCCACAGAACATTCCAAGGTCTAAATATCAGAAACAGAATATTAGGTTGATGCTCAGGATTACAGGGTGACACCTGTAACATTTTAGATATGCCAAGCTAAACCATCAGTGATAAAAGCAGTTTAATATACCATTAAATCTGTGTATATCAAGCAATCAGCTCCCATATGTCAACCCTCTTAAATGGTACGTCTGAATCCTGGCAGACTTTCACTTTCATCCAAAAAGCTGTATCTCCTATTAAAAAAGCAAAACAAAACAAAAAAAACTTTTAAGCTTTTTTGGGCTTGGAGCACCACCATCGATAAACTTACAACTCAGAAACACATAATATCACTGTTAGGAAAAGGGATACTAGACATCTATTAAAATATACATGTATCTCCCTTACATAAGATTGTTTATAATGAGAGAAGTTTCAATTCGCCCTAAAGCTTGAGAACATTGATGCAGTACTGCCCATGCCCGGATGGCTCAGCTGAATAAAGAGCCTTTCCTTTCTGATTCTGTGCATGCAAATCAATGGAAAAAAGAAAGGTGTATCTGATAGAATTCAGTCAACCAGACAGCTGGTTCTGCCAGCGATTGCAAATCATCAATCTAATAAAAATAACCCTGCAGCCAAAATAAAATGAAGCAAATCTTAATAACAATGGGGATAAACTCTGAGGGTCAGTCTCATAAAATCTCCAGGGAACATCTTCAGTGAGATGGCTAAGTCTGTCCATCATTTAGCACATGATTTTGAATGTCTGTCATTTTCTAGACATTTTTATGGATAAAAAGATGTAACAGTCATAGGTCCTGCCTCAAGGAGCTTGCTAATAAGGGAGACATGACACATAAATAAATAAATTAAATGTATAGTAGATGGTGGTAAATGCTAAAAGGCAGTACATATAAACTTTTATGAGTGTGTGAGGAATAAAGATTATTTCCAGCTGACAAATCTAGAAAGACTTCTTCATGGAAGTGATTCTGTTGTGTTCCAGATTTGTGTACCCAACTGGCTTCTGATCTTTTCTACTTATAAGCCCCAGTATGCTTAATGCAAAATCTAGCAACTTTTCCTCCAAATGTGTTCTTCCTTTTCAACTCCACAGCTCACTGAATGACACCATCCGTCCAATCAGCCAAGCTAGTATCCTGGGAATCTTACTGGACCTCTCCCTCTCTTGTGTGTCAATGCCACATTTTATCAGTCACCTAGTCCTGTACATACTGTATGCTGAATATTTTTGGAATCAGTCCTCTCTATTCACACTCCATTATTATAGTTATATTCTAAAAATTGCTACTGTAGATACCTGCAGTGGTCTCCTAAATTATTTTGTTATTTAATCATGCCATTGTTCTGCTTAAAATCCTGCAGTAACAGTCTTTAGCTTTCAAGATAAATTTCAAACTCCTTAGGTTCTTCATAATCTAACAACTCATAGAGTGCCTGTCACATAGTAGGTACTCAATAAGTACTTCTTTGAATTAGTCATGGGATAAATGGACTATTGGATAGATTCAATACTTTTGAGGTACATCTAGAAATAAGAGGACATTTTGGACACACTCATGAAGCAAAGGGAATTCAAATTTAGAGAGAATGTTCTCAGGAGCCCTGACCTTGGAGACTAGTTAGAAGAGATTAGGACCCTAATTACAGGGAAACTTCCTGCCCTTAATAATCTATATCTTATTAGGGCAGGAGAATAGCTTCAAAAATACCATTGCACCCTCTCCAAATATAGATAAACTCCAGTTTGAAATGTCAAGCCACTTAGAGTCATGCAGAAAAGTAATGGTAGAGGCACTTGCTTGATTCATAGTCCCACCTGCTTAGGGATGGTGGGGGAGGGGGAGAGGGAGAAAGAGAGAGAGAAAGAAAGAAAGAGAAAGAAAGAAAGAAAGAAAGAAAGAAAGAAAGAAAGAAAGAAAGAAAGAAAGAAAGAAAGAAAAAAGAAAAAAGAAAGAAAAAAGGAAGGAAGGAAGGAAGAAGGGAGGGAAGGAAGGAAGGAGGGAGGGAAGGAAGGAAGGATAAGAGAGAGAAGAAAATGTTATGTTTTAATAAGATTATTTTCTGCTTTTTAAATTCCAAACACATACCAAAATATAGTGTTTGTTTAGCCTAATACTAAATTTTAATTGAAATTCTATTTGAATTTTCATGAAAAAACATCACAGCTAAATATTAAAAAAAAAACCTCATCTCACATTTCTATACAAAGATACAATTAAAAGTAACCTTTAAAATAAACATAATTTCTTAGATTCATACACTTGCATATATACTCTGATGAAAGGAAAAAACAGGCTAGAACTTTTGTTCAGGGAATCTGTGAAGTTTTTTTTAGTTTGTTTTGTTTTGTTTTTTAAATTAGTAAGATACCATGCTATATTTTTTACAAAGATTGGTGTCCCAAAAATTTATCTAGAGTGGCAATTGAAAAGTTAGAAGTAATTCCTTAAACCAGCCAATTGTATGCTTTGTATAAAAGTATTTGAAGTGAAGCACTGATACAATGAGGGAATGATACAGGAGGATGCCAGGTCCATCTGCTACTTAACTTGGACCTTGGCCTAGAAGAACAGCTGTCTTTTTTTTTTTTTTTTTTTTTTTGTGGTACGCGGGCCTCTCACTGTTGTGGCCTCTCCCGTTGCGGAGCACAGGCTCCGGACGCGCAGGCTCAGCGGCCATGGCTTACGGGCCTAGCCACTCCGCGGCATGTGGGATCTTCCCAGACCGGGGCACGAACCCGTGTCCCCTGCATCGGCAGGCAGACTCTCAACCACTGAGCCACCAGGGAAGCCCAGAACTGCGGTCTTAATCACTTTGCATATTGCAATGTTTTCACCTCTAGAAAAACTTCACTGCAGAAAACAAAAAAAGAGTTTGAAAAATCACTGCTAAACAGATCAGTTTCTCCTTTTTCTTTTTCTTCTTTTGTCAAAAGTTTAAGGCAGAGGAAGAGATATCTAATATAAGCAATGAATAATACTAACCCTATTTTTAAGTACATATAACTCATAGGATCATTACAAAGATTTGGTCCAATAAAAATAATGATAAGTTTCTCTACTTGTTAAACTTTGCACCCTTGTATTTTCATTGCTTCTACAGTAGAGACTCTGGAAATTGTTGCTTATCCTATAGATGCTCTGATAGTCTTTTAAATGACTTTCTTATTGGTAATCAGAAAATAAAGCTTTCCCCAAGAGACCATTTGTCTTCCAATAAATATGCACATTTAAATCACAAAGATATCCTTCCTTTCCATGAGGGCTACATACTTACTTACTTATTTAATGTCATGTGTCAGCAGAAATTAATAAAAGTTGAGATATTTTGTGGTTAAATTTTGGGTATACTAATATTTTGGTTGTTGTAATTGACGCCGTTCCCTTTTTTTTTTTTTTTTTTTTTTCACGGTACGCAGGCCTCTCACTGTTGTGGCCTCTCCCGTTGCGGAGCTCAGGCTCAGGACGCGCAGGCTCAGCGACCATGGCTCATGGGCCCAGCCGCTCCGTGGCATGTGGGATCTTCCCGGACCGGGGCACGAACCCGTGTCTCTTGCATCGGCAGTTGGACTCTCAACCACTGCGCCACCAGGGAAGCCCTGTTGTTGCCTTTTTAACTTTTACCACTTTTATTCTTGTCAAAATAATCCATTTTCACATTTATAAAATCAAGTTGTCCTGAGGGTCGAAACGAAAGACAGCCATCCCTTGATGTGACCCTATCTGCCTTCAAGTAGGAGTTGAGCTTGGACTTGTTTTCTGATATGTACTATAACTTTTCTAAGCATTTTTACTCATTTCTTGATTTTTTAGAAATTATTAGTTACCCCATTTATGAAATATGAGGGTCTAATTATTTTACAAGCCATATACTCTATATAGTTAGATAACAATTTTTAGAAACAAAATATTTATATGAAGATTATTATAAAGTATTATTTACAGAAGTGTCAGGTGACAACAAATGCCTATATAAATAATTTTAATTTTGTCCTGTGCTTCATCAGACACCGTTAGCCTCTATCCTCTACTACATTACAATATTAAACATTTAAAATGCCCCTTTTTGATACACATGGCCAACACATCACCTTACTGGGGAAAGGTTTCTAGCAATTTACAAAGGTAAACCAGATATCATCTGTCTTGGTAGGTATTCCTAGAATAATCTCAATTGGGGACTTGGTGATTTCATTTTGTATGAGAGTTTTTTTGGACAACAAAATATTCACTAAATTAGTAAAGCTTATAGTCAGTGCAGCCATTTGATTTTAGAATCTATTGCTGTGTTTGAAATGTACAAGTGTGATAGTCTTGAAATTACTCTTTGTGCCTGGAGAGCCCAGCCTTTACCTTACATGCACTGGGCAGTCCCCATTAATAGAAAGTGTCTAATAGCCATGTGTTGGGGACAGTTTGAGGCAATAAGGTACACACAGCTCATTCCACTTATATTAGTCCTGCTGAAACCTTCTGGGAAGTGTTGTTCTTTTCCTGACTACAAAAGAAAGTACCCACATTCTTTGAGAACAAGCAAGCTACTGGAACAAACTGATCTCCCTTTTCTATCTTGTCAACATGTACGCCAGCTTACCTGCCATGTTGAGAAACAAAAGGACCTTACTCTTACCTTTGGCTAGGGTTCATTCTCTTTCTTTCTCATTGTGTTTCTTAAAGATTGTACTTAGCATTAAAATGTATTTACCTTTACTCATTGTCCACTTAGGAAAACAGGGACCAAACTAGCTATTTTAATGACAACAAGAATCATATTCTAGGGGATTGTTTAAATAAGTATTGAGGGACAGAAAGACCAAAAGAGGACATTAAGATAACATAGAAATAGTAACTGGAAGAAGCTGCTACCACTTCCAGAGCTGGTCAAACAACAGCTAGAGATTACTAGGATTTAGAAACTTGGAGAAGCCCCTGTTGATCTGGGACTCAGATTTGTAAGGAGGGAACACATCACAGATGGCTCTGATACTAAGAAGCTCTGGGGGGCACCTCTTCCCCCAAGTGGGGACTCAATATTTAAGAAGGAGATGCTGTCTGTCTTCTGTTGGTGTCTATGAGTTGACCTGATTAAGGTAGTTCTGAGAGTAGGGGGGAAAATCATGAAAATTGGAACCAACTGCTGCTATTGGATTCAATAGCTGTAGCCAGAGTGGAAGGTGGTGTTTGGAGTTGCGAAGACAGGAATAGGAATCAAACCAAAAATGTCCAATGTCTCTCCTCTTTTCTTCCAGTCTCTGGCATTCTCATCAATGAAGCCTAACAGAGAGCAAGTTGGCCAAGGAGAAATGTAACCTGCAGATTCCCAGCCTCACAAAGCAAAGTATACAAGAGTGAGTTTTGAGCCAAGAGGCAAAAGCTTAATAACCATAACATCCGAACCTTATGTAAAAACTCACCACTTCAGGGGAAAGAGAAGTGATTTCTGGAGTGACATTAAAACTAGACAATTAGCCCTTAATCAAATCATAATTCCAGTCTTATAAGCAATGTTACAAACACTATAATCATGCCCCCAAAATATACACTACTTTTGCCTCATTAATTAAACACGTCTAAGATAATGCTACAAATGATTTCAATGATCCCATTATCAAGTCTGATACTATCAAGTCTGATATTATCAATTATTGAACAATGATTATGGGCTCCTACACTTCTTTTCAGTTAACAGATTCACAGTTCTAGTCCTTTGAGTTTCACTTAACTGCTACAGATTTCTTGCTAACTTCCCTCCAGATGGAGTTTCCCTGGCACAGGTGTCCTCATAACATTACCCGAGATCTTCAAAGAGAGAAAATTTTAGTTTCCTTTAAAGAGTTCAAAGCAAAACCACTCTACTTTATGCTCAAGTGTTTTCTTCCTACTCGTGAAGGACTTTGCTATTTGCCTACCAATGTCTACTTTCCCCTTCTGTCTTACTAACTGAATCCCGATTTTGTTCATGAAGATGATGTGTCCAGGAAAAAAAAAAAAAAAACTACATTTCTTAGTCTGTTTTGCAGCTAGGGAAGGGTGCATTATGGTTCAGGACAATGAGGTAAAAGAAATCTCATTTCTAATGGCTTTCCAGGAAATGTTTCCTTGCTTTCCCCTTTGTTAGGTCACTGGCTGGAACACAAATGGAAAATGGAGGTAGAGAAGTCATCTTATGATGGTATGATGGTGATGAAGATGAAAATGGAGTAGAAAGAATGAAAAAACAGGAAGGCAGAAAGAGCATCTCTGCCCTGCACTGCCTCTCTTAGATTTCTTGTGAGAGAAAAATGAGATTCCTTACTTCTTTCCTAGGAAACTTAAATTTTCATAATTGATACACCATTTAGAAGTATCACAGCAATACTATTCTATTTTAATTCAATCATTTTCAATGAAATTCCTATGATGTGTAAAGCATTATCTTGAACAGTGTGGGTGATACAACATGAAAAATAATTGAGATAATCTGCTGATCTTAAGGACCACATTATATGGTAGAAGAGACAGACATAAAAATTTGATGACAATAAAATATTTTTCAGCAGTGTTTATTACTAATAATGTTTATTACTAATAGTGTTTATTATTATTATTTTTGTAGCTTTGGCCCCTTGAGATTCTGAGTGATCACAAATTATTCTAGGTCCTAGATTCCTAGGAGATTTTAATGATATCATGATGCTTGTCACACCTGGAAGGAGGCACAAATTTCTCCTGTGGCCAAACCTACTCCAGAAACATACAAAAAAGGAAATTCTCAAAATGTCATTCCAACTTAGCTAAGTTGACGCAGCACAAAACCATCACACCCAGTTAATAAATAACAGATCTGGGATTCAGACTCAGGCAATCTGTTTCCAAATCCATACTTTTTTTTTTTTTTTTTTTTTTTTGCAGTACACGGGCCTCTCACTGTTGTGGCCTCTCCAGTTGTGGAGCACAGGCTCCAGACGCGGAGACCCAGGGGCCATGGCTCATGGACCTAGCCACTCTGCAGCATGAGGGATCTTCCCGGACCGGGGCACGAACCCGTGTCCCCTGCATCGGCAGGGAAACTCTCAACCACTGCGCCATCAGGGAAGCCTCAAATCCATACTTTTAACTGTACCACTATTTTCCCTCTCACACAGACATGACAGGAAGGACCTAGCCTTAGTTTGGGAGTTATGATGTTGTCTTATTTTTCTTGTGAACTCTCAGTATCTTATGTTCAGTTGCTCATTAACATGACAAAGTTTGCAAATGGAAGAGCATTTAGTCTCTGTTTCTTTCCTAAGATAAAACTGAAGTTAACTCTCATGTCCAACATTAGCAGATCAAATGAAGAGCAACTTTACAAAAACTTCCATCACATTGATGGAGAAAAGAGGAAGGTAACATGTTTTAAGATAAAAGGGAGCACAGATTATCACCCTGATAAATACATAATGACATACAGGAACATGGAGAGCTGATATGAGGCTTAATGCTAGAGACTAAAATATTAAACAAACCCAATTTGACTTCAGACATTTACTAGTTCATCATAAATTCCAGAGTAGTTCCCCAACTTCTTGTGAAGCCTCCCTTGACACAAATGAAAATTAAATGCTTGCTATAATCAAGATATACACTGTGGGACATGGAAGAGAGAGCAACATCCCAAATGAGAGGACAGCTTCAAAGACAAAATGTCATTTGAGTACAGCCTTCGATGACTGATATGCTTTAAATGGAAAAGTTACTTGTGACAAGGCAGTCAAAAGACAGAATGCACAATGACTCTGAGGCATTCAGTAAAATAGTTATACTTTCTATGTGCCATTCACTGTGCTAGGGATAAGATAAATATTGTAGAAAAGGCAAGACAGGTTCACAAAACAGATGACACTTTGTTGTATCTAGAATGTCAGGCGGGTAGTATGAAATAGAAGAAGATGAGTTTGGAAGGATGGAATGAGAACAGATTATAGTTAATGGAATTTCTATTCAAGTAAACGTTTTCACTTTTGTGGATGGAATTCAAAAGATACAATGTATAAAGATTTTTGAAAGTTCACAATAAGCAAAGTAACACTGTATAATAGAAGAAAATTGCCATAGCCCAGCTCTTTTTCTCTTTAGAAATGTATTTGAGTGCAGGAACATATTTATAATATAAACCATTTCTATTTCCTTTAAGATGATGAGGGAAGAGCCACCTTTTATGAAATGTATGGAGTTTAAAATTCAATAAGCATAATGTTTACAATGTTACACATTCTTTCTTAGCCAAAAAACAATGCCATTCAAAATGCTCTCTGAAGGAATGGCTTATATTTTATTTATTGGAAAACACATTGACTTCCCCCATTCCCAAACTTCTATGGTACCATTCAATTTGTTTAATCTTTCTGGAGCCTTTTCTCTTTTCTTTTCCTATGCATTTAATTTACTTATGAAATTTAACTTTGACAAACTTACAGAAAAGATTTCTTGTTGACTATATTTTGGACTTGCATGGCTCTCAGGGGTCCACATTTCATGGTCCGCACAGTCTATGGCTTACTGTTGCTCTTAAAACTTGGTACTAATTGTGTTCTGTGAGCTGTGGACTGAGGTATGAATCACAGAAAAAACTGACCAGTCGTGTGTGACCAAACCATTTGGGAGAAAAACTTAACAATTTTAATTCCTGCCTGAATTACCTAGTCTCATTGATATGGAGAGAAGAACAGCTTTTCAGGAGAAAAATATATATATATATATATACTGGCTAACACACTCACTTGGCTTCAATCTTAAGTGCTCTTGGCCCAAAATTGCAGAAGAGAAAGATGGGGGCAACCTGCAGGGGGAGAGAAGAGGAATGAGTCAGAAATCTTACATGCTTCTCACACGTGTCATGACAAACATGGTTCTGTAAATTAGCAGAGATGTCATGTCAATAGGAAGTTTTATCTTTAGAGCTATTCCTTTGAACAAAAACAATACACATAGTTCACAAATATGTTAAATAAGAGGATAACAATTGCACTTATATTAGAATGTATTTCTTCATTCAACTTAATGTGTGTGAGGGTGGGGAATTAAGAAGACAAATAAAAGAAAGAAGTTTTGATTGGGGTATGGGGGATAATAGGAAGAGATGTATGTTCAGAGCATGGAGTCCCAGTGAAAAGGGACCAGAGTTGAGAGTCTCAGTAAATAGGATTTGTGGAATGTTTTCGGAATCTCAGAAAGGTCAGAGAAATAAATTTGGAGCTAATGTTTCCCTATTTTTTCTATAGTCAGTTGTTAAAAGATATATTTCTGGAATCATATATGGTTTGGTGACCATTTTCTAGAATCCACTAAGAGCTGTGTGGCTGTGGACAGATACCATGATCTCTACTTTCTGGAACCCATGCCTTCTGTAATCTTCCTTGTAGTGTGAGAGGGGACTGTGGCTTGCTTCCAATTGATATAATGTAATAATGATGATGGGATCTGATAGCATTTTATAAGATTGTAATTCATCTTGCTAGGAGAATACCTCTTCTCTCTTAATTTTGAGGAAGCAAGTGCTCATATTCATAAGACCCATGTGGAAAGATCCTAAAGGTGGCCTCTGGCGAACAGTAAGTAAGTAAATGAGTCCCTCAGTCCACCTACCTACCAGGAACTGAATGATGAGCTTGGAAGTGGATCCTTCCCCACTTGAACCTCTGATAAGACTGCAGTACCAGCTGACATCTTTATTCTAGCCTTGTGAGACCCGGATGCAGAAGATCCACTAAGTCAGGCCCTAACTTTTGACCCACAGAAATTGAGACAATAACATGTGGGGATTTCAGCTGTTAGATATGTGGTAATAATGTTATATGCAGCAACAGAAGACTAATTCACTAATTCACTGAGCTTGGGGCATGTCATTCAACCTTCCTAAGCCTAAAGATTTTCTTTTTTCATCTCTTTCTTATATTGTCCCTCATTGTAGGCTAGCTGCATTATATCAAAGTAAGTCCATTAAAAACAATTCTACAGGGCTTCCCTGGTGGCGCAGTGGTTGAGAGCCCGCCTGCTGATGCAGGGGACATGGGTTCGTGTCCCAGTCCGGGAGGATCCCGCGTGCCATGGAGCGCCTGGGCTCGTGAGCCATGGCTGCTGGGCCTGCACGTCTGGAGCCTGTGCTCTGCAACGGGAGAGGCCACAACAGTGAGAGGCCCACATACCACAAAAAAAAAAAAAAAAAAAAAAAAAAAAAGAATTCTACAGAGCATCCACATCATGATGTCCAAGGATGCAGCTTCCTGAAAGTTTCACAAAGAAAAATGTATATTGTATTTAGAGCATAATTTCTCTAAGTGTTCCTCAGAATACTAAGTTTGCTGGATGTTAATAAGTGTTCCATAAAAAGTGTTTTCACTTGGCTTCCCTGATGGCACAGTGGTTGAGAGTCTGCCTGCTGATGCAGGGGACACAGGGTCGTGCCCCGGTCCGGAAAGATCCCACATGCTGCAGAGTGGCTGGGCCCATGAGCGATGGCCGCTGAGCCTGCACGTCCGGAGCCTGTGCTCCACAACAGCAGAGGCCACAACAGTGAGAGGCCCGTGTACAGCAAAAAAAAAAAAAAAAAAAAAAAAAAGTGTTTTCACTGAAAAATAACTCTGAGAGAATAAATTAAAATTAACCAGAGTGATTTTTTCCCCCAGCTTTTCAGATACTCAATCAACATCATTCAGCTTTTCATTGTTAATCTCCAAAAATAATTGAAAACGAAGAAGCTTGACCAAAATTTGTCTGAGGAAGTACCTGAGGAAGAGATGAGAATTTCCTAGGAAAACAATTTGGAATCTACTTCAAGAGGAAAACAAATGGATGACCAAGGTCCATGAGGCCTATGATATAAAACATGCCTATAGAAATTTCAGCCAAGAATTTTAAAAAATTATTATTGCTAAATATCCATGTCAGCAATTAAAACAAATTAGTAACCTGACAGATTTCATCAGATTTTAAGCTCCCTAGGGTCATGCAGACATTCTCCTCTACAATTTGGTGCATAGGGTTAGAAAAGTTTAAGAAGTGTCACTTTAATGCCTTAGCTGGACTTGGCTATGCTGTATTGAGAGCCAAAGACTGAAGGTTGGGGCGTGACAGTGGAGCAGGGGGACACTAAAGCAGCAGGGAAGAAAGCCAACAGGAGGATTCCTGTCACTTACAACATAACCAACTTGCAAGTGGGCATCAAACCAGATCTCAGTTAGCTCCCACGTTGTCTAACAGAGTGCTGAAGTCCTAAGGCTGAGTCCTAAAAATGGTAATCTCTAGAAGTAATTGTTATTTTTAAAGAAAGAACGTAAAGAAGAACTCAAGCTTCCAGGCACAACAGACCACTTTCCAGTCAAGAAATAGCAGCTTCCAAGGGGATGTTGACTGCCTTTAGAATCTCAAGTGGAATGCTTGCTGAAAAAGACACATTTTTCCCCAAAATTATTATTTTCATCTCTAAAATAGACATACTTGGACATTGAAATTTTTTTGTATTCATTTTTTACTTTTTGACTGCATACACAAACAAAGCAAAGAAGGTCCAAACAATTTTCCACACTTAACAAAATCACTTTTACCAGAAAACTTTACATAACTGGAAGCAACATTTGTTCTTTGGTTCTAGTTTGCTTTAGTTATCAGGATACTTACTTTTATTCCAGGCTTTATTATAGAAGATAGAATCACTACGTTTACAAATTTCTCTGTGAATCTTACAATACATATTTAAGGAAATTCTTGTAGAAATGGTATTAATCTTTCCTGTGTTTGATTTTTAAAAGGAGGCTAATGATGATGATTTCATAATCATGATACAGAAGATGTTCTGCTGAGCACACTTTTAAGAAACTGGATGATTCTAAGGAGTTCAACATTTATTTTGAATCTGAAATCAGCTCTTAGTTAACCAATTAAAGAGCCAACTTGTTTAAGAGCATAAACTTGCAACTAGTAGATAAATAAGTCCTGGAGCTCTAATGACCAGCATAGTGATTATAGGCAGTAAACTGTATTATAGACTTCCAAGTTGCCCAAAGACTAGATTTTAGTTGTTCTCAACACAAAAGAAATAATAATTATGTGACATGATAGAGGTGTTAGCTAACACTGACTGTAATTGTATTGCAATAAACCATATTAACACATTATATCAAATGTATCAAATTAACACATTTTACACCTTAAACCTACACAATGTTGTATGTTAGTTATATCTCAATAAAAAATCAATAAAATAAAAATACACACACAAAAGCCAACTTTCACAATAAATGCCAAGTTTGATAAGAGACTTTTCCATTCCAACTAACCAGTTTATTTCAGACTTCACCAATTATAAAATATTTAGGAAAAAACTTTTTGGAAAAATAACAATGTCAAAAATTCACTGAAAGCAAAGAATGATTTAAAATCAAAATTTCTATAAAAGGAAGATACATTTTCAGCTCTCCTATTATAGGAAAAAGTCCTGGAAGTTACTTGAAAGGGAATCACTGGGTTTGGCCCTTGAAATCCCTACTTGGAACTTCAAGAAACATTCAAGAAAAAAACTGCATCACCAATTTTCTTTGGAGAATCCCAAGTATAAAGTATGACATATACTGTAAATACTATGAATAAGAGTTCATTCTGTGTGGTAATATCCTATTTTTCATAAGTAAGGAATGTACCATTTATGGCATCAGAAAAAAATAAATATTTATCCAGATTTGGAGTTGGACCTATCTCTGCTTTATTTTTCACCCATTGGAACCTATAGTAAGGATTGAACCATGGTTATTAAATATATTCAGTTAACTGTGTGCTAGCCATGGTTCTAGGGATTGGAAATACAGCAGTAAGCAAGATAGATCAAGATCTTGTTCTCATAGTATTTACATCCTATGGAGAAAGTATAGCTGAGAAAATTTTAGATGGTGAAGGACTATGAAAAAACAGAAACAGCCAACATGATAGACAGTGACTGTGAACTTCTTTAGTTTGGATGGTCAGGGAAGTCCTCTCCAAGGGTGTAGTGTTTCACTGGGGATCTGAATGAGAAGGAATAAGCCAAATAGAGGTATAGGAGATCATTCCAAAGAAGAACAAGTGCAAAGGACTTAAGGCAGAAACCAGTTTAGCATTTTGGGGCCAGAAAGACCTATTACTGGAACTCAGTGAGGAAGGTAAGAGTAGTACCTGGAGAGGTCAGAAAAGTGGGCAGGTGGGTGCCTCAATGGGCATGTTGGGACATTTTAACAACCTGCTCACAGATCTGTAGCATTCACCAATTTTCAATTTTCATGATGTGAATACTCTCCTCATGAATAATTTCACACTCTCAAAAGCTTCAAAGCTAGCTTACAAAATTCCTGAAAATTTAATAAACGAGTGTGAAACAATCCAGCGAAGTAAGGATACTGGATTGCATTTGTTGGGGGGAAATCCCAAGTAGGTTTTTCCTCGGATTTCACCACTGGTTTCCAATGAAGGTAGAGAAGGGAGATTATCTATTCTATTCCTAGGCAGATAAAAATATGCAGCCACCATTCTATCTTTCCCCCATTCCCACCAGAAGCAAGAGAAGTGACTTACCTGATTGATTGGTGAATTTGAGAAAAGAAACTGGACATGCCAGGTGGTGACCCTTGCAGACATTCTCTTTTCAAGATCTGTGTGACTACAAGGAGAGAACATCCTGACCTGCTCACACATGCAGGAAAACATTTGGAGGTGGCTTTTCCTGGGTAGAGTGGAGCCTGCAATTCTGAAGTGAAGTTCAGGGAAGAGAAGTCACAGGTCCATTGTGGTCTCACAACTAAGACATATTCTCCAATTATCATTACCACTAAGGATGACATGGCTCTCCATCTCTCTGTCTCTTGTGTGGACTTCTCAATTCTAAACCCAGTGGGGAAATTAATGGGTGTCAATTTATTTTTCTACCCTTAAACTCAACATTATCATAAGAGCAAAATGGAGTGTAGCATGAGAATGATCTGACCTAATATTTGTTTTACACAAACAGAATGCTGTGTCGGAGAAGGACATAGAGAAGTTGGTAAGAAATGTCCTTTCTAGATAGTTATAACTTAACAGAGCCCATAAGGTGAGAGGAAACCAGCAAGATAAAGATCAAGGAAAAGTGTTTCTGGCAGAGAGTGAAGATGTTCTGTTAGGAAAGAGCTTGGTAAATTCTAGAAACTGACAGAGGCCAACGTGACTGGAATGAAATGAGTAAGAGACCCGCACCTAATGGAGGGAAGAGTGAGACAGGTCCAGACTGTGCAGGGCCTTGTCAGGGCTGCAGTAGCACATTTGGCACCTCTGTACAAATTGGAAAAATGTGTCTCATCAGAGCAGATAAATTAGAAAAAAGTGCTCTCTTTGGGAAATGAGAAAAAGGTGCTCCGTCCTTTCTGTTGATATAACCCTATTCCCTGAGACAGGTCTCGGGTAGCAGCAAGCTGGAGGAAGATATACAAGCTGCACAACCAACCATATGGAAAGGAATGGGATTTTATTACAAGTGCTGGAGATAGTGGTTGAAGAGTTTGAGCAAGTGCTAAAAATAGCAGAGTATACAACAGTTAAGGACCTCACACTGCATGAGTTTTACTTTTGACTCCTTTACTTGAGCTAGACATTAAACTTTGATGTGTCTCCATTGCCTTATCTATAAAATAGGCATAATAATGGGGTCAATTTTGCGTGGGATTGCTGTTACTAATAATGAGTAGCATATGTAAAGCACTTAGACCAGTGCCTGAAACAAAACATGTGCTTCATAAATGTTTGCTAAGATTATTATCTTAATTATATGTTTAAAAGATTATCTGGCTGGTGTGTTGAGGATAAACTTTAGAGGGCAAAGAGTAGAAGTGGGAAGCCCAGTGAGAAATCCACTGTATTAGTGCAAGTGAAAGATGATGGTGTTTGGACCAGAGTGATATTAATGGAGATGTAATTATGTGATATGTGATATTCAAATGTAGTAGCAGAGGTCACTAATATCAATTTATCCATGAATATTTCATATTTCATGTATCTCAAAAAAATAAGAAGTCTTTTAAAACACAGGTTTTATTGTACCTTGAGATATTGATAACACCTTACTGTCATCAAATATCAAGCCAATGTTCAAATATTCTAAGTTGTCTCAATTTTTACAGTTGGTTCAGCTAAAAATATTTATCTCTCCTCTTACCTTATTTGGTAAAGAAAACAAAGGGTACGCCTTTAGAATATCCTTCAATCTGGATTTTGCTATTGCATCCATAATGTTATTGAGCATGTGTCTCTGTCCCATGATTTCCCTGTATATCAGTACTTTAAGCTACAAATTCTTATTAATTCTAGTTCAATTTCTTTTCAGTAATGTGTTTGTGTTTCGGTCAGAAGATGCACACACTACACACACACACACACAGAAGACCTTTATAATTTTTCATGATATTATCTGGTTTTTTTTTTTGCTCTCTAGTATATTCCTCAAGGAAATCTTATGGTAATGTTATTTCCTGTGATATTAAATAATCATGGTAGATTTTCTGAAGACTTTCAACTTAAAGGATAGTTTGGTTGGATATAAAATTCTAAGCTCATATTTTCTTTCTTAGGTGACATTTGTCTTTTGATATAAACTATTGTGGTTAAAAAGTCTGATGATAATTCAATTTCTTTTCTTTTTAAGTGACCTCCGTTTTGCCCTGGATGCAAAGGGTTTTCTTTCTTTCTTTTTTTTTTTTTTTTTGTGGTACACGGGCCTCTCACTGTTGTGGCTTCTCCCGTTGCGGAGCACAGGCTCTGGACGTGCAGGCTCAGTGGCCATGGCTCACGGGCCCAGCCACTCTGCGGCATGTGGGATCTTCATGGACTGGGGCACGAACCTGTGTCCCTGGCATCAGCAGGTGGACTCTCAACCACTGTGCCACCAGGGAAGCCCGGGATTTCTTTTTATTTTCTATTATATTTTAAGTCATAGTTTTACTGAACTCTGTCTTGGTATTACCTGCTCCAGTTGGATTTTTCCCAGGTGTATGGGTCAGCATTTTAATATGCACTTTTACATCTTTATTTCTAGGAAGTATTCTTGATTGTAATACCTGACTTTTGTTCTGTTGCATTGCTTGCTTTTTCTTCTCTGGGGGCATCTACCATGCATAGAATGAGTCTTCTTTGTTCATCTTCTGTATCACTTTCTCTTGAAACTTTTTTATCTCTTTCTTACTTTGTTTTAGATTTTACTATATTATCTTCTTTCCCTTTTTATTTTGTATAAAGACTTTTCTGAAGTGTTTACTTGCTCTTCTGTTAGTTTAGACTTCCTCTGGAAGTGGCTCTTTCTTTTATTTCTAATTCTTTCCTAAGTTCCAAAATTCTCCCTCCAGTCATCTCATGTCTGTGTAGTTCTGTTTATTATTTTGTGCTTCTTGTTCATAGTTTCTACTATTTTTAATTTGTTTGTTTGAGCATTTTAGGTCACAGTGTTTGATAATGTTCACCTGCTTCATAGAAATGTATCCTGAAATGCCTTCATTGTAGAAGAATTATTCTGCTTCTCTCTCTCTCTCTCTCTCTTTCATTCCCACTGTCATACTTTCTCTTTTAATAAAAACTTCACATACAGGATTTTACTGCCATGCTTTTCTAGTTCTGATGGTGCTACGAGATGACTTTTCTCGTGCTCTTCACAGGAGCCTGTGAGCTCCATCATCTTCCTTAGCGTCACAGTTTGCTGGAGCCTCCTCTCCTACCATGTTCTTTGAGTGCTCAAATCATGGCCTCTCCCTTTCTGAAATCTGTGCCTTCTGCTCCTTCCTCTTTTATCTGCTCCTTCCCTCTTTTATCTGGTTCTACTCTTTTCTTCCTCCCTCTTATCCTCATTCTATTAAATTTCAGTTCTACTTCTAGCAATTTCTCTCAGTTTGCCATTTTGTCCTGGAAAATTTCTTTGGCTTGTTTCCGGGTCTAGACTGCTCAAGTGCTGTCTAATTTTCACTCTCACAAGTGAGTTTGAGCTACCAAGTTTTTTCCTGGGTTTGGCTCCTGTTTTCAGATGGGCTTAGACATGTTCCAGTGAGAATCTCTGGGAAATCTGGGGGTTCTCTATCTTTTGATATTGTTAAAATCCCTTTGCTTTTTGTCTGTCACTGCACACACAGTTACTGATAACTTGTTGCTTTTCATTGCTGTGAGTGGTTCCCCACACCTCCATTTTCTTACATTTTGGGGGGGTTTACATACCTTGCATGTGGGAAATTTGGGAGAAGTTTGATAACTATGCCACAACCTGAAAATTTCCACTTCAGTCATCACTAATCCTCGCAATCATTCATGAAGTCTGAAAGAAAGCTTTATTAAACCCATTGTGTATATGGAGAAACTAAAGCTAGGTGATATTAAGAAATTTTAACAATTTCTCAGAAAGAGAAAGGGACAAAGGCAGGAGTTGAACCCGGGTCTATCTGGTCTCCCAAACTCATTTCTTTATACTACAGAAATATTTTTCCTCTTATCACTGGTAGTAGGATTGCACTTTATTTCTCTGTTTATTGGTGTGAAGAGAAGCAAGGATGGCTGAAAAGAGATAGGCTAAGCGGTGGAGTAGCCAGGGTCATAAGACAAGGCTGTAAATGCTGTGGCTCTTCCATAAGTCACCCTGGCTGAACTAATCTTTCTCGATGCCAAGGGACTCTAGATACCAGTCTTCACTGTCCACCTTAAAAAACAAACATTGAAAAAGGTGAAAAAAATGAGTTTAACTTGTTCAGTAATTAAGATAGACCTTTATATCAGGGATGGTTTGCACATGGTCCTGAGCAGAACTAGCAGTGCAGTGTGTGATCTCTTAATGTTCCTTTTAGGATCATAATTCTATAGTTGTATAAACTCGCTACTTCTGGCATTCAAGTCCATTGAGTTTAGGCTGAGTGGGGTCTAGATTTAAGGAGAAATAGACAATGTTCTGAATTACTTCTGAGAAAGAAATGAATGGCTGATTGGACCCCAGACTTATCTGAAGAAGGTCACACAAGCCATACATGAGAAAATCATACATAATGTGTTCTCTGCTCTATGAATAGTCCAAGGTGAAGTAGCTGTTCAGAATATGAGTTACTCAGGTTTGACAATAACAAGTGAACTGTGAGGTCATGGGGTAATTAGAGATGAAGGCATTACTCCAAGGAACTGATTCTTGAGTCAGGAGAGAATTCACAAAGACACCAAACAACAGCTAGGGATTCTATCTGGAAGATAAAACAAACACAGGACGTCCACCAAGTCACAAACTATAAGCATTCATCCATATTATTTTGTTTAATTTCTTTTTAGCTAAGGGGAAAAAAAAGATCCTGGATCATATTTTGCCCACTTTAATCCATTTCTATTAGTTTTAGATTAATTATTTATATTTAATTTGTTAGAATTCAATGTTCAATTTTAAAAAGTCGATGAATTAGTAGCATCTTAATAAATAATATCTAATAACTATTAAAAATCATTCAAAATGCACAAGTGATTTAATTTCATAGCACAACTTTTTTGTGACCCCATGAACAGAAACAAAATGTTGCCTACAAGAAAACTTTAGAACTTTGACACATTTACCACATAATACGTGTCCTTAGTTCTTCCTGCCCTGGGTTAATATTAAAAGTACATTAGCACCCTCTTAGAATCTTTGACTCAGAGTATTTTTGGAAGGCAAAAATATCTAGAGGAAGGACAACACAATTTTCAAAGGTAGAAATGGGTATCTACTCCCACATATGCACCTTAGTCCCAAGAGAAGTGAGGGGTAACTCCATAGCATGTTTAATTATTAGTTATATAGTATCACAAACTAGTAAACATTACATCTTCCACTACTTCATCTAATTATTATTCTTCCATATTTTCCATTGAATCAACTCTGGAGAAGGCTGGTCTGACATAAGACTTAAAAGAAATGGGAAGGAAATGCATATAAAATTATTACAAGTTCATGATGAAAATTCAACTTTTTATGACATAAGGGAGAATTAGAAGAAGTAGAGATGCATGTGTGTTATTTTAACAGTTAATTTTATCAGTACATAAAGTTAAAATGTACAAAACTTATAATGAATAGTCCAATTGGCTTACATAGTCACAACATGCCTTATCCAATATAGTCCACATTTTTCACCCTCTTTCCTACCTTTTCCCAGCACCACTAAGTTCCAGTTACACGAGTCTTCTCCCTGGTCTTCTTACAAGCCATGCCTCTTCATCCTTGTTTTTTACCTTGCTTTTTCTTCCTTTTGCCACATTCTTTCCCCACACTATTTTTGTACAATGTTTTATTTTCCCTAAAGACCCAACCCAGCTGTAAACCTTTATTAAGCAAAATTAATCTCCTCTCTGCTTCCACACATCCCATACCCGCACAGAACCTTGCAGATACCTCTTCTATAGCAGTTAACAAGTTGTACTGTCCTTCTTTACATATCTGTCTCCTACTAAAACATCATCTCCCTCAAGACATTTGTTTCATGCCAAAATGTCCTTGATATTTGGTCCTGTCCAAAACATCCACTGAGACATTTGGTCCATGAATCCTCAAATAATACATTATCTTCATTAAAATTTTATTTACATATTTTATTGGAATTCAGGATGAATTGTGGATTTCACATTTATTCTTGTTCTTCCTTGTCATGAAACTCAACAGGGTTACTCTTAAGTCAACCAGCACTCACTCTCAAATATATATTGACCTGATTATTGGCTTTTTTATTTGGTATAACTGTTAAAATTTTGGTTGTACAAATTTTATTTTGTCAATATCATCATGAAGTTGCTGGCCTTATTTGAGTGTGATCACCAAGAATCTAGGTCATAACTTGTTCATGGTTTTGTTTCATCTTTTCACACTTCAATAAATTTCCACATTGAAGGATGATGCACTACCATCAGCTTTTGAAATTTGCTGTGCCAGCCTTCTACTGCATTGTTTGTCCTGTGATTGTCATTCAATACTGATGCATAAACATTCCAAGTCTTCAGTGGAAATCAAGCTTCTGGTGGTCTTCTTCTGTCTCTGCCATGCTTTCCATGGACACACACTCTCTGGACATAATCCATTACATCATCCAAATTTTCTTCTGCATTTTCCACAATGTACTCAAAAGCTTCATTTACTAACTCCAAAGGTACAAAAGGAAGTCCAAAATGGTGTTACTTTCCGTTTTCATATACTTGCATGTTAGAACCAAAGAAGATTTTTTTTGCCACAGTTATTGTGAAAAGTAAAACAATCATCGTTTTACTGGTGCATTTGGCATTTGTATTTGAATCACATTTATATTTGCTGTCTCAAAATCCATCATGCACAATGAAGTGTTAATGTAAAGATTTCTTTCCCATGTAAATGCAAGTATTTTCTCATATGTATATATATTTGTAAATGTCTTCTCATCCTTTCATTGTTAGTGTAGAAATCAATGGCATAGAACAACCCAATACTACACCATGCACAGTAAGTAAATAACTTTAGTAAACCATGTTGGTGCTGTCTTAAAGATGTCATCACTGAATAATGTGGTTCTGACAGTTAACTAACAAATATTGTTGTAAGTTGTATACATAAGAATTCTTTTGTCATCTTGAGCACTGGAATCATGCATAAAAGAAAGTGGTTCTCCCCGTCTGATCACTTTATACTCTTCTGGAATTTCAATTCCATGCAATGAAGTTGGGTTTGGAGGTGAATGTCTGTTTTGAATTCTATTTACGTGCTTCTTTAATAAGTTTCTGGTAGCATTAACAGGATATCTTCACACGTATCATGAGAGTTCTTTGAAGTACTTGTGATGATATTGCATTTGGTTCTTATTTTGCATGTTGTTTTAACCTACATGGTTTTCCTTACTTCCCCTTCAACACCCACATTGTGCTGATATTATCTTGTCCCATTATGAATGATGGTAATGTTATCCAATGTTATCTTGACTGGTTGTATATGAGGCATTGCAGATTCTCATCTCTTCTCAGAGCCAGTACCTTTTACTCCTACCTCTGTTGAAGGAATTTAAATGGTAACTAAAACTATTATAATGAAACATTGACTTTTCTTTTGGTAAGAATACTATTTCTGCCATATTCCACTGAGAATTTTCAAATAAAGATGTCATATTACTAACTACAAAAAGAGAGGGTATTTTTCTTCTTCTTCTTATTTCAACCATCTAACCAATGGTTGCTGGTTTACTGGTAAAGAAAAAACAAACAAACAAACAAACAAAAACCTTACTAACATCTTATGGATTCAACACCCCGTTTGGCCAGAGCTGGACCAGTCAGTAGGTAGACACCAGCCAAGGGTGTGGTGGTCCATACTGATTGGCAGGTTAGCACGGAAGTCACAACCACTAAAACCCCTACAAATAGCAACAGACACTTCCTTCAGTCTACCAGATCATACCTCTATATGATGTCAGTTCAAGGGAAACATCACCCATTAACTCTGGGCAATGGTATAGGTGTAGGGGGATAATTAGATACCCAGTATCCCCTTATGGAGGCTATTAAACCTGATCACTATGTGGTAGGAGAGACACATTCATTTTTCACTCCTCCCAAACAAGCAAGATGCTCTGTAATGAGTTTACTCAATGTGTTCTAGGCCATTTGATACAGTGGCTTGATCAAGCTCCTCCTTTCAAACTTCTTTCTTATTGAACAACACAGCCACATTCAACTAAATGCCCAGTGCCATATTAATGCAACTTGCATAGAAAGATCCATCTTCAACTTGTCCTCTGTGCATTTTTCTAACTGTAGGACTCTCTTCCTTCATATACAAAGGTTATTATTGGCCATACAGCCACAATACAAATACTGGACAAATAAAACATGATAGTAGTTTATGTATTAATCCTGTAAACCAAAAGTATAAATGAACATTATGGGCTATTTGAACCCAAGGATGTTTTCTAAGTGTGGACATTTGTGACAGGACCTTTTGGCATGGACCAAATATCTCAGTGGACATTTTGGACAAAACAAAATGTCCCCTAATCATGAACTCTTCTCCAAATTAATTTGTTCTAAACATTGCTGTATCTTTAGTACCCTAGGTTAAGTCCTGGCACAGGGAAGTAATTCACTTTTTTGCCATCCATTCTATTTATCTCATTAAGGCAAAAATATTCTTGGATGAGGAACTTTTATTTATTCATTGAGCTATCTATTTAACATCTCTAATTGAGATTCCTCAAAAAGCCATGGTCCTTTTATTCACCTCTCCTGTTCCACCTGGTGTTTTGCATTTCAGTAAGTAGTATCACACTCCATAGAAATCTGGGGATTTCTTTTCATTTTCTTCAACCCAGCACCTAAACTTCCAGCAAATTCAGTTTGTTGCAACACCAAAATAAACTTTGAACCCATAGCTACCTATATTATGCCAGTCTAAGCTACTATCACCTTTCCTCTGGACTACTGTCATAGACTCCTAAGTGACCTCTTTTTATATTTCATCTCCTTCTAGTCTATTCTCTTTAAGTACCAGAAGGATCATTTTAAAATGCAAGTAAGGTAATACATCATTTTTCTAAAGATTATTTCTTAAAATAGTAGCTTCCCATACCACTTATGTTAAAATTCTACCTAGTTATCATGAATTATAAGTAGGGATGCCAGATTTAACAAATAATAATACAAGACACAAAGTTAAATTTGAATTTCAGATAAACAATGAATTTTTTCAGTATAAGTATGTCTTGTGCAATATATGAGATATACTTATACAAAAAAAGGCATTAGTTTTTTATCTGAAATTCAAATTTAACTGGGCATCCTGTATTTTATCTTGCAGTTCTAGTTTTAAGGCCCAGTAAAATCAGGCCATTGTTTGACTTTGTAACTTTATTTGGTGTTAGTCCCCCCTTATTCACTATGCACAGCTCATACTAACATTCTGACAGTTCCTAGAATATGCTAAGTTTATTCCCATGACAGTGGTTCTGCACATTTTGTCCCTCTACCTATAACATTTCCCCTGGTCTTTTTGATGCCTGGCTCTTTCTGATCACTCAGCTACCAACTTAAATGTCATCCTTCAAAGAAGCCCTCTCTGACCACCTTACATAATACAGAATGTTCAGTTTCTTTTGTTTATAATATTTATTACAAGTCAGAAACCCTTTTTTTTTTGCTTATTTATCACTTCTTTGTTCATATTTTTGTTAAATAATTTTACACCATAACTTTATTTTATGAAGGCAGGGAACTTGTCTATCTCATATAGGATAAGTTGAACATTTATTGAATGAATGAAGAAAAAAAATGGAAATTCAACTCCAATAGATTTTGATTTACTGTCTGGCCTCAGAACATGGATGGAGTTTAAAACAAAGACTGAATCTGATTGTCAAGGTTTAAAATCTCAGTCCTTATAGTTTGGGTAGCTGTGAGCAAGTTATCAAATTTAAAAGTATTAAAAGCATTATTTCTTCATTATTAAATTTGGGATAATAGCAGTACCTGCTCTATAAGGCTACAGTAAGAATTAAAAGAGAAAATATTTTCATGCCCAGCAGACAGAAAATATTCAATAAATGTTAGGTATTACTATCACTATTGTTATTGCTATTTTATAAGCAACCCAATTTACCATTGAGCCTTTTAGACACTCTCCAGATTCATAACACATTCAGCAAAGTTTCCATTGGAGAA
This sequence comes from Hyperoodon ampullatus, assembly GCF_949752795.1. NCBI lineage: Eukaryota > Metazoa > Chordata > Mammalia > Artiodactyla > Ziphiidae > Hyperoodon > Hyperoodon ampullatus. The sequence goes on along the minus strand of NC_136920.1, from coordinate 42,748,919 downwards.
GGTTGATAAAAAATAAATGTTTAATAAGTGATGATCTGAGAATGAGGTAAATATGGAGGAAGGCTACACAACTCTTTCTCTCACTAAAGTCCTGGGTAAACAAGGAACAAGTCAAAAACAAACAGTAATGTACTATTTGCCTTATTCCTGAACTTTTATATTCTCAGGGCCTTCCAGGGGGTTGCAAGAAAAAAAGAAAAATAATTATTCTATTTGCCACCTCTTCTGGTTTTATTGCCAATTCACTTATCAGAATGAAGTTGGTAGAGCTGGAGAGAAATAAAAAGCAAGCAAAAAAAGGGGGTAAGCAACTGGTGTTAGTGTATGGACAGCCAAACATCTTAAGGCTGCCACTGTCTGGACATCTGATTCCTACTACCTCATGGAAAGCTGTCCAGATAGACTTTCTGATGTAGAGCATCTGAGATTAGCAAATTATCTGTGTTAAAGAAACCTGAAGTGTTTCTGAATCAAATCGAAGGGACAGATCCCACATTAAGTAAATCCAAGGGAATTTTAGATACATCTCAACTCTGTTCAAAATGGAGGAAACTCAGAATCCAGATGCATTTGGTATAATTTCAAAGTTAAACAAATTGCTTTTGCAGATACACTGTTACTGATTTAAGAGCAATCTTCCAACAGAACAGAGTACATAAGGGAAAAAAGCAAATAAAATATGCCATTATATGATGTTAATTGTTAGAGAAATTTAGGTCTTGAAAATTGATCTTTCCTTCCCAGTATGGAGAGAGAAGAAAAGCTTTTAAAACCACTCCAAACTATTTTTGTTCTCTCAAACCGAAACACAAAGAGGCTTGTTAGTCTTCAATTGAATTAAAAACAAAGTCACAGGGATGAGGAACAGTATATCAACTTTCTGCTCAAAATGCATGTTTTTAGCATTAGATGTAGTGTCATAAACATGTTGCTATTGTAACTGAAATCAAGCTTTGGATACTCTGCCAAATGCATGTTTTTTAGGCATGCAAATAGTGTCCTTTTAAAACATGTTTTTATAACTCACTCTGAAAAAATTGTTCCAAAGGATTCTTTCATTCTTTTTTAGGTCCACTGTTTTTATAACCAGCTCATCCCAGGAATATTATTGAGCTAAACATAAATGTGGCTTTCATTTGACTGGCCACTGCCAATTATGCTGCAAATGCCAAAGGTTTATCTTTTTTTACCTGAGAGAGAAATGGGACAAACTCAGAGAGGTTTGGTCTCGACTAATCAAACATTTACTTGTCTCTGAAATTCTCTCATAATCAGACTTTTTAGTGTAATTGTACAATGGAAGGAGAAAGAAATTACAGAGTGAACTTCAAAGCAGCCATTAGAAAATGACACAGAAATCCTGTTTTTTATTAACTGAATATATGAGGGTATAATACTTCCCACACACTCCTTTCAAATTATACCCTAATGTCTTTGGAAGATAGTGATAGCTGCCTAGGAAATTCAGTCAAGACTCTCCAGTTAGATAACGCCAGTAATCTTTGGCTTGAAACATTTTTAGTGGTATAGGTTTATAATCAAATTACAGGTATTATAACTGGCACAATAAGAATAATTCATACATCAACATACCTATTAATTATTTGTCCATAACTAAAGGATTACTTTCAAGGCAGCTCATTAACCACTGAACAGAAAGAACTGGTAACTATCAGAATATACTTACAAAATACCAAACTATGTATGTAAACTTGAAGCCATATTCATATACATCCAACCATGCATTACATTCCACAGCAAAATGTTTGAATTTGCAGTAATAAACATCATCTAACAACATATCATTAAAACTCGTGATTTATTGTACACATATTGAAGGTTTCATAGCTTAAGTTGATTTGATGGCCTAAAAAGCACACTAGTGACTTGAATGAATTGCAGTCTCCAATCATATCTAATACACAAAAAGGAGCATTTTAAGCACTGGTAATATCCAGTTGGCGTATAAATACATTTAACCACATTATAAAATAAAACATCATCAACTATGCTTAGCCTTGTAATGCCAGCATGACTGACAATCCTTTTCACAATAACTATATAAAATGAGCTTTTAGCACAAATTTAGTCAAAATAATGAATACTGAACTCAGGTTTTTCTGGCTTCACATCCAGATTCCTCCATGTATTAGCAATATGAACAGATGGACTTAGGCTTATGATTTAGCTTCTCAGGGTCTCAATTAACTCCTCTGTAAAATGAGGACAACTTGCCTCACAGGATATTTTGGATAACAAGTCAATATCTCTGGCATTTTGCACATGGTCAATAAATGTTATTTCCTTTTACCTCTTGAGAATGAAGCAAGGAAGTCAACCTTCACAAAATGAGGAGCCAGGTTTGAGTTTTTAAAGGACACTGAGAGCCACTGCAAGCTTGAGTTTGTATTTGATATGGTTCTAGTCAACATTCCAGACACTCCAAACAAGCAACTAGCCTTCCTTCTGAATTAGAATGTTCTAGAAGCAATAGTAAAGGCAAAGAGTCTGAATACAGACTGAACTGATAAAGATTTAAATTTGCTTAATAAACCCTTCCTTGGCAGTTGAAGATACCTTGAAGAAAAGCCCTAGAAATTTCTTTTGGGGTACAGTACATAAAAGCCACAAACAGACACCAGTAGCTTATTCCTCATAATATACACCCTGACCACCACTATTCCCCTCTTCCTCGTCATCACTGACTATTACATGTTCAGGGCACAGTGCTAGGTGTTAGCCACCTCTTTATTTCATATCACTATAGAATGCTTAAGTTATCATTTCTTAGCAAGGAAAACTTATGAGGCATAACTTCACAATCTATTTTATTATTTCTCAGTCTGTGGAGCATATTACAGACCACCAGTCCCTCAGAGGTCTTGTGACTGATGTAAATCCTGCCTCGCTGGCACCAGATTCTGCTTGTCAGTATTAACTCTGTGAACTTGTGATTCACTCTAAAGAGACAACCAGCTGCTAGTTTCTTTATTCTATAACACATGTAATAGCACAGACCAACAAAGATAAGTGTAGGGCCTGGCAGGCTATATAACATGCTGTAAAATTATTTGATGTAGAATTCCTTAATTTGGAAGGTGATGTTCTACTTCCCCTGGAAAGTCTTTTCTGATATTCCCTGGACTAGGTAGACATCCCTGTTATGACCTCTCACACAATATTGAGTTGCCCTCTGACCTCCCACTCATAAATGATTTTAAATGTTGATTTAATTGCTGGTCTTCCACATCAGGCTATAGTCACTGTAAAGGCATGGGGTTTATGTGTCTTCTTGGACTCTAGGGATCTGGCATTCTGCTTGGTTCATAACAACGTTTAAGCACATTTGTGAAATGACTGAAATTAGCAATATAATGCTTCTTCTTCGTGTGATTAGGAATATCATTCTTTACATTTGGGGAGAATTTTTCAACCTACAGGAGTATTATACAAACATAAACAATCACTTATTGCTTGACCATTTCCTATCTTCCGATTTGTAGGTACATACCTACATTAGCCAGGGCCTAATACATAGAAGGCAATTAATTAATACTTTTGAATGACTAGGTGAGTTAATAAATTAATCCTCAACATTGTATTCTAAGGGCCTTCATTTATAACTAAAAGTCCATATGCCATATAATAGATGTCTACTTTGCTCCTACTAAAGTTAGAGCCCTCCAGTGGTCAAATTCACTTATTTAGATTTTTTTCCATTACATAGCCCATAAACCTTGAAACTACAAGTTGTGAGATGATAACTCTGCAGTGAATATATTTTAAAGGTAAATGTTGGCTTGTTCTGTTTCTTGTTAAATATTTATATGATAATATCTGCATGCTTAACATTCTTCTATTAAAGTAGATACTGGACTTGATTTAAAATAAACATCTCTAGTTAAATTCTCATGTATTAATGGTCTTGCTTTTAACACTGTTCTATTAAAATGCAAACATTCTAAGACATTTCCTAGCTGTTCAAGAGTCATTCCACAGTTTTGTTTTGTTTTCAATTCCAAGTCAATACTATTTTCTCACAAGACTCAGGTTAAAAGAAATTAGAAATTCATAGCAGGTATTATAATTGAGTCACATTAAGAAAGCCCAGGAAGCATTTCTTTCTCTGATTCAAGGGACCATTTATGAAAGCTTTTATTTGTTGAAATATCAAGAATGACCCAATTATCTTAATGTAGTTTAGTTGATCAGAGGTAACATGATGAGAATTCGTGTCCAGATTGTTTTTCACTGTGTGCCCAAGATCTTTTACAGCCATTTTTACATTGTCCATCTGGTTCTGAAGTCCAAAACAGCCATCTATATTTGAACACAGAAATCTTGTAATGAAACTATTCCCTGTTAAAACCATGTGGAGGCTAAACTGGCCAGCCTAAAGATGGAGGCCCAGGAGCATGAGGGGACAATAGTGTTGCCACAGAAATGGCTGAGGAGTCAAAACTTAGGTGACTCAGCTCAGCAAAATAGTTCTGAAAAGTTACCAAAGTAAATTCATCATACACATACACACAAAATTAAAACTCTGTGAATTTTTATGTTTGCTTTCTTCGGTATGCTTATATGGTTTTAACACAGCACATCAAAATCACTGGAATCTATAACTTAAATACAATTTTAAAGTGTCACCTTAACTCTATTGGGTTATAAATAATAAGATGCCTTCTGTTAAACAAGTGAAAGGGGTCCCTCTGGAACCTACTAGTTAAGTCTGTCTGACTCAAGGGGGCATTAAATTAAAAAAAACAGGGCTTCCCTGGTGGCGCAGTGGTTGAGAGTCCGCCTGCCGATGCAGGGGACACGGGTTCGTGCCCCGGTCTGGGAAGATCCCACATGCCGCGGAGCGGCTGGGCCCGTGAGCCATGGCCACTGAGCCTGTGCTCCGGAGCCTGTGCTCCGCAAGGGGAGAGGCCACAACAGTGAGAGGCCCGCCTACCGCAAAAAAAAAAAAAAAAACAGAAAAAGCAAATTTTGAAAAAATGCCCAGAGTCCCTTGAGAAAACCTTCTTGGGTTATCTGTAGTTATCCACAAAGATCTTCTTACTAGTTATGTTAAATATAATCCAGCAGTGAACCCACAAACCCCTCCTTTTGTGCTACCAGATCTGTAGCTTTTACTGAAAAAGAAATTATACAGCTGACCAAAATAGCCCAGTGAGTGGAATCTGGAATATTTCTTTATAACCAACATACTGTTTTTCTTTTTCTTTTTTCTTTGTTTTTGGGAGGGGTGGGGGTGCCATGGTTTAAGCTAGGCAAAGCTAAGTGCTGGTTACTTAGTAACCAACTAATGGGAACTTCAGAGTAATATTGGTTTACTCTTCCTGATGCCCCAAACCTTTGTTTGCTACCATGAAAATTATGTCTCTTTAACACTACTTTTATACAACTGCCATTCCCAGAAGACTTAGGAGAACATACTTATGCAAAGGCAACTTCTTGGCAGTTGTTAAATTTCCTACTCTGATTCTCTTGAAATGTCCAAAAAGACCATCCACTGAACTGTATTCTTCAAATTAAAAGGCAGCATCATCTTTCTCAGGGAAGCAACAGAAAACCCATTAGGAAATTCCTAACACTCTGGTGTCATTGCTGCTGCCTGGGTTCATGGTTCCTGGCACTTCTTTAAAGTGTCCTTCTGTTATCCTCTTTTATTCCCTTATTCTCACCCCCTTCTCTCTTTTTATTTCTTTATTTATTTATTTGTGTGTGTGTGTGTGGTACACGGGCCTCTCATTGTTGTGGCCTCTCCCATCGCGGAGCACAGGCTCCGGATGCACAGGTTCAGCGGCCATGGCTCACGGGCTCAGCCGCTCCGCGGCATGTGGGATCTTCCCAGACCGGGGCATGAACCTGTGTCCCCTGCATCGGCAGGCGGACTCTCAACCACTGCGCCACCAGGGAAGCCCCTCATCCCCTTCTCTTAATTGCATTCTTCCTATTTAACATCTTCTGGATTTGGAAACCATCACCTTTTGCCTGGCCCCCCTATTAAAATGTCACAGAGAAATGCTTGAGCCCCATCAGTCTTAGTTTATAAACAGTTTCTTTATTCACTTTGGTAAAGTGTCTACTGGCCTTTGTTAACTGTTGAGACTAATTATGTGGTAGTTTACTGGCTTTCACTGGATGCACTTAGTTAACCTTCTTTTAGTTTTATTAGGTAGTAAATTTGTTAATTTGGCTCAACCTTTTCTTTCTTGGCTTGGCATCCTGGATCAGACATTGCTTCCCTATAATCAATGGATTTACTCATTTACTAATAAATGCTGCTTTCTCCTCCTAATTGTAGATCTTCATCTTTATTTAAAAGCCAATTTAGGAAAAATGGCTTCCTTGCCTCTTTAAATTTGGACAGTTAGTAGAAATAGTCTTTCCCTCAACTAATAAACATTACTGAGTGTTTAGCTTGTTTTTAGCATTGTGCTAAGTGCTATGGAAAAAACAAGGTAACCTCAGATTTAATCTGTCTTCAAGGAAAACTTTAAGCTCCTATCTTTGATTGCTTTATTTCTTCTGTGCCCTGTATTCTAAGTGTGCTGTGTTCTCTTCAGTGTCTACCTAGTCAAACAGGCAGACACATTGATTCATTCCTGATGGCCTCAAGGTTTACTTTTATATCTTGCTGTTAGTGTTCTGTACGCTGCAACCCAGGGAAGGCCAAAATTTTCTCTCAACAACTGTGTTCTCAAACCAGGCCATTTGAATAATAACTATGAATTATAAATAGGCCCTTATATATCTATCTCTTTCACTACATGACACTTTTTAAGTACAAAAAATGTTTTTATAAACTTTAGCATTCCCAGAACTTAGCTCAAAGCTTAGCTCAGATCCATCACTCCTTAAGTCAGAATTTCAGAGATCACAACTCCAGTTTCATAGAATCTATAGTAAAGCTTTCACTACATTTGCAGAAGACAAGAAGCATACCCATTGGGCTTCAGAAGAGTCCTTGGTGGCATGAGGCCTACCCTGAATAAAGGTTGGTTAGATTTTAAGTATCAGCCATAAAAGATTGGAACAGGAAGTAACAGAGATCTGGGTCTGCTACTCTCTGCTAATGTGACCTGGGGCAGTTTGTTTCACTTCCCTGGGTGTTTTTCCTGATTAATAACACAAATGTGGTAGAATTAATACTTGTTAAGAGTACCTTGCAGTGTGAAGACCCTGCAATTCTATCACATGGGATTGGTAAAGTATATAAATATTTATGCAACATGCAACAAGTCTAAGTAAATGCCACATTTTCCAGGATTAGACAATATGTATTAGATAAATTTAGAGGAGAAAGTTTGGGACACTCGAGCCAAAAAGTCAATTACAGTTATTATAAAATGATCTAGATGATCCAAAGTGACAGACCATGAGGATAAACTGGACAGACAAAATGAACAGGGAGAAGTCATTAGACTTCCTCAGACAGACAGGTCCCCTGGTGTATTAACACTAACACATGTGAACCCAAAGTGAGTGGTTACGTCAGCTGTTATTCCTAGAACATTCCTAGATAGACATTGCCAGGTGTGTTGACTTCAAAGTAACTGGATATTACATTTCATCAGACTGAGAAGGAGAAAAAGCAGGTTCATGGTAAGGATATAGAGTATGATCATCTTTCCTCCATAAGGTTTTCTGGAAAAGAAAAAATAAACACTGTAGGCAGATTACTTATAAAAGTTGTTCTAATATAAAGTTACAGTTGATTAGAAAAGCAATGAGAAGTGAGTCTTGGCATTCAAGGAAATAACCAGCCTCTTTTAAATAAACTGGAGACCAAAGCACCCACTAGGAATTATAGTTACTCAGGCAAATGTACAAATCAGTATTCTTCTTTTATAATGTCAGATATCCAGATCTGGAGGCCAGCATCTGAGTGAAGCTAGACTAATACTCTAGGAAGGCAAACAGATTTACAATTGTGATTCAGAAAAGATCCTAGAAGGAATTAGGATAAACTTTTGTGTCCATAGTTCAGGCTGGTCTCCATAAAATGGCTGTATGAGAAGTTAAATTTTGAAAGGAACTTGTCCTTCCATGTACTAATGGTTTGCACCTGCAAACATTAGTGACTGTGGTGTAAGAAGCAGATCTAAAGGCAGCCCAAGAGGTCAGTCGAAAATTAAGTCACCAAGCAGGTAATTGTTCTGTCCATGAACCAATTAGGGACCCAAAGAACCACAATTCACTTCCTGCAGTCATTAAAGGCAGCAAGGGACAAGGACTGCCATTGTCATAAAAACATAATTAAACATTCAGTGTAACTGCAAATAGGGAGAAACAGACAGACATGTTTTAGCACTTACTTTGTTCCTAACAGCCAATGAATCGACAACACAACTTTAAGCACGAACTGGTTGAAGTTCACAGGAGAAAGTAAAATACCTCCTTGGTGAAAGACTTCAGATGAGAATGAATGTCTTATGTGGACAGTCTACCACAAAATGTTTCCCAAAGTAAGCTATAAATACCTGAATCCCCTGAATGTTTTTTTCTGATTTCCAGGTCCCAACCCAGAATATTGGATAAGAAACTCTGAAACTAAGACCCAGGTATCTGCCTTTTTAAAGGCTTCCCAAGGTTTTGAAGCAACCAACTTAGCGCTAGAATTCTGCTTACTGCTGCTGCCCATTAAATATGATTAAATATGAAATAGAAAAGAGCTAGAGTCGATTAACATAATACTCATCTTATTTTCCATCTATATGTGTGTCCACACCAGCCTCATCAAAAATAAAGTATAATAATGAATTCCTGCTAAGCTACAGCTATAAAACTTCCCTGTCCAATCCTCAAAGAAGGTTTGAAGCTCTCTTTTAGAGAAAATTAAAACTTGAGATGCCATACACACAAGCAAAACAGTAGAGTGATTGGAGTAAAATATCAAATATAGTCTAAAGATCAACATAATCAGTCATGATAAAAAGAGAAAACAAGCAAACACAACCAATAAAAAATAAAATAAAATGCCACAAAGGACAACTTGCTAAAATCTTTATTCCATCATGATTTTATTTCACTCTTGGGTGTTCACCTTTGCTGGGTTTGAAGAGTAGGAAGTAGATTACATAATAGTACAACTTTTGAGTTGGGAGAAAATATTCATTTTTAAAATAAATAATAGTCTATATTTACTATGGGCCATGCTCTGTTCTGCATACTGTGTGTAGACCAGTTGTTCTCAACCAGGAGCAATTTTGCCTCTTGGGGGACATTTGTCAATGTCTGGAGACATTTTTGTTTTTGGTGACTGAGGACAGTGAGGAAGGTGAGATGATACTGGGTATCTAGTGAGTAAGGCCAGGGATTCTGCTAAACACCCTACAATGCACAGGATAAGCCCTCACAGCCAAGAATTATTCAGCCCAACATGTTAATAATGGCAAAGGTAAGAAACCTTGGTACAGATTGAAGAAAAAGCAGATATGCTCTTTGTCCTTAATGAAATTTATTTAACACAATCTTAAATAAATATGTAATTTAATGTATAACAAAATATTGTCAAAAGTGCTTCGACTAAAAGAATAAGAATTAGTAGAACATACAGATAACATTGGAACTAGGTGTTCATCAGCTCAACATAAAAGAACAAAGTCCAACAGATAATAGGTACTCAAATTTGTGTTGAATGAATGGAATTCCCTCTATCACCCGCTTTTTATAACAGCCCCTTATATAAAGATCTTTTTCCTTCAACTTCCTTTAATCCCCATGCTCTATGATTAATATCAGCTTATGTGAAAGTGGCACATCCAGAATGTTGTCTGAACTTTATACCAGTTCCAGCCATGGCAGCCGTTTTTCCAATGCCTTTCTAGACCTGCTCTCCATGGCCCCTTTACCATATAAATGGAACCTCAGCTATTTAATCTGGTCTTCTTAGAGTAAAGGTCAGTGGCTGGGAGGGCATGAGGGAGATTTTCCCTGGTGACATTAAGATGAAATATGAGATTGTACTAGGGGAAGAAGCAGTCAATTACAGTTTATGTCTTGATTTAGCACCTGTAGAGCAGCCCATCAGCATCCTCTCATACTTTTCTCTGATTGGAGCACCACCATTTTCCTAGAGAGAAATCACTTCCTCACTGTAGATCAGAACTTTCTGGCTCTAGGGAGAGACAAAAGCCTGAGCAATAACAGCCAATGGTATTCAAGTCTGGACATTGGTTGGGATTTTTAGAAAAGGGGCATTTTCTTTCCATTGTGATTACTGACAGGAAAATATAAGAGCCTATATTTGCTGGCAATTGTCTTACCACAAAGGAAGACATACTTTCCTAAAAATAGAGTCAATTGAGAGAGACAAAGTAGGGCAGTGTACCAAGGATATGACTTGAGCTCCAGGACCCAGCAATGCTTTATGCCAGATAACATAAAGCATTGGGTGAATGTGTCAATTTGACTTAAATCATAATATAACTAAGTAAAATCAAATACATGTGTAGTCCTGAAATAAACTCCAGTTGAACTCACAGATAAATAAGACATGGTCCCACCATTAAGAATTTCACAGTTAATAGAGGAAACACATTTATTTGTGAGCATCTATCATAGCTTAGTTCTTGTACCTAGATACTGGATAGGTACAAAGTAAGGTTTAAAGTATTTTTGTTTTATTAGACACTATGGTTAGTAACTTTCCCAAGTCACAGAATAAGTCAATGATCATCCAGATTTCGAACCCATCTCTTCCTGATTCTAAAGCTCCTGCACTTTGTTTTACATTATGTTGCCTCTCTGCAATGATTATACAAAGAAAATAATTTAATTGTAATAATAAGATTCAAAGACATTTCTGCTAGTATGCAGAAGTAGGAAAAATATAACTCTGTGCAAGTGTTTCACAGATCACATATTTTAAAGTTTGCAGTGTGAGGAAAGGATGAAAAATGGAAGAGGGTCTTTTAGGAGATGAATTTTTACCGGCCCTTTGAGCCAAGCACTGTTCTAAGCGTATTACTATATTAACTCATTTATCCTCACAGTAACCCTATCAAGTGATTGTTATTATTTACACCATTTTTAAAACTAACATGGGGCATGGACAGCTGAAGTAATTTACCCATACAACTTTTTGTAGGGCTAAGATTTGTACCCAGGTAGTCTAGCATCAGAGCAGACACCTTATACCCTATATGGACACCCATATGACTGTTCACAACACTATATTGCCTCCCATATGACTACACAAGGGTGTAGTAACAGTAAGTTTAAGAACATCAATGGTGAGAAATAAATGAATATTGTGACTTACATCTCAGTCTGATATTTGCTTATATCATTTACAGATGGCTTATAGAAATTCGTTTTTCATAATACTTCATTTGAGATTTCCAATTCTACACACTATCAATCTGACATTTTTTGACAGAACAAGGACAATTATGAGTTAATATGTTATATAACTAAAGGTTAAACTTTAGTTAAATAAGGAACAGATAACATCTCTAACAACTCATTTATTGGCAGTGCAGTACAGTTTAATTCAATAAGTTTATCTAGCAATGCGTTCCTACCCTTACAAACATAGAGCCTATAAAGCTAATTGAAGTCTGCCAAACAAACTCATAAGATAGTTATTTTTAGATGGTATCACTTATTTAAGTCTATGCATATGCATGTGTCCATATACACACATACATATTCATACATACACATAAAAATATATACATATTAACACACACAGAGATGTAATTCCCTTTACCTTTGTACATACACTTGGCTACATCTAAAAAAAAAATAAGTCCTAATGATTTCAATTGAATCTGCTTCTGCCTCAAAACATGACATAGAACTGGCTACATTCCTTTTCAAAGCCCTATAACAAAATTTCAAATAAAAAATTCTACAAATAGCATTTAATCAACTCTGCTACTTATATAATATAAAGCTTTAATAAATAGACAAATAAATAAATAAATATGATCACAATGTAATGTAATCAAATTATATGGAATTTATTGTGTGCTATGAAAAAGTGGCTGGACAACTTACTATGAGTTTGGTCAAGCTACTCAAATTCTCTGGAGCCTCGGATTTTTTTCATCGATGAGTATGAATAAAGATTTTAACTTGTAAGATCATTGAGATAATTAAATTAATTACACTGCTGCCACATAATAAAGGCCCAATAAATAATAACTTTAATTATTTGACGTGTATAAACAGTTCTAGTGTATGATATAAACTGTGTATTATTCATAATCCATGACATTGTTTTCTGAAATAAATCAGATTAAGAAGCACCTTCGTAAAAATATTGACATCTGAAAGAAATTCTCTAAAGATTTTTTTCAGGTTGTCTTTGAAAAAAGACTGAATGTACTGAGGGAAATCTGGACGTATTTTGAAAAAAAATAAGAAAACATTCTGAGAATATGTTGCCTTCTTTTTCTTTTTGCATAACACCTTGTAGTCAGCATCTACACTAGAAAGAAACCACAGTATTTGTCCTTTGGCTGCCTTGGAACATACTCTCCTGAAGCTATCTTAGTACAATAGCACCTTTAACTCTCTTGTGTGGGTCAATGGACAGTTGGCATGGGACATGGCTCTGATCGCCTGGTCCTTTAACTCCTCCCCAAGCCCTTTGACTCCTCCCCATGATAAAAGAAAAAAAATGTTCATAAAATGTTATGTTTGCTCTAATTATCCAGGAAACATAAGCAATTACAATTAAAACATCCTTCAAAATATAAGCTATGTGTCCACCATGATGCAGCAATTGTACTTTCCATAACCTAAGTATAGAAAATTATTCAAGCACAAGAAAATATAAGTGCACATATGTTACATATACGTGTAACATGGTAGCACTGTTTTAACAGAGACAAATTGGAAATGAAGTAAATATCAATTGGATACTGATTAAGTAAATTCTGTAAGAAATTTAAAATGAAATCCTATACAGTCATTAAAAATAATGTTATATATCTGTATGTATTGAATCAGAAAGCTGTCCACAAATATATTCAAGAGGGGGAAAAATCAAGTTACAGAACTACATGTCTATTATGAACCTATTTATAACAGTCTACAAATAAATATAAATGTTTATAGATGAATGGAGCAATATCTGGATGAAATACTGTTTTTCAAATGTCAAAAATAATTCTCTTCGAATATTGGAATTTTAGGCAATTTTTACATCTTTACATGATCTTCTTGCTTTTTTTAACAATGAGTATGAACATGGACATTTTTTATTAAATAAACATAAAACTACTTCTTTAAGGTGCAGAACTTTGGTATTTATTGTGCCAAACTAAAGTCAAATTGTACTGATTTTGATCCAGAGGGAAAACAACAAACAACCGTTCAGTTGCCATTTTGGTCTATAAACATTTAATACGCTATCTCAGTTGGACTTCACATCAATATATTGAGAAAAGTAGGATCATACTTACAGTTAAAATGAGCAAATTGATGCTAACAGAGGTCAAGTAACTTAGTCGTTTACACAGCTAGTAACTAGTAAGATGAAACCAGGATTCAAACCCAAGTTCCATTTTCTTTCCAAACATACCACACTGAGAAGAAATGATATGAACCAAAAAAAAACCATAATTATAACTCTTTGTTGCTTCCATCTCAAGATTTATTTTTTTTATTTCAAATATCCACATTATTTTAAAAAACTATTAATGAGTTTATATGGTTACTTTTAGTGATGACATTTTATCTTACAGGCAATAAAGATAATAATTATCAGAGTTTATTGAACCAGGTTCTTTTTAAAGTTCTGACATGGATTACCTTACCTAATTTTTACAACCAGCCTATGAGTTAGGTACAATAATTGAGAGTCACATAATGAACAAGCTGTGACAACAAGTAGTTAAGTAACTTAGCCAAGGCCACTTAGAAAGTGAATCGTGAAGCTGAGGATTCCCAGGAAGCCTAATTCCAAAGCTTGCACTCATAACTATTACTCCATGCTAATTTATACAACCAGGTAAGTACTGATTCTTTCATATATTGGCCATCTTTGGAAGCCAGGTGTTTATCTCATTAAGCTGTTAGGTTTTTTGTTGTTGTTTTTTTTAATAAATTTATTTATTTATGTATTCATTCATTTATTTTTGGCTGTGTTAGGTCTTTGTTGCTGTGCACGGGCTTTCACTAGTTATGGTGAGTGGAGGCTACTCTTCGTTGTGGTGTGCGGGCTCCTCATTGTGCTGGCTTCTCTTGTTGCAGAGCACAGGCTCTAGGCACACAAGCTTCAGTAGTTATGGCATGCAAGCTTAGTAGTTGTGGCTTACAGGCTCTAGAGCACAGGCTCAGTAGTTGTGGCACATGGGCTTAGTTGCACTGCAGCATGTGGGATCTTCCCGGACCAGGGCTCGAACCCATGTTCCCTGCATTGGCAGGCAGATTTTTAACAACTGCACCACCAGGGAAGCCCAAGCTTTTAGTTTTTAATATAAGTGTGAGCGTTTTAATAGCTACACAATGTCTCCTGGTTATATACAAGCAATTTTGGGGGGACTAATGATTTTGGGTGACTTCCTTCCTTCTCCCTTTATTTTTTTTTTTCCCCACAGCTCATTTGTACACACAGAGGGTCTTCCCTATGACCTAATAGGCAAGAGTGAAAGAACCATGGAGCTAACCAGATGTTGCCCTTGGCTTTTAGTTGCTACTCATCAAGTGTACATGGGAGAAGAGCCCTCACATACATGGCCAAAAAACAACCAGCCTGAAGCCAGCCCATTTGCACACTGCCTACTGGTCTTACTGAGTCCTAATGTGATGACCTGGGAAGAATGAGAATTGTAGAATGTCACAAATTGAAGACTACATAATGCCCAAGCAGAAAATACCAATTTACATATGAAAGGATAATCTTCTGTTTGCACTTCAAAACAAGGCAATAATTACTCCTCTAAAGACTGTGCAGTTAGGGGTCATTAACAGCCATTAATAAGGAATACTCTCTTGTATTTCTTCTGTATATTGAAATTTCATACCAAGAAGCAACACTTAGCTCATTCAAATGAATTCATATGTGATCCAGAACTTAGACTGAAATATTTAGAGTGTGACTCTCAACATGAATGCAAGGAAGATTTTAGGGTACATATTATTAGAATTCTGTGTAAATATACTCCATATTTTAAAGTTATAAATGGTAAAAAAAATTAAATTTCTGAATAAGGAAATTTGTAAATACCCCAAACCAATCATCAAATTGTATTTGATATTTTCTTATAATAGGAATACTGAAATCTGTAATAAAAATGTCTCAAGCATTTCTATACCCATAAAAGGACACATGTCCAGAAAGGACTCTATCAGAGAAAAGTATCCCCAAGTGCTTTTTGCTTTAGTATTAATCAAGTAAGTACTCATAGTACCCTGGTGTAGTTACTGGGCGTGAATCCTAGGCTGGCTTCTCTAGCAGAAGCCAGAGGAGTGTGAGCAATACCTGACACACAGTAAGAAGCCATGGGATTCAAACTGCCAGAAGCTTGCCTACTGATGCAAAATTAAAACGAATGAAACAGTTATAGAGCTGTAGAAAAGTGTATAATTAACCTTAGCATTTCTTCTCTCAGTTTGAGTTATTACCCAAGTAGTTAGTCGGATTGAGCTAATGTTTTAGACAGAAATGTTGAATATATCAATCCTATAGCATGATTAAAAACCTGATTTATTTTTTTGTTAAGGCATCACAAATCATTTAAAAATGATTTTTAGAAAGAGGAATGTAAAGGAACTTGCCAAACTCACTACTTTCTAATGAACTAACCCGTATGAAGTGTATTAAATCAGAGAAAAAAGTTAAATGATTTCATTTATTATCTGCTTTGTATGTAAGTCTTCCTTATCTCTGCCATATAAATAGATAGATGATAGACACCTATATAATAGATAAATTGTGCACACACACACACACACACATCCTTGAATAGTAGAAACGATGTCATTTATTTTTATGATCTAGTATAATATACAATATATTTGATTAATTGAATTGCATTGACTTTATTTTGACAATGCTTGTTTTACACACACTCTGTTGAACTTCACTTCAGTCCCATAGGTGCTTAGTCAGGTAAACTTTGTGTTTCTGACTCTGCGCAGGACCACATTGTGGGGGAAAAAAGGTGGGGGGCTGATTAAGAGAGGACAAAGGATCTGTCCCTAAGAAGCATAGGATCTGATTTATGTGACCTATGCAAACAGGGACCAGCCACATAAACACACAAATCAATGTGCCAGGACTGAGAAAAAGCGCAAGGAGGAGAAGGTTGGTCATTAAGAGACAGGGTTCCAGCCCTGGCCCTTCCACCATGTAGCTGCAGAGGAGCATTGTGTTACTAGCTAGTTTTCTCTAGACCTCTCTTGTCCTCTCTGTAAAACAGCTCTAAGCAAACCAGTGAGCCTCTAAATTGGGCAAGTCTTTCTGAGTCATACCCACTTCACACCAATGTTTATATCATAGGTAGCAACAATAGTTGTACTGGCCAAGATGCTTAACTGACAGCAAAAAAAATCAACACCTGGTGATTCCAATTAAATAATGAAAAACTGAAGTAAAGGCTAGTGGGCATCTTATAGAATCACCAAGAACACACAGACAACACAAAGGTGGAAAAAAGTAAAAGCCATGACATCTGAATTACAGCCTCAATAGTGCCACAGAATCCACTGCTACCACAGATCCTGGGATTCCACAGCTGTGCTACTGCACAGCCTTCAATGGACACTGGATAGTGTTGCTCATTCTGAGGATGCAGCAGGGTCTCTGCTGCTCTGACTTCCAAAGAGCTTCTGCACTAGCCTGCCCAGCTTCTGTGAGAAGGAGACAAGCCTGAGTCTGAAGCCACTGCCCAGATATATGTAAAGATGGAGAGGTTATTGAATGGGACATAGAAGCTTCCTTCCTCATCCAATGGCAAACTTAAAGATAGGGGATTCTCCAAACACAAAAAAGTGTTCATATGCTGAGCAGACAAAAACAGAGCCTTCTTCAAACATGAAGAACCCCCCTTCATGTCACAGTTATCCATACAAAGGACACCATTCAGATATGGTGAAGTATTTGAGTCAAATTGAAATGGTGTTGAGTACAAAAGCATATTTTCAACACTTTGCAGTGTGTTCCTTCTTTTTCTCCCTTAGAACACTATATTCATAATTTTCTCATGAATACATATCACATTTTAATGTAGTTAGTGATGGAGTCTGCCCTCCCCCAACAAGACTAAGCTTTGGTACATGTCTTATTCTTTCTTGGTATTTTTGGCACATTTCAGGGATGAAATAAATATGTTGCTTTGTGTGGTTTTGTCTGTGGAGATTTATAGAAAATAGAAACACATTTGAAGCCCGTATGATGGTCAAAGGATAATTTTGTTAATGCATAAAAAATTCATGCAATTAATAAGAAAATTACTAATATTTTAAGCAGTACTATATATAGCAAAATACAAACAGACAATCCACCAAAAAGGAAATGTAGCTGAATAACTGCAAATGTGAAAATTTCAATAATCCAAGAAATAGAAAATATTATGAAATACCATTTTTCATTTATCTAATTTGCAAGAATTTTTCCAAACCATACTATAATATATAGTATATATAGTACACTATATTATGTAGGCCAAGGATTCAGTGAGGTGGGCAGATTCATATATTTCTAAAAGAATATAAATACATAACATTTAAGACAAACAATTTATAACATGTATCATGAGTCTTAAAATTTTAAAATCCATTGAGACTCAAAAATAATTATTCTAATTATTTATGCAAAGGGGAAATGCAAGGAAAAAAACATAAAAATGTTCACTGAAACATCATTTGTAATAGTAAAATATTAGGGTAAAAATATTACTTTCCAAAAGTTTAGAAATGGTCTGGAATATGATGAAATATTTATTTAAAATGTATTATGCCATCATTGAAAATTATGTTTATGAAATATTCATACTGACAGGGAAAAATGTTCCCATATGTATCTTGCACAGGCAGGCATTGTAACTAATCACACCCCATTACAATTGTTTCCTTACATGTCTGGTCTCTTATGAAATCATAATCTCTTCAAAGTCTAGTATCTTGTCTTATTTATCTTTTTTATCATGAGTAACTAGAACACTGTTATCTAATTTGAGCTCAATATATTGTTGAAGAATGAAATGAGTGAATGAATTAGTGAGCAAATAAATGTATGTATGTCATTAGAAAGCTGTTTTCCTGAATGGTATCTATGTCTGCTACTTTATGTGTTTTGTGACATAGAATGGTGCAACAGAAGACAATTAATCTATTTTATGAAAAACCTGTGCTGAAAAATCCCTTTTGAAATTCAATGAATTGGAGGAGTTTCAAGATGGTGGAAGAGGAAGACGTGGACATCATCCTCCTCCCCACAAATACATCAGAAATACATCTACATGTGGAACAACTCCTACAGAACACCTATTGAACCCTGGCAGAAGAACTCAGACCTCTCAAAAGGCAAGAAACTCCCCACGTACCAGGGTAGGGCAAAAGAAAAAAGAAAAAACAGAGACAAAAGAATAGGGACAGGACCTGCACCAGTGGGAGGGAGCTGTGAAGGAGGAAAAGTTTCCACGCACTAGGAAGCCACTTCACAGGCGGAGATGGAGGTTGGCAGTGGGGGGGGGGGGGTGATAAGCTTCAGAGCCACGGAGGAGAGTACAGCAACAGGGGTGCAGAGCGCAAAGCGGAGAGTTTCCAGTACAGAGGATCGGTGCCAACCAGCACTCACCAGCCCGAGAGGCTTGTCTGCTCAGCCACCGGGGCGGGCGGGGGCTGGGAGCTGAGGCTCTGGCTTCAGTCAGATCCCAGAGAGAGGACTGGGGTTGGCGGCGTGAACACAGCCTGCAGGGAGTTAGTGCACCACAGCTAGCCGGGAGAGAGTCCGGGAAAAAGCCTGGAACTGCCTAAGAGGCAAGCGACCATTGTTCCGGGTGCGCAAAGAGAGGGGATTCAGAGCACCACCTAAACAAGCTCTAGAGCTGGCTGCGAACCGCGGCTATCAGCGTGGACACCAGAGACGGGCATTAGATGCTAAAGCTGCTGCTTCAGCCGCCAAGAAGCCTGTGTGCAAGCACAGGTCACTCTCCACACCTCCCCTCCCAGGAGTCTGTGCAGCCCGCCACTGCCAGGGTCCCGTCATCCAGGGACAACTTCCCCGGCAGAACACACGGCATGCCTCAGGGTGGTTGAACATCACGCCGGCCTCTGCCACCAGAGGCTGGCCCCACATTCCATACCCCTTCCTCCTCCCGGCCTGAGTGAGCCAGAGCTCCCTAATCAGCTGCTCCTTTAACCCCGTCCTGTCTGGGTGAAGAACAGATACCCTCAGGCAACCTACACCCAGAGGTGGGGCCAAATCCAAAGCTGAACCCCCGGAGCTATGCGAAAAAAGAAGAGAAAGGGAAATCTCTCCCAGCAGCCACCAGAGTAGTGGATTAAATCTCTGCAATCAACTTGATGTACCCTGCATCTCTAGAATACTGGAATAGACAACGAATCATCCCAAATTGAGGCAGTGGACTTTGGGAGCAACAATATATATATTTTTTCCTTTTTCTCTTTTTGTGAGTGTGTATGTGCATGCTTCTGTGTGTAATTTTGTCTGTATAGCTTTGCTTTTACCATTTGCCCTAGGGTTCTGTCTGCCTGTTTTGTTTTTTTGTTTTGTTTTGGTTTTGGTTTTTTTTAGTATAGTTTTTAGCGTTTCTTTCTTTTTATTTTCTTTTTTTTAAAGTGAAAGCTTTGCTTATCTGCTAGTGCCTGACTTACATCCTCCCCTATGTGACAGAGGATGTCACAAGCATGCATCTGACATTAATTAATTAATTTATTTATTTTTGCTGTGTTGGGTCTTTGGTTCTGTGTGAGGGCTTTCTCTAGTTGTGGCAAGCAGGGGCCACTCTTCATTGCGGTGCACGGGCCTCTCACTATCGCAGCCTTTCTTGTTTCAGAGCACAGGCTCCAGACGCGCAGGCTCAGTAGTTGTGGCTCACGGGCCCAGTTGCTCCGCGGCATGTGGGATCCTCCCAGACCAGGGCTCGAACCCATGTCCCCTGCATTATCAGGCAGGTTCTCAACCATTGAGCCATCAGGGAAGCCTTAGCATTTCTTATCATTGGTGGATATGTTTTTTAGTTTGGTTGCTCTCTTCTTTCATTCTTTGCTTCCATTTTTATACTTTTTACTTTTTTTAATTTTAATTTTCTATTTTAATAACTTTATTTAATTTTCTTATTATTTTTCTTTATTTCTTTTTTCTTCCTTTTATTCTGAGCCCTGTGGATGACAAGACCTTGGTACTCCGGCCATGAGTCAGGCCTGTGCCTCTGAGGTGGGAGAGCTGAGTACAGGACATTGCTCCACCAGAGACCAGCCAGCTCCACAAAATATCAAATGGCAAAAACCCCCAGAGATCTCCATCTCAACACCAAGACACAGCTACACCCAAAGAACAGTAAGGTACAGTGCTGAACACCCTATGTCAAACAACTAGCAAGACAGGAACACAACCCCACCCACTAGCAGAAAGGCTGCTTAAAATCATAATAAGGTCACAGACACTCCAAAACACACCACCAGATGTGGACCTGCCCACCAGAAAGACAAGATCCAACCTCATCCACCAGAACACAGGAACTAGACCCTCCACCAGGAAGCCTACCCAACCCATTAAACAAATGTTAGCCACTGGGGGCAGACACCAAAAACAAGGGAACTACGAACCAGCAGCCTGCGAAAAGGAGACTCCAAACACAGTAAGTTAAGCAAAATGAGAAGACAGAGAAACACACAGTAGATGAAGGAGCAAGGTAAAAACCCACCAGACCAAACAAATGAAGAGGAAATAGGCAGTCTGCCTGAAAATGAATTCAGAATAATGATAGTAAACATGATCCAAAATCTTGGAAATAGAATGGAGTAAATACAAGAAACGTTTAACTAGGACCTAGATGAACTAAAGAACAAACAAACAATGATTAATAAATGAAATTAAAAATTCTCTAGATGGAATCAATAGCAGAATAACTGAGGCAGAAGAACGGAAAGTGACCTGGAAGATAAAATAGTGGAAATAACTACTGCAGAGAAGAATAAAGAAAACAGAATGAAAAGAACTGAGGACACTCTCAGAGACCTCTGGGACAACATTAAATGCACCATCATGCAAATTATACAGGTCCCAGAAGAAGAGAAAAAGAAAGGGACTGAGAAAATATTTGAAGACATTATAGTTGAAAATGTCCCTAATATGAGAAAGAAATAGGTAATTAAGTTCAGGAAGCACAGAGAGTCCCACACAGGATAAATACAAGGAGGAGCACACCAAGACACATATTAATCAGACTTTCAAAAATTAAATACAAAGAAAAAATATTTAAAACAGCGAAGGAAAAACAACAAATAACATATTGGGGAATCCCCTAAGGTTTACAGCATATCTTTCATCAGAAACTCTGCAAGCCAGAAGGGAGAGGCAAGACATATTGAAAGTGATGTAAGAGAAAAGCCTACAACCAAGATTACTCTACCCAGCGAGGATCTCATTCAGATTCGATGGACAAATTAAAACCATTACAGACAATCAAAAGCTAAGAGAATTCAGCATAACCAAACCAGCTTTACAAAAATTGCTACACGAACTTTTCTAGACAGGAAACAGAAGAGAAGGAAAATACCTACAATAAGAAGCCCAAAACAATTGAGAAAATGGTAATAGGAACATACATATCTATAACTACCTTAAATGTAAATGCTCCAACCAAAAGATATAGACTGGCTGAATGGATATAAAAACAAGACCCATATATATGCTGTCTACAAGAGACCCACTTCAGACCTAGGGACACATACAGACTGAAAGTGAGGGGATGGAAAAAGATATTCCACGCAAATGAAAATCAAAAGAAAGCTGAGTAGCAATTCTCTTAGAAAAAATAGACTTAAAACAAAAGACTATTACAAGAGATGAAGAAGGACACTACATAATGATCAAGGGATGAATCCAAGAAGAAGATATAACAATTATAAATATTTATGCACCCAACATAGAAGCACCTCAATACATAAGGCAAATGCTAACAGCCATAAAAAGGGAAATCAACAGTAGCACAATCACAGTAGGGGACTTTAACACCCCAATTTCACCAATAGACTGATCATCCAATATAAAAATAAATAAGGAAACACAAGCTTTAAGTGATACAGTAAACAAGATGGACTTAATTGATATTTATAGGACATTCCATCCAAAAACATCAGAATACATTTTCTTGTCAAGTGCTCATGGAACATTCTCTAGGATAGATCATATCTTGGGTCACAAATCAAGCCTTGGTAAATTTAAGAAAATTGAAATTGTATCAAGTATGTTTTCTGACCACAATGCTATGAGACTAGATATCAATTACAAGAACAACTCTGTAAGAAACTACAAACACATGGAGGCTAAACAGCACACTACTTAATAACCAAGAGATCACAGAAGAAATCAAAGAGTAAATCAAGAAATACCTAGAAATAAATAACAATGAAAACATGATGACCCAAAATCTATGGGATGCAGTAAAAGCAGTTCTAAGAGGGAAGTTTATAGCAATACAATCTTACCTTAAGAAACAAGAAACATCTCCAATAAACAACCTAACCTTACACCTAAAGTAATTAGAGAAAGAAGAAGAAGAACAACAAAAAAACCCCCAAAGTTAGCAGAAGGAAACAAATCATAAAGATCAGATCAGAAATAAATGAAAAACAAATGGAGGAAACAATAGCAAAGATCAATAAAACTAAACTCCAATTCTTTGAGAAGATGAACAAAATTGATAAGGCATTAGCCAGACTCATCAAGAGTAAAAGGGAGAAGACTCAAATCAATAGAATTAGAAATGAAAAATGAGAAGTAAAAACTGACACTGCAGAAATACAAAGGATCATGACAGATTACTACAAGCAACTATATGCCAATAAAATGGAAAACCTGGAAGGAATTCACAAATTCTTAGAAAAGCACAGTCTTCTGAGACTGAACCAGGAAGAAATAGCAAATATAAACAGACCAATCACAAGTACTGCTATTCAGCCTGTGATTAAACATCTTCCAACAAACAGAAGCCCAGGACCGGATGACTTCACAGGCAAATTCTATCAAACATTTAGAGAAGACCTAACACCTATCCTTCTCAAACTCATTCTACAAGGCCACCATCACCCTAATACCAAACCAAAGATGTCACAAAGAAAGAAAACTGCATGCCAATATTGCAGATGAATGTAGATGCAAAAATCCTCAACAAAACACTAGCAAACAGAATCTAACAGCACATTAAAAGGATGATAGGGGCTTCCCTGGTGGCGCAGTGGTTGAGAGTCCGCCTGCCGATGCAGGGGACAAGGGTTCGTGCCCCGGTCCAGGAAGATCCCACATGCCGCGGAGCGGCTCGGCCCGTGAGCCATGGCTGCTGAGCCTGCGTGTCCGGAGCCTGTGCTCCGCAACGGGAGAGGCCACAACAGTGGGAGGCCCGCATACCGCAAAAAAAAAAAAAAAAAAAAAAGGATGATACACCATGATCAACTGGGGTTTATCCCAGGAATGCCAGAATTCTTCAATATACGCAAATCAATCAATGTGATACACCATATTAACAAGTTGAAGAATAAAAGCCATATGATCACCTCAATAGATGCAGAAAAAAATGTTGACAAAATTCAACACCAATTTATGATAAAAACCCTCCAGAAAGTAGGCATAGAGGGAACTTAACCTCAATATAATAAAGGCCATATATGACAAATCCACAGATGACGTTGTCCTCAATGGTGAAAAGCTGAAACCATTTCCACTAAGATCAGGAATAAGACAAGGTTGCCCACTCTCAAAACTATTTTTCAACTATGTTTTGGAAGTTTTAGCCACAGTCATCAGGGAAGAAAAAGAAATAAAAGGAATCCGAATCAGAAAAGTAGAAGTTAAGCTGTCACCGTTTGCAGACGACATGATACTATACAGAGAGAATCCTAAAGCCGCTACCAGAAAACTACTAGAGCTATACAATGAATTTGGTAAACTAGCAGGATACAATATTAATGCACAGAAATCACTTGCATTCCTATACACTAATGATGAAAATTCTGAAAGTGAAATTAAGGAAACACTCCCATTTAACACTGCAACAAAAAGAATACAATACCTAGGAGTAAACCTACCTAAGGAGACAAAAGACCTATATACAGTAAACTATAAGACATTGATGAAGGAAATTAAAGATGATACAACAGATGGAGAGATATGTGATGTTCTTGGATTGGAAGAATCAACATTGTGAAAATGACTAGACTACCCAAAGCAATTTACAGATTCAATGCAATTCCTATCAAACTACCACTGGCATTTTTCACAGAACTAGAACAAAAAATTTCACAATTTGTATGCAAACACAAAAGACCCCAAATACCCAAAGCAATCTTGAGAAAGAAAAACAGAGCTGGAGGAATCAGGCTCCCTGACTTCAGACTATACTACAAAGCTACAGTAATCAAGACAGTATGGTACTGGCACAAAAACAGAAATATAGATCAATGGAACAGGATAGAAAGCCCAGAGATAAACCCACGCACCTATGGTCACCTTATTTTTGATAAAGGAGGCAAGAATATACAATGGAGAAAAGACAGCCTCTTCAATAAGTGGTACTGCAAATACTGGACAGCTACATGTAAAAGAATGAAATTAGAATGCTTCCTAATACCATACAGAAAAATAAATTCAAAATGGATTAAAGACCTAAATGTAAAGCCAGACACTCTCAAACTCTTAGAGGAAAACCTTGGCAGAACACTCTATGACATAAATCACAGCAATTCCTTTTTGACCCACCTCCTAGAGAAATGGAAATAAAAACAAAAATAAACAAATGGGAACTAATGAAACTTCAAAGCTTTTGCACAACAAAGGAAAAAATAAACAAGATGAAAAGACAACCCTCACAATGGGAGAAAATATTTGCAAATGAAGCAACTGACAAAGGATTAATCTCCAAAATATACAAGCAGCTCATGCAGCTCAATATCAAAAAAAAAAAACAAACAATCCAATCCATAATTGAGCAGAAGACCTAAATAGACATTTCTCCAAAGAAGATATCCAGATTGACAACAAACACATGAAAGGATGTTCAACATCATTAATCATTAGAGGAATGCAAATCAAAAATTCAATGAGATATCACCGCACACCAGTCAGAATGGCCATCATCAACAAATCTACAACAGTAAATGCTGGGGGAGTGTGTGGAGAAAAGGGTACCCTCTTGCACTCTGGGTGGGAATGTAATTGATAGAGCCACTCTGGAGAACATCATGGAGTTTCCTTAAAAAAAAAAACTATAATTAGAACTACCATACAACCCAACAATCCCACTACTGGGCATGTAACCTGAGAAAACCATAATTCAAAAAGAGTCATGTACCACAAGGTTCATTGCAGCTCTTTTTACAATAGCCAGGAAATGGATGCAACCTAAGCGCCCATCAACAGATGAATGGATAAAGAAGATGTGGCACATATACAATGGAATATCACTCAGCCATAAAAATAAACGAAATTGAGTTATTTGTAGTGAGGTGGATGGACCTACAGTCTGTCACACAGAGTGAAGTAAGTCAGAAAGAGTAAAACAAATACCGTATGCTAACACACATATATATGGAATCTAAAAAAAAAAAAAAAAAAAAAGGCCAGGAAGAACCTAGGGGCAGGACAGGAATAAAGATGCAGACCTAATAGAGAATGGACTTGAAGACATGGAGAGGGGGAGGGGTAAGCTGGGACAAATTGAGAGAGTGGCATGTATACATCTACACTACCACCTGTAAAACCGATAGTGGGAAGCAGCTGCATAGCACAGGGAGATCAGCTCGGTGTTTTGTGCACCTAGAGAGGGGTGGGATAGGCAGGGTGGGAGGGAGGGAGATGTAAGAGGGAAGAGCTATTGGGATATATGTATATGTATGTCTGATTCACTTTGTTATAAAGCAGAAACTAACACACCATTGTAAAGCAATTATACGCTAATAAAGATGTTAAAAAAAAAGAAATTTTATGACTCAGGGTGAAAAACATTTTCCTTTTCCTTTTATTTTGTTCAGCAGATATAAGGCTAAACACAATGAGTTCCTGATAAGCCACAATACTAAGTGGATTTTCAAAAATCCTCTATAATATAAATAAGCAGATAATTTCCAAAGTCCTTGAACAATATGATAAATTTACACATGCACGCATACACACACACACACATGCACACACAACCTGTCATGTTATCAGTGCCTGCCTCTTCCAAGCTCCTAGCTCAGTCTTACTAACCCCGAATATTGCCTGCAGAGAATGCCAAGGAGTGAAAAAATTGCTGAGCTCTTAAATGAGCACTGACAATCTCGTGACTTTCAGATTTAAAGGAATGTTGAATGGTACCCACTGGAATTACTTTCATGTGTGTTGTACCAGTTGTTTAATCTTCAGATCAGGCAGAGTATAATAGTACCACCAAGTTAGGTCAATTGCCAGACAGAGGCATATGCCTCTAAGACCACATAAGTATACATTGTGCCTGGATCAAGGAATTTTCATTGAAAAACTAATTTTCCTCAGACTCTCAAAAATAACTAAAATATTCTGACCCCACAGGTAGCACCGGGATTGACCTTCATATCATATCAATTATTCAGGAAATGGTTTATGCATAAAGAGTTTGTTCCAAGGTTATTTATAGACATAAATAGGAAAAATCCATAGGGGGAAAACCTTAAAGCAGTGTTCACATATCTGCTCATTCTATCACAAGTTTCTCATGTCAGATACATGGGCTCCAAAAGGTGACCTGTGATATATAATGTCACCTGAGTTAACAAAATAAGTGGAGGCAGGGGTGGGGGTGATGCAGAGCTGGGGATTTGAGCTGAATTCATGAGAGCACAGGCTTTCATATCAGGTATCAGAGTTCAGCTCTTAACACTGCACTTATTAGCTGGGGGCCCTCAGTTACACAACGTCTTGCTGCTGCTTCCTCATCTGTAAATGGAAATAATGATAATGATGAGGATGATGATGATAATGATATAATAACAATAAAAATATCCATTGCATAGATTCATTGTGAGAATTAAATGAGCCCACAAAGCACTTAGCACAGTTCATGGGTCACACTAAATACTAAATAATATTATTTACTTGACTAAAATTACAAGAATCCATGTGATTCAATTCATAAGTCAATAGCACCTGACCACAAAGGAAAAGTGTTGCCAGTCTGAAAGGTAGCATGGATTTTTAATTTCTTTTTCAGATACAGTCTCATTAAGAGATTGGGTAGCTTAATACAAGTGATGAGCAGGTTAAAGTTAAAACTAGTAAAGGCTAAGAATCTCAGGATTATCTTTAAAAACGCTCATAAGCATAGAAACATCTCAATGTAAGTTGCCAGCTAAAAATTGCCACTTGCTCTCTGGTTCTACAAGAATGAAATCACTAACAACCACAGTTGCTGACCTTCAGCTCAGCTGAAAGGAGCAATCAGGAATGAGGCACTCTGTGCTCTGGGGAAAACTGGAAGAACAGACTTTCAGATAGTTATTTTCAGGAGAAGATTTTATGAGCCTAATTTCTTGCATATTCTCATACCCAGAAAAGCACTGAAATCATTAATGGAGACATCTGCTCCTTGTGACTAGCAGCAAGCCTCTGCCAACATGTGTGCTCAACTGCACATACCCCGCTTCACTAAAATCGTATATATACTGACCTCCCCCCAACCTCTTTGGAGCAGTTCCTTGGAGCTATCTGAGAGGCTGTCTCCTGGGCTATAGTTCTCATCTGATGAAAAATAAAACTTAACTCACAACCCTCACATTGTAAATTTTCTTTTCAGTGGACAGAGTAAAAGAGTAATTCCCTTCTGGGGTCTCACTTAGGTCTGATTACAGGCTTGGCGTGGGGAGAGGGGAAGAGCAGGATCTTAGGTGCAGAAGTTCAAATGGTCCTGCTGTTTTAGTGGCTTTCTGTCACTTGACTACATTCACAGCAAAAACACAGCCAGAGAAAGGATTGGAGAAATGGAGGACTTACTTATGGGATACCTTTAAGAGATGAAAATAAGGTC
Organism: Hyperoodon ampullatus; assembly: GCF_949752795.1. Lineage (NCBI taxonomy): Eukaryota > Metazoa > Chordata > Mammalia > Artiodactyla > Ziphiidae > Hyperoodon > Hyperoodon ampullatus. The sequence continues at coordinate 42,720,732 of NC_136920.1, read as the reverse complement.
CTAAACAACATAAGCCAGAAAGGAAATGGTGAATTTCCTCTCTTACAATAGCTGTTTTACCTAGAATCCTCTGGCTAAGCATTCTAACAAAATTGAAATATTACAGTAATAAATCGAAGGAAACATAATTTTTGTTAAAAATATCACTTCATTTTTGCTAACAAAAGGCATCTCGAAAGTTTTAGTGACTTTACAAACAAATAATAAAGCAATCCTTCATGATATTCAGGTTAATTTTTCTAAGCATAACATTATGAAAGGTATTATTGCTGCAAACATTATTTTCTTCAAATATTTTGGTTCCCCCTTTATTTTTTTCCTTTAGCCAGTGTTTTTTTTTTTAAGTACACATGGAAGACAGGCAATCAGTAAGCTAGTACTAAATATTGTGATATTTTGTTACATTTTCTGCACAGCCAAAAATTGCTATTATAGATGCCTAGCTTTTCTGAAAGACCAGTTGTCTTATAATGCAATCACCTAGACAAGAGAATTATAGGTGAAGGGGAGAGCATAGAGATTAATAGTTTCTTAACTTTTCCGTACTTCATCTTCCTTATCTGTGAAATAGAAATAAAGTAGCACATATCTATACATCAGAAGCTATCCTGGGCCCTAATAAAAAAATTATTTTATTCATATAACTATCCTATGAGGAAAACGATATTATCATCCCCTTTTTACAGAGGAGGCAACTGAAGTATAAAAAGGGAAAGTCACACTTAATAAGTGGCAAAGCCAGAATTCAAATCCAGGATTCTCAAACTTGCATTCTTAGTCACAATGCTATATTTTGGAGTATAAAGAAGGAAATAATCAAAATACCATGGTTCATAAAGTGGTACGTAAACCTTTCCTGAAGATCAAACAGTTTAAAACAACTCTAGAGGGCTTCCCTGGTGGCGCAGAGGTTGAGAGTCTGCCTGCCGATGCAGGGGACACAGGTTCGTGCCCCAGTCTGGGAAGATCCCACATGCCGCGGAGCGGCTGGGCCAGTGAGCCATGGCTGCTGAGCCTGTGCGTCCGGAGCCTGTGCTCAACAACGGGAGAGGACACAACAGTGAGAGGCCTGCGTACCACAAAGAAAAAAAAAAAAAAACTCTAGAATTAGGCATTTCAAATTTCTTCAGTCTCTAATCTGAAAAAAAAAAAAAATTCCCACCAGAAATCAACATTGGATTTCACAATTCTAATATTCTCTTGGGTTTTGAAATAATTTGAAATGGAAATGAGTACAGACATAAGGATTTGTGACCAGATCAATGTGTAATTATGTTTTGGGTATAAAATTATCTGGGGAAAAACTACATTCAAATCCTCCTAAGAGACTCAGCTTCAGCTTATGGATGATTGATGATAGGTCGCATTAAGAAGAGAAATGAATTAGTGATGAGAGGCAGCACATTGTAGAAGCATCCTTCCCTGCCTCAGCCAACAGGGCAGGAAGCCTCAGATAAAAGGAGAATCAGCATTTTTTTTCTCTTTTGCTGGTGATTGAACCAATTTAGCATAAGTGTGTATGAAGTGTTAAGCTCTCTAAGGAATATTTATGTATTTTTTTGTTCAAGATAAGAGTGGATAGTATATTGAAGATGATCTTTTCAACCAGATTCACTCAAACTGTATCTTCAACCTCGGAGGACAATTGTTTAAAAATATAAATAAATATAGGTTTACTTTGCAATTAGAAGTATAAAACAACACAGGAATTAAGAGAAAACATAACAATTAATAATATTAATAATAATAGTAATAGCTGACTCAGGAACCGCCATCACATTGCACAACTCCAAGCTCACCGACAACTGTGATCATCTACCCTACAAATGTTGCCCTTTAGAACTGTGAAGCATCGTGTTTCTAGTGTCAAGTACTGGTCTAATAACTTTTTATATGTTAACTCACTTAAGCCTCAAACAACTTGATAAAGAAGTAAACTATTATGTCCCAATTTCAAACAAATTTTTTTTAAAGGCTAAGTCTTACTTTACACAGTAAGGAATGGAACCATAATTCAAAGCAAGGCTTTCTGGTCCTAGAATCTACTTATAACCAGCACACTCTGCTACCTCTCTAGGAAGAAAACAAGGAAAACAGAATCAAAATAGTAGTAACTAGATTTAACAATGCAGTTCAAGATGGACCAAGCACCCTACAGCCTATTTTCCCAACTGGTTACAATTAAAAACTTCAGGGGAATTTAAAGCTTAATTACCCAAGGACGCTGAAAAATAAATAATAGCAAGAGAAGAGGGAAACAAAGTCAAAATGTGAGAAAGGACCCATTAGGGAAATGATTTTCCAAGTTTGTTTCCCTCCTATGTCTGTCAGTTTGAACAGAATGAGGCCCCAGTTGTGGAACAGTGCAGCAGCACCAAAACACCAGAGAGAAATTCCTCCTTTCTGGCCAGAGGACCAGGAAAGTATCCCCTGTGAGCTGAAGCCTGTGGATAGCAGCCAAATTTTGTTTCTTAATTTTTTTCTCTCCTTGTAGTGCTCATGGGCAGCCCCAGCCACTAAAGTTCAGTACTGCAGCATCAGTGTGGACATAGAAAACTCCAAAGGGGAGAGGGGAGAGAGAGACAGAGAGAGACAGAGAGAGACAGAGAGAGACAGAGAGAGAGAGAGAGAGAGGAAGGAAGGGAGGGAAGAGGCAAGGAGCGAGGGAGGGAGGGAAGGAGGGAGGGAAGAAGGAAGGGAAGGAAAGAAAGGGAAAGAAAAGGAAAAAAGGTCAAAGAAGGGCAAAGGAAGGAAAGAAAGAAGGAAGGAAGGAAGGAAGGAAGGAAGGAAGGAAGAACATGTCTAGAGGTCACCAAAGGGGGAAAGTAGAAGTGGGGGGATGAATTGAGAGATCGGGATTGGCATGTAAACACTAATATGTATAAAATAGGTAACTAATAAGAACCTGCTGTGAAAAAAAATAGATAAAATTTAAAAAAAAAGTAAATGGCTAGAGAAACTCAGAAAATGGGTCCTAGAAATAAAATGTCTGAAAAAAATCTGTTATTTTTCTTTCTTTTTCCCATGACCTTTTCTCCCTCAGGGCTGCCACAGCTATGTAGAGCTGTGTGACAGAGAAGGAGGCTAACACTATAGGTTAACCAATTTTCTGACCAGTAAAACTTGGAAAAGAGGTTCTCTGCATGCTGAGGTGGGGGGGTAGGTTCTGCAAAATAAAACCTTAAGAGAAGTCCCCTTAATTCTGTGTATGAACTGACACGTGTCCCAGACTCATCCCCAAGCTATGTGTGCATGAAGCAGGCACAAAAAAAACATAGCTAAGGCTATGAGAATTAAACAATGATATAAACCACCACCCAACTCCCAAACTAAGACCTGAGGGGCACACACAGAGAGACGACCCAAAACAACATAAGAAAGGATTTGAAAACTAAACTAACATTGGAGGTTAGATAGAACTTGTTGTTTGAATCTAAGTTTAATGATTGACTGCTAAAACAAACAAAACATATTTTTCAGAGGATTTTAACATGGCTCACGACTTGGCAGGCAGTGTTCAAAATGTCTAGGATACAATACAAAATGAATATACAGAGAACCAAGAATACGTGATCAATTAAAATAGATAATTAACAGATGCCAACCTTGAGATAATCTAGATATAACTTTAAATCAGCTATTAAAGCACACTCTATGACATAAAAATAAGCACTCTAGAAATGAATTTGAAAGACAGAAGTTCTCACTACAAAAAATAAGTACAAAAAGGAAATGAATAGAAAATTTAGAACTGAAAAATAAAATATCTGCAACTTTAAAAATACACTCAGTGAGATAGATAGAATAATGAAGAGGTCAGAGAAAAGAATCACTGCACTTGAAGATAGAGCAATGGAAATAGTCCAACCTAAAAAAATCAATGAGAAAAATTATTTATATGAAATGAGAACACAGCCTCAGGAACCTATGAGAAATATCAAAAGGGCTAATACTCATATCACCGAAGTCCCAAAAAAGAACAAAAACTTTGATGCATTTGAGATATACATATATATATGCAAAAATAATGGCTTAAAACTTCCCAAACTTGCTGAAAGATATAAATGTATAGATTTTTAAAGGTCAGTAAATGCCAAACAAGATAGACTCAAAGAAACACATGATAAAATACATCATAATAAAGCTGCTAAAATATATACACATATATATGATGATGATATATATATATATTACAGTATAAAAAGAAACCATCAACCTAGAATTATATGTTGAATAAAAATGTCCTCCATAGAATAAAGACAAAAATTTTTCCAAATGAGGAAAACAAAGAGGATATGTTGCTAAAATACTTATTCCAAATGAAATGCTAAAGGTTATTTTTCAGGCAGAAAGGAAATGACACCAGAGGGAAACTTGAAACTTCAGGAATGAAGGAAGAACCAAAGAAATGGTAAAGCTGTGGGTAAATGTAAGATGAATGTTTTCCCTTTTGATTTCTTTAATGTATGGATGACTCTCGAAAGCAAAAACAATACTATTGTCCAGTTGTTAGTTCAAAGAACATAGATATATTGCATATGACAATTATAACCTAAAACAGGGAAGTTAAAGGAGTAGGGTTATAAGGCTTCTATATTTTCTTTGAGAAGATAAAATATGAACTTCAAGTGTATATGAAAAGTGAGATATGTATATTTTACTTCCTAAAATAACCTCTAAAGAGTAATACCATGAGATACATCTAAAACGTCAGTAGATAAGCTGAAAAGGAATATTAAAATATCCAAATTATTAAAAAGAAGGTAGGAAAAAGGGAGGCAGAGAAAGAAAATCATAGGAACAAATAGAAAGAGATAAAATAGTTGACCAAAATCCAATCATATTGTATCATTTATTGCTCCAACAAATATATCACTCTTTTTCATTAAATGTCATGACAACACAAATGAAACAAAAATCATTGTCATATTGGGCAGAAAAAATCAATATCCAATTATATGTTGTCCATAAGAAACATGTTTTAAATATAATACATGCAATGAAATAGAACAGCAATGAATAAAGAGATATTATGCAAATACTAATCTAAAGAAAGCTACAGTATCTATATTAATATAAGAGAAACCAGATTTCATAACAAGGAAAATTGCCAGAGACATTACTTAATGAATTTAAAAGGTCTCTCCTGCAAGAAATAAAATTCTAAATGCACATACCCTTAAAAACCAAATTTCTAAATAAATGAAGCAAAATTTAATAGAACTGAAAGGAAAAATGGTCAAATTTGTTTACTCTGTGAAAGACACTGGTTTAAATATGGAAAGACAAGGCACAGACTGGGAGAAAATATTTGAAAATCATATATATGACAAAGTACTAGCATCCAAGCTACATAAAGAATTCTCAAAATTCAACAGTAAAAATCAAACAACCCAATGTAAAAAGTGGTCAAAAGATTTGAATGGTAACTTCACCAAAGAAGATATATGGGTGGCTTGGGAAGCTGTACAATGGTCACACAAATGTGTCTACATCCTAATCCCCAGAAACTGTGAATGTATTACGTTACTTAAGGTAAAAGGAACTTTGAAGTTGCAATTTTATTAAACATTTTGAGATGAGGAGTCTGGTTTGGATTACCTGGGTAGGTTTCATGCAGTCACAATGGTCCTTAGAAGAGGGAAGCAAGAAGATCAGAGTCAGAGACAGAAGATATAAGTTGAGAAGCAGAGGTCATAGAGTAAAGAGGACGTTATACACCTTGCTTTGATGATGGAGGAAGTTGTCAACAGCCAAGGAATGCAAACAGGTTCTAGAAGCTGGGAAAGGAAAGGAAATAGATTCATTCCTAGATTTCAGAAGAAACACAGATCTGCCAGTACCTTGCTTTTAAGTGTTAATTTTAGTGAAACTGATTTTAAACTTCTGACGTCCAAGACTATCGGATAATAAATCTGTGTTGTTTTGTAAGCCACTAAATTTGTGGTACTTTGTTTTAGCAACAATATATAGAAATATATCAAAACTACTTCAGATGGCAAGTACTTAAATGAAAAATCATCAATATTATTATCACTTGGGAAATGCAAATTAAAACCACAATGAAATACCACCACACAGATACTAGAAGTAAAAAAGAAATAAGACATAACAATACCAAGTGCTGATGAAATTGAGGAACTAGAACAATTACACATTGCTGATAGGGCTGCAATGTGATACAGCTACTTTGGGTAAAAAGTTGGGAAGTTTCTTCTAAAATAAAACACACCTACCATACAACCCAGAAGTTCCTTGCTGAGGCATTTATGCAAGAGGATTGACAGTTTATGTTCACACAAAAACTGAATGCAAATATTTATGGCATCTTTATTCATCTCCAAAAACCAGAAACAACCAAAAATTCTTTCAACTGGTGAATAGATTTTATAAAAAATTCATGATACTACCATCAATAGAACTCTACTCAGCAATAAAAAGGATAGGATCAATTATTGATACATGCAAAATATGGCTGAATCTCAAATGCATTATGTTGAAGGAAAAAAAGTCAGACTCAGAAGGCAATGTACTATGCAATTCCATACAGGTATAACATTTTGGAAAAAAGCAAAAGGTCAGAGAACAGCTCAGTGGTTGCCAGGGTTTTGAGGTTGGGATACAGTTTGGCTAGGAAGGGACAACAAGAGGGATTTGGAGAGTGATGGTACTTATTATGAGAGCTATATGACTATATTCATTTTTCAAAATTCATGTTACCATGCACCAAAAAGAATAGATTTTACTGTATACAAATTCATAATTGCTTTGATAGTAAGAACCAACTTACTGTTTTCAAACTAAGCATGTTCTGATTGCACCACAGAGCTTCACTGTTATTTTAAGCAAGGGTTATTTTACTTTTTGTTTTTTGTTTTTAATTCTCTGGTCAAAAATGTTCTCTCCAGACTGTGGGCTTCTAACTTACATCTTAATATCATAAATATCATTACTAGAAAAAAATGTATCAATTAGGCAAGCATATTTTAAATTATCAGGGTTTAAGTTATACCCACTTGATTGGATAACCCATTTGTTTAACTCAGATAAAAGCAGTATCAGCTTTTGTTCTGTCTTTCCTCCCTTGCTTTTAAGTCAGTCTTTTAAAATTATTTATTTATTTATTTATTTATTTATTTATTTATTTATTTATTTATTTTTGGCTGCACTGGGTCTTCTTTGTTGCACACAGGCTTCCTCTATTTGTGGCGAGCAGGGGCTATTCTTCATTGCGGTGCACGTGTTTCTCATTGTGATGGCTTCTTTGCTGTGGAGCACAGGCTCTAAGTGCGTGGGCTTCAGTAGTTCTGGCACATGGGCTCAATAGTAGTGGCTCGCGGGTTCCAGAGTGCAGGCTCTGTAGTTGTGGTGCACAGGCTTAGTTGCTCTGTGGCACGTGGGATCTTCTCGGACCAGGGCTTGAACCTGTGCTCCCTGCATTGGCATGCGGATTCTTAACCACTGTGCCACCAGGGAAGCCCAAGAATAAATAGAAATCTTAAGTGTCTTTTCTGTAAACACTAGTAAAAAGAGTTTAGCCATCTAGGTAGGTGACCTTGATTTGTTCCACCTGCTATAAGCCCAATTTGAATCCAACCCCTTGTAACTGATGGTTTTTATGTTGTACCTGACTCAGGGCTGAAATTTTGGAATGGGAAATATGAGGCCTCTGTGTTTGTTTGTGTGTTCATATGTATCTATATGTCCGTTGTAGGTGTATGGTATTGCCAAAAATCAATTTGTAAAAGAGCTCTACTTAATCAGATTTTTAAAAATTAAGCGCTTATATAAATACTCAGAAATAAAAAACTATGTAGCCAGAATGAATTTCAGGTTCATATCATCTGGAAAATATTAGGTACTAAACTGATATCTGGTACTGAAAGTGGCTTAAGCTTGTTGGTTTGATTAATATACACGTTAGAGTCATCAGTGTTAAGTATAGTACTTCTGTTGTACCTAGGTTTATTAGAAGTCAAATAAGACCTTATTCTATCTGTTACAAATTTGTCAACAAGAAAAGTAACTCGATGGAAAAAAAAACTTTTAAGAAAAGTAAGATATGTATTTTCAGTAGAAAAAGCTGTGAAGAATCTAGGTCAGTCTTAAAGCAAGGCTCATTTCAGCCTCCACTGTCCTGAAAAAGCCCATACCCCTAAAAACAATGAGTTAATTAGATTTTATCTAAGAGAGAGCTCATAAGGGAGAGAAGGAGACATTTGGCATCAGTGTCTTAAATATTCATTCCATTTGTCTCCTCTCCCAAATCTCCCTGAACTCAAACTTGAATCATTCCTTCTTCACCAACCCCTATTAGCGATACAAACAGCCCTAAACCAGCCTTCTGAGCTCTAGAATCTTACTCCAGGCTTTCTTAATCTCTCACCATGTTCTTAGCCAATGCAGTTTGAAACTTGCCTATCATTACATATTTGTGTAAATGTGTGTGAGAAATTCTAATAGAAAGGAAAAGCCAGCAATCTGTTTGAAGTATTTTGAGTAATGGCAAGGTAAGGTATTAGAGGCAAAAACTAAAAACTCTTTCAGAAAACAATATTGAATAAACAAAACCTTACACATAAAACATGCACAGAACTTAACCAAAGAACCTATAAAAGTAATAAATTGTACAGTTCAAGTTAAGTGATGAGAGATTTCAAAGAAGAGAGTTGGGTTTTTGTTTGTTTGTTTGTTTGTTTTGTTTTTACCATTAAGATAATCAATCTATTGATTGATTAAATCTCTACTGCATACTCAGCACAGTCTTGTATTATGTACAATTCCCACTCAAACCTCACACACACACACACATACAAACACCAGTATATCAGTGCCTGAATCAGTCACATAATAATTCAAATAGGGTGATTATATCTCTACTAGTTTATGGAAGAAAAATAGAACTTTCTACCACTGGTTGACCAAGAACCAATTTTCCTTTGGAGAAAAATGAAATCATTTGCTTCCAGATGAAACAGAGATAAGCCCTCAAAAGTTGGTTCACTCTTTTTATATTGTCCACAGTCTTGAAATTAATTACCTCTACAATTTATGGTAGAGATTAGAAGGCTCAACAGTTTCTATTCACTCCAAATAAAGACTATCAGAGTTTTGTGTTTGCAGACTTAGACTTAGGAAACATTCACTACAAAGAAAAAAACATGGAAAAACCTTGAAATCCAGTAGTTAGCAATTTAGCCTGAAATAATACTTGTTTCTTCCTTGCATCACAGGTAGTTTGACTGAAATTCATGTGAACCAATAATTTAAGTCATTTATTCAGAAATTTTGCATTGAGCATCAATTATATACAGCACACCAAGTAGCAGGTAAGTTAACAGAGGACAAAGTTTGACACCTAACATTTCTAAAATAGCATAGGGATCAGCAAACTACTGCCTGTTTTTATAAATAAAGTTTTATTGGGACACAGCCACACCCATTTGTTTATGTATTAGTAAGCAGAGAAGAGACATGGTGGACAGTTGAGAAGTTTAGTCCATAAGCATTTACAAATGCTGCCTGGACACATACAGAATTATTTCATGGAAGTAAGAGATGTGAGTTTTGCAGTTTAGACAAGAGAAGGCCAAGGAAGTACTGCTTAAGATACATATTATCAATCACGATGGTGACATAGGTTGTTCCTGACTCCATTCTTCTCACAAGAAGACCAAGGAGAAAATATCCGTAAACAAGACACCACTGTGAAAATCCCAGGACTGCGGGTGAGGCTGAAGCGCCCCCTGGACTACAGAGATGGTGAAGGAGCACATTAAAGAGGAAGAGGATAGGCTACATTCTGCCGGCATTGCCCCTCCCTCACACCGGCACAGCCATGCCCCTTCACCGAGAAGGCCCCCTGGGATTATGGCTTCTCCGGAGGGTAAAGAGAACCCAACATGGGCATTCAGTTCCCTCAGCATTGTGGGAAGCTTCCTGAGAGGCTCATGCAGGTCTTTTCCATGGGGATCCCTGGGGAAATCTGTGGGACTTGACCCCTGGGGATTAGACAACGATGGAGAAGGAGGTGGAGGCTTATGGCAACCAGGGTTCAGATCTTAGTGGACTCGGTTCCGGCTTGCAGCAGCACCCAAACAAAGATCCCAGCCAGGAGCTCTGTCCATCTGCACAGCTGAGGGTGGCCCAGTCTGGCCAGGGAGCTCAGTTCTGATTAATTTGGGTCCCAGTCAAGAGGCTGTAATGGCCATGGAGCCTCTTACCACCTAATTTGGGAAAGGATGGAAATTTGCAGTCCTGCCCAACTGCTGAGTGTAGCCTACAGTCCTACCTGACCAGAGAACCTCAGCAGCCCTGGAACCCATCCTACAGCCCCACCAGGGCAGGGAGCCAAGCCAGCAGCTGAGCATAGCCTCTGGCGCCATGTAACCAAAGAGCCTGAACAACAAGCCCAGGCATCCCAGGGCCCAGCCTGTGGTACCCCCTGGGCTGTGGAGCCCAGCCTACAGCCCACCCCAACAGTAAAGGCCAGCCTGCAGCCCTGCCCAATTGCTGAATAGGGCCTGTGGCCTTGCCTGGCAGGGAGCCCAGCCAGTGACACTGCTGCCCAACCTCAAAGCACAGCCTGCAGCCCCATACTACCAGGGAGCCCTGACAGCAAACTTGCCAGACAGCAGAGAACAGCCAGTGGCCTACGTAACTACAAAGGCTAGCCTGTAACCCTGCCCAAATTCAGACACAGCCTGTGGCCCCAGCTGTTGGCAGAATCCAGCCTGAGGCCCTGTTCATGGTGAAGCCCAGCCTGCTGCACCATCCTGGGAGGATGCACAATCTGGGAGGACAACCTGAGACCCATCCAACCGGGAGCAATTTTTTTTAAAATTTTATTCAAATATCCATGTAGATATGTTATCTGTCACTAGAATTAGTTTTTTCTCACGTGAAACATAAATCTTGTAGTTTTTTTTATTGTGGTAACATGTTGGATATGAAACTCTTCCCTCATTCTAATTACTACTAATAACAAGAAGTTTTCTATTTGAAAAGTAGCTGTAACCTCACTGTGACAATATTTCCAGAGTCTGGTCTCCAGCTGTGCCTTAAAGATGGCACCAACATATTAATGATGTTCTTTACAATTCCCTTTAAATATTCACACGTTCCACATCAATTCTACACAAGGCATTGTCTAAGCCTCCATAGAAGATGTAAAAATGAAGCAGAACCAGTTTTCCTCAGAAATGTTAATAAGAAAGAGAAAGCCATGACATAAATATCTGGAACACAAGTTAGAATGTGATGGGACGATTTTGTTCTGATACCCCTTTGTATTGGAGCCAACTTACTCTAAATGTGCTTCTGTGACCTCCTCATTTATACCTCATTGGTCAAAATGTACCAGAAACCATTTTATGTTACTTCATTGCAAGATTTTTTTCATTCAAAATAGGAACTTGTGTCATGAGCTGTAAATCTATACATTCTAAAAACAGGCTTTTGTAATTAAGCTAAACACATTCCCTTCTTATGCCTCTTTTTCCACCTCACCACAGAACCGCATAGCATTAACTTACAGATATTTATGTACATGCCCTAAATGTTTTTTTTATATATGTACACGTATGGAGCAATATACTTTCATAACTTATGTCTTCCAAGTGTCTTTTTAAAGTTATGTAAATGATCTCTTGCAAAAAATAACAAAAGACCTAATTTTTCAAGAAATCTGAATTGACAATGCACTGTAATGATTAAATGACACTTTTCTGCCTGCCCACAAGATAGTGGATTTTCAGTTAACTTGAATGCATCAATGCATAAACAATGACTAAGATATACAAGTAACTCCAGTGTAATTGCTATGTTATTCTGTCCCACAAATGTCGCAAGCAAATTTAACAGCAGGTGATCAAACAGTATGGGCACAATGTTTCTTTTATATATTATTCCTCTGAATTTAAAATATAGAGGTATGAAATGTATATCCCTATCATAGAGATGCTTCATAGTGCATTAAAAATTCTGTTATGAAAGTAAATTATCCAAAGTCAAAAATTGACTAAAGAGTTTAAAGCTAAGAGTGGGGCTCTAAGATTCCGATTCCTATATTTTCAAATTCTATTTCAAATGGACATTAGTACAGGGCAGTGACAAGAGCAGGTTTTACAGCAGGAGAAATCTTGTGTGTGAGCCACATGATCTGGCAACTGCAACAGCTTTCAGGAGCCAAACAAAATTAATGGCTTGAGAGAGTGGTGAGATGACAGTTCCTCTGTTTATAATCTGTAAGGGCTTTTTGCTTATATTCAAGATCTGGAACACCTTACCCTGTGTGGGCCATAGAGAACACCACACTGAACCCATTCAGCGCTAGTCTATAACACTAAAAAAATTACAAGAGCTTAGTTAAGGAGCAGCATAGTCCTCAATGGTTTTATTTGTAAATTTCAGAAAAATGGGTACTCAAAGGCTGCTGTAGTTCAGGAAATCTCTGTGGAAATACAACATACAAACCTGCACTTGGCAATACTTCTAATATACAAGAGGTAGAATGTTCACTGGAATGGCAAGTCATGGTAACACGGAAATTCAAGAAGTTCAGCTGGGGAGCTCAGTTTTACTGACAACAAAGACACCAAGGCAAGGGTGATGATAAATTAATCACACTCCACATCTTTCCTCACCCTCTGTTTCAGAAACTAGATTTCTTCAGCACATTAAACATGGAACCATCTTTCAGAAGTGATTCATATTAACCAGATCCATATGGACTGATGTATAAAATGGTAGTTATTTAACATGGAATGAGAACCACAATATCCAAAGAGAACAGACACACAGAGATTACAGCCAGTACAACCTCTCCTAGTAGGCAACTTACAAGACAAGTCAAATTACTATCAGAATGCCAGTGTATTAATTGATAGAGAATTCTAATTGCCAAGTGGGCCAAACATAAAAATTCTTTGGCAGTACATTTATTTTATATAAACAAGCAATATGGAAAACTAATTGTTAATCAGATGTTTGCTAGTATATCAGTCTTGAAACAAAAACACATTGTTTGCTGTTTTGATGTTTATTGATTCAGGCTTGGGTAAGCTGATCCACCCTCCCCTGGAACCAGACAGATTGTATATTGGGAAGTGCACCCTCTTCTTTTACTATGCTTGGAAGACCAGAGCCTCAGTTGCTAGTTTTACCCTCCTCATCAAAGCCCTCTTCCTAACATTTATGGATGGTTTTTAGTCCATCTCCTCCAAGTCATCCCCTTGGCTTTTGAAAGAACTTCTTAAAAGCGGTACGCGGGCCTCTCACTGTTGTGGCCTCTCCCGTTGCGGAGCACAGGCTCCAGACACGCAGGCTCGGCAGCCATGGCTCACGGGCCCAGCCGCTCTGCAGCATGTGGGATCTTCCCGGACAGGGGCACGAACCCGTGTCCCCTGCATTGGCAGGCGGACTCTCAACCACTGCGCCACCAGGGAAGCCTTCTTTTCTTTAAGAAAAAAATTTTAAGAACTTCTTAAAAGTTCTTTCCAGCTGCTTTCTTCTACCCTGGAGTTCATGAACTGAAATACCTTCTCACTGTGATCCTTCAAGTTCCTGGGGGTTTGAGGGTGGTGATGAGCCAGGTCTCATTTTGTTTATGGTTTGTTTCTCACTTCCTTTTGCAAAATTATACCATTTAAAGTTCCATGGCATATCAATTTTCCCCTAACACTAATTTCTTGGCCATGAGTCCACTCTTATTTTGTAAAAGCTGTGCAGGTCTCCCATGATGACTTTTAGGAAACCTCACACCTCTTGTCCAGAATCCATTGTACACCTCCCTCTCTGGCCGTGTATTTCTTCAAATATGTTATTCTACATCAGTCACACTAGGCAAGATAGTTCAGTGAGGAAGTGACACTCTAAGACACACAAGCAACACATTTTTGGTGTTTACTTTAAAGATCTCTACCCAAGCATGGTCACAAAAATGCCTTATGCTTCTTGCAAAAGTTCACTGCTGCATAGGACATATGTGACCCCTCCCAAAGGAAAGTATTAATTCATTCTAGGAAGGTAAGCATTTCACCACCTCTTCTGTTATTTGCAAGTTCCCCCTGTCTGCACTGGAGTTAGCTTGTATGCTTACCATGCATAGCGATGCAGAGCAGTTTTAGTTTCTTTCTTCTACTTCTCCATCCAATCCTTGCTCCCACCCCCATCTTTAATATTATGCTTTCTCAAATCTATGTATAACAAGAAATTAAGAAATAAGCGTATGACTGGTGCACATACATCCTAATGGCTGCTCATTAGCTACACAAAAATCTCAGCTGAGGCTTTTAAAATGAACACAGAGAAATGGTGAAAACGTAGACTCGACCTGATGTATATTTTACCACAGTAAAAAAAAAAGAACACCTGTAAGGAGTTTATCAAGCTGCCATCTTCCTTCTCAGACTGAGCAGAGAGTGGGAAGGATGATAGTTTCCTTAGCCTAGTAACACCCCTTTAATTCTCCTTTGTGTGTTGTTTATTTCCATTGTAGAATAATCCACCTTATGATTGACACACTCTTTCTTTAGATATGTTAATATATTAACAATGCCTTAAAGCTTACAACAGTGTAGTTCAACTAGCCTGGAAATCATTCTTCTTTTTCAGAGGACATTCAGGGAAAATATTATTGCTTGTGTTTCAAAGTTATTTGGGATCCTTTTACCATTATTTCAGGGCATCACCTACTTTTGCCTTAGAACATTTTCCTTTATTACTTAACTTCTTTTTTTTAGGAGTTTACTTTATTAATTAATTAATTTATTTTTGCTGTGTTTGGTCTTCGTTGCTGTGTGAGGGCTTTCTCTAGTTGTGGCAAGCGTGGGCCACTCTTCATCAAGGTGCACGGGCCTCTCACTATTGTGGCCTCTCTTGTTGCAGAGCACAGGCTCCAGACTCGCAGGCTCAGTTGTTGTGGCTCACGGGCCTAGTTGCTCCGTGGCATGTGGGATCCTCCCAGACCAGGGCTCGAACCTGTGTCCTCCTGCATTAGCAGGCAGATTCTCAACCACTGTGCCACCAGGGAATCCCCACTTAACTTCTTATATGTAAGAAGTTATTATATATAATAATGACTGTATTCATTAAAAGCACAGATTCCAGAGCCAGATTTCCTGGGTCTGAAGTTCCAACTAATCCACAAACTAGCTGTGTGGCCCTGGACAAGTGATTTGATCTTTCTGTTTCTCTGTTTCCTTAGCTGCAACATAGAAATGATAACAATATCCTCCACTAGATTTGTTGTAAAAGCAAGTGAGTTAACAGATGTAAAGTATGTGGAACAATGCATGGCACATTAACTATTATTTATTGAGCTTATACTATGGCTGGACACTAGGAATACAATGAAGAGAAAAAGAGATTTGGATACCATAAAGTGAAAAATGCACTTTTTTTTCTTTTTTTTACATTGCTAATACTACTTTAAATATATGGGGATTTATTCCCATAAAGACCATCTCTCTGACACCAGCTGGGTATCCAATTCAATTCAGCTCTGTCACTATCTACCTGGAGATAGCATCAGATTCCGCAGGCTAATGGCTCAATTCTCACAAGACTGCCTCCGCTTCAGCTGTAAATTGCAAGTCCCAGGTTGTCCATGGTGCTTCTGATTGACGAGCAATAAATCAGGGTTCCCACAACTCCCTCCCTGGATATGGTCATTTGCTATATCAGCTCACAGAATCCAGTGAAACACTGGCTTACAGTTACTAGTTTATTTTCTAGTAAGAGATATCATAAAAGATTCAGATGAACAGACAGATGAAGAGATACATAAAGCAAGGTCCAGAAGGGTCCTGAGTACAAGAACTTCTGTCCCCATGGAATTGGAGTGCACCACTCTCCTGGCACATGGATGTGTTCACCAACCCAGAAGTTTTCCAAACCTTAGACTTCGGGTATTTTTTATGGAGGCTTCATCCCATAAGCATGATCTATTACTAATTCAGTTTCCAATCCCTCTCCCCTCTCTGGAGAATGAGGGGTGGGGATGAAAGTTCTAAGCTTCTAATTATGACTTGGTCTTTCTGATGACTAGCTGCCTTCCAGGAGCCCACCAAGAGATGCCTCATTAGGACAAAAGATGCTCCTATCACCCAGGAAATTTCCAGGTATTTAGAGGCTCTGTGTCAGACACCCCTATTACCTGGGAAATTATAAGGGTTTTAGGAGCTTTTGGTCAGGAACCAGGTTCAAAGACAAAATATTAGCTGGAACTAGGGCAGAGACATACATACATTCTTATTTCAGTTCCTTTCTCAATAGAATATATGAAGTTTATATTGTATTTAAAGTGACATACCAAAAACTCCAATAACACAGGCACATAAATAAAATAACTACATGCTACAATGGGGCTTGTGAAGGAAAGAGGAAAAAGATTTGTGATAGAAAATGATACAGGGAAATTTGTTTAAATAGAGCAGTCAGGGAAATCTTCTCTGAGGTGATAACAGTCAAGAAAGTGAATGATTACCAATTCAGAGAATGGTGGCAAGAACATTCCTGCTGGGGGAATAGCAGTGCATACGAAGGACTGGAGGTCATGAAGAGCTTGGTGTTTAAGTAGCTTAAAGAAAGTGTTGGGAAAGATGAAATGTGTTGTTTGAAGTTATTTCATAAAGTCAATCATCTGCAAATATTAATGCAAAATTTCTTATTACATTCATGAGCTGTGCGGTCCAGTGCCTGATTCCAGCAGTTTCTCATGTTGTTTTTTATAAGTCAAGGCAGAACTTAACAAGTTATCAGATGAGGGTAAAAAAGGAAATATTATAGAATCACAGATCAAAAAAAATAATTTTGCAAATTTACCATTTTAACACATGTTTTGAGATAATCTGCCTTCCCAAGTATCTAGTGATTTTACAATTTAGGTTCCAATTCCTATGCATGGATGTGTGCACCAACACAGAAGCTTTCCAAACCTTATATTTTGGGGATACATGCATTTATAAAAGGATCTAAATCTGGATGCAAGTTGTGATATTTCACCTGTGACACCATAAATGGCACCAAAAAATTGCTGACAATTATCCCCAGTGAGAAGCAGAGGGAAAGAGACAGACTCAGAGCCAGGGAAGGAGAAAAAAAAAAAAAAGAAAGAATAAAAACACAAATGGTCAGGAGAAAAATGGACTGCAAAAACCAGGCAAGCATGAAGAGATCTAATAACTTGAGACACGAGAGAGACTGGCGTACAGTCCTGAAGGACAAGAAGAGTTCACCCAGCCTGGATCACTATCACAGACAATGCCATGCTACAGCATCAAATTATTGTTCCATATTGAATATCCCAGTTGTAACTCTAGCATAATTTCATGCAAATAATCTGACCTGCAGGTTTCCACAGAAGGAATTTTGGCAGATGGAGCCAACTTCTAGGACAGCATAACACCAAGAGCAACATCTGGTAGAGCCCAAGGAGCAGTTCAATGAACCCTAAACTATCAGCCAGGTGGAATGCTTATTTGATGAGGTCACAGGAAAGATGCAAAAGAAACAGTGCAATGAAAGGAGGAACTCTTCTGTAAGAGGGAGGGCCTATTGGGCACATCCAAATATTCCTGATATAGCAGCCCCATCTTTATGACCAGACACAGCTTATTATCTTAAAAAGTCACAGGCAGAAATGTCAGTTACTTCCTAAAATATCAGTAACCAAAAATCCCAGATACTATTTGTACCACAGTCTAGCCATGAAGTGGAGAATATTGATGGCCAGAGATTGATAACAAAGTGATTTTTTTTTAGATGTCCTGGGATGGGGTTAAGAACACACTATCCCCTGGTCAGAATGGCTATCATCAAAAAGTCTACAAACAATCAATGATGGAGACGGTGTGGAGAAAAGGGAACCCTCCTACACTGTTATTGGGAATGTAAATTGGTACAGCCGCTATGGAGAACAGTACAGAAGTTCCTTAGAAAACTAAAAATAGAGATACCACATGATCCAGCAATCCCACTCCTGGGCATATATCAGGGGAAAACCATACTTCGAAAAGATACATGCACCCCCAGTGTTCATTGCAGTGCTATTTACAATAGCCAAGGCATGGAAGCAACCTAAATGTCTATCGACAGATGAATGAATAAAGAAGATGTGGCACATATATACAATGGAATATTAGCCATAAAAAAGAATGAAATAATGCCATTTGCAGCAACATGGATGCACTTAGAGATGATCATACTAAGTGAAGCAAGTCAGCAGAGAAAGACAAACATCATATTATATCACTTATATGTGAAATCTAAAATAATGATACAAATGAACTTACTTACAAAACAGAAACAAACTCACAGACTTAGAAAGCAAACTTATTATTAACAAAGGTGAAGGTCAGGGGAAAGGGATAAATTAGGAAGTTGGGATTAACATATACACAGTACTATATATAAAATAGATGATCAACAAGGACTCATTGTATAACACAGGGAACTCTACTCAGTACTCTGTAATAACTTACATGGGCAAAGAATCTGAAAAAGAATAGTTATATGTATATGTATAACTAAATCACTTTGCTGTACACCTGAAACTAACACAACATTGTAAATCAATTATACTCCAATATAAAATTAAAATTAAATTAAATTAAAAAATAAAGTGATTATGGTAAAAAAAAAAAAAGCAAGGTAGAAATAGACACAGGTGTAGAGAACAAATGTATGGACACCAAGGGAAGGAAGTGGGGACAGTGTGGTGGTGGTGGGATGAATTGGGAGATTCAGGTTGACATATGTACACTAATATGTAACTAATATGTAAAATAGGTAACTAATAAGAACCTACTGTACAAAAAAAAATAAAATAAAATTCAAAAAAATAAAGTGATTATGGTAATAAATAAATAAATAAATAAATAAATGTAATTATAAAAAGAACACACTACCCCAAAATATGGCACCTTAACATGGAATTTTGTAAGCTGAAGGAATTTGAGAAGTGGCAGGTGCAAGAATGATTCTCTGACCTCTCCCTTCTCCCCCAAAGCAAGTCATAAGAACCTCGTGTGACAGATGTCCTCACTTTGCCAGGAGGAAAGTAGCACCTTTATCTCTGAAGATGGAGGGACACTGAGAGGAACATGAACCAGCAGGCTTTGCTAAGCTTCCTTTAGTTAACTACCCTTATTAGCTCATATTCTTTTTTCCTATCATGTTTTTCCATAACTTTCCACTCTTTATCAAACCTGGTATAAAAAACACTCAAGCCTAACAGCTTCTTCCAGTCTTCATTTCCTTGCAAAGGCTCCCATGTTGTATAAAACTTAGATTGAATAAATTTACATGATTTTCTCCTGTTAATCTTTCTTTGCCAGTCTAATTTTCAGTCAGGGACTCTAAAGGGGCCAAGGAAAAGTTTATCCCTTCAACACATGGAAGAAGAAAACTTGCAAAAGTCATATTCATCTTTAAATTCACTAATTCATCCATTCAACAGATATTTATCAACTTGCTTACTATATACAAGTTAAGAGCTGGGGATGTAGTAGTGATGTCCTGCCCTGATGGTCTTTAGATTATTTCAATAAGTATTTATCAGATGCCTTCTCTGTGCCAGACACTAACCATGCTAGACTCAGGAACACAATTAAACCTCACAGTTGCTGCCTTCAAGGAACTCAAGCCAGTTGGAAAGACAGACAGGTCAGCAGTGCAACATTTAATATCTCTGGTCCTTGATTTACCTTCCTTTAAGATGAAGAAGAAAGGCTTGCATGATCTCTAAAATCTCTTCCAACTCTAAATGTTTTCTATATTATCACAATAATTTTTAATGTGTTTTTACTTGGTCTTACCCCTTAATGAATTTGCCATCCGTGAGAAACAATAAAGTACTGGAGAGAGATGAAGAGGAAGAGCCAATGTTATAGCCGGAAGGGAAAAGTATTTACATGAAAATAAGTTAAACTTAGCACAACTTCATTCTTCTATCCTTTCTACAAATATGTGTTAATTTCCTACTATACACCAAGCACTATCTTATGCTCTGTAAATAAAATAAACTTAGTTCCTGTCCTTGTGAATCTGTGTCCTTCGGCAAGTCACTTAAGTGTGTGTGTGTGTGTGTGTGTGTGTGTGTTCAGGTATAAATTTAGACTAATAACAAGACCACTGCTATTATATTAATCAAGTGATACAATGTACATGGAAACTCTTTATAAACATAAAACAATTGATATATTACATTATTTTAATTCTCCTCTAAAAATCTCACCAAGTCACAGAGCCTTGTACTCTACATATTGGGAGCATTAAAATATGTATTTCATCAAATCTTCAGTGAATCTGATTCATCACTGTTATATGCATCTTTAAGAAAGAAAAACCTCTGCTGACTAAACCCGTCATGCTGCTAGAATACCATCAGTTGTAAGATTCATCCTGGTTTCAGAAATGTTAAAATATGCAAGAATAAATAAATCTTATAAAACTGTGAGGTAGCAATCATCTACCTTAATACCTGTTTAGCATAGAGATGACCTGACCTTAGGAAATGGAGGTACGACAGATGAATTTAATTTCATATTATCATAGGAAAACAAACTCTGTAAATATGAAAAAAATAATAGATACAATTTGTGTGATCACATAAGGCATTTATTCCCCAAATGATATTTTCACTAGTAAGCTCAGAATATACGGTGTAGACAATATTATTCTGATAAGGCTTGTTGAATGGCTTGATGTTTTCCTGACACATTCATTGACAAGATACCTTATGTAGACACCACATGGATCTAAGGTGCAGAAAGGAGTAATATTCACAATTTGTTTGTGAGTGAGTGGGACTACACTGAGGAAAAATTTTAGAAGCATGAGTGGAGGTGGAGAGAAGAATCTGGGATCTGAGTTGCTTGAAAATTTTATCAGTGTCTTAGATGAAGGATGCCTTCATTCAGTTTGCAGAAAGTGACAATTTTTAAAAAGTAATTAAAACAGAAAAGAGAGAAACTAAATGCAAAGTAGACTTGATAAAGTA
Organism: Hyperoodon ampullatus; assembly: GCF_949752795.1. Classification (NCBI taxonomy): domain Eukaryota; kingdom Metazoa; phylum Chordata; class Mammalia; order Artiodactyla; family Ziphiidae; genus Hyperoodon; species Hyperoodon ampullatus. The sequence goes on along the minus strand of NC_136920.1, from coordinate 42,699,731 downwards.
GTTAGCTATTCAAGCATGCAAATAGTCAATAGCTGGTAGTATAAGATATAGTTTGGAAATTAAAAACAGCTGTCTAGGGCCTCCCTGGTGGCTCAGTGGTTAAGAATCCACCTGCCAATGCAGGGGACATGGGTTCGAGCCCTGGTCCAGGAAGATCCCACATGCCGCAGAGCAACTAAGCCCAAGAGCCACAACTACTGAAGCCTGAGCACCTAGAGCCCATGCTCTGCAACAAGAGAAGCCACTACAATGAGAAGCTCACTAACCGCAATGAAGAGTAGCCCTTGCTCACTGAAACTAGAGAGAGCCCCCCAAGAGCAGCAACGAAGACCCAATGCAGCCAAAAATAAATTAATTAATTTAAAAAAACAGCTGTCTAAATATAGAATTGGAAACAGTATGCAAAATAACTTAGATGGGCCTACATGTTGAAAAAATAGAGAACATGAGTTTTGTGTTTCTGTACCTGCTTAAAAAAGGATCTGCAGAAACATCATGGGAGGAGAAAAAAATGGCTAAAGGGAAATCTTAAGGGGATGAAAGAGTTATGGACGATTGCCTAGAGATAGCCTAAAGGGAGAACTCACTTCTGTCTGCCCGCGCAAGAAGGGTTATAACAATGAACATCAGCACAAATTAGACCTTTTCTGTAAGGTCATCAATAGAAAATGCTGCACACTCCACAGAGAGAAGGATTTCAATGATACAAAAAGTAAATATAAAACTACTATCAATTAATAGTGCTACCCCAATGGAAGTGATCAGGTCATAAGTTAAATATTCATTCTCACATTCCTGTGGCCATTTCTCATTGATGGTACATTAGTTTTCCCAGAGTGCTTTCCACAGGACAGCTCCACAGATGACAATGTATTGTAACTGGGGGGAAAAAGTTTATGTTAAATATGATAGGGAAACATTGTGTTAAACAATAGCAAACAAGTTTCTTTATCACGAAGCTTCTCACAATTTTTATGAGGTTGTATAGGAATCTCTAACATAATCTCTTACTTAAACTTGACGATGCTACCTTCTTTCTCATGGGGCATGTTAAGGAGCTGCTGGAGTTCTATAGAGATCAATTCTGAAAATCCTGATGCAGACCCTAGAAGAGGGCCTCAGAAGATGTCTTCCTCAAACCATACCATTTCTCTTTTTGAAAAATTATAGGAAACTATTGTTTCACCAAACCATGAAGGTTTGGAGAAGATTCTTCTTAAGGAAACAGAGGGAAGGGAGCATTATTAAGCAGCTCTAAAAGAATAAGGCAAACAAAGGACTGCCAAGGTAGAAATTGTTTTTTTACTTGATATAGATATGACAGTTTTCTAAAAACACTTGGGAATCGAATTCTAACCTCCTAGAAATCTGGTAGTTATCTTTGATTGTAAAATATTTTTATTTGTTTTCTTTCCTTTTAAGGAACTACTTCATAGACATACTTGTGAGATTGAGTCACAACCTTCCAGCTGAACTTTAATCTACAGATTTTGTTTTCTCAAATGGAGCAGTATTAAAATCATCTATTGGTGTATCAGGTAGCACTAATCTGAGACGTGATTAACATCTGCTTTAAAGCTCACTTCAACAAAATTCTTTGTCAGATGTTGCCACCAGGTTCTATTTGCAAAGAGTTAGAGCAGAGCCGTAAGAACTCCTTGGGACTCTGTACCTTGCAAAACCATCATTTCGGTCCTCCCACAGATTTTAAAGCTGTATCTGTTGAAATGCTATGGTATGTAAGTGATGCATATCTGCTAAAGTCAGGAGAACATCAAATTAATCTTAGAATCTAAGAAATAAGTGTCTGTTCCCTTTCTGGCTGTAAACAGCACTTTGGTAGAGTCTGGCCTCTCTGTTCTTTTTTGCCTATCTCATATTGCTTATAGAACATGTAATATTTAGCCTCCCATGTAGCCCATGATCACATTCAAACAGTGAAATTATTTCTTTATATAATAACGTTGTTTGATACTATTTTTTTCATTTGGTAAAGATACCAATCCTCTGAATTATTATTCCCATCTTAACATAATTAAAGTATTGCTGTTTGGAAAGAGTTAATTCAAGTATCTGAAGTCACACATCCAAAAAATGGCGAAGCTGGAAATAAAATTCATATTTTTCTAACCTTAAAGTCCATGTGGTTAGGGACTGAGCAATGGATATTCAGAAGGTCTGCACTCTGTTGCCTTTATACTCTAGGCTAGTTGATTTGAATGGTCGAATACATGATGCTAGTGAGCCCCAAATCACAGATTACTGTCAGGATTGCCACTGGTTTCACAGTTGGCCTATGAATAGGTGAAAAGGTCTAGGTTCAGCTAAGAGTGGCTGAAACTACAAATCAAAGAACAACTCTGAAGTGGCCAGTGCTTTCTGGTCATTGCTACACATGCCTTCACGTATCTTATAGTGACTTTTGATGATGAGACTAGAACCACAGGTCAATTGACTCAATATAAAATTATGGAAGTTAGATGTATAACTCATAGTCTAAATACTTTCATCTTCCCATTTTGTGTTGCTTCTCAAATAGCCCACTCTTCCCAAAACCAAGGCATGTTCAGTATCCTTACTTAATCTCTCTTACATTTCTTAAATATATGCCATTTTTTAAAATGATCATTTTTGTACATCACAACTTATTTCATAAACACAGCACATTCTATACTTATGTCTTCATGCTCATCTTTTTTCTCCAGTTTTTTATAGTATTATTGGCAAATAAAATTGAAAGATATTTAAAGTATATAACACGATGATTTGATACGCATATTCACTGTGAAAAGATGCCTCTCATTTAGTTAATTAACATCTATCACCTCAGGTATTTACCTCTTTTTTTTTTGCATGTGTGTGGGGGGATGAGAATATTTAAGTTCTACTATCTTAGCAAATTTCAGTTATACAATACAGTGTTATCAATTATAGTCACCATGTTATACATGAGATCATCAGTCCTTATTCATCTTATAAGTGAAAGTTTGTACCCTTTGACCAGCCTCTCCTGATTTCTCCCACGCCCATCCCCTGACAACCACTTTTCTACTCACTGTTTCTATGAATTCAACTGTTTTTTTTAGATTCCGCATATAAGTGACACCATGTTGTATTTGTCTTTCTCTGTCTGGCTTATTTCACTTAGCATAATATCCCAGATTCAACCACTATGTTGTAAATGACAAGATTTCTCCCCCTTTTTAAGGTTGAGTAACATTCCATTGTGTGTGTGCATGTGTGTGTGTGTATTTCACTTTTTTTCAGTCATTTATTCACTGATGGACACTTGGATTGTTTTCATACCGTGGCTATTGTGAATAATACTGCAATGATCATGAAAGTACAAATATCTCTTGCAGCTAATGATTTAGTTTCCTTGGGATATATACCCAGAAGTGGGATTGTTGGATCACATGGAAGTTCTATTTTTAATCTCCTTAAGAATCTCCTATTTTTCATAGTGGTTGTATCAGTTTACATTCACACCAAGAGTGTAAAAAAATTCTCTTTTCTCCACATTCTTGTCACATATATTATCTTTTACCTTCTTTTTAAAAATTATTTATTTATTTTTTTTTTTGTGTGTGTGTGTGGTACGCGGGCCTCTCACTGTTGTGGCCTCTCCCATTGCAGAGCACAGGCTCTGGACACGCAGGCTCAGTGGCCATGGCTCACGGGCCCAGCCGCTCCGCGGCATGTGGGATCTTCCTGGACCGGGCCATGAACCCGTGTCCCCTGCATCAGCAGGTGGACTCTCAACCACTGCGCCACCAGCGAAACCCCCTATCTTTTATCTTCTTAATGACAGAAAAGGTGTGAGGTGATAGCTCATTGTGGTTTTGATTTGCACTGCCTTAATGATTACTGATGTTGAACAATTTCTCATGTACCCATTAGCGATTTGCATGTTTTCTTTGGAAAAATGTGTACTCAGATCCTTTGCCAGTTTTAAAATTATGTTACCTGTGGGTTTTTTGCTGTTGAGTTGTATGAGTTACCTGCATATTTTGGATATCAACTGCTTATCAAACATGTGGTTTGCAAATATTTTCTCTTATTCTGTATGTTGTCTTTCATTTTGTTGATTGTTTCCTTAGTTGTGTAGAAGCTTTTTAGTTAGATGTGGACCCACTTGCTCATTTTTACTTTGTTGCCTCTGCTTTTGGCATCAAATCCAAAACACTTTGCCAATGTCAAGGAGCTAGCCTTCTATGTTTCCTTCTAGGAGTTTTATGGTTTTAGGTCTTATATCCAAGTTTTTAATCTATTTTGATTTGTTTTTTGTGTATTTTCACCCTTATTCTTGACACATGCCCTTGTCATTCTTCCCTCCATATAGCATTTAAATCCAAGACATCTTATCTTTCTACATTCCTCACCCATTGTTAGATTTTCTTTTCATTTCCACTCTAGTATTCCTACAATCCTTAGAAAGAGTCTATGAAAAAATAGTCTCTGGTCTATATCCAAGAGGAAATCACAATTATTCATACTTTCTGTGATTCCTCCAAGCCCTACTACTTCTCTCTACCCCACACCTAGCAAATTCTGAGATACAGACATTATACAATTCTTAATTCTCATAAAATACCCATTTGGGGCACTAAACCTTCCTTACTAAAGATGTTTATGAGACTAGAAGAAACTACAATGATGTCTTAATTTAGCCATAATATACTAATTAAGAAAATAAATTTTTAAAACTTCAGGAAGCCTCCATACGTACAATGCCCATCTTAACAAGAATAGGAATATAGCAGAAGTTCTGCTAAAATGTTTACCACAGTATTCTTTTCATTGAAGTGTCAGGTTATATAATTAAAGCACTCTTTCCCAGGTAATTCCATTAGGCAAAAGTCACTATGTGTGGTTTTCAGATTATTGTATAATTACCTCATGCATTTAACATTCATTATCATGGGAAAATGGATCTGTGCAATCAACATTTGTTTAGACATGATGTTTTGTCAGTACTCACGAGCAAATGTCACTAAGCTAAATAAAAGCAGTTCTTACATATGCCTGTGCAACAGGAAAGACACTTGGGAAGTTAATTCTGTCCTATTGCTGATTCAGAATGTCAGTTTGCATTGACAGCACAATAAAAATTGGTTCAGGTAGTGTTGACAGCTGGTGAGGATGGGCTAGAACAGGCAATTCATTGTTGATTCAGAATCTTAACACTGTAGTCCTTAAGTGGGGAAACTCAGGTGACTGACATGTAATTCAGTAAGTGCTAAAATGAGTTATGGCTCACTTTGTTAAATTGATTCAGATTTTTGGATGACATCAAATAGTAAAAGATAATCTTTTCATATCATCCAGACACTTGATAAGTCTCCTCAATACAGTACCTTAACCCACAAGTTAAGGGCAGAACAACTGATGAGATGTTTTCCAAGATTGTCATCATGACGATTTACATGGAAACTGGCACCAAAGTTTATGCTATATGCTAGACCAGGGGTCAGCACACATTCTCTATAAAGGGAAATATAGTAAATATAAGAGTCCATACAATTCTGTTACAACTACTCAGTTCTACAATTGTAGCATGAAAGTAGTCATAGATAATATCTGAACAAATAAGCATGCATGCATTCCAGTAAAACTTTATTTACAAAAAAAAGCAATGGAACAACTTTATTCTGTAGGTCATATTTTCTCGACCTCTATGCTGGATTATGACTTCCCAGATAGTTGATGTTTGGTGTGAGAATGATGTTATTCCCACCAGAGCAGGTGTGTTTATGAGAGATCCTTCCAGTCATCTTTGAAAGGCTCTTGAATTCTGAATCTATCTAGGTTTAGACTGGAGTCACACAAGTTTAGGGTCAGCCTTGATGAGGGAAGGGAAGCAGAGCAAAAACTCTGCATCATACATACAGTTCAACATCTATGTCCATCATAGACACTCCTTCTAATTAAAAAGAGGAAATCTAATCACCTAATACATTAGCTTAAATATTCTGTCCATGACAGTACTCTGTTTAAAAATGTATATTTTTGTGAAGGGGGAAGAGTACTGGAAAATATATAAATTCCTAATTCTGTTCTAGTCTTTGTGATAAGTAAGTATGCAATTTTGGGCACTTCACTTTATACATTTGGACTTAAGTTTGTTCTGTGCAATAATAGCATTGAATTTGGTTATTTCATATGTCTCCAAGTCAAATATTCTGTTATATATACAGTCCATTTTCATTATCTTTAGTACTTATGTTCTATAAAATTGCTGTGGACAATGAATTAGCAAATGCTAAGCCATTGCTCCTAGGAGAAAAACATGGTTAGGTTCCTAAGAGCCTCTGGTCACAACATTTTTTCAACCTATCAATACATATGATTGTTTTATGTGTATTTCTGTTCAAAGACACTGTATTTAATAAATAGTATTAATTTATTAGCATTTAATTCATGGCCAAAAGCACTAAAACTCATGTTTGAAAAAAGCTTACCTAACACACATTTTCTCCCTAAGGCATAGCACAGAGCTTCTTGCACATATGAGCACTAGACAGCATTCCAGCATTATGCTTGGGTGCCATTTTAAACAGTGGAATCAACAAGAAAAGCAGCAAATGGGAGAAACATAGTACTAAATAGACTATGAATAGGACACTTCTTTGCAGTATGAGAGCTGAAACAGGAAGGCAGAGCATAACCTTTTCTGCACTTCAGCTGGGACCATGCTTGCTGGGCGATTCAAATTTATTGCCACTTAGTACATGTCTATGAGTGACCCAAAATGCTGCAAGTTTTGATTTTGGGGTTATAAACAAATGGAATAAGTAGGCAAATTTTCAATACAGAATCTGCAAATAATGGTCGACTGTAATGATAAATAAAGCTATTACATAACTCTGTGTACAGTAAACCTATTTTTTTTTCCTTTTATATTCTTCATTTAATTACATGCATTATCCGTCTTCAGGACTCTTCTGTACCTAGCCACTCAAGGCAAATGCCTTCAGCTTTTATGCCTAGACAGCTACAGCAATCCACCTCTTTGTCTTTCTTCTTCCACACTGATTCCAGAGTTATCTTGCTAAAAACAAATCTGAGCTTTCACTTCACTATTAGCAATCCATGTTAATTCCTCATTAACCTTAGAAAAAAATCCATACTTCCTACCTTGCTATGTAATACCCTTCACAATTTAATCTAAACCTAACTCATCTCCTGCCACCACTCTCCTCATATTTTATATGTTAGCCACCCTCACATTCTTATTTATCTATCTTTTTTATAGGCTTATGCTTTTGCAGTTGCTATTTTCTTTGTTTACTATGCTCATAGCTCTAAGTTCATTAACTCTGAATTCGTTCTTGATTATCTTATTAAAAAAGAAAATGTTGCCTATATATAAAATTGAAATTACCTGTTTACATGAAATGTCATGCATTAAACTGTCATCTCCTTAGGGACAAGGGCTATCTCTTAAGGAGATTTTACATTCTAAGACCTCAGAATGAGGCCATGGCATAATATGTGCTCAATAAAGCAAGATAGCACAAGCAGAAGCAGTATGCATTAGTATTCATTGAAAATATTTCCTTACTACCTACTATTTACCATTCTAGATGTTATGAATAGGACATGATAGGTAGTGTTTAAGAATTAGGTGCAGGTTATTTAATCCTTTAAGATGTCAGTGTCCTCATCTTTTAAATGAGAGTAAAAATATCCTTTCCTCATAGGGTTGTTGTGAAAAGTAAATGAAATAACAGAGAGGCAGATGCAACACAGCACTGTGTCTAAAATTAGTAAATACTCAGCATATTAATTTTATGGGACTTAATGTTGAGTAAATTATCAGTTATTTCCAGTGGTGTATACCTAAAACTTCTATAATGGTGCTTAAAATTTATTCAGCCCCAGAACTCTTTGAAATCTGACTAAAGCTTTAGACTCTCTCCTACAGAGGGTTGAGAGGCTATATACTCATATACATAACATGATTTACATAACTTTCATAGTTAGTCTATGAATTTCTGATCCAAGATTATTTTAGATCTTTCTCCCTATTTCATAATTATAGTCTTAAAATTCCCTTGTTACAGTTTTTCCAATTCTTACTAAGGTGATATATCTTTTCTTCTTTTGGAAAAGAAAATATTCTCCTGTTTGGATATTTATGGTAAACACAGTCTATTATCTGGCCGCCAGCTGTAGAAAAATGTAAATACTTTGGCTTAAAAAATATGTGTTTGTTTTTCTCATAAAACGAAGCCTAGAGATAACTGGATGCTGGTATTTGCTCAATGCTTCAGTATTAGGGCAAATACGTCTATGATTCTTTAGTCCTTTCCATTATGATTTCTAAATGGCTGCTGCAGATGAGGCCACTGGGACTGCATTCAAAGAAGAAGAGAAAGAAAAGGGGACAGTATCCACATCAGAAAGAGCAATCTTTCTCAGAAAATAACAGTGTAATCCTATTTACATCTCATCGGAGGTGACTGTATTCCTTAACTGTTCTGTAAGCTACATGCCAGGAAGATTGAGATAGCAAGGATTTACCATTTGACTCATTCATTACCATCTCAAATAGATGTTATTTCTGTTGGTAAGGAAGAGGAGGAAGAAAATAGATATTATAAGCACTAGTGCTGTTTCCACACAAATGAAACAACCAGGGGTAGGTTTCATACACCCAGAAGGAGTTAGAATAATCAAGAAATATGGGCATCTCTCAACACATTCTTTAATAAATTTATGAACTTATTTCTTTGTCTCTAATGTCCCATTCAAAAAATGAAATATATGGTATCTGTTTGTATTAATGAAAATAAATATTTACCTAATTCTAAAGTTTCCTAAAGATTGCTTCTCCTTCGGTGTCTTCAGGGCATGAATTTGCAAGCTTTGTGTGTTAAAATCTAGACATTTTCCTGCAAAACATAATTTCTCTTACAAATACCATCATTTCAAATGAGGATAGATAGGTGTGAGAGATAGATAAAGATTTTGGGGGAAGAGGGGTGTACCCTAGAGGTGCTATAAGAGACTAAATTTATCACCTACATGATCAGCTTCCCTAGGAAGGATGGGGCAGGTGCTAAAGCCAAAAACTGATTTTAGGTCAATATATAGAGTAGCACTAAACAATAGGTTTCACTGCTTGTGTCAATGCAAATAGGTTGATAACAGCTGCCTGAAGCACTATTGAGGAGTCTGAGGCTACATCTATACTCAGAGGGAAACCACCAACTAATTTTTTACAAATATCTCTCATGAGTAAAGGGGAATGAAGCACAAGGGTGCCAAGTGTGTGCTGTATCTCATACAAACTAATATATTCTTGACTGTTGGAATTGAAGCATAGAGATAACCTTGTCTAATTATCTCAGTTTCAAGATGAAGCAAAATAGATTAAACTAGAACTTGGTGGCCTGCCTTCACTCCCTTGTGAACACCCAGGTGATATCAGATATCAAGTTTGAAACATATTTTGGAATCTTAACCTGTTTGGTCTCTAGAGAAGACAATCCCAAACACCACTACCACCCCTTCCTGACATCACTAAAAGTACAGTAACAGATAAACCCTAAGGTCCTAAGGTCCAAATGGCTTTAAGAACTGGAATTTATTAGTTATTCACTTAAAGTCCAATTGGTTGCAAGAAAAAATGAAGCTCTGCTCCTTAGAGTCATTCTGGTATTCAGGCCCCTTCATCTTGAGGCTCAGTTCTCCTCTAGGACACCTGGAGTGTTCTCCATTGAGGTACAGATGGAGAAGGAGAAGGAGACATCACCTGGGAGGTAGTTATGGGCTAGGTCTGTAAGAAACATATATCACTTCCAATAATATTCCATTTTCCAAGACCTCAGTCACATGATCGCACATAACTACAAGAGAACCTGAGAAACGTGGGCTAGCTATACATTATCCAGAAGGAAAAGAAATCTGGGTTAAGTAAACAATTAGCCTGACTACAATGAAAGTCAATCATCTTGCAGAACGTTTCCTAGGAAATGGTCACTAATTAGTTACTGTGTGCATGTAAGTGTGTATTTTGGACCAGTCTTTTAAAAGAAGTTGAGAGTAGTAAGGAAAACACATATTTTTGTCTTGAAACTTTATTATGTAGTCAGCCTTGATTTCTCATGTAAAAGTGGAAATAATTTATTGGAAATCAAGTTGTGAGAAAAAGTTTAAATTTGTGATACATATATTTCTCTCTTTTTTAACTTTTTCTTTTGAGGTAATGACAAATTCATTAGATATTAGAGAACAGTACAGAGAGGCCCCATGTACTTTTCACCCACCTTTCCTCAATGAATACAGTTTGATATGTTATAGTGTAATATCAAAACCAGGAAACCCACATTGGTACAATGTGCTGGGCTGCACTGGTAGCTCTAGCACCTTACTGGGCCTCCACTGATATCTCCTTGGCTCAGAGGGGTAGGAATCCCCTTGTAGCCTCCATTACTTCTGGGCCTAGGTGAAAGTCCTGACTCCCCTCTAGGTCTCTTCTGATACCAGCAAAGGGAGAGAGAAGCTTTTCACTTCTTAGTGCCACTTAGGGGTAAAACCCCAAGTTCCCCATATGCTCTCCACTGACACTCTTGGGATGGAGTTATGATCTGGAAGTGTTATGTTGAGTTTGAGTCTACACCTGGATTCATGGGGAAAGACCCATGTCATTTTTGAGCAATAGCACTATAGTCTGGCAAGGATGGAATTCTAGGTTTTCTACTCCCTCTTTGTTGGCTCAGATCGGGTAAGGACAAAGTTTATTCTTTGGTGTTTGACTGCAATAGAAGTTAATGTCTAGAAGTTTTCTGTCTTGCTAAGATGCCCCTTTAGCTAGAAGAGCAAGCTTTTGTTGGGGATTTTTGTGTCTGCACCCTAGGTGTTTCTGAGATGCTGGCTTCTGTAGCCCCAAGCCCGGGATATAGGTGACAAAAAGAAAACTAAGAGAACTCACCACCATATTTTCCTGGGTCCCCATGTCCCTAGCCAGTTTACCTACTTTTCACCACTTTTCGGAGTTCACTTATGCATGATTTACACACAATATCAAGGGATTTAGTTGTACTTAGCAAGAGGAATAGGGAAAAGGGCATCTACATCATCTTCCTGGAAACTAGTTTCCTATATAAAATTTCTTTTTAAAACTCATGGAGGACCTTCAAGATGGTGGAGGATTAAGAGATGGAGATCACCTTCTTCCCCACAAATACATTAAAAATACATCTACATGTGGAACAATTCCTACAAAACACCTACTGAATGCTGGCAGAAGACCTCAAACTTCCCAAAAGGAAAGAAAATCCCCGCATATCTGGGTAGGGTGAAAGAAAAAAGAAAAAACAGAGACAAAAGAATAGGGATGGGACCTGCACCTCTGGGAAGGAGCTGGGAAGGAGGAAAAGTTTTCACACACTAGGAAGACCCTTCAATGGTGTAGATGGGGGATGGGTTGGGGCGAAACTTCAGATCCATGGAGTACAGTGCAGCAACAGGTGTTCGGAGGGCAAAGCAGAGAGATTCCTGCACAGATGATCAGTGCCGACCAGCACTCATCAGCCTGAGATGCTTCTGTGATCATCCGCCAGTGTGGGTGGGAGCTGGGAGCTGAGGCTCAGGCTTCGGAGGTCAGATCCCATGGAGAGGACTGGGATTGGCTGTATGAACACAGCCTGAAGGGAGTTAATGCACCACTGTTAGTTGTCAGGGAGTCTGGGAAAAACTCTGGACCTGTCTAAGAGGCAAGAGACAATTGTTTTGGGGTGCATGAGGAGAGGAGATTCAGAGCACTGCCTAAAGGAGCTTCAGAGATGGGCACAAGATGCACCTATCATGCGAACAGCAGAGATGGGCATGAAACTCTAAGGCTGCTGCTGCAGCCACCAAGAAGCCTGTTTTCAACCACAGGTCACTATCCACACCTCCCCTCTGGGGAGACTGTGCAGCCCACCAATGCCAGGGTCCTGTGATCCAGGAAAAACTTCCCCGGGAGAACACACGGCATGCCTCAGGGTGTTGTGACATCATGTTGGCCTCTTCTGCTGCAGGCTCACCCCGCATTCCGTACCCCTCTCTCCCCCATTCTGAGTGAGCCAGAGCTCCCTAATCAGCGGCTCCTTTAACCCCCTCCTGTGTGGGTGGGGAACAGAAGCCTTCCAGTGACCTACACACAGAGGCAGGGCCAAATCCAAAGCTGAACCCCAGAAACGATGTGAGCAAACAAGAGAAAGGGAAATCTCTCCCAGCAGCCTCAGGAGCAGTGGGTTAAATCCCCACAATCAACTTGATGTACACTGCATCTGTGGAATACCTGAATAGACAACGAATCATCCCAAAATTGAGGCAGTGGACTTTAGGAGCAACTGTAGACGGGTTTGCTGTATGTGACTGATTAATTTCTGATTTTTATGTTTACCTTAGTTTAGTTTTTAGTGCTTGTTATCATTGGTGGAATTTCTTATCACTTTGGTTGCTCTCTTCTGTTTTTTTAAAATACTTTTTTTATTTTAATAACTTTATTTTATTTTTCTTTCTTTCTTTCTTTTTTCTCACTTTTCTTCTGAGCCTTGTGGCTGACTGGGTCTTGGTGCTCCAGTCGCGTGTCTGACCTGAGCCTCTGAGGCTGGAGACCCGAGTTAAGGACTTTGGACCAACAGAGATTTCACAGCCCACATAATATCAATCGGTGAGAGATCTCTCAGAGATCTCTGTCTCAATGATATGACCCAGCTCCACTCAACGACCAGCAAGCAACAGCACTGGACACCCTATGGAAAACAACTATCAAGACAGGAACACAAACCCACCTAATAGCAGAGAGGCTGCTTAAAATCATAAGTTCACAGACATCCCAAAACACACCACCAGAGACAGTCATGCTCACCAGAAACACAAGATCCAAAAAAAAGAAAGAAAAGAAACACAAGATCCAGCCTCATCAACCAGAAAACAGGCACCACTCCACTCTACCAGGAAGACTACACAACCCACTGAAACAACCATACCCACTGGGGGCAGACACTAAAAACAATGGGAACTACGAACCTGCAGCCTGTGAAAAGGAGATCCCAAACACAGTAAGATAAGCAAAATGAGAAGATAGGTAAATACACAACATATGAAGGAGAAAGGTAAAAACCCACCAGAACAAAGAAATGAAGAGGAAATAGTCAGTCAATCTGAAAAAGAATTCAGAATAATGATAGTAAAGATGATCCAAAATCTTGGAAATAGAATGGAGAAAAACAAATATTTAACATGGACATAGAAGAACTAAAAAGGAAACAAACAATGATGAACAATGTAATAAATGAAATTTTTTTTTGTATTTTTTTTTAATCAGTTATACATATACATATGATCCCATATCCCCTCCCTTTTGCGTCTCCCTCCCACCCCTCCAGGCGGTCACAAAGCACCGAGCTGATCTCCCTGTGCTATGCGGCTGCTTCCCACTAGCTATCTACCTTACGTTTGGTAGTGTATATATGTCCATGCCGCTCTTTCACTTTGTCACAGCTTACCCTTCCCCCTCCCCATATCCTCAAGTCCATTCTCTAGTAGGTCTGTGTCTTTATTCCTGTCTTACCCCTATGTTCTTCATGATATTTTTTTTTCTTAAATTCCATATATATGTGTCAGCATACAGTATTTGTCTTTCTCTTTCTGACTTACTTCACTCTGTATGACAGACTCTAGGTCCATCCACCTCATTACAAATAGTTCAATTTCACTTCTTTTTATGGCTGAGTAATATTCCATTGTATATATGTGCCACATCTTCTTTACCCATTCATCCGATGATGGACACTTAGGTTGTTTCCATCTCCGGGCTATTGTAAATAGGGCTGCTATAAACATTTTGGTACATGTCTCTTTTTGAATTATGGTTTTCTCAGGGTATATGCCCAGTAGTGGGATTGCTGGGTCATATGGTAGTTCTATTTGTAGTTTTTTAAGGAACCTCCATACCGTTCTCCATAGTGGCTGTACCAATTCACATTCCCACCAGCAGTGCAAGAGTGTTCCCTTTTCTCCACACCCTCTCCAGCATTTATTGTTTCTAGATTTCTTGAGGATGGCCATTCTGACTGGTGTGAGATGATATCTCATTGTAGTTTTGATTTGCATTTCTCTAATGAGTAAATATGTTGAGCATCCTTTCATGTGTTTGTTGGCAGTCTGTATATCTTCTGTGGAGAAATGTCTATTTAGGTCTTCTGCCCATTTTTGGATTGGGTTGTTTATTTTTTTGTTATTGAGCTGCATGAGCTGCTTATAAATTTTGGAGATTAATCCTTTGTCAGTTGCTTCATTTGCAAATATTTTCTCCCATTCTGAGGGTTGTCTTTTAGTTTTGTTTATGGTTTCCTTTGCTGTGCAAAAGCTTTTAAGTTTCATTAGGTCCCATGTGTTTATTTTTGTCTTTATTTCCATTTCTCTAGGAAGTGGGTCAAAAAGGATCTTGCTGTGATTTATGTCATAGAGTGTTCTGCCTATGTTTTCCTCTAAGAGTTTGATAGTGTCTGGCCTTACATTTAGGTCTTTAATCCATTTTGAGCTTATTTTTGTGTATGGTGTTAGGGAGTGATCGAATCTCATACTTTTACATGTCCCTGTCCAGTTTTCCTAACACCACTTATTGAAGAGGCTGTCCTTTCTCCACTGTACATTCCTGCCTCCTTTATCAAATATAAGGTGACCATATGTGCGTGGGTTTATCTCTGGGCTTTCTATCCTGTTCCATTGATCTATCTTTCTGTTTTTGTGCCAGTACCATACTGTCTTGATTACTGTAGCTTTGTAGTATAGTCTGAAGTCAGGGAGCCTGATTCCTCCAGCTCCATTTTTCGTTCTCAAGATTGCTTTGGCTATTCGGGGTCTTTTGTGTTTCCATACAAATTGTGAAATTTTTTGTTCTAGTTCTGTGAAAAATGCCAGTGGTAGTTTGATAGGGATTGCATTGAATCTGTAGATTGCTTTGGGTAGTAGAGTCATTTTCACAATGTTGATTCTTCCAATCCAAGAACATGGTACATCTCTCCATCTATTTGTATCATCTTTCATTTCTTTCATCAGTGTCTTTCTTGTCATTTCTTTCAACAATGTAATAAATGAAATTTAAAATTCTCTAGAAAGAATCAATAGCAGAATAACTGAGGCAGGAAAATGGACAACAGAGGAATATAAAATAGGGGAAATAGCTACTGCAGAGCTGAATAGAGAAAAAAGAATGAAAAGAATTGAGGACAGTCTTAAAGAACTCTGGAACAACATTAAATGCACCAACATTCAAATTATAGGAGTCTCAGAAGAAGAAGAGAAAAAAATGGGACTGCGAAAACATTTAAAGAGATTACAGCTGAAAATATCCCTAATATGGGAAGGAAAGAGTCAATCAAGTCCAGGAAGTGCAGAGAGTCCCAAACAGGATAAATCCAAGGAGAAACACGCCCAGACACATATTAATCAAACTATCAAAAATTATATAGAAAGAAAAAATATTAAAAGCATAAAGGGAAAAGCAACAAATAACATACAAAGGAATCCCCATAAATTTAACAGCTGATCTCTCAGCAGAAACTCTGCAAGCCAGAAGGGAGAAGCAGGACATAGTTAAAGTGATAAAAGGGAAAAACCTACAACCAAGATTACTCTACCAAGCAAGGATCTCACTCAGATTCAACAGAGAAATTAAAACCTTTACAAACAAGCAAAAGTTAAGAGAATTGAGCACCACCAAACCAGCTTTACAACAAATGTTAAGAGACCTTCTCTAAGCAGGAAACACAAGAGAAGGGAAAGACCTAAAAAAACAAACCAAAAACAATTAAGACAATGGAAAGAGGAAGATACATATCGATAATTACCTTAAATGTAAATGGTTTAAATGTTCCAACCAAAAGACATACACTGACTAAATGGATACAAAAAAAAAAAAAAGACCAATATATATGCTGTCTACAGGAGACCCACTTCAGACCCGGGGACACATACAGACTGAAAGTGAGGGGATGCAAAAAGATATTTCATGCAAATGGAAATCAAAAGAAAGCTAGAATAGCAATTCTCATATCAGACAAAATAGAATTTAAAATAAAGACTCTTACAAGAGACAAAGAAGGACACAACATAATGACCAAGGGATCAATCAAAGAAGAAGATATAACAATTGTAAATACTTATGCACCCAACATAGGAGCACCTCAGTACATAAGGCAAATGCTAAGAGCCATAAAAGAAGAAAGACACAACAACACCCCACTTTCACCAATGGACAGATGAACGAAAATGAAAATAAATAAGGAAACACAAGCTTCAAATAACACATTAACAAGATGGATTTAATTAATATTTAAAAGACATTCCATCCAAAAACAACAGAATATGCTTTCTTCTCAAGTGCTCATGGAACATTCTCCAGGATAAATCATATCTTGGGTCACAAATCAAGCCTTGGGAAATTTAAGAAAATTGAAAGAGAATTAAGTATCTTTTCTGACCACAATGCTATGAGACTACATATTAATTACAGGAAAAAACTGGAAAAATACAAACACATGGAGGATGAAAAATATGTTACTAAATAACCAAGAGATCACTGAAGAAATCAAAGAGGAAATCAAAAAACACCTACAAACAAATGACAATGAAAATACAGTGACTCAAAACCTACGGGATGCAGCAAAATCTGTTCTAAGAGGGAAGTTTATAGCAATATAATCCTACCTCAAGAAACAAGAAATATCTCAAAAAAACAACCTAACCTTACACCTAAAGCAGCTAGAGGAAGAACAAAAAAAAACCCAAAGTTAGCAGAAGGAAAGAAATCATAAAGATAAGATCAGAAATAAATGAAAAAGAAATGAAGAAAACAATAGCAAAGAGCAATAAAACTAAAAGCTGGTTCATTGAGAAGATAAACAAAATTGATAAACCATTAGCCAGTCTCATCAAGGAAAAAAGGGAGAAGACTCAAATCGATAGAATTAGAAATGAAAATGAAAAAGTAACAACTGACATTGAATAAATACAAAGGATCATGAGAGATTACTACAAACAACTCTATGCCAATAAAATGGACAACCTGGAAGAAATGGACAAATTCTTAGAAAATCACAATCGTCCAAGACTGAACCAGCAAGAAATAGAAAACATAAACAGACCAATAACAAGCATTGAAATTGAAACTGCGATTACAAATCTTCCAACAAACCAAAGCTCAGGACCAGATAGGCAAATTCTATCAAACATTTAGAGAAGAGCTAACACATATCCTTCTCAAGCTCTTCCAAAATATAGCAGAGGGAAGAACACTCCCAAACTCCCTGCTACGAGGTCACCATCACCCTGAAACCAAAACCAGGCAAGATGTCACAAAAAAACAAAGCTGCTGGCCAGTATCACCGCTGAACATAGATGCAAAAATCCTCAACAAAATACTAACCGAATCAACAGCACATTAAAAGGATCATACACCATAATCGGAGGGAGGAGTGTTATCACAAGGATTCTTCAGTACACACAAATCAATCAATGTGATATATCATATTCATAAATGGAAGGATAAAAACCATATGATCATATCGACAGATGCAGAAAAAGTTTTGGACAAAATTCAACACCTTTTTAAGATAAAAACCCTCCAGAAAGTAGGCATAGAGGGAAATTACCTCAACAAATTAAAGGTCACATATGACAGACCCACAGCCAACAACGTTCTCAATGGCGTAAAACTGAGACCATTTCCACTAACATCAGGAACAAGAAAAGGTTGTCCACTCTCACAACTATTATTCAACATAGTTTTAGAAGTTTTAGCCACAGCAACCAGAGAAGAAAAAGAAATAAAATGAAACCAAATCAGAAAAGAAGTAAAGCTGTCACTGTTTGCAGATGACATGATACTATACATAGAGAATCCTAAAGCCACTACCAGAAAACTACTGGAGCTAATCAATGAATTTGTTAAGTAGGAGGATACAAAAGTTATGCACAGAAATCTCTTGCATTCCTATACACTAATGATGAAAAATCAGAAAGCAAAATTAAGGAAAAACTCCCATTTACCACTGCAACTAAAAGAATAATATATCTAGGAATACACCTCCATAAGGAGACAAAAGCCCTGTATGCAGAAAGCTATAAGGCACTGATGAAAGAAATTGAAGATGATACAAACAAATGCAGACAGATACCGTGTTCTTGGATTGGACGAATCAACATTGTGAAAATGACTACACTACCCAAAGCAATCTACAGATTCAATGCGATCCCTATCAAACTACCAATGGCATTTTTCACAGAACTAGAAAAAAACATTTGAAAATTTGTATGGAAACAGAAAAACCCCTAATAGCCAAAGCAATCTTGAGAAAGTAAAACAGAGCTGGAGGAATCAGGCTCCCAGACTTCAGACTATACTACAAAGCTACAGTAATCAAGACAGTATGGAACTGGTATAAGAACAGACATATAGATCCATGGAACAGGATAGAAAGCCCAGAGATAAACCTATGTACCTATGGTCACCTTATCTTTGATAAAGGAGGCAAGAGTACACAATATATAAAAGACCACCTCTACAATAAGTGGTGCTGTGAAAACTGGACAGCTACATGTAAAAGAATGAAATTAGAGCACTCCCCAACACCATACACAAAAATATACTCAAAATGGATTAAAGATCTAAATGTAAGGCCAAACACTATAAAACACTTAGAGGGAACCATAGGCTTAACACTCTATGACATAAATCACAGCAAGATCCTTTTTGACCCACCTCCTAGAGAAATGGAAAAAAAACAAAAATAAACAAATGGGACCTAATGAAACTTAGAAGCTTTTGCACAGCAAAGGAAACCATAAGCAAGATGTAAAGACAACCCTCAGAATGGGAGAAATATTTGCAAATGAAGCAACAGACAAAGGATTAATCCCCAAAATATACAAGTAGCTCATGCAGCTCAATAACAAAGAAATATATATAATCCAATCCAAAAATGGGCAGAAGACCTAAATAGACATTTCTCCAAAGAAGATATAAAGATTGCCAACAAACACAAGAAAGGATGCTCAACATCACTAATCATTAGAGAAATGCAAATCAAAACTACAATGAAGTATCACCTCACACTGGTCAGAATGGCCATGATTAAAAAATCTACAAATAACAAATGTTGGAGAGGGTGTGGAGAAAACGGTACCCTCTTGCACTGTTGGTGGGAATGTAACTTGATACAGCCACTATGGAGAACAGTATGGAGGTTCCCTAAAAACCTAAAAATAGAACTACTATATGACCCGGCAATCCCACTACTGGGCATATACCCTGAGAAAACCATAATTCAAAAAGAGTCATGTACCACATGTTCACTTCAGCACTATTTACAGTAGCCATGATATGGAAGCAACCTAAGTGTCCATCATCAGATGAATAAATAAAGAAGATATGGCCCATATATACAGAGGAATATTACTCAGCCATAAAAAGAAAAAAGTTTTTTTTTACAGCTTTATTGGAGTATAACTGCTTAACAATGGTGTGTTAGTTTCTGCTTTATAACAAAATGAATCAGTTATACATACACATATGTTCCCATATCCCCTCCCTCTTGTGTCTCCCTCCCACCCTCCCTATCCCACTCCTCCAGATGGTCACAAAGCACTGAGCTGATCTCCCTGTGCTCTGCGGCTGCTTCCCACTATCTATCTACCTTACGATTGGAAGTGTATATATGTTGATGCCTCTCTTTCACTTTGTCACAGCTTACCCTTCCCCCTCCCCATATCCTCAAGTACGTTCTCCAGTAGGTCTGTGTCTTTATTCCTGTCTTACCCCTAGGTTTTTCATGATATTTTTTTTCTTCTTAAATTCCATATATATATGTGTTAGCATCGGTATTTGTCTTTCTTTTTCTGACGTACTTCACTCTGTATGACAGACTCTAGGTCTACCCACCTCTTTACAAATAGCTCAATTTCATTTCTTTTTCTGGCTGAGTAATATTCCATTGTATATATGTGCCACATCTTCTTTATGCATTCATCTGATGATGGACACTTAGGATTTTCCATCTCTGGGCTATTGTAAATAGGGCTGCTATGAACATTTTGATACATGACTTTTTGAATTATGGTTTTCTCAGGTTATATGCCCAGTAGTGGGATTGCTGGGTCATATGGTAATTTTATTTTTAGTTTTTTAAGGAACCTTGATACTGTTCTCCATAGTGGCTGTACCAACTCACATTCCCACCAGCAGTGCAAGAGTGTTCCCATTTTTCCACATCCTCTCCAGCATTTATTGTTTCTAGATTTTTTGATGATGGCCATTCTGACTGGTGTGAGATGATATCTCATTGTAGTTTTGATTTGCATTTCGCTAATGAGTAAAGATGTTGAGCACTCTTTCATGTTTGTTGGCAGTCTGTATATCTTCTTTGGAGAAATGTCTATTTAGGTCTACTGCCCATTTTTGGATTGGGTTGTTTATTTTTTTGTTATTGAGCTGCATGAGCTGCTTATAAATTTTGGAGATTAATCCTTTGTCAGTTGCTTCATTTGCAAACATTTTTTCCCATTCTGAGGGTTGTATTTTGGTCTTGTTTATGGTTTCCTTTGCTGTGCAAAAGTTTTAAGTTTCATTAGGTCCCATGTGTTTATTTTTGTCTTTATTTCCATGTCTCTAGGAGGTGGGTCAAAAAGGATCTTGCTGTGATTTATTTCATATTGTGTTCCGCCTATGTTTTCCCCTAAGAATTTGATAGTATCTGGCCTTACATTTAGGCCTTTAATCCATTTTGAGCTTATTTTTGTGTATGGTGTCAGGGAGTGATCTAATCTCATACTTTTACATGTCCCTGTCCAGTTTTCCCAGCACCACTTATTGAAGAGGCTGTCCTTTTTCCACTGTACATTCCTGCCTCCTTTATGAAAGATAAGGTGACCATATGTGCATGGGTTTATCTCTGGGCTTTCTATCCTGTTCCATTGATCTATCTTTCTGTTTCTGTGCCAGTACCATACTGTCTTGATTATTGTAGCTTTGTAGTTTAGTCTGAAGTCGGGGAGCCTGATTCCTCCAGCTCCGTTTTTCATTCTCAAGATTGCTTTGGCTATTAGGGGTCTTTTGTGCTTCCATACAAATTGTGAAATTTTTAGCTCTAGTTCTGTGAACAGTGCCAGTGGTAGTTGGATAGGGATTGCATTGAATCTGTAGATTGCTTTGGGTAGTAGATTCATTTTCACAATGTTGATTCGTCCAATCCAACAACATGGTATATCTCTCCATCTATTTGTATCATCTTTAATTTCTTTCATCCGTGTCTTATAATTTTCTGCATACAGGTCTTTTGTCTCCTTAGGTAGGTTTATTCCTAGATATTTTATTCTTTTTGTTGCAGTGGTAAATGGGAGTGTTTTCTTGATTTCACTTTCAGATTTTTCATCATTAGTATATAGGAATGCCAGAGATCTCTGTGCATTAATTTTGTATCCTGCTACTTTACCAAATTCATTGATTAGCTCTAGTAGTTTTCTGGTAGCATCTTTAGGATTCTCTATGTATAGTATCATGTCATCTGCAAACACTGACAGATTTACTTCTTCTTTTCTGATTTGGATTCCTTTTATTTCCTTTTCTTCTCTGATTGCTGTGGCTAAAACTTCCAAAACTATGTTGAATAAGAGTGGTGAGAGTGGACAACCTTGTCTTGTTCCTGATCTTAGTGGAAATGGTTTCAGTTTTTCACCATTGAGGATGATGTTGGCTGTGGGTTTCTCATATATGGCCTCTATTATGTTGAGGAAAGATCCCTCTATGCCTACTTTCTGCAGGGTTTTTATCATAAATGGGTGTTGAATTTTGTCAAAAGTTTCTCTGCATCTATTGAGATGATCATATGGTTTTTCTCCTTCAGTTTGTTAATATGGTGTATCACGTTGATTGATTTGCGTATATTGAAGAATCCTTGCATTTCTGGAATAAACCCCACTTGATCATGGTGTATGATCCTTTTAATGTGCTGTTGGATTCTGTTTGCTAGCATTTTGTTGAAGATTTTTGCATCTATGTTCCTCAGTGATATTGGCCTGTAGTTTTCTTTCTTTGTGACATCCTTGTCTGGTTTTGGTATCACGGTGATGGTGGCCTCATAGAATGAGTTTGAGAGTGTTCCTCCCTCTGGTATATTTTCGAAGAGTTTGAGAAGGATAGGTGTTAACTCTTCTCTAAATGTTTCATAGAATTCGCCTGTGAAGCCATCTGGTCCTGGGCTTTTGTTTGTTGGAAAAATTTTTTATCACAATTTCAATTTCAGTGCTTGTGAATGGTCTGTTCATATTTTCTATTTCTTCCTGATTCAGTCTTGGCAGGTTGTGCATTTCAAAGAATTTGTCCATTTCTTCCAGGTTGTCCATTTTATTGGCATAGAGTTGCTTGTAGTAATCTCTCATGATCTTTTGTATTTCTGCAGTGTCATTTGTTACTTCTCCTTTTTCATTTCTAATTCTATTGATTTGAGTCTTCTCCCTTTTTTTCTTGATGAGGCTGGCTAATGGTTTGTCAATTTTGTTTATCTTCTCAAAGAACCAGCTTTTAATTTTATTGATCTTTGCTATCATTTCCTTCATTTCTTTTTCATTTATTTCTGATCTGATTTTTATGATTTCTTTCCTTCTGCTAACTTTGGGGTGTTTTTTTCTTCTTTCTCTAATACCTTTAGGTGCAAGGTTAGGTTGTTTATTCGAGATGTTTCCTGTTTCTTAAGGTGGGATTGAATTGCTATAAACTTCCCTCTTAGAACTGCTTTTGCTGCATCCCATAGGTTTTGGGTCATCGTGTCTGCATTGTCATTTGTTTCTAGGTATTTTTTTAATTTCCTCTTTGATTTCCTCAATGATCACTTCGTTATTAAGTAGTGCATTGTTTAGCCTCCATGTGTTTGTATTTTTTACAGATCTTTTCCTGTAATTGATATCTAGTCTCATAGCATTGTGGTCGGAAAAGATACTTGATACAATTTCAATTTTCTTAAATTTACCAAGGCTTGATTTGTGACCCAAGATATGATCTATCCTGGAGAATGTTCCATGAGCACTTGAGAAAAATGTGTATTCTGTTGTTTTTGGATGAAATGTCCTATAAATATCAATTAAGTCCATCTTGTTTAATGTATCATTTAAAGCTTGTGTTTCCTTATTTATTTTCATTTTGGATGATTGGTGAAAATGTGGTGTTAAAGTCCCCTACTATGAATGTGTTACTGTCGATTTCCCCTTTTATGGCTGTTAGTATTTGCCTTATGTATTGAGGTGCTCCTATGTTGGGTGCATAAATATTTACAATTGTTATATCTTCTTCTTGGATCGATCCCTTGGTCATTATGTAGTGTCCTTCTTTGTCTCTTCTAGTAGTCTTTATTTTAAAGTCTATTTTTTCTAATATGAGAATTGCTACTCCAGCTTTCTATTGGTTTCCATTTGCATGGAATATCTTTTTCCATCCCCTTACTTTTAGTCTGTATGTGTCTCTAGGTCTGAAGTGGGTCTCTTGTAGACAGCATATATATGGGTCTTGTTTTTGTATCCATTTAGCCAATCTGTGTCTTTTGATGGGAGCATTTTGTCCTTTTACATTTAAGGTAATTATCGATATGTATGTTCCTATTCCCATTTTCTTAATTGTTTTGGGTTCGTTATTGTAGGTCTTTTCCTTCTGTTGTGTTTCTTGCCTCGAGAAGTTCCTTTAGCATTTGTTGTAAAGCTCGTTTGGTGGTTCTGAACTCTCTCAGCTTTTGCTTGTCTGTAAAGCTTTTAATTTCTCCCTCAAATCTGAATGAGATCCTTGCTGGGTAGAGAAATCTTCTTTGCAGGTTTTTCTCTTTCATCACTTTAAATATGTCCTGTCTGTCCCTTCTGGCTTGCCGAGTTTCTGCTGAAAGTTCAGCTGTTAACCTTATGGGGATTCCCTTGTGTGTTATTTGTTGTTTTTCCCTTGTTGCTTTTAATATGTTTTCTTTGTATTTAATTTTTGACAGTTTGATCAATATATGTCTTGGCATATTTCTCCTTGGATTTGTCCTGTATGGGACTTTCTGTGCCTCCTGGACTTGATTAATTATTTTTTTCCCATATTAGGGAAGTTTTCAACTATAATCACTTCAAATATTTTCTCAGTCCCTTTCTTTTTCTCTTCTTCTTCTGGAACCCCTATAATTCGAATGTTGGTGCATTTAATGTTGTCCCAGATGCGTCTGAGACTGTCCTCAGTTCTTTTCATTCTTTTTTCTTTCTTCTGCTCTGCAGTAGTTATTTCCACTCTTTTATCTTCCATGTCACATATCCGTTCTCTTGCCTCAGTTATTCTGCTATTGATCCCATCTAGAGTATTTTTAATTTCATTTATTGTGTTTCTAATCATTGCTTGATTCATCTTTACTTCTTCTAGGTCCTTGGTAACTGTTGCTTGCATTTTGTCTATTCTATTTTCAAGATTTGGGATCATCTTTACTATCATTATTCTGAATTCTTTTTCAGGTAGACTGCCTATTACCTCTTCATTTGTTAGGTCTGGTGGGATTTTATCTTGCTCCTTCTCCTGCTGTGTGTTTTTCTGTCTTCTCATTTTGCTTATCTTCCTGTGTTTGGGGTCTCCTTTTTGCAGGCTGTAGGTTCGTAGTTCCCGTTGTTTTTGGTGTCTTTTCCCAGTGGCTAAGTTTGTTTCATTGGGTTGTGTAGCCTTCCTGGTGGAGGGGACTAGTGCTTGTGTTCTGGTGGATGAGGCTGGATCTTGTCTTTCTTGTTGGCAGGTCCACGTCTGGTGGTGTGTTTTGGTGTGTCTGTGGACGTGTTAGGATTCTAGGCAGCCTCTCTTCTAATGGGTGTCATTGTGTTCCTGTCTTGCTAGTTGTTTGGCATAGGGTGTCCAGCACTGTAGCTTGCTGGTCATTGAGTGAAGCTGTTGAGATGGAGATCTCTGGAAGATTTTTGCCATTTGATATTATGTGGAGCTGGGAGGTCTCTTGTGGAACAGTGTCCTGAAGTTGTCTCTCCAACCTCAGAGGCACAGCACTGACTCCTGGCTGCAGCACCAAGAACCTTTTATCCACATGGCTCCTCAATTTAGGATGATTCTTTGTCTATTCATGCATTCCACAGATGCAGGGTACATCAAGTTGATTGTGGAGCTTTAATCCACTGCTTCTGAGGCTGCTGGGAGAGATTTCCCTTTCTTTTCTTTGTTCTCACAGCTCCCGGGTCTCAGCGTTGGATTTTGCCCCGCCTCTGCATGTAGATCACCAGAGGGCCTGTGTTCTTCGCTCAGACAGGACGGGTTTAAAATAGCAGCTGCTTTGGAGACTCTGGCTCACTCAGGCCATGGTGGAGGGAGGTGCACGGGGTGTGGGACGAGTCTGCAGCGGCAGAGGCCCGTGTGACGTTGCACCAGCCCAAGGCACGCTCTGAACTCTCCCGGAGAAGCCGTCCCTGGATCCCGGGACCCCGGCAGTGATGGGCTGCACAGGCTCCCCGGAAGGGGGGGTAGACTGTGACCTGCATTTGCACACAGGCCTCTTGGCAGCAGCAGCAGCAGCCCCAGTGTCCCATGCCCATCTCTGGAGCTCCTTTAAGCAGCGCTCTTAATCCCCTCTCCTCAAGCACCAGGAAACAAAGAGGGAAGAAAAAGTCTCCTGCCTCTTCTGCAGGTCTAGACTTTTTCCCGGACTACCTCCCGGCTAGCTGTGGCATATTAGCCCCTTCAGGCTGTGTTCACGCCTCCAACCCCAGTCCTCTCCCCACGCTCTGACCTAAGCCTGAGCCTCAGCTCCCAGCCCCCACCCACACGCCCTGGCGGGTGAGCAGACAAACCGCTCAGGCTGATGAGTGCCTGTCGGCACCGATCCTCTGTGCGGGAATCTCTCTGCTTTGCCCTCCGCAACCCTGTGGCTGTGCTCTCCTCCATGACTCAGAATCTTTCCCCCTCTGCCACCCACAGTCTCGGCCCATGAAGGGGCTTCCTAGTGTGTGGAAACTTTTCCTCCTTCACGGCTCCCTCCCACTGGTGCAGGTCCCGTCCCTATCCTTTTGTCTCTGTTTATTCTTTTTTATTTTGCCCTACTCAGGTATGTGGGGGAGTTTCTTGCCTTTTGAGGGGTCTGAGGTCTTCTGCCAGCGTTCAGTAGGTGTTCTGTAGGAGTTGTTCCACGTGTAGCTGTATTTCTGGTGTATCTGTGGGGAGGAAGGTGATCTCCATATCTTACTCTTCCACCATCTTCCCCAGAAGTCGAAAAGTTGAGTTTTTTGTAGTGAGGTGGATGGACGTAGTGTCTGTCATAGTGTGAAGTAAGTTAGAAAGAGAAAAACAAATACCATATGCTAACACATATTATATAGAATCTAAAAAAAAGAAAAAAAGTGATTCTGATGAACCTAGGGGCAGGACAAGAAGATGCAGATGTAGAGAATGGATTTGAGGACACAGGGAAGGGGAGGCGTAAGCTGGGATGAAGTGAGAGAATGGCATTGGCATGTGTACACTAGCAAATGTAAAATAGATAGCTAGTGGGAAGCAGCCGCATAGAACAGGGAGACCAGCTTGGTGCTTTTTGACCATCTAGAGAGGTGGGATAGGGAGGGTGGGAAGCAGACGCAAGAGGGAGGGCATTTGGGGACGTATTTTTAAGTATAGCTGATTCACTTTGTTATAAAACAGAAACGAACACAACAATGTATACAGTTATACTCCAATAAAGATGTTTAAAAAGGTAAATAAAAAAATAAAATTCATAAAGATAACCTC
This sequence comes from Hyperoodon ampullatus, assembly GCF_949752795.1. Taxonomy (NCBI): domain Eukaryota; kingdom Metazoa; phylum Chordata; class Mammalia; order Artiodactyla; family Ziphiidae; genus Hyperoodon; species Hyperoodon ampullatus. The sequence goes on along the minus strand of NC_136920.1, from coordinate 42,672,952 downwards.
CACGGTAATAGCCACAGACCTGGAAATGCTAGACACACCTCTCCTAGGCTTCATTCAGTCCGGGCATCTGTTCTTTATGAAAACATCTTCCACTCGTAATAGGGCTTACAAAGTAGAGTTATTAAGTACTTTTCCTCCACAGATTTCACGAGTTGTAAAAAATAGTTTCTTTTTTTCATGTATGTGTATTATTTACAGAAAACCAAGTTTCTATATGTACTACAGCGAAATTCTCACTTGTGATAGTTGTTCAATAAATCTAGAATAAATATTTTCATGAATTAATACCTTAGTGAACTAGAACTAGTATCTATGAACCCACAAATAGGCCACAACACTTTTTCTGATAGATATTTAAGCCACTAGTTTTTCCCAGCCCATAAGATAAAGAATGCTGCCTTCAGGGAATTGTCTCTCCTGGCTACCACCAAAATGTTACCAAGAATTAAGGACATAATGACCTTGCTTCACAACATGCTTAAGTCTTCATGCCTTAAAATAACAGAAGAAAAATATTAGTGATAAATTACAGGGGAAAATCACAAATTGGGAAAAACTTGTATCACAGCAGAAAGGATAAAAAGACAAGTTACATTAATGGTAATTCAGGTAGAGGCAGTCAATAGGGCAAAGCAGCACTAGTCCTTCTAGAACCTTCACTATGTTTCTCCAGCACTATGCTTTTTAAATGTCAAATACAATGTTACAGTGACAGTTGTGAGCAGAGAGGGATTACAGACCTGCAAAACCACTCACTGCATTTCAATGATAGCCCTCTTCCCTCAGGGAAAAGTCTAAGTAAACAACAAACAGATAACATTTACCTGACATTTTCTTTCTTCACCTTGATTGATAATTCACCAATAATTCATGTTCCCTTGGGCACACCTCTTGGGATCAACATAATCCTCAGACATCTTTAGAGAAAGAGAAACAAAATGGACATTTTCCTTTCTCTCTCTAGATTTCACTCAGATTCTGTTCACTAATTGACCTCACTCTTACCTGGGAATAAGAAGACTAAACATGTCAGGAAAGCACAGGCGACCACAAGCAGACTGGTGGAGTCTCAGAGTCCATGAGAGCCAGCTGACAATCTGACATGATTGCCCTGACTCACTATTGCCAATTCTATCTAATGGGAACAAGTGACCTATGTCTTATCTATACAGAAAATCACGTCACTGCCACCTTTTCTTAGAGCTCTGAACATGTGAGAATCTTTCAGCATCCATCTTAATTATTCCCAAAAGTATGGCAACTTGGTTGTTGAAAAAAGCTGAGAAGCTCTGACGGAAACCACTTGACTCAGGATAAAAACATTTTATTAGTTGTCTCTGCCTGCCCCTGTCCAAGATCTTTAAATCAAACCTACCTATTCACTAAACTCACAGTGTAGCTGAGTCCTGTTCTCAGGGAGAGTCTTGGACTGTGTACCTTCGTTTCTGACATTGTTCTGACTCTGAACTCCATTCCGTGTCCTACCCTTCAAAGTTGTGATTGCTTTGTCTCCCATATCTGACACCTTACTCATTAGCTGATTAAGAGCTGACATTGACTTCCTTGCTATTGACCCATTGTCTCTTTAAGAATTTGAAACCTAATCTCTTTCTAGTTCTTTCTGCAAGTGGCCTTTTTGGATAAGAATCCACCAGACCAAGTTGATTTTATACCAAACTTTACTATATATATATATATATATATATATATATATATATATATATGTATATATATATATATATGTATATATATATACATATATATATATATATATATGTATATATATATATATATATATATATATATATATATGTATATATATATACTATGTTTCTGGTTGTATCAAGAGTGAGACAGTTGGTTTCAGCCTTCCCTAGGAGAAGGCAGTAAGAGGATAATACTGTCTATAGAAAATGTTTCAATCACTAATAAAACTGACTGTAGCTTATTCTCCTTTTTATTTGTATCATGCACCAGCAATTCTAAGCAATGTTAGTTATAAATATTCCTAACTTCCAAGATGAACTGCTCCTACTGTTCTCTCCCCATCTTGGTATACGTATATCCATTGCTCTCTTCTGTCCTGTTGATAAATTTGTATATCAGTAAACACATATGAACAAATATACCACATGGTTTGAATTCGAAAATGTCTAATAAGCACAATGTCTGATAGGACACATTTCTCTTGTTTTTCTTAAATATACCTTGTTCTTGACCTTTACCTCATCCATATTGATTTTGACATCAGTTTGTCTAATTCCACAAAAACAAAACCTGTTGATGTTTTCATTGCACTGCATTGAATTTATAGATCAATTTTGGGAGAATTGCCATCTTTTTTTTTTTTTTTTTTTTTTTTTTTTTTTGCGGTACACGGGCCTCTCACTGTTGTGGCCTCTTCCGTTACGGAGCAGAGGCTCCAGACACGCAGGCTCAGCGGCCATGGCTCACAAGCACAGCCGCTCCGTGGCATGTGGGATCTTCCTGGACCGGGGCATGAACCCGTGTCCCCTGCATCGGCAGGCGGACTCCCAACCACCGTGCCACCAGGGAAGCCCAACAATTGCCATCTTTTGACATACTGAGTATTCTCAATCATGGGTATTATTCACCTTTTCATTTTGTCTGTCTTCTTTAACACTCTCAGTACTATTTTGTAACTTTCTCCAAAATAGATTAGCGTGCTCTTGTTAGATGAATTCCTGAATACTATGGTTTTTTTGTTGTTATATATGATGGGATTTTTTTCCAACTATAAATTGGTTATTTCTAGTGTTTAAGACTGTCACTGATTTTTGTTTAATGAGCTTATACCAGGAACAATGCTGAACTCTCTATTTCTAAAGTTTGTCTATAGATTTCACTACATCTCTTCCTTTCAGTTCTGTATTTCAATTTTTCTTGTCTAACTACAATAACTAGTTCCTCCATTACCATGCATAGTTGTAGTAATAGCAGGCCACTTTCTAATTTTATTAAAGAGAATGCTTCTTATGTCCCATCATTGAATACAATTCTTTCTATGAGCTATAATAGATATCCTAACAAGTTAAAGATTTTTCCTTCTTATCCTAGTTTAAGAGTATTTAATCATTAATGTATGTTGAATTGATTAGTATTTTACCTATGTATTAAGATAAGATGATTTTAAAATAGGAAATTAAAATAACAGATTTTTTAATATTCAACTATTTCTTGCATCCCTTGTGCAAATCCAGTATAATAATGGCATATTTTCATATATTTTTTGCTGAATGTTTTTTTAGGATTATGTATCTATGTTTGTTAAGTGAGATCGATTCTGTGTTTTTCCTACTTGCACTCTAATTGTTTGGTTTTACTTTGAAGGTCTCATGAACCTGTTAAAATATGAGGAGTGTTCTCACTCTTTCTATTCTCTGGAAATATTTGTATAACATTGTGATTAATTGTTCCTTAAAAAATTACTAGAAAACTTCTCTATCCATCTGTAATTTTAAAGTACACTTTTTAAATCTCCCAATGTATGCTTTTGTGTTATCCTTTTTATTATTGATTTATAATTTAATTGCTTTTAAATCAGAAAGTAAAGAATTAAAACAGTAGTTTTTAAATATTTGTTGAACTTTGCTTTATGGCATACTTATGTAATTTTGCATTAAACCTAAGAAAAATGTGTAAAATGTCCTCAGGTGAAATGTTCTATGTATGTTTTTTGATTAAGTTATTTTGTCTGAATTTTTCTTATTCTTACTAATGATCTTATCTACTTGATCTATCAGTTGTTGAGAAAGGTATATTGAAGTCTCCCATTATGGTGATAGATTTGTCATTTTCTCTGTGTATATCTGTCAAGCTGTTGTTTCTATATTTTGAAATTATATTATTTTGTGTGTATAATTTAAACATAAATTATGTGTTTACTATAATACATATGTTTATAGTACATATGTTTAGCTATGTAAACATAGCTTCATGGTAATTCAATACTTAGGAATTAATTTTGCCTTAAAGGGTATTTTCTAGATATTAATTAAGCTATACCATTTTACTTCTGGTTAGCGTGTTTTAAAGTATTATGATTCTGCTGCCTATCTAGGCTCATAGGTGAAGTAGGTCAACCCAATAAAACATATAATTACGGTTCTTGAAAGACAATAAATCTTTATGAACCCCAGTTGCCTCACTTAAGTGAGTGATTATGATGATCACTAATTCTATGTTTTATGACTTTTTCTACCTAGATTTGTACTATGCCAAAGCTCTCCATTTACTTTAACTTGTATTAAGCCAACTTATGAAATAATGTGCATGTCCAGATATTCCAGGTGATCCTATCACCTAAAATGGAGAGATCAGAAGTCCATGATATTCTTTGGGAATTACAAAAAAAAAAACAGTTATTTTTACAACTGTGGCTTTCCTCATTGTCATGTAAGCAAAATATCCAAGTTGAAATTTGTCCTGGATTTTGATCTGTTCTGCAAAATCTTTGGATTGTATAATAGCTAAGCAGAAACAGAAAGAAGAAAGTTCAATCTGCAGGAACTAAGGGCAAAGATGATGTCTCTATCTCAGCAGGAGAAGGCAATTTACAATAATCTATACACCATTACCAGTCTTCTGGACAAATACATTTCATTCAAAGGCCGCTGACCAGCAAGCTTACCATCAAATATGACACAATTCAATAAATAAATATTAGTGCTCTTATGCCTAGCACAAAGAGTAGTAGAAATCTAAAGGCAGAAAAGATACTAGAAGTCATCAATTCCAGACTTCTCATTTTAGAAACAGAAAATTAGAACCCAAAGAAAGAATGATTTACCATATTATTTGTTTTTAACATAGTATGCTTCTGATAAACATGCACTGATCTTTAATTTCCTTTACCTAGAACCTATCATGATAGCTTACCTTAAGCCTATGGAGATGTGTAACTCCCTTTCACTACTTTAACCAAATTGTATATTTTGCAGTTTAAGAACTTATTTTTGTTCCCTCTTCGCAATTTTTACTATTATACACTTTCATACATTTTAAGAAAGATTCAAAAATTATATTGAGATATTGGGAATACTCTGACTCAAAGATTTTAAAAATCATTTTCTACATCAACTTGGAAATGTTTTTTCTTAATTCAATGACATTCCTCTCTGAGTCTGACAAATGTTGAGTTTTGCTCATTATCACTGGCATGAATGATTATGACCTAAGACTTTTCATGTTGTAAATTTATCTACATTGACCCTACTCTCATTGGATTGCCTAAATACCTCTTCAAGATCTTGCAGGTTCAAGGATTTGAGGGGTACATACTATTGGTATTGAGTTATATGGCTTTCTCTAATTATTCCTAATAGTTTAAAATATGAATAGAATCAAACAAAAACTAGATATTTTCTTTTAATTCGCAATAAACTCACTTCATAAAAGAAAACAGTTACCAAAATACTAACTTCTGGAAGCTTCCTCAGTTAACCTGATTTCTTATAATGCACAGTACTTTAGAGATAAAGTATTCTTTTCAGAATCCATTTCAGAGATAAAAGTATTCAGTTCAAGATTTTCTAGGCCAATGGTTCACAAAGTGTCATCCCAAGACCAGCATCAACAGCATCACCTGAAAATTTGTTCAAAAAGCAAATTCTTAGCAGTCCTAGACTACCAACTCAATCAGAAATTCCATAGGGGTGGTAAGTGGATCCATTAACCTATGTTTTAACATTCTCCCAGGTGATTCTGATGTACTCAAGTTTGAGAACCATTAGTCTAGGCCAGCCTCCACACTCTCCATCTGCTTTTTAATGAAGAGAAATGAAGTACAGAGAGGTATTACAATCCCTTATGTGTTGAATATTCTGATTCCTTGGCTTCCATCAGGTTGCACAAATACTCACTAACAGACACAGGCTGAGGACACATATCTCTTCACTCATATATAACTAAGGTTTAGGATGACAAGAAAGTGAGAGATTAAAAAAAAACTTGAGATCAATGGATTCAATGGGTTTTATGTTCCTGTGTACTTGTGTTTAATGGTTATTATAATTGTTCAAAGTCTATGTTCTCTACTGAATTTGAATTTACATAATGGGATAGACCATAATTATTTTGACCATCATTAATTCTCCAATATTTTTACAGTAATCTGTAACATAATAGCTGCTTAATAAACATCTATTGATCATAATAATGATTGACTATATAAACAAAAATAACAATTTCTATAATTTCAGAGACCCATAGTAATTCATAGTTTCAATCACATCCTTTTTCTAATACGGTGAACTCTTAATAAAAACATATATATTCTTCTGATCCTTATATGTACATAAATTGACAGGCTTGGAAGTAGTCATTGGAAGGTGAGAAGAATGATTTATAACACTTAGAAGTATGTTCTAAAGTTCCAAGATAGAAAATTTGAATTACCTCTAACAGAGACCCCTGGAACAAAAGAAGAATATTACAGTTCTACAAACAAAAGAACAATTCAGAAGACAGGATAACCAAATTTCAATTTGTAAGTACAGATGCCTTATAATTAACTTTGATATTTCCAAAAATATATCTTCTCTTCAAGAGATAAATCAACTATAGTTCATCTTGACACTAATATGAATGTATATATACATATATCCATTAAATGTCAATTTCTCTTTCTTTGGGTTAATTGAAAACTGTATTCTAGGGTGATCTTCAAGATGGTGGAGGAATAAGACGTGCATATCACCTTCCTCCCCACAAATAAATCAAAAACACATCTACATATTGAAGAACACCTACTGAACACTAGCAGAAGACCTCAGACTTCCTAAAAGGCAAGAAAATCCCCACGTACCTGGGTAGGGGGAGAGAAAAATGAAAAAACAGAGACAAAAGAATAGGGATGGGACCTGTACCTTTGGGAGGGAGCGGTGAAGGAGGAAAAGTTTCTACACACTAGGAAGACCCTTCAATGGTGTAGAAGGGGGGGGGTTGGGGCAGAAGCTTTGGAGCCACGCAGGAGACCACGGCAACAGAAGTGCACAGGGCAAAGCAGAGAGATTCTCGCATAGAGATTCAGTGCCAAATAGCACTCACAAGCCTGAGAGGCTTGTATGTTAACCCACCGAGGCAGGTGGGTGTTGGGAGCTGAGGCTCAGGCTTCGGAGGTCAGATCCCAGGGAGAGGACTGAGGTTGTCTGCATGAAAACAGACTGAAGGGGGCTAGTGCACCACAGCTACCCAGGAGCGAGTCAGGGAAAAACCCTGGACCTGCAAAAGAAGCAAGAGACCATTGTTTCAGGGTGCACGAAAAGAGGGCATTCCTTTCTGTCTGTCCACCTAAGGCAGAGAACTGCCTAAATGAACTCCAGACAGGGGCGTGAGTTGCAGCTATCAGCTCAGACCAAAGAGAAAGGCATGAAAGGTTAATGCTGCTGCTCCTGCATCCACCAGTAATCCTGTGTGCAATCACATGTCACTAACCACGCCCCCACCCTGGGAGCCTGTGCAGCCCACCACTGCCAGGGTCCTGTGATCCAAGAACAAGTTCCCCAGGAGAGCACACAATGCGCTTCAGGCTGTTGCAACAACACGCCAGCCTCTAACACCACAGGCTCACCCCACATTCCAGTTATAAATACTGTACCCCTCTCTCCCTGTGGCTTGAATGAGCAAGAGCCCCCTAAACAGCTGCTGCTTTAACCTCATTCTGTCTGGGCGGGAACAGAGGCCTGAGGGTGACCTACATGAGAGGTGGGGCCAGAAGCAAAGCTGAAGCCCGGGAGCTGTGCAAACAAAGAAGAGAAAGGGAAATCTCTCCCAGGAGCCTCAGGAGCAGTGGAATAAATCCCCACAATCAACTTGATGTACCCTGCATCAGTGGAACACCTGAATAGACAATAAATCATCCCAAATTGAGGAGGTGGATTTTGGGAGCAACTGTAGACTAGGGGTTTGCTGTCTGCAACTGATTTGTTTCTGATTTTTATGCTTACCTTAGTATAGTTTTTTTTTTTTTTTTTTTTTTTTTTTTTTTTTTTTTTTTTGTTATGTGGGCCTCTCACTGTTGTGGCCTCTCCCGTTGCGGAGCACAGGCTCCGGATGCACAGGCCCAGCGGCCATGGCTCACGGGCCCAGCCGCTCTGCGGCATGTGGGATCTTCCCAGACCGGGGCACGAACCCGTGTCCCCTGCATCGGCAGGCGGACTCTCAACCACTGCGCCACCAGGGAAGCCCCTTAGTATAGTTTTTAACACTTGTAATCATTGGTGGATTTGTTCAGTGGTTTGGTTGCTTTCTTCTTTTTTAATTTTTTTTATTTTAATATTTTTTAATGTTTTATTTCTTTTTTCTTCTACATTTTCTCCCTTTTGTTCTAAGCCTTGTGGCTGACAGGGTATTGGTGCTCTGGCATGGTGTCAGGACCAAGCCTCTGAGGTTGGAGAGCCGAGTTCAGGACACTGTTAACCAGAGACCTCCCTGCCCCATGTAATATCAATTGGCAAGAACTCTCCCAGAGATCGCCATCTCAAAGATAAGACCAGCTCCACCCAACGGCCAGCAAGCTCTAGTGCTGGATACCCCATGAGAAACAACTAGCAAGACAGGAACACAGCCCAACCCATTAGCAGAGGAGCTGCCTATAATCATACGAAACTCACATACACCCCAAAAAACACTACCAGACGACGTCCTGCCCACAAGAAAGACAAGATTAAGCCCCACCAACCAGAACACAGACTCCAGTCCCTTCCACCAGGAAGACTACACAAGCCACTGAACCAACTTCACCCACTGGGGGCAGACACCAAAAAGAATGGGAACAGCAAACCTGCAGACTGTGAAAAGAAGACCCCAAACACAGTAAGTTAAGCAAAATGAGAAGACAGAGAAATATGCAGCAGATGAAGGAGCAAGGTAAAAACCCACCAGACCAAACAAATGAAGAGGAAATAAGCAGTGTACCTGAAAAAGAATTCAGAATAATGATAGTAAAGATGATCCAAAATCTTGGAAATACAATGGAGAAAAACAAGAAACATTTAACAGGGACCTAGAAGAACTAAAATGCAAACAAACAATGATGAACAATGCAATAAATGAAATTAAAAATTCTCTAGAAATAATCAATAGCAGAATAACTGAGGCAGAAGAACAGAAAAGTGACCTGGAATATAAAATACTGGAAATAACTACCACAGAGCAGAATAAAGAAAAAATAATGAAAAGAATTGAGGACAGTCTCAGAGACCTCTGGAACAACATTAAATGCACCAACACTCGAATTATAGGGGTGCCAGAAGAAGAAGAGAAGAAGAAAGAGTATGAGAAAATATTTGAAGAGATTATAGTTGAAAACTTCCCTAATATGGGAAATGAAAGGGTCAATCAAATCCAGGAAGCACAGAGAGTCCCATGAAGGATAAGTTCAAGGAGAAACACACCAAGACACATATTAATCAAACTATCAAATATTAAATACAAAGATAAAATATTAAAAGCAAAAAGGGAAAAGCAACAAATAACATACAAGGGAATCCCCATAAGGTTAACAGCTGATCTTTTGGCAGAAACTCTACAAGCCAGAAGGGGGTGGCAGGACATATTTAAAGGGATGAAAGGAAAAAACCTATAACCAACATTACTCTACTCAGAGGGGACTCATCCAGATTCCACAGAGAAACTAAGACATTTATAAACAAGCAAAAGCTAAGAGAATTCAGCACCACCAAACCAGATTTACAGCAAATGTTAAAGGAACTACTCTAGGCAGGAAAAACAAGAGAAGGAAAAGATTTACAATAACAAACACAAAACAGTTAAGAAAATGATAATAGGAACATACATATTGATAATTACCTTAAATGTAAATGGATTAAATGCTCCAACCAAAAGACACAGACTGGCTGAATGGATACAAAAACAAGACCTATATATATGCTGTCTACAAGAGACCTACTTCAGACCTAGGGACACATACAGACTGAAAGTGAGGGGATGGAAAAGATATTCCATGCAAATGGAAATCAAAAGAAAGCTGGAGTAGCAATTCTCATATCAGACGATAAACACTTTAAAATAAAGAATGTTACAAGAGACAAAGAAGGACACTACATAATGACCAATGGATCAATCCAAGAAGAAGATATAACAATTGTAAATATTTATGCACCCAAACTTAGGAGCACATCAGTTAGAAAGCAAATGCTAAGAGCCATAAAAGAGGAAAGAGACAGTAACACCCCACTTTCACCAATGGACAGATCAACCAAAATGAAAATAAATAAGGAAACATAAGCTTTTAATGACACATTAGACAAGATGGGTTTGATATTTATAGGACATTCCATCCAAAAAAACAGAATACACTGTCTTCTCAAGTGCTCATGGAACATTCTCCAGGATAGATCATACCTTGGGTCACAAATCAAGCCTTGGTAAATTTAAGAAAATTGAAATCAAATCAAGTATCTTTTCTGACAACAACACTACAAGACTAGATATCAATTACAGGAAAAAAAAGTGTAAAAAATACAAACACATGTAGGCTAAACAATATGCTACTAAATAACCAAGAGATCAGAGATCACTGAAGAAATCAAAGAGGAAATCAAAAACCACCTAGAAACAAATGACAATGAAAACACTATGACACAAAATCTATGGGATGCAGCAAAAGCAATTCTAAAAGGGAAGTTTATAGCAATACAGTTCTAACTCAAGAAACAAGAATCATCTCAAATAAACAACATAAACTTGCAACTAAAACAAATAGAGAAAGAACAATAACAACAAAAAAAACCCAAAGTTAGAAGAAGGATAAAAACCATAAAAATCAGATAAGTAAGAAATGAAGGAAACAATAGCAAACATCAATAAAACTAAAACTGGGTTCTTTAAGTAAATAAGCAAAATTGATAAACCATGAGCCAGACTTATCAAGAAAAAGAGGGAGAAGACTCAGATCAACAGAATTAGAAACGAAAAAGGAGAAGTAACAAATGACACTACTGAAATATAAAGGATTATGAGAGATTACTACAAACAACTAAATGCCAATAAAATGGACACGCTGTAAGAAATGGACAAATTCTTAGAAAAACACAACCTTCCGAGACTGAACCTGGAAGAAATAGAAAATATAAACAGCCCAATCACAAGCACTGAAACTAAAACTGTTTTTAATAATCTTCCAACAAACAAAAGCCCAGAACCAGATGGCTTTACAAATGAACACTATCAAACATTTAGAGAAGAGCTAACACCTATCTTTCTCAAAATCTTCCAAAATATAGCAGAGGGAGGAAAAATCCCAAACTCATTCTTTGAGGACATCAATCACCCTGATATCAAAACCAGACAAAGATGTCACAAAAAAAGAAAACTACCAGCCAATATCACTAATGAACATAGATGCAAAAATCCTGAACAAAATACTAGCAAACAGAATCCAACAGCACATTAAATGGATCATACACCATGATCAAGTAGGGTTTATCCCAGGAATGCAAGGATTCTTCAGAATATGCAAATCAATCAATGTGATACACAATATTCAGAAACTGAAGGATAAAACCCATATGATTATTTTAGTATATGCAGAAAATGCTTTTGACAAAATTCAATACGCATTTATGATAAGAGCTCTCCAGAGAATACGCATAGAGAGAACCTACCTCAATGTAATAAAGGCCATATATGACAAACCCACAGCCAACACCATTCTCAATGGTGAAAAACTAAAACCATTTCCTCTAAGATCAGGAATAAGACAAGGTTGCCCACTGTCACTGCTATTACTCAGCATAGTTTTGGAAGTTTTAGCCACAGCAATCAGAAAAGAAAAAGAAATAAAATGAATCCAAATCGGAAAAGAACAAGAAAAACTGTCACTGTTTGCAGATGACATGATACTATACATATAGAATCCTAAAGATCCTAGCAGAAAATTACTAGAGCTAATCAATGAATTTGGCAGAGTAGTAAGATACAATATTAATGAACAGAAATCTCTTGCATTCCTATACACTAATGATGAAAAATCTGAAAGAGAATTAAGGAAACACTCCCATTTACCACTGCAACAAAAAAAATAAAATACCTAGGAATAACCCTAACTAGGAGGTGAAAGACTTGTATGCAGAAAATTATAAGGCACTGATGAAAAAATTAAAGATGATACAAACAGATGTAGAGAAATATAATGTTCTTGAATTGGAAGAATCACATTTTCAGTTGTGAAAATGACTATACTACCCAAAGCAACCTACATATTCAATGCAATCCCTATCAAATTGTCAATGACATTTTTCACAGAACTAGAACAAAGAATTTCACAATTTGTATGGAAACATGAAAGACCCGAATAGCCAAAGCAATCTTGAGAAAAAAAGCAGCAGGAGGAATCAGGCTTCCTGACTTCAGACTATACTACAAAGCTATAATAATCAAGACAGTATGGTACTGTCACAAAAACAGAAATATAGATCCATGGAACAGGATAGGAAACCCAGATATAAACCCAAGTAAATATGGTCAGCTTATCTTTGATAAAGGAGACAAGAATATTCAATGGAGAAAAGACAGCCTCTTCAATAAGTGGTGCTGGGAAAACTAGACAGATACATATAAAAGATTGAAATTAAAACACTCCCTAACACCATACACAAAAATAAACTAAAAATGGATTAAAGACCTAAATGTAAGGCCAGACACTAACAAACTCTTAGAGGAAAACATAGGCAGAACACTATCTGACATAAATCACAGCAAGATCCTTTTTGACCCACCTCCTAGAGAAATGGAAATAAAAACAAAAATAAACAAATGGGACCTAATGAAACTTAAATGCTTTTGCACAGCAAAGGAAACCATAAACAAGATGAAAAAAGAACCCTCAGAATGGGAGAAAATATTTGCAAATGAAGCAACTGACAAAGGATTAATATCTTCAAAATTTACAAGCAGCTCATGCAGCTCAATATCAAAAAAACAAACAACCCAATCCAAAAATGGCAGAAGACCTAAATAGGCATTTCTCCAAAGAAGATATACAGATTGCCAACACACACATGAAAGGATGCACAATATCACTAATCATTAGAGAAATGCAAATCAAAACAAAATGAGATATCACCTCACACCAGTCAGAATGGCCATTATCAAAAAATCTACAAACTATAAATGCTGGAGGCGTGTGGAGAAAATGCAACCTCGTTGCCTGTTGGTGGGAAAGTAAATTGATACAGCTACCTTAGAGAGCAGTATGGAGGTTCCTTAAAAAACTAAAAATAGAATTACCATATGGCTCAGCAATCCCACTACTGGGCATATACCCTGAGAAAACCATAATTCAAAAAGAGTCATTTACCACAATATTCATTGCAGCACTATTTACAACAGCCAGGACATGGAAGCAACCTAAGTGTCCATCAACAGATGAATGGGTAAAGAAGTTGTGGAACATATATATTCAATGGAATATTACTCAGCCATAAAAAGAAATGAAATTGAGTTATTTGTAGTGAGGTGGATAGACCTAGAGTCTGTCATACAGAGTGAAGTAAGTCAGGAAGAGAAAAACAAATACCGTATGCTAACACATATATATGGAATTTTTTAAAAAAATAGCTTTTACGATCCTAGCATCAGGACAGGAATAAAGACACTGACTTAGAGAATCAACTTGAGGATACGGGCAGGGGGAATGGGAGGCTGGGACAAAGTGAGAGGGTAGCATTGACATATATACACTGTCAAATATAAAATAGAAAGCTAGTGGGAAGCAGCTGTATTGCACAGGGAGATTAGTTCAGTGCTTTGTGACCACCTAGAGGGGTGGGATAGGGAGGGTGGGAGGGAGATGAAAGATGTAGGGGATATGGGAATATATGTATACATATATCTGATTTACTTTGTTATACAACAGAAACTAATACAACTTTGTAAAGCAATTATACTCTAATAAAGATTTTTTTAACTGTAAAATAAGAGAATATCTGAGACTTTACAGGTATGCCTAAAATAAGCCTTTGTTTCTATGAAGATATACAGGTAAGGATTCGAATGAAAAACCAAGAATTGGAGTTTAGATAGGAGCAAAAACCAAAAACTTAATTAAGGCCATGTCACCTTATAATTTAGTATGAGATCTCTGGAGCCAGATACCTGCCACCTTTTTCTGCTCTTCAAAATGCTGAATAATAATAGTACCTTCTATGTAAGGATAAGAGGATTCAGTACATTAATATACATAAAGTACTTAGAAATAAATGTTAGGTGTTATTATAGAGAACAGAGCAGTAATTTAGGACCTAAACCAAGTTCTACATATTCTTGAAAACCATGCTTTCAATATTAAAAATAATCTAACAACAAAGAAGTCCTTTCAAGTAAATAGATTTAGTTTGCAAACATGCATAACCCTCTGGTCTCTCCTCTGATCTTCCCACCACAACTCACAAGATCCACATCAACCAAGGGGCCTTTTGTGGGAAAGTTCTTTGAAAGTAGCAAAACATTACAGATATGAAAGTTAATGACAACAATAAGAACCCAAATTGCTTTGCATAGCTGTGCATTCCTCTCTGGCCTCTTCCCTTGCTACTCTTCCCATGCCTCACTAGACATCAGGTTTCCATTGGGTCCCGTGAACATTTTACTCTTCCCCATGCTTGGAAAGCTGCTTCCCAGCCACTGTCCTTATCACCAGTTGTTCATCCTTCAAGCTCTGCTTAAACACGATATACTCAGAGAAGTTTTCTTTCAGTCAGAGAGAGGTCCCTTGTTATATGCATTCATATTTACTATATGTACGCTATATTTAGAATGAGTTATATGTGTAATGCCTTTCTACTCTGCCAGACCTCAAGCACCTCAAAAGTGAGGTCTGTGTTCACTTTGTCCTGCACATAGTAGGAACTAAAGAAAAAAATATTTGACCAAATGGGTGAATGGGCCATCCATATAATCTGGTAATGAATAAAGTAAAATAAGATGTTAAGGGAAAAAGCTAGAATCCCCAAGTTTTCCAACAAAATCCTTTTATTTTTATGGACCTTAAAATAAAATCCCTAGTGGGTTTTGTGGGAAAAGAAAATGTTTTGGAAGTTAGCCCATAGTAAATAGCTGAAAAAGGAGACTGATGCTGGATTTTTCCATAAACATACTGAAAAATTAAGCTGCTTCTGTGTACATATTTCTAACTTTGTGTAAATACACAATGAGGATGTTTTCCTTTCTTGTATCTTAGGATGTCTCTAAATATTGTT
The DNA here is from genome assembly GCF_949752795.1 of Hyperoodon ampullatus. Taxonomy (NCBI): domain Eukaryota; kingdom Metazoa; phylum Chordata; class Mammalia; order Artiodactyla; family Ziphiidae; genus Hyperoodon; species Hyperoodon ampullatus. The sequence continues at coordinate 42,657,710 of NC_136920.1, read as the reverse complement.
TTTAAAAACAGTAATCATTTGATTACTAAATTAATTTTAGATTCTAAAACTAACCCCCTGGTCCTCAATCTCATCAAAACCCAAGTAGCAGTCTTTGCAACTATGCCAGATTCGCCATACTCAGCAGATGCAGCAGCAACTGCCAGAGAATAAAGTAAGGACCCAGGTAACTTATTTTGGTTTCTTTGTAGTCCAATGATAAAGCTGTAAATTTGGATGTTGTCCAAATTCAGCAGAAATATCAAGATTGTTTATTTGAAATACTTCCTTGGGCCCAAACAGTGTCTTGAAAGAGAAACAAAACCATTTATCTAAGAGAGGACAGAAGGTACATTTTATCCTCAGCAAACCTTACAATAACAAGATGCAACCTGGGGAAAGATGCGAGTTGATGTACCTGGAGGGGAGCAATCTAAAATAGATCTAGTCAACTGCTGTAAAGAAACTTGCAAACAATATCAGGGAATAATACCTGGGGTAAGTAATGGGGAACAAATAGCAATAAGACAGTGCAGAGTCTGCAGAAAGTCAATCAGGAGAAAAGGCTGAGCTGCAAGGAAGTGAAAGGTCTCAGAGTTGGGCTCTAAGGCCACTCCTCTCCTCCACAATGGCCATAGATCAACCTGCACCTATTTTTCTTGCTCTCTCCTTTGTATCTCCATTTCATAAAGCATCCTGCACCTCTTCAGCATCTACACCCCCTCCCCATAGATGGGGAAAGTTACAGACAGCAAAGAGATGCAAATACGATGCAAGACAGGAAGGTGGAGACGAATGGAAGCAGGATGAGTGAAGGAAAATATTCATTGATCTTTTATATATCATTTAGTCTTCATCATAATCTTAGGACATTTTGTGATTGTTTTCACTTTACAGATGGGCACATTGGCATTCAGGGAGGTTAAATAACTTGCCCAGGTTCTCACAGCTAGTAAATTTCAACACCATAATTCCAGCCTGAAGTCCATTCATCGTTCATCATCTAATTTGGCTTCTTTTTATCCTCTTTTGATTGGGCCTTTTTCCCTTTTAAATGTGCAAATATATCTTCAAAAGACTCCCAGATACCTTTTGAATTGCAGACCTCAAGCCCTTCCTCAACTTCCTCTTTCTCTTTAAGCTAATCCCTTAAGCCTCCACTCTTAGAGTTTGTACACTCCATCTAAAAATTATCCTAAACCATTCCGGTGTCCTATCATCTATTTGGAACATCACCATCTCCTGAGGCACAGCCTTCTGTAGAATTGTGTTTCAGGACACTCATCTGCTTATTGAAGCCCACTCCATCTCAACTCAGGCATGCAGTCACTAACACAGCTCACTCCTGGTTTCTGTAACCATTTATCCTGCTCATGATCTCGTCTTGAGGGCAAGAACTGACATTACAACTTTGGTTCAGGAGTCAGTATAGTTTTTCTGTGAAGGACCAGATAGTAAATACTTTTAGCTTTGAACTCCATACGTTCTCTGTTCTATCTACTGAACTCTGTTTTTGTCAAAACAACCATTGACCATACATAAATGATGATGCTACTGAACCTAAAGGGTCAGATAGCAGCATTTAGAGTATGCTGTTTTTAGCTGTTTAGGAGGTAGATGCCCAAAAAAATAAGCCAATGTAGTAAAACAGGAAGTTCAAATTTTCTGAGATGACAGAGAACAGTGAATGTGCATTTGTGGGTATAAGGGTATGCCTGTATGTGACTAGGAGAGTCTCATCAAACAAGATTTAAATTCTAATAACTTCTAATTTAAAATCATAAATCTTTTAAAGTATAAATCATCTCATGTCACATTAAAGTTTCCCATTTTTTATAATAGCCTAAAAATAACCCCAGGAGAGGAATGGGGATGGCTGAGTGAACACAGCCTGAAGGATGAAAGTAGGCCACACCTAGCCAGGAGGGAGTCCAGGAAAAAGTATGAACCTGCCTAAGACACAAGAGACCATTGGCTGTGGGTGTGCAAGGAGAGGGGATTCAGAGCACCACCTAAACAGGCTCCAGAGGCAGGCGTGAGCCACGGCTATAAGTGCAAACACCAGAGACGGGCATGAAACTCTAAGGCTGCTGCTCAGCCACCAAGAAGCCTGTGTGCAAGCACAGGTCAATATTCACACCTCCCCTCCCAGGAGTCTGTGCAGCCCGCCACTGCCAGGGTCTTGTGATCCAGGGACAACTTCTCTAGGAGAACACATGGTGCACCTGAGGCTGATGCAAAGTCATGCTGGCCTCTGCAGCCGCAGGCTTGCCCCACTTTCTGTACCCCTCTCTCCCCCGGCCTGACTGAGCCAGGGCCCCCTAGTCAGCAGCTACTTTAACCTCGTCCTGTCTGGGTGGGGAACAGACGCCCTCAGGTGACCTACACGCAGAAGCAGGCCCAAATCCAAAGCTGAACCCCAGGAGCTGTGGGAAAAAAGAAGAGAAAGGGAAATTTCTCCCATCAGCCTCAAGAGCAGCAGATTAAATGTCCACCATCAACTTGATGTACCCTGCATCTCCGGAATACCTGAACAGACAATGAATCATCCCAAAATTGAGGCAGTAGACTTTGGGAGCAAATCTAGACTTGGGGTTTGTTTTCTGCATTTAATTTGTTTCTGGTTTTATGTTTATCTTAGTTTAGTATTTATAGCTTATTACCATTGGCAGATTTGTTTATTGATTTGGTTGCTCTCTTACTTTTTAAAAAAAATATACATACATATATATATATATATATATACATATACATATATATATATATATATATATATATATTCCTTTTTCTCATATTGTGAGTGGGTGTGTGTATGCCTCTACGTGATTTTTGTCTGTATACCTTTGCTTTTGTTATTTGCCTGAGAGTTCTGTCTGTTGGGTTTTTTTTTTTTTTTGCTTTTTTTTTTTTAATAGATTTTAGTACTTGATATCGTTGGTGGATTTGTTTTTTGGTTTCGTTGCTCTCTTCTTTCTTTCTCTCTTTTTTAAATTACTTTTTATTATTTTATTTTATTTTATTTTTAATAATACTTTTTATTTTAATAACATTATTATTTTTTTCTTTCTTTCTTTAATTTTTTTTCTCCCTTTTATTCTGAGCTGTGTGGCTGATAGAGTCTTGGTGCTCCAGCCGGGTGTCAGGCCTGACCCTCTGAATTGAGGAGCCAAGTTCATGACACTGGTTCCCAGAAACCTCCCAGCCCCATGTAATATCAAACAGTGAAAGCCTTTCCAGAAATCTCCATCTCAATTCTAAGAACCAGCTCCACTCAATGACCAGCAACTTACAGTGCTGGACACCCTATGCCAAACAACTGGCAAGACAGAAACACAAAACCACCAATTAGTGGAGAGTCTGCCTAAAATCATAATAAGGTCAGAGACACCCCAGCACACACCACTGGACACAGTCCTTACCACCAGAAAAAGAAGATCCAAACTCATCCACAAGAAAGCAGGCACCAGTCCCCTCCACCAGGAAGCCTACACAACTCACTGAACAAACCTTAGCCACTGGGGGCAGACCAAAAAAACAATGCAAACTTCAAACCTGCAGCTAGGAAAAGGAGACTCCAAACGCAGTAAGTTAAGCAAAATGAGAAGACAGAGAAATACACAGCAGATGAAGGAGCAAGGTAAAACCCCACCAGACCAAACAAATGAAGAGGAAATAGGCAGTCTACCTGAAAAGGAATTCAGAGTAATGATAGTAAAGATGACCCAAAATCTTGGAAATAGAATGGAGAAAATACAAGAAACGTTCAACAAGAACCTAGAAGAACTAAAGAGCAAACAATGATGAACAACACAATAAATGAAATTAAAAATTCTCTAGAAGGAATCATTAGCAGAATAACTAAGGCAGAAGAATGGATAAGTGACATGGAAGATAAAATAGTGGAAAAAACCACCACATAGCAGAATAAAGAAAAAATAATGGAAAGAATTGAGAATTGTCTCAGAAACCTCTGGAACAACATTAAACCCACCAACATTCAAATTATAGGAGTCCCAGAAGAAGAAGAGAAAAAGAAAGGGTATGACAAAATATTTGAAGAGATTATAGTTGAAAACTTCCCTAATATGGGAAAAGAAATAGTCAATCAAGTCCAGGAAGCACTGAGTGTCCCATGCAGGATAAATCCAAGGAGAAACACGCCCAGACACATACTAATCAAACTATCAATTATTAAATACAAAGAAAAAATATTAAAAGTAAAAAGGGAAAAGCAACAAATAGCATACAAGGGATCCCCATAAGGTTAACAGCTGATCTTTCAGCAGAAACTCTGCATGCCAGAAGTGAGTTGCAGGAAATATTTAAAGTGATGAAAGGAAAAAAACCTACAATCAAGATTACTCTGCCCAGCAAGGATCTCATTCAGATTCAACAGAGAAATCAAAACCTTACAGACAAGCAAAAGCTAAGAGAATTCAGCATCACCAAACCAGCTTTACAACAAATGCTAAAGGAACTTCTCTAGGCAGGAAACACCAAAGAAGGAAAAGACTTACAATAACAAATGCAAAACAATTAAGAAACTAGTTATAGGAACATACATATCGATAATTACCTTAAATGTAAATGTATTAAATGCTCCAACCAAGTGACATAGACTGGCTGAAAGTATAGAAAAACAAGACCCATATATATGCTATCTACAAGAGACCCACTTCAGACCTATGGACTCATACAGACTGAAACTGAAGGGATGGAAAAAGATATTCCATGCAAATGTAAATCAAAAGAAAACTGGAGTAGCAATTGTCAGTCAGACAAAATAGACTTTAAAATAAAGACTACTACAAGAGACAAAGAAGGACACTACATAATGACCAAGTGATCAATCCATGAGGAAGATATAACAATTGTAAATATTTATGCAGCCAACATAAGAGCACCTCAGTGCATAAGGCAAATGCTAACAGCTATAAAAGGGTAAATTGACAATAACACAAAAATTGTAGAGGACTTTAACACCCCAGTTTCACCAATGGACAGATCATCCAAAATGAAGATAAACAAGGAAATCAAAATGTTAAATGATATATTTTAAAAAATGGACTTAATTGATATTTATAGGATATTCCATCAAAAAATAACAGAACACACTTTCTTCTCAAGTGCTCATGGAATACTCTCCAGGATAGATCATACCTTGGGTCACAAGTCAAGCCTTGGTAAATTTAAGAAAATTGAAATCGTATCAAGTATCTTTTCCAACCACAATGCTATGAAACTAGATATCCATTACAGGAAAAAAAAAACTGGAAACAATACAAACACATGGAGGCTAAACAATATGCTACTAAATAACCAAGAGATCACTGAAGAATCAAAGAGGAAATCAAAAAATACTTAGAAAAAATGACAATGAAAACACAGGGAACCAAAACCTATGGGATGCAGCAAAAGCAGTTCTAAGATGGAAGTTTATAGCAATACAATCCTACCTCAAGAAACAAGAATCATCACAAATAAACAACCTAACCTTACACCTAAAGCAATTAGAGAAAGAACAAAAAAAACCAAAGTTAGCAGAAGGAAGAAATCATAAAAATCACATCAAAAATAAATGAAAAAGAAATGAAGGAAACAATAGCAAAGAGCAATAAAACTGAAAGCTGGTTCTTTGAGAAGATAAACAAAATTGATAAACCACTAGCCAGAGTCATCAAGGGAAAAAGGGAGAAGACTCAATTCAATAGAATTAGAAATGAAAAAGGAGAAGTAACAATTGACACTGCAGAAATACAAAGGATCATGAGAGATTACTACAAGCAACTATATGCCAATAAAATGGACAACCTGGAAGAAATGGACAAATTCTTAGAAAAACACAATTTTCCAAGTCTGAACCAGGAAGAAATAGAAAATATAAACAGACCAACCACAAACACTGAAACTGAAACTGTGATTGAAAATCTCAAAGAAACAAAAGAACAGGACCTTAGGGCTTCACAGATGAATGCAATCAAATATTTAGAGAAGAGCTAATACCCATCCTTCTCAAACCTTCAATAAGTTGCAGAGGAAGGCACAATCCCAAACTCATTCTGCCAGTTCATCATCACCCTGATAACAAAACCATACAAAGATATTATTTAAAAAAGAAAATGACAGACCTATATTCCTGATGAATATAGATGCAAAAATTCTTAACACAATACTGACAAACAAAATCCAACAACATTTTAAGTGGATCACACACCACGATCAAGTAGGATTTATCCCAGGGATGCAAGGATTCTTCAATACACACAAATCAAAAATGTGATACACCATATTAACAAATTGAAGAATAAAATTCATATATCAATAGATGCAGAAAAATCTTTTGACAAAATTCAACAGCAATTTATGATTAAAAACTCTCCAGAAAGTGGGAATAGAGAGAACCTACCTCAACCTAATAAATCCCACATATGACAAACACACAGGAAACATCATTCTCAATGTTGAAAAACTGAAACCATTTCCTCTAAAATCAGGACAAGACAAGGGCATCCATTCTCACCACTATTATTCAACATAGTTTTTTAAGTCTTAGCCTTGGCAATCAGAGAAGAAAAAGAAATAAAAGGAATACAATTTGGAACAGAAGAAATAAAACTGTCACTGTTTGCGGATGATATGATACTATACATAGAAAATCCTAAAGATGCCCCCGGAAAACTACTAGAGCTAGTCAATGAATTTTGTAAAGTTTCAGGATACAAAATTAATGCACAGAAATTTCTTGCATTCCTGTACACTAACAATGAAAGATAAGAAAGAGAAATTAAGGAAACAATCCCATTACAAGGAAAAGAATAAAATACCTAGGAATAAACTTTCCTAAGGAAGTAAAAGACCTGTGCTCAGAAAACTATAAGACACTGATGAAAGAATTCAAAGATGACAAAAACAGATGGAGCGATATACCATGTTCTTGGATTGGAAGAATCAATATTGTGAAAATGACTGTATTACCCAAAGCATTCTACAGATTCAATGCAATCCTAATCAAATTATCAATGACATTTTTCACAGAAATAGAACAAAATATCTTAAAATTTACATGGAGACAAAAAGATCCCCAATAGCCAAAGTAATATTGAGGGAAAAAATTGGAGCTGGAGGAATCGGACTCCCTGACTTCAGACTATACAACAAAGCTACAATAATCAAGACAATATGGTACTGGCACAAAAACAGATATATAGATCAATGGAACAGGATAGAAAGCCCACAGATAAACCCACACACCTATGGTCACCCAATCTATGACAAAGTAGGCAAAGGCATACAATGGAGAAAAAACAGTCTCTTCAATAAGTGGTGCTGGGGAAACTGGACAGCTGCATGTAAAAGAATGAAATTAGAACACTCCGTAACACCATAGACAAAAATAAACTCAAAATGCATTAAAGACCTAAATTTAAGACCAGACACTATAAAACTCTTAGAGGAAAACATAGGAATATCACTCTTTGACATAAAGCACTGCAAGATCTTTTTTGACCCACCTCCTAGAGTAAAGGAAATAAAAACACAAATAAACAAAAGGGACCTAATGAAACTTAAAATCTTTTGCACAGGGTTTCCCTGGTGGCGCAGTGGTTGAGAGCCTGCCTGCCGATGCAGGGGACATGGGTTCATGCCCCAGTCTGGGAAGATCCCACATGCTGCAGAGTGTCTGGGCCCATGAGCCATGGCCACTGAGCCTGCACGTCCGGAGCCTGTGCTCCTCAATGGGAGGGGCCAAAACAGTGAGAGGCCCACATACCACAAAAAAAAAAATCTTTTGCACAGCAAAGGAAACCATAGACAAGACGAAAAGACAACCCTCAGAATGGAAGAAAATGTTTGGAAACAAATCAATGGACAAAGGATTTATCTCCAAAATGTATGAACAGCACATGCAGCTCAATATTAAAAAAACAACCCAATCAAAAAATGGGCAGAAGACCCAAATAGATATTTCTCCAAAGAAGATATACAGATGGCCAACAAACAAATGAAAAGATGCTCAACATCACTAATTATTAGAGAAATGCAAATCAAAACCACAATGAGGTATCACCTCACATCAGTCAGAATGGCCAACATCAAAAGATCTACAAACAGTAAATTTTGGAGAGGGTGTGGAGAAAAGGGAACCCTCACACATTGTTGGTGGGAATTTAAATTGATACAGCCACTATGGAGAACAGTATCGAGGTTCCTTAATAAATTAAAAATAGAATTACCATATGACTCAGCAGTCCCACTACTGGCCATATACCCAGAGAAAACCATAATTCAAAATGACACATGCACCCCAATATTCATTGCAGCATTATTTACAATAGTCACATCATGGAAACAACCTAAATGCCCATCGACAGACTACTGGATAAAGAAGACGTGGTACATATATACAATGGAATATTACCCAGCCATAAAAAGGAATGAATTTGGGTCATTTGTAGAGATGTGGATGGACATAGAGACTGTCATACAGAGTGAAGTAAGTCAGAAAGAGAAAAACAAATATTGTATATTAACGTATATATGTGGAATCCAGAAAAATGGTACAGATGAACCAGTTTGCAAGGCAGAAAAAGAGACACAGATGTACAGAACAAGCATACGGATTCCCTGGGAAAGTGGGGGTGGTATGAATTGAGAAATTGGAATTGACATATATATACTAATATGTATAAAATAGATAATTAATGAGAACCTGTTTTATAGTGCATAGAATTCTACTTCAGTTTGCGGTACAGTAGAAACTAATGCAACATTGTAAAACAACCACACCTCAATTATAAAAATAAAAGAGTGCAAACTTTCAGTTATAAGACAAACAAGTTCTGGGGATCTATTGTATGGCATGTGACTATAGTTAACTATACTCTAATGTATACATGGAAGTTGTTAAGAGAGTAGATCTTAAATGTTCTTACCACATAGACAAACGAATGATAATTTTTTTGATGGTATGAGAGGATAGATATATTAACTAACCTTATTGTGGTAATCATTTCACCACAATATATACTTGTATCAAATTATCACATTGTACACCTTAAATTTACAAAATGTTGTATGTCAACTATATATCAATAAAACCGGGAAAAGTTTAAAATAAATTCAATACAAGAAGCAATTACTTAATGTTTGGGAGTATTAGACACCATCTTCTCTCCTACTAGGTATTCCCTATGTCACCATCCCTTGTCAGCCACTGTCCCCACCTAAACAGACTATTAGATCTTAGTGAAGTTTCTAAGATTACTGAACATTTTGAGAATATTTACAAAGTTTAACCATGAATATGGGCAATGGTATTGTCCCTACAGCATCTTTAACAAGTGTTCTTCCAACTTCTATTTAGAAAAACTTCCAAGGCTAAGATATGGACATATTAGTAGGCAGGAGCTACTTATGTTGGATATTACTCAGCCACTCATTCATTCATTTAATCAACTTTTTATTTTACATTTATATGTGTTAAATGAAAATGAATAAGACATTTCCCTTATCAAATATTCGCTTAAACTAAGGGAGACCTATAAGTAATTAAAAGTTAAATTTTGTCATAAAAGCTACTATAAAATATTATGTGGGATACTAGATACAAAACTGCATTTTGGTATCTCTTGTAGATGCAGATGATAGCAAGAATTTTCCCTTTTAATTAAAAAAGGAGGAAATAAGAATGAAATAAAATAATCATGCCAAATAGTTTCTCATCAACCTTACTTGACATCAACCTACTCAATGGATTAACATTAAAACAATGTGTCAATCAGATGGAGGGTTGATAAGACTTTTAAGCTGCTTCCGAGACCAAATTTTGACAGGGCCTCTTACAGGCACCATTCAAGGGATCCAGTTTGATTACTGGATTTTTCTGGAAAGCATATATCTATATCTTTACTGTTACAATAGTTACATCAAACTATCTAAGCCTCCTGCCATTAAACATTCAAATCCTGTAATTAACTCCCTTTGTTGATTTCATGCTTAACCAATAACCTTCCGATAATTTGGCTTTCTGAGTAGCTTGCTTATGGTGATTGAAGGTAAAGCTCAGTCTGGTGCTATTATCTATTCTCTTGAGCACTTATAACTTTCACTGTAATTTAAGAGTCTGGTATTCTGATTGATGCATCAGTCTTCTGAGAGCTTTGTTATCAAAAGCTGCTGTCCCACAGGGAGACCACCTCTGGAACACTGTGACAGGAACAGCTTTTGAATATGAAAACCTAAGTTCCAAATCTTGTACAGTAGGGAGTTCCTCGAAGAAGTACAAGGAACACTGTGGAGTTAAGTGTTCCACCACTGAGAGTTATCTGAGAGAGACTTGGAAACAAATCTGTTGCTCATCTGACAACAGAAGCAGGTTTGTAGGCTTACCAAAATGTAGATAATAGAGTCTTATCAATGTCTCCTGGGCACTCTTCTGTGTATCATCCTCTTCAATACTGTGGGCAATGTAAATAATTACTGGAACTTTTTTGATTTCTGAAATTTCCTGATTTCTTAAAATCTACTAGTGACTTTCCTTTACCTTACTAGACCTTCCAACAACTTTCATTAACTAATTTTTACTTGAAATGCCTTGTGAATTCTCTTATTTTTTAATTGAAATAACTTTGATTTATAACATTATATAAGTTCCATGTATACATTATATTTCAACTTCTCTATACACTACAGTATTCTCATACCAAAAGTTTTGTTTCCATCCATCACTAAGAGTAGACCAACCCCCTTTACCCTTTCCACATCCTCTTCCCCTCTGGTAACCACTACTCTGTACCTATTTGTTCATTTTTGTTTTGTTTGGTTTGTTCAGTTAGTGTTTCTTTGTTTTATATTCCATTTATGGGTAAAATTTTGAAAGAAAAAAAGTAGAACCATTGCACAGTTAGCTTTTAACTTTCTTGTATTTGCTGTATGTAAGCAATGGGGAAGCCAGCAAGAAACAAGTTAATTGTTTCTCACAAATACTAAAAAAAAAAAAAAAAAAAAAAACTCAGGAACTAGAGGGCCCAGTTATTTCTCAATGTGATGGAATATGATGAAATCATAAATAGGATAATAGATTGAAAATTTGCATAAAGAGTTGTTAGAAACCAGATCCCCTCTCCCACCCGAGTAAAGAATAGAGTTTATTTCCTCCAAGATCTCTGGCTACTCCTGACTCCTATGAAAGAAACTGGAGGGTTCCTATCAAGAAAAGTTACACATTCTTACATTTAGAAGTGATTCAACAAAGATCCAGTTCTCCACCGATGTATTCACTGGGAGGCCTATGAATCAAGAAGCTCTTTCAAAGCATAGAGATCTTACAATAAACTTATTTTAAAGCAATTCATTTTTAATTTAAAATAGTATGTTGTCTAAATAGCTCAGGAAAGTCTCTAACATAAAAGACAGACTGAAGCCAAAAGGTAAATAAATAAGTAAGAAACAGAAAATATACACAGTAGGAGATAACTTCAAAAATGATTCTATATAGGGCTGCCCTGGTGGTGCAGTGGTTGGGAGTCCGCCTGCTGATGCAGGGGACGTGGGTTCGTGCCACAGTCTGGGAGGATCCCACATGCTGCGGAGCGGCTGGGCTTGTGAGCCATGGCTGCTGGGCCTGTGCGTCCGGAGCCTGTGCTCCACAATGGGAGAGACCACAGCAGTGAGAGGCCCGCATACCGCCAAAAAAAAAAAAAAAAAAAAAAAAAGATTCTATATATTTTCAGAAAGATATATATATAAAGTAAAAAGAATATACTATTTTTTAAAGAGGAACACAGCCTAAAAAAGGAGCTCTTGAATTAAGAATTATGAGTGTAATCTAAAATGGTCAATAGGGGACTGGAAGATAAACTTGAAGAAAACTCCTGAAAATCAGAAAATAATAAAAAGAGATGGAAGCCAGATGAGAAAATTAATGACTCAACTCGGCCATCTAAGTCATATAAGAATTCCAGAAACAGAGAGGTAGATATAAGAAAATTTCCTGTAACTGGGACATGTTTTTCAGAATGAAAGGAGCACAAAATACCCAACATAATAAATGAAAACAACACACAAAGATTCTCAACCAGGTACACCATTGTGAAATTTCAGAATACAACTGACAAAGATTCTAAAGATTCCTGAGACACACACACACACACATATATATGTGTGTATATATATATATATATATATATATACACACATACACACAGATATATATATATACATATATATATATATATATATATATATATATATATATATATATATATATTATCGGCAACATATCAGAAATTATGATGCCATTGGATTTTTCAACCCCAACAACATTGGAAGCTGAAAGACACTTAAGTATTGTCTTCAAACTTCTGAGGAAAAATTATTTCAAAACTCTGAAATTCTATACCCAGCCAAACTATTAATCAAGTATATGCACAGAATTACAGCATTATCAGATATAAATGTTTTCATATCCTGTGTGTCCTTTGAAATAAAACCAATAAATGTTGTACTTCACTAACACAAACAGAAAACTAAGGAGAAAAGCGGGAAAAATAACTACTTAAAGTAGAAGAAAGTAAAGAGAATTTCCAAGATAGCAAGAATGAGAAGTTCCAAGACAACAGACATGAATAATTCCCAACCAATGAATAACAATTAATACAGGAAAATGGCAGACTCCAGAAGTGATGTCTGCAAGAAAAAAATAAAACTGATATGTTATTACATCTGATCATACAGAGAGAAGTTTTATATTTCTGTCAGAGAACTTCAAAGACTAGGCTCATGAAAAGTTAATAAAACAAACAAACAAGACAAGTAGCTCCAAGAAAAATATATGAATAAGAAAGAATAATCATAGTAAATTATGCAGTTTAACAATAAATATTATGCAGTTTAACAATAAATATTTTATATATATATAATAAACACAGAATACTGAGGACTCAAATTTTAATGATATAAATATGTTGATATAATTGATGGAAGGTGAAGTATTTCTGATTGTTGAGTGAAAGACAAGAAAGATAAATCCAAATATATTATAAGGAGTCAATAGAATACGCCTAGAATCAGCAAAAAATAAAGTCAAGGTATAAGATATAGTAAGTTAGATAGGTTACATGGAGGTAACTATGAAGAAAAATATAATAATTGAAAGTTGTCTTAGGGAAATTGAATAAGGGGGTGGGGAAAGCAAATCTTTTAAAAAATTTTTAGTTCATATATTATTATTTGAAATTTCCAGTTATGCACAGGTATTGAATTGATAAAAATAAATATTTAATTAAAAGGAAAGAAAACACAGTTGTGAAAAAAGAAAAAAAATTATTTGTAATTTCCCATTAATTGATAACCACTCTAAAGTGTTTTGGTATGAATTATTTCAGTCAATTTTGTTCTATGTACAAATACTAACATATATTTTGACAAAGTGAAAACAGTATGCAATTTTTTCAATTATAAAAATATGAACATATTCCATACCAAACAAATTTCTTCTACATTTGCAGTGAGTGCACATCATTCCATTTTAGGAATACACCACAATTTATTTAATCAACCTCTATATTTGGAAATTTGGGTATCAGTATACTTTATATATTAAAAGAATAAGATTCCTCCCCCATTCTCCAACCAATTTCTCTTCCATTTGGAGGTGATATCAACCCTTTTGAAAATATGTGAAGAAAATATTCATTGGTTTTTGGTATACATGACCAAATTCTCCTCCTCAAAGTCATTAACAATTTCAAGTTTCGTCAGCAACATGTAAAAGTAAGTTTCTCCACTTCACAAGCAACCATAGTGTTTATAAAATAATTACATAAAATTTTCTAAATAGAAATTTCTCAATGAAAATCTTTAAATTACTTATTCACTTATAAATATACCTTAGCACCAAATGCTAGGAATGAAAATATTTACTTGTTTCAGACTTTGTGCAACCTTTAAGGGACAACGGTTCATTTCAAAATTTTCAAGCAATTTACATTTAAAAAGTATACTTCTAAGTGTCATCATGATCCTCACTATAATTTAGGTTGCTTTTAAGTTAATTTGTTATTGATTCAACCAGAAGGTTAATTATATCCTGCAGTTCTTCAGTTCTCAAATTATTGACCCAGTAAAATCAATTTGTAGTCAGACAAATTTTAAAAAGTGCTTTCTCTCCATAAATATAATGGTAGCTTTTGAACTGTTGTGAGTTCTCCCAAACTTCATGGTTATCTGGGCCTTACACTGTTTTTATCTACAGCAATTGTATTTTATTGATGTATATCTTGTGTTTGACAAAGGACTTGAAAGAATTACCTAGAACACTCCAACCCTGCATTCGGTTTGATAGTTCAGTATTAGGTAAGAGCCATATGAAACTGTCATTTTTAAAGTCAAAATGATTAAATATTAGCAATTCCATACAATTGAATCTAATAGTTTTGTGTCCTTTTATATACCCTAGAAAAGAAATGAGTGTTTATGAAGTATTAGGACTGCCTATGCCTGGCCACATAGATATTAAATATTCTGTTGAGATGTATACTCTTTATAAGGAAGCAACAGCCAAACTGACCTAATCATAGAGGATTAGATAAGTTATTTATTTACAGATTGATACAAATACTGCACTGATTCTCTCCTCCAAGTTAGGAAAGTAGTCAAACCCAACATTGTGTCATGAAGAGAAATATTGGAGCAGAAGTCAGGGACCCGAATTGCATTCCAGGCTTTTTAATTTCCTGCCTGTGTGAGATTGAGCCAGGCACCACTGCTTAGTCATTCTTTGGGTCTCAGTAACCATTTTGGTATTAGCTTCCCAGGGAGGCCTTCCCTGAGTATCACTAAAATTGAGGTCTCCATAGCACCCTCTGCTTTCCCTTTTCTAAAAGCATTTATCACACTAAAAATCATTTATTTAATATCAGTGTTTCTTTCTAAAGAAGTATGAGGGCCAGGAGATGGTTGTCTTGTTTATTCCTTTATCCCTGGTACCTAACACAACGCCTGACACACAGTGAATGAACTATGTGCGTTTGTTCAATGAATAAGTGAATGAAATGAACTTAATAATTCAAAGTCTCAGCTTCATCACTTATAAAGGGCAAATAATAGTGCCTGCCCTGCCGCTCCCAGGGTTGCTATGGTGTTGAGACAAGGTTATTGGGTAGACTCAAGTGGGACAGAGGGTACACATTTCACCTCTCCACTATGAGACATCTCCCAAAATCCAAGAGGGTTAGTGTGTGTAAAAGTGTGTCATAAGTTTCAGAGCTCTCTCCAGGCAGAAATGGCTATTAGCTTTCATATAACTAAAGATATTATCATATCCACAATATAAAGATTTCATTAAGGTGTCCTTCCACTGGGCTAGGCTTCTCATGACTACCTACACATATTTTCTTTTTCCCAATTCATTACATGTACCATTTCACCCCAATCTCCTTACCTCTACCCAATTTGACTATTTGTTTTCACTCATTGTGAACACATCCAAATCATAAAGATCCTATATCAAGTAGAATTCAGAGAGAAAAACAGAAGCCATTCTAAGTATTCCAAGTAGAAGGGGTTTAATACAGAATTAGAGGCTTATTCATCCATTGGAAGGGTTGAGAACAAAGGCCAGAAGAGTAGCTACCAAAGATCCTTGCTGCTTGCAACACCGAAGTGGGCAATTCTCAAAAATTTCCCCACAAGGTTTTGCAAACCTCAAGAGTCTCCAGGAAGCAACAGCCAAGGGTCCCAGTGGTGTATAACATCAGTGATACACAGGATCTTAGCAAACAAGCCGCTGAAAAACTCATGCAGCTGCTCGCAACTCTGCCTATAATTTCTCCAGGAAATAATGGCTTCTCCTAATGCAACTTTAAATCCCATGAAGACAGAAATAAAACTGCTGCAATTAGATCAATTAGGAAAGAGTAGTCACTCATTTCTACCTCTTGTTTCCCGTTTCCTCATATTTTGGCAGTGGAAGAAATGGTTTCATACATGTCACTGAATATAAACAGCATATTAGATAACACTACAGTTCTGCAAGATGTTGTCACACCACCTGAGATATAACTGTGTCTTCAGAAGTTGCTGTGGGTTAAGAGGGTCTATATAAGTCCTGTGAATCCTGTAGGCATGAATCCAATACCTTTTTACATCTCTTAGATCAACTTTATTTGGAATGCTATAACACAGTGAATAAAATATGGAGGGTTTTCTATCCCTCCCCAGATGCACGTGTGTTTTGCTTCTGTCCCTCCACCAATGGTTTTGGGGATGAAAGGATGTGTCATTCTAAATTTCCCCATCCTCTGCCCTGACAAAGGGTCCTAAGACTGTTTCTTAGGAGTAAAGAGTCAGGGAAGTAGATGTTGTTTCCTACCTGTCTCCGCAGGTCAGCTGATCACTTCCAACACATCTGCATCTCCAAGGTGGGGCCTCTTTCTGGTATTTAGGGCAGTGATTTTTCTGTTTTATTCACTGCTGTATTTCTAGCACCCAGGAGTCTGCCCGGCTGGTGCATGGTGATACTTGATTGTGATGATTGGATGGACACATATTAAATAAGAAAGAAAGCCATTAACTCAAATGATACAATTTAAATTCAAAAAAATACCTAAAATGTTTAGACAATCTGGTAAATTTCTCTCTTTGAATAAGATGTTCTTATGATCTTTCCTCACATATAAATGTTCTTACCAGCCTATTCAAAATATATTATTCCTTTAGGGACACACTTAAGTTGAAAGCATTCACTGATGGCTCAGACCATGTACTGTCATTGTTGTTTTCATCAGAAACACAAAATTAGAGACTTATTCACCGTGGCAGAACTTGGATATTTATTCTAAGGCAGATCTGGATTTAAATCTCAGATCTTCTATGTGCTAGTTATGTGACTGTGGCTGAATCAATCTTTTTTACCCTGTTTTCCTATCTGTGTGATTAGGGTAACTACAATATCTACCAGTGTAACTATGATAGCTACCTTAGAAATTGTGCATATGTATGCATACATGTGTGCATGTGTATAAGAGCTCATACAGTATTTATCAGTAATTTATAATAAGCAATAATTTTTATTTATCATGCTTTTATTTTTCATTGTTTCATGTGATCATATCCTATCACTGTGACAAAACTGTAAACTCTCTAGGATCAAAAGGATGGTTTTGAGATTTGAGTCCCCTTAGTAGGAAAATAATATGCACTAGGGTCATAATTCCTTTACAAGTGAATCATATAGAATATGGAAATGTTAACATAGAGGGCAAAAGTATTTCCTTTTGTATTTTTTTCTCCATTTCTATTTCATAGAGTACCCCCCGACCCCTTTCCCATTTTTTATTACATCACCCATTACCTGGATTAGAATCTGGTTGAGAAACATTTGTTTTATCTTAGCAGAAACAGAGCTAACCCCCAGGGAATCAAATTCTTTCCATTCCACACACTCTTCCTTAGTCCCCATCTATACACAAGACACAGTGCAGGACACAAGCATGATCCAGACACGTTCCCTGCACTTAAAAACCTTGGATATTGGGAATCATCAGAAGCTTGGGTCTGAGACAACCTGACTTTGCCTGGAAGAACAGGAAATCTAAATTGTAACAAAGAGCTGATACCGGGTACCCCCCTAAAACAACATTTCATTGTTCTTTCTTCTTGCCTTTTGTAAATAATGACAATATCATACATTGACATGGTGATTCCTGTAACTGAAGGCATATTTGCATGTTTTACCTCATTTTATCTTTGCTTCATCCCTGTTGGGTGGAACAAACATTGTATTTTAATTTAACAAACAGAAAAACCAAGGCTTAGAAAGGTTACATTTCTTTAAATGAATGAAACAGGTTATTATTTGTATGACCTGGAGCCTTATTTAAAGTCTTCTGACTACTTAATTTATGTTCTTTTCCCAGAAATGTGATAATAAGAAATTATTTCAAAACCTGGATTACAGAAGGAAGAAAAGGGAGTGTGCAAATAAGTGGTAAGTGTGGGTATCAAGAGATACAGTGCTGCCAGTGACCATGACCTCCCTGGGAGAGGGTCTGGTGTAATAAATGAACACAAGAACTAATGTCAGAAGACCACTTATTATCTATTTCACTTCAGATAAGAAAATAAACTGCCCTGACCACCACATACTTATTAGGCTGGCCAAAATCTAGAACTCTGACAACATCAAATGCTAGCAAGGATGTAGAGCAACAGGAACTCTCATACATTGTTGGTACGAATGCAAAATGGTACAGTCACTTTGGAACACAGTTTGGCTGTTTCTTGCAAAACTAAACATATGTTTGCTATATGATACAGCAATCAGGTCCCTTGGTACTTACCCAAGGGAGTTAAAAACATATGTCTGCACAAAAACCTGCTCACGGATGTTTATAACAGCTTTATTCATAATTGCCAAAACATGGAAGCAACCAAGATGCTCTTCAGCAGATGAATGGATAAAAAATTGTAGTGCATCCAGAAAAAGAAAGGAATATTATAAAGCACTAAAAAAAAGTGAGCTATCAAGCTACAAAAAACATTAAAGCTCTTTAAATGCCTATTATTAAGTGAAAGAACCTCATCTGAAATGACTAAATACTGTATGATTTCAACTATATGACATTAATGAAAAGGCAAAACTATGGAGACAATAAAGAGATCATAGATATAGAGAACAGACTGGTGGTTCCTTGTTGTTGTTACTGTTGTTTTTCATACCTGCACCCATCTCGGGATTGCCCTTGGCTGATGGGGGCTACCTAGCCCAGAGTTGTTTAAAAGGTTCCATTCTGCTTCTTCCAGGGAATCAATCAATTCTCCAAGGAGCCCTGATTTCTTATAATGGAGAAATGTATTTAAAAACCAAATTCAGAGTACTGGGAGTGCTCATTTCTACTGGGGAGTGACTGCTTCTAGGCTTTCTTAGTGGACAGAGCTAGAAACTATGTGTATGGATAATAACTCAGGCATACATGTATACATATCTATATTCATTTATGACTCTATCTTATACATATTTTTAAAAATACCCATGTGCTTTATTGATAACTCCAACCCAGCACATCACAAGGTTTATTCTCACCTTCAACTCTATCATGATTTGTAATTTATTTATCAGACAATTAAGAAATATAGCTCTTATTATCTATAGTATATTTACTTTTCTGTTCAACCCTAGTATACATATAATTTCAGAGTTGCTAATGCATACCCCTTTGAGAAATGAATTTACTAACTAGAGTACAGCATTTGTGGACAGTTTTTTTTGTCTTTAACCTTCAGTATCTAGTCAAAACACTGTTTCCAAAGTTATTTAGGTTGGTTCCTTTGTTTCTGACTTTCTTTAGTTGGTTATGTTAGTCACTTGTAACAGAGTTAGAATCTTTTGTCATAGTCTGCATTTCATTTTAGGTTCCTCTCCACAATCTTGTAAATAGTTTACAATTTTCATACAGTAAACTTCACTCAATGTGACACATAGTTCTATAGACTTAACCAATTCAATGAGTTGTGTATCTTTACCACAGTTCCATATAGAACAGCTCCATTATCCCCCAAATTCCCACACACTTCCTCTTTATAGTCAACTCCTATTCCCAAGCCCAACCCCAGGCAATCACTGATCTACGTTTCACTTCTATAGTTTTTCTTTTCTGTAGAATGTCATATAAAAGAAACCACACAGTATATAGCATTTCGTGTTTAGCTTCTTTCACTTATAATGATCTCTGAGATGTATCCATGTGATTTTATATATCAGTAGTTACTTTGTTTTTTATTATGGAGTAGTATTGAAATTATACAATTTTTTTGAATATTTATATGTTGGTGGACATTTGGACTGCTTTCCATTTTTACTACTATAAAGTTGTTATGCACATTCATGTACAGGTCTTTGTGTGGACATATGCTGTCATTGCTCTTGAATAAATTATTAGGAGTGAGATTGCTGAATCATGTGGGAGGTAAATCTTTCATTTTTCAGCCAGTTTTCCAAAGTGGCTGTACTATTTTGCATTTTTAATAAATCTTTTAAAAATTTTATTCAATTTATGTGAAATAAAAAAATTTACCCTTATCTCTCCCCTCACCCCCTACCTCTAGCAACTACCAATCTCTTTTTTATACCTGTGAGTTTGGTTTTTGTTTAGTTTAGTTTAGTTTAGATTCTACATAAAAGAGAGATCATACAATATTTTTTTTGTCTTATTTCACTTAACATAATGCCTTCAAAGTCCATCCACGTTATTGCAGATGGCAAGATTTCATTCTTTTTTATGGCTGAATAATATTCCCTTGTATATATACCACTATTTCTTTATCCATTCATCGATTTATACACCATGAGTTTGTTTCCATATCTTGGCTATTGTAAACAGTGTTATAATAATGAGAGTGGGAATATATTTTTAAATTAGTGTTTCTTTTTCTTTAGATAAATAACCAAAAATGGAATAGTTGGAATATAAGGTAGTTCTATTTTTAATTTTTTGAGAAAACTTCATACTGTTTTTCATATTGGTTGCACCAATTTAAATTCCCACCAACAGTATATGAAGTTTCCCTTTTCTCTACATCCTTGTCAACACTCATTATTTCTTGTCTTTCAGATAATGGCCATTCTAATAGGTATGATGTGATATCTCATTGTGGTTTTGATTTCTATTTCCCTGATAATTAATGATGCTGATAATTTTTCATGTACCTGTAGTTCATCTGTATGCCTTCTCTGGAAAAATGTCTATTTAGATCTTCTACCTATTTTCAAATTGGATTGTTTGTTTGTTTGTGCTATTGAGTTGTATGAGTTCTTTATATATCTCAGATATTATCCTCTTATCAGATATATGATTTGCAAATATTTTCTCCCATTTAGTAGGTTGACTTTTCATTGTGGTCATGGTTTCCTTTGCTGTGCAAAGGAAAAAATATATCTATCTCTAGATATAGATAGATAGATAAAAGATATCTCTCTGTCATGCGGCTTTAATGAGACTCTCTGGATTACATATCACTTTCTTCAAACCACAGGAATCAAATGGGGTACAAACAGGAAGCAGTGTTTTTTAACAAGCTTAATTCTGTTTCATTGTCCTATGAGGAGTGAGATACAAAAGGTCAATAATCCTTCTGATATTATTAGCAAATGTGACAATGTGGAAACACAATGTCATGCTCTGAGCAGATAGAAGGTCCAAGTGTGTGAATGTGTGTGTGTGTGTGTTGTGAGAGAGAGAGAGACAGACAGAGAAAGGAAGTCTGGAAAATGACAAGCATAGAAATTATTTTTTTTTAGTAAACACCTGGTGAAGGGCAATTTAACCTCCTGATATGAATTCTATACATTATCACTTCTTCTGGACTCTCTCTCTACTAATTGACCCATTTTCTTCTGTATATTCAAATTCTTTTCCTATAACATATAAACAATAATCATCTCTCTTCTTTTAAAGACAAATTAAGGTCTGTCATTGACCTCATAACTCATATCTCCCTTTTTTCAGAAGTACTTTTCTGTGAAGAGTATTTTCTCTTTCCATGTGAAGAAAAAAAGTAGTGGTTCTTAGGAATTGGTGGGGGGAGCAAAGGATGAATAGGCAGAGGACAGAGGATTTTTAGGGCAGTGAAAATATTCTGTATATTTTTACCATGGAAACATGCCACTGTACATTTGTCAAAACCCATAGAATGCAAAACATCAAAAATAAACCCTAATGTAGATCATGGATTTTGGGTGATTATGGTTTGTCAGTGCTGTGGATCTCAGTTTTGTCCTCTCAACTGTGAAGAGTATGATGACAATAAATGCATGCATTACACCTCACAGGCTTGTTATAATGATCCAATGGTATAATGTGTGTTAAAAGTACATAAATATAAGCTAATGGATTTGATATCTCTAAACATGTTAGCCATTGTCATTATGACTTGACATAGCTTGGGCCTGATATCATAAATGTTATGAAAGTACAACTCAGGCTCAGATACTGACTCTTGCTGCCAGTGCAAACCCAGTTCCAAGGTCAGAACATAAAAATAGTGGGAGAAAAAGAAAAATCCAGAACAATATAACAGCAGCAAAACCAAAATTGTGTCAGACTGACCTGGAATAGAATTCTCATTCAGGGATATGTGAGACAGGTGTTCTTGAGAAAGTTCTTAAACTTCTTTCAAAGTTTTAGTATCTTTGAAGATGGAGATAAGACATCCTGTTTTAGTATTCTTGACAGAACTTAGTGAGAAACATAAATGAAATTTTTAATATTGTACCACATATAGATATTTGAAATATATTATTTTATTATTCCAGTCTAAATTGAGAGACTGGAATTGACAAATACACACTACTATATGTAAAATAGATAACTAATTCCTGTTTCTTTTCATTTATATATTTGTCAAACCTTATTTTAATATCTGCTATTTGCCAGATTTCATGCAAAACACAGGGGACACTGGCCTTTTCTCTCCTCTGCCCCTTACTTTAGAAATGATCATTCCAAAGGCTAAGAGCCGTTATCAATGTCCTGCTTCCATAAAGTAAGATGATTCAACTCCTCACACCCTCTCCCCCTCAGAAAGAGCTATTGGTTAGCAAGTCCAAATACAAATAAAGTCTACTGTGATTTAGCAGAAGAAACACTATAACAGAAGTAAGAGGAGAAGAGAAGTAGGTATAACCAGCATTGATTGAGTCAGAGATGAGAAGAAGAAGTAACCAAGTACTGGGCAGAACCTGAATATGCCCAGCCCTGAAAGAGGTGAGGATCAGAAGAGATCTGAGTATGGAGTAAAGAATATTTTTTCTTTGTTGATATTTTCATTCAATAAATATGTATTGAGTGCCTATTATTTGCCATTATTTGCTTCAATGTGCTGAATCTAAGACACCCTTACTGCAACCAGGTGGTGATACCTCAGAATTTAGGATTTATTACAAGCCATGGTTTAAAGGTATAAAATATTTCAGATGCCATTACCAATCCCCAAAGTCATTTAGTCACCAGTATGAGCTATAATGGATTATTGATCTCATAGACTATTAAGGCTCCCAAACGTCTATCATAGGCTATTGGGTTAATCGGGTGACTGAACGTGCATACTTATTTGCCTATTGTCTGTCTTCATTCTCATGTATAAGTCCTCCTCTGGAGTTAATGGGAGTTATGTGCCTGCTTTCAAGGGTGAAAAGACACTTTTTTTTTTTTTTTTTTTAGGTTTCATGCTTCATATCCCAGTGAAATAATAGCTCAGAGAATGAAGCCTCTGAATGTTTAGACTTGAATCCTTCAAATGTCATATTCATTTATGTGTCCATCATCATTAAAACTGTTCAGAAGTAAGGTCCTGGCAAATTTCATTTTAATTTAGATTCTTTGTGAAGCTGAAATACATACACGTATTAGCTCTTGCATCCTCAGTGGTTTCATGTTTGTGTTTTGCATTTGGGTAGGAGTGTGTGTGAGTGTGTGTGTGTGAGAGAGAGAAAGAGACAGAGACAGAGATAGGGAGTCAGAGACAGAGAAGGCAAGAGTACCATGCAGCTTTCTGTCAACGTTCTAAAATTAAATAACCTTAGCTGAGAGCCCGCTCATGATTTGCCAAGAGAAGAAACTGCCTGAAAAAGTGTAATCCCCTTAAAAATAAACTACATAATGAAAATACTTGCATAGTTGTCACCATAAAACAACAAATATACATCTTTATATGCATGAAAGAGATATTTCAAGAAAGAGCAAAACAATGTCACAGTGAACATATCTTTTCTGTACAGAAAGTCAATCAAGTGGCAAATTCACTCTAGTCAAGTTGTTGACTTAAATAAGCGTGATTACTCATTGGGAATGTATATAGGTATTTCTCTCAGAAATGCCTTGTGCAATATCCCAGAAGCTCAGGAAAATTATATGAAACCAATTATAAGGGTTGCTTCCTCCCAGCATCACTCCAGGCAGAGGCAATATAAAGGAGGCTCAGAGATACTCCACACAGAATCAAAACCATGCAATTGTGCGTCCAGATTTAATTTAATTTTTCATTTGCTTGATGAGGAACCTGAGACCATAGAGGTCATAGGACTTGCTCAAGCTCTTCTAAAAATAGGCAAATCATGGGTAAGAACGCACTTCCTTGTTTCTCAAAACATCTTCTGTTCCCTCTCACATCTCCTCTCATACATGATGGTCTGAAGGAAAATTATAACAAATAGTTTCAGAGTCTCTAGACAAAAAACTGCCTATTGCTTTAATCCATGTCTGTTGACTGAATAGGCATCCATGCCTGCCTATGGCTTCATCCATGTGTATTCTCCACTTTTAAAATTGTACATATCATTATCATATGCTATTTTAAACTAAGGATACCACTGTAGATAAGATGTCTATTGAGGTTTAATAATCATACATAATTGCAGTCTTTCATTTATTAAATCTATACTAGAGTTTAGCAAACATCTGGAATATTCTGTAGGAATTGTTGCAGTGCTCATTTCAGGTATAAATGAGTAAGCATACACTAAAGCATACACTAAAGATACTCCATGATAGAGAACACAGCACCATTTCACTGATGGCCTCAAAAACCCTGTTTGCTTCTCAGGACTTATCAAATCTTTCTCACCTTCCCAGGTCCAGCTTAAGATTCATCTTATCCATGGAGCCTTTTGGGACTTCTTCCCACCCTGATCTGCCATCTCTGCATTACATCTGTGCTTACAGCCTTTGGGCATAGTCTGCTTTTTATGGTTTTTCAGTTTTTCATAGAGGTTACCTATGCCTTTCAGGCTAGTTTAATCAGGAAGAAGAAAATATTCTCTGCAATTCAGGGTCTGTAATCATCACCAGCTCTATTACATCACAGGAAAAGGGTCAGCATATGAATTAAGTTTGTGAGCACACCATTGGGATGAACACAACAGACACTCTCATTGACTTTCTTTATGAATCTACGCATTCTACTTGTTTTGACCAAAGCCCATGTTCTGGCTGCAGACTAATAAGCCATGATTTTTACCACCCAAGCATGAGTTTAATTACTTGAGCATGCAGGAGAGGAGAAATTAGCTTAGAAAAAACAAAAATGTAATCATATTAACAATGCCTTGCATTTTCACATCTGTAGTCACTCTAGAGTTTAACAGTCACATGCATTTTTCACATTTACATATCACAATTAATCCTTGTTATAGTTTATCGAATAGGTAGTATAAAATAATAGATAAGATTGTGAGTTCCTAGTCAGACAGACCTTTGTTTTAATCTAACATCCTTTATGATTTTAGTTTCCTCAGCTCTAAAGTTGGGATAATAATGTCCTTACTTTTATTGTAAATGTTAATGGAGACAATGCATATAAAGCAACTAATTCCTGGCAGAAAAAGAGTGATCAGTAGATCTTAATTATTAATATTATTGTTTTTCTTTATAATTATTGAACTATTATTATTGCAAAAGAATTACTTCCTGCCATTCCCCCTTATTCATAAAGTTCCTGGCTTAGTGTCTGCACTAACAAATTCCCTCAGTTATCTTGGGTGACTGTAATATCCACACACACCTCACGGTCTGTTGACCTCCTCATGCCCTAAAACCTTCTCCTCCACTCACCTCAGCCTCCCACTCATACAGGCATAGTTGTTCCTTTCCATTAACCGAGTTTCTCTGTACCCACACCACTAATTCAAGCTTCCTTCTTTCTGGCCATGGTCTCCTTGTCTTGCTTGTTTAAAGTCACGTGGATCATTACATCAGCACTTCCTTTTATTTATACATTTGCCTACACATTTTATCTCTCCTGCCTCTTTTTATTCCAAGTTTAGAATTCATGGTCTTCACCCTCAAACTCTCTTGCCAAACTTAACCTTTCCTTCCCGTCTAATTTTTAAAATAAAACCCATGTAGAAAATCCCATCCTGGGACTTCCCTGGTGGTGCAGTGGTTAAGAATCTGCCTGCTAATGCAGAGGACACGGGTTTGATCCCTGGTCTGGGAAGATCCCACATGCCATGGAGCAACTAAGCCCGTGCACCACAACTACTGAGCCTGCGCTCTAGAGCATGTGTGCCACAACTACTGAAGCCTGTGCACTCTAGGGCCCGTGTGCCACAACTACTGAGTCTGCAACTACTGAAGCCCTCGTGACTAGAGCCTGTGTTCCTCAACAAGAGAGACCACCGCAATGAGAAGCCCACTCACTGCAACGAAGAGCAGTCCCCACTTGCCACAACTAGAGAAACCCACGCAGCAACGAAGACCCAACGCAGCCAAGAAAAAAAAAAAAGTTAAAGAAAATCTCATCCCTGGTTATACCTGTTTTATCATTCCTTTACCTAGAAGGTCAAAAGTTGTTTTGAGAAAATTACTTAACAGAGTACAATGAAACTGATTTAAATTTATGATAATAACCTCAGTAGGTCTTCTAAATACCTAAATAATTCTACTGTGTTTCTCTAGGTAATGCTTCACCTACTTTCTACAAGAACTATTTCAGACTTCCTCATTTGTCTTCAAACCTCTGAATATCTCAGTTCTTCCCTTACTTTAGTTGGTAGCCTTATCTCTTAAATCACACTATTGCTTCTCTCTCATATGTTCATGTGTGTGTGTGCATACACACACACACACACACATACACAGAGAGAGAGACTCAAACACACACACATACAAACACAAACCTGAAATGTTCATAACCTTCAGGTTTTGGCCCTAGATTCTTCTTTCCCTACATTTCCTTCCTTCTGAATACCACACAGTGGGTTTTCCCAAGATGGTCTCACCTATGCCCAAAGCATCAGTTACTATCCATATATCATGGAGTTTCTAATTTATATCCAGTTCAGATCTTTCTTTTGAGTTCCAAATCTATATTCTAACTTGACTGCCTTGGCATCTCCACCTGAATGTCTCAGGGGCATCTGAAATCCAACATGCTGAGGACTGAATTCACCTTCCCCTTCAAACCAATTCTCATTATTTTCTGTCTCAACAAATGACAGGACCATCTATCCATCCCAATGCCCAAATCAGGAATCTATAAATTATTCTTTAATCCCCCTTCTCCTTCAACAAGTCTTATTGATATTATCTCAAATCTCTAAAATCTGTTTATTTTTCCTCTATCTTCAATAACACCACCACTACCTCTGTCAACTCCTGTCTACACTGCCATACTCTCTCACTGTAAATCTTTACAGGTCATATGCCCCCTCATTGTTCATTATCTAGCCCAGACTCCTCATTTACTTAAAACATAAATCTGATCATGTTGTTCTTATGTTTAAAATCTTTCCAAGATCTCACAACCCTGTTAGAATAAAGTCAAAGTTCCTGAACATACATTGCACTACCATAGAATCAGACCCCTGCTTACCCCTCCAGCCTCATCATAGATAATCCACCTCCTCATTCACTATACTTTCTAGGCTACAATTTCCATGAGGGAACTGCCATGCTATTTCATCCACCATCTTTTTCTCAGTAAGTATAAAAAGGCCTGGTACCTGGATGGTGCCAAATAAACACTGGTCAAGTGATTAATTAGTAGCTAAGTGACTTGATCAAGATTCTTAGTACAATGGAAAGAAAAGCCCAAATTAAGAACCCAGAAAAATTTTCTAGCAGAGCTCAGACTAGTCTCATCATTAACATATTAGTGATGAACTGAGTTGAATATAGGCCAGGAAAAAGGAAGGGAAATGAATGGTATCTTTTCTGCAAGATGCATGTCCACAATCCCTTTGATCATTAAGATAATTAACACTGACTAATTGGTTGTTCTAAAATATCACCAAAAAAGGAGGAAGAGAAGGAGGAAGAGGAGGAGGAGGAGAAGGAAAAGAAAGTGAAGAAAAAGAAAGAAAAGGGAGCCAAGTAGAGAAGGAAGAGGGGAAGAAAACAAGGGGAGGAAGAAGAAAACAGCCATGGTTGAGTAGAATTCACATCCCACCTATCATTATAAGTTGTTCATTAGAAGTGTAAGATAACTGTACAGCAGAGAGGTTTAAGAAAAGCAAAACTGAAACCATTTTGTCTTCATTTTCCTCCTTAAAATGTTTCTCTTTCATTTTACCTTTATTGGGTAAATGGGTCTTGAAAATCATCTTTTTTAGCACTGCAAACTAAACAAGCTCTTGGCTTTTCTCATACAAAAGAGGTGCCATAATTTCATGCCTTTGCAAACACACACTGTGAACAATCAAGGGAAAAAGAAAATTAAAAACTGATTCTGCTGTTTATTCTCCTCATTTATTTTATCAGTCATCTCAGTCTTACACTGAATAACAATCAACAGGATTTGACAGACACACCTAGGGGAGGCTAGACATATTCTCTCAAAATCTCAAGAAAGCTGGAAAGGAAAGTCAAATAACAATGCTTTGGGGAGGCATCTCTAATTATGCAAATAAAAGTATCAGCATCAACATTTCCAGGCAGTGTAAAACTTCTGAAATCAGAAGTTACAATGGGATATCAATAATGTAAAACCTGGAGTTTCTCTATCACAGACTCAAATATTTGACAGCCCAAAACCATAACAAGCAAACAAACAAACAAACAAAAAAACTCCAGAATAATACAGATTCAGAAGAATTGCAACCAATGACTAACCTTTATCTGTACCTGCATCCTGATTCTTCCTCCTTGAATTTTGGTAGTTTGGAGTTCACCTTGAGGCCCATGATGATCTCTTTAGCATAAATTCCATTTATACCTCAGCAGCATCATGCATAAAACCAAATTATCCATCAGAGAAAAGTGTGTCATTTATGCAACTCTCCTCAAGAATTTGGGTGGGAGCTGTGCAGGATGGGAGTCATTTACTTTATCCTTAAGCATCAACATTACAAGTAATAGGGGTGCCTAACTTTACTTAAAACACCAAGAAAATATGCAACACTACAAACGAATGCTACTGAATCTCAATCACATAAACGTTACCGTTAATATTTGTATCTGTCAGTAATAATAATTAATAAATGTTTCACTGCTCTCTTTAGTCCTAAATTTCAGTAGGACTAAATTTCAGTCAAGCAGCCAATCAGTAAGTATTTATTGAAGATTTGTTGTAAGTCGGTTTCCCTGGAAACAAACTCTGTGTTGGATATTTGCCTGCAGGAGTTTATTGAAGATCAGCACCTGCAGGAGAGTAAAGGACACAGGATTGGACAGAGTTAGAAGCTAAACTGCCATGAAGTCACAGCCAAGGCCTTAGCTAATCATAGGTTCTACAGGTAGCTCTGAAACTGGATGGACCTTCACCCTTAAGAGATACCTTCAGGCGGAAGCAAGGGAACTGGCCCTTTTGTACCTCCCCTGCCCCAGATTGACTAGTTATTGAATCAGGCTCTCTTTATGGAAGGAATCTCTAAAAAAAGTGACTCATTTGAGTGGTGTTGATGGTCTGGGTGACATAGCACAGCATGTACTAAAAAACATATTTTGTATCTGGCCCATGAACCCTCTGGCATTAGCAAATTATAAAGAACACATAATTTGCATCTAGCAAACCCCTACTTTACTTTGTGTCCTAGCCCAAATATTTATGAGGTCTGTGAAGATTTTCCAGAGCAGAGATAATTGTTCCCTCCTCTTTGTTCTCTCATCAACATGCTCATAGATTTGTGGTACTTCTTATCAAGCTGAATCATATGTCATTAATTCCCAGTCTGTGTTCCACACCCAGCTATGTGTTCCTTGAGGGTGGATTGCAATTTACATGTCATTCTCCAAACTAAAATCTCCCAACCACCACCCTCATCTAAGCAACCATAGTCCATTTGTTATTCTCAATCACATCAAGTATTCATCCTGACTCATAATTTTTAGGTTTATTTGTTTACTTGCTTATTGTCAAACAATTGGTGAAGCCATTGTTTTATGATCACATGGAAATAAACGTAATCATTTAGATAGCTGATGGGTTTATATTTGTATTGAACCTAATTAGTGACACACAACAAAATGAATTCTGGTTATGCATTGTAATGATGTTGGAATTTAACAAGCCTTTCATTTTTCAAACTAAGAATCCAGTTTATGGGCAACACTGTTACATATCTCGTTTATTTCAAAACCTCGATTTGAGGTACTTACTTCATGGCAGTATTTTTTAAAGCTTTGTTTTTTTAGAGGAGTATTATGTTCAAGGCAAAATTGAAGGTACAGAGTGGAAAGTGGAGGGTACAAAACAGAAACACCAAAAGGGACTTGACCCTAATGTCTTGGTCCAGGCTGGACCCATCCCACATTGGTCCACTTGTCCCAAAACATCTTCCCCAGAGTGCTGGACATGTGTAAAATGACAGTTCTTCAAGGAAATTATCCCCACTCACTCTAATACAGCATAAACAATGGTTACAATACATTGATTCTAGAGTCACACAACACGGGTTTGAATCTCTGTTCTACTCTTGCAAACTATGTGACATAAACAAGAAATTTTATATCACTTTATTTTCACTTGCTCACCTGTAAAACAATGTTAATCATGAGATTCACCTCATAGGATATCTGTGGGGCTAAGTGATTTAATTTGTAGAAACTGCTTACAGCCATGCATGGTACATATGGAATGTTGTTAAAGGTACTAGTGTGAATTGATGTTATTAGATCATTCTTCACTTACCATCTCTATAATAACAAGTTAACTGAGGCAATGAGAATTCTAATAGATGGAAAAAAGAGAATAAAGAAAACCTGGAGTGATGTAAAGTGAAGGGGTGTTTATTCAGAAGTGAAAAAAGGCTTAAGGTGCCAGAAAGAAAAGACACGAGAAGAGAGATACAGAGTGGGATGTAGAATAGTGTCAAGAAACATTTAACCTGATAATTAAAATCTTGGCTACAATTGATGAAATTATATTAGAAAAGAAGCAGCCATTTATTTCCTCTTCTACATCTTTCTTTCACACAAAATGGCCAACGGTTCTTAGAACTGAGAACTCAATGTAGTACTAAGATCTTCAAAAACTTTTAAGTAATCTAAGAACCAACTGCTTCTAACATTGTTTCTATTGTAAACCAAGTTCCAAATTCTAACCAGGACTCTGCAATTGAACGTTTCAATGCAGTCTTTTACCAACTCTCTTGCGACTACAAGCAGAAACCTGAAAGAAGAGCTCAAGGAATAGAAATACAATGAAATACAGTGCTGATGACAACGGCCGATGCACGGACCCCAAAAGGAAATATAGAAACCATCCGTTAAAACTGCTTCATGAGTTGTAAGCTACTGGGACCTTTAAAAGGCGTGTTAGGTGTGTCTGGAATCACACTGGTTATTGGGTGCTCAGAAAAGGAAGCAGGCTCCAGCTAACCTGAGCACTAGTAGTCCAACAGAAGGAAAGAAGACCATTAAATAGCCCTCTTCAGGGCTCTTCGGGGAGCATCACAGGTTAAAAAAAAAAAAAAAAAAGAGGAAGGAGACTGGACAGATCTATTTCCCTAAATGTTCTGAACCATTGTTGTTTCAGATTCTGAAATTTTGGGTCAGTGCTTGATTTTTCAATAAGGAGAGCCACTTCAAAAAAAGGTCATTTTAAGGCAAGGTGAGAGAAATGCTTTTTCCAAAAATTATATAATTCAAGAGAAATCCTTTTTCCTGGAATTATGTAACTCAAGCTTTCTAAAGAACTCCAGTTTCTTATGTTAAGAAATTACTCTGTGCCATAATGAGGACAAATCACTCACAGGTAATATCTTAATCTTTTAAAAAATCCTATGATTGACTGATATTATTACTCCACTTTATAGATAAGGGAACTAACAATTACAGTGAATAAGACAGTAAGTCATTTCTATAAGGTCACAAAACAAGTTTGTGGTAAAACTTCAAATTCCTCACTAGAATCTGCAAAGCAGCATAGTTTGCACTAATAAAAGGGTACAAAGAATACTTTGCTCTCTATTTCCTAAAAAAAGAAGGGAAGAGTAATAATAACAATTTGGAATTTTACCAAAAAACTTTAAACTTGTTTTAAGCATAATAGACTTTTGAAATTTTAGATGCACTGATGATTCCTAGAGGCAAATAATTGTCTCTGGCGTATATAATTTAGCAAATCATCTTTCCCAAGTAGACTGCATTACAAAACCTTCTAATAGATCATAAAAATTAGTAGACCCAGGAAAAAAAGTACCTTTTTCCTTTAAGAAAAATAAAACTACTTGAAAACAAGTGATACGGTCTTGTTTCCTTTCCCTGCACACATGATTTCATCCTCTTACACATTCCTATCTCCTCAAACAGAGCCGAGAATCTACTATAAACACACTGGATTAATTTAGTCCTGTCTTTTCTGTACCAATAATTTATTGTTTTATTCTGGATCTCTATGTGTCTTGATGTACAATCCTTAAGAGAAAAATGTGAATATCTGTTCCAAAGCTTAGCCAAACTTTATCATAATTCTGCTTCCACAACTTGGTCCTTTGACCCCTTTTTAATGTGTCCCAAATTTCCAGTTAGAGCAAGAATCAGGAGGATGATGTTGGTGTCAAGTAGGTAAGTGTTTGGCCTTGATAATTTCATATAAAATCATTAACTCCAGGAACCAGAATAAAATTTTAAATGCCATCTTTTAGTATTATTTTTAAAGATTTTTCAAGCCAGCATAAAAATAGGAATGGCGGAAGCAGACTGATGGAGACATATCAGACATGTAATTAAAGCTATAGGTGTGCAGAGTACTGTCAGCCCAGACGTGTATTGTCACTGAAAAGAAAAAAAAAGAAAAGAGCTACAGACTTAAAAAAATTATTTTGCCAGTTAAATATACCAAAAATATTCCAAGACTTTGGAAATGTTGTACAATATGTGTCAAAGAGAAGTCTCTTTCTCTTTGCATCTCTGCTCAATGTTTTATGTTCCCATCATTTCTGTTCCCTCCTCTTTTGGTGATATACACGTCATGTGTCTATGGACCTAAAGGGAAAATTCACAAAAACACGATGTCTGCATTGACTACCTTACAGTCTGTCCAGAGTGAAGACAACATCTATTAGTGTGATACAATTTCATTGCAGTGTATCATCTACAGACTTTTAAAAGGGAAAGGCTAGGTGTTAAGTACCTATTCTGCCTATTAGAAAAATTATGTATACTGCTTACTTTTTCCTAAATTCTAATGCTCCAGTTAGATTGAAGATTAGTAACTTAAAAATAGTAAGTCTTTTTTTTTAATGCCATGGTTTCATTTTAAATCATGGAATAGCTTGCCATTAATTTATCTTGGATGAAATTCCCGTTTGAGAACATTGGAAGTTAATTTCCACAACATTATGTGCTATACAAGAATATCCCATTAATTGAGATCTTATATGTCTAGCATTTTTATGGAAGGCAATGACGATAGCAAATATTTGACTAAACTAAATGAATAAACAAGACTCTTTCCTTGGAAGTGGCAAATATCCAACAGAAGCTAGCTTAAACAATAATGATATGAGCAGTAACATATAACATATTGAGAGCTTACTGTGTTCCAGGCATTTAGCTCAGTATTTTACATACACTAGCTCTTAATTCTCAGAACAATCTGTGAGGTTAGTACTATTTTTATCCTTTTTTTGACAGATGAGGAAATAAAGTTCAGGGAACTCAAGGCACTTGTCCACACCCACAGAGGTAGTAAGCAATGGCTTGAAATCGGAGCTGAGACAGTGTGACACTGAAGCCCAAGCTTTTAATTATCTATGCCACTGGGAGAGAAAGGAAATGTATCAGAAGAAAACTAGGGGTGGTGACAAATCAAAGGAAGAACATAATGACACCCCACAAGGCAGGAAAGAGAACAGGAAATAAACCCAAGAATTCTCTGGCACCATAATTTTCTTGCATCTTCTTCTCTTGCACACTAGTGGTCTCCATGTGGCAGGGAGAGTGGGCTCCCGAACTCCTACCTTCTCTAGTAGAGTGGAAGGGATACAGCCCCACCATGCCCAATACCTAAGACTGGAACTTTCTGAAGAAGGACTCTGATGAGACCCTTCCCTTCCACCTGACACTGTGCTGGGGAAATGCTACAAATAGCCCACTTACAAGTTTGAAGGAGGTGTGAAAGGATTTTGAACCATTATGGTACCACATGGGGACATTTGGGGAGGAGTAGGTCCTCAAAGAAGAAAGGTACTGTTAACAGAAAAATTAAAGGCAGTTGAATTAGGTTGGAAATAACAGTACATATCAATTTTGCTTGGAAAGGTTCTGAATTCCAGCCTTGGCTCAAGTATGGATGAGTCAGAGACATCTGTGAATGTATTTGCATGCTCCTGTGTCTTTTAAACTAAAAAGGATAACTATTCCTGTCCAACCTACTTCACAATCCTTTCAAACAAGATATTTTCAAAAAATTAAAAATCATCCATGGGATTTATGACCATTCCAACTAAAGAAGGCTTTGTACTATTTATGGGGATAAAAATGTTTATGAACTAAATAAATTGTGAGCAAGATTTTGGCTTGCTCAAGAGAAAAAAACTCTTTTCAAGTACTTTGATAGTACTGCATAAAATACCAAACTTTAAGTGTGAAATGTATACTAAATATAAATTTTTCTAATTTATTTATTAAGGCAGATATCAAAAGTCTTTAGCTGACAGGAAATTCTATGAACAGTTTTCATGCTTCTATAATGAAACAATTATACCAAAATCTTCTATAATACACCTTTCACTAATTAAATTTGTATTTTTGCAACTCATTCTTTAATTCATCTATTCATGTACTTATTTGTTCATCCAAGGTGTATTGAACTCCTACCACAATGAGTCCAAATTAAGAGGCCTGACTCTATCAATAAAAATAAGCAGCCACTAGGCTATGATGACTTCACTTAACAAATCTGACCGACAACAATGGCCTCAAATATGCCCACTTTACTGATTCTAACAAAGTCCTGCCCTGCTATAAAATATGACATTTTCCCCCAGGACAATGAGAATTTACAATGAAATTTGAATGTTCTAGAATCACAAGTAACCCCTTCTGAATTTTGTTTCACATGTTTCCTTACCACTATTCAGAATTTAGTAGCTCCCTATTGTTACATCAAACCCAGTACTACTGGGTGGTTTAGCTCACATTCATCCACTGGAAGAGTTAAAACACAACTCAACAGATAAGAGAAGGAACACCTCCCACGTACCTGAGAAAGAGTTTCAAGAGATATTGGGACAACAAAAATTTTACCAGGATTTTGGAAACCCATTTAACCATCTTATTCTTCCAAGCCCCTAATTTAGTTTACACAGACTTAAGAATGAAGTGGCTTCACAACATATATCTAAAGAGTTAAGTAAGGAAAAAGTATTCCTTACTTACCCCAGTTAAAAATACCCATCCTGGGCTTCCCTGGTGGCCCAGTGGTTGAGAGTCCGCCTGCCGATGCAGGGGACACGGGTTCGTGCCCCGGTCCAGGAAGATCCCACATGCCACAGAGTGGCTGGGCCTGTGAGCCATGGCCACTGAGCCTGCGTGTCCGGAGCCTGTGCTCCGCAACCGGAGAGGCCACAACAGTGAGAGGCCTGCATACCGCAAAAAAAAAAAAAAAAAAAAAAAAAAAAAAAAAAATACCCATCCTAAGAATGGAAATAAGAGCAAATGTCTTTCCTATTTGTCTAATGCACTATTATTAATCTCGCAAGATTATGTTTGCTCAAGCATTTTCTTTCAGATTAATAAATCTTTTCTTGTATATAAATGGCCCCCAAAAGATAGTTCTCATTCCTCAGCAGTTCTGCGAAAGATTTTGTATCCACCACCAATCTTTGAATGTATGTCACTATATAAATAAACAACTCCAGTGAGCCACTTTATATGTCACTAAGCAGACCATGAATATCTTGAAAGAATGGATATAAATATTGAGGCCAACTCGGTCCATATTTCCAGAGAAGCAAAATAAGACTAGAAAGAAATTTCTTATCAGAAATCTCATCATTGGTTTCTGCCATACTGACAGGAATCAGAGTAGCCAGTGCATCTTCCCATCTTTTAGAGTTATTTTATTCAAGGACTAGAAAGAAATTACAAGAATACTTTGGAAGTCAAAATGATTCTGAAATAAAAAACACCTCCAAAATGGATTTGGACATGAAAGCTCTTGGCCCCATTTGGCAGAATAGAAGCCACAAGCCCAGATATGGTTATCGCTAAGGCAAATCCCCTGGAAAGATCCAATCCATGTTCCCAGAATATTTCAATTTAGAATATAATTTACACAGAAGTCCTCCGAATCTGACACATTCACAAGCTGTCACTGAGTGAAGTCATATTTGTATTCAGCACTGGATGATGCTAACTGCTACTTGCTAAAAGAGTGAAGTCATATTTGTATTCAGCACTGGATGATGCTAACTACTACTTGCTAAAAGAGTGAAGTCATATTTGTATTCAGCACTGGATGATGCTAACTGCTATTTTTTAAAAGTGGTGTAGTTTGCTGAAATTTCTATTTTGAACCCAACATCTTTTGTTAGAGTAGTTAGTCTGTGATGCTGTGTTCTCAGTTCCCTGCCAAAAGACAACCCCCTTTTTCTGAAAGCAGTTAACAGATGTTTCCTTCATAATAGAACAAGACCACCCATCAGTTTGTTTTAAGGGGGTGTCCTATTGAGATCTGAACTTTCCCATCAGTTTTATATGCTGGTGAAGAACTCTCCACAACATGGGAGAAATCAGAATGGTGAAAAGAAGCTACGGGAGATGGGAGAGATCATACTGTCTTCTGCTTTCTCTTGAAGACTGTTGTGCTTGCTCCTGAAACCCCAAATAGCAGCAGAAATCTAAAAAGAAAATGGCAATAGGAGAGATTTGCCTTAAGAGTGTTTCAAAAGAGTGATAAGCAGAGAGAAAAACTCATTATTCAGAATAGAATTTCGAAATGTCTGAGTACTATGTCCCTTTCTAAGAGTTTCCTGATATGCTGTTTCCCGGCCTGCCAACTTAGCATCCACAGTCTGAAGTCCGACTTCTCTTGAGTTCCAGGCCCATGAGATGCAAAGCTAGCCCTGCTTCCAGCAAAACTGACAAGGAGTGGAAATTTCCCCAGGACTTTAGGTCTCAGTTGAAGTGGCTCCTCCTCAGAGAAGGCTTCCTCTATACCCAGACTTGATCAGGTCTCTCCATTGCAGATTTTACTGGAATCCTGAACTTTTCCTCATAGCACTCATTCCAATTGCAAAAATGTAATTAAATGATTATTTATGGTATTATTTGATTACTGTAGATTGCGTGGGGGAAATGAATAAACAGATGTCACTAAAACATGGGAAGATGCCTGGGTTAAAACCATGAAGAAGAAGTAATTACTTAGGATGCTTTACTCCAAAATACCTAAAGAAAAATAAAAGAAGAAAGGAAGAAAAAATCAGGGGGAGAGAGAAGGAGGGAGAGATGGAGAGAGAAACTGATTCACTTGAGGGACTAGTCCAGGGCAACCTTCGTTTAAGATGATGCTCCATCTGGAGTTCAGACATTGTGATCCAGTTTGCCTCTCCCTTTTCTGAGCTCTGTTTCCACAGGCTGGCTCCTTTTAGTGGCCTTACTTCATGGCTATGTGCTTCGTGGAGAATAGGAGGAAATCTGCTTCCCTAACAGAGCAACTAAAGTCATAGAATTGAGTCCTTTTGGCAATGTCTTGACTTGGCCCATGAGCCAAGCCCTGAGCCAATCAATGTGGCAGGAATTTGTGGACATGCTAATTTGCTTAAACCAATGAAACTCATTCTCAGAGCCAAGCATACATTCTTACCTCCCAAATCTCATTATTGGAAAATTCAGAGTACTATTCAAAAGGCAAAATGTAAGAATGGATGCTATGCGGACAAGAAACAAATGTCCACATCAATGACAAATTAGATTTTGCATTGGAAGCCACAAAGAGGTTTTGAGTGAAGAAACAGCTAATCCAGATTTAGGTTTGTGACTGGCATTAATGCGGAACAGTTAGGTGTAAAGGGAACTTTTAAAGCAAAACAATAGGATTTGATGGTAAGAGAGAGTGTAAAAAAGATGGCTTTGAATTTTCTAGCTTCCATGAATATCTAGATGTTTCTGCCATGGATTTAGGTAAAATACACAGAAGAAGGAGCAAAATTTTAGGACTCCTAAAATCTATTACATTTTAGATTCTGTTGGAAACCACTTTTATTTAAACAGAATTTGGGGAAATATTTGAGGAATTTGTTAATCACTACTGAGGTGGGCTTAGAGGGCTACCAACTCCCAAGAGCATGTTAAATAGAATATTGAATTACAATAAATTAAAAACACAATGCCTAACCCCATTTCCCTATATTTTAGAGAAGACACTGAAACAGGATATCACATGCCTTGAGCAGCCTTTTACTAGTGTAAAACCTGAAACTCAACTAGAAGCACCCAATTAATTGGCTTTAGACTAAATGTTTGTAATACGCCAAATTCATAAATTGAAATCTAAGCCCCAAAGTGATGGTATTTGGAGGTGAAGTCTTTGGGAGTTGATTAGATCACAGGGGCAAAGACCTCACGAATGAAATTAGTGCCCTTATAAAAGAGACCCCAAAGAGCTCCCTTGCCTTCTGCAATGTGAAGACACAGTGAGAAAATAAATGTCTATGAACCAGAGGTGGGCCCTCAGCAGACACCAAATCTGCCATGCCTTGATCTTGGACTTCCCAGTCTCTAGAACTATGAGAAATAAGATTTGTTGTTTAAATCACCCAGTTTATGTTATTTTTTAAACTGCAGCCCTCAGACAAAGACATAATTCCAGTATTACTTGCACTAAATACAAGAAGCACACCAGCTATTTCACCAGAAGTCACACCAGCTAAAGAGCATGTCAATTAGCTTTGCAGTGTTAAAAAAAAGAAACACCAAAAGTTACTGGTTTAAATGGCAATCAAATATTTAGCACACAATCCTGTTGATATTTGGGATAGGTCTAGCTGATTTGGGCCTAGAGAGTTGACCTCAGCCAGGACAGCTGCCAGGCTAAATGGGGTCCTTAGTATGGACCTTAATGTGGTCTATCAATGCCCAGTAGGTTAACCCAAGTTTATACCTGGAGTGGCAACGTTGTTTATACACAGACTGGCAGAGGAGGAAGAAAGCAGGACCCAACGTGCAAGTGCTTTTCAAGTCTCCACTAACGTTACATATACAAACATGCATTGGCTAAATCAAGCCACACGGTCAATGCCAGAGTTAGTGTGAGAGCATTCCTGAGAGGCATGGAAAGAGGAATGAATGAACAAATTGGGCTGTTCTGACAATCGATCCACCACAGTGACCAACAATTTGTTCCAAACCAAGTATTAACCACAGGACCACTTCTTACTTTTAACTTGAAAAAAAAATTATTTCTGATTAAAGCTTGTAAGGTCAGGCAACTCAAGATGGCTGTTCTCTTGCTCTCTGTACATCCCCTGCCTGAGCTGTGCCTGCTTCACC
Source organism: Hyperoodon ampullatus (assembly GCF_949752795.1). Lineage (NCBI taxonomy): Eukaryota > Metazoa > Chordata > Mammalia > Artiodactyla > Ziphiidae > Hyperoodon > Hyperoodon ampullatus. The sequence continues at coordinate 42,618,297 of NC_136920.1, read as the reverse complement.
CATACCCTACTCACATGACTGACCTTCATACTTGCCCCAGGCCCAAGTAGTGATTGTTATTATCAAAGGGGAGGTGAGGGGTATGCCTCTACTCTTTTCCCTGGTAAGTATTGAGCCCACCAGGTGTCAATTCCCCTATAACTGGTAATATCCCCTTCCCCCCACCCCACGAGCAAAGAATGCCACAATGTCCTACCTGCCATGTGCCACACACGGTGGGGTGTAGCTCCAGGACCTTGCTTCAGACTTGTAAGCTTCCCCATCCATTAAACTATCGATGTTTCTTTTTTTTTTTAATTTTTTTTATTAGTTTCTGCTTTATAACAAAGTGAATCAGTCATACATATACATCCGTTCCCACATCCCTTCCCTCATGCATCTCCCTCCCTCCCACCCTCCCCATCCCACCCCTCCAGGCGGTCACAAAGCACCGAGCTGATCTCCCCGAGCTCTGCGGCTGCTTCCCACTATCTATCTACCTCACGTTTGGTAGTGTATACATGTCCATGCCTCTCTTTCGCTTTGTCACAGCTTACACTTCCCCCTCCCCATATCCTCAAGTCCATTCTCAAGTAGGTCTGTGTCTTTATTCCCGTTTTACCCCTAGGTTCTTCATGACATCTTTTTTAAATTCCATATATATGTGTTAGCATACGGTATTTGTCTTTCTCTTTCTGACTTACTTCACTCTGTATGACAGACTCTAGGTCTATCCACCTCATTACAAATAGCTCAGTTTCGTTTCTTTTTATGGCTGAGTAATATTCCATTGTATATATGTGCCACATCTTCTTTATCCATTCATCCGATGATGGACATTTAGGTTGTTTCCAGCTCCGGGCTACTGTGAATAGAGCTGCAATGAACATTTTGGTACATGTCTTTTTTTGAATTATGGTTTTCTCAGGGTATATGCCCAGTAGTGGGATTTCTGGGTCATATGGTAGTTCTATTTTTAGTTTTTTAAGGAACCTCCATACTGTTCTCCATAGTGGCTGTACCAATTCACATTCCCACCAGCAGTGCAAGAGTGTTCCCTTTTCTCCACACCCTCTCCAGCATTTATTGTTTCTAGATTTCTTGAGGATGGCCATTCTGACTGGTGTGAGATGATATCTCATTGTAGTTTTGATTTGCATTTCTCTAATGATTAATGATGTTGAGCATTCTTTCATGTGTTTGTTGGCAGTCTGTATATCTTCTTTGGAGAAATGCCTATTTAAGTCTTCTGCCCATTTTTGGATTGGCTTGTTTGTTTTTTTGCTATTGAGCTGCATGAGCTGCTTATAAATTTTGGAGATTAATCCTTTGTCAGTTGCTTCATTTGCAAATATTTTCTCCCATTCTGAGGGTTGTCTTTTGGTCTTGTTTATGGTTTCCTTTGCTGTGCAAAAGCTTTGAAGTTTCATTAGGTCCCATTTGTTTATCTTTGTTTTTATTTCCATTTCTCTAGGAGGTGGGTCCAAAAGGATCTTGCTGTGATTTATGTCATAGAGTGTTCTGCCTATGTTTTCCTCTAAGAGTTTGATAGTTTCTGGCCTTACATTTAGGTCTTTAATCCATTTTGAGCTTATTTTTGTATATGGTGTTAGGGAATGATCTAATCCCATACTTTTACATGTCCCTGTCCAGTTTTCCCAGCACCACCTATTGAAGAGGCTGTCCTTTCTCCACTGTACATTCCTGCCTCCTTTATCAAAGATAAGTTGACCACATGTGCGTGGGTTTATCTCTGGGCTTTCTATCCTGTTCCATTGATCTATCTTTCTGTTTTTATGCCAGTACCACACTGTCTTGATTACTGTAGCTTTGTAGTATAGTCTGAAGTCAGGGAGCCTGATTCCTCCAGCTCCGTTTTTCGTTCTCAAGATTGCTTTGGCTATTCGGGGTCTTTTGTTTCTCCAAACAAATTTTGAAATTTTTGGTTCTAGTTCTGTGAAAAATGCCAGTGGTAGTTTGATAGGGATTGCATTGAATCTGTAGATTGCTTTGAGTAGTAGAGTCATTTTCACAATATTGATTCTTCCAATCCAGGAGCATGGTATATCTCTCCATCTATTTGTATCATCTTTAATTTCTTTCATCAGTGTCTTATAATTTTCTGCATACAGGTCTTTTGTCTCCTTAGGTAGGTTTATTCCTAGATATTTTATTCTTTTTGTTGCAATGGTAAATGGGAGTGTTTTCTTGATTTCATTTTCAGATTTTTCATCATTAGTGTACAGGAATGCCAGAGATCTCTGTGCATTAATTTTGTATCCTGCTACTTTACCAAATTCATTGATTAGCTCTAGTAGTTTTCTGTTAGCATCTTTAGGATTCTCTATGTATAGTAACATGTCATCTGCAAACAGTCACAGCTTTCCTTCTTCTTTTCCAATTTGGATTCCTTTTATTTCCTTTCCTTCTCTGATTGCGGTGGCTAGAACTTCCAAAACTAGGTTGAATAAGAGTGGTGAGAGTGGGCAGCCTTGTCTTGTTCCTGATCTTAGTGGAAATGGTTTCAGTTTTTCACCATTGAGGACAATGTTGGCTGTGGGTTTGTCATATATGGCCTTTATTATGTTGAGGAAAGTTCCCTCTATGCCTACTTTCTGCAGGGTTTTTATCATAAATGCGTGTTGAATTTTGTCGAAAGTTTCTCTGCATCTATTGAGATGATCATATGGTTTTTCTCCTTCAACTTGTTAATATGGTGTATCACATTGATTGATTTGCGTATATTGAAGAACCCTTACATTCCTGGAATAAACCCCACTTGATCATGGTGTATGATCCTTTTAATGTGCTGTTGGATTCTGTTTGCTAGTATTTTGTTGAGGATTTTTGCATCTAAGTTCATCAGTGATATTGGCCTGTAGTTTTCTTTCTTTGTGACATCCTTGCCTGGTTTTGGTATCAAGGTGATGGTGGCCTCGTAGAATGAGTTTGGGAGTGTTCCTTCCTCTGATATTGTTTGGAAGAGTTTGAGAAGGATGGGTGTTAGCTCTTCTCTAAATGTTTGATAGAATTCGCCTGTGAAGCCATCTGGTCCTGGGCTTTTGTTTGATGGAAGATTTTTAATCACAGTTTCAATTTCAGTGCTTGTGATTGGTCTATTCATATTTTCTATTTCTTCCTGATTCAGTCTTGGCAAGTTGTGCATTTCTAAGAATTTGTCCATTTCTTCCAGGTTGTCCATTTTATTGGCATAGAGTTGCTTGTAGTAATCTCTCATGATCTTTTGTATTTCTGCAGTGTCAGTTGTTACTTCTCCTTTTTCATTTCTAATTCTATTGATTTGAGTCTTCTCCCTTCTTTTCTTGATGAGTCTGGCTAATGGTTTGTCAATTTTGTTTATCTTCTCAAATAACCAGCTTTTAGTTTGTTTGATCTTTGCATTGTTTCCTTCATTTCTTTTTCATTTATTTCTGATCTGATCTTTATGATTTCTTTCCTTCTGCTAACTTTGGGGTTTTTTGTTCTTCTTTCTCTAATTGCTTTAGGTGCAGGGTCAGGTTGTTTACTCGAGATGTTTCCTGTTTCTTAAGGTGGGATTGTATTGCTATAAACTTCCCCCTTAGAACTGCTTTTGCTGCGTCCCATAGGTTTTGGGTCGTCGTGTCTCCATTGTCATTTGTTTCTAGGTATTTTTTAATTTCCTCTTTGATTTCCTCAGTGATCACTTCGTTATTGAGTAGTGTATTCTTTAGCCTCCATGTGTTTGTATTTTTTACAGATCTTTTCCTGTAATTGATGTCTAGTCTCATAGCATTGTGGTCGGAAAAGATACTTGATACAATTTCAATTTTCTTAAATTTACCAAGGCTTGATTTGTGACCCAAGATATGATCTATCCTGGAGAATGTTCCATGAGCACTTGAGAAAAATGTGTATTCTGTTGTTTTTGGATGGAATGTCCTATAAATATCAACTAAGTCCATCTTGTTTGATGTATCATTTAAAGCTTGTGTTTCCTTATTTATTTTCATTTTGGATGATCTATCCATTGGTGAAAGTGGGGTGTTAAAGTCTCCTACTATGATTGTGTTACTGTCGATTTCCCCTTTTATGGCTGTTAGTATTTGCCTTATGTATGGAGGTGCTCCTATGTTGGGTGCATAAATATTTACAATTGTTATATCTTCTTCTTGGATCGATCCCTTTATCATTATGTAGTGTCCTTCTTTGTCTCTTCTAATAGTCTTTATTTTAAAGTCTATTTTGTCTGATATAAGAATTACTACTCCAGCTTTCTTTGGATTTCCATTTGCATGGAATATCTTTTTCCATCCCCTTACTTTCAGTCTGTATGTGTCTCTAGGTGTGAAGTGGGTCTCTTGTAGACAGCATATATATGGGTCTTGTTTTTGTATCCATTCAGCCACTCTGTGTCTTTTGGTGGGAGCATTTAGTCCATTTACATTTAAGGTAATTATTGATATGTATGTTCCTATTCCCATTTCCTTAATTGCTTTGGGTTCGTTATTGTAGGTATATTCCTTCTGCTGTGTTTCTTGCCTAGAGAAGTTCCTTTAGCATTTGTTGTAAAGCTGGTTTGGTGGTGCTGAACTCTCTCAGCTTTTGCTTGTCTGTAAACGTTTTAATTTCTCCATCAAATCTGAATGAGATCCTTGCTGGGTAGAGTAATCTTGGTTGCAGGTTTCTCTCCTTCATCACTTTAATTATGTCCTGCCACTCCCTTCTGGCTTGTAGAGTTTCTGCTGAGAGATCAGCTGTTAACCTGATGGGGATTCCCTTGTGTGTTATTTGTTGTTTTTCCCTTGCTGCTTTTAATATGATTTCTTTGTGTTTAATTTTTGACAGTTTGATTAATATGTGACTTGGCATATTTCTCCTTGGATTTATTCTGTATGGGACTCTCTGTGCCTCCTGGACTTGATTAACTATTTCCTTTCCCATATTAGGGAAGTTTTCAACTATAATCTCTTCAAATATTTTCTCAGTCCCTTTCTTTTTCTCTTCTTCTTCTGGAACCCCTATAATTCGAATGTTGGTGCGTTTAATGTTGTCCCAGAGGTCTCTGAGACTGTCCTCTGTTCTTTTCATTCTTTTTTCTTTATTTTGCTCTGCATCACTTATTTCCACTATTTTATCTTCCACCTCACTTATCCGTTCTTCTGCCTCAGTTATTCTGCTATTGATCCCATCTAGAGTATTTTTCATTTCATTTATTGTGTTTTTAATCGATGCTTGATTCATCTTTAGTTCTTCTAGGTCCTTGTTAACTGTTTCTTGCATATTGTCTATTCTATTTCCAAGATTTTGGATCTTGGAAATAGAATCTTGGATCAGCTTTACTATCATTATTCTGAATTCTTTTTCAGGTAGACTGCCTATTACCTCTTCATTTGTTAGGTCTGGTGGGTTTTTATCTTGCTCCTTCTCCTGCTGTGTGTTTTTCTGTCTTCTCATTTTGCTTATGTTACTGTGTTTGGGGTCTCCTTTTTGCAGGCTGCAGATTTGTAGTTCCCGTTGTTTTTGGTGTCTGTCCCCCGTGGCTAAGGTCGTTTCAGTAGGTTGTGTAGGCTTCCTGGTGGGGGGGACTAATGCCTGTGTTCTGGTGGTTGAGGCTTGATCTTGTCTTTCTGGTGGACAGGTCCACGTCTGGTGGTGTGTTTTGGGGTGCCTGTGGCCTTATTATGTTTTTAGGTAGCCTCTCTGCTAATGGGTGGGGTTGTGTTCCTGCCTTGCTAGTTGCTTGGCATAGGGTGACCAGCACTGTAGCTTGCTGGTCGTTGACTGAAGCTGGGTGCTGGTGTTGAGATGGAGATCTCTGGGAGATTTTCGCTGCTTGATATTATGTGGAGCTGGGAGGTCTCTTGTGGACCCGTGACCTGAAGTTGGCTCTCCCACTTCAGAGGCACAGCACTGACTCCTGGCTGCAGCACCAAGAGCCTTTCATCCACCCGGCTCAGAATAACAGGCAGAAAAAGTAGAAAGAAAGAATTAGTAGAAGAAAGAAAGAGAGCGGGAAAGAAAGGAAGAAGGGAAGAAAGGAAGGAAGGAAGGAAGAAAGAAAGAAAGGAGGGAGGGAGGAAAGATGGAAAGAAAGAAAGAAAGAAAGGAGGGCGGGAGGGAGGAATGAAAGCAAAAGGAAGAGTGAATGGAAGCAGGGAGGGAGGGAGGAAGGAAAGAAAGAAAGAAAGACAGGAGGGAGGGAGGGAGGACGGAAAGAAAAAGAAAGTGGAAAGAAGAAGGGTGGGAGGGAGGGAGGGAGGAAAGAAAAAGAAAGAAGGAAAGGAGGAGTGGAGGGAGGGAGGGAGGAAGGGAAGGTAGGAAAAAAAGAAAGAGCAGGTAAAGTAAAATAGAATAAAGTATGAAATATAGTAGCGTTATTAAAATTAAAAAGTAATTATTAAAAAAAAAACGGAGAGATAGAACCCTGGGACATATGGTGGAAGCAAAGCTATACAGAGAGAGTCTTACACAGAAGATTACACATACACATTCACAAAAAGAAAGCGGGGGGAAAAATCAAAAATCTTGCTCTCCAAGTCCACCGCCTCAATTTGGGATAATTCGTTGTAAAAAGAGGAAAATGGGGGAAAGTCTTAAATCTTGTCCTCCAAGTCCACTTCCTCAATTTGGGATGATTCGCTGTCCATTTATGCACTCCACAGACGCAGGGCACATCAAATGAGCCGTGGAGCTTTAATCCGCTGCCTCCGAGGCTGCACAGAGAGATTTCCCTGTCTCTGCTCTCACAGCTCCCGGGTCTCAGCCTTGGACCTGGCCCCGCCTCTGCGCGTAGGTTGCTGGAGGGCGTCCGTTCTTCGCTCAGACAGGACGGGTTTAAAGGAGCCGCTGATTCGGGGGCTCTGGCTCACTCAGGCAGAGGGGAGGGAGGGGCGCGCAGTGTGGGGCGGGCCTGCGGCGGCAGAGGCCGGCGTGACGTTGCAGCAGCCCGAGGCGCTCCGTGCGCTTTCCCGGAAAAGCCGTCCCCGGGTCCCGGGACCCCGGCAGTGGCGGGGTGCACAGGCCCCCCGGAGGGCGGGGCGGACAGTGACCCGCGCTCGCACACAGGCCCTGCGGCGGCAGTGGCAGCAGCAGCCCCAGCGTCCCACGCCCGTCTCCGAGGTTCGCGCCTGTCTCTGGCGCTTCCCCAAGCAGCCCTCTTAATGCTCTCTCCTCGCGCACCAGGAAACAAAAGGGAAAAAAGTCTCTTTCCTCTTCGGCAGCTCCAGACCCTTTCCCCGGACTCCCTCCGGGCTAGCCGTGGTGCACTAACCCCTTCAGGCTCTCTTCCTGCTGCCAGCCCCAGTCCTCTCCCTGCGCTCCGACTGAAAGCCGATAGCCGAGCCTCAGCTCCCAGCCCCGCCCGCCCTGGCGGCCGAGCAGACAAGCCTCTCCGGCTGGTGTGTGCCTGAGGGCACCGATCCTCTGTGCCGGAATCTCTCCGCTTTGCCCTCCACACCCCTGTTGCTGTGCTCTCCTCCGCTACTCGAAGCTTTCCCCCTCCGCCACCTGCAGTCTCCGCCTGCGAAGGGGCTTGTAGTGTGTGGAAACCTTTCCTCCTTCACGGCTCCCTCCCACTGGTGCAGGTCCCGTCCCAATCCTATTGTCTCTGTTTATTCTTTTTTTCTTTTGACCTACCCAGTTATGTGGGGAGTTTCTTGCCTTTTGGGGTCTCTGAGGTCTTCTGTCAGCGTTCAGTAGGTGTTCTGTAGGAGTTGTTCCATGTGTAGATGAATTTCTGATGTATCTGTGGGGAGGAAGGTGATCTCCGCGTCTTACTCTTCCGCCATCTTCCTCCGGCCTCTCTGGCTCTTCTTAATGGCCTCAGGAGGAATGCCAAAAACAAAAAAACAAAAACAATAAAATCCATCCATGCCATTTTATAAACTGGAAAATTAAGGTCCAAGAAGAGTATGTGGATCTCCCAAGGTGCCACCTCTGGTTGGCGGGAGAGCCAGTCCCAGAACCCAAGACTCCTGATTCTTGGTCCAGCTCTCTTTCTCATGAGATCATGTTTGTAAAGCCCTCTTAGTGGTGGTTTTGTAGGACAGGAAGAAAGAGGGCTGTATCTTCCAGTTCGAAGAGCTCCTTATTCTAGGCACCTTTGCAGAGCTTTTCAAGTCGGGCTGCAACAAGGGTCCTCCTGTATGGTGTCGTATGAGCCAATAAAATGAGAACGTGTTCGGTTCAGACGCAAAGGAAAGTTTTATTATTTGATTAAAGAAGGGATAGGTAACAGCTCTCGCTCTAGAGCACAAACTCTCCCAACAGGCTGTGGGCAGCGGCGCTCTATCGATGTTTCTGTTGCTGGCTCTGGGCTCTTTCTTCACTCTTGAAGCTGGGCAAGCACAGGCCTTGTAGGTCTATGGTGTACAGCCCAATGAAGCTTCATAAATTCTTAGAGCTGACAATAATTAGAATAGTATTTCCTATTTTTTTCAGCAGACAATTACTTCAAGATTCTTGTTCTGGATAATTGGGACTGATGAGCTTTTGCTTTACTATCTCACTTAACATCACTGCATTAGCCCTCTCTGACACAATCACAACTATACCTTGCTAGTAAAATTCACAAGGCTTTTTTTTAACTAAAAAATGTAATACATAAATTCTAATGAGTACTAATGTATTGATAATTTAATTCTGATCTTAATATCAGTGCTCTTCTCATTATTAATCTATTAAACGAGTTTCAATCAATTCCCAAGAATAAACCTCATCTAAAGGCTCATGTTGACCTTGTTGAATTTGCAAATCAGGTATACTTAAGTTCCTGACAATAACATAGGCTGCTAAAAACTTTGTAATTTGGGTAAATGAATATCTATCTTAATGAAGCTGAGAAAGTACTGAATCAGGAAATCTAAAAATCCAACTTATTTTTTTTAGCTATGAGGGAGTAACAAGGACTGGATTTACCTTATCACTTGATATAACTAAAATTATATATATAAATACATGAAAATTATTTTCAGACTTTAAACAACAATCAGTTCAGGATAGTGATCCCTTACAAAAAGGAAACCATACTAAGTGACCCTACTATTTTCTGCTTTCTGCCTGGAGAGCAAGGAAGAGAACAAGAGGATGGGAGATTCAAAGATCAGCTGAGTTCCTCTCACATCTTCATCTGAGCATTGATTGTAGTGTGTACCTTGAGCCAGGTAAAGAACCACCTAAAAGGAACAGGTAGAATAACCCCTGGGGCTTATACAGGGCTTGGAGTAGTCTGTGTTCTCATCAGCTGGATGGGAAACACTTTGTACTACACAGGGGAGGATACTCATAAGAGTAATGTTTCAGAAAAAAAAAATCCCTAGATAAAAGGTTGCTTTTGTCCTATTTAAAATGATTTAAGAACAAGCCACAAAAGAATCAAAGTGTTTCCAAGTAACTTAACTGCATCCCAGAATAAAAATCAAGAGTATTTACAAAAATGCAAAAATATCTAGCACCCAAAAAGGTAAAATTTACAATGTCAATTCCAATAAAAAATAATTAGGCAGATAAAGAAGCAGGAAAATACAACCCACAATGAAGTGAGAAATTATGAAAATATATACAAAAATGACACAGATTATAAAGTTAGTAGATAAAGACATGAAAACAGTTGTTATAACTATAATCCATATAGCTATCATTCATATGTTAAAGAAGATAAAAGAAAGTATGTGCCCAGTGAGGTTTTTCATAGAAATTTATTTTTAAATTTCTATGGATAAGCAAAGGACCTACAGTAGCCAAATTGACTTCAGGAAAAAAAAAAAAAAAAAAGCTATGTTGGGGCTTCCCTGGTGGTGCAGTGGTTGAGAGTCCGCCTGCTGATGCAGGGAACACGGGTTCGTGCCCCGGTCTGGGAGGATCCCACATGCCGCGGAGCAGCTGGGCCACTGAGCCTGCGTGTCTGGAGCCTGTGCTCCACAACGGGAGAGGCCACAACAGTGAGAGGCCCGCGTATCGCAAAAAAAAAAAAAAAAAGCTATGTTAAAGGATTATACTATCTGACTTCAAGATTTTTTATAAAGCTACAGTGATAAGACAATGTGGTATTAGTATAAAGGGTGACAAATATATATTGTTATTTGATTTTGACAAGTTGCCAAGGCAATTAAATGGGGAAAAGAAAATATCAACAAACTGTGATAAAAAAATGTATAAAATATATAAAATAAAATAAACCTTAACCCTTACCTCACACCACATACAAAAATTAACTAGAAATGAATCATAGTCTTAAATATGAGATAAAATTATATGAGAAAATGATAAGGGGCCTTCATTTTGCAAAATTCCCTTAAATGGCACAAAAAGCCCAAACTATAAAAGAAAAAATCAGTAAATTAGAATTCATTAAAATTTTAAAACTTTTGCTTTTCAAAAGATACTGTTATAAAAATGAATAAGCAACCTAAAGTTTATGGGAAATATTTTCAATCATATACCAACAAAGGATTTTATGTAGAATATATAACATAATAAACTCCTACCATCCAATAATAAGAAGATTGAAAAAACTCTTCACTAAAAAAGGAATATGGTTGGCAAATAAGCACATAAAATTCATTAGAGAAATATAAATTAAAACCACAGTAAAATACTAGGACACATACACAAGAAAGGCAAAAATTAAAAAGACTGATCATATAAAGTGTTGACAAGGTTGTGGAACATATAGAACCCTCACACACTGTTGATGGGAATATAAAATGGTTAAATCACTTTGGAAAATAGTTTGGCAGTTTCTTAAAAAGTTTATACAACTACCATATGATCTAGCATTTACCATATTTCTAGATATTTACCCCAAATGAATAAAAGCTTGTACATACATTTTTTATTGGTGATACACAAAAAGTGGAAACAGTCCAATGCCCATCATCAGGTGAATGGATACACAAAGGGTGATATATCCATTTAATGAAATATTGTTCTGTAATAAAAGAACAGACTATGGATATGTACATCATCATGGATGAATCTCAAATAATTATGTTGAATAAAAGAAAGTAGACCAAAAAGAAGAAATACATAATGTATGATTCCACCTACATAAAATTCTAGAAAATGCAAACTATTGTATCAGAAAGGAAATAAGTCATTACCTGTGGATAGTGGTGTTGGAGTAAAAGAGATGGATTACATAGAGGCACTAGGAACTTTTGTGGTTGATGAATGTGTCATTATCTTGGTTGTAGTAATGATTTCACAGTTTATACGTATGTCAAAATTCATGAAATTTAGATTTATACAGCTTATTATACATCAATTATAGTACAAGAAAACTGGAGGGGAAATAAAGAAATCTAAAAATCTAAGAAACAGCTCTAATTTTGAAGCCAGTATTTTATTTGAGCTTGGATATGCTACTTACAGTTTCTGAATTTCACTTTTCTCATCTATAGATTAGAAGTGTTAGTTGTGTTAAATGACTTCTAATGTCCTTTCAGGTTTAAAGGAAGTGTGTTCTTCCTTGTGTAACTATTATCTCAGGTATAGTAGATTATATATTTCCTTCTTCTCCCTATGACTCATCCCCAAATGGCACTTCCTTACAAGAAGATTATATTTACTGCTGCATGAAAGTTTGGCTTGGACATGTGTTTTACTTTAGTCAATGAAATGTGATTGGAAGTAAAATGATCAGAAGTTTTGAGAGTATCGTTCTGCCTTATCTATTCCCCTCCTCTATGAGAAGAGCAGGTCCAAGATAGAAGCTGCCCTTTCAGCCTGGGTTCCATAATGAAAATGTGGAGCAAAGCTACAGACATGTGATGTACATTAGTGTAAGCCAGAAAGGAATACATGGTTTATAAACCTCTAAAATTTGAGGGGCCTTTTGCTACTACAGCATAACTTAGCTAAAGATGACTGATAAGGAAATTGGTATTTAGAAATGAGATAATGCCATAATTTATATATAAATCTACAAATATGTTGTATGGACATCAGAACTAGTAAGGGAAATTGCTCTTGTAAGCTAAAAATGGTGATACAAGTTGTGCACATTTGGAAATATTTGGTAAAACTGTCACTTGAGATAATTTTGAAGTAAATATTTTACCTAATAGTAAACTTTTGACATTAAGAAAAGAACTTGAAAAACAGAATGTTAGTAAAAATGAATTACAGTTGACCCTTGAACAACACGGGGGTTAATCCGTGTATAATTTATAGTTGGTCCTCCATATCTGTAGTTCCTCCACATTCACTGTTTCATTTCAACCAACCATGGACTATGTAGTACTGTAGTATTTATTGTTGAAAAATCTCTTCATATACGTGGACCCACATTGTTCAAGGGTCAACTATATTTGCGAGTGCCATCTCTTCCATCTGACTGCAAACTCCATGAGGGCAGGTGGTGCAAATTATTTATTTGAGAGGAAAGTGATGAGCTCAGGAAAAAAAAAAAAAGCTGTTTTTCACACAGCACTTAAAGAGAATATAGAAAGTCCAGGATTTGTAGAGTTGAGACAATGGAACTGATCCTATTTCCAAGTAGTAAATGATAAAATGAAGACCTGGAGCAATAAAGGGTGATTAAGATTCAGCCTCTAAACCAGTACCAAATAAACCATGTGGCTGTAAATCAATTTTATCAGTGATTGTTAAATTGTCATCAGTACTATTCTCATTATTAATGTTTTACCTTCAAAAGAAAAACCTCTGAGTGACCTCTGTTCACTGAGGCCACAGCCATATGCACTGTGCTTAACCCACTGTTAGGTGTGTAATACAAATTAAGTGGAGAATTGTTGACTGGCTGACTCCCTTCATGAGACAGTATGACCCATGAGCACATGTTTTCAAATGAAAGACCCCTTCTACAGTATTCTCCTGGCTTCTGGCACTTTTGCAGCCTTTCTTATGTCAAAAGTTTCTACTAATAGTACAATCACCATGATGTAAAGTGTGTTCCTTAGAACAGATTTTGTGAAATGTCAATGTCTTAAGCAAAAATAGATTCTGTGGTCAAATTAGTTTAGAAAGCACTTAGTTAAACAAGCTTATGCACTTTTATTGAGTTTAGGACTTCTCAGACTTTAAAATGCCAATGTAGATGGTAAATCTCCAAGGGGGGACATGATATACATTTGCCAAACTTATCTAAACACAGAACAGTTGTTTTTCCCTAAAGCATCTCACAGATTTTATATTCTATGGAAAACATATACAATTTAATATTCTGTGGAAAACTATTCCAACACTGTTGGAAATACTAGACATATATTAATGGCTTTGCTCTAGGCCAGTTTTACTTCCTTTTTCCTGTGCAAGTGTGCTTCCTCTTGGGGAAAGAAATGGTTAGGGACAATGATAACAAACCTTAAATTTTTGCTTCCATTTTTTTTCTATGCATACTTATATGCCATAAGGGCTCAGATAATAAATGCATCCTTTGTTCCCCCATTGTGCCACATTAATAGATCAATTACAGCCTTATCTCCAGCAGAGAAACTGCCCTGTGTTGCCCTCAACACAGCAACGTGTGGCCCCAGTTCAATGGGAAGGAAGCCAATCATATCTAGTTGCTGACCTGGTGCCTGGCACACCCACTGTAAGCTATAAATGAGCAGAATACCCTAAAAAAGCCCTAAAAAATATGTAGAAACAATGGTCATCTTTCTTCCTTTCTCTTCCTTTTCTGTGTTTTCCCCTCCTTTTTTGTTCCTGTCACTTATCCAGTACCTTCAAGCTATATTATTTTCTATTGTTCCATCAGTCATTATTCCCCTTAGCTCCCTGTTAGCTAATCTTCTCAGTCTTCTCCAAATATCTTCCCTTCTGTCAAGTCTTCCTGAGTCTGATCTTGTTGTTCCTTCCTCCCAATTGTCCCTTATCTCTGCATATGTAAGCCTGCTTCTTCAAGGTCCAATTCAAATGCTATCTCCTGTTGGTTTCTCTAACTTTATCAAGCTCTCTGTCCTGTGAATACCCATAGCACTTTATTTATACTCTAGTTTTTTGACACAAAGCACTTTCTTTCATGTAGTACAGTTATTTAAGTCCATGTGTATCTCTTCTGACTGTAAATTCCATGAAAGTTGGTGATACAACTTGTTCTTTGGCTCCTCCTATTCACACACTTTCTTCACCTAGAATATGTTCCAGAGGACACTAATGTATAAGAGACTCCTGATAAAAATATAACCCATTCATTGACATTGACTATATCTTGGTTAAGCAAGCACTAGTACATAGACTCAGTACCTCATTAACTTCCTCAAAAAGAATCTGTTTGCAACAAATATATGAGTAACCAATATAGATTTTTTGAAGGACTTATAGAAAAGAAGATTTATGTGACACACTCCAACACACTTTATAAGTCCCTGTTCTACACATCATTTATTTAAGGTCCTGTAGACATGCTACCCCTAAGAGCTCTTCATTGTTTCCACTCTCAGAGCCAGGCACGGTGGCCCTTGTCTTTTCCATTTCATGACCATCCTCCCAAGTCTTGAATTCTCTTGCTCCCTTTTTATACAGAGCAAGCTATCTCTATTTCTTCTAAGTCTTAAAAAAAAACTTAAAAGAGTTGTGTATAACCACTGTCTTCAATTCCTCTTCTTCCATCCTCTCTTAAACACACTACAATTATACTTCTGCTATCTCTATTCAACTGGAAACTACTTTCATCAAGGACTCAAATGATTCTCAAATAGCTAAATCTTTGGGTCAATTTTTAGAGGAGTATTTGACTGATAATCAGTCCTTCCTCCTTAATACTCTCGTTATTACAGCTTCCCAAATACTATATCTTTGTAGTATCCCTACTACTCAAATCATTGTTTCTGGTCAGTCTCATTTGGTGATTTTACTTCTTCTCCCTGGCTTCTAATGCTATGACCACAAGAATCAGTCACTGGATATTTTCTCTTCACTTTCTACATTTGTCCCATTAGTGACCTTGTCCAGGCCTACAGCCTAGATGTCATTTGTATGCTAACTACTCCTAAATTTATATTCTAGCCCAAATTTTTCTCCAAAATCTAGATTTCTATATTCAACTTTCTAATCAACAACATCACTTGATTGGTTAATAGATTTCTGCAAACTAACAAGGTTTTTTAACAGTATATAGGTACTATTGGGTTTGGCCAAAAAGTTCATTTGGGTTTTTCCATAACATAACCTGAAAGAACTTTTTGCCAACCCAATATTAATTTGCAATTTAAAGAAGAAATTATGAGGGGAAGTTTGGTTAGACTTATTATTCACTGCTTATCATGTCTGGACTTTTTAAAGTCATCGTTTTATTGAGTTATAATTTACATACAATAAAATGTACATTTATTGTGACTCTTCTATAATATTTGACTACCGTAAACATCAAAGCAACCCACTATCCAAATGAAGATACGGACTACTTCTACCAAAGTGGAAAGTTCCCACATGCCACTGTCTATCAGCTGTCCTCCATCTGCTCATAAGAGGCAATCATTGTCCTAATTTCTATCCATAGATTTGTTCTACCTGTTCATGAACTTCATATCAATGGAATCATATGGTATATATTTTTCTGAGTCTTAGTATTTGCACTCAACATAATGTTTTGAGATTCATTCTTTTTGTTTCATGTATCAGTAATTTGTCACTTTAGTTTGCTGAGAATATTACATTGTACAAATATACCACAATTTATTTATGTTCTCGTCTTTTGATGGAGGGCTATTTCGTGCTTGGGATTATTAAGAATAAGGATGCTATGAACATTCTTATACAAGTGTTTTTGTAGACAAATGTTTTTATTTCTTACAATAAAAACCAAAAAGCAAAATTGCAATTTACATTCCTCTGATGACACATGATATGCTTTTCACATGTTTTTTTGTCATTCTAATGCTATCCATTATAGAGAGCCCAAGTCTTGCCTGTTTTGATTGGGTTGCTTGTCCTTTGATATTTTATATATAGAAATTCTTTATATATTCTGTGAGTTCTTTGCCAAATATATAAGCTGAAAATATATTTTTCTAAGCTAATTTACCTATTCATTTCCTTAATGGTGTATTTTGATGAGCAACAGTTATAATTTTGATGTTACCAAATTTATCATTTTTTTTTTTCTTTTTTAGAGCTTTCTGTGAAGCCCTGAATACACTGAGAAATATACCATCTTCATGAACTGGAAGACTGACTATTGTAAGGTGTCAGTTCACTATATATACTATAAATTCAATGTAATCCCAGTTCAAAATACAGCAGGGGTTTTTAAGAAGAAATTGACAGGGTAATTTTAAAATTTTATAAGAAAATTACACATTACCTATAAGTGTTAGATTAATATTGAAAAAAACAGAACTAGTTTAAATTACTATACTACTTTATTTTAAGACTTTCTATAAAATCACAATAATCAATCCAGTATATTTGTATGAGGGTAGAAAATTGATTGTGGGACATCACAGAGTCCTTATTTAGACCCACATGAATATGGCCAACTGATTTCATTAGGATCCCAGTCAATTAAATGGAGAAAGAAAAGGATTTTGAACAAAGAGTGCTAGAAAAATTAGATGTAGATAAGGAAGGAAAAAGAAACAAACAAACAACCTTGATCATATTCCATTCCCAGAAAATGATCTAGGATGAATAATAAAGCTAAATTATGTAACAAAAATTTTTCTATAAGGAAACACAGGAGAAAATCTCAATGACCTCTGAAGTAGATTCTTGGACAGAACCCTTCACTCTACTTCTTAAAATTCTTCCTAGGCTATTGAATGAAGCAGATCTAGTTCATTCATCTGAGGTCATTTGTTAATGTAGAAAGAAAGAGAATATTGGAGAATCATTTGTTAATGTAGAAAGAAAGAGAATACTGGATAATATTCTCCAAAACAATGGAGAATATTTGAATAAATTAAAACTTAGAAGGAATTGAATACATAAGGGTGGGAAGAAAATATTTTTGAGCAGAAGATACCGTCTCATTACTGTGTAATGAAAAGAGAGCCATCTTATTTGTAATTTGTATTTTGTTGTATGAATAGTCATCCTGTGGTGACTACTGTACTGTAGAGACCTGAAAGGACTAGTCTGCATCCTTATGGGTGATAGTTCCTGGTGAAAGAAGGCATTTCCTGGTGTCAATCATCTGGTAAGAGATGGGTCATTGGATAGAAAATAGGAATCATGAGAAATGGTGACTTTTCCACTTCTCTTGGATTAGATGTAGACCAAGAATTTATCAAGAATGAGAAGTACCTGAAGAATGGCCATCATTAAAGTTTATGGGCTTCCCTGGTGGTGCAGTGGTTGAGAGTCCGCCTGCCGATGCAGGGGACACAGGTTCGTGCCCCAGTCTGGGAAGATCCCACATGACATGGAGTGGCTGGGCCCGTGAGCCATGGCCGCTGAGCCTGCGCATCTGGAGCCTGTGCTCTGCAATGGGAGAAGCCATAACAGTGAGAGGCCCACGTACCACCAAAAAAAAAAAAAAAAAAAAATTTACAAGTAACAAATGCTGGAGAGGTTTTGGAGAATAGGAAACTTTCCTACACTATTGGTGGGAATGTAAATTGGTGCAGCCACTATGGGGAACAGCATGGAGGTTCCTCAAAAAACTAAAAATAAAGTTGCCATATGATCCAGCAATCCCATTCTTGGGCATATACCTGGACAAAACTATAACTCGAAAAGATACATGCACCCCTCTATTCATAGCAGCAATATTGACAATAGCCAAAACATGGAAACAATCTAAATGTCCA
The DNA here is from genome assembly GCF_949752795.1 of Hyperoodon ampullatus. Classification (NCBI taxonomy): domain Eukaryota; kingdom Metazoa; phylum Chordata; class Mammalia; order Artiodactyla; family Ziphiidae; genus Hyperoodon; species Hyperoodon ampullatus. The sequence continues at coordinate 42,600,622 of NC_136920.1, read as the reverse complement.
TCAACAGATAAATGGATAAAGAAGATGTGGTATATATATATATATATATATATATATATATATATATATATATATATATATATATATATATTAATACAATGGAATATTACTCAGACATAAAAGAGAATTAAATAATGTCATTTGCAGCAACAAGGATGCACCGAGAGATTTTCACACTAAGCAAAGTAAGTCAGAAAGAGAAAGACAAATATCATATGATTTCACTTATATGTGGTGTCCACATATATGACACAAATGAGCTTACCTATGAAACAGGAACAGGAACAGACTCACAGACATAGAGAACTTGTGGTTGCCAAAGCAGGGGAGTGGGGGAGGCAGAGAGGGTTGGATTGGGAGTTTGGTATTAGTAGATGCAAACTATTATATATAGAATGGATAAACAACAGGTCCTATTGTATATCACAGGAAACTATATTTAATATCCTGTAATAAACCATAATGGAAAAGGAAAAATAAAAAAAGAATGCAAGAACCTAGCACATGGTCCTTGATTTAAATCTTAGCAGCCTTTGGAAGACACAACTAATGTAACATGCACTCTTTCCCACTGAGCTCAGTGATGGATTCAAAAATCTTGTTCCATACAATGACTCAAACAACCTATTTATTAGACTTGGCATATAAGAAAACATTCCCAGTCTAAATGATTAGTAGAGGTATCCTAAGTGGTGCTTTTTAAGATGGTATTTGTTAGATGACGTCCAGTTGGGAAGAGGAAGAGAGACACATAGGGAAGATTTTGCTTCTTTCTAGGCTTCTATGTAAATCATACAGAGATTTCAAGCTCAGGAAAACACTTTATAACGTGCACTGTCACACTTTCCTGATTTCTGGCACTCTGAATTCGTTGGCTTTTTGTTAACACCTAGATTTTCTTTTAATTTTGCATTTCGACTTTGCCTATGAAATACCCATTCCCTACCTCCCTTCTGCCTTCCTAAGAAAACCCTGATTTTGTTCCACAGCCCAGTCTATTTCACACTGCCTTGTACTTCAGGGGAATTTCAGGGATTGAGTCCTGATTGGTCCAAGAAAATTATGCAGGGTCCCATTTTCATTACCAATTACTATTGCATGACATATATAGGCATGTGAGGCACTGCTGGCCAGTGAGACACAGTGGCAGTCTGTAAAGACTCTCTTGCTTTTTAAAAGGAGAATATGAGCAAGGTAGTCCTCTTCTTCCTCTGGGCATCATCATGCCTGGAAATGACTCCTGAAATTGGTGTAGTCATCTGGTGACTCTAAATAGTACCAGCCTTAAAAGGATGGTGGAACAAAAAGTTTGAAACTTGATTTCATCATTGAATACCTCATCAGATAGTGCTGGGGATCTGCCTTCCTCTGGACTTCTTGATATAGTTCCATAAATGTAAGTCAATTGAGTAGAAAATTTCCATCATTTGCTACTAAAGACATCTTAATATGCTTTTTGTGGTTGTTATTTTAAAAGTTCCCACAAAAAGAATAAAATACCTAGGAATAAATCTACCTAAGGAGGTAAAAGACTTGTACTCAGAAAACTGTAAGACACGGGTGAAAGAAATCAAAGATGACACAAACAGATGGAAAGATACACCATATTCTTGGATTGAAAGAATCAGTATTGTGGAAATGACTACACTACACAATGCAATCTACAGATTCAATGCAAACCCTATCAAATTACCAATGGCATTTTTCACAGAACTAGAACAAAAAATTTTACAATTTGTATGGAAACACAAAAGACCCCAAATAGCAAAGTAACTTTGAGAAAGAAAAATGGAGCTGGAGGAATCAGACTCCCCAACTTCAGACTATACTACAAAGCTACAGTAATCAAGACAGTATGGTACTGGCACAGAAACAGAAATATAGATCAATGGAAAAGGATAGAAAGTCCACAGATAAACCCACACACATATGGTCAACTAATCTATGACAAAGGAGGCAAGAATATACAATGGAGAAAAGATAGCCTCTTCAATAAGTGGTGCTGGGAAAACTGGACAGCTACATGTAAAAGATGAAATTAGAATACTCCCTAAAACCATACACAAAAATAAACTCAAAGTGGATTAAAGACCTAAGTGTAAGGCCAGACACTATAAAACTCTTAGAGGAAAACATAGGAAGAACACTCTTTGACATAAATCACAGCAAGATCTTTTTTGACTCACCTTCTAGAGTAAAGAAAATAAAAACAAAACTAAATAAATGGGACCTAATGAAACTTGAAAGCTTTTGCACAGCAAAGAAAACCATAAACAAGACAAAAAGACAACCCTCAAAATGGGAGAAAGTATTTGCAAACGAAGCAACTGACAAAGGATTAATCTCCAAAGTATACAAAGAGCTCATGCAGCTCAATGTCAAAAAAATAACCCAATCAAAAAATGGGTGGAAGACCTAAATAGACATTTCTCCAAAGAAGACATGCAGACGGCCAACAAACACATGAAAAGATGCTCAACATCACTAATTATTAGAAATATGAAAATCAAAACTATAATGAGGTGTCACCTCACCAGTCAGAATGGCCATCATCAAAATATCTACAAATAATAAATGCTAGAGAGGGTGTGGAGAAAAGGCAACCCTCTTGCACTGTTGGTGGGAATGTAAACTGATACAGCCACTATAGAGAACAGTATGGAGGTTCTTAAAAATCTAAATATAGAACTACCATATGACCCAGCAATCCCACTACTGGGCATATACCCAGAGAAAAACATAATTCAAAAAGACACATGGGGCTTCCCTCGTGGCGCAGTGGCTGAGAGTCTGCCTGCCGATGCAGGGAACGCGGGTTCGTGCCGCGGTCCGGGAAGATCCCACATGCCGCGGAGAGGCTGGGCCCGTGAGCCATGGCCACTGAGCCTGCGCGTCCGGAGTCTGTGCTCCGCAACGGGAGAGGCCACAACAGTGAGAGGCCCACATACCACAAAACAAAACAAAACAAAACAAAACAAAACAAACAAAAAAAGACACATGAACCCCAATGTTCATTGCAGTACAATTTACAATAGCCAGAACAAGGAAGCAACCTAAATGTCCATTGACAGATGAATGGATAAAGAAGATACAGTACATATATACAATAGAATATTACTCAGCCATAAAAAGGAAATTGGGTCGGGCTTCCCTGGTGGCACAGTGGTTGAGAGTCCGCCTGCTGATGCAGGGGACACGGGTTCCTGCTCCAGTCCGGGAAGAGCTCACATGCCGCGGAGCAGCTGGGCCTGTGAGCCATGGCCACTGAGCCTGCACGTCCAGAGCCTGTGCGCCACAACGGGAGAGGCCACAACAGTGAGAAACTGGTGTACTGCAAAAAAAAAAAAGGAAATTGGGTCATTTGTAGAGACATGGATAGACCTAGAGACTGTCATACAGAGTGAAGTATGACAGAAAGAGAAAAACAAATATCATATATTAAAGCATATATGTGGAATCTAGAAAAATGGTGCAGATGAACCTATTTGCAAGGCAGGAATAGAGATGCAGACATAGAAAATAGACGTGTGGACATGGGGAGGGGAGAGGGGGATGAACTGGGAGACTGAGATTGAGGATGTCCACTGCTATGTGTAAAACAGATAGCTAGTGGGAACCTGCTGTATGGTGCTGGGAGCTCAGCTCGGTGCTCTGTGATGATCTAGATGGGTGGGATTGGGGAGGGTGGGAGGGAGGCCCAAGAGAGAGGGAATATATGTATACATATAGCTGATTCACTTCATTGTACAACAGAAAGTAACACATCATTTTAAAGCAACTATACCCCAATTAATAAAGAAGTAAAAAAAAAAAATTCCCAGCCATTCCCCCATTTTAACAGTTAGGCTATGGGTAACACAAGAAAAGGGTTTTGGTTCATGTTTAATCTGAGTTAAAAGTGGGATAGAATAGTTCCATGCCCTGCTGTCCCCATACTCAATTTGCCCAGAGGGAGTGCCAACTTTGGAGGTTTTGAGTTTTATTTTAATTAAGGAAGACGTTATTTCTGCTCAGACCTTCAAATCACACTAATGAGATCATTCTCCGGCAGTCCCGCACTTCTACAAGGAACCACTCTGCTCAGTGACACATAAGAGAGAGAAAAGAAGGCTACTTAGATGCCTGCTGGCTCAGTGGGCATTTACCCTGAAAAGGAGAGTCAGCTTCTTTGAACAATGATGACCACATTCCAAGAACTCAATTCTGTATTTGCTTTTCTTTCTATTTTAGAAGTTTGTACATGTTTAGGAGGCAAGATGGTTTCGATTTTAAACTTTCTTTTTTGATGTTAATCACTTAATGACATTTTCTCCTTCTAGGCTGAGGTTTTCCACATTTGGTCTCTGTCTTCTTTTTGACTTAATTAATCGGAGCCAGGATTCCTTTCCCATATGCCCCATGTTAACTACTAATTTTTCAGAGCAGTCACTTGGAGGTGGAACAAGAACAAGAATGCGTTTCTTGGCTGATGGTGTTGTAGCAGTCAAGGAACTGGAAACTTAGTGGCAGGAGAAACAACTGGGTAGAGAATACATCATGAACATCCAGAGGGCCCCAATGGACTCTCCACACTCTTACTCTGCAAAACTTTGGCGCCACAGCAAATGAAGTGGCCACATCTGAACATGTTTACACATGCTAAGGTCAATACCCTCACATACTGTATCATTGATAGTGGCCCTTAAGTGCCTTCAGTTCAGCGTTTCACTTACAATAATAGCTCTCATATTTGAACATTAAGTATGAGCCAGGCACTATGCTACCTGTTTTGCAAATGACAAATCTTTCAATCCTCACAGCTATCTTGTATAGCAGGGATTATACTTATTTTTCACATGAAGAAACTAAGAAAAAGGGTAATCTGTCCAGAGTCACATACTACCTAAGTGACATAACCTCGATTTCATCCTAGCCCTGACTCCTAAACCAATTCTCTTAATCAATATACTTGTTTCTCTTTTAGTTTGGCATACCTCTCCCAGATATATGCTCCTCTAGGGTATATACCCAATAATTAGCTCAGACCAGGTATACATACAAGTGCTCAAAAAACTTCTGTTGTTTTTAGTGTGGAATAATGTGACTAATACAGGCAAAAGCAATTTTATTGATCCAGAAACAAGTTCTAGCTGATTGACTTCTATCTATGAGGAAATTATCCTAAGTATGACACTTAACTTGATTATTTAAAATACATTCTCAGTCAAACTAGGTCAAAGATTTGGTGACTTTAATAGTTGTTTAGTCAAACTGCTCCTGATAACAGGCTAACCCTACTTGTGCCTTTGGCTATAGAAAAGAACATGAATTGACCAGTTGAAATACATCACCTTATTATAATGTTTTAAAAAGTAGGATAACCTTGAGATTCTACTGTTGGCAATTCAGTCACATTACCTTTTTAGTGTATATCAACAACTAGATTCTTAGGTTCATGTCAGACTATGAGATTGTCCTACATGATGAGCATTTTGGTGGCAAGAACTGCATCTATCTCAGCTCCACCAAGAATTGATACACTGACTGGCACATAGCAGTTAATATCTGTTAAGTTGAAACAGGGTCGGGGGGGGGTGGATAAAACAGGAGTTTGGGATTAACAGATACAAACCACTATATATAAAATAGATAAACAGCAACGATCTACTGTATAGCACAGGGAACTATATTCAATATCTCATAATAAAGTATAATGGAAAAGAATATGAAAGAGAATACATATACATGTGCATACATATATATGTGTATATATATATATATATATATATATATATATATATATAACCGAATTGCTTTGCTGAACACCTGAAACTAATACAACATTGTAAATCAACTATACTTCAATTAAAAAATATATATAGGGACTCCCTTGGTGGCGCAGTAGTTAAGAATCCGCCTGCCAATGCAGGGGACACGGGTTCGAGCCCTGGTCCAAGAAGATCCCACATGTCACTGAGCAACTCAGCCCATGAGCCACAACTACTGAGCCTGCACTCTAGAGCCCTCGAGCCACAACTACTGAAGCTCATGCGCATAGAGCCCGTGCTCCGCAACAAGAGAAGTCACCGCAGTGAGAAGCCTGCACACCACAACAAATACTCACTGTGACTAGAGAAAGCCTGTGCACAGCAGCAAAGACCCAAAGCAGCCAAAAATTAAATAAATAAATAAATATATTTAAAATATATATATATAAATTTTTAAGTTGAATTAAAATGCATTAAATAAATGGAAGGAAGATATATTTTAATTCTGCATGAAAACAAATTTAAATATAAGTATGAAGGGGACTTTAATTGAATCTCTATTATAATGTATTTTTGTGGCTTGATATTAAGAGAAAGCAGAGGCTGGAAAGTCAGAGTGACATGTGCCTAAGTCCCACTTCTTTATTAAGAATTGTATGATTCTGGAAAAAATACCTAACTTTCTAATCCTCAGTTTTCTCTCATATGAAATACAAAATAATACCTCATGGAGTTATGATTAGGAATATATACATATTCAAAATACAAACACTATAAATAATATATAGATTAAGTATATATGTATATATACATGTGTATATACATGTAGGCATATGTACATAGTATTAAATATAATACATAACACCATAGCACAATGTGTTTTGTCTCTGTACCAATGTACTTTTGCTGCAGTAACAGTCAATTCTAAATGCTCAGTCATTTACAAAAACAAACATTAATTTCTTGCTCACTTTACATGGGGGCTACAAGAAGTAGGCTGCTGTTCTGCTCTAGACTGTAGGTAGACATAGACTTATTATGTGTGACTTCTCATCTAGAACTTATGCTGAAGGTCATGGAAGAGGGCGGAAACACAAGAGGATGCATAGAAAGTTACCATGTCTTTAAAAATTTCTCACATTCAATTATCCAAAGCTAGACACATAGCCAAGTCAAAATCAGTGGGGCAGGAAGCATACCCACCCACAGGGAAAGAGGGAATGAATAATTGTGAATAATTATATCATCTATTACCACAAAGATATATTTTAAAATTTAGTTCCCTTTTCGATTAAAAGACAAATAAGCAAATTTTTTTAAAAACCATCTATTGAGAGTTGACTATGCTCCAGATATTGTGTTAGGAATATAAATATGAAAAAATTTAGATTTTTCTCTTAAGGGACACAAAATATCATAAAACATTTCCTAATTTTTAGAATCTTAGCCTAATACTGTTATGTTCCAAACTACATAAAGTGCTGAACAAAAACAGAATTTTCTATTTAGTTAATGCCTATTAGAAAGCATATTTTTACTACTCTAACTTTAAAATTTTTGCTTATTTATCATAAGACAATGATATTACTGAAATAAATATCTGTCATGAAAAATAAGCAAACAGTATCCAAGTTAAAAACAAAATAGTCATATAAGCTAGTGTATCTTTTATGTATTCCATATTTTCAATTACTATCTTTTTAAAAAGCTTTTGGATACAATCTGTTAAATATGGTCATATTAAAATTGACATGAAAGACAATATTTCTTTATTTTCTTTTTATAACTTTTAGTCTAAATATTATTCATAAAATAGGTTTTTTTTATTTCCTAATGAAAATGCATTGCTTTAAAAAGCCAAAAGGCCAACAAAACTCTGCTGTTAATTGGAAATATGTTCAGGGTTTTTGTGAAGTGACTCTCTAAAAATAGTGCTTAGGGCTTCCCTGGTGGCGCAGTGGTCGAGAGTCCGCCTGCCGATGCAGGGGACACGGGTTCGTGCCCCCGTCTGGGAAGATCCCACATGCCGCGGAGCGGCTGGGCCCTTGAGCCATGGCCGCTGAGCCTGCGTGTCTGGAGCCTGTGCTCCGCAATGGGAGAGGCCACAACAGTGAGAAGCCCGCGTACAGCAAAAAAAAAAAATAAAATAAATAAAATAAAATAAAAGTAGTGCTTAGCTGGGAAGTGCACATGCGTACTTATACACACATGCAAACACTTTTAGCAAAAAAAAAAAAAAAAGTTTTAGGCAGGTCTTGCATCAAATTACCCCATTTTATGGGTTGCTGTGGAAACAAATGAGCCCTCTGGAAGTGCAAAACCACCTTTGAGTCTAATGCAAAGAACCATCCATACCATGAAAGTGAAGAACAGCTGGGGCTTGAGGAAGTTTCAGCTGACATGTCAGACAGTAGCCAGACAAAGTGAGCCAGGTGCTGTCTGGAGAGAAAAAAGGGGGGTTGGGGGCTGGGTAAAACAACTGAGCACTGTCAACATAGTCAACAAAATGGACCAGCTGTTCACTCTTATCATAACAAGAAAATACAGAGAATTCCAAGGATGAGGATTAAACTTGCTGAGAGATGAAACTTTTAAAAATCAAATGAATGAACAGGATTGCTCTAAGAAGCCTCCACTTGGAAGCTTTTTGACTGGAAAATGCAGTGCAAGACTCCGGGTGATTCAGTGCACTCACCGTTGACTGGTTCGGGATTTGAAAGCTAATAATAATTTCTCTCTCTTCTGGGAATATCATCCTCTTGCTTTCTGGCTATTTGGGAATTGCCTACTTTCAGGAAGACCAGATGTAGCACTGCTCTTCTGGCACTGCTTCAAAGAGGAGGAGATATACCTGGACTGAAATGGACACGAGGAGACATCTCGTGAGCATAGTATTGGTAGCATAATATGGTAGAATGTTCTGGTGGGCCAAAGGTCTGAGTTGTCTAAGTCATTTGCTTTCTCTGAGTTGCAGTTTTCTTCTTGGACAAAGGTAAGGATGCACTTGTCAAAAGTGCTGGTGTCAGAGAAAAAGGGTTTGAAGTAAAATGGGTTGAAAAACATCACGTTCTTGAATCCTAAAGATTCACAATAACCTCTTATATACTCAATGTTCTAAGAAACCTCAATATGGGGAAAGAGCTGTTCCACTATTTTTAATCCAATATTTCCTTCATTTGGCCCCAGAAGCCGTTTATCACTTAGCACCTACTAAACCCCCAACATGATGTCGTTCCTTAGAGTTCATGCTGGGAAACACTGAAGTAACTGTTCCCAGGACGTTTTCAGCTGTAAAATCTGCACTCTGTTTTATATTTTTCAACTTTTTTGTTGACATGGGTGAATGCTGGAAGCTCTACCTTGGCTAGGACCTAGAAAGAAAAGATTCAGTACTTCTGAAATGGTTTGGTTTCACATTTAAAGTACAGTCAGGTAGTAACTACGGGTGGATTGTTTTAGGGAGTAGATGCTCCTCCAGCCTCCAGAGTGTAATTGAAAGCAAGTCAAGCTGTTATCCACAGGCAGCATCAAGATAATGCAGTTTAAAAATAACGTGAAGAGAAAATGCTCTATAATCCCCCAGTTTAAAACTCAGCTTTATCACTAATTAACTGTGTGACTTTGAGTAAGTTACTTAACCTCTCCAAATATCCATCCCTTCTTTTTATAAGATACAAATAACCATCATGTCCCCCAACACAATACCTGACACATAAGCGTTCAAAAGTTTCAAAAACAAAATTTGATAATAAGAAATCAGGATGGACCTCAGAAAAACCAGGCAACTGCCCTAAAATAAATCCTTAGTTGAGGCCTTTGGATGGCATTCTTATCAGTTTGAATTAAGGAAGAAGGAATCTAAATTTAGCAACCAATAATGCAGCAACAAAACTGGTTTTTTTCTTTAGTTTTATTTGCCCTCATCCCAAATTTATTCTCTCCATGATACCCTTTCCAAAATGCAAACATAGTCATGTCATTTGCCCACTTAAAGTCTTGCAAGGTCTCCTTATTGTCTAAAAGATGAAAGTTAATGCACATCACGCAAGCCCTCTCTTTCCCAACGACTGTCCCCTCCTGCACATCAAACCCCCAACCCTCCATGCCGCACTTCACACCTAACCACTGGGAGATCCTCAACATTCCGAGCTGTGTTCTAGGCTGACGCCTTTAACACATGCTGCCCCCTTTGCTTGAAACACCCTTGCCCTCACTTGACTGTTCCTTCATTCTAGTCTCGGCTCATGTCACCTCTTCTATCAACCTTTCCTGAGCTCCCTCCCTCCCCAGTCCTCCAACAGAGTCCATTCTGTCCTCTGCGTGTCCTCATTGACCTCTCACATCCATTTGCAGCATCCTCGGTCTGCACCAAAATGATCATCCACGTCAACTCCCCAGCTCCCGAGCGCTTCCTCCTAGTGATCCCATTCATCTCTGCATCCCCAGAGTCTCACAGAGAAGGCCCTACACAAACGACAAACATCTGTTAAAGGAAGGCAGAAGGAAATAGGGAAATGTTTCTGGAAACAGTTTTACTCAACAAATGCCTTCGTGGCATGGAAAGATGTTTCCCTCCAACAAATGTTTTTATTGTAATAATAATGTCCATAGCAGAACTTGAGGCTCTGGGAGTGCCTAGGTTTAAATCCAGTTTCCACTCCTTTCCAGCTCTGAAAATTAGAGCATGTTTATTCCCCTCTCTGAGCCTGTTTTCACTTCTGTAAATAATCATACCCACTCCAGTCCTCAGTACAGGGCTAAACCTAGAATAACTACTTGTTGATTATCAGCTGCCCTGTTTTTACTATTATTTGTAGCATTACAATTTTTTATTACTATAATACCAAAAGCTTAAATATGATAATCTCAATGTGAAAGTGTTTGTAAACTGTAAAGAGATATTGAACTATTAATTCTTAGTACTCTTTATCTTATTTAAACTCAATAGAAAATTCGTTCAATCCTGAACCTACCTCTAGGTGTGGTAGTCTCGTTTGGGGATGTCAGTAATATAAATGGTGTGGGCTCCTTAGAAATTAATATTGTAAATAATTTCTGAATATTTTGCCAGCCAGAGTATATAGTGTTGGGTGCCCTCAGCAGCCTACTTTTCCTAAATGACATCCCAAATGTACCCAAAGCATCTCAAATTCCATCCTGTCTAAAATGATGGGTAACTGAGTAATGAAGAAATGGACATTGGAACTATGTGGTTAATACATGCTTTCTCATTCTCAGTAATTCATTAATTTAACAGGGAGCAGAAGCAGGTTAAAGAACTAAATCCTGAAACTTCATTCACTTAGCAAACAGCTGTGACCTTGAAAGAACAGCAAATGGGAGCCCTTGTATAACAAGCCCTTTTTTCATTTGTTTGCTTTTATTTTCTCTTTTAGTAATGACATGGCTCTGGAGAGATTCTTGCGAGGGAGAATCTGGCTAAATGGCTAGCAGGATGATTAATTAACAAGATGTTTTGTTTCTATTGTCTCACAGATAAGCACCACTATTCTGTCCTCTAATCTGCTAGCTCCTACATCAATACAGTATCTTCTAAATCATGAATAAACATAAAATTCACAGAGATGGAAACTGAAAATTTCTTTCAGAAAGCACAGTTAAGAGATTGATTTGATTATTTACACTGAATTATAAGCACAATTATTTCCTCCCTTCAACTAGAACCACAGAGAACATTTTAAATCAGGATGCTTTGGCTGAACAGCCCAGAAGACCAGCTAGCAAGAAAGTGAGAGGAACCTGTACACAAAGTCATAGGCTGTGCTAGAAGCTCATGGTCCCTGTAGGGGCTGGCAGTGTAGCCTGGGCAGCCTGTAGATCTTGAGGTCCCTGACACTTAGCTTTTCCCTTTAGATATAGTTGCTAGGGTGGGTGTCTAACAGTTACAATTAGGGGTGCTGAGTGAAATAGGATGTTTGGTCAAAGATGAATTTCAGACAAATAATGGATAATCTTTTAGTATAATTTGGGACATAGACTAAAATTTGGGATATGCTAAAAAAAAGTTTTATTCAAAAAAATGTTTTATTCATTTTTTTTTATCTGAAATTCAAATTTAACTGAGCCCTCTCTAGTTTTCTGTGTTAAATTTGAAAACCTTGGTTCCAATCAACATGTAAGAAGGCCTTACCAATCTGCCTACATAAATTTGCCACTAAAGAGAAAACAAAAGGTGAGTTCTCCCAGACCAGGAAGTCCTAGTCACTGACCCCACTGGCCACCCCCATCGACTATGTCCTACGCTCAAGTCCAGAAAGAAGTAGTCCCTTTTATGCTAGGAAGATACCAGTTACTTCCTTCATCTGACTGAAATTTTCCCTTGTCTTCCCCTTGACTCTTATTTAGGCAGGAGGAGAAAATTGGAAGGAGATTGAGTATTTCAGCCAATACCCAAATGTACAAGTTGCAAAGCAAACAGTGATAAACAGAGTCGTTTGTGATAGAGAGAAATTGTTCACAAATTTTCTTACTCTTCTCATGATTAATTTATTTTGGCAGACAGTGGAAGAAGATATTTCCTTCTATTTTAGTATATTTCTGAATCTAGTTAGTGGGGAGGGAAGAACAAGCATTTGAGAGTCTTGCAAAGTAGTTTCAAATCCAGCCTCCAGCACACAAAAGTTGTCTGAGCTGTTTCTCAGTATTTTGATCTGTACAATGGAACAGTAATGCAGCACCAGCCCTAGCGTATTCTTGTGAGGGTTAACTGGTATGACATAGGAAAAAACTTTAAATGTTGGGTTTTAGTTCTTTTTCTCTCTTTCTGAATTTTTAACAGTCTTCCAATGGTCTATTCATTCTTTCATCTTTTTATTTTTTAATATAGAGTTAAGGCCCTGCTTTCCTTCACTCTCCCCACAAGGCTTCGTCCTTGGGGAAATGATTGTGGCCCAGGATTACCTGTTTGGACATCCTCTCTCTGCTCTCTAGCTATAGTCATCCTCACCCTCATGTGTGTCTGCCCTATAATCCTCATCTTTGGGTCTGAATCATTATATTTTGAAATCTGTAGGTATTAAAAGAGTCTGGTTTATGTATGCCTAATATTTTGGAAGAGAATGCCTAAAATTATTAACTGTTGCTCTCTGAGTTCAGAAGCAATGGTTAGTGGTCACTAAATGTTATAGAGTTGTGAATACTTCCAAATTTTAAGCTTTAAGTATACATTAAGTTTCTGATAAAAAGGTTTTTTAAAAGGTTTTTTTAAAAGAAATATTAATGAATTACTAAACATCTCATAGCCAATAAGAGGCAGAAATGGACCTTGAAAGTGGCACTTCTGACTCCAAGTGCTGGGCTTATTTCTCCCTAGTATGTTGTCTTTCTGTCTTGTTCCACTTGCCCTGGTGATCTTACAGTATATAATTATGAATATTCAAAAGTGAATACACCCTGTCTCTCCTAATAGATCATAACATCCTTGAGAACAGGAGTCATGCCCTGTACTTGCAAAAGATGGTGTCAGACACATACTAAGTGCTCAGTAAATGTGGGTTGATTGAATGATTCCCTATTAACATTAAGTTTTCATTGTCTTTTCCAAACCCGTCTAGCTGAGAAAAATGTGAAACTATTCATTTCCTTTGCTTGTCTATCAGCATATGTCCATACAGGAGATTTTGGTCTTTGTTATCAGGACTGCCTCACTTCTAACATCTGCTTCCACCATAACTAAATGCCACTTTCACATGCACAATATCGTCATGTGGACACTCAGAGAGGTGTGCTGCCTTAGAGATAATCTGCTCTGCATCCTGCCTGAAGCCTGAGTGTCTTTAGATGCTCATCCAACTTCTGCCTAAAGAAGATTAGTACCAGGGATTTGTGATTTGGCAAGGCCATTTAGAATACAGCAAACGATTAGAATATGTTTAGTAAATTAGCCTGAAACCAGTCTCTCTCCCTTCCACACTGTTCATAGGTAGACCTTCTGGACTCATAGAAATTCTCATCTTTTCTATTTTAGGACTGACTTTCAAATGTTTTTAGACATATCAGGACCTCATCAATGTTCCTCTTTCTTTTGGCTAACATTGTAAAACAATAAGCCTCCTCCTCAATTCCCATCTTCATCTAACTTTTAATATCTTGCATTTGGTATCTTGAAGTAATGTGAGTGTATTAGGGTAACACCAGCTGCTGTAACAAACAGATCCACATATATAATGTTTCAAATACAGAAGTTTATTTCTCTCTTGTATGACTGTCCAAGGCAGGCTGGCAGGTATCTTTTCTCCACTTGGTGTTTTTGATGCCATAATCTTCACATCACCTGGCTCTCTGATCTTCTAGGGTTTCATTAGTATTCTTTGCATCCAACAGATAAAAGGGAAAAGAGGGGTATAAAGAAGATACACCTGCTTCATAAAAATTATTTCCTGGATGAGATTATCATCACTTCTGTTTGTATTCTAAGGAAAAATAAACACCACATGGTCACCTCTGAATGCAAGGAGGGAGTGGAAATGGCCCTGGGAGGTATGATCTCCTCCTGAGTTGTCACTTCCCTGCAACAACATTACATTACTGAAAGACAGAGAAAATATTTTTGTGGACAGTACCATCTCTGCTATGGTGTAAGGGGAAATCAGATTTGGCAACAGGGTTAGCAAAGTGCTTTGAGCCTCAGGTAACAAGGATGGCTCACTTATCACATAGGCCTCTGTCTTGAACCCAACTGGGCCACCATTGCTCTTAACATCACCCTCATCCAGGGTTTTCTACTCTGTTCCATTGAAAGACTTGCCCATAATTTGATGTACCCCTAAGTAAGGAAAACTGCTGCTAATTATTCTGACACAGTGATCTTCTGACATATACCAACTTCTGAGGTTTTAGAATTTGAAAAGAAATGCATCTTAGAATCACACTGTATGGTATCTACTGTCTCTCTTTCACACACACACACACCCCAACAGCAATATGTGCCTCTTTCTTTGTCGATTTATTCCTTCTGTTTCAGAACTTCCGTGTATTATTCCTTTTATCCAATATACCTACCACACATAGGTAACTGATTTAGCAATTTAGCACTCTCCCAATCGCAGGACACTCATTGATCTGTTCTGCCAACCTTATGTTATAAGGAGTCTGACTTGAGACTGGGATTTAGTGTGTTTTAGTTTCACTCCCTTATCACTGGAGAGTTAGCCATATTGAGCTACACAATGGCAATGGGTACAGCTGATGAAAGTGTCCTGAGAATTTGATACAAAACTACACGAATAATATTTTCTCTCATGTTTAGTTCATTAAAATCAAACCACACAAGTAGTCAGGTCATAAACTTTGAACTTTGATGATAAAGGTAATGGTGAATTCCCAAAATAGAACAATGTTTTGGCAGAAAAAGAATTGGAAACTTTCTTTCAGCAACATTTTGAAGACCATGAAAAGGCCTCTTCAAGCCTCAAAGATATTCTCTCAGTGGTCTCTTGTGGGCCATAAAGGTCTCACTATAAATCACCCCATGAGACCGAGGTGTGGAAGGATCCAGTAAAGTCCAGATACGTTGTCTGTGAGGAGCAAGTTCCTATGAAACTAATTCTTTTTATGAAACTAATTATTTTATCAGCCAAGTCAATAAATATTTATTGAGAAAGGTCTATGTGAAAAGACACACTTTTAGGTGGTGTTTTGAGTCATGGGAGGAGGGAGCTTCAAGCCAAGAATGTTGCAAGTAGAAGGCAGGGCTGAAGTAAGACTCTCTGGGCAGTGATGGGGAAATGTTACCCCCGTGTGCCCAGGTGGGCAGTGGAGTTCACTCCAAGGTGAATGGCACTATTGTTTTTATTGAAGTACTGTTGATTTACAATGCTTCAGGTGCACAGCAAAGTGATTAGGTTATACATATATATCTATCTATTATTTCTCAGATTCTTTTCCATTATAGGTTCTTACAAGATATTGAGTATAGTTCCCTGTGCTATACAGTAGATCTTTGTTGTTTATCTACCTTATATATAGTAGGGTGGAGCTGTTAATCCCAAATTCCCAATCTATCCCTCCCCGCCCCTTTCCCCTTTAGTAACCATAAATTTGTTTTCTTCAAAAAACTCAAACAGCAAAGTCTGCAGACTTTCTTTTAATTAGGTTAAACAATCTGTAGATATCAAAGCATCCTTGGATTCACTAGCAGAAATTTATGATCCAAGATAGGTCATATGTTCAAAAAACTAAAAAGCAAAGTAAGCAATGTAGAAGCTGCATGTAAGTCAGCAAAGAGATGGGAGAAGAGAGGAAATAAACAATATAAATCTCTAAGATGCTAACCACACCCATGAAAACAGAAACAACAAAGAAACAAAAACTGATTTCTTTAAATTATCCACAGTTCCCAACTTCATGGATGTGTGCTGAATCTTAAAACTGGAAAATCCCCCACTTCTCTTTTTTTTTTTAAGAGGAGAGAGATAGACACTGTTAACCTCTGATTTTCCCTCTTGCTGTGTCACCATTTACTTGTTCAGCCACCTATATGTTCTCAAAACCTACTCTTTACAGCAGAGGCCAAAGGCTTCCAAATGAACCCTGAAAATGTCTGTACAGCCACGACAAGTGATGAGAACTCGTTGTTTCTGACAGAAAAACAACTCAGGAGCTGCCTGCCATTTCCACTGGAGTCTTTGGGAAAGTTTACCTTCAAAGGGTATTGTTGAGGGAGCAGATGAGAGCTCAAGAGGCTTCTGGAATGTGAGCCCTGGTTTTTGAAGTTACTTTTTCCTGTGGGCTGATTTTTAAGAGTTTGATTTTACTTTTAAGAGAGGAAATATGGAGCCAGGCTCCACTCACACTTTAACTCATTTACCAGAAGGAAGTCAAATCAGAAAGCAATTGAGTTGCCTCAGAGGCCCTGGGTTGGCATGAGGGTGAGGGAGATGGGGCAGTGGGGGAGGGAAGAGAGAAAGAGAAGGAAAGAGAAGGAGACTGAAACTCCAGGCTACAAGAAGAGCCTATAAACTTTTAATCCCTTAAAGCACTGCAAAATGATTAAACTCACCTATTTCATACCTGCCTTGGAAAGAATGCGGATACGTGGAAAAAGAGAAAATTTGGAAACTCACAAAATTGCACTTTGGACATCATGAAACATTCATTTGGGATTCAGAGGGCTGATCCCACTTAGTTTGTTAAACATCTATGGGTTCTGGCTGCAGAATCGGAGGAGACGGTTCTAAGCAGTTATAAAGCAGAACCCTGTCTCATGTTTTTCCGTAGGGAGGGAACTAAGAACAATTCAAAGTAATGGATGGTTTCTGGAAGGACAGGTCTGCAAAAGGAGCATTAAATGGCATTCCTTAGGGTAGCTGAGAATTTTCCTGGGTTGTATTCTGCTGATATATACTCAAGGCAGATTTCACAGATATGTGGGGAGGCTCTAAAGGCATTTCTTACAAATTTCACACTGGTTTCAGGAATGGTTCCTCCCCTGATTTCATGTTATTATGTTAGGTAAGATTAAGAACGTTAACATAAGGGATATGTGCATATTTTATGGGACCATTTACCCAGCACTAAGAGGGGTGAGTTCCCACCCCAGCTTCCCTTTTGTGATGGTTTTAGTTTGTCCTCTAACAATTTCAATATGCATTTCCAAAAAATTTGAAAATACCACTCAATATAGTCTTACAGTTCTTTTACTTTTAAAATGTTTTTCCTTTGTTTTTTAAGTGATAGTGTAGTTAATGTAATTGTTTCAATAGATAATTAGGCACAGAGTAGAATAAGCATCTGGAAACTCAGTACACCAGTGACAAAAGAAGATGATGAAGGAAAACTAAACAATTGCCTGGCCAATAGAAATATGTAGTAAAATTGGAATTATTAAATGGTCTTCTGTAAGAATAACAACCCAAAGACTTTGTATTTCTATAGCATCATTATCTTCATTATTAAGATTTTTATTACTGGGTCGATCCTATGAAGAGCCAAAGAAAATAAACTACTATCTGGGAGTAATTTGTTCCCCCATATGATGTGAATTAAATTTTCTTGGAGAACAGTGTCCCACTCTGAAAACTGGGAAGAGATCATCTCTAGGGAATCTATTCTAGCATGAGTTCAACAGCAGAGGCAGCAACCAGGAAAACAGGAAATTGTGAGGCCAGCCTTTAACCAAAGGGAGTAGCAGTCTCCTGCAGCTCACAGAAGCTCCTCTGACTTACAGCACATTCCCAAGGTATTGCAACCTCTGCAGGGCACCTGATGGGCTAAATTAGTCCAATATTTACTGCAGAGATTGAGAAAGTCCAGTTTTTCCAGGAGTGGCACCATAGAAAAAGCAGGGACTTGATATCCTATGTAAGTTTCTGGCACATTATCTGAGAACATAATAAAGGAGGAGGAAGCAAGAAGCAGTTTCTTTCCTTCTTACAGCTAGGCTTTCACTTCTCTTACCTCCCCTAGGAAAGTCTCAGGGCCCTCTCTACTCAATATATGCCTTATACATGCTCACCAAGTCTAAATGATCACATTACAACCCTGTCACTGGCACAAACACCATCGATTCATGACTGATGGTCTAAAGGTCAAGAGCAGAGGATTTATCATAAAACCAACTCCACCATTTATTAGCTGTGTCACCTTGCATATATCATACAACAGTTCCAATGCCTTCATTTTCTCTTCTGAATGGGATGCTGCTTAATTTAAATTAAATAGCATGGAGCAGAGCATGTGACTTAATGTAAATACCCATATATAGTAGCTTTAATATTATTTAATGCAATATTATGGAATGACATGTAAGCCCTTTAGCCTTTGTAAATTGCTTCATGGGACAAAATCTTCCCAATGCACGAGGTACTTTAAATTGGGCATGTTGAAAGGGCTTATTGTTTTATTAAGTATCTTTTATCTGCATTAACTAAAACCAACTTAGTCTATCTTTAGTGAAAGAAAAAAAGAGATGATGAGGTGAAGGCATGGAATTTTTAAGTAGCAGTATTTCTTAGAATCAGAGTAGCTGGATCTCCAAAGATAATGTTAAATTTAAAATTTTAAGTTTTCTAATAGCCACATTTTTTTAAAAAAGTAAAAAGAAATAGGTGAAATTAATTTTAACCCAATATATCCAAAATATTTTAATATGGAATAAGTATAAAATATTAGTGAGATAGTTTACTTTTTGCATGCTCAGTTTTTGAAATCTGGTGTGTATTTTACACAGTACAACTCAGCTTAGACTAGCCCATTTCAAAGGCTCAGTAGCTACAGGGAGTGAGTGACTACCATATTGGAAAGCAGCTCCAGTGGCTCCTGGAACCAAGCACTAGAGATGGAGTAACCAGGTAGCAGTTCAGTCTCTCTGCTTGATTCCCTTTACCCTCTGCTCATATCCTTCTCCCCTTGGGACCAACTTTCTCTGATCTTTCTGTGCATGCTTAAAATGGCTGACACACAGAGCAAGAGTATTTAACTGTGCCAAAGATACAGCCATATATCTTAGATGCTAACTATAATCCAAATCCTTAATCCACCAGGAAAAGGAGTCTGATTGACATAACTTGTCACATGTTCACCCCAGTTCCTATCAACTATGGAGAAGAGAGGTCAGGAAGAAGTATAAGCATCATGGTTATCAGAGTTTGAAATATGTAGCTTAAGCTTTCCATAACACACTGATTGACGATTCTCTGATATCCTTCCATTGATAACATTTTCTGCAGACAAAGGCACCTGTCCTTCAGTAATAATGGTTAAGGTAAGTTGGTGCTTGATCTTATTTTAATTTAATTGAAGACATTGGGCAGAGTCTATGAAATTAATATTGTGTATCAGGGATGACCAAATTTTCATTTATTTATTTAAAGCAAGATAGTAAATATTTTAGGCATTGTGGATCAAGAAACAAAATTGACAATACTATATAGGTACTTGTGTAACTATTTAAAAATGTTAAAAGCATTTTTACTCACAGGCCATGCAATAGTAAGTGACAGGCCAGATTTGCTGTACAGACCATAGTGTGGAGACCCTATCCTACAGAATTTTCTCTCTGTCATACAGTGCATTGTGATAGTCTCCAGGTTTAAATCTGGTTCTTTGATTGCCCCATGAAAATCTATAACAGCCTCTAATGTTAAGTAGCACGATTAAATTCAGCTTTGCTGTTCAGAAATTAAAAAGACAGAGACTGTGCCAGATGAAGCCAAGTGATCCCCATCATTAAGTGGGCCATGCTCCCTCCTGCTGCTTTCAGGTTCCCTGCAGTCTGGGCCTTTTGAAAGGACATTTGTCTGTTACACATGGAAGATACAGCTATTGAGGAAACTCACATTCATAGAGAGAAGGCCTGGGCACACAGATCCTGGCTTACCCCCAGGGGAGCTATTGCTCTAACTTTCTCACTGGCAATTACTCTCATGAGTAATGAGTCAAGCTACATTCCAGGACAGGTAGGAGTTTAAGAATATGTTCTATACTTATGTGTCCTTTATCTTAGCCACATAATTTAACCTCTCTAAATCGATATTCCATTATATAAAAGTTAGAGTTGTGATACTTAACAGCATGGCTGTAAGGAGAAAATGACTAATGCAAATGAATCACTTAACACCTTGCTTCACATATATTAAACCAGTGAATATATGGTGGTAGTGAGGAGGCAGTGATGACACTGATGGTGATGATGATATGATGATGATGTTTGTAATGATTAAACTTCGGAGGTTCAAACCCAAGAGTTTCTCCTAGTAACACATGAAGTCACCTTCAGGGATCTAGGTTTCAAGTTTCTTTTCCCCATCAGCAGGCATGCTTATATTTGAATCTAACTGATATAATTGAGATCTGGAATTGCTACATCAGTCTCCACTCCACACATTTCCTGTCACTCCCCCTTCAGGTATTCTAGTGACGGGCAGCATTTCCCATCAATGTGTTCCAAGAAAAACTAGTTCCATAAGCTAGATGTTTTACACACAAACACACACACATACACACATGCATGTGTGAGCACACACACAGATGCACACACCATACCTATACAACTTTTATGGACAAATAAGTTAGGGAAACATTGAGCTAAATAAAGTTAAACATATTTCCAAAGAAGACTTTTAAAATGCTTTTACTATGACAATATCCATTGTGACATTCTGTGAAGGAATAAAGAATATTATTTCCCAAATATATTTCACAACGATTGCCTTGCTTTCGCTGAGTTGTTTGTGGTGCCAGCTTTCCATGAAATACATGTTCAAAATGATGGTAATGTTAACAAGCATTTATTGATCAATTAATAAATGCCATGCTCTCTGCTAAGAACTATTATTTCGTTTGACTCTCAAAATAATCCTATGTGGCAGGTACTATTCTTGGACCAATTCAAGAATGAGGAAACCCCTCAGAAAATGTACATTCCCAAGCCCAGACAATAGAACCCAGATTTGAAGGAAGTAACCTGAATCCAGAGCTTGTGCTCTTGATCCACGGTAAGCATCAAAACATTGAGAAAACCCGTATGTGGTGTTCTATAGTTCAGATTAAGAGCTTGATGAAGGATAAGAGGGTGAATGTAAATGTTTCACTCTCATAATAACAACTTCCAAAATTTGCTTTCTTTCTTTTTAAATAGCAAGTTCCTCAGAGTCCATTTTTTGTCAGTATGAGGTTCATCCCACTTTCGTCCTGAGCCACTAGACTATTGGATTCAGATTCCCAGAGTAAATGGCTTCTACTTGGATTGCTGGCTGTCTGCCAGAGTCCTTATGACATAAGACCATATTCTTAGAGGTATACATCCCTCCCTTCAGGTACTGGCTCTACGTCTCAATAGCTGTGAGATCTTGAAAAAATTATAAAACATCTCAAAGGCTCAGTTTCCCCATATACAAATTGAGATTAATAATATTTTTGAATGAGTATACTCATGTAAATTTTAATGGCATTCAATAAGTTAATATTTGCATATAGCATAGTAGAATATTTGATCTATAAATAAGTCTTATGTAAGCATTAGTTAAATAAAATAAATAAACAAATAAAGTTTTTAAAGGCACATAGTAATCATTTACTAATGTTAGACATTATTGTTGTTGTTATTATATTAGGGAAATACATAAAATTTTATCAAATATAATTTTGCATCTCTTAATAGAGAATACTTGTACCCTCAAATCTTAGTTCCTTATATACCAGGAAATTATAGTTTCCTGGAAAAATCAATCATTATTAGAGCAGTTGAGAACCAGGAAATAAAGAAAAGAAACCCCTAAATCCTAAAATAACTGCTCAAATCCCTTGTACTAAAAGTTTAGTATTTTGTGGAACAGGAGAATATTCTCTTCATTCACACACAAGACTAAGTGTTTTAGTCATCTGAATTCTCATAGCTCAGCAGATTAGAAACAGTAAATTAAAAGGCAGATGGATATAAGAAGCAAGCATACCTACCCTAGCAGTGAGAGTTGATAGACAATAAAAAAAGAAAAACAAAACCTACTCTATTAGAACTTAATGCAATTACTAATTGCCATAATGCTCATTTTGTGTCATTGAAAAAATGTTACATTTTAATCTATACTTTTCAGAAAACATGAAGTTAGTTATACAGTGTAGAAACATTTCTTCTGAGAGCAATTGAAAAAGTTTCATTAAACTTCAGTTACAGAGAAACTTCACTTTTATTACTTCAAATTGCCATGTAGTTAGGTGTCACTGTATTTGATTTAGGTGATTAAATCTCGACTTTGAGGTCACTGGTTTACAGTTTAAGTTGTAACTTTTTTGCTTATTAAATAAAGTAGTGATTGAGCACTTTACCTGTATAAAATCCTATTGGGGAATTATCTGGAAAAAATAAGATTTCTTTAAGTATAAACCAAATATCTAGAAAAGGTGCTCTTATAGAAACAATGTTCATAATATGGGTAAGTAAAATATACTCCTAGCAATGCTGGGAGTGTGGAGTGGAGCTTGGAAGCCCATTCACTGAAAACTGAAATTTTACCTTGTTAGAAGGTTTCTATAGGCTCAAATTACGATGGGTTAAATTGACCTACAAATGTCAAATTGCTATACAATAATTATTATGCATATAGAAATTTAGAGTTTACAGTATATTTTTTAGCCATTAATTCATTTGATTTATACATAATAATATTTATAACAATAATAATTGCAAGAACAAAAATGGCTATATATGGAACACTATCCTAAAATTTTATATGGATTATCTTACTCATTACTTCGAAAAATCCTATTATTTTACCTAAGAAGAAACTGAGGTTTAGAGAAATTAGGTAACTAGTCACACAGCTAATTATTTGCAAAGAATGCCATTCCAACATAAGTACCAGGGTCTAAATCACAATGCACTATCCGTTCCAAAAACTCTAAGTGCTGGAAGTTTTTACTAAGATCATTTATAAGAAAAGCAATCTCAGATAAGTTAAAAAATTGCCAAGATTACTCAGCCAAGAAGTCTAGCGTGAAACTCAAGCCTTTTGACTATTGATTCCATGTTTTGTTACCATCCTACTCTGTCTTTTTTACTTCCTATTATTTCAAGGAGGCACATTATGGTTCAAAATTCTTAACTTAAAAAAAAAAAACAGGGCTTCCCTGGTGGCGCAATGGTTGAGAGTCTGCCTGCTAATGCAGGGGACACGGGTTCGTGCCCCGGTCCGGGAAGATCCCACATGCCACGGAGCTGCTAGGCCCGTGAGCCATGGCTGCTGAGCCTGCGTGTCCGGAGCCTGTACTCCGCAATGGGAGAGGCCACAACAGTGAGAGGCCCACGTACCACAAAAAAAAAAAAAAAAAAAAAAAAACAATAAAAAAAACACAGGAATAAATCTCCACAGTCTAGCTGCAAAGTGCCAAGCAAAGTGATCTCTAGGGTTTATGGGTGAGAACCCCCAAACCAAAAATAGGAAAGTATCTTGGTCAATGGCAGCTGATAGGTCTGGGATTTTCCAGCTAAAAAGCCTGACTCACAAAATTTGAGGCTTTTTTCTAACTGCAGAAGCACACTCCTCTCTATACCTGATACCAGATCATCTTTCCTGACCAGACAGTTGACATCAAAGCATCATCTATATAAGAGTGGGAGGAAGCAGTGCTTAGTATCTCTGGCCTGTTCCTCCTGCTACAAATACTTCAGAAGAAATGTCACTCTCTGAGAGGAAATTTATAGTCTGAGAACCTAGCTTGAAAGTAGTAGAAAAAAATTTTAACATAATATAAAACATAATCCTCCCCTTTCCCTTTGTAGAAACCAACGTCTGCTCTGAACGCTTTGTTTGACTTACTTCCCAGGTGACTGGGATGGACCGAGCTCCCAGTGGTCATTAAAGCTGCCCAGGCTTTGGAATGATTCATAGCCCATACTCAACCTTCCCAAAGGTCCTTAGCAATAGTCATAGACTGAAAAAAATCAGTGGCTGGGAAGTAGGTTACCATTTCTGAAGAGGTATTCCCTCACCATCCTATGTAATTAAGACAAAAAACTAGGCTGTTCATTGAAAAGTCCACTGTGATATGTTTCGATGCTTAATTATGACATTCATCACCATTTGTCTTTGACTAAGAGAAATCCTGCCCTATTTCTGGAGGCAAGTAAACCTCAAGGTTATATTAAATAGTTCTTCTGGACTAGCTAAAAACAGCATGGACTCCAACTAGGTCAGTTCGTTAAAGAGGTCTTCCTGCAGCTCAACAGCAGGGGTCTGCACTGTGGCAGCAGCAGCAACAGTGGTGGTGTTGCCATCGCCTGGGCACCTCTGTGTGAGTCCACATGATGAAGGAATAAATGGGGAGTCCTGTTTCTGCTAAAGCCAGAAAGGAAAGAAAAGAGGCTTCCAAATGTAGGATGCTCTCATTTCCTTCCTCTCTTCAGCTCTTTACAGGGGGCAAGTGGGGAGAGGAAGAAACACAGTTAAATTTCCAAACTATAATAACTGTCTGCACATTAACATCTTAAAAAGTCTTGATGATTTTCTGGAAGAGAAAGAACTTATTTAAATTAAATCTGATTATTTGTAATATAATTTTTATCATACTGGAATGACTTACTGTGAATTCACACATTGCCTTATGTTAACTTTTGTTATTTCATTATTATATCACTTGTTTTGATGTTAATGAAGAAGAATTTTTACATGAATGAATTTTTACATGAATTTTTAAATTGTGATTATTCCTCTTCAGATAAGTTTTGAAGCTAGGGATACTTGTTTATTTGTTTCCCAAAGCACTAGATCCTGTGTTCAGGTTATGCAGATTTGCAAACTTTGAGCTATGTTCTGGGCATTGTTACATTAAGTGTATAATTCCATAAGTACTTGGAGGAGTTCCTTTAGCTCATTTAATAATGTTTCCCAAAAATGTTATGCTAGGTATAGAGAGTAGTTTTAAACAAACTGTACTCATTATGCAACATCTCAACTTTATATTATAAATTCTATGGTGGTTAGGACCAGTTTATTTAGTTATTTTTGTGTAATATTTAGCCAAACACAAGGACAGTTTTATGTTTATTGTACATTTTTCAATAATTAAGATGGATTGGTAGGCTGTCTCTTCCTGAAGGTGAAAAATATATATGTATATACCTCTGTAACAAATATTTGTTTTGCTAATCAGAAGGTCGATAATCTTACATTTAAGATAAGTAGGGGCTTCCCTGGTGGCGCAGTGGTTGAGAGTCCGCCTGCCGATGCAGGGGATACGGGTTCGTGCCCCGGTCTGGGAAGATCCCACATGCCGCGGAGCGGCTGGGCCCGTGAGCCATGGCCGCTGAGCCTGCGCGTCCGGAGCCTGTGCTCTGCAACGGGAGTGGCCACAACAGTGAGAGGCCCGCATACCGCAAAAAAAAAAAAAAAAAAAAAAAAAGATAAGTAATATTTTGCCAAAAAAGAATGCTATCAAAAAAAAGTTTACCACCACATGATCAACATTGCTTAAGACCACACTTCAGGATGGATCTATAAAAACACTGAATGTAAGCCCCATGAGGGCAGAGAACTTTGCTTCACTTACTGACGTTTCACGAGCTCCTAGAATAATCCCTGACATAAAGTTAGCACTCAATTAAACACAAGTTGAACTGAATTGAATTTTTTATCATTCTCTTTCAATCCAGATACAAATGCACAGGATTTTGTGATCCAACTCTCTCTCTCTCCCTCTCTCTCTCTCTCTCTATCTCACATACACACACAAAGAGTTGGTACTTTTTCCTCCACAGGGACCTTTGGGACCACGCTCGACCCTACTTTTTCACCCTTTTCTTTATTTTTCAACTACTTTCACATCCTTTTAATGACACTTCTATGCTTAAATTAGCCAGAATTAGTATCTGTAGCTTGCCTCAAGGAACCTCATGGAAATATTAATTTCACCTCAAACTACCAGTCTCATAACTCTATTCAATAAATGGAACAATCCAGGACCATTGTTGAAAGGAGGAGTGTGTGTGTGTGTGTGTGTGTGTGTGTGTGTGTGTGTGTGTGTTAGGGAAAGGGGCTGCTTTTTGGCTTGTTGTTTCAGTTTCTAATGCCACCCAAATTGGATTACATTGCTTACAACCACCTGGGTGGGAAATGAGCAGCCTTACTGATTAATATCTAGTTATCGGTTAGACTTAGAGACGTGCCATATGGCTGCACATTAATTGCTCATAATGATGCTTTAACTACAAATAATTGAAGTAACCAGGCCTTGGAGCGCTCTTAATTTACCTTCCAATCACTGCAGGCATTTTCCCTGCTTTCTCCCCACACATATATCCCTTCCCCTCACCAGTTCATTCTTCTGGCCAGAATTTCAGCCTGCCAAGGAAGGAAGCAAGCAGAGGCCCAAACAGCCTCCATTTTCCTGCTCATTCCTTTGGAAGGTAGCTGTTCCCATTCCTTAGAGGTCAGTCGCACAGAAAGTCTCTGATGCCAGCATAGTTAAACGGCCAATATCCTTTTACGAACAGAAAGTACATGCAGAATAGCCCATGGGCTAGATCTCATGCTTTCGGATCACTGTGTTCTGCCGAGAAATCATCAAAGGCTTTTTATACCAGGAAAGTAACTACAGAGCCTGCTGTGTGCACACGGTTTTCCTTGAGTAATTGGATATCATTATAGAATCAGGACTTTTCAACAGGGGGTCATGACCCATGAGTGGGACTTAAAATAGATTTAGTGGATTGAAGCCAGCATTTTGTTAAATGTAACTACAATGTTTAGAATTAGATTCTGTTGCTCTGAAGTAAAAATAAAAAAGAATCCTCATTTCATTTAAACTTCACAGAGTAGGCAAACCTGAAACCAGGTATACCAGTGTTCTGAGCTTACAACAAACACAAAAATGTGCCATGAAGTCAATTACATAACCGGTGACACGGCTCACAGATATGTGTTAATACTACTGTCTGCTCTCCAGAAGCAGCTTATTCTTAGAAGGATCTGGCTGACCAGGTGAGAGACTCAGTTGTCCTGTGCTGCTAGAAGAGTGAATGTGCTGGAAACATGTAAATCAGATAGGAAATAGATAAACTTTGTATATCATTATTTGCATTTTTGTGCCTTGGGATAAGTATTGGATTGCCCTTTCCAGGTATGGATCTGGAGGTAAGTCTTAGTATTACCCTTATTTTACAAATGAAAAACCTGAGGCTCAAGTAATTGGATAACTTGACTAAGTTCACATAACTAGGAAGCAGCAGAGCTTAGAGACTTATCACCACAATGCTACACTGCTTCTTTGTGAAGCCCCCGAGGGGATCAAGTCTGTATCCTTGAAGCAAAGCATCCCACTCTACCCAGCTATCCAAAATAGCTCCATCAGTGCATCCAGGGCAAATGGTCTCAGCTCAAGAGCAAAATGGGTGAAGGAATTGGATCCCAAACATCTCAATGCCCAGAGCCTCTTCTTCCTGAGCTGATTTCTTTCAGTTTTGCCAAAAAGAACTGCCTAGTGTAGGGTAATCATAATTTGATGTAGAACTTTTGCTGAAACTTTGGGTAGTCTTTACGAGTTCTAGCTCTATTGAACTTCCCAACATCTTTTGTCTTTTAACTCCTAGATCTAATACAAAAATATTTCATTCCCAGTTTTAGTCTCACTATTTTCATGTATTAAATATTCTATTTTTAATTTGCCTACTGAACGCATTTGTCTACGACAGCTTAAAAATGCCATGGCTGAATGACACCTAGTAGACTGAGAAAAAAATAAATCTAAACTATTGAAAACAGCCAGCTTTTAAAAAATATATATCGTAAAATCACTCTCTGAGAATGCCCTGGGGAGCAAATTAGATAGATGGCTAGAGTTCAATAAAAACAACTTTGAAATGTATTGGGACCGGGTTATTACAGACTTCTGCTGCTTACAGCTGGCATATTTCCTCTTTATTGTAAATTGTAAGTTCAAGCTACAAATACTTCCTATTGACCTGAATTTAGTTGTAGTTGAGGGTCCTCCTGTCTTGACTGCCAGCCGCCTGCAATATCTGTTACAGGGATTTGGTAAGCTTTCGTGATGACTCAGACTTTTTTTTCCACTAAGCCATGTTTTGCATTAGACAAGTGGATTTTATTTTATGATGTTATTAAGATCCTAGAGGGGTAAGAAAACAGAAAACAAACAGAAAGGTGACGTGGCACAAAGATAATCAGTTGGGTCAGAAATGCAAGGAAAGTCAAGTTCAGACTTTTGTTACTTGCTACACCCATTCTCCTTCCCACCTTGGTACCCCGATAATTCTTACCCCTTTTCTCTCTTTTCTTCACCACAGTCTTCTATATGCTTTCTTTCCTTTCTTCCCCAACTTCAACGCTGAGATTGAAATGAATATGTCCCATTGGGGTTAGTATTGCAACATTGAGATGGAAGCAGAGAACAGCTCACTCAGTCCCCATTTCAAGGTAAACATCCATTTAGTTATGAATGTTAGTCCTTCTTAGTTATGAGACTGAACAGACTGCTAGCCACACTGTGCTATGGTTCAAAATGTGGAACCATCAGTATGGGAAGCAATACACCATTGCAGATAAGAGTTCCAACTTTTAAATCAGATGAACTGGGCTCAAATTTTATTTCCAGTGTGACTTCAGACAGGTTACTTAACTTCCCTAAACCTCATTTACAAAATAAGGAAATAAGAGCATCTACTTAGAGTTGTGTGAAAATTAAATGAGGTTAGAGATGTAAAATGTTTAGTAAATGGCCTATTATGAGCACTCACTCTATGTTATTTTATTATCATATTACTACTACTATTGCATCAAGTCCAAACTGAGAGGTGGGAAGAGGGTAAAGGTGGAGCTAGCCATAACAGGGAGTCCACTGATGGGAGGCAAGATGGAAATAATTATGGAGAAGGCAGAGAAAAGTGCAACTCAGAGCTATACGTGTATGTGGGCTGCGGGTCAGATGATGTGGGTGGATTGAGAGAACGTTTGCACGAGAGGGACTTAGAGGAAGGAGCCCTGGGCTCTTCCAGGTCACATGCTAACCGATTATATGGCCTTAGGCAGGTCAGAGGCTCCCTGCCTCTCCCTCAACTCAACAAATGTAAAATGTAAGGGTTGGCTAAAGATCCCTGTAAGGCCCCTTTCAGCTGCTAAATAATGTGGCACAGGGCTTCCCTGGTGGCGCAGTGGTTGAGAGTCCGCCTTCCGATTCAGGGGACACGGGTTCATACCCCGGTCCAGGAAGATCCCACATGCCGTGGAGCGGCTGGCCCCGTGAGCCATGGCTGCTGAGCCTGCACGTCCGGAGCCTGTGCTCCACAACGGGAGAGGCCACAACAGTGAGAGTCCCGCATACCACACACACACACAAAAATAATAATAATGTGGCACACACTTGAGAGTTAGATTTAGTAAAGGGATGGAGAATCCAGAGGCAGAGGAGGAAGGACCACTGCAAGGTGGGGAGAGGAGGTGGAAAAGGCAAAATGCAAAGGAGGGTGAGGAAAATGGGAGGTAAAGACAGATCCAGAAGAAAAATAACAAACAACTGGGGGAAATTTTCCCCAATTTTCTTGTATGCTAGAGCATTTGTAGAAGGAATTATCCCACATGGTACAAGCTCCTCAAACATCCAAAAGTGTGTAAAGAGCTTCCCTCATACTACTAATTGTCCTCATAAAACATAGTGGGCGTTATATATGGTATTACACAGTGGCCTTAGGTTAAGCCAAGGCCATGCAGACGCACACACACACACAGACACGTTTCTGGAAAATACACTATCCCTATCCCAATCAACCATACTCATCTAATAATATTAGGCTAAATTATTTAAATTGAAGTCGTCAAAACTTCTAGTCAATTAAATTTTCTATATAAATACAAATAGGATTTAATGCTTCTCAGCTTGCTGGTTCTAAATAAAATGTTCCAGAACAACATTTTAAAATATCATCCCACTAAAATAACCCTGAATATTTCTTTATTTACATAATATCGTGTACAGATCTAACTTCCTGGAGCAGTCTAATTGCAATATTGAAACATCAATGTGCTCGAGTATTTGTCTTTTTCCCCTTTTACTTGTTCCTCTCACATACACAAATAAAATAACATCAGGAACACTTTGAAGTTTTCTTTCCTTAGCCTGCATTATACTTTTTTATATTTTATATATGCATATATAAACCCTTATTTTGTGTGTATATATATGTGCATGTGTGTGTATTTTTTAAACCATTCAACCTTAATGCACACTTCACCTGGTATTAGCTATTTGCAGATATGCCCTTCTTGAATTTAGGGACAGTATGGGACCCAAACCAAATCAAAGTGGAGCGCATGAATCAGGCTTAGGAAAATCAGCACTTCATATGACCTCTGGCCACTTAAATGGTAATGGGCACATAATCCAAACAGATCCAGTGAGAATTTTGCTTGGACATTTGAACTTGAATGGAAAGCTGGGACCACCTGTAGTCATCTTGCCTCCAAGAAAGAAAGCCTACCAGAGAAGTGAGCTACCCAGAGGAAATAGCCTGAGGGATGGAACAGGAGATAAACTGGATCCTGTT
The DNA here is from genome assembly GCF_949752795.1 of Hyperoodon ampullatus. Taxonomy (NCBI): domain Eukaryota; kingdom Metazoa; phylum Chordata; class Mammalia; order Artiodactyla; family Ziphiidae; genus Hyperoodon; species Hyperoodon ampullatus. Next base: position 42,569,866 of record NC_136920.1, on the reverse strand, counting down.
TCCATCGTTTGAGCCCTTATATAAACCTTGAATGAGGTCAGTCTTACCCCTGGATTTTTAGACATTTTGCTTCCTGCTTTAAAAACTTGTTGCTTATTGTTTTTAAGAGATTAATGCTTTACATATATATAAGCCCAGTACAAATTAAATAGAATAGAGACATTAACCTTTACCTATTTAAAGAAAATCATTGTTTTCTAATGAAGATATACTGAAATATGACATTAAATCTGTGTGCACGCACATGCATGTGTGCACACACACACACACACACACAAAGTGAGCTGACTTTGAAATTGGAAAAGCCCTGTGATATTTTTTATTTTATGTCAATGACATTTTATTCTTTCTCACTAAAGCCTTGAAGTTGTCTATTCTTTTCGAACTAGCTTTTTATAGATAGTCCTATTTCTTATATTACCAATGAAAATTACAGCATTATGAGCTATTCAAAGCATGGTACTTCCAGCACATAAAGATCTCAGGTTTCAGGAACCCAAATTTTCAGTTGACCTTTTTATTCAACAAGAACTTTAGTTTGCCAGTTATGTGTCCTTTGAAAGAAACAGCTCAGACTTCATTTCTATCCAGTTTTTTAAGCTAAATATTGTTCAGGTGGATCACCTGGGTAAATTGCCTCTGTTGGGAAAACTGTTCATTTTGAGGATTATTACAGGAAAAATTTTCATTTACAGATGATTTTCTTTCCAAAATTTAGTATCTCCAAAATGTCCTCTCTCTGGTGAATAACCCCAGCTTGTAGGCCCAAGTGTATCTGTGAGCAAATGTGCACTTTTATTCAGATCTGTGGGGTGTCCCCAGGCATCCATCCTTGGACTTATGTCTCTTACTCTATGCCTCTCTCTGAGTAATTTCACCTATTCTCACAGCTTCAACTACCACCCAAATACTGATGGCTTTCAGATATATTTATCCGGCTCACTGCTATCTTCCAAATTCAGTTCTGAAATTTTTGGACTGTCCCAAAAATTTGGACAGAAGGTCCAAATTTTTGAGGGTGAAGACTAAATTGATTCAACACCGAATTTATCACCTTACCAGTAAAACCCTTCTCTATGGGGCAGGGAATGTATTTGTTTGCTAGCGCTGCTGTAACAAAATACTATAGATTGGGAGGCTTAAATAACAGCAATTTATTTCCTCACAGTTCTGAGGTTGGAAGTCCAAAGTCAAGGTGTAAGCAAGTTTGGTTTCTTCTGAGGCTTCCTGGCTTGTAGATGGCTGTCTTCTGGTGTCTTCATATCACCCTCCCTCTGTGTGTGTCTGTGTCCTAATCTATTCTTACTGGGATACAAATCATATTGCATTAGGGTCTACCCCCTTGACCTCCTTTTAACTTGCTTACCCCTTAAAAGACCCTATCTCCAAATACAGTCATGTTCTGAGGTACTTAGAGTTAGGACTTCAATATATGAATTTTGAGAGGATGCAACTAGCCCATAACAAGCAACATGAAGAGAATCATTTTTTTTTTCTGAGCCAAATACCTGAGAACAGTGGTGGCCCAAGGGCAGGGTGGTATAGTGGGAACAGTCCATCCCAAATACGGTCAGTTATGGGGTGTGTTGTATGTCCATAGAGAATGTAAGCACAATAGTGAACCTGACTAAAAGTTGAACTGTTTTTTTAATCATCACCATGTGCTGGCAATTGTAAACAATATCAGTTATGCGAGTTTCCTCCCCCTGAAATGATTGTAGAGTCTAAATAACTGCTGCATTACTCTTTTTTTTAAACATCTTTATTGGAGTATAGATGCTTTACAGTGGTGTGTTAGTTTCTGCTGTATAACAAAGTGAATCAGCTATACATATACACGTATCCCCATATTTCCTCCCTCTTGTGCCTCCCTCCCACCCTCCCTATCCCACCCCTCTAGTTGGACACAAAGAACCAAGCTGATCCCCCTGTGCTGTGCGGCTGCTTCCCACTAGCTATCTATTTCACAACTGGTAGGGTATATGTGTCCATGCCCTCTCTCATTTCATCCCAGCTACCCTTGCCCCTCCCCATATCCTCAAGTCGATTCTCTATGTCTGCCTCTTTATTCCTGTCCTGCCCCTAGGTTCTTCAGAACCACTTTTTTTTCTTTTTTTTTTTTTAGATTCCATATATATGTGTTAGCATATGGTATTTGTTTTTCTCTTTCTGACTTACTTCACTCTGTATGACAGTCTCTAGGTCCATCCCCCTCACTACAAATAACTCAATTTTGTTTCTTTTTATGGTTGAGTAATGTTCTATTGTATATATGTGCCACATCTTCTTTATCCATTCATTTGTCTATGTTCCATGTTCTGGCTATTGTAAATAAAGCTGCAGTGAACATTGTGGTACATGACTTGATTTGAATTATGGGTTTCTCAGGGTATATGCCCAGTAGTGGGATTGCTGGGTCATATGGTTGTTCTATTTTTAGTTTTTTAAGGAAACTCCAAATTGTTCTCCATAGTGACTGTATCAATTTATACTCCCACCAACAATGCAAGAGGGTTCCCTTTTCTCCACACTATCTCAAGCATTTATTATTTGTAGATTTTTTTGATGCTGGCCATTCTGACAGGTGTGGGGTGATACCTCATGGTAGTTTTGATTTGTGTTTCTCTGAAGATTAGTGATGTTGAGCATCCTTTCATGAGTTTGTTGGCAATCTGTGTATCTTCTTTGGAGAAATGTCTATTTAGGTCTTCTGCCCATTTTTTGATTGGGTTTTTGCTTTTTTTGATATTCAGTGGCATGAGCTGCTTGTATATTTTGGAGATTAATCCTTTGTCAGTTGATTCATTTGCAAATATTCTCTCCCATTTGGAAGATTGTCTTTTCATCTTGTTTATGGTTTCCTTTGTTTGCAAAAGTTTTTAAGTTTCATTAGGTCCCATTTGTTTATTTTTGTTTTTATTTCCATTTCTCTAAGAGGTGGGTCAAAAAGGATCTTGTTGATTTATGTCAGAGAGTGTTCTGTTTAGGTTTTCCTCTAAGAGTTATATAGTGTATGGTCTTACATTAGGTCTTTAATCCAGTTTGAGTTTATTTCTGTGTATGGTGTTAGGGAGTGTTCTAATTTCATTCTTTTACAAGTAGCTGACCAGTTTTCCTAGCACCACTTATTGAAAAGTCTGTCTTTTCTCCAATGTATATTCTTGCCTCCTTTATCAAAGATAGGGTGACCATATGTGTGTCGGTTTATCTGTGAGCTGTTTTTCTTTTAACATCTTTATTGGAGTATAATTGCTGTACAATGGTATGTTAGTTTCTGCTTTATAACAAAGTGAATCAGTTATGCATATACATATGTTCCCATATCTCTTCTCTTTTGCGTCTCCCTCCCTCCCACCCTCCATATCGCACACATCTAGGTGGTCACAAAGCACCAAGCTGATCTCCTGTGCTATGTGGCTGCTTCCCACTAGCTACCTATTTTACCTTTGGTAGTGTATATATATATATCCATGCAACTCTCTCACTTTGTCACAGCTTACCCTTCCCCCTCCCCATATCCTCAAGTCCATTCTCTAGTAGGTCTGTGTCTTTATTCCCATCTTACCCCTAGGTTCTTCATGACCTTTTTTTTTTTTCTTAGATTCCATATATATGTGTTAGCATACAATATTTGTTTTTCTCTTTCTGACTTACTTCACTCTGTATGACAGACTCTAGGTCCATCCACCTCACTACAAATATCTCAATTTCATTTCTTTTTGTGCTGAATAATATTCCATTGTATATATGTGCCACATCTTCTTTATCCATTAACCCAATGATGGACACTTAGGTTGCTTCCATGTCCTGGCTATTGTAAATAGAGCTTCAGTGAACATTTTGGTACATGACTCTTTTTGAATTATGGTTTTCTCAGGGTATATGTCCAGTAGTGGGTTTGCTGGGTCATATGGTAATTCTATTTTTAGTTTTTTAAGGAACCTCCATACTGTCCTCCAGAGTGGCTGTATCTATTTACATTCTCACCAACAGTGGAAGAGCGTTCCCTTTTCTCCACACCCTCTCCAGCATTTATTGTTTCTAGATTTTTTGATGATGGCCATTCTGACTGGTGTGAGATGATATCTCACTGTAGTTTTGATTTGCATTTCTCTAATGATTAATGATGTTGAGCATTCTTTCATGTGTTTGTTGGCAGTCTGTATATCCTCTTTGGACAAATGTCTATTTAGGTCTTCTGCCCATTTTTGGAGTGGGTTGTTTGGTTTTTTGTTATTGAGCTGCATGAGCTGCTTGTAAATCTTGGAGATTAATCCTTTGTCAGTTGTTTCATTTGCAAATATTTTCTCCCATTTTTAGGGTTGTCTTTTGGTCTTGTTTATGGTTTCCTTTGCTGTGCAAAACTTTTAAGTTTCATTAGGTCCCATTTGTTTATTTTTGTTTTTATTTCCATTTTTCTAGGAGGTGGGTCAAAAAGGATCTTGCTGTGATTTATGTCAGAGTGCATTCTGCCTATGTTTTCCTCTAAGGGTTTGATAGTGTCTGGCCTTACATTTAGGTCTTTAATCCATTTTGAGTTTATTTTTGTGTATGATGTTAGGGAGTGTTCTAATTTCATACTTTTACATGTACTTGTCCAGTTTTCCAGCACCACTTATTGAAGACGCTGTCTTTTCTTTGCTGTATATTCTTGCCTCCTTTATCAAAGATAAGGTGACCATATGCGCATGGGTTTATCTCTGGGTTTTCTATCCTGTTCTATTGATCTATATTTCTGTTTTTGTGCCAGTACCACACTGTCCTGATTATTGTAGCTTTGTAGTATAGTCTGAATTCCAGGAGCCCGATTCTTCCAGCTCCATTTTCTTTCTCAAGATTACTTTGGCTATTCAGGGTCTTTTGTGGTTCCATACAAATTGTGAATTTTTTTGTTCTCGTTCTGTGAAAAATGCCATTGGAATTTTGATAGGGGTTGCTTTGAATCTGTAGATTGCTGTGGGTAGTATAGTCATTTTCACAATGTTGATTCTTCTAATCCAAATCCTGTTATATCTCTCCATCTGTTTGAATCATCTTTAATTGCTTTCATCAGTGTCTTATAGTTTTCTGCCTACACATCTTTTTTCTCCTTAAGTAGGTTTATTCCGAGGTATTTTATTCTTTTTGTTGCAGTGGAAAATGGGAGTGTTTCCTTAATTTCTCTTTCAGATATTTCATCATTAGTGTATAGGAAAGCAAGAGATTTCTGTGCATTAATTTTGTATCCTGCAACTTTACCAAATTCATTGATTAGCTCCTGTAGTTGTCTGGTATCATCTATAGGATTCTCTCTATATAGTATCATGTCACCTGCAAACAATGACAGCTTTACATCTTCTTTTCCAGTTTGGATTCCTTTTATTTCTCTTTGTCTCTGAGTTCTATGGCCAAAACTATGTTGAGTAATAACAGTGATAGAAGGCAACCTTGTCTTGCTCCTGATCTTAGTGGAAATTGTTTCAGTGTTTCACCATGGAGAAAAATGTTGGCTGTGGATATTTCATATATAGCCTTTATTATGCTGAGGTAAATTCCCTCTATGCCCACTTTCTGGAGGGTTTTTACCATAAATGCGTGTTGAATTTTGTCGAAAGCTTTTTCTGCATCTATTGAGATGATCATATGTTTGTTCTCTTTCAATTCGTTAATATAGTGTATCACATTAATTGATTTGCATATATTGAAGAATCTTTGCATTGTTGGGATAAACCCCACTGGATCATGGTGTATGATCCTTTTAATATGCTGTCGGATTCTCTTTGCTAGTATTTTGTTGAGGATTTTTGCACCTATGTTCATCAGTGATATTGGCCTGTAGAGTTCGCTTTTTGTGACATCTTTGTCTAGTTTTGGTATCAAGGTGATGGTGGCCTTGTAGAATGAGTTGGGGAGCGATCCTCACTCTGCTATATTTTGGAACATTTTGAGAAGTGTAGGTGTTAGCTCTTCTCTAAATGTTTGATAGAATTCTCCTGTGAAGCCATCTGGTCCTGGGCTTTTGTTTGTTGGAAGATTTTTAACCACAGTTTCAATTTCAGGGCTTGGGATTGGTCTCTTTATATTTTCTATTTCTTCCTGGTTCAGTCTGCAAATGTTGTGCTTTTCTAAGGATGTGTCCATTTCTTCCTGGTTGTCCATTTTATTGGCATATAGTTGCTTGCAGTTATCTCTTATGACACTTTGTATTTCTGTAGTGTCAGTTGTTACTTCTTTTTCATTTCTAATTCTGTTGATTTGAGTCTTCTCTCTTTTTTCTTGATGAGCCTAGCTAATGTCTTATCAATTTTGTTTATCTTCTCAAAGAACCAGTTTTTAGTTTTATTATATTTGCTATCATTTCCTTCATTTCTTTATCATTTATTTCTTACCCAATCTTTCTGATTTCTTTCCTTCTGCTAACTTTGGGGCTTTTTTGTTCTTCTTTCTCTAACTGCTTCAGGTGTAAGGTTAGGTTGTTTATTTGAGATGTTTCTTGCTTCTTGAGGTAAGATTGTATTGCTATAAACTTCCCTCCTAGAACAGCTTTTGCTGCATCCCATAGGTTTTGGGTTGTTGTGTTTTCATTGTCATTTGTTTCTAGGTATTTTTGATTTCCTCTTTGATTTCTTCATTGATCTCTTGGATTTTTACTAGTGTATTGTGTAACCTCTATGTGTTTGTATTTTTTAATAGTTTTTTTTCCTGTAATTGATATCTATTCTTATAGTGTTGTGGTCAGAAAAGGTACTTGATATGATTTCAGTTTTATTAAATTTCACAAGCTTTGATTTGTGACCCAAGATATGATCTATCCTGAAGAATGTTCTGTGAGCACTTGAGAAGACAGTGTATCATGTTGTTTTTGGATGGAATGTCCTATAAATTTCAGTTAAGCCCATCTTGTTTAATGCATCACTTAAAGCTACTGTTTCCTTATTTATTTTCATTTTGGATGATCTGTCCATCGGTGAAAGTGGGGTGTTAAAATCCCCTACTATGACTGTGTTACTGTTGATTTCCCCTTTTATGGTTGTTAGCACTTGACTTATGTATTGAGGTGCTCCTATGTTGGGTGCATAAATATTTACAATTGTTATATCTTCTTCTTGGACTGATCCTTTGATCATTATGTACTGTCCTTCTTTGTCTCTTGTAATAGTCTTTCTTTTAAAGTCTATTTTGTCTGATATAAGAATTGCTACTCCAGCTTTCTTTTGATTTCCATTTGCATGGAATATCTTTTTCCATCCCCTCACTTTCAGTCTGTATGTGTCCCTAGGTCTGAGGTGGGTCTCTTGTAGACAGCATATATATGGGTCTTGTTTTTCTATCCATCCAGCCAGTCTATGTCTTTTGGTGGGAGCATTTAATCCATTTACATTTAAGGTAGTTATTGATATGTATGTTCTTATTACCATTTTCTTAATTGTTTTGGGTTTAGTATCGTAAGTCTTTTCCTTCTCTTGTGTTTCTTGCCTAGAGAAGTTCCATTAACATTTGTTGTAAAGCTGGTTTGTTGGTGCTGAATTCTCTAATCTTTTGCCTGTCTGTAAAGGTTTTAATTTCTCTGTCAAACCTGAATCAGATCTTTGCTGGGTAAAGTAATATTGGTTGTAGGTTTTTACCTTTCATCACTTTAAATATGTCCTGCCACACCCTTCTGGCTTGCAGAGTTTCTGCTGAGAAATCAGCTGTTAACCTTATGGGGATTCCCTTGTATATTATTTGTTGCTTTTCCCTTACTGCTTTTAATATTTTTCTCTGTATTTAATTTTTGATATTTGATTAATATGTGTCTTGGCATGTTTCTCCTTGGATTTATCCTGTATGGGTCTCTCTGTGCTTCCTGGATTTGATTGACTATTTCCTTTACATATTAGGGAAGTTTTCAGCTATAATCCTTCAAATATTTCCTCAGTCCGTTTCTTTTTCTCTTCTTGTTCTGGGACCCCTATAATTCGAATGTTGGTATGTTTAATGTTGTCCCAGATATCTCTGAGCCTGTCCTCAATTCTTTTCATTGTTTTTTCTTTATTCTGCTCTGTGGTAGTTATTTCCTCTATTTTATATGCCAGGTCACTTATCCGTTTTTCTGTCTCAGTTTCTGCTATTTATTCTTTCTAGAGAATTTTAAATTTCATTTATTGTGTTCTTCATCATTGTTTGTTTGCTCTTTAGTTCTTCTACTTCCTTTTTAAAAGTTTTTTGTACTTTCTCCATTCTACTTTCAAGATTTTGGATCATCTTTACTATCATTATTCTGAATTCTTTTTCAGGTAGCCTGCTTATTTCCTCTTCATTTATTTGGTCTGGTGGGTTTTTACTTTGCTCTTTCATCTGCTGTGTATTTCTCTGTCTTCTCATTTTGCTTAAGTTACTGGTTTGGGGTGTCTTTTTCACAGGCTGCAAGTTTGTAGTTTCCATTGTTTTTGGTGTCTGCCCCCAGTGGGTAAGGTTGGTTCAGGCTTGTGTAGGCTTCCCGGTAGAGTGGACTGGTTCCTGTGTTCTGGTAGGTTGGGCTGGATCTTGTCCTTCTGGTGGGCAGAGCCACATCTGATGGTGTGTTTTGGGGTTTCTGTGAATTTAGTAGGATTTTAGGCAGCCTGTCTGCCAATGTGTGGTGTTGTGTTCCTGTCTTGCTAGTTGTTTGGCATAGAATGTCCACACTGTAGTTTGTTGTTCGCTGAGTGGAGCTGGGTCTTAGCATTAAGATGGAGATATCTGGGAGAGCTTTTGCTGTTTGATATTTGATATTACATGGGTCCAGGAGGTCTCTGGTGGACAATGTCCTGAACTCAGCTCTCCCACTTAAGAGGCTCAGGCCTGACACCTGGCCAAAGCACCAAGACCCTGTCAGCCACACAGCATACTCTTTTTGGCCCTTGTCTTCCTGTCCTCAAGCCACCACATATCAGCCACTTCCACACCCTCAGAGTTTCCCAGTGGTGCCCCTGCATTACTCTTGAGTTTTAATAATATATATGCAAGTTTTAAATTAGCCTATTTTATGACATAATGTAATAAGCATTATATTCTTCATGGAAGTTAATCCAGAGAGTCTCCAGTTATACAGTTGACTTCCAAAATCACATCATATCAAGGGTACTAACATGTATTAATATAACTTTTCATTGATACTGACTTTGATCACCTGGCTGACGTTGAGGAATGGTGTTTATATTATTAAATGTCGGAAAAATCAAAAGAAGAATAATATTTTATAACATAAGTCTAATACATGAAATTCAGTGTCTATAAATAAATTTTACTTGAACCCAGCCACGTTGAGTAGTTGCAAAACAGACCATGGACTACAAAGCCAAAAATTTGCACCATCTGGCCCCCTGGTGTAGTGAAACAAGAAGTAGCTTGAGTCAAACATAAGTGGATTCAAATCTCAGCTCTGGAATTCCCACCTATGTGGCCTGTGTGCTGTTGCTCTGAAATGTAGTTTCCTCATCTATAAAATGGGGTTGTTAATGCCTGTTTTAAGGTCATAATGAGGATTATGTAAGGAGGATGATTTTTATTAATCTGTCAATAATTAACGTATATTACTGATCAAAGGGATGTTATTATCCCCATTAAACAAACAAATAAACAAAAAACAGATTCAGAGAAGTAGAATGGTTTGCATGCCTGCTGGTAAACCTCAATTGGAGTTTCAGTGTGTGTCTACTGGTGCTGCAGAATCGGGACCATCACCAGCTTTCAAACCAGACATTGCAATGTGGCTCTAGGTCTTGCTAACTGTATAATCTTGAGCAAGTCATTCTTCCTCCCTGAGGATAAGTTTCTTCATCTACAAAAATGAGGCTAATATACAAAATTTACTACAGAAGACTGATTTGAAGATTAACAGTGCTAAGGTATATAAATTCACAGTTACATAGGAAGCAGTCAGGAAACATGAATTCAATTTTGCACTACATAAAGCTGCATTTATGGGAATAGAAACCTATCTGAAAGTGCTTTGAGAAAAATAAGGAAAGTACAAACACCAAAGGCAAAAAAAATCAATAATCCTCTGATTATTTCTTGTTTTGAATTATCTGCTTTGTACTTTCTTCAATGATCCAAGACATGAGGGAGACTACCAGGTATAAAGCATGGTGGACAGATAAATGAATGTGAGGCACTCCCCAACTGCAGGAGTTATGAACCTGAGTTGACTGCAGTATAAGATTAAAAATTCATACTTCTTCTGAATTAAGAAATCCGTAGCCAAGATGTGATAATGAATACATTTCTTCATCTGTGGCTCTTAGATTCTTTAAGGCACCTCACAATTCCTATTGTCCTCACCTCCTCCAGGCTTTTCTCCAATTTCTTCTGTTAGCTGGATGTAAATTGCACATACCCATCCTCTTGAAGAATTTTCTTTTTAACTCCCTTAAAGGCTTTGGAGAAAACTTCATCAAGGTTAAGAAATTAGCTTTTAGAGTGTTCCTAGAGAAGTTTTTTATTTCCTTTCACGATCCTCCCTTGGCCTGAGTATTGTCACCAAGACATTGCTGAGGTTTCTCTTGGATGATGCAGGAATACTTATAGATGCTTGTCAAGTATTAAAAATAATTTGAAAAATAATATCCTACAAACTATACGTAGTCCATGAAAAAAAATGCTTACTTTGAACAACAAAATAGGTATCCAATTAACTTTTAACCTTATCTCATTCAATATCTAGAGTGTGCTTCTTAGGGAAAGGACTTGGTGGTTTCAACCTCTGCTCTATCCCAGTGTGCAGAACAGCTTTTGCACATAATAAAGACGCAATACATATTTACTGAATGATCACCTGTACAGCAGCCAGAAAGAAAAGACTTTCAATCCCAAGTGATGGCTATCTGACTTAACTATGATGTATTCACTTTCTTTCCCTACTTTTTTCCTTCTCTGAATATTTAGAGTGCATATCATATGCCACTCCAGATACAAAGTGTTGAAATGCAAAATAGTCACAGGGTCTAGATACTATAGCTTACTGGAGGAAACCCAGACAATTAAAGGAACATTCACAATATAACTTGATAACTGCTATGATAGGAAGCATGGGGTACAGGAAATGAACTTAATCCAAATTCAGAGGTCAAAAAAATCTTCCTAAAGAATGTGACTTAGTTGAAGCATGAATAATGCATAAGAGTATAATCTAAGCATAAATTGGAACTTGACACTGTCCAATTTCTTCATGGAATCACAATCAGACATAATAATAGTACAGCCCATCAACCAAAAGTAATTAAAAATGAGGTACAATCTTTACTAACATCTCTCAAAGAACATTAACATGGTCTAATTCATTATGCACAACACACATCTCAAAATATACTATACTCCTCTTCTCAACTTTGAAACCTTACAGTAGCTACAGGGCTAAAACAACCTTAAAAAATTCATTTCCACATCAAGCTCTCACTGCATCTCTGTGTGTGTCTTAAGTTACACTCCATTCTCCAACATGACCTGAAAGTCCAAGGCAATTTCCACTCCATGACCAGCCATGCTGGGTTGCTCCAGTGGATCCATGACTGGTCCAGCCTGGAAAAAGTTTGTGTTAAACTCTGTGAAGTATGGTTCCTCTCTTGCTAAGTGAGATGAATTAATTAATTCAATACTAGTTAATAAAATTAATTTCTGATTAATAAAACTCCCACCATCATTACAGGAATTAGTCTTACAAATGAAAGGCAATAAACATTGGAGGAGTAATCCAGGCAGAGTGATCATTTTGGGGTGGGTAAAGAACTTCAGTACCACAAGAGTGTAGCATGTACATTGTAAAGGGACAGGAGAGGAAATGAGGGACTCAAGGAGGTTCTCTATCCCATACTATATTGACCATACTAAATATTTTGAATTTTAACCAATGAATGGTACTTGAGGAGATCAAGATTATTCCACTGCTCTCATTGGCAGCCGTTAGCCTCTTTAATGAATGTTGTCCCTTATCCTCTAATTTAATCCCATCTGTGAAAATGTTTAAACCCAAGTATTACAAAAGTAAAAAACAAAATTGTTAACCAATATTTTCTTATCAATCACTGGGAGCAACAGTATCTCAGGCAGCTGTGAGCAGCTGTGGCTCCCTCTGGCCATCTCTTCGTGTTGCTTGCATTCTTCTAAGTCACATCTTCTACACCAGCTTCACCAATGAGCAGTAGGACACTTTCCAAGTCTTTCCAAATTGCCTGTAAGGAAATGTCATAACAACTGACAAAATGAGAAAAGGTGTTTTACAAAGTTTGCTACTTTTAGCAAACTTAATTCAAACATGAAATATGTCAGGGGCTTCCCTGGTGGTGCAGTGGTTGAGAGTCAGGTAGAAGAAGCAAATCCAGTTTTCTGTCTTTGATTCATTCTTGGGAAAAAGAATAAAAGTCTGACATTGACCTTCACCTTGGGGTACTTCAAAAGGTCTGAATAAATACAGCGCTATGAAAATGGCAACTCTTCTATGGGGCAAACTTTCACCTTTCTGAACAGCATACTCTAAAGGAATATAGAGTTCTGAAATGCCACCTTTCACCTCCATTGTCAATGTTGAATATTTGTTGCCCTCAGAAATGAAAACACATCTGTGACGGCATTCTCATCTTTCCATTCATTTTATAAGCAATAGATTTGCAAGAGGAAACTGGCTGGAGTTCAGGGCAGAAAAAGCTTCACTTCAGCTTATAATTTTGTTCAATAAATGATGTTGAAACAATGGGTCGTCCATGTATGAAACAAATGAAATTTCACCTAAGCCTCACACAGTTTATAAAGGTTAACTCAAATTATAGTTCTAAATGTAAAATATAAAACTATACAACTTTTAGGAAAAAAACATAGGAGGAAATATTTGAGACTTGGAGTTAGACAAAGAGTTCTTTAAAATGACACCAAAATTACAACCTATAAAAATAAAAAAGTGATAAACTGGTCTTCACCAAAATTTAAAATTTTTGGTCTGCTGAAGATACAAAAGAATGGGAAGATACAGACTGGGTGAAAATATTTGCAAATCACATATCCAACAATGGACATCATCCAGAATATAAAGAATTTCTAAAACTCAGTAATAAGAAAATAAATAATCTAATACAAAATAGGCAAAGGTCATGAACTTCACAAAAGAGGATGTAAGAATGACAAATAAGCACTCAAAAATTTCAACATCATTAGCTAATAGGGTAATACAAATTAAAAACCACTGTGTTAATCATTAAATCCTTATTAGAATGGCCAACAATATAAAAAATACTAAGTACTGAAAAGAATGAAGAACAATTAGAACTTTCGCACATTATTGGGGAGAATGTAAAATGACACAGCCAAAATGCTGAGTGGTAGCATGATGGTTAATTTCATACTTCAACTTGGCTAGGCCACAGTGCCCAAATATTTGGTTAAACATTATTCTAGATATTTCTTTGAGGGTGCTATATGAACAAGATTAATGTTCAAGTTGGTAGACTTTGAATAAAACAGATTGTAGGTGGGCCTCATCCAATTAGTCAAATACTTTACTAGAACAATGACTAACCTTCCCAGAGCAAAAAAGAAGCTTCCAGCAGACTGCCTTTGGACTCAAACTGCAATTCTTTCATGTGTCTCCAGTCTGCAGTCCTATCCCACCAGATTTTTTATTCACCAAGCCTCTATAATCATATGAGCCATGAGCCAATTATTTTAAATAAATTTCTAGATAGATAGATATACAGATAAAATAGTCATATACATATGTGCATGTATACATAAATATACATGTGTACATATACAAACATACATTTGTATATATACACATGTGTGTGAGTGTGTATATACACACACAACCTATTGGTACTGTTCTCTTGAGAACCTTAATTAATGCAGGGAATTTCTTACAAAGTTAAACATATACTCACCATATAACCCAACAGTTCCCCTCCTGGGTATTTGCCCTTGATAAATGCAAAGTGATATTCACACACAAAGTCTATACTCCAATATTCTTAGCAGATTTATTTGTGATATCAAAAACCTTCAAAAAACCAAACTGTCCTGCAAGGGAATGGATAAATGAACTTTGTTAAATTGATGCAATGGAATACTATTCAGCTGTAAAAAGGAACAAACTAGTGATACAGGCAACAGCCTGGATGAATCTCAAAGACATTATGCTTGGGGAGAGAAGCCAATTTCAAAGAGTTAATACTCTAGGATTTCATTTATTTGACATTATAAGAAAAGTTTAAAAATAGTGATGGAAAACAGATCAGTGATCTCTACAGGTTAAGGGTAGGTGGGAGTTGTCACTGTAAAAGGGTAATATAAGAGAATGTTTGGGTATGATCACTTTTCTATATCCTGATTGTGGTGGTAGTTACACAAACACAGAAATGTTTCCAAATTCATAAAACTGAAAAACAGATGTATGAAAATTTTTAAAATAATAACATTAAAAGACATTGATATATAAAATCCTCCATTTTAAACATTTGATTCAAAGTAGAAATAAAACCAAAATTAAAGAATCTCTAGAAAATTAATGAAATTGATATATATCAGAATCTATGAGATAAAACTAACACAATTCTCAAGAAAGAAAACAAGAATGCCTATCATCAGTCTCATTTAATATTGAACTGGAGGAACTAGACAAGGCATTTAGGTAAGTAAAAGGAATTATAACCAGATGATATAATGGTGTACTTAGAAAATAACCCAAGAAAATCATCTGAAAAACTACAAATATTCAGAGTTTTCAGAAAGCTTAAAGAGTAAAAACAATAAGAATATACAAAAATCAATCAATAGATGTCATCTATACAAAAAAAATCTGCTAGAAAAGTAACAAAAGAAAGATCCCACTTAAAATAGCAACAAAAACAGCAACATTAGAGAAAAAAACATAATGAGTAATGTGCAAAACCTATGTAAAGAAAACTTTAAGTTACCATTAAAGTACACAAAAGAAGAAAAACAAAGGCAAAGAACATTTCTTGGAATGGATTCATGATTAAAATCATGAAGGTGTTAATTTCCCCCAAAGTATTTTACACATTTAACAAGATCCCAACAAAATTTTTCTTCTTTTTTTGTTATTGTTATCATTGGGATAGGAAGGGAGAGGAATTAGACAAGTTGAAGGTACAGTTCTTTAAAATTAAATAAACAAACAAAAATACTGGAACTGAAAAAGAAGAGCAATGTGAGGGCTGTAGTCCAACAATAAACCCCATTAAATTGTCAACCCACAATAATAAGAACAGTATAATTTTGGCACATGAATAGACAAATTGGAGAGAATTAAAAGACTGAAAATGAACTCAAATACATAAGTGTTTAAGATGTCCTGTCAAATCACATTGGTAAAGAAAGGACTATTCAATAAATGGTATGGAAAAAACTGAATAGCCTTAGGAGGAAAGAATAAGTTAAATACATTTATTCATACAATAAAATAAACTCCAGTTGGACCAAAGATTTAAATGTAAAATTGAAATCCCAAAAGAACTGGAAAAAAAGAAAACCTTGGAAGAATACGTGTATCTTGCAGAGGAAAATTCTTCCTAATCGTGATTAGAAATCCAGAAGTTATTAAAAGCAAATTTTAGTACACAATAGAACTTCTAAGTGGCCAAAAAGAATCATAAGGAAAGAAGTAAGGAAGGGAGGAAGTAAGTAAGGAAGTAAGTAAGGAAGGAAGGAAGGAAGGAAGAGAAGGGAGGGAGGGAGGAGTGAGGGAGGGAGGGAGGGAGGAAAGAAGAAAGAAAAACTGGGCAAAATGTGTGTAACTTGCATGATATTACAAAGCACTAACACTGCCAATATACAAGAAGCTTCTAAAAACTTATAAAAAAGACCAAAAATTTGGAAAAAATAGGCAAAGGATATGAACACTTAATTTACAGAAAAAAATAAAAATGTCTGTAAGTAATAAAAAGATGCTCTTCACTCGTAATAAAAATGATACAAATGAAAATTACGTTAAGATCTAAATTTCACTTATCAAAATGGCAAGAAAATGAACAAATTTTAATAATAAACTCTTTTATTGGTATATGACATTATATGTCTCATGTGTACACTATGATAATTTGATATCTATATACTCTACAAAGTGATCACCTCCAAAGGTCTAGTTACCATTTGTCACCATACAATTGACCCCCTTCACCCATTTTGCCCTCCCCTAATCTTCCCCTCTGATTAAAAACAATCTGTTCTCTGTATCTAGGAGATTGCTTTTGTTTTGTTTAGTTTCCACATGAGTAAATCATATGGCATTTGTCTTTTCCCTCTGATTTAGTTCACCTAATATAATACCCTCAGGGTCCATCCATGTTGTTGCAAATGGCAAGATTTAATTCTTTTCTATGGCTGAGTAAGATACCATTATCTATCTATCTATCTATATGTATATATGTATAAATATAATGCTTCAGTGAACATGGGTATGGGAATATCTTTTCAAGTTAGTGCTTTTGTATTCTTTAGATAAATACTCAGAAGTGGAATAGCTGGACCATATGGTTGTTCCATTTTTAATTTCATTGAGAAATCTCCATGCTGTTTTCCACAGTGGCTGCACCAATTTACATTCCCATCAACAGTATACAAGGGTTCTCTTTTCTACACATCTTCTCCAATACTTGTTATTTCTTGTCTTTTTGATAATAGCTATTCTAACAGATGTGACGTGATATCTCACAGTGGTTTTGATTTGCATTTTCTAAATAATTAGTGAGGTTGAACATCTTTTCTAATTCATCCTAACCATCTGTATATCTTCTTTGGAAAATTACCTATTCAGGTTCTCTGTCCACTTTTTAAATTGAGTTGCTTTTTTTGTTGTAGAGTATGAGTTTGTTGTATGAGTTCTTTATACATTTTAGACATCAACCTCTTATTGGAAATAATGATTTGCAAATATCTTCCCCCACTCAGTAGGTTGCCTTTTTGTCTTAATGATGGTTGCCTTCACTGTGCAGAAGCCTTTAATTTTGGTGTAGTCACATTTGTTTATTTTATTTTTGTTTCCCTTGCTTTTGGAGACAGATCCACAAAAAAAGTTGCTAAGTCTGACGTCAATGAGATAATGACCCATGTTTTCTTCTAAAAATTTTATGGTTTCAGGTCTTGCATCCAAGCCTTTAATCCATTCTGAGTTAATTTTTTTGTATGGTGTAACACAGTGATCTAGTTTCATTCTTTTGCATGTGGCTGTCCAGTTTTCCCAACACCATTTATTGAGGAGGCTCTTCTTTATCCATTGTATATTTCTGGCTCCTTTGTCATAAATTGTCCATATATGGGTGGATTTATTTCTGTGCTCGCAGTTCTGTTCCACTGATCTGTGGGTCTATTTTTATGCCAACACCATATTGTTTTGATTAGTGTAGCTTTTTGGAATAATTTGAAGTCAGCGAGGATGATACCTTCAGTTTTGTTCTTCTTTCTCAAAATAGCTTTAGGATCTTCTGTGATTCCATACAAATTTTAGAATTATTTGTTCTAGCTCTGTGAAAAATATTATTGAAATTTTGATAGAGACTGCATTGAATCTGTAGATTGCTTAGTAATATACTCTTGAAGATGCTGGAGGAAGCAAGAACCCTTGTACATTTCTTGTGAGAACATTCACTGGTAAAATGCCTATGAAGGGCAACTTGACAACAGCTATCAGAACTACACATAAATAGATATTTTGATCTAACAATATCAATTTTGTAAACATTCTATACAGATATTCCTGCTCATATATGTACAAATTTGCAGCATAACTTGCAATATCAAAAAATAAGAGTCCCATTGTCCATCAGCTGGGACTTGTTCAATAAATTATGAAATACTAAGCGCTAAAATGAAACACTAAGCAGCTATAATACAAAATGAGGAGCTCTCCACACACTGGTATAGAATGATTTCCAAGATATATTATTAAGATGAAGAAGAGGGCTTCCCTGGTGGCGCAGTGGTTGAGAGCCTGCCTGCCAAAGCAGGGGACACTGGTTCATTCCCTGGTCTGGGAAAATCCCACGTGCCGCAGAGCGGCTGGGCCCATGAGCCATGGTCACTAAGCCTGCGCATGCACCACAATGGGAGAGGCCACAACAGTGAGAGGCCCGCATACCGCAAAAAAAAAAAAAAAAAAAAAGATGAAGAAGAAAAGACCAAAGTGCAGAACAGTGTGTGCAATATGCTACTTTTTATAATATGAGTAAAGGCAGGGAAAGATCTCTTATATCTTTGTATACTCATACAGCAATTCAGAAATGCACAAGAATCTAAAAACAGTGGCTCCCTATGTGGCAGTGTGTGGGAATTGGAAAGGTGAGTGACAGATTGGAGGGAGACTGTAACATAATTTCTTCCCATTTTAAAATTATATGGGGATAGCTTCAAGATGGCAGAGGAATAGGACATCGAGATCACCTTCTTCCCTACAAGTACATCAGAAATACATCTACATGTGGAACATCTCCTACAGAACACCTGCTGAACGCTGGCAGAAGACCTCAGATTTCCCAAAAGCTTTGATTTACCATTTGTCCTAGGGTTCTGTCTGTCTGTTTTTTTTGTTTGTTTGTTTGTTTGTTTTTTAGTCGAGTTTTTAGCGCTTGGTATCATTGGTGGATTTGTTTTTTGGTGTGGTTGCTCTTTCTTTCTTTCTTTCCTTCTTTACTACTTTTTAATTTTTAATATTTTTAAATTTTTTATTTTAATAACTTTAACTTATTTTCTTTTCCTTTCTTTCCTTTTTTTTTCTCCCTTTTCTTCTAAGCCATGTGGCAGACAGAGTCTTGGTGCTCTAGCCAGCTGTCAGGCCTGAGCCTCTGAGGTGGGAGAGCTGAGTTCAGGACATTGGTCCACCAGAGACCTCCTGGCCCCATGTAATATAAAATGGCAAAAGATCTCTCAGAGATCTTGATCTCAATGATAAGACTCAGCTACATTCAATAACCAGCAACCTATAGTGCTGGACACCCTATGCCAAACAACTAGCAAGACAGGAACACATCCCCACCCATTAGAAGAGAGGCTGCCTAAAATAATAATAAGTTCACAGACACCCCAAAACACACCACCGGGCACAGTCCTGGACACCAGAAAGACAAGATCCAGCCTCATGCACCAGAAAACAGGCACCAGTCCCCTACACCAGGAAGCCTACACAACGCACTGAACAAACCTTACCCACTGGGTGCAGATACCAAAAACAATGGGAACTATGAACCTGCAGCCTGGAAATGGAAACCCCAAACACAGTAAGTTTAGCAAAATGAGAAGACAGAGGAACACACAACAGATGAAGGAGCAAAGTAAAAACCACAAGACAAAACAAATGAAGAGGAAATAGGCAGTCTACCTGAAAAACAATTCAGAGTAATGATAGTAAAGATGACCCAAAATCTTGGAAATAGAATGGAGAAAATACAAAAAAAAAACATTTAACAAGGACCTAGAAGAAATAAACAGTAAGCAAACAATGATGAATAACACAATAAATTAAATTTAAAATTCTCTAGAAGGAATCAATAGCAGAATAACTGAGGCAGAAGAACGGATAAGTGACCTGGAAGATAAAATAGTGGAAATAACTATTGCAGAGAAGGAGAAAGAAAAAATAATGAAAAGAATTGAGGACTGCCTCAGAGACCTCTGGAACAAGATTAAACGTACCAACATTCGAATTATAGGGGTCCCAGAAGAAGAAGAGAAAAAGAAATGGACTGAGAAAATATTTGAAGGATTATAGTTGAAAACTTCCCTAATATGGGAAAGGAAATAGTCAATCAAATCCAGGAAGTACAGAGAGTCCCATCCAGGATAAATCCAAGGAGAAACATGACAAGACACATGTTAATCAAACTATCAAAAATTAAATACAAAGAAAAAATATTAAAAGCAGTAAGGGAAAAGCAATAAATAACATACAATGGAATCCCCATAAGGTTAACAGCTGATATTTCAACAGAAACTCTGCAAGACAGAAGGGAGTGGCAGAACATATTTAGGTTTTTTTTGTTTGTTTGTTTGTTTGTTTTTTGCTGTATGCGGGTCTCTCACTGTTGTGGTCTCTCCCGTTATGGAGCACAGGCTCCAGATGCGCAGGCTCAGCAGCCATGGCTCACGGGCCCAGCTGCTATACGGCATGTGGGTTCTTCCCAGACTGGGGCACAAACCCGTGTCCCCTGCATTGGCAGGCGGACTCTCAACCACTGCGCCACCAGGGAAGCCCCCAGAACATATTTAAAGTGATGAAACCTACAACCAAGATTACTCTACCTAGCAAGGATCTCATTCAGATTTGACGGAGAAATTAAAAACCTTACAGACGGGCCTCCCTGGTGGCGCAGTGGTTGAGAGTCCGCCTGCCGATGCAGGGGATACGGGTTCGTGCCCCGGTCTGGGAGGATCCCATATGCCGCGGAGCGGCTGGGCCCGTGAGCCATGGCTGCTGAGCCTGCGCATCCGGAGCCTGTGCTCCGCAACGGGAGAGGCCACAACAGTGAGAGGCCCGCATACCACAAAAAAAAAAAAAAAAAAAAAAAACCTTACAGACAAGCAAAAGCTTAGAGAATTCAGCACCACAAAACCAGCTTTACAACAAATCCTTAAGGAACTTCTTTAGGCAGGAAACACAAGAGAAGGAAAAGATCGACAATAACAAACCCAAAACAATTAAGAAAATGGTAATAAGAACACAAATATAGATAACTACCTTAACTGTAAATGGATTAAATGCTCCAACCAAAAGACATAGACTGGCAGAATGGATACAAAAACAAGACCCATATAGATGCTGTCTACAAGAGACCCATTTCATACCTAGGGACACATACAAACCGAAAGTGAGGGGATGGAAAAAGATATTCCATTCAAATGGAGATCAAAAGAAAGCTGGAGTAGCAATTCTCATATCAGACAAAATAGACTTTAAAAGAAAGTCTATTACAAGAGGTAAAAAAGGACAGTACATAATGATCAAGAGATCAATCCAAGAGGAAGATATAGCAACTATAAATTTTTATGCACCCAACACAGGAGTACTTCAATACTTAAGGCAAATGCTAACACCCATAAAAAGGGAAATCGACAGTAACACAATCAGATTGGGGACTTTAACACCTTTTTGTCACCAAAGGACAGATCATCCAAAGTGAAAATAAATAAAGAAACACAAGCTTTAAGTGAAACATTAAACAAGATGGATTAAATTTATATTTATAGGACATTTCATCCAAAAAAGACAGAATACACTTTCTTCTCAAATGCTCATTGAACATTCTCTAGGATTGATCATATCTTGGGTCACAAATCAAACCTTGGGAAATTTAAGAAAATTGAAATTGTATCAAGTATCTTTTCCAACCACAATGCTATGAGACTAGATATGAATTACAGGAAAAAATCTGTAAAAAATACAAATACATGGAGGCTAAACAATACACTACAAAATAACCAAGAGATCACTGAAGAAATCAAAGAGGAAATCAAAATATATCTAGAAAAAAATGACAATGAAAACACAATGACCCAAAACCTGTGGGATGCAGCACAAGCAGTTCTAAGAGGGAAGATTATAGCAACACAATCCTACCTTAAGAAACAAGAAACATCTCAAATAAACAAACTAACGTTACACCTAAAGCAATTAGAGAAAGAAGAACAAAAAAACCCCAAACTTAGCAGAAGGAAAGAAATCAGAAAGATCATATCAGAAATAAATGACAAAGAAATGAAGGAAACAATAGCTAAGATCAATAAAACCAAAAGCTGTTTTTTTGAGAAGATAAACAAAATTGATAAACCACTAGCCAGACTCATCAAGCAAAAAAGGGAGAATACTCAAATCAACAGAATTAGAAATGAAAAAGGAGAAGTAAAAACCAACACTGCAGAAATACAAAGGATCATGAGAGATTACTACAAACAACTATATGCCAATAAAATAGACAACCTGGAAGAAATGGACAAATTCTTAGAAAAGCACAATCTTCCAAGACTGAAAGAGGAAGAAATAGAAAATATAGACAGACCAATCCCAAGCACTGAAATTGAAACTTTTTTTTTTTGGTACGCGGGCCTCTCACCATTGTGGCCTCTCCAGTGCAGAGCACAGGCTCCGGACACACAGGCTCAGCGGCCATGGCTCACAGGCCCAGCCGCTCCATGGCAAGTGGGATCCTCCCGGACCGGGGCACGAACCCGTGTCCCCTGCATCAGCAGGCGGACTCTCAACCACTGCGCCACCAGGGAAGCCCTGAAATTGAAACTTTGATTAACAATCTTACAACAAACAAAAGCCCATGACAAGACGGCTTCACAGGCAAATTCTATCAAACATTTAGAGAAGAGCTAATACCTATCCTTCTCAAACTCTTCCAAAATATAGCAGAGGTAGGAACACTCCTCAGCTCATTCTATGAGGCCACCATCACCCTGATACTGAAAACAGAGAAAGACGTCACACACACACACAAAAACTACAGGCCAATATCACACATGAACATACATATAAAAATCCTCAACCAAATACTAGCAAACAGAATCCAACAGCACATTAAAAGGATCATACTCCATGATCAAGAGGGGTTTATCCCCAGAATGCAGGATTCTTCAATATACACAAATCAGTCAATGTGATAAACGATATTAACAAATTGAAGGAGAACAACCATATGATCATCCCAATAAATGCAGAAAAAACTTTTGACAAAATTCGACACTCTTTTATGATAAAAACCCTCCAGAAAGTAGGCATAGAAAGAACTTACCTCAACATAATAAAGGCCATATGTGAAAAACCACAGCCAACACTGTTCTCAGTGGTGAAAAACAAACCATTTCCTCTAAGATCCGGAACAAGACATGGTTGCCCACTCTCATCACTATTATTCAACATAGTTTTGGAAGTTTTAGCCTCAGCAATCAGAGAAGAAAAAGAAATAAAATGAAACCAAAACGGAAAAGAAGAACTAAAACTGTCACTGTTTGCAGATGACATGATACTATACACAGAGAATCCCAAAGATGCTACCAGAAAACTACTAGAGCTAATCGATGAATTTGGTAAAGTAGCAGGATGTAAAATTAACGCAAAGAAATTTCTTGCATTCCTATAACTACTGATGAAAAGTCAGAAGGAGAAATTAAGGACACATTCCCATTTACCACTGCAACCTAAAGAATAAAATACCTAGGAATAAACCTACCTGAGGAGAGAAAACACCTGTATGCAGAAAACTATAAAACACTGATGAAAGAGATTAAAAATGATGCAAAGAGATGGAGAGATATACCATGTCCTTGAAGTGGAAGAATCAACATTGTGAAAATGAACCTACTACGCAAAGCAATCTACAGATTCAATGCAATCCTATCAAACTACCAATGGCATTTTTCACAGAACTAGAACAAAACATTTCACAATTTGTATGGAAACACAAAAGGCCCCAAATAGCCAAAGCAATCTTAAGAAAGAAAAACGGAGCTGGAGGAGTCAGGTCCCTGACTTCAGACTATACTACAAAGCTACAGTCATCAAGACAATAGTGTACTGGCACAAAAACAGAAATATAGATCAATGGAACAGGATAGAAAGCCCAGAGATTAACCCATGCACATATGGTCACCTTATCTTTGATAAAGGAGGAAAAACTATACAGAGCAGAAGAGACAGCCTCTTCAATAAGTGGTACTAGGAAAGCTGGACAACTACATGTAAAAGAATGAAATTAGAACACTCCCTAGCACCATATACAAAATAAACTCAAAATGGATTAAAGACCTAAATTTAAGGCCAGACACCATCAAACTCTTAGAGGAAAACATAGGCAGAACACTCTATGACATAAATCACTGCAAGATCCTTTTTGACCCACCTCCTAGAGAAATGGAAATGAAAACAAAAATAAACACATAGGACCTAATGAAACTTAAAAGTTTTGCCCAGCAAAGGAAACCATAAACAAGATGAAAAGGCAACCCTCAGAATGGGAGAAAATATTTGCAAACGAAGCAACTGACAAAAGAGTAATCTCCAAAATATACAGGCAGCTCATGCAGCTCAATATCAAAAAAACAAACAACCCAATCCAAAAATGGGCAGAAAACCTAAATGGACATTTTTCCAATGAAGATATACAGATTGCCAACAAACACATGAAAGAATGCTCAACATTACCAATCATTAGAGAAATGCATATCAAAACCAAAATGAGGTATCACCTCACACTGGTCAGTATGGCCCTTATTAAAAATTCTACAAACAATAAATGCTGGAGAGGGTTTGGAGAAAAAGGATCCCTCTTGCAGTGTTGGTGAGTATAAATTGATACAGCCACTATGGAGGCCAGTATGGACGTTCCTTAAAAAACTAAAAATAGAACTACCATATGACCCAGCAATCCCACAACTGGGCATATACCCTGAGAAAACCATAATTCAAAATGAGTCATGTACCACAATGTTCACTGCAGCACTACTTACAATAGCCAAACATGAAGCAACTTAAGTGTCCACTGACAGATGAATGGATAAAGAAGATGTGGCACATATATACAATGGAATATTACTCAGCCATAAAAAGAAATGAAGTTGATTTATTTGTAGTGAGGTGGATGGACCTAGAGTCTGTCATACAGAGTGAAGTAAGTCAGGAAGAGAAAAACAAATACCGTATGCTAACACGTATATATGGAATCTAAAAAAAAAAAAAAAAAAGTGGTTCTGAAGAACCTAGGGGCAGGACAGGAATAAAGTCTCAGATGTAGAGAACGGACATGAGGACATGGAGGGGAGGAAGGGTAAGCTGGGATGAAGTGAGAGTTGCATGGACATATATACACTACCAAATGTGAAATAAATAGCTAGTGGGAAGCAGCTGCATAGCACAGGGAGATCAGCTCGGTGCTTTGTGACCCCCTAGAGGGGTGGGATAGGGAGGGTGGGAGGGAGGGAGATGCAAGAGGGAGGGGATATATGTATACATATAGCTGATTCACTTTGTTATACAACAGAAACTAACACAACATTGTAAAGCAATTATACTCCAATAAAGATGTTAATAAAAACAAAACTATATGAGCCACCTGAATGAATCGTCTATTGAAAGTTAAAGAAATAAGAATGGTAAGATTCTAGATGTTTCCCTAAATGAGCTGAGTGGTTTAGACACTCATTTACCCAAACCACAGATTATTTTGAGGTGAGGTGTAGTACCTAGCCTTACAGACCAGGGGAAATGAAATTTTCATGGACATCACCCGGTCTTTCTCAAATGCAGAATTTAAAGCCTTAAGCTGTGGGGAAAAAAATACCTAAAAATTATTGACATTTTCACATAACCTCACACTTGTGCTTTTGCTAAGACTTTGATCCTCAACTCTTGTTCCTAAGCACTGAGTTAATAGGAGTCCTACATGACTCAGTGAATGGGTTCACTTGTATGAATAACGCAACAGAAGAGGCACTGCTGTCTTCATCTTACTCTTCCACGAAGGCAGCTGCTGCCTTGAGCTGTCATTTCCAAGGATCACAAGATCAGCCAGGATTACGTACTCATGACTTCCTAACTAAATCACTGTGAATCAGTAAAAAAAGATCAGTCATTTAGCATAATACACCTTGTAATAATAGGAAGTTTTCCATTTGGTAACAGTGCAATGATGAAGATCTGGTTTTTCATGCAGCTGGTTGAGATGTATCTCAGGAGCTGTCTCTTGGATGACCGAATCTGTCATGGGTCAGAGAGGCAAGGATTCATTTTAATCATCCAGACACTTGATGATGTTTTGGCGCTGTGGCCTGTAGTGAACAGCTGTTAGCAGTGGCATTTTCTGCAGTACTAACGGGCCTTTCATCCCTTTTCAGAGCTAGTTGCTAAATGGATGTGGGTAAATATAGATTCTGAAGTAGAAGACTTTCACCTGCTTTTAAAACTTTTCCAAAAATCATCTATTCTTTATCCTTATCCAAACTGTGGACTCACAAATGATAAGAGCTGATTTATTTTTGAACAGGAACAATGGAGAGAAATAGACTTATTTTCCCAGCATTCTGTTACTAGGAGAAACCTACAGTTCATTGAGTCTACCTAGCCAGATTTTCCCAGTCTCTACTCCATTCTCAGCCTGCATGTTTAGGGAAGCCCTTAGAAAGACCACGTGGTGAAATCCAAAGAGCAAAGTCTCATTCTAGAATAAGAAACAGCTCTGGTTGAATTCTGGCTCTGTGACTTACTAACACTAGAATCCATGGGCAAGTGACTTACCTCTGGGCCCAGCTTCTTCATATAAAAGAATAATGATGATACTGCCTTTCAGGCTAGTTCTGACTATTAAAAATATGTATTAAAAGTGGCTGTCAGGACTTCCCTAGTGGCACAGTGCTTGGGAGTCCGCCTGCCGATGCAGGGGACACGGGTTCGTGCCGCGGTCCGGGAGGATCCCACGTGCCACGGAGCGGCTGGGCCTGTGAGCCATGGCCGCTTGGCGGGCACGTCTGGAGCCTGTGCTCCGCGGCGGGAGAAGCCGCAACGGTGAGAGGCCTGCGTACCGCATAAAAAAAAAAAAAAGAGTGGCTGTCACATTGAAAGCACTCAACATATACAGATTATTCTTCTTTTATTAAGGGTTGTAACTTGATAATCACAGCTCTTGCAAGGCGGGTTAGGCCTGAGAGTGGTCCCAGGAAACAGGCGAAACATTCCTTCTTGAAGGGCATTTCCTCCATCTCTTAGTCGTTTAGGTGAAGATACACAGACTCAAGAAGGGTTATTCCATTTTCTCTAAGTAACCAGTTTAGTGATATTAAATGAGAAAGCGCCACTCTTATTCAAGAACATTTTATAGAGTAAGTGTCCTGTTAGTTTCCCTAAGGAGGCTCCACTAAACTCAGTGCTGAAACTCCCCATTGACTGCTACCTTGTCTCAGACCCCTGTGTTAGTTGGTGAACAAGACAGACAGGATGCTTGTCTTTTTATAAATCCTAAGTTTCATGGGGATTTAGATAAAAATAAGCAGGCAATTAAAAATGGCGTAAAACATGCCACAGTTGAGGATAGGTAGAATGCTATGCAAACAAAATCGCAGACCGAGGCAGGAGGTAGGGGAATAGTCATATAAAAGAGAAATAAGAGTTAACCAGGGGAATGGGATGCATGATGATGGAGCGAGGGGAGCATTATTCCAGACAGAAGGAACAGCAGGGGTGTGTTGATTGGCAAGAAAATGAGTATTTTCGCTGAAGACTCGAGCTGTGAGGAGACCCTGCAGTGTCTTCTAAGTCAGAGTCAGCCATCAGAGGGCTTTAAGCAGGGATGAGCACAATCAGATCTGTGTTTAAGAATGATTGCTGTGACTGGAGGATGGAAAATAGATTCAAGGCTGCATGACTAAGGCAGCGAGATCCCTGGGAGGCTGCTGCAGTAAGTGGGGTGAGAGATGGTGTTTACTAGGGAAATGGCAATGAGATCCTGGAATAGAAAGGACTTTCTGGGTAGTGCCCATCCCACAGTGTGATACATCTTAGCACATTTTACTAAACAGTGAAATTAAATATGTCAACTCACCGGCAAACATCCTTAGTGAGTTTTATTTTAACTGGCAAAGTTTTCTCACTTCTCGCCAGGGAATTGTTTATTCAAAAACCCTGTGAGAACTGGTATACACAAGGCACTCAGGATTTACAAAGAAGAAACTGCCACCGTCGGTGCAGAAGGGCAAGGGCTACAAATACAAAAATAACAGAAAGAACGTAGGGGCAGGACAGGAATAAAAACACAGACGTAGAGAATGGACTGGAGGACACAGGGAGGGGGAAGGGTAAGCTGGGACGAAGTGAGAGAGAGGCATGGACATATATACACTACCAAACGTAAGGTAGATAGATAGTGGGAAGCAGCCGCATAGCACAGGAGATCAGCTTGGTGCTTTGTGACCACCTAGAGGGGTGGGATAGGGAGGGTGGGAGGGAGATGCAAGAGGGAGGGGATGTGGGGATATATGCATACATATAGGTGATTCACTTTGTTATACGGCAGAAACTAACACAACATTGTAAAGCAGTTATGCTCCAATAAAGATGTTTAAAAACATAACAGAAAGAGATGGTGTTTTCTGTGCTATCAGAAAAAGTTCTCAACAAATATTGGTCCAATACATGAAAGAATAAGTGAATCAATGATGTTAGCTTCTGTTTGGCCTTAAAGGGTTGAGATGGGAGGGAAGTTCTGAGAGGAAGAAATAAAACTGATTATCCATGTTGAGGAGATTCCGTGAGTGAAGATACCGAGGTAGGGAAATAGGGAAAGTGAAAGTGTTCTGCTTAGGGAAGTATAAGCTGCATACACAGGCCCTGACTGAGGCAGCAAACCATAGCACAGAAAATGTAGATAAGAGTTGGAATGCAGAAAGTTGGGAGGATGTAGATTAAATTTTGTTTTTTCTTTATGGGGGAAACATTGGAGGTTTCTGGGTATGAAAGTAGATAAATCAGAGTGAGAACCATCATCATAATTGGTTAATTTATCTTCTTTTCTCTCCTGTGTTCTCTGTGATAATGTGTATGTGTGCATGTGTGTGGGCACAAGGGTCATCAGGTTTATAATACAAACATTTCTTTTAGGGATTTGTTGCCCTCCATGCAAATCCTTACAAGAAGCTTCTTTCCTCTCTGCACCCTTTCCTCTCCTCGTCTCTTTCACAAGTGCTTCACTTCTAATCCTCCAATACCTTTTCTCATACTGTGGGGTTTGCTACTCTCTTATTATGTAGTTGCCTTTATGGTCTACATGATTCTATTACCACGTTCAGGCCAGCAGGCCTTCTCCAGGGTATGTTTCCACTTCTGCTGCCTCTGACCACAGCCCTCTCCATGGTCCAGCACCACCCAGTACAGGCTTCATTCAGCCTCTGTCTTCTAAAGCAAAAGCTGCATTCCACAGTAGGAGTGGCATCTATAGTTCTGTTCTAACTGGGAGTTGTAAGAACTGGAAATCTACTCCTTGGGAAACCCTGGCTTTGAAGCAAAGAGGGACTGGTTTCTTTTTTTAAAAAAACTCCCATTAGGGAATCATTCTTCCAAGGGACAAAACAATGATGCCATCTATGGTGCTTCTGGTTTCCTTCAAATGTCTCAGAAGCATCTATGAGCAGGATTGTAATCGGTCCTTCTTTTGTGGGGATCTACACAGCAGCAGAAAGAAGTTAGACTCTGCCAGTGGTGCTCATTGGATGCACAGGACCTGGTCTTAAGAGTAACTCTTTCTTATGGAGATTACCAGATTGCACCTATCCTCTGCCCACACACATCTCAAATGTTTTCTTCAAGGAGAAGAAAATCCTTCTGTGATACAGAGACAGGGTAGAAGAGTGCCTTAATATTTCCTGACCTCATTCAAATTAAGAGATACACAGCAACGCTTTCTGGTCCTTGTACTGCATCCTTTTACAGAGCTTAACAATTGTCATCAATTCAGTAAATACTTACAACTCACTGTGTCATGCCTGGGGAATCACTGGCAATCAGGAAATATGTTCTCTTCTCTCAAAGACCTTATAGTCTAGTAGGAGAAACAGGCAAATTAAACCAAATTATAAAGCGTTGTGATAAGTGCTCTGATAGATGAGTATAAGGTGCAGTAAAGAGCAGAGGAAGCCCATCCTTTTATTACTAAGTAGAGCAGATGACATAGAGGTTTAGAGCCTAGACAGATAGGGTCAGAATTCCAGTTCAAATGCTTCCTAACTCTGTGAGCTTGGGCATATGATTCAACTGTTTGCCTGTTTCTTTATCTGTAAAATGGAGATGAGAAAACGCCTGTCTCACAGGGTAGCTGTGGGAATAAATGAGAAGTGACACGGAGAGCACTGGGCACAAGGCATGGTGCCTAACAGCGCTCAATAAATGTTGGATAATTTATTTGTGCTCCAGACACATTTATCTGTCCAATCACACCAAACCCTTCCTGGATCCCAAACATCCTCTGTCTCCATTTATTTGTTTACATTGTTCCTTCACTTAGTTGCCCTTTTTCTCTAACCTCATAAAATCCTACCTATTTGTACTGGTTTCCTATGGCTGTATAACAGATTATTATCACAAACTGGGTGACTTAAAACAACTGAACTTTATTCTGATGCCGTTCTGGAGGCCCAAGGTCTAAAATCAAGGTGTCAGCAGGGCTGCATTCCCTGTGGAGGCTGTAAAGGGGCATCTTCCAGCTTCTGGTGGCTTCCACATCCCTTGGCTTGTGTTCACATCCCTCCAGTCTCCACCTCTTTGGTCATATTGCCTCTTCCTCTTCTATCTGTCGAATCTTTCTCTACAGCATTTTTTTTAATTTTTATTGGAGTATAGTTGCTTTATAATGTTGTGTTAGTTTCTGCTGTACAGCAAAGTGAATCAGTTATACATATACACATGTCCACTCAATTTTAGATTTCCTTCCCACTTAGATCACCACAGAGCACTGAGTTTCCTGTGCTATACAGTAGGTTCTCATTAGTTATCTATTTTGTATATAGTAGTGTATGTATGTCAGTCCCAATCTCCCAATTCATCCCACACCCTCTTCCCCCCTTGGTGACCGTAAGTTTGTTTTCTACATCTGTGACTCTATTTCTGCTTTGCAAATAAGTCCTCTGTACCATTTTTCTAGATTCCACACATAAGCGATATTATGCAACATTTGTCTTTCTCTTTCTGACTTACTTCACTCTGTATGACAATCTCTAGGTTCTGCCTCATTCTTAAAAGGATTCTTTTTATTGGATTGAGGAGTATCCACCCTGATAATCCAGGATAAACTCTTTCTCTCAAAATCTTTCACGTAATCACAAATTTTTCCATATAAGGTAATGTTTACTCTTTTAACATATGTTTGACATATAAGGTTCTAGAGATTAGCAATGGACACATCTTTTGGGTCCACCATTCAGCCCACTAGACCATCTCGTAAGAACCAAATAAATGCCACTTCCGTTGTGAAATCTTCCCTGATAACCTCCATCTCAAAGTAGCTTTTCCACAACCTGAGAATCCATAGCACTTTACTTTTACATCTTTTAACACCTTATAATTACTTAGCCTTTAAAAATATTTTTCAGCAAATCAAATTTGACCTACCAGACTTCTTATAAAGATAGCAAGACTAAAAAAACATTGAATTTCCTTCCAAAATAAAGGGTATATATTTCTTTAAGTTCTTTGACTTTAGGGACCACAATGTCTCAACTTTATGTGACTGTGATGATGACCAAACTCTTTAGCGTATAGTAGACTGAAGTAAGTCTTTTTTGCATGTATGGATCACTGGATAAACCAATGTATAGATGATTGGTGTTTTTTCAGCTTTTGAAAATAGTTTTGTTTCAGAAGCATTCAGAAGCAGATATAGCTTGGCCACAATATTTGAAAAAGTGGCCCTGTGAAGATGTAATCAAATAGAACAGCTTTCTGACATTAGGTTGCACCCTCTGGAATCTGAATAATTTCATCATATATCCTCCAGAGCAGGAGTAAATTCACAAAGATAGCATTTTCTCTTCATGTCATATAAAATGGAA
This sequence comes from Hyperoodon ampullatus, assembly GCF_949752795.1. NCBI lineage: Eukaryota > Metazoa > Chordata > Mammalia > Artiodactyla > Ziphiidae > Hyperoodon > Hyperoodon ampullatus. The sequence continues at coordinate 42,538,345 of NC_136920.1, read as the reverse complement.
AATGCATGTTCTTTCTCACGGTGGCTGGAGACTTCCTTCCTTCTTGGGCAATGTCAATTAATGCAGGCAATGGCTTAAAATTAGGGAGGTCCACTTTGCAGTCGGCAGGACACTTAACCGAATCACAGAATATGCACACTGCCCTGCTAGCTTCTAATTATCTGTGATTATGTTGAAGTCTGGAGGGTAAAGTGTAGTTATAACGAATAGTAATAAAAGTGTCTTTGGTTGGACCATCACTTTGTAAAGAGCAAGCAGTGATTGATCTAACAGGCTAAACCACAGACCATCTGCAGCCTGTCTAAAGGATGTGTCCAGCTGGAACATTGGACTCAGGCTACTTTCCAACTCGACCTTTTTCCTGAGCAGCTGGAAGGAACATGAGCTTATGGTGCTGTGGCCCAGCTGCATTTTTACCTATAAGCTCCTCCGGTGAAAACTAAATATGTGGATCTACGTCTATCTCTGCTAACCCAGGTCTCAGGAGTTGAGGGACTGTCTGATAGCTGCCCAGTCTTTGACTTTGACCTTTTAGATGTGTCAAGAGGGATTGTGGAAATACCAGTGACAGAGGCTTCACTAGACTTCTAGAAGGAGTTCCATGTGGACCTCTGGGGGCTCAAAACTTAAGGATCGCCTCTGGCCACATGTGCGCATGCACCTGACTGCTGGGCCATACAGAGCCATGCTCTGAGTTCAAGCACTGTCTTTGGCCTTGTATTGATACTATGGCTTTGGATATAGATATAATTGCCTATCCCCTCTTGCTTAGTTTTTGGATTATCATTTTTCAGTACCTGTTATGTGATGGTTAATCTATATTTTATGGCTTTTTATGAAACAATTTTTTGGGAGTAAGAGGCATTTAGAAACATAAATAAATACAAATAAAAACAAATAGAAATAACACAAACCTCTTTTCATAGATTAAAATGTGGACAAATGGCAGTTTTAAAAGAAAAAAAAAAAGATTAGTCTACTAGAAAAAGAAATACCCTTGGTTGGAAAGAGGTGGACCACAGTTCAGCTCTGCCACTAACTGTGGGTCCTTAAATAAGTCACTCATTTTCCCCATGACTTGTGTCTTCTTCCGCCACTTAACAAACAAATTCAAGTGTCTGCTATGTACCAAGAACTGTGCTAGAAAACATCATAATAACCAATATTTTCTGGAGATCTCCCTATGTACCAGGAATAGTACTCAGCCTTCTACATTATTTCATTTGTTGTCACACCAACTCAAAGAGATCAATGCTATCATCACCCCATTTTACAAATGGGAAAAATTGTATTAAAAAGTTTTGCATGGTGGTAAGTTGTGGAGCTACAATTCAAACAAGGTTTAAGACTCCAAATTCCTAAGCTAACACAATGGACAGCTTCCATAGAACCCAGGACAGACAACTGCAACACTGTCCAGGGCAATAATTAAGAAAAAAAAAACTGAGAAAAGAAACCAAAAAGAACAGATTTTTTAAAGTGTGTTTTTGGTAACTTAGAAGAAGACAGATTAGTAAAAAGATGTAATGAAAAGGAAAGGGAAATAAAACTTGTAAAGATGTGCTGCCTAAACAGTCAATTATAAATTTTACCCTAGGATATTGAATGTTCTTCTCATATGTGTAATGATTGCCAATTTATTACTTAAATCTATGCACAAACTCTTCCAGCACCAGCAGGGAATCTCCTGAAATATTCTTGATTATAGCATAGCCCTGAATGAGCAACAGAGAAGAATGAACACATTGCTAAAAATGTTCTCTGGCCTTTGGAAGAGAAGATGTTTGACAGTTCTGCCTTAACTATGTGACAGTTCTATATTCAAGGCTTACAGCAGAATATTTGTTCTTTCCATTGGGAACAGATGGACCATCAGTTTAACCATGAACGTGAACCCAGGCGTAGCAACCAATAGTATTGTGATAGAAAGAAGGCAAGTCCCAAGGAAGCATAGGAGGTGATGGGCATTAGGGCAAATGGAAGCTGCATACATTGGACACATTTTTCATTCCACCTGTTTGTTGAAATTTTAAGTGATTTTAATACACAAGGCAAAAAAGCAACTTTTTTAACAAACTATTCCTCATTTAAGGCTCAATTTGAACATCCCCTCCACCATACTACCACCTTCTCTGGCTAAAGAATTGACTAGCTCTACCAGCTTTTGTAACATCTATTAAAGCACTTATGTCAGTTATTATATTTAATTATACATTTATAATATACCTCCCCAAATGAACCCCTGATCCATGCATGCTATAATACAAAGGATATGGGTGATGAAGTCAAAAAGAATCATCCAAGGTCAGAACTTGAAAGTGGTAGAGCTAAGTTAGTTAACCTTTTTAGCCTTCTTTTCTTCATCTGCCAGTTGGAGGTGATAATAAAACCTACTTCATAGGGTTCACGTGAGGAGGAATTAAGAGAATACGAGCAAAATGGTAGCATTGTTCCAGTTACTCAACAAAAAGTAATTATAGTTTTATTATTCTTGTGCCCCTAGTACCAAGTGCCAACTGCATAAATGTCATTTTTCCTATGGCTGATAATTTGATTAATCAGTATAATAAAACTACACAGAAGCCATGGGGAACACACAGAATTATCAGTGAGAAACAAATAAGAATTGATGAAATCTCTCCTAGAAGGTTTGCCATGTCTTGGTGGTCCTGTTGTGTGTGTCAAAGGTACTGAAGTGATATATGAGACCAGACCTCCCTCTCCCCAGGCATCCAATGAGCTCATAATCTCCTTCTTCTACTCCCAGGGTCCCAAGTTAGGGTGAGCACTCACCAGTGAGTTCCTCCAGCTCTAGACTGCCCTGGAGTACCACTGTGATCTTAATTATTCAGTTTCTGCTATTTTAAAGGGGCAATAATAAATCTGTTTTATAAAAGTTTTGTAAGGTTTAAATTTGAACATATGAATAAAAAATATGAAAAATGCAAAAAATATACAATTAATGTAAACTTTTTCTTCCACCTTCCCACCTTCCTCACCCTCTGATAAGCTGCGTTGATAAAAAATAATAACAGATTCAGCCACACCAAGATGTCAATGACCAATGATGAAAGACTAGTTGTTCAAAGTTTTTCTTCTTCTGGCCCCTGCCTCTTTGGTTTGCCTTTTTCCACAACTGGGACCATTTAATTCCCACACGCACATTCAAGGCTGCTTCAGCTCCTAGGAGTGCCCTGCTTTCCTTCAAGAGGGATGTAAATACCTCTCTCCTAACGGGGCATTGGGGGAGGAAAGGAAAAGAAATCATTCACAAATCCACCCACCAATCCACTTATGTCATCATTCAGTAAACAGATATCATATGCCAGGCTCTGAGATAAATACTATGGACAAGAAGACAAATCATAATAACAACAACAACAAACCATGGCCCATACTATCAAGTTGTTCACCATAGAGTGAGGGAGACAGAACTATAAATAGACTAGTGCAGTGCAGTGTGATGACTACAATGCAAGAGGCAGAAGCAAGCTGCAGTGGGGAGATGCTTGAGCTGTGTTTGTGTCATAAAGAAAAAGATGTAGCTCATCAGACCCCATCTCAAGTGCTAGTTCTTGTTTCTGAACTCTGACTTATTAAGGTTCTCGGCAAGACCATGCCTCTAAAACAGAAGTCCAAATTTGTTCCAGTCAATCCATCTCCCACAGACCCAAATTTTTCCTCATGTTCAATCCAATGATTAGGGACCACACCACATTTAAAGGCTGCTTGATGTTTTTCCTCCTGCCTGGGTTCTGAGACTGCCTCCCCAGATGACCCATCATAAGCCTGCTGGACTCACATCCAAGCTCTGCAGCTCTTCTGGAGTTGCCCTGGAATAGCACGCATGCTCTCCTGCCAGAATAGAATTTCTATCAGCACCTAGAGTTTTCTCCTCAATCCTCACCAGACCTCCAGCTGCATCTTACCAACTTTTCCAGGTGACCCTCATGAACCCTGAAGTCAGAACCACCTATAAAGGAGGTAAGTGTCACACCTACCTATAGCTGGGAAACACGTTCTGTGGGATTCTTTCCCATAACTCGTATTTCCCTCTCTGGTGATTGAAGCATTCAATATCAATACTTTCTGAGCATTTGCTGCGTACCTGACACCATGGGAGACATTGGGGAGATAGTGGTGAGTGACTGCACAGCCCGTGGGACTCCCTGCCGTCACCTCTGTGACCCACAACCTAGAACAGCCCTTCCCAGAGTGTGAGCAGTGGTAGACATGGAGGGGGGGTAGTTGCCTCCAAAGTCCCATGGCTCAAAATGTGCTATTTTGCAGAGGTCCTAGTATTGATGGTAGTACAATTAAATAAGTACCAATAGTTGGGCAGTTTCCTTTACTCTCTTAACGCTTTCTGATTCTCACAACTTCTTAGGAAAAACATATGTAAAACATAATTACACTTTAAAAAACCTTTCAAGAACAGTTGTGATCAGTGCTAAAAATAAAAAGTATCTATTGTATGCCGGGCATTGTACTATGCCCAAATCCCAGGGAAAGGTGAATTAGAGACAATTTCTGCCCTAAGTAACTCACAGCATAGAAAGAAAACACAATATAACAATTGCCATAAAATATAACTTATAAAATGCGCTATGTGCAAGTAATTGGCTCTACTTGAGAACAGCATGTGGAAGAAGATTTTTCATACGCCTAGAATTCAACCTGAAAAAAATTAGTTCCACAATTTATATACTATTGATGTGGAATCATGGATATCTACTTACCCCCACCTACATATCAGATTAGCAATATTTTTCAGGAAAAGTGTATTTCAGGACCTTCTCAAATCTGTTGGAAAAGAGTGGAGTAGGCAGCTATATTTATTAGTGCAAACATCATGCTGAGCTTTTTGCTAAGATTCGTATACATAGTATTGTAAATAATTCTCACAACTGACCTTTAACACCATTTTCAGATGAAGAAACTGAGTTTCAGCGACTTAATTGCTAGATCAAGTGCCAGGCAGTGACAGAGCTGGGATTGAACCCAGCCCTCTCTCTCACTCCAGAATCCCAAATGGTTCCTACTGTGCTTGGCCACCTTGAATGACCTTCTTCATTCCCTCTTGAGCTTGGTCTTTTCTTTTGTGTAGTTGAGTATATTTTTGGTAGGATTTTTCTGGTTCTGTTACATTCATTTGATTGCATATCTACTCCGGCCAGGTGCTCTGCTGGGGATACTGATGAAAGCAAAGCCTCCATCCTAGAGGAGGGTAATCTTTTAAACCACCTCCCACCATCGTGTGATTAGAAAGCACGCACCTACTAATTATCAGGTATTCCGGAGTTGTCTTTCATATAATAAATGAACACTTACTTATGCCAGGCACTGGGGACACAGGCTCACTAAGTAATGGCCTTTGACCTCAAGGGGTCCATGGTCTAGCAGTGGGGGAAACAAGATATTAAGCAAGCAGAATCATTAATTCAATGGCAGAAATGTGATGGAGGGGCTGTGCAAAGTCAGATGAGAGGGAGAGGCCAGAGAGGGCTTCTTGGAAGTAGGGGCACCTTCACGGACTCCAGAAGGATGAGTAGAAGCAGAGTAAAGTTGCAGAGGCAACGGGGTTGTAAAGACATTCAAAGCAGAAAGAAATGTCTCCTGGAAGAGAAAGTTTCTGCCTAAAACAGGAGACCCACAGCTAGGTTAACATTTATTTTCCCAGTGCATTATGCGAGCACAGGGTTAAGAACACTGGCTCTAGCATTAGGGAGATATGATTTCAAAATTAGCACCCTCTGAACCTCGATTCCCCCACCTGTGAAATGGGGGTAATCAATATTGTGAGGAATGAATGAAGTCATGCATAGCCACAGAGCTTAATCAAGGTAAGCGTCACTCACGATGTAATTGGCACTTGTGTAGCTCAAGGTGACAAAGTAGACCATTACCATTCAATTAGGGGCTTATATTATACATTGTTTCAAGCTGTAAAATACTATTGCAGAATCCCCTCCTCATAGTCTCAGAGGGAGGCTATGGATCAGTGCTGTTTATAGTATGAGAGCCGTAATTCTCCTGTGATCAGGCCAGACACATCTATGAACAGCACGTACAGAGGAAAGCAGTAACTGACATCCAGTTTTGCTTTGTTTGCTAAGAATGGTAATGGCCTCAGCTTCCTTCCTCTAGGTGAGCTGCAGCAGAAGAAAAACGTAATTTATTTCATTGTACTGCCAACACTTCATTTCTTTCCCTCAAATAATTCTCTGGGTAGATCACTGGCGGTTTCTTATTTGTCAATCCTTTCCCAGTGCAGCTGAGGAGATCTTAGAGGAGTGATGCTAAATCAATATTTGACCTTTAGGCCGGCCCTGGAAATGCCCTGAATCCACAGCTGGGGCCGAAAGCTGTCTTGAACACAGCTCTGTCCCACTGAGTTAGCTCCTGACCTGGAAGTGAGGCCTGGGCTGCAAAGGCTACTTCATCGTGGTTTGCCCAGAGTCCCAAGATTCCTGGTCCTCAGAGATTGTAAATGTCTGTTTCATGCCCACCGCCACCAGCACCGTACCCCGCTGAGACCTGGGGTGGCCCTTTCACTCACTGGCACTGAGGTGGGAGTCAGTGGGCCCGAGTTCTGCTCTTAGCTCAGCTGTGTGACCTTAAGCAAATGACTTCTCTGGTCTCAGTTTTCCTTCCTGAAAATGGGCTGACAAGGCTAGTGAGTCTCCAAAGTTACTTCTAGTTCAGTGCTGTTTAGAAAACCCGGCATGCTCTCCTTCGGTATTTTAACAGCAGTGCACCATTCATTCCACAAGCATTTATTGTGCACTTATTCATGCCAGGGACTCTGCTGTAGATAATACTGAAAGCAAAATTGGTTCATGGTCTTTGACCTTCTTGCTGTCTTGCAGAGAATACAGACACCAGCACAAGGGTGTAATTGCAAATGAAAAGGTGAGAGAGAAGTGAGGGATAACTGCTCTCTGCTCTTCCCAGAAACAGAGCAGGCTTGGAGACTTGCACAGAGTACTGGGCATTGCATGTAAAGGCTCATGAAGATGTCGTGGGATGTGTTCAAGTATGAACAACCTGAGAACAGCCACTGAGTACTAAGGAGGTTTGAAACTGGGCCACATAAAGAACAAAGGATGTAGAGCCAGGGAAGAGGAAACTTGGTGGAAGGGAGTGGAAATTTATCCAAGAAAAAAGGTTCTTCAAATAACTGAAGGACTGTCCTGTGGAAGAAAGATTATACTTATTCTAGATGGTCTCATGAGATAAAATTATGATCAGTGATTGGAGGTTGGAGGGAAATAGATTTGGGCTCAATATAAGAAATCTCACAGGGGACTTCCCTGATGGTCTAGTGGTTAGGACTCCGAGCTTCCACTGCAGGGGGCACGGGTTCAATCCCTGGTCAGGGAAGTAAGATCCTGCATGCCACGCTATGAGGCCAAAAAAAAAAAAAAGAAGAAAAAAAGAAAAAAAATCTCACAAACTAAATATACAACAGAATAGGCTGCTTCAGGAATGTAGTGAATTCCCTGTCTCTAAAAGTGCTGAAACCAAGTATAGAAAGATTACAGGATAGGCAAAGCACCTTTAACAGTGGGACTATCTAGACAAAGAATCAGCAATGTGGGCAGTGAGTGAATGCCTAAAGGAATAGATGTACTCTAGGTCCAGAATACATATGGAAGTTTTGCCTGTGGGGCTGGAAAAATTACCTACAAAATTCCTCTCATTCTGAGAATCTAGAATTCTATAGCTTTATGAAGCTGATAGAAGTTTGCTGTCTGTAGAGTGATTGAGGACAATAAACAAGGTTCCCAACATAACAGGTCTTTCCCATATGCTTGAAATTGCAAAGGACCTCAACTTCCAAATCTATAAAATGCGAACAATAATATGTATACCATAAGGTGTGTTTTTTAAAGAGATAATATGCATGAAGTACCTAACACTGTGGGCTTAAATGACTTAATTCATGCAAAGCATTTTGATCTGTACCTGGTAGATATTTATTTTACCTTTGGGTAATAGAAGTTGTTCCTTTCACACTGTAAAGACCTCTTTAGGTGAAGACCACATTAACATGATCCTTATAGAAACCTTAGGGGAGAAAGTAGTTTGAGGAGGGAGCAAAAGCTAGAATTGTTGAATTGATATACAGAGAAAAATCTAATTCAAAAAGATGCACACACCCAAATGTTCATAGCAGCACTATTTACAATAGCCAAGACATGGAAGCAACCTAAATGTCCATTGACAGATGAATAGATAAAGGAGATGTACATATATACAGTGGAATATTACTCAGCCATAAAAAAGAATGAAATAATGCCATTTGCAGCAACATGGATGGACCTACAGATTATCATACTAAGTGAAGTAAGTCAGACAGGAAAAGACAAATATCATATGATATTGCTTATATGTAGACTATAACATATAACTATAACTATGTAACATAGTCCTATAATTATATAACATATACACACTACTATATATAAAATAGATAACCAACAAGGTCCTACTCTATGTATAGCACAGGGAGGGAACTAAATATCTTGTAATAACCTACAATGGAAAATAATATGAAAAAGAATCTATCTATCTATCTATCTATCTATATCTATATATATATCTATCTGAATCACTTTGCTGAAACTAACACAACATTGTAAATTAATTATATTTTAATAAAAAATTTTAAAAAGAAACAGGAAAGAAAAAATAAAGGTAGGTTACCAAAGCAACTTTCAAATTTTAGTCAGTGTGTGGACTGGGTAGACTAAGTTAATAAACACATACATTGACTACGCCTCAAACGTGTCTCTCAAATCTTGCTCTCCTCTCTACTTGCACTGCCACTGCCCTGAGGACAGAGAGACATGACACACGTTAAAGCGTGGAAGCAGATGCTTTAGAGAGAGCAGGCAGGGTCAAAACTAAAGGCAGAAACTGGAAGGATTTCCTGAGGGCTCAGAGAATGTATAATTGCAGACCTGTGTTGCTCAGTGAGGAAGGAAAAGCCAAAGGTGTTAAGTTGATTCAAACTATCGTAAAATCTTCCATTTGGTGCCACTTGCCTGCTTCAGCCTGTTCCCCTTAGCAGAATATGGTCTTGCAGGAAAACAAAGCTGATTGTGTCTGCTTAGCAGCTTCAGTGAGCTTACCATGACTGTAAGATACTACAGGACAAATGCCTTAGCCTGGGCCAGGCTGATCCATCTCCTGAGCTTCAGCCCCTCCACCTTCTCTGCATATCATTACATGCTCCTGTTATGTAGGGCTTTCCACCATCCCCAGCGCTGTCAGATTACATGCGCTGTACCCTCCACCCCATTCAGAACCATGCTCCTGCCCCACCACTTTCCTTCGCATCATGCCCCACCCCAAAACTCTCCTCTTCTTTATGTTCTTCTTTCCTTAAGATCTCACTGTACCACTTAGAAAGTGGTAATCTCCAATATCCCCAATACCTGAGCCCAACCCCCAGCTTCACCTAAGGTTCTTTTTTTTCCCCAGAGTACTTTTCTTCACATCTTCATAGTTTTTAGAGTGAAGCCAGAGTCTCACTCCCCCAGCCTACAGTGATATCTACAAAAACGGGGAGTATATACCATTATGTCCCAAAGGCCAAGTGACTGAATGCCAGGCACTTCATAGGTACGCTACACATATTTATTAAATAAATCACTAATCAAACATTCAGCTTAAACTCCTTGGAAGCAAGACTCTTTATAAAGAAAATATGATCAGCTGCATATCTGCTATAAGTCATAATCTCTCTTTTATTTGTCCCTTCCCTGCTCTCCCTCTACCTTTTTTATGTTCTTTATACACTTGTTCATTTATTTCAGGCTCACCAGACACTTATTCATCTCTTCTGATTTAAGTTCTCCCTCCATAGATCTGCTGTGCTTGGACATCTCAGCTACAGAGCCTCACATTCATAAATATCTGCTGGATGGTTTTACTCCTCAGATGCCTTCAACATGTTAATGGATAATGTTTAAGAATCTGGTTCAATAAGCTGCATCGTTTGCTCACACTCAAATGGGACTGAGATGTGTCCATCCATAACAGCTCCCATGGCATTCAAATATAGAGTAAAACACATAAAAGTAAAACAAACTTCATTTAGACTTAATAAAATTTAATGCCTCTCTCAAGAGTGCAAAATATTTTCAAAGGTGGACACTTTCAGAGAGAGCTTCCCTGACAGGAAAATATCCCTCTGGAGGTTCGTTGTTGGGAGACAGGGTCCGTTAGTGCCTTTGTTCTCATCATTTCACGATTTAATGTGCTTAAACTGACAGCTTTATTTCTGGATTTTTCAAATTGGCAGGAGGATTTCCACAAAGGGAGGAAAAGGCACAGACATCCTCGGCATGAAGGAACACTTGTATCTTGAGAGCATCATGTCTTAATTGCAGGCACACGTCAATGAGAGAAGCAGGGCAGGTGGGCGGGTGTTGGGGTGGAAGAAAGAGGTGCTTGTACACCCTTCGGACCAAACTCACTCTCACCTAATTGAGAAGCGGAGCTGTTTCTGGCTTCCCTTAGCACACAGCCTGGAGGAGCTGACATGTGGATTCCCTATTAACTGGTGCTGCCTGTGATTTCTGTGATTTAAGAGAGGAGCCAACTATGTTTTTCACCACATTACTGGCAATGAAACGGATGATGAAGTGCCACGATCTTTTCCAGGACCAGATGCACTTCCAGCCAGACTGTGGATGGACAGCCCTGCTTGACTTAGCATGATGGAAACAGTGTCTCTCCCCAGGGACAGTGGGTGTCGCATGACCAAAAGAGAGCTGGCCAGGGGGCCATCACAGTCATGACCACACTGGTGACTGGGTAGAGAGAGAAATGTAGGCTTCACAAGCCACTGGGTGGCTTTTCCAGGAAGATAGAAAAACTGTTGGAATTCCTAGCCTCACTGACTTTTTTTTTTTCCTTAATGTTAGGCTGTACAGGAAGCTTCTTCAGATCACTCCTAAGGCTTTATGAAAACATGATTGCAGCTCTAAGTAGCATCTGACAGTAGTATGTCCAGCCGTAACAGCATTAGTCCAGTGAAAACAGAGAAAACTTAAAAGAGACAGAGAGAGATTGATTCCATGTATTCTTGGTGGTTTTCTCATACTTCCTCTTGTTTCTGATGAATAATAACTCCTCATGACTCCAGGATGTTTCAGTGAGTGAGGCTTGTTTGAGTTCTTTATTTCCTTAAAGATGTGGACATCTGCGTATACTTGTGTGTACGTGCATATCTTTATCAGTGACAGCAAAGTCAAGGGTATTTCCAAACAGCTATATCATATTTCCTGAGCATATTTCTATGGGTTGGGATTACCCTGTAGTGTCATCTTGTTGACCACAGCCTGGCTCTAACCAGGAGGATCACTCAAATATTTAACCTGTGTTACCCACGGACAAGTTGGCTGCTTCAGCATGCTTGTTACTATAAAACCTGAACAGAGAGGTGGACTCTGAGCCCTATTCTTCATATTTCTTGAACTTTGAGTTCCATATAATGTGAAAGATCAGGTTGAAGATCCTAGAGCAAGGCAGGTGTATTCATTTGTTACAATAACAAAGCAAAACAACAGAAATTTACTTTCTCACAGTTCCAAAGGCTGGAAGTCCAAGATCAAGGTGTCAACGGGTTTGGTTTCTCCTGAGCCCTCTCTCCCAGCCCTGAAGGTGGCCACATTTTCACTATGTCCTCACCTGGCCTTTTCTCTGTGTGTGTCTCTGCCTCTTCTTATAAGGACACCAGTCTTATGGGACTATAGGGCCTCACCCTAAAGATAAAATTCATTTTAACTTAGTCACTTCCTTAAAGACCTTATCTCCAAATGTGGTTATATGCTGAGATCCTGAGGATTGGGACTTCTACAAACCAGTTTTGAGAGATCATAGTTCAACCAATAACAGCAGGCCTTTTCAGTGGATATCATTACAAACATCATCATCAAGGTTTTATTCAACTTGGGGCTGTTGGCTTCTGGAGGCTCTGCATTTTGACAAGGATATGCTTATTTAAGTCATTCTACAGATACCCAGTTTAGAGCAACAGTCACTATCTCTTGTTCATGAACAAAAAAAACCAAAAGACCAGATCTGAAACTTAACTCACTTTATACTTTGTAAGAGGAATATGCCAAGTAACATCTTTTTTTTTTAATGAGACCATTTGGAGAGCACTGCATGTGACTAAAATAATAATTTGAGAAGAAATGCAGGTCATCCCTAGTATAAAATTGGAGAAGCTCTCAGAGATGCATTTTTCTGTCTCATTGAAATTTCTTCATCTGTTATCCTGTCTGCTTCTTCACTCCCAACTCACCTATGGTGCTGTAGAAAATAAAATTTTAGAAAATCCTCTCCCCTTTGCCCAAGTCTCCCTCAGACATTCAAGGTTAGATTATATATGATTGTTAAATAAGTTACAAAATAATTATTGGAATACTTCATCACAGTAAGACCTTTTCCTCCTCTGCGCTGCCTCAGTCATAATAATACTTATTATTATATTATTATAAAAGCAAAAGCAAAGCTGCTGTTGTTGAGTTGCAGGCACTTTGCTAAGAGCTTTATATTTTTTATGCTAATCAACGCTCACAACAACCCTATGAAATATATACTATCATTATTCCCACTAAGAATATGAGAAAATTCAGGCTCTATTACTGGTCAAATTCTTGACTAGTTTTCCCCTCAGTCCTATATCTGTCCAACTCCTGATGGTCCAGCCAATCCCACTTGGTTAGGTAGTTCTGGTGCTGATCCTCAGCATGGTCTAGGTCATGTTTGCTCAAAATCTCTGACTCCACTAACCCAATCAAGCCCAAAGTCCAGGCTGGTCCTCTGGGTTGGCATCTTGTTAACCTTCTCCATCTTCACACTTAGGGATGTGTTAAGGCTTGAGACTTACTAGGGTTATTCTTTTAAGACTTATTAGGGTTATTCTTTTAAGTCCTTCACTCACTGATTTCACAAGGAATTTTGATAAATCAAGATGTTTTTCACCATATCGGTGAAAAAAAACAGAAAATTTTTGCTATAAAATAATAAACAAGAGATGATCAACTGATTAAATTCTATATATTTCTCTTTTTGCAAAAGCATCCAATTGCACTTACCCAAATGGAACAAATTCTCATATTAACACTCCAATAAAAAAATAGAATAGAATGTCCTATAGGATAGAATATCATCAATAAAATAGAGACATTATCTATAATCTTAAGAGGCCACCAGGGCCTTTTTCATCTAAACTCTTTCCAAAAGGAATTGTAGTTGGTATCCAAACCCTCAACAATTCTGATACTGTCATTCTTTGAAGACACCACCACTCTGCAGTCCAATCAGACCTAGACAGTCCCTGCTCAGCATAAGATCAGTCTCTTTCAGGACAACCTGGTTGACACTTTGAACTCCTGTTTGTTTGTTTGCTTGCTTGCTTGTTTGGTACTTTATCTCTTTTTTCCTTCCAGCAGAAGTGAAGCCATCATCATTCTGGATCCATCCCCTTGAATTGGGATAAAGAGTGCATGGGGGCTCATATGTCAACCCAAATCCCCTGCTTCCTATTCACACTGTCCACTCTAAAAAAAACTAGCTGAAAAAAATATGAGGGAACTCATAGGATCATTGAGTAAATTCCAAAGATGAAGACTCTGTGTTTGTTAATTGGCTGTATTCAGTACCTTCATCTCAATGTTGACTAAAGGTAGTAGGAAGAGAAGAAGTAAGAATTGTAAATAAATTGGTATTTATTAAAACAGTGAGAGGAGAGCCATAACAATCCTGCTAGGTAGGAACACTGTTCAGAGATTAAATATAGGGGTGTATAACTTTAGGCAAATTTATGAAAATGACTTAACTATATGTAATACAACAAGGTTTAGGCAAGCTCAGCCAACACCAGGTACATGGCACATGGGAGAATGTTCCATATGGTAAATAAATTCAAGTGCATGCCCCCAGTGGAAGAAGTGAAAATTCAGGCACCCTTATTATTAATAGAAGTACTTTATGTCTCACATCAAGATATATATTTTTTGCATTATCTCACAGCTGATAGCCATGGCATGCACATTTTGTCTCATTTCAGTAGATTCTCTTGCCATCTCCAACATCTATGAAATGTCCGCTCACTTAGAGTTCAATTCTTAAAATGCATTTGTCAGTGCTCCAGTGGATATAAATCAATGCTGAGCACCTCAAATGAATATATTTTTGGTTCAGGGTATGCTACTTGAGCCTTTCTCTGAACACATAGCAGGGAGAGGAAAAGACTAGAAAGAAGTAGGCTAGAATTCAGCTGATTATAAATATTCTCACACTAGAAAATCAACACACTATGTCCCAGACAATTTTCTAGGTGCACATGTCAATTTGTGCAGTCCTTGTAACAACCCAACAGAAGAGGAGTTATCATTATACTGTGTTACAGATGAAGAAGCCGAGACACAGAGAAAACCAGTAACTTGCCAATGTCACTTCTAATGACTGGGGAGATGGGGCTGAGCCAGGGCAATCCAGCTTGTGCACTTAGTGCCCCCATCCTGGAGAAATGGACATGGCACACTCACTGCTCATCCATGTAGGTAGCACCATGCTAAGCACAACATGGGAGAACTATTTGTACATCAGAACACCTGAGCCATATTCCCGAATCTAACACCAACTGATCCAGGACCCTGGACAATGCCTTTTAAGTCCTCTGGCAGATAGTGTTGTGAGAGCACATAGTATGTGTGAAACATATTTGAACAGCTTTAAACATTATGAAGATACAGAGTCGTGCATTTTATTGTTGCTTATAAAAACATGGAGATAAGCGAATATGAAAAAGAATATATATATGTATGTATAACTGAATCACTTTGCTGTACAGTAGAAATTAACACAACATTGTAAATCAACTATACTTCAATAAAATAATTTTTAAAAATAAAAAATAAAAACCTGGAGTTATGGAGAACATTTCACTCTACCTTTTTCCCAAGCTTCATTTATTTACATAGCATTGTTTACTTTTAATAATATATACCTAATATTTTTCCATAAGTTCGTTTCTTATATTTAAATACCTACTCAAGACCCATCATGAGGGAAAAAATCATCTAATAATAATTAAAATAAATACATAATAAGTTAAAAATGGTTATCCACATACTGCATAAAATCATCTCACACACCACCAGGAAGGGTAAAACAGATTTTCCTGAGAGTCTACAGAAATGGAAATTTTCTTATTTTCTTCCTTTATTTATATTTTCCTTCTTTTTTTTTCTACTTTCCTTTTTTTTTACATTTCTTTCTTTTTTCATTTCCTTCACAAATACTTCATGAGTGCATACTATGTGTCAAGCAACATTCTAGAAAACTACAGAGAAACCAAAATAAACTCCCTGCAAATTTTAAGATTTTTTTGTCGCAGTTCTGTGAAAAATGCCACTGGTAAATTGATAAGGATTGCATTGAGTCCGTAGATTTCCTTGGGTAGTAGAGTCATTTTGACAATATTCATTCTTCCAATCCGAGAACATGGTACATCTTTCCATCTGTTTGTGTCATCTTCGATTTCTTTCATCAGCATCTTATAGTTTTTGGAGTACAGGTCTCTTGTCTCCCTAGGTAGGTTCATTCCTAGGTATCTTATTCTTTTTGATGCAATGGTAAATGGGATTGCTTCTTGAATTTATCTTTCTGATCTTTCATTGCAACAGATTTCTGTATATTAATTCTGTAACCTGCAACTTTACCAAATTCATTGATGAGCTCTAGCAGTTTTCTGGTAGTGTCTTTAGGATTTTCTATGTAAAGTATCATGTCATCTGCAAATAGTGACAGTTTTACTTTTCTTTTAGATTCCTTTTATTTATTTTTCTTTTCTGATTGCTGTAGCTAGAACTCCCAAAATTATGTTGAATAAAAGTGGCAAGAGTCGACATCCTTGTCTTGTTTCTGATCTTAGAGGAAATTCTTCCAGCTTTTCACTGTGGAGTATGATGTTAGCTGTAGGTTTGCCATATATTGCCTTTGTTATGTTGAGTTATGTTCCCTCCATGCTCACTTTAAGAGAGTTTTTATCATAAATGATGTTGAATTTTGTCAAAAGCTTTTCCTACATCTATTGAGATGATCAGATTTTTAAAACATGGTCTGAAAGGATACATGCACCCCAGTGTTCACTGCAGCACTGTTCACAGTAGCCAAGACATGGAAGCAACCTAAATGTCCATCAGCAGAGGAATGGATAAAGAAGATGTGGTACATATATACAATGGAATATTCCTCAGCCATTAAAAAGAATGAAATAATGTCATTTGCAGCAACATGGATGGACCTGGAGATTGTCATACTGAGTGAAGTAAGTCAGGCAGAGAAAGAGAAATATTGTTTGATATAGCTTATATGCAGAATCTTTAAAAAAAGATACAAATGAACTTATTCACAAAACAGAAACAGACTTACAGACAGAGAGAATGAATTTATTGTTATGGGGGGGAGGGTGAGGGAGGGATAGTTAGGGTGTTTGGGACTGACATGTACACACTACTATATTTACAATGGATAACCAACAAGGACCTACTGTATAGCGCAGGGAACTCTGTTCAGCATTATGTAACAACCTAAATGGGAAAAGACTGAAAAATAATAAATAAATAAATAAATAAACTCCCTGTTTCCATAAAGCTTTCTTCCTACCACAAAAATAATCAACCAACAAGCAAAAAATTAGCGTCAAATGTAACCTCAGAGGCTCTGAAAAGAATAACATGAGATAAAGAGACAGAGAGTGAAGTGGATGTGGGGAGGTCTTCTCTCTTCCCTCCAGATACACTCTGAACCTTTGCCACATGCTTCATCCAGTTTGGGTTTTGCCAATGGGAAAGCTCTGGCAGGAGATGTGAGAGCTGAAGAAGAGGGTGTTGGGGTTCTTTCTTCCTCACGCTCTCTCTGCAAAGCCATCGGGTTGGGGACTGGGCCTCGGGGCTCTCTGCTCAACTCTCACTCTATGTTTTGCTCACTAGGACCCTGATTGTAAGGGGAATGGGAGACTATTTTAGGCATGGTGGCCAGAAAAGTCCTCTCTGAGGGACAAACATTTTCCCCTTGGAACCAAGAACATTGAAAGATAGAACGTAAGATAAACACAGATTTTTGGTCATCCACAATCCATATCAGTTTTTTTTTTTCATTCTAGATCCCTTGGATACGAAAACCAGAGAAGAGCCATCAGAGAACCAAGACAGTGAGCTGGGCTATTTGGGTGAAAAGCAAGAAGAGGAACATTGCGGGTGGCAGAGACAGACAGAAGGAAAAGTTGCTCAGGATGGAGGGAGAAATCAGAGAAAGATGGAGCTCCTTCTGAGCAGAAGTACCAATCTCTCTGTGGCCCACGCCTATATCCTCAACTCCCAAATGTATGAAGACCAAGGATTCTCAATATCTGAGGATCTGGTTTATCTGCACAGATAGCTACCATTTTTTACTCTCACGTGAAACTGTATTCTTATTTTCAGTTTTCCAAGAAATGCTACTTGAAACTAAAAACGCAGTTTGAATATTTTGAGCTAAATGTATTCTCCTCTTAATTCCCTTTGCTTTAGTTTCTCTTTTTCCTTAATTTTTTTATGGCTGGAAGAATGTAATTAATTCACCATGGTTGCTTAGAGAGACACTTTCCAGGTCCTCCTGGGTATACTGTAGATATTTTCTTGAAATTGGACTGAGGGAGTAGAACCTCTAGTAAATAATTTATTATATTTGATACTAATTCATCTAGATTGTTTTACTTTTCTGAAAAGTACATGTTAATGTTCTTAAACAGTGTGAAATATCTGTAGCCTCTGGTATTTCTGGAATATCTTTATCACTCCACAATTCTGTTTAGACAAGCACAATTTGGAGTTCAGCATCCCAGTGTATTCCTCTGAAAATGTGTTCTTTTGGCGAGATTTTTTTTTAAGCATTGTGGACTTTACCCAGAGCACAGTAAATTGAACTTTCTAGGATGAGAGAAATATATATATTTTTCATATTACTGTTATCAGAAAGCCACCTTTCTGGGGGCTCTTCACTCTAAAATTGGTCCTCATTCATTTGACCAATCTTCTATGGTTTATCTGAAATTTTAAAATGTATATTTTGCTGAATTTTGATATGGCAATGTCTCTTTATTTTCCTTAAATAACCACTTTGAAAGAATGACTGGCAATTTAAAAACTAGTACTTATTATTTCAGAACTTTCTAACAGATGACTCATAGGCTGAAAGCTTGCCACACATTCATTTTGGCTAGCATCAACATTACCTCCTGAAAAGCTACAGAAATGTTTATACATGCTATGTTAACTGTGGGCTCTTCTGAGGATTGACTGGAAATTAAATAATTTATGCTTTTTTTCTTTTTAGTTTGAATTCCTATAAATTAAAGCAAAAATAGAAATTGTATTTTTGGAGTAAACTAGAGTTTACTTTAAAAAATGTACAACAAGCAAAACGCTCTGCCACATTTCCCAACAAATAAAATATTGTTAACAAATGTGCCAGTGTTTTTCTGGGCAGTTTATATTTTATTTGGGAGTTTTCATATAAGTAAGTAATCAGAGAAAATGTGTCTTTGCTTAGCTCAGACTTTGGAGCTGGAAGGGGCCTTGAAAATTCTTTGTGTAAACTCTTCACTTTATTGACAAGAATGCCCAGAGCTTGAAGAGAGAAGTGAGTCAGCCAAGAATGGCATAATCTCTTCTGAATTTATAGAAAGGCACCAAGAGCCTCTCTCTGCCCTCCTTGGAGCTTTGCTGAGGATAAATGAATTGGGTCAGGCCAAGGAGAATCCTGGCAGAAACACTGGAGACTCTCAGTGACCAGTAAGAAGGAAGAAATTATCCAGGGTGATAGTCTAAGGAATCAGAATACAGTCATTTCAGCTGTATATTGTCCCTCCTAACCCTAACAGACCCCATAGCTGCAGTTGCCTCCAACAATGAATCTGAATCTCTACCTGGTGTTTGGATACATAAATCAGTGTGTGGTTTGCCCTCTACGGGGTTTCCATACAACTGTGTTGAATGGTCACTGCATGAGAGTGTTTACCCACAGGGACAGATGGGGCTGAAGCCTAACATCCACATCCCCACTCCCTAAGCCATGCCCTGTGGCAGAGGGACGTGTTGAACCACTCAATGGAAACACGAAGTATGCCCCTTCCCAAAAGGGGTTCCCTAGTTCACCTAGAAGAAGTCATATGAGCTGGTGGAGTCCTGGATAGTCTACCAGTTGAACGTCTTTTGGGAAATCCACTTTTCAAGTAGGTAGCTTGGCTAAATGACCTTTATTAACAAAAACTGACTTTTTTACTTATAGGAGTGAGAAGGAGGCCATCTATCCCTCCTCCTTTATGTCAATTCTTCATAAAATTTCTAAAGGAAGATTTGGCTAGTTGTCAGGATGTACAGGGCCCCCCAATGCCATTATAAATAGTAACTCTTGAATTTATAACTAGGGGCTATTTTTCATATTCCAATAACGATTAGTTCTAGGAGATATGTATACTGTGGCATTTTCTTAAAGAAGGCACTTTTACAAATCCATGCCCTTGGATATGTTTTAATGCTTCAGTTGTGTTTTGACATTTTCATGTCTTCACTAGTGAATTCCTGCAAGTCTCTTCTCCTGGAAACCATTGCCTGCCCCCTCTACCTCTCTCAGAGAGCCATTTGCTCACTGAAGGATTAGAGAAATTTGTGTTACTCCTAACAATAAAATAATGTGATGTCTTTCGTTGCCTGAACTGTGAGGGCATCCCTTATTCTTATGTATCCCCCCATCACGCTGAAAATTCAAGTTGGTTTAATTTAATTCAATCCATTGAATCACAGAATGTTAACCCCAGAGCAGTAAGTATTTACAAAGTGCAAAGCATGCAGGCAGGACACTGTGCCCTCCTCTGTGGTGCCCATGTACGTCAGCAATTTTTCCTTCCTCTCCCCTTTGCTGAGGGCTGTGTCTGTTGAATAACAGAATGAATGTATATAATAATTACTTTTTTAAAAAAATCAATGCTACCTTCAAGAGCCCCAGGATAAAACCGCTCCATGGGTACCTCGTCCAATAAAACATAACAGGGCATCAGGAAAGACCAGGAAGAATTCTTAGAGCCACATTCATGTTGCTCCCATGTTTCTAAACCCCATATCTGGCTACATGCCATTTCTGCCACCAGACCAGGGAGCCCCAGAGTCTCCACTGAATATCTGCCACTAATCCTGGGTACCCAAAACTCTCTCCTTTTCAGCTACCATTCTACCCTTTCCCCACAATCTAACAAGCCTCATGAGTGATCATTAACACCTGAACTCAACCTTGCTTTCTTCTATTTTCACCTCTATGGAGGTCTTTAAAATCCTTGCAGTCCAGGCTCTATTTACAATATATTGGAAGAAAATATATGAACGAGCTAAAGCACAGATCTCAACTAGCTGAGTGAGGATGTTGGTAAATAACGAGGTGGGGGAGAAGAAAACAATAAGATAAAATTAATTCCAGGGCTTCCCTGGTGGCGCAGTGTTTGGGGGGTCCGCCTGCCGATGCAGGGGACACGGGTTCATGCCCCGGTCCAGGAAGATCCCACATGCCGCGGAGCGGCTGGGCCCGTGAGCCATGGCTGCTGAGCCTGCGCGTCCGGAGCCTGTGCTCCGCAACGGGAGAGGCCACAACAGTGAGAGGCCCACGTACCGAAAAAAAAAAAAATTAATTCCAGATTACTGTCTAGGATTCTTTGAACGTCTTTGAAATGACTGTGAGATTCAGTAACACTAGGGTTCTAATTCACTTCTTTACCGCAGCTACTAAACTAGGCTACAAGTAACAAGTGCTCTGTTGGCCAGAGGAAGTCGGTGCAGCTGCCACAGCTGTCACCAGAAGCAGTGTAGGCTTTCTGAGGGGCTCACCAGCTCAGCCAATTTTATTCATGGTTATGATGACTACCTAGGCTTAATTCCCCCTGCACATATGTGACTTTTTAAGGACGTCAGTGGGGAAATAGTTCCACAATGTTCTTTGGTAATCCCTTCCTCTGGTCATGTATCCAATGGAGTCAGGGAGCTTTTCCACATGTCTGAGATAAACCCACCTGCAGCAGGCTTGGCCCCGTCCAGAGATTCTAGGCTGAGCGGAAATAAAGACCACCTGTGCCCCTGTACTCCTCTACTTTCCCTCTTCCACTCAATTTAATTATCTGATTTATTACATTGTTACTTTCTTGTGGGGGGGTGGGTGTTGGGGCTTCTGAGCAGGCCAGAATAATTAATGACCCTCTTCCCTACCTGAGTTCTGAACAAACTGAGAAGTGAGTGAAAGATAGAGGTCAAATATCCCTAATGACTAATAGTGACTGAGGTGGAAGATGTAAGGTAGTAAGAGAGCTAAGGCTACTTAAAACCTCAGAATAGGTCAGACTTATTCCTCTCTACCCCGCCCCCTCCGAGTCCCAGGTGCATGCAGGTGAGATTTGCAGAACTCAGGGACAATGAAGAAACCCTCTTCCCTGGGCACTTGTTCCCAAGGGAAGTTGATGAGCTGAGCTTTATTCTTCACAAATCTGCTAATCAGATTAGGCACTGTTCCTCCCCAGGGTGCTGAGGGAATAAAGGGTTGGGGAGAACAGCCAGAAGTATTCAGGGAAAATCTCTTCTAATGTAAACCAGAGGTTGGAAGAGGCAACCTTTACCTAAAAATTGACCAATCCTACAGACAGAAATTGAATCTCTTTTTAACTTTAAATTCTCATCTAGAGTTACTGGCTGATCATATTTTGGTCTAGTTTAGCCATTCCAGGAGCAGTTTCTGCCATTTCCGGGGTAGGTGCAACCGTGGGTAATGGTTTTATTTTTCCTTCAATAATATTTACTTCTGCACATCCCTGGCTAATTATATGGCTTGGTCAACCAAACCAGGCTGGCCAAACTTCCCACAGGGGCTACTGCAGGAACTGAACTGCCCATAGACTATTCATTTCAGTAGAGTCTGAAAGTTGATCTAGAGTCACGGTTCAGCCTAGTCCTTCGGGTTCACTGTACAGAACCCTGTTCAGTCTGAGAAGTTAACTCGTTCCGAGCTATGCTGCTGCCTCAGTTGCTACAGTGGCATTGATTCCACTCCTCAGTTGAGACAGCCAGTACATGATGCCCTTTTTGGAACACCTCACACCTCCATTGTCTTGCAAAAAGCCCAACTGCATAGATGGCAGGGTCTCACTGTTAAGTTTGTAGGAATAAGGCAGGATAAGGAAAGGTTAGACTGGTATCCTCATCAACAAGATCAGTCTGTGTCAGGTGACACACAATGACACCTATAAATGTGTTCTTAGCATAGCTATTTGTGTATTATACAATATTATGCATTTCCTAAGGGCAGGGAGGGATATTACCTTACTTTGTCAAGTTTCCTTTCCGTGCCTTGAATGTTGCTTACAAGGGAAAGGACACAGGGTGTCCTGGAAGGAACAGGGCTCTAGAGCTTGATGAGCTTAGGTGAGATTCAGCTTTCTCAGTGGTTTAGGGGGCACATCCCTCTACCTCTCTGAGCTTCAGCTTTCTCATCTGTAAAATGAACAATTAAAAATTACCTCATGGAGGGCTTCCCTGGTGGCGCAGTGGTTGAGAGTCCGCCTGCCGATGCAGGGGACACGGGTTCGTGCCCCGGTCCGGGAGGATCCCGCGTGCCGCGGAGCGGCTGGGCCCGTGAGCCATGGCTGCTGGGCCTGCGCGTCCGGAGTCTGTGCTCCGCAACGGGAGAGGCCGCAACAGTGAGAGGCCCACGTACCACCAAAAAAAAAAAAAAAAAAAAAAATTACCTCATGTGTTTATGGTGAAGATTGAATGAGTTGACTTAAGTAAAGTACTTAGCACACTACCTGGAAGACAGTGGCATAAAGTTGATTAAACTAAATAAATTCCTATTACGATGATCTACCAAACAACAGAAAAGGTAGCATTCAGATACACTATTTTGGTACTTTCTGAGGCAAAAATTTTGACCAAAGAACTTGCCCTTCAAAGAACTATATCTCTAAATGCCCAAGTTATAATTCATTATTGGCCCTTGTTCTCTAGTCTTGACCTTTTTTTGATGGCACTAGCCTACAATATCTCTAATTTACCATAAAAACAGAACTAGAAGCCATGTCAAGGTGAGATTTCTAGGAAGGAATAAAAGGGAATAGGATTGCATATCTTAAGAACCTACATGAGACAGGTGCTAACATCCACTCAGTTAAAAAGTAGCAGAGCTGTAATTTCAACCCATATCTGTCTGTTTCCAAAGCACTTATTTTTCCCACTGAACCATTTGCCAGGCTATTTAGTGGGTGTCTGTTAAATAAACAAACATGGTGGAAAAAGCCTAAGCTAATGGTAAGTCTAAGTATACTGTAGGATAACCTCTTACTTCAGTAATTTTTCTGTAGTTAGTAATTAGGGGGGAATATTGGGAAAATAGACTGACTAAAAATGTCTCACTTCTTTTGTTTCTATCTCCTCAATATTTATGCTAGCAGCCTCATTCTCAGCTGATCTCCCTGCCTCCACAATAGTACCCTTCGATTCCATCCAAGTATCGAATACTACTGTGTCTTGATGCATACTAAGTGCTGTATAAGTACTTGTGGAATGAAACATTTATATATTGTTTGTAGCCAGCATATTCTAAATTAAAATTTGCCCAAATTTTACAAACAGCTCATGTGGCTCAATATCACAAAAACAAACAACCCAATCCAAAAATGGGCAGAAGACCTAAATAGACATTTCTACAAGGAAGACATACAGATGGCCAAGAGGCACATGAAAAGCTGTTCAACATTGCTAATTATTAGAAAAATGCAAATCAAAACTGCAATAAGGTATTGCCTCACACCACTCAGAATGACCATCATCAAAAAATCTACAAATAATAAACGCTGGAGAGGATGTGGAGAAAAGGGAACCCTCCTACACTGTTGGTGGGAGTGTAAATTGGTACAACCACTATGGAGAGCAGTATGGAGGTTCCTCAAAAAACTAAAAATAGAGCTGTCATATGATCCAGCAATCCCACATCTGGGCATATATCCAGAGAAAAATGTGGTTTGAAAGCATACATGCACCCGAATGTTTATTGCCATGCTGTTTACAATAGCCAAGACATGGAAGCAAACTAAATGCCTATCGACAGTTGAATGGATAAAGAAGATGTGGTACATATATATAGGGTTGGCCACAGAGTTGGTTTGGGTTTTTCTATAAGATCTTATGGAAAAACTCAAACGAACATTTTGGCCAAGCCAATATCATGGACTATTACTCCGCCATTAAAAAGAATGTAATAATGTCATTTGAAACAACATGGATGGACCTGAAGATTATCATACTAAGTGAAGTTAAGTCAGACAGAGGAAAACAAGTAGCATATGACATCACTTATATGCGGAATCTTAAAGAAAATGATACAAATGAAGCTATTTACAAAACAGAAAGACACACAGACTTATAAAATGAATTTATGGTTATGGGGGGAAGGGTAGGGGGAGGGATAGAATGGGAGTTTGAGATTGACATGTACACACAGCTATATTTAAAATAGATAACCCACAAGGACCTATTGTATTGCACAGGGAGCTCTGCTCAATATTCCGTAATAACCTAAATGGGAAAACAGTTTGAAAAAGAATAGATGCATATATCTGTAAAAAAATAAATAAATAAATAAACAAATAATAAAATGAAAAAGAAAAGAAACAATGTGATAAAGAAAAAATCTTGCCTTTGCTCTCTCCTTACAACACTTTGATATATCTTCTTTGCCTTTAGGTTGTTGAAACTCAAAGTTATGACATTCAAGAGCTTTCGGATCTGGCCTCTGTTTCTGTCTGTATCCTCATCCGTAATCACACCATATGTTCAAGTCATACTGAACTGTCTGCATATCCCCAAACATGTTCCTCCTCAAGACCTTTGCATATGCCTATTCCTGGAATACTCATCCTACCATCTCTTTATTCCTTGTCCACTTATTTTTCAGGTCTTAATCTAGAAAGAAGTCTTCTCTGAACTCTCATTAGATAAAAATGGGTATCTTCTTTTTGTTTCTTTGTTAACCTTTCTGATGGTATTTATCTACTTCTATCCTCTCCTTATCTACCTATAGCCATTAAACTGTATGTGAGAGCAGCTATTCTTTTGTTATATTCACTTTTGTATCTTCGGGCCTAGCACTAAGGGTTTGTTTAATGAACAAATCAAATAATCAGTGAGCAGGGTCACAGACATGAATACAAAAGTGGTTGGGGTAAATTGGGAGGACAGTTTACATGCATTAGAGTCCATAGTCCTGAAACTGTTGACCTTGATAGCGCCCCTAAAGTCAATACCATTTCACACGTGCATCTCCTAGGGAACTTTTAGACCCTCTTGTCAACAAGAAGCAAAATCAACCAGTATTGAAATGAAATGTGTTTGTTGAGTTAAATTTGAATTGAACAAGCAGGAGAGAACATTTCTAAGTAATGGCATTTATATTCAACCTCATAGATCATTTTATACCTAAACAATAAACTGGTAGAGATTATCTAGAAAGATACTCATTCTATAAAGATCAAGTGCCTGCTCTGTGCCAACAGAGTACTAAGTAATGAAATTATAAAGGTGAATAACATACACTAAACTGCTCTGTGTCTCCGTTCCCTTACCCTAAAATGAGAATTTTTTAATTACCTAAGTACCTATCTCACAGAATCATTGTGAGAATGAAATGAGTTAATTCATATAATTGCTTAGTAAAATGGCTGGCTCCTCGTAAGCACTCAAAAATGTTAGCTATGGTGAGGTGATGATGAAAGTGAAATGATGGTGATGATGCCACCCCATGGAGCTCACAGTCTCATAGAAACATAATCGAATTATTGTTCTACAGCATGAAAAAGCACCATAAAAAAGGAATGAAAAAGAGACAACTGTATGACAAAGAGAGTAATCAGCTCTGCCTGGGGGTGGCAAAGAAGATGGAACTGATCATAAAGGCTTAATGGAAGAAGAGACAAATCTGAGGCTTAAAGAATTAATAGGAGTTGCAGGCAGTTGAAAACCTTGTCTTAAGGCTCTTAAGGACCTCTACCCTGTTTTTAATTCCTCCTATGATAAGAAATATCTTTTCCATAAATGAAGGTCTTAACAACTGGGCCATCTCATCAGGAGAAAATAAATACGGAGGTACAGAAAATGTCTCCTTCCTCACTAAGGTTTATTTGTCTATTCCAATTTTTCAGAAAAGCATTTTAAAGTATTTCAATAAAAATATGTTAATTAGATTGAAGTCTGGATATATTTTAAATTTTAATTTTTTTAATGGCTCACCTATCAAAGGGGGATTATCTCTCTAATTATTTTCATGGCACCCATCACAGGTATCTTCCTGCTTTGACAAATGCATTCACATTTAGGCAAAACATATGTGCCAAGAAAATTACAGTGTCTGTCAACCGTGGAGGAATCTGGAGTGCATGCTTTGCTATGAATATCACAGAACGTGGAGTTCTAAGATGTGGCCACTGTCCTAAGCTGGAATTGTAGGTCCACATGGAAATTTGTTTTAAAAGGACTCTTTTAACCTGGTATTCACTGGTATTAAAAATCAAATAGAGGGCCTCCCTGGTGGCGCAGTGGATGGGAGTCCGCCTGCCGATGCAGGGGATGCGGGTTCGTGCCCCGGTCTGGGAGGATCCCATATGCCGCGGAGCGGCTGGGCCCGTGAGCCATGGCTGCTGGGCCTGCGCGTCCGGAGCCTGTGCTCCGCAACGGGAGAGGCCGCAGCAGTGAGAGGCCCGCGTACCACAAAAAAAAAAAAAAAAAAAAAAAAAAAAAAAAAAAAAAAAAAAAAAAAAAAAAAAAAAAAATCAAATAGATACTCAGCCAAAGAGGGCCCCTCAATCTATGCTGTTTTGTGTTTTCTTCCAAGTGTAACAAAACAGTATTCATATCTCAGGAATGGACGTTTCTGCTGCTAGGGCAAAAAACTTATTTCATCTTCCGCAAGTATGGAAAATGTTACAATCCAAACAGGGCTCCCTTATCCATGAGTACAACTGTCTACGAGCTAGACTTGTTAAGCTATGTAAATCTTATTAGCCTCCAGTATCTTCAACCTTTCATCTGGGTCTCCTCACTATCTAAAGTTTGCTCTATTGCTTTCCCTCTTTTTTATGTTTATGGTGTAAAGTCATTATAAATCCACAGCCAATAAACTAGCCAGAGATTAATACCAATGGCAATGATATAACAACAGCAGACATAAAAAATATAGCTGGAATCCACCATAAACAGGCAAAACTGAGCTCCAAAGAGTGTTTCACAATTCAGTTCATAAAAAGCAGAATGCTGTCAGCCCAGCCACAGGAGGACAATCAAACTGGCTTTCCTGGACAGGCACGGCAACTCATGGATCAACTCCATCACTTCAGACAAAGTTAGCAAAGGGACATACCTCTCTCTCCTTCCACTCCAGCAGTGGGAAACCAGGGGAGGCAGGGAAAGTGAAGGGAGGAGGGCATGATGTGTAGATGTTAAGGCAAGCAGCCAGGTTTGGGGAAAACCACAAGGAAATCTCAGATGAACCTGTGTTGGGATACTCAGGATAATCCACCACTCATTACAACGCTCTTAAAGCCTATTTCAGAGATGACTAAGTGATGCAGTTTAGAGACCATGAAAGAGATAGACCATATTGTTAAGTCGATAATCAAGTATAAAAATAAACTTATAGGTGGGCTTCCCTGGTGGTGCAGTGGTTGAGAGTCCGCCTGCCGATGCGGGGACCTGGGTTCGTGCCCTGGTCTGGGAGGATCCCGCGTGCTGTGGAGCGGCTGGGCCTGTGAGCCATGGCCGCTGAGCCTGCGCGTCTGGAGCCTGTGCTCCACAGCAGGAGAGGCCACAACAGTGAGAGGCCCGCGTACCGCAAAAAATAAATAAATAAATAAATATATATATATATATATATATATATATATATACATATATACATATATACACTTAGAGGAAAAATGGAAAACTTTCTGCAATAGGATTTTCTCAGAAAATCTAGATACTATGGTTGGCAAACCCACGAGATAACCCAGTTTTCCAGTCAAACAGATTACGGTATGTATAAGCTTTGCTGATTAGAGATGTTCATTTATTTCATTCATGGATCTATCTAATTACTACATACACACACGTGAACACACATGCATGCTAAGCCTTTTTCTAGGTGCTAAGATTTAGGCTTCACACAAAGTAGAATGAAAGTGTGGTAAAATGAAGATGACCAATGTGTTTTGAGATTAGTTCAGGCAAGAAGCTTTGAGGGGACTCTTAGAAGACAAAGCATTTAGGCTGGATCTTAAAGGCTAAGTGAGATTTCAACCAGCAAAGTAGAAGGAAACAGGATGTTTTAGAAGAAATAGCATAAAAGATGGTACAGAGGTGTGAGTGTGTATTCAGGTTAAGAGTAGACCAGTGAGGATGGAGCACTGGTAGATGGAAGGGTGAGTAGAAGGTAAAAACAGAAAAGTAGGGTAAGAGCAGAAACCTGACCTAAGACAGATGTGAGGTTTATTCCTAGAGAATGTATTGTAAGAATCATTCATAGTTGAGGCTGCATCCTCCTAGGCCTTTCCTGACCTGAAATCTCACTGCTCCACCTCACTCACCCTTTGCACTTCTGCTTCTGAAATTGTATCAATAGGTGCTGCCACACCATCTGTAAGAAGAGCCTGGCAAATTTTGGGAGTATTTGCTATAAGAAGGTCACATTCCCAGCTGTTGGGTCATGTAATCCACATCTTGTCTCACTCCCCCTCACTCCTTATTTTGCAGAGATCTATTTATGGTCCAACCTCTCTCCTTCCTTGTTTCTACTATCCACCTGCTGTTGCAGAGAATTGCCGTGATCTTATGTGTTCTTTCAAATGGAAGGACATGAAGCACACTAATTAAATCTGCAGATCAAGCTGAAACGAAAGGCATAACAAAACCACAAAGGATAGGCAAGTAACATAAAGGGGCTGCAGAGCTCAGAAATATGGGCAGGAAATTACCAAATGAGCCTCAGCATGGAGGCCTGAAAGCTAATACAGCTGGAGGAAAGGGACCTGAAACACAGCTATTTCAATTTCCAGGGAGAAACCTGGAAAGCAAAAAACGTCGAGAAAGAAAAAGAAAAGAAAAGAAAAAAAAAGAACAGGAAGGTGATATTAGACACTTCAACATAAGCTTACAGTTCGGGGAAGCAGAATAAAAAACAGCATGCATTTCTTGGCTGCATTTTAAGTTTCATGGCCAGACATGGCTGCAAGGTGATCCCTATGTGGAGCTGCCATGGTGTAGACCGAGTTTGGTTTTCAGGTGCTTGGGTAATAGAGTGAAATAGACAAACAATAGAGTGAAATAGACAAACAGGGGGGCAAATGGAAGCCATGGACAGAAACAATCAATGGATGGGAGTGACTGAATTCCAAGAAAGAGAGATGGATTTATATTGGTAATCTCATCTGGTGACAAGGGACAGTGAAGATGATGAGGAGCATAGGAACATGTGCTCTAATGAGAAAAATCCTGTGCTGGGGTGTTGCTTGTCAAAAGGGCAGTAAGCCTCAGGGAAGAAAAGGCGGTTTTGAAAAGTTGGCAAGTACTTCCAAACGGGCAGCAACCTTAACGCGGTCATCCAGAGAGCTGTGAAAGCAGCATTGTCACAGATGTAGAGGAGAATGTACACACAGCTCTTTGGAGGGTGAGTGTGAACCCGAAACCAGCTTCGACCTTCTGACAAGGTTGCATCATCAATCCAGGCTCAGCGTCAAGTCAGATAACATCTGGTCTATTTTCTCATTTTTAATTGATTCAAGAAAAATAGTTGAACAAGTAGAATGTATGTTCTGAAGTAGAGTTGATGTTTCACTAGCGTATAAGCTCATAGAGAGCTGGGACCTTGTCTTGTTCATCTCTGAATCCCAAGTGTTGAGTGCAACAGATATGCAGTGTATTCTGAATTAATTAATGATGCAAAACTGGAAAAAAAATATCCCTGCAGTGAAGTTCCAGAACACATTTTTGGCAGTCCAGAGGTTCAGCACTTCTGAGGCTCTTTGGGAACTTCTCCCAAAGGGTTTGTATTCAAGAAAGAGATTTGTGCTTCTCTGCCTGTTCAGGGCTCAGAGAATCCTTTATCAGGGATAGAAAACCCCTCAGCATGGGGTTGGGCACTCTCCCACATTTAAAAATTAGATAACTACTTTCTTTCTAAAATCTGAGTGAGAAACGGAAGAAGCTGACGGGAAGTATTCATTAACTTATTGAACAAATGTTAGGATCCTGTATAGTTCAACAGCTAAGAGCATGGGCCTAAGAGCCAGATGGCCAGATTTCAAATTCTAGCTTCGCTACTTCCTAATTGGGTATATCCTTTGGCAAGTTATCTAACTTAACTCTGTTTCAGTTTCTTCATTTGTAAAACAGGGTAATAAAAGTGCCTGATGAATGAGGTTGTTGTGTGGATTATATTAAATAATCCATGGAAAGCATTTAGAAGAAAGCTGATCAGTATATCTTTCCTTTCTGGGTGTTTACATGTGTGTGAGCAGATGAATTGAGCCCATGCCATGGGCTGGGCACTCCTGCACGTTGCAGAGACAGTGGGAAGCAAGACAGGCAAGGTATGAGATCTTCACTTCTTGTTAGAGAGTCAGACTGTAAGCAAGGAAGTAAGTAAATGAAAATGATAATTTCAGATGCAGATGAGTTCCATGAAGAAACAAAATGACATGATTTGCTAGAGGATGACTTGAGAAGAACCAAGGTGCTATATTAGAGAGGCCAGAGGAAGACTCTTTGAGAAAGTCTGAGCCGAGATCTGAATGACCGGAGGGAACCAACTATGGCAGGATCTGTGGCAAATGAAACACCATGTGCAGATATTGCCTAAAAGTAAAGCAAGTTTGTCATGTTCAAGGGAGCATATGTGACAGAGTGACAAGGGCTTGGTGACAAGAGGGAGGAGAGATAGGTAAACACTAGGAGATAAATAAGATCAGATCTAGGAGATAACCAGATCATGTAGAGCTTTGTTGCCCAAGATAACAACTTTGGATTTTGTTTGAATGCAGTGTGAAGCCATTTGAGACTTTTGAGCTGAAAGTGACATGCTCTGATTTTGAATTTTTCAAGGATCACTCTGGCTTCTATGTAGAGAGTAGACTATCTGGTCTAAGAGAAGAAGCAGAGGGACAAGGTGGAGGCTACTGGCTATGGCAGAATCCAGATGAGTCAATACCCCTTTGACTAGGGTATAGCATTAGAAATGGAAAAAAATGTGATGGGTTTAAATTACATTTTAGAGTAGAACTAACTGGACTTCTTCTTTGATTAAGCCCTGAAAGAAAAAAAAAAAAAAGGTTTTGAAACACTATGCAAAGTGCCTGCATTTAAATGACTTCCAAACTGTGTTTCTCAGGGTCCTGGTAGGAAACAGAATCCCACTCAGACTTTAATGAAGGGATAATCTATAGAGGCTTGAGCAAAACGAAGGGAACCGGTAGGCAGGTGGAGAACACAGAAACAAGCAAGAGTGATAAGTGAGAAGCCATCACGACCCATACATTTGACAAGGCAAGAGGAGGAAATTGCATTAACGAGGCCCCATGAAACATGGAGCCTTGGAGCAGAGCCATCTGGCAGGAGTTGTAATCCTAGAGGAACATGTCACCATCACAGAATGTGGACCGGAGCACAAAGGAAGTGGAAGTAGGGACTAAATACTTTGACCTCTTTCCTCTCACACACCAAGATCTGCTACTGCCTGCAATAATCCCAGCAGAGGAGGCTGCATAATGATCTGAAGCATCAGTCTCCCTGGAGCACAGAATACAACAGAGAAAAGCACAGGATAGATCTGGTATGCTGACAGCGTAGAGCAAAACTGAAAGCATACAAATATGCAAAACTGTTAAAGAAGAAAGAAAATATAATCTGGAACAAGTCTCATACCAACTTCAGGGTTTTCATACAGGCTCAGCCCAGAGTCTGAGCCTAATTCAAATTCTTTCATGTGAAAAACCCAAGGATACAACACAATTGCCCTTCTTCTCACTGTGACCAGTACCCATTCTGTTCTTTTTTTTTCCCCTCAAGGAAGGGGGTGTTGGGCTGCACCTCACAAGACTACAAGTCCTGTACTTGCCCAGTTTCAAGACTGAAGAAAGAATCCCCAGAGTCAGCAACAGAGACATCAATGGCTTAATGGATGAGGGACTGTACATGTCTGAAGCAAGGTCCTGGAGCAGCACCTCATCATGTGCACTGCATGGAGGGCAGGACGCGATGGAAAGCTCCATTCCCAAGGGGAAAGGGAGATTATCAGTTACAGGGGAATTGACGTCAGGCGGGCTCATTGCTTACCAGGGAAACCAGCAGACAGATACGCCCCTTACTGCCCCTTTGATAAGAACAAGCACTAGCTGGGCCCTGGGGCAAGTATGCAGGAAGGTCAGTCATGTGAGTAGGGTGTAGGTGTGACAGGCACTGGTAGAGCAGGGGATGTACAAAGAGCAAGAGAACAGCCATCATGAGTGGTTTGACCATACAGGGGGTAACTGTGGTTACAGGAGGTGATTTAATTTCTTCATTGTCTCTGAAGCAAAATATACATTTCTTTGTTTTAAGAGTTTTATCGCAATAACTATAGAAAAATATACAGAGGATAACACACAATAACTAGCACAGGAAAGTTATAAAACTCACAGCTCTAATTGCCATGGCCAGGGGCCCATGGTGCCTGCAACCCTCTGAGACTATAAATTAAATGGAAGGCCCAGTGACGTCTGTCTTTTGCTTTTGTTCTCTCTTTCCATCTCTCTGATTCAATATAAAAACAGCTAAGGAGCCCCCTCCCTTTCAGCCTAGACAACACATAACTCCATGTTTTAATAGAACAATTTGACTAAGAAACACCCACCTCACCTGACCAAAAAGCTACAGAAACCTCTATGGAAGGCTTCCTCCATACAACTGCTCATGTGAGAAAGTTTTCATGACTCTCTCTGGGTCCTTATTCCTCTCCCTTGTATCACCGCCCATATCTACCTCCACATTTCTCCCAGCAGCCTAACACTAAGCAGCTGTGCAAGGGCAGATGCCAGTCTCTGAGGAGCTCCTGGATTCCCATGGAATGTGATTTGTCCCATCATATTAGAGCCTGCCTCCACTTTGCTTTCTTATCGTATCTGAGGCTTGAGAAGTCTATGTGCACAATTAAACAATGGCATTTTAAGCTTTCCCTGTGGCCTTAATCACTATGCATCCTGGTGCAGCTTGCTGTGCTGATCACGTTGATGACTTAACCTAAATTCTTAATGCTCCATCTCAGTGCAAAGAAATGGCATTTTTTAATAAAAATGTAACTCTTACCTTAGCCCACCAGACAATTGCCAATATTCCATGAATTCTAGACCATAATTTCAATCGAGACACAGATCCTGTCTGCCTCGAATATTAGTGTATTCCCTAGAGCCTATCATCATACCTTGTATACAGTTAGTGCTTAATAAATATCTTTGAGTAGCAAATTGTTTTGCAAATGGCATTTTTAAGTGCCACTCCTGCCTGTGCCATGCTAAGCCCACACACATAAACACACACACACGCACGCACACACACACACACACACACACACACACACATACTCTTTCTCCGTATTCACATATATAAGATGTTCTCCGTGCTACTTTAGCTCAAGGCACCAAGAGACTTATCAGTGTAAGAAAGCAGAGAACATTTCTTTAGAAGGATAAGACAACAAACTTTCCCTTGACAATGGTCCCAGGAACAGTATAGCCCCCATCCCTCTCTAGCTCTGTCCTTGCCAGTTCTGAGAGCCCTTGCCTATTTGCTTCCTCTCTACAATCAAAGGGAAGAATTCAGTTCAATCTCTTCTTTCACTATTACCTTTGCTTCATCAAATTTTCTACAGAGGAGGGATTCTCCACCCAAGGAATTTTTATTGACCATTCCAGACTAAGCATGTGTATGTCTTTATTCCAATCTTCCTCCCCCATAAAGCCTTTCCTGTATCCCTTCTCTAGTCAGAAGAAATACAAAAGGAGCCTTACTCCTTACAAAAGGAGTCCCCACCTCTAGCCCCATCCTCACCCCACACATGGTACATATGGCCCCTCTATAGTGATTACCTTTTTGCCTTGTTTGATTGCATATTTGTTTCATAACTAGACTATAAATGTCTTGAGGAAATGCCCTGTCTTTTCAACTTTATATTTCCTCACACGTACGCTATCTCCAATCAGAAATACAGTCTTCTATTTGGTCCCAGAGCTGTTGTTTCTTTCCAGATTTGATCTGTCAAAATAAAAGTTATTTGGAAGAAAAATCTAAAAATAGAAAAAACCCAAAATAGTCAGGTTAACGCCATGAAGGTAAATGCTCTCTGAGAAGTGCACTTTGAAAGCTCCAGGTTAAATGCTACTTGAGTCCTGTGAACTAGAATTCCTCTGAGAGATCTTTCCCACCTTCCTCAGGCATGACACCTCTTGGTCCCACACCTCTAGTTTTGCAAAAGCAGCACAGAACCTGTCTGCAAGCAGCACAAGCACAGCAGGTTCATGGATGGGCAGAGATGACAAAAATATATTAACAGCATCCTCACATGTAGCATGTGGATACACCATTGTACATATTGGGTCATGAAGAAGGTGTTTGATAATATTCAGGAAAGAAAGAAGGAAAGAGAAAGAAAGAAAGAAAGAAAGAAAGAAAGAAAGAAAGAGAGAGAGAGAAAGAGAGGAAGAGAGAAAGAGAGAAAGAGAGGAAGAGAGAAAGAGAGGAAGAGAGAAAAAGAAGAAGAGAGAAAGAGAGAAAGAAAGAAAGAAAAAAGAAAGAAAGAAGGAAAGAAAGAGAAAGAAAGAAAGGAAGAGCTACACAAAAATAAACTCAAAATGGATTAGAGACCTAAATGTAAGACTGGAGACTATAAAACTCTAAGAGGAAAACATAGGAAGAACACTCTTTGACATAAATCACAGCAAGATCTTTTTTGATCCACCTCCTAGAGTAATGGAAATAAAAACAAAAATAAACAAATGGGACCTAATGAAACTTAAGCTTTTGCAAAGCAAATGAAACTACAAACAAGACTAAAAGACAACCCTCAGAATGGGAGGAAATATTTGCAAACAAATCAACAGACAAAGGATTAATCTCTGAAATATATAAATAGCTCATGCAGCTCAATATTAAAAAAAAACAAACAACCCAATCAAAAAATGGGCAGAAGACCTAAATAGACATTTCTCCAAAGAAGACATACAGATGGCCAAGAGGCACATGAAAAGCTGCTCAACATCACTAATTATTAGAGACATGCAAATCAAAACTACAATGAGGTATCACCTTATACCAGTTAGAATGGGCATCATCAGAAAATCTACAAACAACAAATGTTGGAGAGAGTGTGGAGAAAATGGAAACCTCTTGCACTGTTGGTAGGAATGTAAATTGATAGAGTCACTATGGAGAACAGTATGGAGTTTCCTTAAAAAACTAAAAATAGAATTACCATATGACCTAGCAATCCCACTACTGGGCATATACCCTGAGAAAACCATAATTCAAAAAGACACATGCACCCCAATGTTCACTGCAGCACTATTTACAATAGCCAGGTCATGGAAGCAACCTAAGTGCCCATCAACAGACGAATGGACAAAGAAGATGTGGTACATATATACAATGGAATATTACTCAGCCATAAAAAGGAACAAAATTGGGTCATTTGTAGAGACATGGATGGATCTAGCGACTGTCATACAGAGTGAAGTCGGTCAGAAAGAGAAAAACAAATGTCATATATTAACACATATATGTGGAACCTAGAGAAATGGTACAGATAAACCAGTTTGCAGGACAGAAATAGAGACACAGATATAGAGAGCAAAAGTATGGACACCAAGGGGGGAAAGTGACGGGGGGATGGTAGTAGTGGGTTGAATTGGGAGATTGGGATTGACATATATACACTAATATGTATAAAATAGATAACTAATAAGAACCTGCTGTATAAATAAAATAAAATAAAATACAAAAATTCCAAAAAAAGAAGAAAGAAAGAAGGAGGGAGGGAGGAAGGAAGGAAGGAAGAAGGGGAGGTAGGAAGGAGGGAAGGAAGGAAGGAAGAAAGAAAAAGAAAGAAAGAAAGAAAGAGAAAAGAAAGAAAAAGAAAGAAGGGGAGAGAGAAGGTGGGAGGGAGGAAGGAAAAGAGAGAGAGAGAAAGGAAGAAAGAAAGAGAGAGAAAAGGCAAACCTTACATTTACATATGGCTTACTATCTAAGAGCAATTCATATCCATTCTTACAGCTGATCTTCACAATAGCTCTGTGCAGTAGGCTGGTTAGTTATTATCCCCCATTTCACAGATGAGAACACTGAGGATCAGTATTTGAATTATTTGCCTGAGGTCACATAGCTCTAAATGGCAGAGCCAAGTCTCAAAACAATGTCTCCTGACTCCTAGATCCAAAACTATCACACACGCTTCAAATCTTTAGGTAAGATTTGAGGGAGGAAATGAGATTTCTCTAAAAAATTCTATTTCCTAAGTAATGTAAGTGGGCAAGGAGAGTGGAGATCATAGAAATGGTCCTCCAGGGGAGAGGAGACTAAGAAACTTCTTATTATAAAATCCAAGGTCAGGCTGCTGAGAGCCATGTTTAGGTTTGCAGTGCCACTGAAAACCAGACGCATTTTTACTTAACTGCTTCCAAATTTCACCTGAACTAGGGCTACTCCTGATAAACAAAAGCTGCCTTGGAGCAATGAAAGTCTGTTCTGCCAGCAGCATTAACTAAAGGAGAAAAGCCCTATTTTATCTCAGACCTCAGCAGTAAGAGGCCAACTAACCACTCTTTTATCTGTAATGCCCTCATGCCTTCACTCACCACTTCTACAAAGGAACTGATAATTTATGCAGTTTCCATATGTAAGATCTTAAAGGATTTCCAATGTAAACCTGCACATTTCCAGGCTCTGCTACTTAGGAATGTAAATTACTTATTTGTTTGCCTTTGATATGTTGTTATTATATCTTGTTACCAACAATTGGGATTTCCCAGAAGAGAAAATTGTACATCTCTCCTATGAAGATACATTTTAATAAAGTATAAAAATTTTCAGCCTCAATTATTCATAGTTGTACAGGGAATTCTTAAGATTCTATATACCAGAAAGAATCTATGCAAAGATTTATGCATGTATTTTGTTGCCCAGGGGAATAGCACATACAGGCTTCAGATTTGCATAGCCAGAGAGGTTGCTAGGTCTGAGACTTTAATGCTCTTCAAATCATCTAAAACTTCTAGCATTTAAAAATAGTTGTTATGTGTATGGATCTGAGATGAGAATGACAAAATTCCTTATGATGTTGGAAGAAGGCTATTTGCCAATTTGAAGGTCAAAACAACTGGCAGTTACTTAGACAGAACTCACATCTGTTCAGGTGATACATTGTAAGAAAAAGAAGGCAGGAAGAGACTTTGAATTTAAAATATTGTAGGGAAATTGGTAGAGGTTTGGGAGCTTGACTAGGACACCTTAAGTTAATATGTAAACTGAGTTCTGAATACCAACAAGTCTAAGAGCGAATCTACCATAATTCAGAAGTCTAAGGATGCAGAGTGGCCTAGAATTTGAAATAGGCTATCTTGTGATTCTTCTGCCTTCACTCACTCACTGGAAGCATCATATGGGTTCTATGGAGAAGAAACAGGATTAAACAAATACTTCAGTGTAGGAAGGCCCAGAGCAAGCATGCC
Source organism: Hyperoodon ampullatus (assembly GCF_949752795.1). NCBI lineage: Eukaryota > Metazoa > Chordata > Mammalia > Artiodactyla > Ziphiidae > Hyperoodon > Hyperoodon ampullatus. Next base: position 42,500,469 of record NC_136920.1, on the reverse strand, counting down.
AAAAAGGAAACTGTTCCATTCGGGTGAAAAGTCGAGTATCTAGAAGGAGGTGTGAGAGTCAAGGCTGGAAAGACAGTTGGGGATTGTTAGGGATTCCCAAGCCACCTTCAGGTTCAGTGGTTTGCTAGAAGGACTAGCAGAAGTCACACAAGTTATTATACTCATGATTTCAGTTTATTGCAGCAAAAAGGGTACAAAGTAAAATCAGCAAAGGTAACAAGTGTGCAGGGCAGAGTCCAGGAGAGACAAAGTACAATCTTCCTCTTGTACTCTTGTCCTCACTGTCCTCTTCCAGTGGAGTCCCGGGGAGAGCACTCAATTCTCCCAGCAATACTGTGTGACAACAGGTATGAAGTATTCAATATTACCAACTAGGAAAGCTCACTTAAGCCTTGATGTCCATGGTTTTACTGGGAGTCAGTCACATAGGCCTGGAGTGTCTGTCTGATGGGCCTTAGTTACTTGTTCTGCAGCCTGTCCAGAAGTCAAAGTGATGATACAGCATGGCCCAAGGCACACACCATAAATCACATGATTAGCATAGACTATCTGTCCTGTCCCAAGGCCCCCAAGTATACAAAAACTCTCTTGTCAGGCAGGATATTCCAAAGGCTTAGAGGTAGCTCCAAGACACTGCCCTTTATTTAGAATGTATAGGGTTTGAGTAACTCAAGGCTGCCTAGTTAACCCTTTACCAAACAGGGACTAAACCATAGAGGACTTCATGGGAAGCCTTGAATATGAGATAGGGAATAGACAGCTTACTCTAGCAGCAGAGTTTAAAAGAGTTAGCAGAGAAAAAGGCAGAAACTAGGGGACCAATTCTAAATTAGCTGTATTCACCCAAGTAAGATAATGAGATCCTGAAAAAGCATGAGAACCAAAGGGCATTTTTAAGCAGAGGGATTATATGATGAGGTCTAGGTAAATTTCAATCAGGAAGCAACGTGTAGAACCACACTAAACCATCATAAACAGGAAAGCCTCAATCCCAACATAGAAACTTCCCAGTCAAGAAAATATACAAATTCCTGCCACACCCCATTACACATGTGTAGAAAAGATCTCAGTATTTGGAGAGAAACTATAGTAGTTGAGCTCTTGAAATGATTTCCCACTCTATATGTCTAAAATGATCTTCTACTGAAAATAAATGTTGTGGTAGTATAATAATATAAAACTAATTTTTTTCCGATTTTTTTTCTTTTTTTCCATTTGGTCCTTCTCCCCATTCTCATAGCCAAGTTTTCTGTGCCCAAGGACTTAGGAAATGGATATGACAGACCCACAAAGAAAGAGAGAGCAAGAGAGAGAGGCAGTCCCTCTTTATTTTTATACATTAAAAGCTCATGTACTTGGGAAAATATAAAGAACATACAGCGAAGACAACAAACTAGGCAAAAAATAATCATAAGAACAAGTCATCCTGCCCCAGCCTTTACTCTCAACGATATTCTATTGAAAGGAAAGGGAAGGCAGAGATGAAAGGGCGGCCACAGGGGTGGTTTTGTGTATCCCAAGGGGAGGATCTGGGGTGAGCTCTAGCAGGTGGCCTGTGATGCAGAGAATTGGGCCCCATATCCTGGGCTGATCTTCAGGAAGGAAGCCTGACTCTAGAGGAGAAATTACTTCATGGTACCTAGATAGGTCCTGATAGATGGGGCCTTAGAGAACCTCACAGACTTTGCAATACCAAGAACATGGTACAGGAGAATGACTTTCATGTTCCCGAGAATGGCTGATATGTGGTACAGCTGATGGCTGGGCTTGAAGGCCCATGTGAATAGAAACAATAGATGTCTCCAAGGGACTCTTGACTGTACTTCTGTCCCAGCTCTGCTTGGAATAATAGGGATCTTAGAGAATGCCCACATTATTACATGACAGGGAGGACCCAATGCGCCCAAACTTCTAATGCTTTGTTGCAAAATAAATTCCCTGGGATGTAATGAAATTCAGGGAAAATATTGAAAGAGGATTCCCAAATTGAGAAATAAATCTTCCATACCCTCCAACGGGGTGGCACCATAAAAAAAAAAAAAAACTTGTCAAGTTACAGAAAAAAAAATTAAGCTATACTTCTCACACATGTTGTGGGTCTAGACCTATGCCAATTATGAGATTTTCTTACATCATGTAAAATGTGTCCCAGCTAGACCCCATGCCTACTGGCCTGCATCCCATTGTGTATAATAAGCATTTATGCATCTGTCTCACTGGGATGGGCTTCCTGAGAGAAGAAATTACATCTCACATATCTTTATATCTCCCATGGTGCCTAGCACAGTTATTAGACACTTAAACGCCTTAGTAAATTTGATAAATGAATAAATGTTATCTTAGAAAAATGGCAAGTATGGGCAACTGAAGTTGGTGAAAACAAACCACAATGTTACCCATCATGCAAAGTGATCCAGTCAGTTTTCTGCCAAAATACCAGTCGGAATTCTTCAGTGCAACTTGACAGGCATAGTTAGCGACTGTGAATCAATGGGTTGTCCTAGATTTGCGTCGACACACTCAGGGAGTCGATGATAGAGTGAGCCTAACAAAGGTGGAATTTTTATTTTTATGATGTAGGAAATACATGCCAGGAAGAAAAGGTCCTAGTGGAAACTAGAGCATATGGAAAATATCCCCTAGGCTGCCAGGAATCTCACTCTCATCTCACCTTTTTCTCTTATATATGTTAGCCTCTCACAGATTTCTAGTATGAAAGACTTCAAATACACACACACACACACACACACACACACACACACACATTTCATTGCAGCCAGAGTATGCAGATAGGAGCCTTACAGAGTACACATTCATCAAAGAAGAAACATGGCAGAGCCCAAAGGAAGAAAATAAATGGCCCAAATTGATCAAAACAAAGTAATGTCCAACCTATTTCTGAGAAGCAACTCTCTCTGATGCAATGGATAGGACTCAGTGCTCCTTTGCCATTTTGCAGGTTGCTGAAAGGCAAATGTACCCTTCCAAATTTAAATATTACACTTTCTTTCCCTTTGAATCTATATTTAACTTTAATTTCTGATCAAACTAACTGCTTGTGGGATGACAGAAATTCATTATCAAGTGAAAAGCATTTCTCTTGGTGGCATGTACCTGCAGGAGGAAAAAAATAGAACAGCCACGTGAAACCCACAGCTGAACCTGAAACAAGCTCAGGTTCATGGTGAGCTCTCTGTGCACTTCACAGAGGTCTGTGATTTATTTATATATGTGAAATGCCTCCATAATTTGTTAGATGAGTATTTAGCTGAAAAAAATTAAATACTGCCACCGAGTGCCATTTAAGGAATGATTGAATCAGTTCTGATCGTGTAAGAATGTATTTGTGCACTTTGCAGACTTATAAACAAAGCTTAACTCGGGCAATTTTCCATCTTCCTCTTGTGACACAGTTTAAACTCATCCCGAAGCTGTCCTTCCCTGGCTGCACACTGTTCCCTGTGGAGAGAAGTGGTTTCTCTCACCATTTCTAAAACCCTCAGGGCTCTAGAACTCTGTTCCAGAGACGATTCTCCAGACCAAGAGAAGGTGTAGTTGTAACGTGCATCATCATGACATCAGAGCGTTGGAACTGACATGCACGATGAGGTAGTCCAACCTCCAGTCTGATACTGCAGCCCTTTCTTTATTATCGTTGCCAAGTAATCAGGCAGTTTCTGTTGCTGGGGATCAGGGTCGGCCACCCCCAAATATGCCACAGTGGCATATTGATTATTTTGAATTAAAGTTACTCAAGAAACAGCCAAGGTTCGAGTCTTCTCCCTTTTTTTTCTTGATGAGTCTGGTTGATGGTTTATCAATTTTGTTGGTCTTCTCAAAGAACCAGCTTTTAGTTTTATTGATCTTTACTATCGTTTCCTTCATTTCTTTTTCATTTATTTCTGATCTGATCTTTATGTTTTCTTACTCAAAAAGGAGGGGATATGGGGATATATGTATACGTAGAGCTGATTCACTTTGTTATACAGCAGAAACTAACACACCATTGTAAAACAATTATACTTCAATAAAGATGTTAAAAAAAAAAAAAGAAAGAAAGAAAGAAACAGCCCAGGCAAAAGGGATACTCCGATCTTCCCTTCTGTCTCTTGAAAGGAGGAAATAAATCTCTCAAGTGAAATATGCCCTCCTTGCAGCTGGAAGTAGGACACCCTTATCACTAGAGATAAGGGATTCAGAGCTGAAAAGCCTGTATAAACATACCCTGCTACTTCGCTAAGTTACTACCCCAAGCCCAAATTCTCCTTAGAGTCTTCGCTAATTCAGCATCCAAAATCTAAGTTTCTTTGTCCTGTCAATTCATCACAGATTTATCGTTTCTTTGTCTAAAAAGCAAAAAATCAGCATGAGACCTCCATGCACATGAATTAAAATTATTGTCTTTTTCTCCTGTTAATTTGTCTCGTGTCGATTTTATTATTAGTCCAACCACAAGAACTCAAAAGGGAAAATTTCCCTCCTCCTTGACACTGTGCTGGTAAATCACTCCTCAGCTGAATAAGGAGTCTCTGCTACCTTTTACTAGGGACCACTTTTTCTAACACCTAAGTTATGGCACAAACATTCACTTCACAGACTGTCATATTTGGGGAAATCAACATCTGATGATGTTACAGCAACAGCAAACTTGGTGTTCATTTAGTGTTTTCAGTGTTCCAGGCTCGATGCTTTTCCAAATCCAAAATTCAGTACAAGGTCAATATTTATTTTTGAATGCAAAAGGAAATCACAACAAATTACAAATTTTGAAAAAATTTGCAAGTATCAAGGGTATGACAAAATCCAGAAAACATACTTATTTTTCCTAAATACCTTCATCACACATCTCTCATACCTTTATCCTTGATGTTTTGGGTTCATGCTCTTTGATCACCTATTCAAATGACAATAATTTTGTAAAAGCATTCTTGATGGTGATGTTAGAGTGATAATTTAGTCATTCCTCTAACATGGTTGATTAAAATTTGTTTTTATGGGCTTCCCTGGTGGTGCAGTGGTTGAGAGTCCGCCTGCCGATGCAGGGGACACGGGTTCGTGCCCCGGTCCGGGAGGATCCCGCATGCCGCAGAGCGGCTGGGCCCGTGAGTCATGGCCACTGAGCCTGCGCGTCCGGAGCCTGTGTTCCACAACGGGAGAGGCCACAACACTGAGAGGCCCGCGTACCGCAAAAAACAAAACAAAACAATTTGTTTTTATTATTCATAATTGAGGAAATGTTTTTTTCACAACTCCAGGACTCATCAGTAGTAATGTCAGCAAAATTTGTAGAATTGCTATCACATTTGGGAAAACCTGGACTGAGTTCCTTTAATGTCCAAATGGTAAGATTCCAGTCTGACACCAGGTGCCATGCATTTTAAACATTGTTTCTTCTCTGCAACCCACAAAAATGTAGACCCCTTTATATATATTGCTCAAGTCCCTCTCAGGGCAGGGCCTTGGAAGGAACCCTTGTAAATGAGCTTAATGAGCTTCTGTGTAAATCCAGCTGTCTATGAGGTAGCTGCTACAGTTGATAACCCCACCCATGTTTCAGATGAGAAAAGTCAGGTTTAGTGAAGTTGAATATTTCATATAGCCAGGATATTAATGCTCACCTAGGAAAACCCAGAGACTATTCCTAACCTCCGTGATGTAGTCCCTCAAAGAAAACCACTTACAGTTTTCCAAAAACTGAATCTCTCAGATGACTTTGTGGCCATCCTTGCATTCTATTTCCCTCCACCCCCACTTTCCAACACACACACACACACACACACACACACACACACACACATGCAAATGCGCACACGGGTGTACACACATATTTCTTCACCTAGAAAACTTTCCTAGTTATTTTTTCAGATATCAGCTTAAACATTTCTTCCACTCTAAAAATTTTCTTATTTTATTTCTAGGGAATAAATATGGAATTTTAGCACATGCTTTTTCTGCCTCTATTAAGATTTTTATAAGACATGTATCTTTTATTCTATTAATATGATGTCTTAAATTGATTTGTTTTTATTTTTTTCTCTCCCAACTTTATTGAGATATAATTGACAGAAAGCACTAAAGAAGTTTAAGGTGTATAGCATAATGATTTGACTTACATACATCACAAAATTATTTAAATTGATTTGTTTTTAAATGTTGCCAACCTTGCTTTCCTGGAATAAATTCATATTAGTCTTGAGAAATCTTCTTTTTATGTATAGCTGGATTCAGCCTACTTTGTTTATAATTTTTATATCTACATTTGTGAGACTGGTCTGTTATTTTTCTTTCTTATTGTGGCTTTGAGTTGGGTATTGCTAAGGTCTGAATGATTGTGTCCCCTCAAAATATATATGTTGAAACCCTAACACCCAATGTGATGTGCCCAAGCTGATGTTAGTGCCTAAAGCTCAGTGTGACATGGGTAGGTGGGTCCTTTGGGAGATAATTAGGCCATGAGGGCATATCATGAATGAGATTTATGCACTTATGAAAGAGACTCCAGACAGCTGCTTTGTTCCAGTGAGCATGTGAAGATTCAACTAGAAATCTGTGATCCAGAAGAGGACCCTCAATCAGCCATGCTGGCACCCTGATCTCAATTTCAGTCTCTAGAATTGTAAGAAATACACTTCTGTTGTTTATAAGTTATCCAGTCTAACTTATTTTGTTATAGCAGCCCGAACAGACTAAGACAGGTTTCAAGAGTATGCCAACCTCCTAAAGCCATTTGGGATACTTCATATTTTCTACTTTCTGGAAAAGTTTGTGTGTGAGATTAGCATTATTTCTTCCCTAAATATTTTATAGAATTCAGCAGGCGAACTACTGTGGACCTGGATTTTTGTATGGAGAATATTTTAATTTCAAATTCAAGTTCTTTGAGAATTCTTAGACTATTCAAGGTATCTGTTTCTCCTTTTATCAATTTAAAGCTATGTTTTCTTAGTAATTCATCCATTTTGTCTACATTTTCACAAATTATGGTATAACTTGTTCATAATAACTTCTTACAATATAAATCTAGAGTGATGTCTTTAATTCCTGATATTGATTTTGGGGGCCCTTTTTTATTTCATGATACATCATACAAAGAGTTTACCAATTTTATGAGTTTTTCATAGAATTAAGCTCTGGCTTACTAATCCTTTTTCTTATATGCTTGTTTTCTATCTTATTAATCTTTGCTCTTACTTTCGTATCTGCCTTTCTTCTACTTAATGACTGTAATTTCCTGTTCTTTTCCTTAAAATATTCTCTTGACATGGTATGTCCATCTAATTTTTAATTATGTCACATCAGTTGCCATTGTTGTTGTTATTTCAATTAGGGCTTATTTAGTTTTAATAGCATGTTTCTGAATTTGGTGGGGGGGGCCTATAGTATTCTAAACTTTATCCTGATTTTTATTTTTTCCTAAAGTATATCTTTAGTAGGCTCTTTCAGTAAAGTTCATTGAGTGGTATAATTTTAGTCATTTATGTCTGAAAATATCTTTATTTCACACTTTATTTCTTTGGTCTTCCATGGAATCCAGATTTACAGTCATAATTCCATCAGCACTTTGAAGATATTATTCCATGCTCTTCAAGCATCTATTTTGCTGCTGGAATTCAGGTCCCAGCTTCATTGTCATTGTTTTGTTACTTAACAGCTTTTTCTCTTTGATTGCTTAAACTATATTCTCTTTGTTTTGGTGTTCTACAGTTTTACTACCTTATTTTATTTATTCCCTTCAGGCTTTGGTACAATTCTTTAATCTGAGGATTACTATTTCTATCATCTATACTGGAAAATTCTTAGCCAAAATCTTTCTGAATATTGCTTCTTCCTCATTCTCTCTCCTCTCTCCTTGTAGAATTCCTATTAGTGTTGTATGAGACTTAATCATCCTACCGTCTCTTTCTATAACATTCACAACAACTCTGGATGCAAATTTTGGCTCTACCTTAAAAATACATCCAGAATCTGGTTACTTTTCTATACTTCTGCTTCTACACCTTGGTCCAAATCATCATCATTTTTCTCTTATGTTTTTGCAATTGCCTTCTCATTGATCTCTTTATTGCCCCATTTTTTCCCTACAGCTTATTCTCAGAACAGTGGCCAGAATAGTCCTGGTAGAAATACTTTTCAGATCATGTAATGCCTACTCAAAACCCTCCAGTGGCTTCCCATTTCACTCCAAGTAAAAGTGAAAGTCCTTAAAGTCTTTTAAGGTCCTAAAAGACCCTCCCCACCCCACCCCCACCTGTACAGCTTCTTAACCCATTGCCCTGCCCTTCAGTCCATCCCAAACCCACTGTCTACCTTCCTGTTCTTCCAACCTGCCAAGGATGTTCCCATACCTTCCCCTTTGCATAGAAAGCTATTACCGGAGGTCCTGCATCATTCACTTCCCTCCTCAGGGGTTTGCTCCAGTGTCGGTTCTCAGTAAAGATCTTCTTGACCACTCAACTGAAATTGGATCACCACACTGGAACCCCGTCCACACTTGTTACCATATACACCCCCCAAGGATAGTTATTGTTATCTGAAATGCTGTGTATTTTATTTACCAAAGTTCTTTATTATCATTCTTGTTTTCTACATAAAATGCACACTCCAGTGAGGACAAGTATTCTTATATCCATCTTGCCCTCCGGTTATATTTCCCAGCAGACAGGAAAATGTTGTATACATAGTAGGTGATATACTAATATTTTTGGCAAAATGGAACATAAATTCTCCATGTCTTTTAATCTTTCATTTTTTCCCTTTTCCCTTTGTGCTCCATACTGCTTAATTTCTTCATATAAATCTCATATTTTATTGACTCTCTTCAGTTGTGTCTACTATGTTATGTAAACCATTCTGTATTCTTTTTCAATTTTTCTCTGTCTATATCTTTCAATAACAGTTTATTGAGATATAATCCACATAATATAAATTCATCTATGGATTGTTTGATATAGTTTTGTCATTTTTTTCCACTCCATTTGGAATTTTTCATAGTAACCTGTTTTTCCATTTTGATTTGTATTATTTCAAGTCTTTTAAAAATTATTTTCAACATAGGTTTTAAAGTCCTTCATATTTTCCTCTTATCCAAAATTGGGGGACTGTTCATCCTCCAGTTCTAGTGAAGCATGTGGTTAGTAATTTTTAGTATGAGCTTACCTGCACCACAAGGTCTGTCATTGTGCACAGTCCATCTGTTCTTGGTCCAGAGAGCACCCTTGCAGTGGGCTTCGTATTTGCTCCTTCCAGGACCTCTGAGGCTTTCTCTGGTTCACCAGAAATACATTAATTCCACAACACCATTAGTGCAGGAATTGGTATCTACATGCATACTTGAGAGAGACTTGAATCTAGGATTGCTCATGGGTTACAATTGATTTTCTTCTCCTTCAGAACCAAAAAGTCACACTCTCCACAGCTTTACATTGGCTGATAGAAGGTCTTCTTCTCATCTCCTTTTTTTATAAGAGCAGCTTTTCCAGGGCCTCAGCTCTGCTCTATACAAGGCTCTCCCAGAGTTTCTACACGTCCAACTTTAGAATTTGTCTGGTTTTAAATTCCTTCTTTGTTTCTAGCATGTGAGAATTTCCACTTATTTCTTTTGAACTCAGATGCTTTCTTTTTTTTTTGTCATGTTGAATTTAGCATTTCTTTATATCTGTAATAAGGCAGTTTCTGTTAGCTCAATGCACAATATTGTAATTAAAAGACATCCATTAAAGTTTTTAGTAAAAAAAAAATGTAGAAATAAATTCTGAAAGAATTTTAAACCTAAACCCTATCATACTGAATTAAGTATCAGTTTAAAATACAGGTTATGGAGCTAGAATACCTGGTATGGGATCCCAACTGTTCTTCTATTTGTCTACTCAACTTGAGTAAATTACCTAACTATCTGGGCCTTTATTTCATTAAATATAAAATAGGGATAGTAATAGCACCCACATTTTAGGGTTTTCTGAGCATTAAATTATCTTGATACTCTTAGGGAGCTTTGAACAGCATCAGGCACACACATTAAGTGCTTGAGGAGACTTAGTCGATATCATCACCCTCTTCAACATTATTGTATTAAGTTCTGTATATGGGATCCAACCCAATTGTTTTCTGAACCACTCACAGTCAGATGTCACATTCTTTTTGCATTCTCAGAGCCTACAACAATGTTTGACAAGTAATTGGTATTCCTAAATATTTGTTGATTAAAAGTTGTTCAAAAATATATATGTGTGTATATACATATATATATATATATATATATATATATTTAATTCAGTTGCTCAAGTCATACTTCTTTAGTTCCCAGGTTTAATAATATTAAAATAATAATACTTTCCTCAGTAAGTTACTCTGAGAAGCTCTATAGTGAACCTGAATGAGGATCTAATTTGAAAATTCAGTAACAGCATTATTATGGGAACAGTAATATAGTGGTAAACATTTAAAGCAATTAAATATAACAAAAATATACATTTGATAGAAATATGATTACAAATTAGAAATACCGATTTTAAAAAATTGGGAGATGCATCACATATAAATAAGTATTAGTAATAATTGCTCTATCTATGGCTGTGTTCCAAAGCTGGACTGAGATGATTCCACAAATCTAGAAATGTACTGAAAATCACCAGATGGTACACTTAAAATGGTGGATTTTATGATGCGTAAATTGTACCACAATAAAGCTGTTTTTTAAAAAGAAAAATAAGTAAATAAAATCTTATGTTATTAACAATAATAATTAGGAAGTGGTTAGGGGAATGTTGATAAAAATAAGACTCATTAACTTCCTCATTTTTATAAAGAAAAGTTAAATAGACCAGACCAATGTTTTTTAAATTGTTCTGACTATAACCCACAATAACATGCACATTTTTCATTACTATCCAGCACAAACATATACATTTCTTATCCAACATCTTGATATATTTGATTGTGAGGTAAAATGAGTTTTTAATGTGGGCCACAGCTAAAGACTTGAAATTCACTGCACTAAATTTCTTTTATGACCCGCTAATGTGTTGTGACCCATACCTTAAAGATCAATGAATTTGACCTTGTGTTTTCTTGATGTTTGTAATTAAAATATGTTGGTTCAAGTATTACTTTACAAGAACATCTTTGAAGTAGAACTTTTTTATACAGATATGTAGGATCCACAGTCTAAAAAATATATTTAAGTAAAAGAAATGTGTCAATAAGGAAACACACAAAAAAATGGAAAGCATAAATCAAAATTTAAAAATAAAATAAAAGACATTTGTTCAAAATAGATGAAAATAGGTTAAACACCGTAATTATAAGGCAAATAATCTGAAACTAGGTCCAAGCAACCTGATCATGTGTTGTTAAAGATAACAAAAATCAACAAAAGTTTATAATGATAAGTTTTGGTAAAGACATTTTAGAAAAACAAACAGAAAAATATGGTTTAATATATCAAAATCTACCAGAATTCCAGAGAAAATTCAGTTAAAAAGGCAAAATATATTTTGTATAAAGAGTACAATTCAATGAGAAACTGATAAAATTTTTATAACATATATGATTGGTAAGAACTTTTTAATACTTTTATATACCATTTATATGAGATGCTTTTATAAATCAATATTGTATTAGTTACCTATTGCTGTGTAAATTATTCAAAATGTAGCAGCTCAAGCAACAAACATTTATTATCTCAGTTTCTATGGGTCCAGAATTCAGGAGCAGCTTAGCTGGGTGGCTCTGGCTCAAGGCCTCTCATGAGGTTGCAGTCAAGATGTTGCCTAGGGCTGCAGTCACTTGAAGCCTTGACTGAGGCTGAGGATTCACTGCCAAGATGGCCCATTCACGTAATTGTTGACAGAAGGCCTCAGTTCTTTACCATGTGAGTCTCTCTGTAGGACTGCTTGAGTTTCCTCACAACACGGCAGCTGGCTTCCCCTACAGAGAGTAATCTAAGAGAGACAGAAAGGCATAGACTCTGTTCTATAACCAAGCCTTGGAGATCACATGCCATCACTTCTGCCATATTCTATCCATCACACAGAAAAACCCTGAAACAATATAGAAGGAGACTACATCATAGATATTTGGAAGCAGGAATTTTCAGAGCTAAACTTGGAGGCTGGTTACCATCAATTTAAAAAACATAATGCCCAAAATGCACAAAGGCTACCAGTTTCAAAACACAAAGGAAGGCATACAAAAATCAAACATAAAAACACACTAATAATTTTTTAAAGTAAATATTGTAAAAACTATTTGTCAGATTGTAAACAAATTATGTCTGAAAAGCCAAGTGTTGAGGATTAGGAACAATAGAAACCTCAGATTTCTGGGGAGAGCATAAATGATTTCAATCACAGTGGAATCCAGCATTATCTACTAAAGTTCTGAATATCCTAATATCCAGCAATACCGCTTCATAGAATTTCTTGCTCTACTCTAGAGAACTTCTTGCGTATACGTATACACACCAGAGGGTATGTCCAAGAATTTTTTTTTTTTTCAGTACGCGGGCCTCTCACTGTTGTGGCCTCTCCCGTGGCAGAGCACAGGCTCCGGACACGCAGGCCCAGCGGCTATGGCTCACGGGCCCAGCCACTCCGCGGCATGTGGGATCTTCCCGGACTGGGGCACGAACCCGTGTCCCCTGCATCGGCAGGCGGACTCTCAACCACTGTGCCACCAGGGAAGCCCCAAGAATGTTTTTAACCACATGATTTGTAATAGCAAAAAAGCTAGAAATATGATAATTTGCGTTTGTTTAGTTATCTCTCTGTGTATTGAATGGTGATAAACTTAAATTTTTTCTTTTTCTAGTTCTTTATTCCCCAATTTACTATTATGAGTTATATCAGAAACCAATACAAAATCCAATGGCTAAAACAATGAAATAAGGTGGATGAAAGGAAGAAAGAGCTGGAAATAAGTGTTTAATATGAACAATTTCACAGACAATGCAGACGATGTTATCCCTTAGCCTTCAGATCACATGTTGAAATGTAAGAAAAAAGGATCAAGTTTAAATCCAACTTCTCAGTGCTTGGGTGGCACAGCGACCTTGTGTCAGTGCCAACTCTGGGTATTAAAAGGGCAAAATTGAAATGCAGTTTTTTGATGACCCTGGGGCTAATGATGGGGTTGATAGTAAAACATGGAACCTTTCCCAGAAGATAAATTATTTCTATAGACTATGATTCTCAGAGCCACTTTGACTCAGACTTCCTAGAATCTAGAATACACACAGCCATTATTCCAAAAATAACTTTCAAAAGCCTCAACGGCTTATAAAGTGTGGTACCTTAAGGCATCACACATCTGTTGCTGCCATTATGAACTGGCTGGATGGGAAACAGTGGTGGGGCAGGGGGAGGGGACAGGGGTGTGTGAAATATTTTCAGTAGCTTCCTCCTTTCTCAGCCACCTCACTTCCCAGGCTTTTTCTTACACTCTCTGCTCAATCCCACATTTCCCTTGTCAGGGTTCCAAGGAGTTTCAGCCAATACTGTCCCTGCTCTGCCTGGCTCTGGCCTGGTCACCACTGATGCACTTGGCATGGACCCACTGGCTGAAGAACTAACATCAGGCCTTGGGCATGACTTGACAGTAGAGCATGTCAGGCTCAGGTCCTCTCTCAGTCATGGCAGTCCACCTCCAAGACAAGGACTGCTTCTCCCTTTTGAAGGACAATAAGCCTTCTCCACTACTTGCCACAGTGAACACTGAGTTTTCAATTTCCTATAGTTTCTCTAGGAATGTAAATCTTGTTTTGGTACGTTCTTCACAATAAATCAGCTTAGAGTCTAACAGTCAGTATAAACAATCAAGCTCACGATTACAGTACATGGTGGTGATCATTTAAAATAATGTGTTGGGCTTCCCTGGTAGCGCAGTGGTTGAGAGTCTGCCTGCCAATGCAGGGGACACGGGTTCGAGCCCTGGTTTGGGAAGATTCCACATGCCGCGGAGCAACTGGGCCCATGAGCCACAATTACTGACCCTGCGCGTCTGGAGCCTGTGCTCCGCAACAAGAGAGGCCCGCGCACTGCGATGAAGAGTGGCCCCCACTTGCCACAACTAGAGAAAGCCCTCGCGCAGAAATGAAGACCCAACACAGCCATAAATTAATTAATTAATTAATAATAATAAAAAAACAACATATAAAATAATGCGTAACAATTCTAGAGCATATGTTCCAGTTATTGTTATAAGGGTTTTACATAGATCAATGCAGTTAAGCTATACAAAAGTATCACATTTTATAGATGAGAAACTGGAGGCATAGAAAGGCCTAACTTCTGAGTCTCTGCTCTTACATACTACTCTGTATTGTCAAGAGTGCAGCGGAAGTGCAGAGAAGGTACATTAACTCGTGCTTCAGAAGCTGGGAAGAAGAAAATACAAGTAACACTCCATAAAACCCCAGGGTTCATTCAGCCCTTCTGATTGGCTGGACAGAGACCCCTTCTTTCTCACTCATTATAAGTATCACTCCCACTGATGCACTCTCAAAGAAAATAATCTCTCCATAGATAAAAAGGTTGTTTTTAAGAGTCATGTACAACAATGTTCATTGCAGCTTTATTTACAATAGCCAGGACATGGAAGCAACCTAAGTGTCCGTCGACAGATGAATGGGTAAAGAAGATGTGACACATATATACAATGGAATATTACTCAGCCATAAAAAGAAACGAAATTGAGTTATTTGTAGTGAGGTGGATGGACCTAGAGTCTGTCATACAGAGTGAAGTAAGTCAGAAAGAGAAAAACAAATACCGTATGCTAACACATATATATGGAATCTAAAAAAAAAAAAAAATGGTGCTGAAGAACCTAGGGGCAGGACAGGAATAAAGATGCAGATGTAGAGAATGGACTTGAGGACATAGGGAGGGAGAAGGGTAAGCTGGAACGAAGTGAGAGAGTGGCATGAACATATATATATACACTACCAAATGTAAAATAGATAGCTAGTGGGAAACAGCAGCATAGTACAGGGAGATCAGCTCGGTGCTTTGTGACCCCCTAGAGGGGTGAGATATGGAGGGTTGGAGGGAGACGCAAGAGGGAGGAGATATGGGGATATATGTATATGTACAGCTGATTCACTTTGTTATAAATCAGAAACTAACACACCATTGTAAAGTAATTATACTCCAATAAAGATGTTTAAAAAAGGCTGTTTTTATATTACAAAAGTGGGATGACCTGGTAGACCCTCCAAATTAACCCTCATTGTCCATTTATAGAAAACTGGGGCAGGGGACCCTCAACACAAGGATGTCCTACATGATAACAGCTCAAAAGCCTCAGTCTCAACTAATCCATTTGTTGTGCTTGGACTCTGCTCTCTCTCCGTCTTGAACATTACCTATGAGATTAACAGCAACACATCAACAACATCAAAAATCATTCTTCACTTATTGAGCACTTACTCTGTGCCAAGTGCCAAGTGCTTTACATGAATTATACCTATAAATCCTCAAAACAATACAATAAATAGGGCTTCATTATTATAATTTTATAGAGGAAGAGTTTTAAATAAGAGAATAAGTAATTTGCTTTAAATCACATAGAGAGGAAATAGCAGATCTACTCTGTAATATGAGTCCTGTCTCCAAAGCCTTTGCTCATAACCGTTTCATATCCTCCCTCCCTTTGCCCCTTCCACCAACTCCAGCACTCCTTGTTTGAGAACATCATGCCTGGGGCCAGCCTCCCACTCCAAAGAAGTCCATCATTCTTGCATACATGGATCCTTTGAGCCTCAGGGAAGCCAGTTCTGATAAACTCAAATCTCAAAGAAGGCACACATTGTATTTTGCACAAATTGGTTTCCAAGCATATCCCAAGTAGATGGTTACACTAATTTCACAGATTTTTTTTTGTGTGTGTGGCTTTTCACATAGTGTTTTCCCAGTTTTCCAGGGAAACAAATCATTCAAATGAATAAATAAATGACTCAAAGGAAAAAGAGTTAAATACACCTTCAAACACTGGTAATGGACATGTGCATAGTTCTGGATGTCTATAAGCCAATATCCCAAGTCCTCAGCATGCAGTCGTTTCATCCAACTTCACTCATGACCTTCAAGCCCATGTTCTAGGGATGCTGACATATTCCCCACTCACCTCAGATAGTGGGCATTTTCTCTCTTGCATAAGTTTTTCTTGCTATGCCCTCTCTCTGGAGTGCCTTTCTCCCTTTTTTGACCTCTTTTGTCTGCCTGAACCAACTCATCTTTAAAGCCCAGTTTAAGTTCATCCCTCTCTATGGTGCCTGCCCCAATAGTCCTGTTTTGGAATTGACTAAAAAGCATCTACATGTATTCATATCTATTTCAAAGAACCACTGCATTTTGTTTAAGCTTCTTTTTTACCCTTATAATACTGTGATATGTGTACTGGTTTAGAGTTATTTATAAATATGCCTGTCTGTCTTACTGGATTTTAATCTCCTTATATAAATTTCCATTTATGTTTATGTGTGTGTGTGTGTGTGTGTATTTATATATATATATATATATATATATATATATATATATATATATATATATAAATACACACACACACACACATATATATATATGATTTTACTTCAGGACCTTCCCCTTCTACAGTTTTTAGCACTTAGTAAAGACTTAAAATAGATTTGTTGAACAGGAGAAGAGTGAATGGATGAAAATTTCTCCCTAGTGACCCTTATTAAGGTTAAGAATATAAATCTTGCTTAAGGAATTGGCTAAAAGACCACAAATTTCACACACACACACACATACACACATTCACACAGGGAGGGAGGAAGGGAAGGAGAGAGAGGGAGAGAGATAGATATGAATACATGTAGATGCTTTTTAGTCAGATAATAATAATAACTAATATGTGATGATTAGCATATACTAGGCACTGTTCTAAATACTTTACCCATATTAACTCATTGAATCCTTACAAAACCCTAAAAGATAGATACTATTAACATTCACATTGTACAGATGAGAAAGCTGAGGTGAAAAGAGGTTAGTAATTTGCTCAAGGTCTCAAAGCTAGAAGATGGTGGAGTGAGTTGAGGCCTGCATGTTCCAACCACTGATGATCCATAGGATACTAAATGTATGAATCTTTAGCTAATGCAATGATAAATAGAAAAGAAACACCATTTACATCAGTACATTTGATTTCTCATTCTTGTCCCAGGAGGCCTGCTTGAGGCCCGTGGCTCCCTGGTTAATCCCTATCATCCACCATCACCCAAAATAAAATATTATAAAGACTCATTATAATACTATAACAGAGAAAAATAACAACAGAGTTGATAAGGAAGACACTTCAAGACACCTTTAGGTAAAACACTTGTGGACTGGCTTTACATTCTACCATGTATGATTTAGCTTCAAAGGAATGTGACCAAACCCACTCAATGAATGCAGATATTTGTTTAAATGTAATAATTCTCTTTTTTCTAGGTTGAAGAGAGTTTTAAAAAAATTATCAGGATTTCCTTTTGGATATTTTAAGAAATTGTTATTTTTTAGGCCAGAAAAAACCTGATTATTTAGGTTATGATCTCAGCTCCCTAGAGAGAACAAGGAAATTTTAATTAAATATTAAACTCAGAACAAAAGAATTATGAAGGTCTAATTCCACCAGTACTTATGAGAAGTCTCTTTTTTTTCCCTGCATCTTTCTTTGAGTCCCTCTTTATCACTGTCACACACAGTAGCCCTCAGACCTCTTTTCAGTGTTTGGAGCAGAGGGACGTTCTGTTTCAGGGACATTCTGAATACACTATACAAAATAGCTTCTTACTTTTATCAGATGTGGTAGCTTGTCTCAAAGGTGGTCCCCAATGATCTCTGCCTCATAGTATTCTTACTCTTGTGTAGCCATTGTCCTACACACTGAATAGGGCTGATTTTGTAAACACTAGGATGTCATGGAAATGGTAGAGTATGACTTCTAAGGCTAGGTCATCAAAGACACAGTGGCTAACATCTTGTTCTCTTTTGGATCACTTACTCTGGCAGAAGCCAGCTGCCATGTTGTGAGGACACTCAAGCAGCCCTCTGGAGAGGCCCATGTGGCAAGGAACTGAGGCCCCCTGCCAACAGCCAGTAAAGGAACTAAAGCCTCATGCCAATGACCATGTGAGTGAGCCATCTTGGAACTGGATTTTCCAGCCACAGTCAAGTCTTCAGATGCCTGCAACCCTGGCCAACATCATAAGAGTAATCTCATTAAAGACCCAAGCCAGAACCATCCAGATAAGCTGTTCTCGAATTTCCAGTCTATGGAAACTGTGTAATTATAAATGTTTATTTTTTAAGCCACTAAATTTTGAAATAGTTTGTTACACAACAATAGATAACTAATATGCAATAGATAACTAATTTCAGAATTTATGATAAATTTTGCCAATGTCTTTTTACACATTTTCACATTTTGTCTTTTCAAGAAGTCTTGATGAAAGTACTATTATAGTAGATTCAGGCTAAAAGTAATTATATAGCTATGGAGTGCCTGAATTGTCCTTGAACCCAGATCTGTCTGTCCAGTTTCTTAACCATTATACTGAAGCATCTAATGCCTTACTTTTGTTAAATCACCAAAATAACTCTGGCAGAACAGATGCTATCAGTCCAGATATTGGTGTATGAGGGTCTCCCATACCAGGAAATAAAACCTCTCAGCCAGAGTGTTCAGTGTTTCAAAAGATTACCTTCATTTTTTACTAGCTTATTAACTACTGTGAAAAAAAAAGCCCACTTAAAACAGCCAGCATAAAATTCATATGGTCTGTGTTATGTGGTAGCTTACCTAATAACCTTCTCTCTCAACAGACACTTTGGGACTATTATTTGAGAAAGTCATTATTCTAACACTTTACATTAAATTAGACTAGACTTATGAGTTGACATTCAGCTGCCAATAGAAGGGTTCTTTTTATCCCCACATTTTCTTCTATTTAGGCCAAAAGCAATATCAACTGGTAATCTTCACAAGTAATGTACAATTATCCCAGGTGAGAGAGATAGAGAATTGTCTAGCAAAATAGCAAGACTTCCAAAAAGGATACTTTTTAGGTTTTGCATTTTTAGCTCACTGCATCTGTGGATAGGGTTGTAAAGTCCCAGGAAGGGCTGACTGATGGAGGAGCAACTAGTCAAATAGCACATGAGATGAGACAAAAGTGGTTTTAAAATAGTAATGATAATGAGTAGCCTTATATAGCCCTTTTAATTTTATAAAATCTCTTTACATATATTTGGTTTCAGGATTCTTAAAATTCTATAAGAAATTATGACAATGTCAAAGATGATGATAATGTCAGCTATTATGATCTCTATTTTACAGATCAGGAATTGAGGCTCAGAGAAATCACGTAAATCACTCAAAGTCATGAAACTGGTAATAGGACCTGGAATTCAAATCCCAGGCTTGATTTCATTCCCAATGATCTTTCCTGAACATGACTCATGTATCAATCAGCTTTGAACATGTCACTTAGGGGGCACGCTGCCTCACCAATAGTAGACCCTCAATGTATTTTATTTAGTATCACTGAAAATGGGATAGAGCTTATATTGCAAGCGGAGGAAGAGGGGGAAAATGGGTTTTCAGGGAACCAGTCCTATTATTTGCTTTCCTTTCCTACTTCCCTCTGTGAATATTGAGCAAGCAAACAAAAGAGGAGAAGCGAATGAACTGTCTCGCAACTAGATTCCATAATGATTCCCCAAATGGAGACATTTTCTCATCTGCTTTGTTTCATTCTCCCTCCTGAAAAACGGTGTGACTATTCTCTGGAAAATACCACGCATTCACTGGATCTTTTCTTCTAGGCATGAGGGTCATCTTGACACCCTTTGCCCCCTCACCTCCCTGCACATTATCATTTGAATAATCAGAGTGAAATGTGGGCTATGGCAGCCTAGTTTTACCCAGAATCCCTGGCTGGGTCGTTCCTTTCTGACCATTCTCATTTCAGTACAACACAGCTTAGGTAATAAACAGCTCACAGAAACAGTTGCTTTCATGCCATTGAGCCAGCAATATCCAAGCCCATTAATTAAAGCCAGATTCCCAGATAATCTCATGATACTTATATGAGGTCTAGGTGAGAATTCTATTTTAGGAGGTAAATAGCAATTTCAGTGCAAGTGTGAGTCCTTGATTTTTCTCTCCTACTCCCTCCCCCATCCTTCTCCCTCCCTCTCTTTCTCTCTCCCCAGAAGCTGACAGTTGTTGATCAATGCCTCACTGAAAACAATAAAACCAGCCCATCCAGGGTGCTTGTTCTGTGCTTTTCTTGTCCTGGTCAATCTGTATACCATGAGTAAAGGCTTTATGAAGAGTTAATAAACACTTTATCTGTGTACCTTTCATAGAAAAGTAACATCCGAGCTTAAACACAGTCGCAGTCTCAGGAGTTTTGTTTATGTGAGTGTGTGTGGTGTGTGTCTGTGTGTGTATGTGTCATGTTCCTTTGAGACTGCACCAAAGTTTGCATCCATTTCATTAATAAAGTTACTTATAGAGAGAATATTGTTGCTGTTGATCTTTTTATTACTTTAGAAGGTAATATGTAAGTGCATGCTTTTTCTTAAAAAAAAATCACACTATGAAAGAGACCATTGATTGACATTACTTTGTGTGGATGCAAACATATGCTGATGAAGAAAAAGAAAAATCAAATCACGTTGCCATGAAAATATAAGCCTAGAATCTGGGCTGAGTCGCCCAGCTTCACAGCTTCAGTATTATTTCTCATTTATAAGTGTGCTTCAGTTTTCTTTCTTTTTTCTCTCTCATTTTTGTTTTTGCTCCTATTTCATTTTTGCTCCTTATTCATTTTGCTCCTTATTCACACTAAAACCAAATTATGCCTTTTCTCCCAGGGATTTAGAGTTTTAGAAGTATGTGTTCAAATTATTAATATCCAAAAGACTCCTGGTGACTCTGCAACACACAGCTCTGTTGTAAACTGTACTCTCCATGTAAAAATATAGTCTTCAGCTATTAAGTACAATGAATGTGGTTTCTGAGTGCATGTCTAAAATGATTTAAATGCTTCATAATATATGACTGAACTTAAATGAATACACTTAAAATACTGCAAGCACATTCATTAATTAGATTAATCTTTAAACTTCTATTGTTAACTAGAACCTCATTTTGAAATTTGGACTGAATTTTCCGTGGCTTATTATAGCCATTATAGCTTATCACTGAGATGTGATATGCCAGAATTCCATAAGCACATACCAATCGCATGGCCCTAATTTTCTCAAAGAATGCCAGCCTCCCTTAGTATTTTCATATATTTTTATATAGCCATTATGAAAGCATAGGATTATTCTGAAATTGACAAATGGTTACTTCCTAACTATAGAACTGAAACAAGGTTCTAATTAATGTGTTCTGTTTACAGATACTAGCATACATTCTGCCCTGACAGTCAAGGGTGTCATGTTATTACCACCAAAGTTAACTGGCATTTGTAATTGCACCAAATGATGTTATATCTGTGGAATATTCTCCCATTAAAAATGCTATTTTCCTGAATTTCCATTATATGTCAACAAATGGGTATTTGAAGAGATTCTTACGGAATTAGAATTGATCATGAGGGATCAGTAGAAAATGGGACTAGAATTTATGGCAGAGTTCAGCGAGGCTGACTTTGTGAGCTGAGCTATTCTCACCAAAGAACAGTAAAAAGTGAAATTCACAAAGACAAGACATTTAGGACTTTGAAACAATATTTCAGGAGATTAGGGGTCATTCATTTGCAACACTTTACTTGAATTGATTGACTTAAAATCAATACAAGAATTTTTTATAAAAATTTTCTTCTTAAATCCTTGATTTTTTTTTTACAGTAAGACAACTTTATAACTTTAATAAATTGACTATCACTAAAACATTCTGTGGGGATTTTGCTTGCTTAGTCATTAGGCATCTGGGTTTTGGAGTTAGCCAGATACCATTCACACTTGAACAACTTCACAGGGTTGTTGTGAGGTTTAAATTAGGTAGGGTGTACAAAGATTCTAAGTAGCATTCTTAGCACAAAGTAAAATCCAAAATAATGAAAATTATTATAAGGGCAGTGAACCTACTTACCAATTTACAAGTGGCCCAAATCATTAACAAATATATAAATATGGAACTATGGACATTTTAATTTTATTTCATAAATAGCATAACTCCAGGTATCACATGATCTATCAGAATTATGAAAAGGTATTATATGACTTATTGAGGAGATATCCAAAATATAAAACTAAGAGCTCTCTTTCTTAGAACAGTGTATTACACACACACAAACACACACCCTCCGGAAAATAGTAATTCTTAATTTCTTGTAAATGCACAGCTATCCCCAGAGGAAAATTGGAAGATCCTATAATCTGGTCCTGGTGAGGGGGCTAAAAACTGTAGATTCTCCTCTGCTAGTTCATGTTTCCAACCTGCTCAAAATGCAGCTCAGCTGAGAGAGCCCAACCAGCATTGATTTCTCCTCTACCCTAAGTTCCATCAGAACTTAAGAAGGTAGTTTGAGGTTATTACCTACTGTTCTTAAACATGATAGTCTTCAGGGTCAGCTCTGACCTCTAATTTTAATTCTCTCACTAGCTTGATTTGTGACTTGGGCTAGTTATTTAACCATTGGAGCCTTTATTTTCTCATTCATAAATGGTAATAATATTTCAAGGGCTATTGTGAGAGTGAAATAAAAAGAAGCCCATGTTAAAATGTGCCCAGTTCCAGACATAGTAAATGACAGTCTTTAAAAAAAAAAAAAAATACCTGCAATGGCTTTGCGGTGTCTCAAGTTGACTAAGCTAAACTGTATTCCTTAGAATCCCCCTTCCAGTATGTTTCCAGATAGGGTGATCTCCAAGAGATAATTTTTCAAGAGAGTCAGAGAATGGAAGGTAGCACTCGTTTTGTAACATACACATACCTCCTCCCCATTGTCTAATCAAATTCTATGTGCTGCTGTGAAGATATTTTGCCGATGTAATTAAAGCCCCTAAACAGCTGACTTTAAATGAGACATTGTCCTGGTGGGCCTCACTTATCAGTTGGAAGTCCTTTAAAAGAGTGCATTGCCCTCTGAGAGACAGACAGACAAATAGACACTCCTACCTGTGGATAACAAACTCTAGCTTATGTCCATTGGGTTTTAGTCTATTCATGATCTTCCATTCCTGTCTGTTCTATGGACTTTGAATATGCTTAGTCCTCAAAATTAATTACATAAAATAGTGTATTGTTAGATAGATGATAGAGAGATAGATAGATGGATTCACTATATATCTATATGTAGATATATAGGTATGTGTGTATGTGTGTATATTCATTACTGTTTCTGCTTCCCTGATTGAGTTTTAACTGATACAATACTTAATTTGATGACTATCCTTTTCATTTTATTTAGATCCTTTTCATATTTATTTAGATTCTGTTTTTTTTTATTAGTCTCTGCTTTACAACAAAGTGAATCAGTCATACATATACATCTGTTCCCACATCCCCTCCCTCCTGCATCTCCCTCCCTCCCACCCTCCCCATCCCACCCCTCCAGGCGTATAGACGGTCAATGCTGAAAAAATAAAAATCAGTAGATTTAGATTTAAGATGGGAGAATGGTCCAAGGTCACCATTGTTTAGCAGTATGTAAACGTTGGCAATAATTTAATCTCCTATGTGCAAATGTGAGTTCAATTGTCACCACGTCATCTACTGCATAATAAATACTCAGTAAATATTATATTCCTTACCTTCTCTCCCCCTAGCTCACAATATTTAAGAGGAATAAAATGAACTAAGGCATGCATTCTATTTTATTAAGTTAAGAAATAACTTTTTAGAAATTACTATGTGCTGAGCAGTATTAATTTACAAACATTAATTCATTTAATGCAGATAGCAATTTTATAAAGTAGACAATACTATTATCATTTCCATTTTAAAGATGAAGAAACTGAGCAAAGCGGTTAGGTAACTTGCCTAAGGGAACACAGGTGATAGATTTGAACCCAGAAAGTCTGGTTTCAAAGTCAGTGCTTTTGACCATTATGCTTTACCATGTATATGAAAAAAATATGAAATTTATAGAATTTTAAATGCAATACAAATTTATATTACTCTATTAGTTTGCTAAGGATACTAAACAAAATATCACAGACTGACTGGGTAGTTTAAACAAAAGAAATTTATTTTATTACAGTTTTGGACAAGATCTAGGTGTCAGCAGGTAAGTTTCTACTGAGGCCTCTCTCCTTGACTTTCAGACAGCCATCTTCACACTGTGTCTTCACATGTATTTCTCTGTGCATGAGCACCTCAGTGTCTCTGTGTTGCCAAATTTTCTCTTCTTATAAAGACACAAGTCAGATTTGATTAGGGCCCATGCTAACAGCCTCATTTTAATTTAGTTACCTCTTTGAAGGCTATGTCTCCAAATACAGTCACATTCTGCAGCGCTGAGTTTTAGAGCTTCAACATGATGAATTTGGGGAGAACACAATTCAGCCCCTAACAATTACTGTTGCTGGTATAGTATTAATTCTCTAACAACAACCTTCCTACATTAGATACCGAGTAACTGAAAAATGAGAGATGATTGAGCAGATGAGTAGATAAGCATGGAATAGCTCATCCTGAACTGTGCTAGGGCCTCTGATCATTCTTCTACGTTCTGACTTCTGGAAAATTGTGAAGCATTTTGTTATTTCCTGCCTAATTTATATATCTTATTTAGGGGGGATTTAGGAAACTGCAGACTGGTTATTTATTTCTTAGACTTTAAATTCTGCTGCATTATTAACTAAAGTGCTTTTTAACCCAAAGAAAATAGTCTCTGCAGAAACCTACAAGTTTCAAAGTTGTCATAAGAGAAATCAGTGCCTTGAGGAGCCTGAGAAATTTTCTCATAAGAAAGGGAGAAGTGAGGCAAAGGATAACTAAGAAGAAATATAACACCCAGAGGGTATTTTAAAATGTCTTTGAAGCTAGGACAATAGATTGGGGATAGGCAGGGTAGCTTACAATTTCAATAACTAGAAGACGGCACACATTTATGGCTACTTTAAAGAAAGGAGCCTTTCCTTCAGCTTGGAGTTCCCAAGGCTTACACTCAAAGGAAGGCACTAGGTAAGATCAGCAAATAATCCTGTTTTATAGATTAGCAGCACAGAGGTAAAGATTGTTTTCTCCAATATTCTAAGAGTTGTTTTGCTTAACATATGAAAGAGAAACCCTGAAGGATTATTTAAGTGCCTAAATGAAGGAGAAAAATGAGAGAAGCTTCTGTTTACTGAGCACTTACTATGCACTAATTGAAATGGCTAATATTTACTGCATATTTAATATTATCCAGTCATTATGTTTTTAACAGCTTTGCTCATTCACCATCGTAATTAACTTATAAAATAGGCACTATTAAACCCTAATTTTATGGATGAGGAAAGGATTTTAGAGAAGTAAATTATCTTGACCAGAGTATAATCAGGATTTGGGCCCATGGAGTATAACTCTAGAACCCCAGGGTTTAGAGAACTTAGGACAAATGTCACCATTATCCCACTTGATCCTCTCAATAACACTGGGATGTCCAGGTATTACCCTATCACATCAATGAAAAAATAAAAACCAGGAAAAACTGTGTAATCATTTGCCTTAGGTCACACAACTATTAAATCACAGAGCCAGAATGGAATTCCAGGCTTTTGTAACTCCAAAATTCTTCCAAGAATGCCACATTGCCTTTCTCTCTGGTTCTCTCAGGATGGTTGATAGAGGAAAATAACAGGAATATTAAAACATTATTTCATTCTCTAGCTAAGAAAGCACTGTATCCTAAATAAAAGGGTATTTCCGACTAGAATATTTATAAAGGTTAATGAGAAACAAAATGAACTGAAAACCAGCAGGGAAATATTCCCAGCTATAAATACCAAACTTATACATTTCTAATTATATAAGAAAATATCTCAAGCAGAAAGTCAAATGTTTTCATCAGTTGCAGGTGTCATCTGAACAACATTTTTTATCATTTGCTATCTCTATTTTGAGTTAACTTTGACTGAATATTGGCAACCTCACTCTATCCAATCAAATGTTGTTGAATTACAATGTAGGTGCTTAAAAGGGGAACTGAGGACTCAACTACTACAGTGAGTAACTTCTCATAAAATCAGAGGAGATAATCTGTGATTGGTCCCATCTTTCTCCATGGAAATTATAAGGGTGTTTTATATTTTTATTGAAAGGTGGAAAAGGGGTAAAAAACAATGGATCGAGTGGATTGGGCCTTTTTTTAATGGAAGTAGGCTTTTGCAAAGCTGACAGCATACATCTTGTAAAGGCCTCCTTTTCACCAAGTGTATTCATGATTCAGAAGGCAGAGGCTCTGGTGGCATCTATGAGCATCAACTTGAGCAGCCTTGATGACCACAGTGGCAGCAAATCTCCACGTTTGGGGAGGGACCATAAGGAGATAACAGTGTTGATCCAAAGTAAGTAGAGAATCCAGGGCAAACTCCCTTGGGCCACAAGGAATCTCTCAACAGTTTCCAAATCACTTCATACTTGCCAGGAATTCATCAATCTGTTTATCTAGCTTCTACAAAAGCCAGTTCTTTCTTATACCTACAAGGAAAATGAAAAACAGAGGCGGTCAGATAATAACTTGCCTTAGGTCACAGAGCTGGCAACTAACAGGATTCCTTGTCCCTCAGACTAATGGCATCTCCTTTGTTAAGCTTATCTACCCTAATTTATTACAACTCCCTACTTACTAGACCCAGGAGGTTTCACAGTGTCCAAAACACCTAAAAACACTGACATCCAATGTCACCATCTTTCTCCTCTTGCTTCCTATGGCATTCATCATCCTGCTTTCCCTATTTCTGTTAATGTCATCAACTCTTCTTTCCAAGCCATGCTGGCTCAAAATCAGAGTCACATTAAACTCCTTTCCTTACCAAGTCCTGCTAATTCTGCTTCCATAAGATCACTAGAAGGACCTACCTCTCACTTAAACTGTATCAAAAGCTTCCTAATCTATCTCCTTTCTTCTAGTCACACTGCATTCTAATTCAAACTTTCTCAAATCTATCCTCATACCACATCCAAATTAAGCTTCCTAACATGTCATCATGTCACTCCCATAATCAAAAACCTTTTCTCCCAAGTTATCTCAAGTGATTTCTACTGTATCCCACTTCATTTTGAAAGCTATATATCAAATATTCCATGAATATATTCCAGGTCATACAAGTTGGGTGTGATCCTTTTAAATTTATTAGTTTTGGTTTATAACATTTATAATATCTTATTTCTCTTAATTTTCTTATCTCCCACTCTACTATTTCGAATTATTCGAAGGGCAGAGACCACATCACATTTTCCACCTTTTATAATTGCTAAGTAGGTAATTCATAAATGTTCATTTCAGCTGTCTCCAACTTAATCAAATAGACTGGAATTAAAGTGTCAAGGTCTGCCCAGAGCTAAATCCTCAAGTTTAAGTGAAATAAAACAAATCCATAAGAACATTAACACTCTACACATTATGGTGCATATTTTAACTGCTGGGGATTGACTTAGATGCTTAGGACGAAGAGGGAGAGACTACACATGGATGGGTCCTGCTCTCAGCAGCATCCACTCTAAGGGGAAATGAGGGAAGAGATGACTATTAGACAAGATAGAAATGGTAAGTCACAGTCAGGAAAGAAAACCAAGATGGACCAGAAGAGTGAGACAAATCAATGTCTTGGGAAGTACAGCCAGGTCCCTGGTGACCACCTGGTCTATTATTTTTTGAGGACCTGGAAATAAATGGTACCAGATTTCTATCTGATATTCCCTTGTGATAAAGTACACACAACTTATATCTTTCCCTATTTGTTTCTTTCATGTGAGCCGTATAAAACTGGCCTCCCCTCTATCATTCTAAGCAACATGCCTTTATCACATGAGTCCTTACTAAAAGTCATGGGGTGGTGGGGGGAAGAGAGAAACAGTTTTCTAATGTAGGGAATCTCACCCTTATCAGGTTAATACAGTGAGAGCTTGTAGGAGAAGCATAGAAAAGGGAGCACATTACAAAAGCTAGAGTATTGCAAGTAATTCAAACAGTTGTATTAAAATGGAAATCACATAAATATTACAAGTGTGCTTTTCCGGATAAAGGCTCTGCAGACCCAATTGCCAACAGGAATGAATTTTAATGACTAGTTTATAACCTCTGAGATGCTTGAAAATCTAACACAGTTGTTGTTAAAATGTAATACTATTATAGCATCCATACAATTAACAATTCTGCAGGGAACATTCCCTGCTGGAAAATTTAAGTTGGCCTCACATTGGGAAACAAAGCTATTTTTGATCATTTAAGATGGAATGTGTCTAATTTATTGATCTGTAAATGTTATCAAAATATTTGACCCCAAATATTGAATCACATTACTACACAATTCAGTCTCTCCATGGGATAAATGTAAATATCAACATAAAAACTGACATTTATGCTGGTTTACAGTCTCCCCTTTTTTATGAACTCAGTCACTTCTTTTCAAATCACTTGGGTCTTGAAAGCACAGTTAGCAAAACATTACAGACCCCAAATGCAGGTGCCAGTAGAAGCGTTAGTTCACGGAGTGGCTGGTTTGTGGCCTAAGAAAGCTTTATTTTCCACGTTCTAATGCGGTTCCATGAAATCCCTTTGGCAGGCCTCCATTAAAGAATATGGTTTGGGTAATGGTTTGCTTATTAGTAGGAGAGCAACTCCTGATATTATGAAGACTTATAAAGAGTTAGTCACAACCGCTCATAGCTTTCTCTAAGATCAAAAACTTCATCTCATAAACCCTCAGACGATAGGGAGTGAAAAGGAAATGGCATTTAAATCCATACCTCAAAATATCTTTTTTCCTTCTCAGAGAACACAAAATCAAGGCTCCATATAAAATCAAAACTAAATTTGTCCTTTAGACCCAGGGCTCACCATGCACAGAGGAAGCATACAGAGTTGTATATATAATCTTGAAACCCCAAATTCCCACAATTCAGATTATTCCTTGGTTGAAGCAGCATGTCTTCAAAAGGTCTCTCTTAAAATTTTATGTTCTCTGGTGAGTCACCCTTCTATACATTAACATATTTTTATTTCCATTTGTTTCTCAGTGACTGTCTTACAAGAGAGAAGAGTTCTAAGAGACTGGCCACAAAATGGGTAAATTTTGTTTCAGGACAAAGAGGAAAAAGAAATGAGCTGAACATGGAATGGGGGCAGGAAAAAGGGCAGTCAAAGATCAGGTTAGGGGACTTCCCTGGCAGTCCAGTGGTTAAGATTCCATGTTTCCACTACAGGAAGCATGGGTTCGATCCCTGGTCAGGGAATAAGGTCCCACGTGCCATGGGGCATGGCCAAAAAATGAAAAAAAATTTTTTAAATAAATAAAAAGTTTTTTAAAAGATCAGGTCAAAACCATTAAAAATGTGAGTCTTGAATGTCGGGGGATTGCTCAAGGAAAACTGGTTTCCACAAGAAGATGGGAAGCACAAAAAAATGGACCCAATTTATAATACTGCCCAGAGGCAACCCTACTAAAATGAGTAAGATATACATAGAATATTAGCTAAAAACTGATCTGCCAGGAAACATTGTCCCAATTAAAGTATTTGACATTGTTCCTGGAACCCAGTGTTGGGAAAGGCAATCTGCCAAGAGCCCTGAACCCTGCACCTCTTGCTGGATGTACCAAGAATGCAAAGACCAAATGCTCTTTACCCAAGCATTTCTCAGAGTTGTTTCAATTTTTGCAGGGAGCAACCTTGAAGGAAGAAGAAATGTCTCCCTCTGGGACTAAGAGACCACTTGTTTATTGTTAGCTACAAAATGGTGAGTTCCCCAAATGTGATGTTCCTTGGTTGCAATGAAATCTGAGTATGGCAAAGCATCCATGTGACCCTTATTGAATCATCTCTGCAAGACGTGAGGAAGGGCAAGGAGAACCACCACATTTGCTGATGCTCATGATGCTTGCTGTACCACGAGCAATAAAAAGTTCTTTATCTCTGATCCAGGAGCCTGTGCCTTCTCAGCATCCATAACACAGATTAACCCGTTAGCTAACAAGTAGGGGTACATCCCAGACCTGACACCTAGGAATTGCTCAACAAAAGTAGCCATTATTATGAATAAAAAGTATACATTTCAACAACTCTACCAGAAGTAACATGGAAGAACTAACAATGCATTCCAACATTTGAAATCAAGGGTGAAGGTTTTAAAATACAGTCATTGCACTTTAGTAAAGTACAGTGCAAGCAAGCAATCAATGACTAAGGATCAGTCCTTCCTCTGGTCAGTCTAAAAGTACAAAATCAGGTTTACCTGTAGAGTTACCTTCACGCTAAGTCCTTATGCAATTCAGGACTCTCTTTTACTCTAAAATTTTGCTTCCTTGCCATTCTTAGAAATAATAATAACAGACACAAACACTAATATGACTCCCAATATTGTAAGTAACATATAAATATTAATATTTCAATCCATACAGCAGCTCTATGGGGTAGGTGCTATTATTATCCCTATTTTGCAGACAAAGACATTGAGGCACAGAGAGGTTAAATGACTTACTTTAAGCACCCAGCTTGTAAATGGCAGATCAGGGATCTGAACTCTGGTAGTCTAACTCTAAAGACTGTGCTCTTAACTAGTACGTTATAAGTCTTTTTAGAAAATAATGGTTTATTATGGGCTGAAGAAAAAGGAAAACTAACATTTTTGAACCCCTCTTGCTGCCAGGTGTTTTTACAAATTTATTTCATATAATCTTCTCCTTGCAGGAAAATATTATCACCATTTTTTACAGATAAGGAAACTGGGGCTCAGAGAAGAAATGTAATTCTGTTAAGATCACACAAATAGGCTATTGGAGAAACCAGAATTTTTGAATTGAGGCTTGACTTATTCCAAACCCCATGCTCCTTCTATTACACAATGGTGCCTACAGGACACTTAAAGAAAAGGCTATGGGGCTTCCCTGGTGGCGTGGTGGTTGAGAATCTGCCTGCCAATGCAGGGGACACGGGTTCGAGCCCTGGTCTGGGAAGATCCCACATGCCGTGGAGCAACTAGGCCTGTGAGCCACAACTACTAAGCCTGCACATCTGGAGCTTGTGCTTGGAAGCAAGAGAGGCCGCGACAGTGAGAGGCCTGTGCACTGCTATGAAGAGTGTCCCCTGCTCACCACAATTAGAGAAAGCCCTCGAACAGAAACGAAGACCTAACACAGCCAAAAATAAATAAAAATAAATAAATAAATAAATAAATTTAAAAAGGTTATGGATACACAGCACATCTTTCCTAATGACCAATTTTGTCTATCATAAGCCTTTTTTGACTTAATCAGAAATGGGAACAGATAGAAACTATTCAAATGACAAGGTTTTCTTGTCCCTAGATGCTTCCTATATTATTTGAAAGTTTTTATTTGTTTGCTTAATATGCCTGACTTTGTATAGACGAACTCCATTCCTTGAGTATTTGTCAATCAAGTTATCATTTTAGTGGCAGCCTTCTTTTTTAAACTCTATACTTTAATATCATAAAGTTAGTATTGGACTGGATTCTATGACTAAATCTCTACTGAATATCTAAATTAAATGGCTCCTGTTTGGGGCTCATTTAAAACGACAGAATAGCGGAGCTGGAAGAGGTTCCTGAGGCAACTTAATCTCCCTTCTTTGAGGAAATCAAGGCCCAGAGAGGTAGGTGACCAGCTTTCAAACCTAAAAAAAATTGTTAAGTATGGTACAGTGAACACTCATATGTCTGGAATCTCGATCCACCAGTGGCTAACATTACATTTGTACTCACTCACTTTTGCTTTATGTATCTGTAATATGAGTGTGTGAGTATACCTATTTATGTGTGTATATATATATATATATATATATATATATATATACACACACATATATATATATACACACATATATATATATACACACATATATATATGCATGTACAGTTGATTCACACTACTCAAGATGGTTACGTTCTACAAAGTCACTGCAAATGCTGAATTAGTGAATATTGAACCGTTACTCCCAGGGAAAACACAGGATTTGGTTCCTGTGAGTTTCTGGTCACAATATTTTCATCAGCCAATCAATACATAACCTTGTTTCATGTGTATTTCTGTTTAAAGATACCTTATTTAATATTCTTGTTAATTCAGTAACAGTGAACTCACAGCCAACAGCACTATAACTCATGCCTGAAGGAAATTTATCTAACAGGATCATTTTCTCCTTAAGGCATATCACAGCTTTCTTGCATTTAGAATAGTAGACAGCATGTCAGTATTACGTTTGGGGGGCATTTTAAATAGGGAAATCACCAACAAAAAGCACAAAAAATACGAAAAAGTACCACTAACTAGACTGCAGAGAGGATACTTGTTTACAGTATGAGAAATGAAAAAAGAAGGCAGAGATGTGTTGTCTGACCTCGTCTAGGAGCACACATGGCAGGCAACTCAAATTTTTCATCGCTCTGCATTTGGCTTCAAATGACCATGAAAATGCTGTGAGTATTGTTCTGAGGATTACAAATAAATTACCTAGTAGGCGAATTTTCAAATACAAAATCTGTGAATAATAAGGCTTTGTTGTATATATTTAAATTGAACCGTTTAAATTAAGTAGCGAAGTTTATGACATTTCACATTAAATGTGTCAAAGCTGGTGAATTTTGAGTACTATGGATCTGAAGCAAAAGTGAAAAATAATAGAGAAAAACATTTTGGAAATTTTTATGGCCTGAGGGCCCACAAACTTCCCATTTTGGGGAATCATACCTATCTTTTTTAGGCCTCCCTGACCTACCTGAGTTGCAGCACACCATACTCAAGTTCATGACCATCCGAATAGATAAGGCCAACTAGAGAGTATTATCTTAGATATTCCTGGAGTTACCAACAAAAAAGTTAAGTATCTCAATTATCTGTACGTGCATGTAGCAGAGTTATCTGTACACTTGTCAATGCCTTTTTTATGCCAATTATGGATTTCCCCCTCTGATATACACTATTTCCCTGAGCCAATCCCCAGTGACTGTGGACCTAACATTTTTCACAAACACTCTAAATCAGGTCGCAGACACTGCAGCAATGCTGTGAGACTGCAGTAAAGCAGAAAGAAATCACACTCTGTGACTCAGTCTTGAGCACCATGTTTGTATTTGTGCTGAGTTGCCTATGTGACCATGTGGCTGAGAAGCTAGAGCCAAAAGCAGGCACAAAAGTATCAACTTTAGCTTCTAATCAAGGCCATCCTTTCATTGAATAAGGACCAGTCATCATCCCTGGTCTCACCAAGTTTCTGTATTTTCCCCCAGCTATCATTGTTGGGAATCACAGATGCTGATGTATGAATGGGAATAAAATGAGGAGATGAAGCTTTCATCTTGAACATGTAAAACGCATATTACTAAGAGAGTAAAAGGGACTTTGGGATTTTTTAGATGATCTAGATTCACCATCGATTGTAACGAATGTCTCATCATTCTTATATGCCATGTGCTTGGCTTAGCTGGTTTGGAGGGACTTTCTGAGGGCCACTTGTACCATAAATAAAAGCTATCTTTCCCCAAAGACTTTAATGAGAAAAACTTCAACTAGCTGCTGCCTCCACCGGAAACATCTCTCATAGTTTGCCCGTCACACCCTTTGATGTAAACACACTGCAGTTCGCTTCACTTCTGTGGTCCTGACAGCCCTGAGTCCTTGCACATGGCAGTTCCATGCACCTGAAAGTCCTTTCTCTCCCTCCGTCAACTGGCTACCTCCTCTTCCTCTTTCCAGTCCTTGTTTCTCTACCACTTTCTCATGAAAGACCCTCTGAACTATTCCTCAGAATGACTTAACTTTCTTTCCCCTGGTGTTCAGTGTTCCATGTACCTCGGCTCCCCTCAGTCATAGAGTCCTTCACCCTAGATTTAATCACTTGCCCTCAATCCTGTCTTCCACACTAGAGTGTGAATCTTTTGACTCCCAGCAAAGACTGTCTTTTGTCTTGTTTGTTATTTTATTTTCTGTGACTCGCACAGTGCCTAGTAGGATAAGAGTTCAAGGAATGTTTGTTGCATGAAAGACTGAATAAATGAATGAGTGAATTTGAATTTTCACTTGCTCTTATTAGAAGTATCATTTGTCCCATTGAAATGTCTATCCCTTATTTTACACATTTAGAATTCCTATAGTGAATTCATAAACAAAGTTTTCTTTAAATGCTTCCATATTTTCCCTGTTTCCTTAGTTTTCCTCAGTACCCCTATTCAGGAAGGAGACTAGGTATGAATTTAAACCAATGTATTTTAAATTGTCTGCCAAGTACAACTCACAGTGTCCTAATCCCCCTGTAGGGGAAAGATCCTGCTACCAAGCACAGCCCCTGGGATGCACAGGAAAGAGACATAAGAGAATGGCTGCTAGGTAATTTACACAACCTCATCACTCCTCAACCAACTCAAAGGACAATGCTCTATGCCAACTTCTCTTCCTGAGAGGTCACATATGTCCTCTCCATCCTCTGAGCATCTGAGCGTGTGTACACCTCTTGGGGGAAGTTGACACAAGTCCTAATGAATCAATGTGAGTGAACAAGGTCTGGGTCCCATCATTTGACTCTAGCCGCACTTCATCTCTCATGTAGCACAAATGAGCTACACCAGGCTTATTTTTTTTTCCCCAGAGGAATAAAATGCCTTTAACCATTCTGAATGAATCAGTCTCACCAGGCTCCAAAATGCTCAGACATTCAGCTCATTTCTCATAATCTTCAATTAAACCCAAGACCTAGTTGGAATGATAAAGAACGATATTTTCACATGCTCAGCAACATTAACATGGGAAGAGTAAACAGGGAAATTGGACACAGCAAACTCAGCTTCTCAAGGTGAATAAACATATGGAATGATTTTTTCAGGCCAAGCATTTGGAGCCAAGGGCATTTAAACAAAAAAGAACAACAACAACAAAAGAAAACACCTCTGATGACATGTGTCTGGTTTCCAGAAACACTGACGGAAAAATTAGATAGACTAAATAAAAATCATATTAAAAAATAAGTAAATTAGACCCAGCTAATAGCTTCTCCATCATAGTTTACTCCATATATATTTTTACAATATGGGTTTCAATAAATAATTGATGATAGTCATCATCCACTAAAACTAACTTTTATTTGGGGGCCTCCAAGTGCCAGGTGCTATGTAAGGAAACTGTGTAAATGTTGTCTCATGTGATCCTTAAAATAACTCCACGAAGTAGGTGTTGTTATTATTCTCATTTTACAGATGAAGGAACAAGCTCAGAAAGGCAATTGATTTGCCCTTGATTAAAACCATCTGTATTGCTCTATCTGAACTTGCATGTACTTTATAAATTTGGATTGCAAATCACCTTATAATTTCTAAGGATAGGATAGGAAGAGATTCTTTCATGATGGGCAGACACCAAAACAAGGAGAGAAGTCCTGGGAGATACCGACACCTAAATGCGTTAATACATGGTAAGCTCGATCATTCCCATGCATCCACCAACACCTATAAATTGACGTCTCCTTGCCATCAGCTACATCTCTAGCTGAGTTCTAACTGCTCGTAAAACACCTCTATTTGTGTGTTTGCCCATTGCCTGGATTTTGACATCCTCAACTGCGTGACCTTAACTTCCTCACCGTTGAGAAATAGGTAATCTGTGTATATAAGGGTTAACCCATAAACCAGGGTCAGCTGAAGAAAAACAGTGCATGGCGAGATAGGTATTTAAAATGTAAGGTCTACTTTCCTGGGCTATAGGAATGTCTCTTCAAACATGATCTGTTTCTGCTATGTATCTTGAAAAAGTAACAAATTACCTATATTTCTATGGTCTGACCTCCACTGCTTCTGACCTTGGAACTGACTCTGCTCTTTTGTGTGTTCTAACCTCATTTCCATCTGCAATATCTCCTCCTACCCTAACATGATGACCTGACCACATACTGCTTGTCTCCTTCCCAGATAGTTTGTTTTGAAGTTCTCAATTTGGACTTCACCTACCTCCAATTAAACCCATGAGAGTATTAATAGATTGTTGTTATTTAGAGCTTCTCTGCCAGTGAAGCTAAAACCTTTACATGTATTATAATATTATATTTTATAGATGATAACATCGAGATACAAATATGTCAAGTAATTTGCCCAATGTCACGTAACATAAGTGTTAAATCCAGAATACGAACCTCCCCATTCATTCTGCCACTAAGAGCTCACGTTCTTAACCACTACACCATAACACCTCCTATTAAGAAGAAAGATGTCAAACCTTCCTCCTGAAAATTGATGGCTACAGTAAGATCAGTCTTCCAGTATCCAGGCCAGAACTCTTAAATATCTTTGAATCACATCTTTTCTTCATTTCCAATAACCACTTGTCCCCTAGTATTGTCACTTCTTCCATCCAGAACTTTATTTTTCATTTCCTTTCTACTTTTCTCTAACCATCACCTTTCCAATAACATTCCAACTAGTCTCCCCAAATGTAGTTTTCTTCCTGATCTAATCTGTCTCACACAGGATTGCCAAACTAATCTTTTTTTTTTTTTTTTTTTTTTGCGGTACACGGGCCTCTCACCGTTGTGGCCTCTCCCGTTGCGGAGCACAGGCTCTGGAAGCGCAGGCCCATCGGCCATGGCTCATGGGCCTAGCCGCTCCATGGCATGTGGGCTCTTCCCTGACCGGGGCACGAACCCGTGTTCCCTGCATCGGCAGGCGGATTCTCAACCACTGTGCCACCAGGGAAGCCCCAAACTAATCTTCTTAAATATCGTATTCACCAGAAAAGACTGAAGCCTGATGATGCTTAGTCTTTAAGGAGAATATTTAAGAGGAATATGACATTTAAGAAATTGAAGGACTGTCAAGTGAATAAAGGATTAGCTTTATTTTGTGTTTCCAGAGAACAAAAATCATGTTTCTATACATGGGATGGGAGGTGGAAGTTTTTTTTTTTAATTAATCTTGGTATGAAGAAGTAATTTTTATCAATTAGAGCCATTCAACAATGGAATAGTTTGCATATCACTTTGTGATTCACCCACTAATATGTTCAAGCATAGACTAAATTAACGCTTGTCAGAGGTTTTGGGATGTCTAGAGGTTGGACTCAATCAGCTCAGATATTTCTTTGGGGTTTTTTAATTCTGTAATGAGTCCCTATACAAAGGCCAGCAATGACTCTCAAATTCATATCTCACTATCCATCTAACCTTGCATCTCAATACTTCCAATCATGAATCTCCATCCCAGGTTGGTAAATTAGTACCCACACACCAAGCTTATCCCTCAAGTCTCTGCTTTTGCTCAAGCAAGTTGACCCAGCCAGAATCCCTGTCTCCAAAGTCTCCACCCCATCAAATTTTTTTGCTTTAACAATGTAATAATCCTTTATAATATCACCAAAAATACAAAAATCATCTCATTTTATGTTTTCTCTCCTTCCCTTTCTTCCAGTCCTAATTCATCCACACAGCCTACCTTGGAGAAAGTATTTCATATGAAATATGATTTATCTAGACACGTATCACGTGAGCTCCTTATCTTGGTGTCATCAATGAGTTTGTGTTTCCCTGAAGTTGTTTTTGAATTTTTATGTGTAAGTGCTCATGTTCTCTTTTCTAGTAAACATAATTATCCTTGTATTTTATTGGAGCCTCAAAGAGATCTTTGTACCCAAAAAAGGTTAAGAAAAATTTTGTTTGCATTTTTCATCACCTGTATCATTTAGCTGTTCTCTCTCTTTTGTATTTTTCCACTTGTATTCTGTCTTAGATTGTAAATCCCTGAAGGTAGAAACTTTTTTTTTTTTTTTGCTTATTAACCATAAGCTGTGAATTCCTTATGAAAGGATAGCATCATGCCTGTATCCCAAGTACCCAGTATGTAGTAGGTATTTTAGAAATGTTTGTGACTGAAGGCCTGAAAGAATGAATGCCACATCTCCTACTACAACAGTGTTTTGTTACCTTTGGACGTTCTCTGAATATTTTAGATTGGACCTGGGGTTTTCAAAATAATCACTAAGGAGGCAGCTTCTTAATTCCTAACATATAACTGAGATATATAAATATCTCATCATGTTTTGTCAAATTTGTCTGCCACAGATTAACTGAGACTTTTTGCATGCTAGAAGTAACTGCATTCACTGAATTTCCTATTTCTGGAGCTCACACAGAAACATCTTTACTATGCCACTTATCATTACATGTCTATCTCACTCCCATTCTGCAGTGAAAGACCCTGGATGTGGAAGTGGATAAAGATGCTACAAAGGGATCTACAGTGATTGCTCACCAAGGCCACAGGAGGAATGATGTAGAGGCACAACACTGGATGAAAGGCTGACAGGACTGCCTTCCATTTACATTGGATCTGTTCCACTCTCTCATTTACTGGTTAAAAAAATAACAATAACAAAAAGTAATGCAGTTCTCCCTTCTTAAATACATACTCAATGGAAGATCAATTACTAAGCTTGCCTGGCAGCACCTAAGAGAGTGCTGAGTACCTATTAGTTTCACTTTTAATGTGGATGATGAACTGAATGGAATCAGGCTCCTTAGCATTATCAGTGAGGCTCTGTGCTAATCACCC
Organism: Hyperoodon ampullatus; assembly: GCF_949752795.1. Taxonomy (NCBI): domain Eukaryota; kingdom Metazoa; phylum Chordata; class Mammalia; order Artiodactyla; family Ziphiidae; genus Hyperoodon; species Hyperoodon ampullatus. The sequence continues at coordinate 42,461,756 of NC_136920.1, read as the reverse complement.
CATGCAAGGTTTTAAAGTACGCTCACTCTCCGCAGAAAACATTCAAGGTATTGCACTCATTTTAGCAGCAATTCTTTAATAAGGGTGTCTGTATGTTAACAAGTAGAGAGAAAGGCTGACTTTTGTTAAATGCTTTTTCTCCTTACAATAGGACCTGCTCTATTTTAGGTATCTAATATTAACATTCATTGAACGTCAACAGTGAGCTGGAAACTGTATTGCATAGAGACGTTTTCCTCCTCTGTTGCTGCACTATATTGGTCAACAATGGAATAATAAGCAAGTGGCAGACTTGCAAACTGAATTATATAAAAAGACACAGAGCTGGTTATGCCCACCATCAAAATGCGCATGTTTGAGCACTGAACCTATGCCTGGGAACATCCTGAGATAGTTTTCTTTCTTTTCATCTGATTTTCAGCATCTGGTACTGGCTTTGTAGGAACAAGATGCTTCAATGCAATATATGTTTATTGATGATGAACTCAAGTCTTGTCTGTTATTTCAGAGTGGTAACAAAAACAACTATCATTAGCATTAATAAACTTTGCATTATGCCATATATATAGCTATTTAAACTTCCCAGCTCTCATTTGAGTTAAGGATTATTATAGATGAGAAATCTGAGGTCCATTAAAAAGAAGTAACTTGTCAGGGATCACACAATAGCAGAAATGGAAATTCAACTTGGGTCTTGAGTCCAAACCCTATCCAGTTTCCCCAACTTTAAGGAGTCTCAAGAAGAATATGTTTGTTTTGAGCCCTTGTATGATCAAGCCACTGATTTTGTTGGAAACAGAAAAGCATAAAACTGGATAATAAATAATAACTCCTCTCAAGAACATTAGAATTGAGTAGGAGTAGTAAGAAAAATAAGGCATGACTGTAAATATCCATGACACATGGTAGTGTGGAATAAGTGACACATGAGCTATTCAAACCAGGCATCATGTGCATTCAGAAGAAGGCAATGCTTGGCAAAGGCTTCCTGGAGAAGGTGCTGGACAAACTGAACAATGTTCAGTAAATAAGTAGACAGATAGAATGGGAATATAAAACAAATAAAGTAATCTAAATTGGAGAATAATAGAAACAGTTTGCCAGTACTGTGGAGAGATGTGAAAAGCAGGTGAGGTATAATCTCTATGCTCAAGGACCTTACAGTTAAACTGAGTAGAAAAGAACCACGTATTCAAAATAATTGAAGAACAACCTAAGGCACCCCATATAACAATTAAATGGTGAATTGTGTGGCACAGGCAATAGAATACTGGTGGTGCTCAGAGAACAAGCTTTGCAGGTCTTAAGTCGAGTTTGTCCATGAAGAGAAAAGAAATGAAGCAAATATTGCCAAAGGCAAAGAGAAAAGAGCACGAGAATAAGGACTAAAATGCTTTGGGGATTATTTGTTTGAATATTTATCGAGTTTCAGTGTACTCAATGCACACAGGGCTAGGTATTCATTTAGAAGTCTCAGAGACAGTCATAAAAGTGTGACTAAAGGAAAAAACAGCCAGGAAACCATGGTGACTGCTAAGCGTAGAGAAAGGAGCCCACATATTTGAGCCAAATGGGGGAGCCCTGAGGAGAGAGCTCTACCATTAGTTATGTGGCCTTGAGTAATTCATTTAATCGCTGGTTCTCAGTTTTCTCATCTATTAAATGGACTAATAATACCTCCCTGGCCTCAATCACAAGTTTGTAGTGAGACTATTGTAAGGCTTATTGATTTCATCGAGCAAGTGTCAAGGAAACTTGAAGTACTACCTACAGTGCAAATGTAATGCCAAATGCTGGGTGGAAATTCAGAGATAATAAAATACTGCAACCCATGTGCACACAGTCTAGCCAGCCATTCCAATGTACCCAGTCATTAATTCAACGAACATTTTTTGAGAATCTACTAGGTTCCAGACATCATGCTTTTCACTAAGGATCCTAAGTCAAAAGAGACAAAGTTAGAAGAACACATAAGTGTAAATCTTCATGTATTGGCAATGGTTTCTTAGATATAACACCTAAAGTACAAGCATAATATATGACATAAAAGTACAAGATAAATAGATAAAGTGAACTTCATCAAAGTTTAAAACTTCTGTTTTTCAAAGAACTCTATCATAAAATGATAAGACAATGAATGGAAGAAAATATTTGCAAATCATATATCTGATAAGGCCGAATATTCAAATACATAATGAACTATTACAACTCAACAATAAAACAACAAATATCCCAATTAAAAATGAGCAAAGATTGGAATAGACATTTCTCCATAGAAGATATACAAATGGTCAGTAGCATACAAAAATATTCTTAACATTATAAGTCATCACAGAAATGCAAATCAAAACCTCAGTGGGATACTTCTTTGTAACCACTAGGATAACTATAATCAAAAAGATGGACAATAAAAATTGTTGGCAAGGATGTGGAGAATTAGAACCATCATATTTGTTGGTGGGAACGTAAAATGATGTAGCCATCTTGGAAAACAGTTTCACAGTTCCTCAAAAAGTTAAACATAGGGCTTCCCTGATGGCGCAGTGGTTGAGAGTCCGCCTGCCGATGCAGGGGACACGGGTTCGTGCTCCGGTCCGGGAAGATCCCACATGCCGCGGAGCGGCTGGGCCCGTGAGCCATGGCCGTTGAGCCTGCGCATCCGGAGCCTGTGCTCTGCAATGGGAGAGGCCACAACAGTGAGAGGCCCACATACCTAAAAAAAAAAAAAAAAAAAAGTTAAACATAAAGTTATCATATGATCCTACAATTCCATTTCTGGGCATATACCCAATAGGACTGAAAACACATATTTACACGAAAACATACTCACATGGTTCTTAGTAGCATTGTTCATAATAGCCAAAAAGTGGGGGGGAAATGTCCACCAACCAATGAGTAGAATGAATGTCCACCAACCAATGAATATAAACATGGAATACTATTTGGCCATTAAGAGGAATGAAGTACTGATACATGTTATGATATGAATGAACCTTGAAAATATGCTAAACAATAAAAGTCTGTCACAAAGGCCCACTTATTGTGATTCCATTTATACAAAATATCCAGAATAGTCAAATCCATAGACACAGAATGTGGATTTGTTGTTGCCAGGGACTGGAAGGAGGGGGCAATGTGAAGTGACTGGTTTTTTTTTTTTTTTCCGGTACACGGGCCTCTCACTGTTGTGGCCTCTCCCGTTGTGGAGCACAGGCTCCAGACGTGCAGGCTCAGCGGCCATGGCTCACAGGTCCAGCTGCTCCGCAGCATGTGGGATCCTCCCGGACCAGGGCACGAACCCATGTCCCCTGCATCGGCAGGCGGACTCTCAACCACTGTGCCACCAGGGAAGCCCTAGGGAAGCCCTGAAGAGACTCTTAATAGGCATAAGTTTCTGTTTGGGGTGGGGAAAATGTTATGGAATTATATAGTAGAGAGGGTTGCATAACCTTGTGAATATCATAAAAGCCACAGAAGTATACACTTTAAAAGAATAAATTTTATGGTATGTAAATTATATCTTAATTTTTTTACAAAGACTCCTTCTAATCAAGGAATTTACAACACGGTGAAAAGGAAAAAGAGGTAAATCACTTATAGTGCAAACCAAACATATTCACTATTCAATATAACAGGCATTGGTGAGTTGTTTCACACATACAGAGAGATATAAAACAGTAGCTAATATTTATTGGGCACTTGTTATATGCCAGGTATTGTTCTAAGCGTTTACATGCTAGCAGCTCATTTAATCCCCATGATAGGTACAATTACATCTCCATTTTTCAGAAAAGGAAACTAAGAGTGGTAAAGAAACTTGTCCAAGGTTATACTACACATGAACAACAGAGCTAGGGTTAGAAACCAAGAAGTCAGTCTATGGCATTTGTATTCTAAACCACGAGGCAATACTATTTCTATAGAAAATATAAGGTACAAAACACATATAAAAATTATTAGCAGCAAGTCTCAGCTCATGGAAAGATTGAATCTTGGAGTTACAATTTATCTAGTACCTCCTTCTGGTTCATGCCTGAAGTCGCTACATAATTCCCTGCCCAAATGATCACGGACCAAGCCTATAATGTATACTTCCTGAAAGAGGGAACTCGGCATTGACCCAGACCATTTATTCCATCTTTAAATGACACTGGCTATTTTGAAAGTTCTTCCTTGCATTAAGATTGTATGACTCTTAGAGAAAGAAGCTCTTCATTGGTCAGGTTGCCTAGAAGCAGAGCCTGAGATGGGGATTTAGCTGAATGTGATTTATTAACAAAGTGCTCTTAAGGATGGGCTTGTAAGGGAGGGAAGAGAATGGGATAGGAAAGTGGTAAGTGGTCCCAGTCAAGTGCATTCTTGGTCCCATGCATAGGTCTAAGGCTCTATAGAACATAAACCACAGCACAAAGTTGCCTGCCTTGAAGCATCGACCTGTTGTGAGCCACAGTGGTGGAAAGGGACAAGTAACACTGGGCAAGGTAGCCAGGAGAAGGGGATGGAGCAACTGCAAGCCATGAGCAGCTCAAACAGCAGCTAGGGGTAGAGTGCACAGGCCTGGGACAGGGGATCTATGTGGGTATCACAGCATCTCCCACTTTCCCACAGTGGCTAGCAAAGGGGTTGAGGGTGAGTGTATAGAGTAGAGCCCATTTTAAAACCTAAATTTATTCTTAAGACTCTGCTATTTACACCTATTAGCTGTGTGACCTAAGCCAAGTCTTAAACCTGGTTCTTTAAGCCTGTTTCTTGACCTGTAAAATGGATACAATAACACAGGCAGACCTTGGAGATAATTCAGGTTTGGTTCCAGACAACTGCAATAAAAAGATTATAGCAATAAAGCAAATCATTTTTTTTTTGGTTTCCCAGTGTGTGTAAAAGTTATGTTTAGACTGTCGTCTATCACGTATGCAATAGCGTTATGTCTAAATAGACAACGTACATATCTTAAATAAGAAGTCCTTTATTGCTAAAAAAAATGCTAACCATCATCTGACCCTTCAGCAAGTTGTAATCTTTTTGCCATTACAAAGTATTGCCTCAGTGTCGATGGCTGCTGACTGATCAGGGTCATGGTTGCTGAGGGTTGAGTGGGCTGTGGCAGTTTCTTAAAATAAGACAATAAAGAAGTTTGCTGCATTCATTGACTCTTTTCAAGAATGATTTCTCTGTAGCATGCAATGTTGTTTGATAGTCTACTACTTGCAAATAACTTCTGTCAAAATAGGAGTCAATCCTCTCAAAACATGCCACTGCTTTATCAACTAAGTTTATGTAATATTCTCAATTCTTTATTGTCATTTCAACAATCTTCACAGCCTTTTCACCAGGAGTAGATTCCATCTCAAGAAACCACTTTCTTTGCTCATCCGCTGAAGTTTTATCATGAGACTGCAGCAATTGAGTTCACATCTTCAGGCTCCACTTCTAATTTTAGTTCTCTCGCTGTTTCCACCACATCTGCAGTTACTTCTTCCACCAAAGTCTCAAACCCCTCACGTCATCCAGGAAGATTGGAATTAACTTCCAAACTCCTGTTAATAGTGATATATTAACCTCTTCCTGTGAATCATGAATGTTCTTAATGGCATCAGAATAGTGAATCCCTTCCAGAAGGTTTTCAATTGATTTTACCTAGATCCACCAGAGAAATCATGATCTAAGGCAGCTATAGCCTTATGAAATGTCTTTCTTAAATAATGACTTGAAAGTCAAAATTACTCCTTGATCCATGGGCTGTAGAATGTCTGTTGTGCTAGCAGGAATGAAAACAACATGAATCTCACTGTACATCTTCATCAGAGCTCTTGGGTGACCAGGTGCATTGTCAATGAGCAGTAATATTTTGAAAGTAATCTTTTTTTCTGAGCAGTAGCTCTCAACAGTGGGCTTAAAATATCCAGTAAACTATGTTGTAACTAGATGGCCTGTCTTCCATGCTTTGTAGTTCTATTTATTGAGCACAGGCAGAGTATATTCAGTATAAATCTTAAAGGCTCCAAGATTTTCAGAATGGTACGTGAGCATTGGCTTCAACTTCAAGCCATCAGCTGCATTAGCTCCTAATGAGAGAGCCAGCCTGTCCTTTGAATCTTTGAAACCAGGCATTGACTTCTCCTCTCTAGTTATGAAAGTCCTACATGGCATCTTCTTCCAATATAAGGCTGTTTTGTCTACACTGAAAATCTGTTGTTTAGTGGAGCCACCTTCAGTAATTATCTTAGCTAGATCTTCTGGATAACTTGCTGCTGCTTTCTACATCACTACTTGCTGCTTCACTATGCACTTTACAGTCATGGAGACAACTTCTTTCCTTAAGCCTTTCAAGCCAATCTCTGCTAGCTTCAAACCTTTCTTCTGCAGCTTCCTTACCTCTCTCAGCCTTCATAGAACTGAAGAGAGTGGGCCTTGCTCTGGATTAGGTTTTGGATTAAGAGAATGTTGTGACTGGTTTGACCTTCTCTCCAGACCACTAAAACTTTCTCCATGTCAGCAATAAGGCTATTTCACTCTCTTATCATTCATGTGTTCACTGGAATAACACTTTTAATTTTCTTCAATAACTTTCACTTTGCAATTACAACTTGGCTAACTGTTTGGCATAAGAGACCTAGTTTGGGGGCTATCTCAGCTTTTGACATGCCTTCCTCATGAAGCTTAATCATTTCTAGCCTTTTTTTTTTTTTTTTTTTTTTTGCGGTACGCGGGCCTCTCACTGTTGTGGCCTCTCCCGTTGCGGAGCACAGGCTCCGGACGCGCAGGCTCAGTGGCCATGGCTCACGGGCCCAGCCGCTCCTCAGCACGTGGGATCTTTCTGGACCGGGGCACGAACCCGTGTCCCCTGAATCGACAGGCGGACTCCCAACCACTGCGCCACCAGGGAAGCCCTCATTTCTAGCTTTTGATTTAAAGTGAGATACATGTGACTCTTCCTTTCACTTAAATACTTAGAGGCCATTGTAGGGTTATTAATTGGTCTAAATTCAATATTGTTGTGTCTCAGGAAACAAGGAGGCCTTAGGAGAGGGAGAAAGATGAGGGAACGGCCAATCAGAACACACACAGTATTTATCGATTAAGTTCGCTGTCTTATACCGACACAGTTCTTGGTGCCCCAAAACAACAATAGCATCGAAGGTCACAGATCACATAGTGATCATAGATCACCATGACAAATTTAATAATAATGAAAAAGTTTGAAATATTGGGAGAATTACCAAAATGTGACACAAAGATACAAAGTGAACAAATGTTACTGGGAAAATGGTGCCAATAAACTTGCTCTAGACAGAGTTGCCACAAACCTTCAATTTGTAACAAACATAATGTCTATGAAGTGGAATAAAACAAAGCACAATAAAACTAGATATGTCTATACCATCATAGGGCTGTAATGAGAATGAAGAGAAATGACAAACAAAATGCATTTAGCACTATGCTTAGCAGGTAATTAATGCTCAAGCAACTATTATCATAGCAAGTATATATCAAATACTTGTTGATATGAAGTTTTGCCTATTTCCTTCTAAAGTGAACTGAAAGAAGTTGAATCACTTGTGTAACCCACCAACAATTTCAAACCTTATAACTTCCAGTCTCTATAATAGAACATTTAAACATTTTCTCACCATACTTTGAATTCACACGGTGAAAATTTAAATTTTGTCCTATAGTCCTCTCCAAGGACTCAAAAGAAGAACAGTTTTTTCTTTCAGCTTTACCTTTTTGCCCTATTGAATTAAGCTTTCCTTCTGGACTATCATAAATCCACCAGTATCTGATGTTTTCCTTTGTGCTCATGAATACCAAAGCCTGACTATGAATCCAGGTCCTGCTCTAATGATTTCAAATATATTTCAATTTCCAGGGTTATCCCTGTTAAAGGTACTTTTATAAGAATCTGGTATTTTTGCCAGGAAAAGACTTGTGATCCAACTGCCAAAACTTGAGGGCAAGCATCTGACAGAAAACCAGTGATGGGTTTGTTGGCCGCCAGACTGGCAGCTCCATCAATAACAGTGTAACTGGACAGACTCGACCTTGACCCTGGGCTGGGTAAAAAACTGATACTATACCATGACCAGTGCAGAGCATTCTGGAGAAAACCTTCTCATCTACTAATGGTAGAAAGGCCCATCCCAACGAGGAAATGGCTGTATTGTACACAGCATTGGGGGTACACGTATCGTTCATAAAGCTGTACTCTGTAACTCTACAGAGATGACAGCCAGCAGCAGTCTTTCTGCCAAAACATGCCCTGGAATTCTAAGGCATTTTAGGTAGTGAATTGACTTGCCATTTTACTGTCCTCCCATCCCAAGCATCTCTCTACTCTATACATATGCCAAGGCACACATTCTTCACCAGTGCTCTTCCTGTGGAGGCTGGTCACGTTCTTTTGTTCATGCATTCATTCATTCAATTACTCATCCAATGAATATTCACTGAGTTCTCAGCTGGTACTAAGGATACCAAGGTGAAGACGGGTATAGGAAAAAGGAAACCAAATGCAGGTGACTGAGTTTTAACCCTTGCACACTACACACTGTGCCCCACCCTTGTAATATAGGACAATTTTAAAGAGAAATTCTGGAGAAAATTTTCCTTACTTCAAATACTAAATCAATAATGGTGGAAATGTAGACACTGTTGCATAGACCTTCCTGGCCCTTCTTGAATCATGCCGCAAAAGAACTGGCTATTCAGTTAGAGAACGGCTGGACTTGTCTCTGCTCACACAACACACAAAGCAGTTTGAAATCCCAGTGCCTTGAAAGAACACTTGACAGTGCCCATCTACATCCAAGTTGCCCTGTGGAATCAGTTTTCTATGACTCTATTTCCCACTCTGTGAAATGGGGATACTGTCACAAACAAGGCTGGCAGGCACCTGGGCAGCAGAAAATACTGTTATTTGCCTATCTAATGGATTCCTTTCAAATTGTTCATTTTTCTCGTATGTTTGAAATACCCAGCTAATAATAATGAGATGGGATGTGACGAAGAAAACTCTCTCATTTAGCAAGATTCATTTTACAAAATCATCCCAGAGCATCTGAATCACTGCCTAGCAGAGGAGAACAACATCTGGCAAACAAGCGATGATGTATTATAATGTTTTTAGCACCATATGGCAATATGTTTTCAAAGTCACCTGCAGGTTGAAATGAAAACCCATTTTATAACTATCTAAGGAGAATAGGGGCCGAGAAATCAAGGGGTGCATTGGAATAATACTATATGGTCACCAAAAGCATGTGCTGCTAAATATTAAATATTGAAGTAGCAACACATTATTAAGCAGCTAAAATAACAAGTTGTCTAAAGCCTTTAATTGCCATGAAGTGTAACAAACCAAAGACTCATCTACTGAACCACAAGATGGTATTATCCAAACCCAATTAAAAGTGATTAATAGTTAACGTGGTAGGCCTTAATTAGGATTCTTGCCCTTTAATATGAGAAATGAAGTCAAGAAGCGGGTATCAAGTAGAACCTAAGGGCTTCCCTGGTGGCACAGTGGTTGAGAGTCTGCCTGCCGATGCAGGGGACACGGGTTTGTGTCCCGGTCCTGGAAGATCCCACATGCCACGGAGCAGCTAGGCCCATGAGCCATGGCTGCTGAGCCTGCGTGTTCGAAGCCTGCACATCCAGAACCTGTGCTCCGCAACGGGAGAGGCCTCATAGAACCTAAGTGTTAGGTGAGTTGAGTTTTTTTCCTTATTTTTGCTAGAGAAATAGATCTTGCATATCTAATGTTTTCTTTCCTTCTGATCATGAACTGTCTTGCCCACACTCTGGGGTAGAGAACACAGCTTGAAGTATCAGAGGAATCTCTCTGCTCCAGCTTCTCCCCAAGCCATCCCCCTGCAGGTTGCCATCCCCCTGCAGGTTGCCATCTTCCCAAGCCTAGTTCTGTTCCTCTTTCAGTGTAACTGGTGTTGCCCTACATCACATCAGCTTGGGGAAGGGAGGAGGTGCAGGGGAACAAAAGGCAAAAAACAATCAATAAATAGTGGTCACTGCCTTGTAGCCCAGCTTCCTCTAATTTCTCCCTAAGTTCCCAATGTCCTCAGAGAGGTGACAGACATATCACCTCATGAGTTCTCCCCTTAGCAACACAATGCCTTTCACCATTTTCCTTCCCTTCCCTTCTTAATCTCTGAAGTGACACTGCTGTAGAAGCTACATATGTCCATGACAAAGGTGCCACCGCATTGTGTCATTCTCCTTGTTCCAAATGTAGTGTGATCAGTGGCTCTGATGGCTGGGTGCCATGTTCAGTAGGTTCCAATAACCTTCATCCTTAAGCGTCCCATCAGTCTGTCCCATGGGCTACAATATTGTGCTACCTCATGCTCTTTGTACACCTTGAGAATTCACTCTTCTAATTTTCACCTATTGTACTATTGTCACATCTCTCCCTAGGTCTCAGGCATGACTCTATGGCATTGTATTGCCAGAAAATATAACTGACCACCACCTTTGCACCCTGACCCTGGCCTACTGCCCTGAAACCAAGCATAAAAATAATGATAATAATAAAAGTAATAATAATAGTCATAATTTATTGAACTTGTGATAGTTGCCAGGTATTCTATTAAGCACTTTATATACGTTCCATCAATTATTATCTCCATCACTGAGAGAAATTGCAGAGTTCACCAGGGTGAAGGAGTCAAGATTCAAGTCCAGGTCTGACTTCAGAATTTGTACTCTTACCCATGGCAAGTAGTGGCTTTCATTCCTCAACATGTTCTTCCTTTAGAACATGTTCTTTTCCAGATAACTCTTTAGGCACTCACAGAAATATATTTCAGGAACCAAAATGTAGCAAGAAACACATGACTGAATTCTGGTTGTAAAGCACATCTTAGTTTCTCCATCTGAAACCCTCCCAACAATAGGAATAATGATTTTTATGTGTGTGTTTCTTTATCCTTGACAGTCTTACCTCATTTGCTCCTAACACCAACTCTCTGTTCTTGATTATTCCTTCTTTCTAGAATGCTCCCTGCTCCGCTGCAGACCCCAAGCCCCAACTGCCGTGAATGAAGTCTCTCCTTGGCCTTCTACTGTGTGAGGTCCCCCAACTCTACTTTTTAGTATGTTGTGTACACCCCTCAGTGATAATTCAAATTTTTTGGTCATTGTGGTTATTTTAATAGTTGTCTTGTCATCACCGCCATTTTAGATCGTAAATTCCCTTAATGGAAGGACTTGGCCTTACATCCTATACACCTTGCAGTACATAAGAGAGCACTCCATTCCCTGAGTGGGAACTTAATAACCATTTGTTGAATTAAGATAACTTTAACTTCTGCTCCTTTATTAACAGATCATATTTATGATCAACTACTCTACATACCATTTCCACTTGCAGGTCTCCATATTTTCCCCCAAAACAAGGGCACTTTGAAGTCATTCCAATATTTTAATTTAATTTTCCTTTAACGGAGTTTGCCTCCCAATTGGTTCAGTATATTCTCTAGCAGTCTATTTCCTTATGGATTTATAGCCTTGAAAAACTTTGTTTTCTACCTTAAGAATCTCCTGGATTATTTATTGGGGCTGATTCATATCTAGTGTATTTATATTGTTTTCTTATCAAAAGAGAATTTCCTATTACATTTCAGCCAAAATATCTCAGTTTTCCTCAAACTCCAAGTGATTTATGGTGTATAATATATATTGGGGAAAATTAAAGTTTTTTATAGATCAGACAAATACATTGGCATGGCTCTTTCCTAAGCCTTGCATGTGAGAGTTTTTCCTGATGAGTTCTGGTTTTCTATGCTACGTCCAGTAGCAGCAGATTGTGGTTCACAGCCAGGGCTACTGAGTGAGCTAAACAGAAGATTCCTGCTCCTGTACCAATATTTCACCAATGGCTCCATTGGTGATCCTGTTGAGAGCTCTTGGTTTGCCAACACATAGAAAGAGTTTCGATAAAGACAACATGGAAAAAAGTACAGCCTTTCAAAATCAACTTGCCAGGGTTTTTGTTTTTCTTTTTAATACTTTTTGCCTTTATTTACAAGTTTATTCATGCACATAGTAAATTAGTTACACCAAAGGTGTACAAAGAAAAGCGTGCTCCCATCCCACCTGGTTTCTAGTCCCACACTTCAGAGACCACCACTGTAAGTGTTCCTTGCATATTCTAGACTAAGGGTTTTAAAGAGGAAGCAGGGAACTTACAATCAGACTCAACCACAGTTAATCAATGGTCTGCACTGAGCACCTATTAGGCTCCAGGCACTATGCTGGGTGCTGCACGTGGCCCCTCCCTGCTTCACAAGATTTACAGCTATGGGCAGTACAATAAGCAGGGCTTTAGCACACAGTGTAATCAGAGCTATAATTGTAGAAGTGCCAGGAGCTAAGGGAAACTGAAGACTTCCCAGAGGTGGTAAAAACCTTTATGAGGGCTCCAGTAGGGAGAATTCTGTCAGGCACTGAGAAAGGAAATAGTGATCTCTGAGGATAACCTGTGCAAAGCCAGCAGATGTGAGAGAAGACGTGGCAAGCTTGACAAACTGAAAAATGGTCAATTTGGTTAAAACTCATGTTTGAAGGAAGATGGGCAAACAAAGAGCCTAGAAAGGAAAAAGTCACTCAGTGGCCATTGACCACCTCCCAACTGTTCTCACTCTCATATTATAAAAAGAATACTGTAGGGGCTTCCCTGGTGACGCAGTGATTGAGAGTCTGCCTGCCGATGCAGGGGACGCGGGTTCGTGCCCCGGTCCGGGAAGATCCCACATGCCACCGAGCGGGTGGGCCCGTGAGCCATGGCCGCTGGGCCTGCGTGTCCGGAGCCTGTGCTCCGCAGCAGGAGAGGCCACAACAGTGAAAGGCCCGCATACTGCAATAAACAAAAAAACAAAACAAAACAAAAAAAGAATACTGTACATGAAATAATAAGAAAATCTGATTTTAAATATTGGCTAATTACCTGAACATCTCCTTTGCCTCATGTGTAAAGGAAGAGAAATCAAAGCCACCTCCCAGGGTTATTGTGAGAATTAAAGTCAATTATCTAATTCATGCAAAGTTGCCCTAGCAGCGTGCCAAGCAAATACAAATAATAGAACCCAGCAAATGTCAAAAGAAAAGAAAAAAAAAAAGGAATTATTCTAGGCCACTGGAATTTCTTCTGTACATCATTATCTGACCGAGATTCTGAACTGCCAGGGCACAAAACAAGAGGGAGAATATCGCCCCCCCATCCCAAATCATGGGAAATCACAGAGATCACACTCCTCCCACCAGCCTGGTTCTACTTTGAAGAATTTCCAAAGCATATTGTAAGACAACATATTGCCTGCCTCTTAAGGCCTGATATTCCTTAAGGTATTACTAATTGGACAAATGAATCCTCTATTACGCTTGTGGGGTGGAAAAATGTCTCGATCATTTGGGAAACAAATTCAGATCTTAGTCATTGATATGAATCTACTGCTTTTCAGGGTAAAGTTGTGAAACTGTCAAAGGAGTTGCTTTTTAAAAGAACACTGATATTCTTCCTTACTTACTTGCTTTTGTAGCCATAGATAAACAGAAGTCCTAGCAGAAAGGTTAGTTTAAAATGGATCACCCTCAGAGTGACAGAGCACTCAAATTATTTGAATGGTGGTGTTTGGTTTGACATCTTTACTGAGAATTTCTGTGCAGCAACTGGTATTGTGTGACTGAAGAATCGTATCGTTGTGTTTTTACCCCCTGATTACTATTTAATTTGTACTTCAGTGCTTGCAAAATGAGTGTGAAAAATGGAAATTGAGTAACAGTTGGAGGGTAAGAGACATAATTGTGTGATTTCTGACATCCAACACAGAGTTTCAATAGTACGGACAAATTAACTGTGACAGTTCAGGCAACTGACCCACTTTGGGCCTAAAGCTGTAGAACTTGAAATGCCAGGAGCTATAGTTTTGAAGGAGTTGAAGAGATCAGACTTGACATGGGAATATATGAACCTATTGTCAAGTCCATAGGCTTTCTCTGGTAGAACTATATAACTCCTTTAAAGAATTCTCTAGGCATATCAAGGAAAATGCAGACCTCTATTTAATGCAGTGTATCATCTCTAGCATGCTAAGTCACTTAGTAATCAAACTTGGCCATGCTACAGAGGATGATCCTTTTATTGATTCATCTATTCAATTCATAAGCAATTCTTGAGCACCTACTAAAAAATCAGGCAAAATCCTAGACCTTGGAGATTCAAAGATAAATAAGACATAATTTCTGACTAAAGGAACTCGTAGTGTAGCGTACCAAGTACCACAGGAAATAATAATCATTACAAGAGATAGTGTTGTTGTATAGAGGAGGGGAGGGTTCAAGATTGATCTGCTCTAGGTGTCAATTTTGAATATGGTATTGGTAGAGATATAAAAGTAAACAAATAGTTACACATGCAAATCTTACAATAAATGCGTGGTTACTGTCACTGTGACTCCTTTAATTAGAAAAACAAGGTCATTTCCCACTTAAGTTGACCAACAGAGAAGAAACAGCTGATTGAGGCGGATTAAGTGTTTAGTGATTGTTGCAGGTTCAACAACAGAGTTGATCTGAATTAGTCGAGGAAAAACTGTATTTATTCTTTAGGAGACCCAAATATTTGGTGTTTAGGACCCAATATTCAGCTCTACAGAATTGCTTCAACTGCAATTCTTTTGAGCTCTGTAACCCAGGCTTGCGTCCTCTATACATACGGCCATTGCTGAGGGAGGAGGCTGCTGATTTTCAAAAGCTTAGATGAAAGGTGATGAAGAGCACCTGTGCTGGATGAACACAGATTTATTTTTTTTTAAAGCCAATATGACGGTAACAAATGTCATCGCTTATTACTGAGGCCATTAACCTTTGGTCTTTTCTTGAAATCAGAAAAATGTCTCTGACCACCAGTAAAAAAGTCATAGTCTGGTGAAACCCTAAATTATACTCTGTACAGCAGCATCTCTTCCCTTAGATTAAGAAGAAAAAACCAATTATTTTTTTTTATGATTTATTTTTGCTTAATTTTCTTGGCAAAGTTTGGATTCCAAAAATTCCTTTGAAGCCCTTTAAGGGTCTCTTAGAGCACTTTTTCCCTCTTTGAATCAGCATACATCTTTTCCCAGCATGGAAGGAAATTCCTACTTCAAAAAGTTTTAAGATTCAAATCTAGCCCTCCTTCTAAAGGATAGGCCTGGTTATAGGGATGTATCATTGGGATACCTAACCACACATAACTCATGGAGTAATCTAGAGATTTGAAGTTGTAAAAAAATGATTATATTAACCCTTTGTTACATTATTCTTTCACACAATCTCCAGAGTTTAGAAGCTTACAGTTTACTAAGTTCTCATTTTATGTAGGTATAGATATAGACGTGTAGTCAGTGACACATAGCCAAAAGGAATTGAAGCACAAAATATCTCCTACATTCAAAAACTGCAGTGGGATTGGAAAAGTGAAATATATGAGAAATGATAAGTGAAAGAATTAAAGACATCAGTGGCATGTACTCTTTTAACAAGAAGGTACCCTAGAGATTATACAGATTCCCTCATTTTCAAAATAAGAAAATGTAAACCAAGGGGGAAAAAATCAATATTTTGCCCAGGGCCACACATTTAGTTCATAGAAGAGTAAAACTAGAGCAAGGTCTTCTGACTCTTTGCCCAGGGTACTTTACCCTGCATTGCATTTTTTACTTAAAGAATAATGATGGTTGGGGGATGGTATATTTCAAAGCCACCTCTAAATTAGGATACAATGCTAAAAACCACACACTAGCTATAAAGAAATTCAAAGAGAAGATCATTCGTGATGATGGAATAATAAAGCAAGATTATATAAAGAGATTGTCTTCGGATTAACTTTAAGAGAATTATAAGATATATGCTGGTGAAAGAGGGAGAAGAGTATTCTAGATAAGAACACCTCAATTTCATTTAGCAAACATTTTATCTAGAGCATTAACATGCTGCAAGCTGCAAATGCATAGTCAGTTAAGACAAGATCTCTGCCTTCAAATCATCTAGCAGCTAAACACACAATGGATTAAAACTGTTGAGGGAAGGTGGGACAGAAGACTATTCAGGCTATTCTGGAACCACAAGATAGGAATGGATAAATCAGATGAAGAATCAGAAAAGATTTCATAGGGCTAGTAATTTTTGAGCTAAGTTTTGAAGGACAAGTTGTCTTTAGTGGGACAAAAAACAGTAAGAAGGGAATTCCTGGTGGCAGAGACACAAAGTGTGAAGGCACAGAGGCACCAAAAGCCACACATCACTGAAGAACTCCAAGAATGTCTGCATGACCAGAGCCAAGTGTCTGGGTGAGGAATGGCAGGGAGGAAAGCTGAAGAGGGACCACAAACGTGGTGACCCATAAGGGTGGCAGGGATGAGCTCCAAGAGCAAATCATCATTTGTTTGCAAATCTTTACCTACGAATTTTTCTGTTGCCTCGAATTCTTACATGAGTTCAACCTAAAAGGATTAATACCAGCAGGGAAAGAGATAGGTGGGGGCCAGATCACGATGAAAGTTATGTGCTACTGTGTTATGTTTGAACTTAATTCTGAAAAGTGTGAGTTACTGAAGCATTCGAAGCAGAGAAATGGCATGATCAGATTTGTGTTAGAAACGTCAGTTTGGCACAAGAGTGTAAGATATATTGGCAGGAAAACAGACTGGAAACAGGGAATCTAATCAGTAAGCTGTGACAATAATCCAAGTTATAAGAGTTTTGGGCCCAAAGTAAAGCAGTGGTAATGATACAGAGATTCCGGCGATAGATGCTCAGGACTTGATGTCTAAGAAAATGGGAGGATGAGAGAAAGGATGAAGGCAAGGAAAAGATTACATCTTGTCTAACTTCCAATGGGAGGGTGGTATTGTCATTTACTGTAAAATGAGAAGAACTTATTGCCTATAGATGATAGTTGATGCCACAGGAGTAGAAGTGATCTTCAAAGGACTATTCTGAGTGAGAAGGGAGCTGAGTGGGGAGCCCTTATAGAATTAGCTTTAAGAAGCAGGGTGGGGGATGAGGAGGGAGCTGGAAAAAAGAGGTAGAAGAAAACTACAAACAAAATATAGAAAACGCATAGGTGGGAATGAGCAAAATGTGCTGCGGAAAGAAATATTGTGAGAATAGCTTAGCTTATCAATCTCTCAGTAAAGTCAAGTCCAGTTGAAAGAAGGATTTGCAAGCCTGGATGAGGAGTTCGTGTTTGGTACAGAGATCATTGTGTTGCTAGTGAGTCAGTTGATTTTATTAGCAGCAGCCATAATAATGTCTTTTTCCTTTGCTTTAAACAATTTTTGAAGTTCTTTCACATTCATTAATGTTCTCGTTTAGTACTTATCATCTCTTTGAGTGAGATAGGACAGGACTAATTATCCCTACTTTACAGATAAGGAAACCAACTCCCAGAAAAGGCTGAATGATTAGACCTCACTTACATAGCAATTAAGGCAAAGCTAGGACTGGAATCCTGATTTCGTGTCCCTCCATCATAGACTCTTTCTAATTTGTAAACTTGCCCAAGCTCAGGCCTTCAGAAGCTCCACAGAATGCATGTACCTGTCTAGGGCCCCAAGCAGAGGTACTTCCTCTCTGTCACTGTTCTAACTCTTCCGTGGTGGTCAGAATTATGGGAAGCCATAATCCCAGCTTGGTATCTTGAGAGAAATCCAATGGAACTTCCACCCTAACCCTGTGCTCCCCTCCAGCTGCTCTGGATGCCCTCCAGAAGGGTTGAGTTAGCAGCCACTGCTGCTGGTTTTCACATCCTGCCTTACGAATGGCAAACAACCACTAGACTAGACGGGTGGTAAGCAGGTCTGTTTCTGAGATTACTTCAGGTGACTCACTATTCTGCCTAGTCCAATTAATAAGGCACAAACAAAGCTCAATTCTTCCTGCATGGGCCAGTTATCATGGCTGTGCATGTGGCCACACTCTCAAGTCAACCCCTTTCACTGAAATGCACACCCTTGGTCAGAAAAGTTAATAGGTGGGGAACTAGGGAAAGTTGTTATGTGCATGGAAAGCCATTCCCGCCACTATAAAAGAAAAGTGCATAATTTTTTCAAGTGTCAGAACTTTTGGAAGAAATCCAGAGCTCTATACAGTCAAGTGTATGAATATGGAACTAAAAGCCCTGAACTGGGTCTTCTCTATGCTGAAACCGCAAGGAAGTAACTCAAAATCCAGATGAGAGCCCTCCAGTGTTCTTGTTTCTGCTATGTGTGATTCAAGGGCTAATAAATCTGGAGATCCAAATGTATTCCATTCCTGAATATCCAATTAAAAGTTTTAATGGATTAAAAATATAGGCATGAAGTCCAGGTCAATTTTAAAAATAACCAGTAAAACACAACCAAAGCTTTAGCAGTGAAAGTAAATGAAAAATGTACAAATATACTAGCTGGAAATGAAGCAATATTAATCTATGTCCTGCCTAATCAGAACTGGCCAGATAAAGAAAAGCTAGAATCTGGAGAGCAGGCCCACTGGACAGGATAAGTGCAGATCTGTTCTGAGACCCAGGAATAAGCAAGGGATTGAAATTCAAAGCAATAGGTGAAGCTTAAGTGCAAGAAAGTAGGGGGGAGGTTCTGGTAGTAAAGTGAGGCTCATGAAGATGTCTTAGGAGTCCATTGGAACAGGGTAGCTGACATCTTTATGTTTCTCAAAAGTCAAGGATGCCTCCTACCTATAGGCTTGGTTCCACTGGGTTCCTGGACCAAACTTAACTAGAAAAACAGCATTTCAGTGTCATCAACCCTACAGCTAGGGGGATCAGAAATTAATCTTGTAGTCATAGACTCACTGCTATAGGTCAGTTTGCCTGAGCATGAAATTGCTGACTAATTCAGAGCATTCACCAATTATTGCTGGGTTGGTTCAGGCTATATAATGAGCTTCTAATTCAATTTCCTCTTTCTGATTCCAGCTTCTATAGAGTAAGAGTCTGGAAACTATGGCCCCTGAGCCAAATGCTGTCCTCAACCTAATCTGTAAATAAGGTTTTATAAGAAACTGTTCACATCCATTTGCTTAAGTATTGTCTATGGCTGCTTTTAAACTATAATGAGAGTTAAGTACTTGTGATAAAGACCATATGACCTGCAAGACCTAAAATATTTATTATGTGACACTTAGAGTAAAGTCTGCCGGCCCTGCTGTAATGACTAAAACTCTGTCCTAAATACCGGAACATAGAGTAAATTCCCTAACTCACCAGGAATTGCTCTTTGATGCACTCCCCACCAGGAGCTGGCCCCATTTCCTGTCCCTCCAGCCTCTCTCTAGGTGACAGCACTAAATGGATGGATTGTTGAAGTCAGGTCATAGATTTCAACCCTTTTAGAGAGAAAGTCTAGCCCAAATCAAGCTAGAATATTCCACAAGGCACAAACTGAGCCTTTGCATATCCACAGCCCACCCATTGGAAGTCCTCTGCACTCCAGGAGGCTGATTTGTAAGGATTATATCAGTGAGTTACTTTGTCTTTTAGTTAAGTTCAATCCATGAGGAGCAGCTACAGGAGAACAAAACCAAGGATGAAGAGATCAAGCTATTTATTTTCCTGCTCTTATGAGTAGCCCTGGCAGTTGGCTATGTCCCATAACCAAAGGTTCCAGATTCTGTTGAGTAGTCCTTTCCCAGAGTTTTTTGTCTCCAGGTTTTGATAATTGTTCCCACCCCTTACCCTTCAGAGCTAGAAATGGTAACATCCTCCACTATTGCTAGCTCTGTGAACTGCTTTATCCCTTGCAATTTCCCTATACTAGGCCTGTATTTTTATCAATCATCTCTTTATCAAAATCTTCTAAAATTACCCAATTTTAGATAATTTATTTTAGGATGTCATTTTAAGGTGCTTATTTTAGTTTGTCATTTATCTCCTGTTAGACTTCTAACTGGTATAGTAATTGGGATCATGATCCCACAAAACAGACCCAAAATATGGTATTTTGAGATTGGATTGCATAAATAATTGAAGAGCACATAGAAAACCTCCAGTTGAAGGCAAATGAAACTTGAGTAATCCACAATATTGGAGGCAACAAAATTACTGAAATTATCTCTAGTAGTGCCATGGGATGAAATGCAAGTAGAGGGCAAATTGGGATATCAAGTGGCCTATAACACTTAGTGCTATGATGATCACAGAGATTATGAAGTCACCTACTTTCCTCTTATGGCCCTAGAGAGCCAAAGGAATAGAGAAAATAAGAAATTAAAAGGTATGCAATTAAGAACACAGTGAGGAAAATCATAAAGCCTAATGGCAGCATAGAGTAATTCCCTCATCTCCTGTATGTGGTCACAGAGCAGCATTACTGATAATCTAGGACCTAATTGTAAAAGGTGAAAAATAGCATTTCAACTTAGATCTGAACTCCACCAAATCTCTTATACACTGGTTGGAAAAAAGTAAAACCCTGAGGCTGAGAACTGTGAACTCTTAAATCTGCTTGAATCAATTTTATTAGCAAAAGAGACTCCCTCCCCTGACAGGATTAAGGACCTGAGATTCCCCTGCATAAAAGCTGTTCAGTGATGAAGTCTGGGACAATGCCTCACCAACTGATGTCAATTTGTCTAAGGGCCCCTACACAGCATCCTTTATTACCTTCAGGTCCATATTTAAGAGCTAAATTTCAATAGAGTCCAGACTGAGAAATATCTGGTCTTCTCTGGGATGAGATAGCCTATAAACAGAAAAATTTATAGAACCATGTCATTCTGTATCACCATAAGTCTGAATTTTATGGGAGTGGATTCTAAGATCATTAAATGGCAACCAAATCAAAGCCACAATTAGCCCAAATTCATTGAGATGTGTTTATTCACCTAATGTTGGCTCAAATGTATAGGATTGGCATTAGTTAACTGCTAGGTGGTCTACAGTTAATGAGTTCAAAATGCCATAATTTTCCTGGTGTATTGTAGAGGACAATGAATGCACTAATCATATTTTTTATATTTTTGATGCTTTGACATCTTAGAGCCTTGCAGGCCCAGGAAGACATTGTCCTTCCCAAGGTTAAGTAATTCCTAGAAACAACAAAAAATTTGCCTTCAAACACACTTTTGATATGCAAACCAGCCAATCAGAGGACATACCCCCCCAACCACTTCCTCTATCAAACTCTCACACACCAAGCCAATATTCCCCCTGCCCAAAATCATCCCAGAGCTAGGTACCTGACAACTAGAAACCACCCCAATAACCCAGAGCCTCCAAGCCTAAGTTTACTCAGCATACCTACCCTACCTTGTTTATTTCTTCCCTCAAAAAATACATAAAGCCTCTGGCCATGTTTCCCTTTGCTCCTCTGCCTCCTGACTAACCCAGGTGCTTCATCATATGACCCTACATGGCATGGCACATCCCATTCTCTTGGGAGCTGTGAAAAATAAACCTTCTTTCAAGGCAGTTTCCTCATGAGTTGTCTCATATCTGTCATTTTATCATACTTGATTAAAACAAAATCCCAGGTATATTTTAGAACAAAGACAGATGACTTAAGGAAAGGGGAACAATGGAATGAATCAATTTTGTTCTCATCCACCCCCTAAACTATATATCTGATTGGAAAATTCAGAAGATACTTCTTTCTTATTATGAAAAATATTATTTTTAATATTAGGGGAGAGGGAGTGCCAGTTTTCCTGAAGAGCTTTATGTAGTGGTCCTCTGTAGACTGGACAGGGTGGTGGTGACTGCTACACTGGATGATCCCTAACTTCAAAGGGAATAATGGAATGCTAGAGTGGTAAACCAAATAGCTGCACTTAACTCTCAGAGTAAAGATGAATGAAGTTGCCACAATAAAACATGGAGAATTGATAATCAGAATGTTTTGACTCATAGGGTTCTGTGGCAATAGTTAATTTATCACAAGTTTCCCAGAAATAAAATAGATAAACAGCCCACTAAGATACAGTTTGGCATATAGAGGTCTGGTGGACAGAAATCTAATTTAAGCATCAGTAGTGAGGATCCATAACCTATATAACACAATTTCTAGATCTAAGCCAGTTCATCCACCTGGGTCTATTCAACTAAGGGAAAGCTGGATATTTTATTCAATAGGTGATGCAAATTACAAGTGTGTGTTTAAATGTAAAACTTTTAGTCAATAAACCAGTGCAGCCTTTGGAACTTTATGTGTAACTTTTAACTTAATAAATGCACTTTTTCCTCATTCCTATCAGCTTTAAGAAACAATCAGGAACAGTTTTCCTACACATGGCAAGGATAACAGTACATATTTACTATCTTGCCTCAGGGCTCTATCAACTTTCCTGTTTCCCATCATGTAGTTTGAAATGAACTTTAACTTAAAATCCACAAAACATCAAGTTGGCCAATCCCATCAATGGAATTATGCTAACTGGACCTGTGGAAATTACTACTTTCTAGAGTGCAACTTGACAATAATATATACCAAAGCTAAAATACTGTAGGTATCTTGTGATCCAGTAATCCTAATTCTAGGTTTTTACCTTTGAATTTTGGTTAATGTAATAATTGATTATATGCAATTAGATATGCAACCAAGAAGTTTTATTGTATCATTGCTCCTAAATGTGACAAATTGAAAGAACCCAAATATCCTAAAACAGAAAATTGTTTAAACTATGGAATACTCATAGTGTGGAATGTTATACAGGCATGATAAAAGGATAGTATAAATATATATTTATTAACTTGGTGAGGATTTCTCAATATATCACATGGAAAAGTATGTTATAAGATAGTTTCTATACCGTGATAGTATTTTGTCATAAAATGCTTATTTTCTTAAAATCTGGAAAGATATACACTAAAATGTTAATAAACATCATATTCAGGTAGATTGTGGCTGATTTTACTATATTCCTGTTTTAGCTGAATTTTTAATAATAATTATATTTGACATTCTTAATTAAAAAAAAAAAACCTAATTCCAATTTGGAAAAACAAAAGGGTCTTTTTCCAGAATTTGAGTCAACATCTGAGAAAGGCTTGCATCAAAGCTGAGCATGCTGAACCTCTGGAGAATTTTACTAAGCTTTCCATAATCTCCTTGATAAAAGACTTAGGCCAACAAGTAGGGCTGCACTGCACCTGCACATACTGACTAAGTGGATCCATGTGGGATGGTTGGAGGCCTGCAGGAGCAAAGATGGTGCAAGGCCATTGTGAGTCCTCTGGTTACAACCCCTAAGGTGTATGCATAGGCCAATGCACCCACAAGATGAACAGAACCAGGAGGTATTGGAAACTGTGAATACAAACGAGGAAAAAAATAGATGTGCGTCCATGATTTAATAACTCCTGATTCCCAAAGAAATTAAATATAAAGTTATTTCAACCTTTGTACATGCCTCATTAAGATGAATTTGATCTTACTATATACCAGGCACTGTACTAGACAATAGGTATAAAAAGAGGAACAAGATAGAAAGATGGGGGGAGGGATAAATTAGGAGTTTGGGTTTAACAGATATACAATACTATATATAAAATAGATAAACAACAACTATACCTACTGTATAGTCCGGGGAACTATATTCAATATCTTATAATAACCAATGATGGAAAAGAATCTGAAAAAGAGTATGTATATAGATATATATCTGAATCACTTTTTACACCTGAAACTAATACAACATTGCAAATCAACGATACTTCAGTTAAAAAAACCAACATAGATAGAACTAGTTTCTGCCTCCATAAAGCTTGCATCCTAGTGAAGGACAGTCAGGCAAAAGGAAAATTATGATGAACTCTAAGTGACATGAAGGAGAAAGTGAGATGTCTTTAAGAGGCATAAACAAACAACACTATGTTGCGATGTGTAGTCGGGAAAGCATTTTAGAGAGAGGTAACAATTAGTAAGGCATCTGAAAAGTAAGAAGGAGTAATTTAGTTTTGAAAGGAGAGAAGGTATAGAATGTGATGTTAGAGAAGAAAAGGTGAGTCTTCTTAGCAGAGGAAATCTGCAGTTATCTAGTCAAGGTCTTATTCTACATTATGGATCTTTCTATAAGAACTTTCGCTTGAATATTTTAAGCCATAGTGAATTGTTTCTTCCCAAGGTAGTTAAATCCATTCTGGAAAACTCTAGCTGTTTGAAAGTTCTTTAAATAGAGCCCTCATGTTGCCTTTCTATTTATTTCATCCACTGATCTATTTCTTCTCTTAGAAGTTGTACAGAATGAGTCAAATCACCCTTCTACATAATATCCCTTCCAACGTTTGAAGCCAGTTATCAGATCCTTTTCTGGCAAATCCTCCAACTGTTCTTTTCTCTTGCTTTTACATGATCTAATTTCAAATTCCTCAACATCCTAGTCATTCTTCCCTAGACACACTCTAAGATGCCAAGGTCCTTGGTAAATAAAAAAAGAATAACAATCTGTTCAACAAACATTTATTAATTACGTACTACATGAGAGGCAGTTTTCTAGGCTCAAGTAAAAGCATAGGGAATTAAATAGACAAGAGTCCCTTGACCTCATGAACCTTATATTCTAGTGAGTAAGAGAAAGGGAGAAGGAGAGAGAAAAGAGAGAGAGAGAAGAGACAAAGACAGAGGCAGAGAGAGGTAGAGAGAGATTGAAATATATATCTATCTTAGGTAGATCTGAAAAGCAAAATTCTCAGGTTAAACAGCAAGCATGTTTTTAAGTCTTTCAATACGTTTGGCCAAATTGCCTTCCAAATATTTTTCCCAACTGCATTCCCCATCAACAACGTATGTGATTTATAATTTCTCACTAGCTCAGCCTCCTACTTATCATTTTAAAATATTTCCAATTTTGTTGGGGAATAATTATATTACATTTTAATTTGAAACTTATATTACTAGTGAGCCTAAACATTTTTGCATTTTTCTGAACTTCTTCTTTATATCCTTTGCCCATTATTCTGAAAGTATTTTTCTTTAGGCCAAATACTTATAAATACTTTGCCATGTAATAAGGATATTAACCTTTTCTCACTCCTATATGTCAAAAATAGTTTACCATCAATTCATAATTTTCTTAAGGATATATTTTTTGTCAAAAAGTTATTTTTAAGTTTTAGTGTTTTAGTAGTCAAATCTATCCATCAATTTCTTCATGCTTTCTGGTTCTGACTTTGATATAGTTCTTGGAAAATTCTTTCCCTTTGGGTCATATAAATCTTCATCTATAATGATTTCTTGTCCTTCTATGAATTTTAAAACCTAATAATATTTAGGTATCTATAATTTATTTTGGTGAACAGAATAAGCTAGGGATCTTTACTATTTTCCCTTATAAAAATCCAGTCATCTAAGTAACATTATATCCTCATTCATTTTTAAATGTCACTGACCCTCTACCTATCATTCCATTTGAACAGATCACATATAAGTCCATATATTTTAAAAAGCATGAAGAACTGGCCATAGTGGGCTCTCATTTCTCTATAGGTCTACCTGAATAGTAACTGCCTCTGTTAGAGGAAGCATAAGCTCTCCAATTTGCCAAGTTCTTCTTTCACCATACATATGTATTACCATTCTGGCTCCATATAGGCATATGAGTTTGGAATTCTGTCCTACTGGACATTCTCCCAACATTCAAGGTTTGTAACTTTGTTAAACATCTATTTAGGCCCCCAAACATATGATACAGATATTAGTAAGAATACCAAAACCTCTGGCAACAGCAGCAACATCTATAAATCTGAGGAACAGCACCTCAGGTCTAAGTTTGTACAGCTTGGTCCCATACAGAAATAGATGTCCAATGTTCAAGAGGCTTCTGAACTGAAGGGGAGGTGTCCAGGCTTCTGTACAATGCATGTGTCTAATTCGATTCTACATAATAAACTGGAGAATACAGCTAGATAAGAATTACAAGTCGGTGATTTTTTTCTCTTATTTGTTTAAGTATTTTCTCTATGTGTGCACCCAGAAGCTGCCACTGTGATGTATTATTTATAAGCCCAGTCACAAAAGTGGCACACCCGATGCAGGCAAACATTTCCAAGTTCTAGGGATACACAGAGAGACATCAAAAAAAGTTAGATTATGACCTACACAATGATAGTTCTGGGGATTGAGGAAATAAATGAGGAAGCAAATGGAAAACCACTCTCTGTCTTCAGTAGCCTCAGCAGCTCACATGTTTGCTGAGCTAATGGAATTTGCCAAATTCATGTGAATTTGGCACTGGATGACACACACACTCTTTTAAAAATAAAATAAATGACACCCTTAGATTACAGATGCTGTAGTAAAATGACTCCAAACAGCTCATTCTCATGAAACTGAAGAAAAATTAGCTAATTATAATGGTGAGCAGGTGGGGATGGGATGGTGGAAAAACCTCTTCCTCAAACCCCTCTTCTTGACTTGCCAATAGGTCACCTATTATTCCATTTGAAATGCATTATGCAGGAATAACTAGTAAGAGAATATGATGGTTAATATTATGAATCAACTTGGAGGGTTTTTTGAATGAGATGAACATTTACATCAGTTAATTTTGACTAAGCTGATTGCCCTCCAGAACATGGGTGGGCCTCATCCAATCAGTTGAAGGTCTGAATAGAACTAAAAGTCCAAGAGCAAAAGGGAATTTCCCAGCAGACTGCCTTCAGACTTCATCTGCAGCATGGGTAACCTGGGTCTTTACCTGTAATCTTTCAAACTACAGCTGCACCACTGGGTTCCCTGGGTCTCCAGGCTGCCAAGGAACCCTGAAGATTTGGACTTTCAGCTTCATAATTGCATGAGCCAATTCCTTATAACAAATCATATATAAACATATACATACATATATATGTGTATATATACATATGTACATGCACACACATATCCCTTTGGTTACATTTCTCTGGAGAACTGTGAGTAATATGGGCAAATTTTAATAGGAAAAGAAAACAGTCATCATAATCCTATACCAAATTAGCTATTCAGCTCTCTATGCTCTGAAAGAATGATACACGGATAAATACATTTTATGGAGAAGATAGAATAGAAAAGAATAGATAGAATGTAAAATAAAATAAAAATGATTTGCCCCCAGTGCAGATATCTGAGCATCTGAAGGGCATCAGGGAAATGATGGACATGGTTAATGAAACGGAAGAAGTAGACAACAACAAGGACACCAAAAGCAAACTATTTTATATTATTTTTCCAAGACCAGGGCCTGAAGGTGGTAAATAAGAAGATGAAATGCCTCAGAGGCAAGTATTACTGGACTGTGCCAGGGCTCAGTGATAAGAGTTATGTGAGTCACAGACCAGAAGATTCATAGAAGTTTGGTGTATGTTAGAGTGGGACCACTGAACAAGAACGGGACTGCTGGAGAAACTAGGATGAGTGCTCAGTCTTTATAAACTTTTTTTTTAAGTAGAAAAGAAAAAATATAGGAAAAAGCAATGTTGGGCTTCTTGGTGGTCTGAAGTGCACTGAAATTAGAGTCAGAAGATGGCTCTGACATTTACCATCCATGTGACCAGGGGCAACTTACTTCTCTCATCTATATATGATAACTGGAAAATAATTCCAACTCAGGTAAATAAATATTTACTATGAACTACATAAATTTACCTAACACTGTAAATTCACAACAATCATCAGATTCCTTTCTTTTGATCCTACTATTAAAATAGAGATCATGGTATTTTCTTTCTGAAAGTAGATCAGAGTAATTTTGAACTCATTTTCTCCTCACCTAAGAACAAGTCCATTTTAAACCTTTCAGTAATCAAATGACTGGCCCATCATAACCTGCCTCTGGTGAGTAGTTTGGCATATCCCCAACCCCTACCAGCTCAAGGGTACCAATACAACTAGCTGGTAGAGTTTAGTCTATAAATATAAATCAGTCTTATCCCTCCAGTTCCCTAGGTTTAAAAGCCCAAGAAGCTTAATGGTGACCGGCTCCCACAAGTCACCCATATTTTGTTAGTGACTAAGTCCTATGGATGTTACCTCCACGATTTTGGCCACATCTGTCCCCTTTCCTTACCTCATTCTCAAACCAGTCCAATCCAGACTTTTCTTACTTTCTGTCTTGACTGTGACTTCACACTTAGGCTCCCAGACAAAACTTCTTAAAGCATCAGTCAAATAATGTCACCCTGTTGCTCAAGTCTTCTCTACAAAATGGAGATAATATTAGTGTTTATCTCATGGGATTTTGTGAGGATTAATTGAGATTATATATATATATATATAGGTTCTTAGTGCCTAGTTAGAAGTCATAAACTGGCTCTCTTATTTGTTATAATTTGTATATGATCATCATCGTCATCTTCATCATAATTATTATTGCAAAGCAAAGAGTAAAATAATGCAGCCTGTTATTTAAGGACCTCCAAGGGCTAGTCTCAGCCTAGCTTCTCACCTGGGAAACAGAAGCAGGGACCTGCTTCCACACCCACCCCTGGAGCTAGCATTTGATAAAGATGCGCAGAGAAGTTCCAGGTACCCTGGAAACTTATGCAGAACAGTGTCAGGTAAATCAGAAAGGAGGACACAGAGGTGTGTCAAAATTTCTGTGCTCAGACATAGAACATCTGCCTATTTTTGAAACCCACTTATAAGTCCAGTGGAATGGGGGTGCTCCTGCTATTCTTGTGATGGGTCTATAGTTAGGTTCAAAGAGACAGTGGGGCAGTTTGCAGAGAGCCTGAACTCTTCAACACCGTGCCTTTGGCCTATCTGTACAAGAAGACAATAAAGACAGGTACAGGTAAGTACCTGTAATGAACTGTCTGTAATGATCCGTAGCTCATTAGCAGCATGGACTTGGACAATTTCTTACCCTTACTAGGACTCAATTTCCCCACCTCTTCAACTGGATATGAATAGGAACTATCTCATAGAGTTTTGTGAAAAATAAACAGCTTAATACCTGTAAAGAGCATAAACTAGCACCTGGCACATGGTCAAAGATCCAAAATCTTAGGTATTACTGAAAGGATGGTAAATATCCAGAAGTAATACTGCTGGAGCCAAGAGCATATGTTGCTGAATTGATGCCCCCCCCTACGAAAAAAGAGTTGTACCAATTTACATCAACAGTGGGTAAATGTGTCTCTTTCCCAGTACCCTGGTCAGCATTAATTGGGATCAGTTCTTTGACTTCTTGTAAATCTGATAAAAATGTAACTCTTATAATCATTTATTTTGGTCCATTTTTGTATATTTATAGATGTTTCCTTTTGTATGTGTGAATTGACTGATTAAGTTACTTATTTTTCATTTACCACGTTTCTCACCATTGGCTGTGTTCTTGTTTTCACTCTGTGAAAGTGGACTCTTCCCTTGCACTTTCCTGTCACTGCAGTCTGAGGGAAATGATGAAAGGACAGCTAGAGCATGCCTTCAGACTACTTTTCTGCTGATAGAACAAGAGAGGTCCTCTGGCCCAGGCCAACTAGGCTTAGTGGCTAAACTCTAGTAGCAATTGAGTGTGCCCTGGCCAGACCTGTGAGCAAGAAGCAAGCAAGGCAGCAAGGCAGTGACTGGAACCAGCCAAGAATTCTAGGTCCTCGCCATCATCTCTTCTTCAGAAACACCAGTTACAACCAACAAATGTGTGGCACACATACCCAAGCAATGCGTACTGAAGAAATACATTGAATTCACACATTGATTCAGCCAGTTATCTATTGATTTATTTATTGAGCTAGCTTTGGCCAACTACAAACTGAAATGACAACTCCGTGTTTGGCATTATTCAAAAACAAAGGAAGGTGTAAATACACCACCTGCTCTCAAAGGAGATGATAGTAGCAACACACAATGAAACACTCAGAATATGGGTCTCTCCATCACCTCCCATGATGGTGGCCATCATCAACTGTGAATCCCAGTTTTTGCATCAAACTAAACTTCAGGTCATGTGTCATGATCTTACTTTATGAGATGCTGCCAAGTCTCCCTCAAAATACATGAACTCTATGGGAAGAGTTATTCTGAGGAAAATAAAGAAAAAAAATAGGACAGATTTTTGGTTCAGGGTTGGGTGACAATAAACGGCCAGATTTGAGAAAGTTCTGTGATGCTTCCTTTTCTCTTAATTTCTCACAAGGATTATCACCTATCATTTGACATGTCCTCTTGGGGGTCTCAAATACATTTCAGACCAACATGTCCAAAATCAGATCATTACCAGATTGCACCCTGCCCCCAACCTTGGCTGCTGGCCCTTGTTTCTTGGTACCAGCATCCTGTCAGTCATGGTACAGGCAAAACAGTAGTTATCTTTGGCTCTCCTCTCCATTAGCTCTACATCCACTGTATCACCAAACTCGCTTCTTTTTTATTTATTGTAATTGATTTACAATGTTATGTTAGTTTCATGTGTATGGCAAAGTGATTCAGTTTTATATATACATTCTTTTTCAGATTCTTTTCCATTATAGGTTATTACAAGATATTGAATATGGTTTCCTATGCTATACAGTAGGTCTTTATTGTTTTATATATAGCAGCATGTATATTTTAATTCCAAACTCCTAATTTATCCCTTTCTCTTCCTTTCCCCTTTGGTAACCATAAGTTTTTTTTCTATGTCTGTGCATTTATTTCTGTTTTGTAAATAAGTTTATCTGTATCATTTTTTTAGATTCCACATATAAATGACATCATATAGTATTTGTCTTTGTCTGACTTACTTTAGTTAGTATGATAATCTGTAGGCCCATCCATGTTGCTGAAAATGGCATTATTTCATTTTTTCTTGTGGCTGAGTAATATCCCACTGTATATATGTGCCACATCTTCTTTATCCATTCCTCTGTCAGTGGACATTTAGGTTGCTTCCATGTTGTGGCTATTGTAAATAGTGCTGCTATGGACACTAGGGAGTAGGTATCTTTTTGAATTAGAGTTTTTATCTTTTGGATATACGCCCAGGAGTAGGATTGCTTGATGATATGGTAACTCTATTTTTAGTTATTTAAGGAACCTCCATACCAAACTCACTTCTTGAATAACATTCAAATAGGATTTCCTTTCTCAATCTCTACTGTGCTCACCATATGTTTCAAGGCAACCTCCTCTTCTACTTTTCTGCTTCCCTTATTTTTATAACATTCTAATTTTTATGTCTGCACCCATTCAGGCCTTTCTCTCATGTGTCTTCCACAAGAGTCACAATTACCTTTTCAAACAAAATATTCACATCGAAGCCTGAAAACATTGAAAGCTTCCCATTACTCTTAAGAGGGTGTTGGGGAGGAAGAAATTTTCCTCTACCCTTCTAGGTTCCTCTGGCTGGCATAGAATTAATTTGACATGAGACAGATTAACAGGAGAAAATCAAACAAAAATTTAATAACAAGTGTACATGGGAGAGACACAGGAGAATTAAGCAACTTGCCAAAATGGCAGGAAACCTCATCTTAAATACCATCTTCAGCTAAAGACAAAAAAGGATGTTGGGGGTAGTGGTTTGGTATTTCAAAGGGGATGAAGGTAATGCACAGGGAGATGGAAAAGTAAATGTTTGGTAAATAAATGTTTGCTGGGCCACACAGAGACAATGGGACACAGAGTGGACTCTGATCTCTAAGCCCTTCCTGGAACTTTCCTCCATCACATCTAGCTAATATACCTTGCAAATATCGCTTGTGATAGCTATAGTCAGTGAACAGGCCCTCTATCTACATTCTTTCAGGCAGTTAGAGCAAGGTCAAAGTTTCTTCCTGAATCTTTTTGACCTCAATTGTTTTCAGCCTGAAATAATCCATATGCCAAAGAGATATTTTGGGGTGGCAAATTTTGCTCCACTGCAAGGGATTAAGACAAAACTTAGAATGGACTTCAAGGCCCTGTACCATCCATCACCCACACCTACCTATGGAACCACACCCTGCATTAACAGCCCCTTACTTGCTGCACTTTACCTTCCCTCAATCCATCATGCTCTCTGGTCCCCTCCCTCCAAAGGCTCTCTGCATCCATCCTAGTTCTCTCTGATAGGCTTGGTGTCTCTCTCATTTACACTTGTCAAGGTTGCAATTTTTGTTATGTGTAATTACAGGATTGTCCATCTCCCCATGTCGACTGTAAGCTTCACTAAGGCAGGACTTACTTTTTGTCCCCAGATTTATTGAGCTACACTTGACACACAATATTGTGTAAATTGAAGGTGTACAACGTGTTGATTGGATACACTTATATTTTGAAAAATAATTAGCATCATAGCGTTAGCTAACGCCTCCGTCACGTC
The DNA here is from genome assembly GCF_949752795.1 of Hyperoodon ampullatus. NCBI lineage: Eukaryota > Metazoa > Chordata > Mammalia > Artiodactyla > Ziphiidae > Hyperoodon > Hyperoodon ampullatus. The sequence goes on along the minus strand of NC_136920.1, from coordinate 42,429,512 downwards.
ACATAATTACCATTTTTTTGTGATGAGAACATTTAAGATCTACTCTCTCAGAAACTTTCAAGTATATAACACATCATTAATAACTATAATCACTATGCTGTATATCAGATCCCTAGAAGGGAGCATATTTTTTTGTTCACTGTTGCATACTGAGTGCCTAGCCCATAGTAGGTGCTCAGAAAGTATTGCTAGAAAACAGATAAATGAATAAATGAGCAAATCATAAAAGGAGATAGTTCTAAAATGTGCTGCACCATTTCCTATTATTTTTAAAGTACAATATGTGCATATAACTGGAGTCTGTCCTTTTAATACTTTCCTTATAAAATATGTAGAATTTATAGACCAATTTTTATTATTTTTTAAACTTTTATTCCATGTTAACACATAAGTATTATATGTTTTGTCAAAAAGGAAAAGAATAAAAAAGAACATTAAAAATGTAAAACCCAGTCAAATCTAGTACTCAAAGATTATTAGTAGTATTTTGATATATGTTTTTCTATTTTCTATGTGTTTTTAAGCAAAACTAGAGATATACCGGTAAATTTTCTGTAACTTTTTTGTTTTTTCCACTTAATTTATCAGGAAAATCTTTCCATATCAACAAAGAGTTTCTATATCATATTTAGTGACTACTTTGTATTATTTTACCTGGCTAGGTCGTAACTGGTTTTTAGAATATTAGAATATTTTTCTTTTGCAACAAAAAATTCTCTGCTAACGATCTTTGAAGTTAAATTCTTATGTTATAATTTTGTTAAATCCACATTTGTTAAGTGGAGCACAGGCTGCTGGATGGAGAACTGAGGTTCAACAAAAGACCACAAGAGAACTTGAAACCAAGAAGATTATTACTCACATGTCCTGGAGGAAGTACAGGGCACACCTAAAGGGTCACACAGGGAAATTGAGGCAGGGTGAAGGCAAAGAGAGAGGCAGGACCTGGGACACCTGCTTTTACTGGGATCCATGGATGAAGTGACTCGGGGTTCTCAAACTAAGGCAGGATTCACCAATTCAAACCAAAAAGAAAGGAGTCTGTGTTAGCTCCACAGGAGGTCTTACCTAAGGGGTGCTCCAGGGCAAGGCCCTAGGAGGTGGGGAAGACTGTAGATCACAGGAACTTACATTTGCTTGTGGCTCTCTGGGCTGTGCTTGCAAAAGCTTACAAAAAGGGGCTAGTGTCATTTTAAGTCCCCCACTGGCCACTTGGCCAAACAAAAGGGTTGCCGAGGCAGCAATGCCATGACATAGCTTAGAGAAACTCCTGACACAATATGAGCACACAGTGGTTTAGGGAACAAAATCTTATATTTAGAAACACTGGGCCAAAAGGTGTACACATTTTAAAGCTTTTTCCATCCACTGTCAAAGTGTCCATTAGAAAGTTTGTACCAGTTCACAACTCTGCCCAAGACAGCTGAGAATGCCTACTTCTTTACCCCTTTGGCAACACTGGCTGTCATTTGGTTTTTAAAGCTTTGCCAATTTGACAGATACATAGATATGGGTTAGGGTTTCAGGGTTTTAAGGTTAATTTGCATTTATTTGATTACCTGTGGCAAACATCTCTTCCTTTGTTTATCGGCCATTTGTGATTCTTCTTTTGTGAATTAAATTGATTCTGTTCTTGATGATACAAGGCTGTGGCTCAGAATATGGAATATTTTGTGGTGAGGTCTCTGACGGTGGAGGGGATGTGCGGGTCTCTGTCTTCATTATTCTCAGTGGTTTAGCCACTGCTTTCAGACCTGCTGCTGCATCTACTTATTCTAATCTCTCTTAATCCGGCATCAGGGATCACTTCCGGCTCCTGTCTTTACACATCTCTAGCAGTTGCACTGTACTTACCTTCTTCACATCTTACTTCTAATTTTCTCTGGGCTCAAATAAATAAATAAATAGACAGATTGGAAAAAAAATAGAAAAATAATCAAACTGGCTAGAACTTTGCCAAATAAAATGTTAAATTAACTGGGAAATTCTCTCTGGACACTCATTTAGCTGCTCCGAGAACGCTGTGTTCTGCTTCTGGGTGTTGACTGTGCTACAGAGAATGGATATTCCCAGGTAAATTCATCTGAATGACTAAGAATCTTCTGCATTGGCACTGTATTTATTTTTGTCTTTTCAGTGCGAACTATCTGAGCTCTTGAGCACCACAAGACACTGGGAAGTTTTGAGTCAACAGTTACTGGGAAGAAGCCCAATAAGAGACAAGAAGTCCTGGGAATCTCCCAACAGCTTGTCCACAAGAACCATCTGGCCAAAACAGGGGAAGTGAAAATAACTCCTCTCTGCCTTCACCATAGGCCCAGATTAGCAAAGAAGAAAAAAAAATTCTTCTAAGGAGGACTTACCAGTAAATTTAGCCCCTGACTTTCAGACACCTTCTGTACATAAATAGGCCAAAACAGATTATTCCGAGAGCTTCTGAAAAAGAAAGTCAGATAAACTGAAAAATTTGAAAAGGAGCCAAAATAATTAATAGAAACAGTTTCATTGCTGTCTTGTTTCTCTTCCTAATTAATATTTATGCAGGCACATTCCAGAGACGTTGCTGTTTGCTTAAGAATACACCGTTGCAATATTGTTGGCTACAGCTGTTTTTGCAGTAGGACTGCATTGAGCAGCCTGAAATTGACAGATTAATACCCTGGTAATTAAATTTCCTAAAGAGGAGGAGTTATATCTCTCTTCCTAAAAAATAAACAAAATGATTACGGTAACAACGATATAGGTAGAGAACTACCAAAGATCTTAAAATGGCAAACGGAGTTTTGGGAATCAAAAGTGTGTTAAGTTTTTCTCTTCAAAGAGCTGTCACGGGGTAAAGAATTACCAGACTGTGAGGTCTTGTTCCTAGGGGAAGGGGCAGGTGTCTGTGGAAAGCCAAAGCCTTTGCAAAAGGAAGGAGGGTTTGTGTTGGTAGTAAATGCGGGATGTCTTTACAATGACTTTGTTGTGATGGCTCTACACTGATAAATCACAACCAGTGCAGCCTCTAATCCGGAAGTTTCATTCATACAAACCAACGAGTACTGTGAGCTTGTCCCTGGAACAGGCCAGTTTGAAAACAGTGGCCAGGAATCCAAGAGAGTGGGGAGTTGCCTCCTAGAGTGCAGTACCCCTAATTACACCGCAGTTAAGCTTCCCCTGAGCTCTTCAACACCACCTCCCGCCACCCGCATGGTGATCTCCAGTTGTGGTTTATACAGTGAGGGTCCTAGAGTAACCCTCGCCCTTCCCCAAGCCAATTACCTTCCCAGCTTTTCCCTGGCAGGCTAGATTTGACCAAATTCCAGCATTTTTGTTATTTAGCATTTGTATAAAACATACTACCTTCCGAGGGCTTTGCAATCATTGATTAGCTATTAGCCAGCTTGTGATGGATGAGTGTGCAGTTCCTAAATTTCACGCTACACCAAATGAAGCATATATCTTTCCCAGTCCCTCCCTCCTCCCGCCCTCCCCTCTCCATCTCTTTCCCTCTCTGTCTTTCTTTGTCTGTCTCTCTCTGTCTCTCTCTCTCCCTTTCTCCCCAAGGAGGGATTGATTACGTCCACATTAATCAATCCAGGCAGGACAGGATCTCACTCCTGTGAGCAAGCTCTCCATCCCAGCGAAGCTGGGGCTCCCAGAGCTCTGACCACTTCCCTTTGGCTGCCCCCTGACGCTGCACAGTCGAGTCCCTTTTCATCACCCATCTGTCACTCACACGAAATCAGTAAATCATTTCTCTTGTCAGAACTTTCAGCTTGGTCTCCCCTGCCCTCCTAGATTCTGATAGTTGGGAACAAATAATGCTCTAACCACCTGTTTATTAATAAAACATTTGCCTCTCCTAACTCAAGCAGTAAGTAATTTGAAGTGACATTGCTCTTATGTTCACAGTTATTTTTCAGTACCGCTGAGAAATGCATATATTTTTCTCTGTTTGGGGAAGCCCACATTTACACCCTCAGTTTTTCATTAAAGGCACACCGTCTCCCCTTTATAGTTTGCTTGCCTTGCTCAGCTGCCTGTTTGGGTTCATGTAATGTCTATAGGTACCTGTCTCTAGGGAGACTAGAGGCAAGCTAAAGAGAGATACTGGTCATTTTGAAAGCCTGCCAAAGGCACTGTGCCATCTTTCACTCCCTGTTTAAACAGGATTCTTTAACCGCATAAAGATCCCAAAACCTAGTCAAGGTATTATTTTGTTATGTACCCTGATGATCCATGATCTAATTGCACACTTTGTCTAAAAATTGGTTGAGTAACGATCACAGTTTCTTGTACCACTACCCTGGGAGCTTACTGGCTCCAAGCCCATCCCCAAGTCTCAGCATTCAGATCGGTCTTCGCAATGTGTCAGCTAGCCCACCTTTGTTCACCCATCTCCTCCAGAGTTCCCACTCTGCCCCCCTGTCCAGTGAAGCTTAATACCAGGAACAATTATTTTTCACCAAATTGTCAGACTTCAATCTTCCCCCTCTCATGCTAGATAACACCAAGTGTTTAATTCAGAGAAGCATTCCTGTAGTATTCCCACTGACTCCAATTAATGTGCATCCGTAAGGGGCTTATTTTCTGGCATCCTGACTAATTGCATATACCCAGTCTCCAGTCGAACCAGGTTAAAAAAAAAAAAAAAACTTATATGGAAAACTTCATCAACTCTTTCTTTTGAATTTTTTTAGCTTACTTGAAATTTCTGAATATTATTTTCCCAGAAGGATTCCAGACCAAAGGGATCACCCTTAAAGCAGAGATCAGTTGCATTCATAATATTCCCAATAATACATGCGTTAGCAATACTGTCAACTAATTAGCCAGGGTTGTGCGGCAAAAGCACATCGTATTGCTTCAACTGCACACCGAGTAAGCATCTCTGCTCCTCTGGGAAAACTGATTAACCTTTATCCTCCAATTTAAGAGTCTAGAATGATGTTACAAACAATTACCCCTTGAATCAATCATTATTAGTCCAATTGTGTGCAGGGAAACGACGCCTCCAAATTCTGGTATGTTAGTATATTTATTCATTTGTTCAGAAATATTTATTGAGTGTTCACCATTTGTCAGGAATAGGTTAGATGCTGGAAATGTCACAAAATTTATGAAGCAAGGCTAGTCTGGAACAATAGGTTTATGGAAATAGCATCAAAAGGAGGGGTGCTAGGCAGAATAATATCCCCCAGATGTTTATGTCCTAATCTCAGGAGCTTGTTAATATGATATGTTACATGGCAAAGTGACTTGCAGATGTGGTTAAGACGCTTGAGATGCAGAGATTCTCCTAGGCCCGATCCTCTTAGATAGGTCCCTAAAATCTGAGAAACTTTCCCAGCTGTGGAGAGAAAGAGATGTGATAATGGAAGCAGAGTCAGTGAGATTCCATGTTGCTAGCTCTAAAGATGGAAAAAGAGGGCCACAAGTCAAGGAATGCAGGTGGGTTCTAGAAGCTGGAAAAGGCAAGGAAACCAATTCACCCAAAGAGCATCCAGAAAGAAAAAAAGCTCTATGGGTATCTTGATTTTAGCCCAGTGGGGACCATGTTGTATTTCTGACCTATAGTACTATAAGGTAGTAAATTTTGTTCTTTTAAGCCCTAAGTTTATGTAATTGGTTATAGCAGCTCTAGAAACTAATACAGGAACTTGTGTTCAAATACAACTGTGTCACTTACTAGCCGTGTGATTTGAGCCCATTACTTAACCTTCTCAGTGTCTCAGTTTCTTTATCTGTAAACTGAAGGTAATAATACCTACTTTACAGGTTAGTGTTGAAAAAAACTGTAAGACAAAGCTGGTGAAGCCTCTGGCATTATGCCAGAAGGCAATAGGTATTCAGTGAATAGTTGCAGAACATACTGTTGACACAAAACTCTGAAAGTCATCTCTACCAAACTATCTAGGGGTTAACATCACATCCTGCTAAGTAGACTAAGAACCCACCAGGTCCAAGGAAGCAGCAGAGATGTGGAGATACTACACAGATGGAAGAAGAGGACCCAACCATGAGTACAATATTTCAACATCCTGCCTGATTAAATCCTGTTGTAGTTTTCCTCATTTTACAGAAGGTCTTGGGGTGTTCTGTTGCTTGTGCCAGGACCACTACTATGAATCAGAGCTTACAGTTCACGTTCAGCTGCATCCCTGAGCACTTAAAGTGTGTGTCTAGCTACATTATGGTTGATGGTTTCTCTCCATTCACATTAATTCTGACCAACCACAGAGAGACAATTGAGGAAGCATCCCAAACAGAGAATCCCATAGTAAAGAAAGAGCTCTGGATCTCTCAATAACGAGTGAGGATCTCCCAACATCGGTGATCTGCTCACATAGCTAGAGAGAGATCTGGTGACATCAAAGTTTCCGCATGCCTCTCAACTATAGGCTTCCAAACGAGAGAGATTTTGAGCAGGCGGAGATCTTAAATGTCACTGGGCTTAACCTCCCATGTAAAAGGAGGGAAGTTCATTGTTGATCAGAGGAGACTGCTGAGTCTCTAAAGGGGGCAAGAGGGTGGTAAAGTTTATCAGGGCCTTCTCTACGTGTAATTTGAAGATTAATAGCTTAAACCTCAGAAAGTTCAAAACTTCTTGAGTTGTTCCAAATGGTATTACTTATAAGGAATAAGAAGTAGGACATTTACACAGAAGAAACATTAGAGATCATGCAGAAAAGATCCCTGAATGGTTAAGAGGATCAGACAAGATGACATTTAAGATAACTTCCGAAGCTAAAATGTTATGGTATCCTTAATATTCTTCAGCCTTTTGAGTGGTTCTGTACCTAGAAGAGAGCCAATAAAATCAGAGGTTTAACCTAGTGAGATATTTTCTTAAGTAACAATGTGGAACTTTAGGTAGTCTTTGTAATTGTCTGTTGGTTTAATGTTAAATCCTAGATGTAAAATGTGGCTAACTTCCCAATGCTTTAGTGCGTACAAGAATGCTAACACAAATGTTTATTTCAGGCTCTTTTGGAAAGAAAGGAAAATAATCCATATATAGCAGTACATCCTTGCTGGAGAAGTACCATCACAGAGACAAGAAGATAAGCTGATTAAAAGATAATGAACAATTTTTGCTTTTTTAAAGTGATAGTAATTATGCAGCTCAAATGCTTCAAGTCTGTACCTTCTCTTTAGATCAAATATCTTTACAAACTGTATTCTATGACCTTCACCAAAGAGCTGCTCTGAAATCTCCTCCCCCAACATGGCCACATGCTCCTCGTGTAGACATAAAAGTCCTGTCATTCCATTCCTTCAGTCTCTTCTTCCCACTCCAACCCATTTTTTTTTTTTCAATTTCCCAATCTGGAAAATATTTATTTTTCCTAGTGGCAAGGATTACAAATCTTTATGATCTTGCTTAAAATACTCCACTTCGAAGATTAACATACAATATATTAACTATATTTTCATAACTGAATCTGAATAATTTAATTTTTTCTGAATCCTTATTATAAATGTTAAAATGTTAATTCAAAACAGCCTATGAATAAATTCTATTTAGTCAATGTATAATTCAAGTTCCAAAAATAAGAGCTTCCATTGCCTTCCTTGCTAGTAATTAGACCCTTGTATATTCACAATTTTGTCAGTGATTTCCAGGGCACCATCTCCAGAAAAATGTCTTTGTGTTCTTTCAACCCAGTTCTTCCCCTCCTGATGGGCCACCATTGATTGCTTTTGCTGCCAGCAACCTCTGAGAGCTCACTGCTTCAATGTATACAGCTCTCCTTGCTGGTTACCATAGCTGCAATCACCACTCTAGACTCAGGAGAGCCAATATAGCTATTACTTTCTTATATTGTTCCAAGTACAGAACATGCCCTTCTTTTCAATCTCTCACAAAATATGAAAGATCATTCCATTACTCTTGATGAAGGTTAATAGGTGGTCCAGGGGATGATGGAAGGGCAACAAGCAAGACACAGAATGATTTACAATAAGCTGTAGGAGCCCAGACAATTCCCAATGTTCTTTAAGGGCCATCTCCCTGAGCCATCTTGGCTGCTTCCCTGGAACCAAGCGCAGTTTCCCATCCCCATTGCCAGAAAGGCTCAGGTCATCTCTATGGCTCTGTACCTACACTAAACTGTCTCTCAGACCTAGGGAAATGAAAAAAGCTTTTCTCTCTTTTCATCACAAAACCTGTCTTTTATGTACTTATTTCCCACACTAAAATTCACTTCCTTCTAGAATGATTTACACAGTTTAGTCCCTTGGAACCCCAAAGACACTTACACAATAATCTCAGATCTGTACATTTACCAAGGTATTTGATATTATGCTCTAAATAACAAAGCCTAATTGGAGCCAGGCAGGGAGGTGCCCTAATATCAATCCAGGTTTTTTTCATTTTCTCCTCATCACTGATCCAAAAACTTTGGGCCTCTGATGTCATACATGTCACATAGGGGCATCTTGATACATGAGTAAAATTCTAGATATGACATGAATTATCCCAAGTGTGTGACCAAAATCATGGTGGGCTTCACAGTTTGCAATCAATGAAAGTATTCCATTTAATAATATTAAGAGAAATGCCAAATGGTTTAAATTATTCTACTTATACAATTCAGTCACATATAGGTTTTCATGCTAAAACTTTAAGGTAAAATTCAGATTCAGAAATTGTATGGATTGTTAGACCAACACAAATGACCAAAGTACAAGATATACTTTTTTGGTCATAAGATTGAACATGTTGGCTTCTAAAATCCAGGAGATCTTTCAAGTCATTATTCAGTAGCATAGATCAGAGGCAGAAGAGAGAAGTGGAAAGGGAGTTAATATTTGATGGCAGTCAACGGTGAACATTTTTACATAGGCTACCTCATTTAATCATGAAAAACACCCTAAAAGGTAGGTCATTTTATTCCCATTTAATGAGTAATAAAGATGAGATTCATAAAGAATAGGCAACTTGAGTGATGGCATGCAGCTAGGAAGTAGAAACGTTGGGATTTTTATTCAGTTTCTCTCTGGCTACAGGGCCTGTGGTTTATCTTTAAAAACAGCTTAACAAAAACCTAGTAAGATGTGAGCTTTGAATGAGATCTACAACAGAGAGTAAAGAATTTAGACTTTTGCAAAACAAACCATTTTTGTTTTCCTTTGAGAAATGTCCATTGTCAAGTTAGCCAGAAAACTTTTGCTCCCAGTCACTTAGTCAATATGGGATAGCCCGCTGGCTCCAACTACCTAAAGGGTAGTGTGGACTCTCTCCTCAAGACAAGATGAATTAATTACAAAAAAACAAACCAAAAAAAGCATTTAATTGTTTGATAAATCAACTCTGGTGAAAAGAGAATCTATTACCTCCAGGCTTCCTGAAGTTAAGTGACTAGTATTTATAAAGAATTACAAATACGGGGCTTCCCTGGTGGCACAGTGGTTGAGAGTCCGCCTACTGATGCAGGGGACACGGGTTCGTGCCCCAGTCCAGGAAGATCCCACATGCTGTGGAGTGGCTGGGCCCGTAAGCCATGGCCGCTGAGTCTGCATGTCCGGAGCCTGTGCTCCGCAATGGGAGAGGCCGCAACAGTGAGAGGCCCGCATACCGCAAAAAAAAAAAAAAAAAAAAAATTACAAATAAGATACACTTGCTAAGAGCTCCTATGTTGGTTCATAAATGCTGCAAGGTACATTATCTATGTGGGACATATGAATGATATTTATGATTTGAAGGTTACTAGTGAGGAATCTGTGGTTTACAGGGGCTACAGAGCTTGCAAGCAATGGAGCCAAGAATCAAATCCAGGTTTATCTGATTCCACGTTCGGTGCACTTTCCACTGTTTCTTACAGTATCAGAAATTTCAGCACCATTTAAAACTTGATATGACTGTGAACAGGAGCTGTGCAAATGTGTATCTGAGAGAAGAATTTAGTTGTGCAGCTGAATGGTCAATGGGGCAGTGCTGAGTCAACATACCATGAATAGATTTTTCCAGGAACATTTCAGGACACGAAGGTTTGCTGGTGTGTCAGTTGACAGACCCTAGGGTTATTTTTCTTCCAGGAATGAGGGAAAATACCAAAATGGGTAGTATGCTAAGGAACCAGAGGCAAAATAATTATATTAAAATGAAAAAAATTAAAATTAGTAACTCAAACTTCTGTTTTTTGATGCCCCTTTGCCAAGAGACTTATGGGGAACTATCCAAAGTATTATAACATGAAACTATAAACAATAAATTCAAAAAGAGCAAAATTTTCTATAACTTTTCAAAAGGGGAACAAACCAAAAACAACAGCAACAACACACATAGATGTACTGTGTTATGAAAGTCATATTGAAAACCAACTGCATAGTTAAGAATTGCTTGATTTAACATTTTAAAATAAACAGACATTTTTCTTTTTTCGGGCATTGCTCCTCCAGATTTGACTTAGAGGCTTAAATAGATGGATCCTTCAAATAACTTGTCAAAAGGAAGACCATTTTACAGTTGACTTAGAAACTGATTTAGATGTCTTAAAATGTCTTTAGTTATATCCTTGATCTACTGGTTAAAGATAGAATAGAGTATAAAAAGGAAGGAGAAATAAAGCAAAGTCTGTATGTGTATCCAATGCTTAACATTAAAGACAAATCAAAAGAAGAAATAAATATATATAACGAAGAAAAGAATTAAAGGGAAAGAGCAAGTGGGGATAAGGGAAGGATTATTTGATTCATACAGATTGGCAGTTTAAAAAGTTTAATACAACATTTCTCTTTTCCCTTTTATTTTTTTTCTTAACCTTTCACCATGAACAAAATAAAATAAATGTTCCTGTTACAGGTGACAACACAGACTGGCCATTTCCTGCTTGATCCTGAATTGTGCATGTGAAAATCTCTGTCACTTTGTGAAGATGATTGTGTAATCTGGGGATAACAGAGAAAGAATCTGAATTTGGAAACAAAATTCTCATCAACTATGAAAAAAATTTTCAGTCAGTCAGTCAGTCAGTCACAAATGTGTTTGACCTCTGACTATGTGCTGTAGACCCACATCTCTGAACTAATAATGAATTTTCTACCTTGCAACTCAAGGCTCTCATATAACAAAGTGGCATACACAGTGAATTTTAATAATGATTATGTATATTCCTATCGCCAAAAATAATACTCAGGAGCTTCCCTCGTGGCACAGTGGTTAAGAATCCGCCTGACAATGCAGGGGACACGGGTTCAAGCCCTGGTCCAGTAAGATCCCACATGCCATGGAGCAATGAAGCCCGTTCACCACAACTACTGAGCCTGCACTCTAGAGCCCACGAGCCACAACTACTGAGCCCACGTGCCACAACTACTGAAGCCCATGCTCCTAGAGCCCGTGCTCCACAACAAGAGAAGCCACTGCAATGAGAAGCCCATGCACTGCAACAAAGAGTAGCCCCTGCTCACCCCAACTAGAGAAAACCCGCATGCAACAATGAAGATCCAACACAGCTAAAAATAAAAAAATAAATAAGTTTATAGAAAAAAATAGTACTCAGTTGAGAAATGCAAATAAAAACTACAATGAGTTGCCACCTCACACTGGTCAGAATGGCCATCATTAAAAAATCTACAAACAATAAATGCTGGAGAGGGTGTGGAGAAAAGGGAACCCTCTTGCACTGTTGGTAGGACTCTAAATTGATACAGCCACTATGGAGAACAGTATGGATTTTCCTTAGAAAACTAAAAATAAAACTACCATACAACCCAGCAATCCCACTACTGGGCATATACCCTGAGAAAACCATAATTCAAAAATAGTCAGGTACCACAATGTTCACTGCAGCTCTATTTATAATAGTCAGGACATGAAATCAACCTATGTGTCCATCGACAGATGAATGGATAAAGAAAATGTGGCATATATATATATGATGGAATATTACTCAGCCATAAAGAGAAATGAAATTGAGTTATTTGTAGTGAGGTGGATGGACCTAGAGTCTGTCATACAGAGTGAAGTAGGTCAGAAAGAGAAAAACAAATACCTTATGCTAACACATACATATGGAATCTAAAAAAAAAGTTTCTGAAGAACCTAGGGGCAGGACAGGAATAAAGATGCAGACGTAGAGAATGGACTTGAGGACACAGGGAGGGGTGAGGGTAAGCTGGGACGAAGTGAGAGAATGGCATGGACATATATACACTACCAAATGTAAAATAGATAGCTAGTGGGAAGCAGCCACATAGCACAGGCATATCAGCTTTGTGATTTGTGACTGCCTAGAGGGGTGGGTTAGGGAGCATGGGAGGGAGAAGCAAGAGGGAGTGGATATGGGGATATATGTATATGTGTATGTATAGCTGATTCACTTTGTTATAAAGCAGTAACTAACACACCATTGTAAGGCAATTATACTCCAATAAAGATGTATAAAAAATAGTATTTTTCTTATTTTCATTTCTTTAAAGGGAAAATGAAGGTATGAAACAAAAGTAATAGCATTGTAATATCCATCTATAATCTATAAATAATTACAATATATGGAAACCACAGCACAAAGAATGGAGCAAATGAAAGTAAACTATTACAAGATTCACAACATTTATACATTTGTGAAATATGATTTTTGAAGTGGCATGTAATATATTTCAATAGAATTTCTAAGAAGGCTGTAATAATTTAAGATTTCATATGGTAGTCTCCAGAGAAACTAATTTAAATGAATTTAAAAGCTAGAAACAATCCAAATATCATTTACTAGGTGAATAGATAAACTATATAATTGAATACTAGTTAGAAACTTTTAAAATAAATTTCTGGTATACGAAACATCATGGATAAATTTCATAGACATTATTTTGACCCAAAGAAGCCAAACACAAATACTGTCAAGTCTATGGTGATAGAAATCAGATCAGTGTTTGCTTGGGGCAGAAAGTATATTTCAAATCCAAAGGGACACATGTGAATACTGTATGACATTGATAAGGGTTATGTTTTCATGGATTTATACATTTGTAAAAACTGACTGAACTGTGTACCTAAAATCCCTGCACTTCATTATAAGTAAATTGTATTTCAATAGAATTGATTTTAAATGTCTCCTTTTAAATGTAGGTAAAACTAAGAGAATCACAAAGGAAAAATTACTCATAATACTATCATCCACAGGTCATGTTTTAAACTTTGATGTATGTGTATATTTTGTACTATTTCTTTCCACATACTTTTCACACTATAAAAACATTCCATGGCCTTCTTTTCATTATAAACTTTAATGTTGGCAAAATGGCTACATATCAATAAGTGTTCTGTTCCAGCATTTAAAAAAATGATTACATAATGTAAATGTAATGTAAATGTAGCTATGTAGGTTTACATAGATGTACAAAATTATTAAATATAGCAATAAATATCAAAATGTCTTCTTTTATTTTCCATTGCAAATCTCTTTGTATTGTTGAGCTCTTATTCCCACTGAGGATTAAACATTAAATTTGCCAAGGGAAAGTATCCCTGTCTTCCTGTTTAAAACACTCAGTAAACGGTAATTCCTCTATCTCTCAGGGTTTCTCCCCAACTTCCTTGGACGCTCCTTCCCAAAATGATGTCTCAGTGAAATGATGGCTTTTTCACAGCATTATATGAGGGGCATATGGGCCTCATGATATCATTTGGGTCCTTGCAAGTACGGTTTAGCTTAACTAATCACTAGTTGCCCTTCACCAGTATCTCCTTGGTATGTCTGGTGCCGTTTGGCCTTTTAGGAGTCATGCTATGACCCACTGATGGTGGCTATGGACCTTGCCCTTAGCTCCACTCTCGACCACATTGTTATGCTCTTCTAGTCCTGAATCCCAAATTCTTCAATTCCACTGGCCCTCTTAGCACTTCTGCATCTTGCTTAGAGAGCCTGAGAATTCTCAGCTGTTAATTCCACACTGGAGTGTTCAAGACTGAAATTTCCTAAGTTCTACATGCCTAGGCACCTCCCACAGCCACTGTTCATTTATCATTCTGATGGCTTGTTGAGAAAAGGGCCGTGTTGAACTGGGAATACTTCTGAGAAACTTGCATCCTCCCCAGACTATGCCTAGGGATTTAGGGTACCAGCCCTAATGTTCCTTGAATTCTCCAAATCTCAAATCTTTTTTTCTCCTTGATGATTCAAATGTAAAAAGGAAGTCATGACATTTGGGTGTCCCTAATTTTTTTCTTACCTTATCTTCTTCTCTCCCTTAGTTTTATTCTGCCCACTCACAATTTTATGAAGTAATTTTCCCTTTAATAAGTAGCAAAAATCTTTATATCACATCCCCCTCTTGGCTTTTCTTTGATTTTCCCTATAGTCAAGCTTCTAGGTATTTTCTTTTTTATATGTAAAATCCTATGCATCTGAGTTGAAAGTCTAACTACTAATTTTAAAATGGAATTGTTTGAAACTCAAAGCAATGATGTCTGATGTCTCTATTTTCTTTCCAAGAGCCATAAGCTCCAGCTGAAAGTTTAGTTGTAACAGAAGAAGGGTGGGGCAGACACAACAAGAAAAGAAATTGCATTTGGTCCCATGTCAAACAGCATCTAGTTTCAATAGCATTTCACTGCATGCATGTGCCGAAATGTGTTTAACCTATCTCCTGCTGCTGGACACTTCGGTTGCGACTGTTTTTTTCATTACTTTTCTTAAGTTCATAAAAGGAATTTTAAGAAGACTAGAGAATAGGGCTTATTAAGGGGAGATACAAAGATTTGGGTAGAAGAAAAAGCCCATGTCACTACTCAGCCCCCTTTCTCCTCCAAATGACTTGCTGTCCTTACTGTTGGAGCTTGATTTGCTACACAATCAAGAATTCAGGGTAGAAATGTGTTCATCCAGAGTCCATCATAACTGTCTTTAAAGAGTGCATCAGTCCATGCGCCCGATGATGCATGTGCCCACTTCCTCAGATACAATGCCTGAAATACCTTGGCAGCTTTAGTCAGCAGTTTTCTACCTGGGGGTGGGGACGGGGTGAATAGATCTGCTATCCATGATAATTTACAATTTGTAATAAACTAAATGTCATGCATGGAACCAATAGGCATTTTTGATGGCATTTCAATCATTTATACTTCTTTTATTGAAAACCTAATTTGTACTGATCACTCTCTTCCTCTCATCCCCACACCTAATCCATCACCAAGTCCTACCATCTCTGTTTTCAAATCTTGTCCACTGCTCTTCATATACGGTTCCATTATGCTAATGTCAGCCACATCCATTTCTTCCCTGAACTTTTGCAAAACCCAATGAGAGCTTTTGTCTTACTCCCTACAACCCTTCACATAGCCGCCAATCATCTTTTAAAATGTAAAATAGATGACACCCCTCTTATGCTTAAACTAGTTGTACTCTGAATAAAATCCAAGCAGCTTACCATTTGTAAGTCAGTAGGTGGTCTGGCTCCTATCTTACTTCAGCTCACCTTCTCTTTGCACATACTGTCCCTAAGCATAGTAGGGTTCCTTTCTGTTCCTTTAACAAACCAGGCTCTTTCCTACTCTGAGACTTTGTACTTACTTTCCCCTCTGCCTAGAAACCTCTCTTCCACATTCTCAACATAGTAGATTATTTCCTACCCTCAGGTCTTAAATCAAATATCACCTCCTCAGAGGGGTCTTTACTCACCAATCCAATCAAAGACCCTTCATGAAGTTCTCTATCATCTCACCCTCACGTTGATCACCATCTGAAGTTATTTTGGTTGGTTTTATTGTTTATTTATTGTTTTACATCTGTTTCCAACAGAGGTTTGTATGGTCTCTAAGAAAATAAACTTTGACTTATTTACTCCTGCATCCCTAACACCTACCTAGAATCTGACTTACAAAGATACTTAATAAATATGTAAATGAATTAATAAATAAATGAATATAGGAGTCGCTTTGTTGTGAATCTCAAACTGCCATGATTCTCACAGTAGATACCTTGACCAATAGCATAGAGTTGCCTGGGAACATATTAGGAATGTAATTCCTGTACCCTACCTCCCCCAGACCTACTAAACCAGTAATTCTGGTGTGGTCCAGCCATCTGTGTTTTAACAAGCCCTCCAGTCACAATTGACCTTGCTCTCATCCCCATTTGACAGATGAAGAAACTAAGAAAGGTTGAGTACTTTGTCCAAGTTAATAAGTGAGAGATCTATAGGTGCTGAGTCTGAAGTCCCAGACCTTAACCCCTGAACCATGCTTCCCATAAATCCCATGGGTCCAAGGAATTTAAATACCAATAGAATGAAGTTTTACCTTCAGGGTCAGTCCAATGGGTCAAATATTTGAATGAATAATTGTATAATTGTATGAAAAAGTGGCTAATATTTGAGTTATGTATAAAGTTCAAAGGGAACATGGAGGCATGATACCAGCACTCTGCCTGGAATGATGAGGGAAAGGTTCTAACGCAAGCTCCATTTCAGATGTGCCTTTCATAATAGGTGAGAATGAGCTAAAACAAAAAAGGAGTAGCATGGATGAATCCAGCTTCCTGGAAGTGGGGTTTGGGTTGAATGGTTGAGGGTGAAAGGATACATTTAAAAGACTACAGAAGTATCCGGGCTCTGAATGGTCCAATCTGCATTCGTCAGCAAGGACTGCCATACAAAATACCCTAGACTGGTGGCTAAAACAACAGAAATTTATTTTCTCACAGTTCTGGAAGCTGGAAGTCCAAGACTAGGATACCAGCATGGTCAGGTTCTGTCTGGTGAGGGCTCTCTTCCTGGTTTGCCAATGTCCACCTTCTCATGTTGTGCCGATATAGCCTTTCCTCAGTGCATGAGCATGCAGAGAGAGAGTGCTCTGGTGTCTTTCCCTTCTTATAAGTACAACAATTAGGTCAGAATAAGGTCCCACTTGTTGAGGTACAGGACTTCAACATATGAATGTATGGGGGACACAATTAGGTCCATAACATTCTGCCCCTGGCTGCACCCCCTTAAATTTATGTCCTTCTTGCATGCAAAATTCATTCATTCCATCCTGACTACCCACAAAGTTTTAACTCATTTCAGCATCAACTGTAAAGTCTAAAGTCCAAAGTCTTATCTAAATATGATCTAACTCAGGTGTGGGTGAGACTGAAGGTACAATTCATCCTCAGGTATAGTTCTTCTCCATTTGTGAACCTGTGAAACCAGACAAGTTCTGTGCTTTCAAAACACTACGATGGGACAGGCATAAGATAGACATTCCCATTCCAAAAGGGAGAAGGGAGAAAGAAGAAAGAAGAAAGGGGTGACAGGCTCCAAGCAAACCCAAAACTTAGCAAGGCAAATCCCACTAGATCTTAAGGTTTGAGAATAATCCTCTTTGGCTCAATGTTCCTCCTTCCAGGCCCACTGGGATGGCAACACCACCCCCTGCAGCTCTCTGTGGTGGCTTTGCCCTCTGAAATTAAGATGGAAACACCCTTGTTTATTGTTTTACATCTGTTTCCACATGGGTCTGTGGTGGAAGTGGCAGCCCTGATGATCTCTGAATTAACTTTAGGGTCCTTCCTCCCTCTCTTTGGAGAATAGTCCGTGTTCACAGTGGAATAGGCATATGGCCTGGTCCTGCACAATCCAAGAAGTCTGACAGCTTTCCTTCATTTTGTCCCACTTTCTCTGTAACCTTTAGTCCATACCGGCAGTTTCTCTGCTGCTATCATCCCATTTTTATCCCTGACTTCTGCTGAGAGGGCTGACTAACATTATGGGTAACTTCTTTATGGAGTGATTATCCAGCTACATTGTTGGTGTTCTCTCCAGAACAAGCTTCTTCATTTTTTCACAATCTGGATAAGCTGATAGTTTTGCAGATCTTTCCATTTTGGTTCTCTTTTGCTTAACAATTCTTTCTTCAATTCATATCTCTCCTCTCACATTTTAAAGCAGTCAGGAGGAACCAAACTACCCCTTCAACACTCTGCTTAGAAATTTCTTCAGCTAAATATTTGGTTTCATGGTTTGCAAGTTCTACCTTCCACAAAATACTGGAACACAATTCAACCAAGTTCTTTACCACTTTGTAACAAGAATCACCTTTCCCCTAGTTTCTAATAACCTGTTCCTCATTTCTGTCTGAGGTCTCTCAAGCATGACCTTTAACATCCACATTTATACCAACATTCTGTTCGTGGCAATCTAGACTTTTTCTTGCATACACTTCAGAACTCCTCCAGCCTCTGTCCATCATCCAGCCCCAAAGCCCTTTCTACATTTGTAGTTACAGCAGCACCCCACTTCTTGATACCAGAATCTGTATTAGTCTGCAAGGGCTGTCACAACGAAATATACCACAGACTGGGTGGCTTAAATAACTGAAATTTATTTCTTACAGTCTGGAAGCTGAGAAGTCTAAGATCAAAGTGTGGGTAAAATAGGGTTCATTTGGGGGCTTCCCTGGTGGCGCAGTGGTTGAGAGTCCGCCTGCCGATGCAGGGGACACGGGTTCGTGCCCCGATCCCGGAAGATCCCACATGCCGCGGAGCGGCTGGGCCCGCGAGCCATGGCCGCGGAGCCTGTGTGTCCGGAGCCTGTGCTCCGCAACGGGAGAGGCCACAGCAGTGAGAGGCCCGCGTACAGCAAAAAAAAAAAAAAAAAAAAAAAAAAAAAAAAAAAAAAAAAAAATAGGGTTCATTTGGAGCCAGCTCTGGTGTCTCTTCTTATATCAGCCTTAATAGGTGAGAGTCCAACCCTTATGACCTCATTTGATTTTAATTACCTCCTAAAGATCCTATATCCAAATGCAGTCACACTGGGGGTTAGGACTCCGATATATGAATTCTGGGGTGTGGAGGACACAATTCGGGCTATAGCACCTTGCTACAGAGTTTGCCTTTTACCCTAAGGAATATAAGGAATTGTTGAAATTTTTTAATAAAAGCATATGACCAACAATTCTCTTTGTATTCTTTCCCACCAAGGGCATAACATTTACATATTTTAAAGAGGGGTTCAGAATAATTTTTTTAGAAATGATAAGTCAGCAGTGCAACCAAAGGCACTTTATCCAACTAGAGTGTGAAGTAAAGTTTGCTCAGTGGCACCTGTCAGTGGTACCTTCAGTCACTGGATTCTGCTTTGGCTCCTCTATTAATTTTTTATTGTGCCCCACTCCTAATTGGCATCTGTATGGTATTTGAGCCTTAAGCTTGAATTAAATATTATTTCACACACACACATGTGCGCACACACACAAAAAAACCCTGACAACTGATAATAAAGGAAAAGGAGCCATTCTAAATTACCTGGCACTTGTGCTGTAAGGCAGACAGTGGGGACTGACTTTTCCAAGTGAGTTGGGAACAAGATTCAGAATTTTTGCCTTGTAGCCATGGAATGATATTTTGAAATATGTTTGCATAAAGAATTACATGTCACTTGCAAATAATATGACAGATACTTGAGTTTGTATGGATAGCAAAACCTTTAAGTGCTTATTCTTAGTTTTTAATATTCAGTCTATGTAAGAAGCAACTCATTATCATATGTTTTATGCTATCCAAATGAAAGAAATAGACTACTATATATAGGATGGATAAACAACAAAGTCCTAACGTATAGCACAGGGAACTGTATTCAATATCCTGTGATAAACCATAATGGAAAAGAATATAAAAATACCATATATATATATATATATATATATATATATATATAGGAGGAGCTTCAAGATGGCAGAAGAGTAAGATGCGGAGATCACCTTCCTCCCCACAAATACATCAGAAATACATCTACACGTGGAACAACTCCTACAGAACACCTACTGATCGCTGGCATAAGACCTCAGACCTCCCAAAAGGCAAGAAACTCTCCATGTACCTCGGTAGGGCAAAAGAAAAAAGAAAAAACAGAGACAAAAGAATAAGGAGGGGACCTGCACCAGTGGGAGGGAGCTGTGAAGGAGGAAAGGTTTCCACACACTAGAAGCCACTTTGTGGGCGGAGACTGCAGCTGGCGGAGTGGGAAAGCTTTGGGGCCACGGAGGAGAGCGCAGCAACAGGGGTGCGGAGGGCAAAGCGGAGAGATTCCCGCACACAGGATCGGTGCCGACCTGCACTCACCAGCCCGAGAGGCTTGTCAACTCCCCCACCGGGGCAGGCGGGGCTGGGAGCTGAGGCTCCGGCTTCGGTCGGATCCCAGGGAGAGGACTGGGGTTGGCGGTGTGAACACAGCCTGAAGGAGTTAGTGCGCCACAGCTAGCCAGGAGGGAGTCCGGGAAAAGTCTGGAGCTGCCGAAGAGGCAAGAGACTTTTTCTTGCCTCTGTTTCCTGGTGCGCGAGGAGAGGGGATTAAGAGCGCTGCTTAAAGGAGCTCCAGAGACGGGCGCGAGCCGCTGCTTTCAGCGCGGACCCCAGAGACGGGCATGAGATGCTAAGGCTGCTGCTGCCGCCACCAAGAACCCTGTGTGCAAGGACAGGTCACTATCCACACCTCCCTTGCGGGGAGCCTTTGCAGCCCGCCACTGTCAGGGTCCCATGATCCAGGGACAACTTCCCCAGGAAAACGCATGGCACATCTCAGGCTGGTGCAACGTCATGCCGGCCTCTGCTGGCGCAGGCTCGCCCTGTCCTCCGTACCCCTCCCTCCCCACGGCCTGAGTGAGCCAGAGTCCCCGAATCAGCGGCTCCTTTAACCACGTCCTGTCTGAGCAAAGAACAGATGCCCTCAGGCGACCTACACGCAGAGGCGGTTCCAAATCAAAAGCTGAACGCCAGGAGCTGTGCAAACAAAGAAGAGAAAGGGAAATCTCTCCCAGCAGCCTCAGGAGCAGATTAAATCTCCACAATCAACTTGATGTACCCTGCATCTATGGAATACCAGAACAGACAACAAATCATCCCAAATTGAGGAGGTAGACTTTGGGAGCAACAATATGTATATATATTTTTTCCCTTTTTCTCTTTTTGTGAGTGTGTATGTGTATGCTTCTGTATGATTTTGTCTGGATAGCTTCACTTTTACCATTTGTCCTAGGATTCTGTCTGTCCATTTTGTTTTGTTTTATTTATTACTTAACATTTTTTTCTTAATAATTATTTATTTTTTATTTTATTTTACTTTATTTTATTTTATCTTCTTTGTTCGTTCTTTTTTTTTCTTCTCCCTTTTATTCTGAGCGGTGTGGAGGACAGGCTCTTGGTGCTCCAACCAGGGGTAAGGGCTGTGCCACTGAAGTGGGAGAGCCAAGTTCAGGACACTGGTCCACCAGAGACCTCCCAGCTCCATGTAGTATCAAACGGTGAAAACCTCCCAGAGATCTCCCGCTCAATACGAAGACCCAGCTCCACTCACCGACCAGCAAGATGCAGGGCAGGACACCCTATGCCAAACAACTAGCAAGACAGGAACACAACCCCACCCATTAGCAGAGAGGCTGCCTAAAATCATAATAAGGTCACAGACACTCCAACACACACCACCAGATGCGGTCCTGCCCACCAGAAAGACAAGATCCAGCCACATCCACCAGAACACAGGCGCTAGCCCCCTCCACCAGGAAGCCTACACAACCCACTGAACCAACCTTAGCCAATGGGGGAAGACACAAAAATCAATGGGAACTACGAACCTGCAGCCTGCAAAAAGGAGACCCCAAACACAGTAAGTTAAACAAAATGAGAAGAAAGAGAAACACACAACAGATGAAGGAACAAGGCAAAAAACAACCAGACCTAACAAATGAAGAGGAAATAGTCAGTCTACCTGAAAAAGAATTCAGAATAATGTATGTAGTAAAGATGATCCAAAATCTTGGAAATAGAATGGAGAAAATACAAGAAACATTTAACAAGGACCTAGAAGAAATAAAGAGCAAAAAAACAGAGATGAACAACACAATAAATGAAATTAAAAATTCTCTAGAAGTGATCAATAACAGCATAACTGAGGCAGAAGAACGAATAAGTGACCTGGAAGATAAAATAGTGGAAATAACTATTGCAGAGCAGAATAAAGAGAAAAGAATGAAAAGAATTGAGGACAGTCTCAGAGACCACTGGGACAACATTAAATGCACCAATGTTCGAATTATAGGGATCCCAGAAGAAGAAGAGAAAAAGAAAGGGACTGAGAAAATATTTGAAGAGATTATAGTTGAAAACTTCCCTAATATGGTAAAGGAAACAGTTAATCAAGTCCAGGAAGCACAGAGAGTCCCATGCAGGATAAATCCAAGGAGAAACACTCCAAGACACATATTAATCAAACTATCAAAAATTAAATTCAAAGAAAACATATAAAAGCAGCAAGGGAAGAACAACAAGTAACACATAAGGGAATCCCCATAAGGCTAACAGCTGATCTTTCAGCAGAAACTCTGCAAGCCAGAAGGGAGTGGCAGGACATATTTAAAGTGATGAAGGGGAAAAACCTACAACCAAGATTACTCTACCCAGCTAGGATCTCATTCAGATTTGTCAGAGAAATTAAAAGCTTAACAGACAAGCAAAAGCTAAGAGAATTCAGCACCACCAATCCAGCCTTACAACAAATGCTAAAGGAAATTATCTAGGCAGGAAATACAAGAGAAGGAAAAGACCTACAATAATAAACCAAAAACAATTAAGGAAATGGTAATCGGAACATACATATCAATAATTACCTTAAATGTAAATGGATTAAATGCTCCAACCAAAAGACATAGACTGGCTGAATGGATACAAGGCCTGTATATATGCTGTCTACAAGAGACCCACACCAGACCTAGGGACACATACTGCCTGAAAGTGAGGGGATGGAAAAAGATATTCCATGCAAATGGAAATCAAAAGAAAGCTGGACTAGCAATTCTTATAAGAGACAAAATAGACTTTAAAACAAAGACTATTACAAGAGACAAAGAAGGACACTACATAATGATCAAGGGAACAATCCAAGAGGAAGATATAACAATTGTAAATATTTATGCACCCAACATAGGAGAAACTCAATGCATAAGGCAAATACTAACAGCCATAAAAGGGGAAATCGACAGTAACACAATCATAGTAGGGGACTTTAACACCCTATTTCACCAATGGGCAGTTCATCCAAAATGAAAATAAATAAGGAAACACAAGCTTTAAATGACACATTAAACATGATGGACTTAATTGAAATTTATAGGACATTCTGTCCAAAAAAAACAGAATACACCTTCTTCTCAAGTGCTCATAGAACATTCTTCAGGATAGATCATATCTTGGGTCACAAATCAAGCCTTGGTAAATTTAAGAAAACTGAAATTGCATCAAGTATCTTTTCCGACCACAATGCTATGAGAGTAGATATCAATTACAGGAAGATATCTGTAAGAAATACAAACACATGGAGGCTAAACAACACACTACTTAATAACCAAGAGATCACTGAAGAAATCAAAGAGTTAATCAAAAAATGCCTAGAAACAAATGACAATGAAAACACAATGACCAAAAACCTAAGGGATGCAGCAAAAGCAGTTCTAAGAGGGAAGTTTATAGCTATACAAGCCTACCTAAAGAAACAAGAAACATCTGAAATAAACAACCTAACCTTACACCTAAAGCAATTAGAGAAAGAAGAACAAAAAACCCCCAAATTTAGTAGAAGGCAAGAAATCATAAAGATCAGATCAGAAATAAATGAAAAGGAAAAGAAGGAAACAATAGCAAAGATCAATAAAATTAAAACTGTTTCTTTGAGAAGATAAACAAAAGTGATAAATCATTAGCCAGACTTATCAAGAATAAAAGGGAGAAGACTCAAATCAATACAATTAGAAATGAAAAAGGAGAAGTAACAACTGACACTTCAGAAATACAAAGGATCATGAGAGATTACTGCAAGCAACTATATGCCAATAAAATAGGACCTGGAAGAAATGGCCAAGTTCTTAGAAATGCACAACCTTCCGAGGCGAAATGAGGAAGAAATAGAAAATATGAACAGACCAATCACAAGCACTGAACTGGAAAACATGATTAAAAATCTTCCAACAAACAAAAGCCCAGGACCAGATGTCTTCAGAGGTGAATTCTATCAAACATTTAGAGAAGAGCTAACACCTATCCCTCACAAACTCTTCCAAAATATACCAGAGGGAGGAACACTCCCAAACTCACTCTACAAAGCCACCATCACTCTGATACCAAAACCAGACAAAGCTGTCACAGAGAAAGAAAACTACAGGCCAACATCACTGATGAACATAGATGCAAAAATCCTCAACAAAATACTAGCAAACAGAATCCAACAGCATATTAAAAGGATCATACGTTATGAACAAGTGATGTTTATCCCAGGAATGCAAGGATTCCTCAGTATACACAAAGCAATCAATGTGATACACCATATTAACAAATTGAAGGAGAAAACCCATATGATCATCTCAATAGATGCAGAGAAAGCTTTTGACAAAATTCAGCACCCATTTATGTTAAAAACCCTCCAGAAAGTAGGCATAGAGGGAACTTTCTTGTACATAATAAAGGTCATATATGAGAAACCCACAGCCAACATTGTCCCCAGTGGTGAAAAACTGAAACCGTTTCCACTAAGATCAGGAAGAAGACAACGTTGCCCACTCTCACCACTATTATTCAACATAGTATTGGAAGTTTTAGCCACAGCAATGACAGAAGAAAAATAAATAAAAGGAATCCAAATTGGAAAGAAGAAGTAAAGCTGTCACTCTTTGCAGATGACATGATACTATACATCAGAACCCTAAAGATGCTACCAGAAAACTACTGGAGCTTATCAATGAATTTGGTGAAGTAGCAGGGTACAAAATTAACGCACAGAAATCTCTTGCATTCCTATACACTAATGATGAAAAATCTGAAAATGAAATTAAGAAAACACTCTCATTTACCATTGCAACAAAAAGAATAAAATATCTAGGAATAAACCTACCTAAGGAGACAAAATACCTGTATGCAGAAAATTATAAGACACTGATGAAAGTAATTAAAGATGATACAAATAGATAGAGAGATATACCATGTTCTTGGATTGGAAGATTCAACATTGTGAAAATGACTCTACTACCCAAAGCAATCTACAGATTCAATGCAATCCCTATCAAACTACCACTGGCATTTTTCACAGAACTAGAACAAAAAATTTCACAATTTGTATGGAAAAACAAAAGACCCTGAATAGCCAAAGCAATCATGAGAAAGAACAACGGAGCTGAAGCAATCAGGTTCCCTGACTTTAGACTATACTACAAAGCTACAGTAATCAAGACAGTATGGTACTGGCACAAAAAGAGAAACATAGATCAATGGAACAGAATAGAAAGCCCAGGGATAAACCCCCACAAATATGTTCACCTTATCTTTGATAAAGGAGGCAAGAATATATAGTGGAGAAAAGACAGCCTCTTCAGTGAGTGGTGCTGGGAAAACTGGACAGGTACATGTAAAAGAATGAAATTAGAACACTCCCTATCACCATACACAAAAATAAACTCAAAATGGTTTAAAGACCTAAATGTAAGGCCAGACACCATCAAATTCTTAGAGGAAAACATAGGCTGAACACTCTATGACATAAATAACAGCAAGAACTTTTTGACCCACCTCCTAGAAAAATGGAAATAAAAACAAAAATAAACAAATGGGACCTAATGAAACTTAAAAGCTTTTGCACAGCAAAGGAAACCATAAAGAAGACAAAAAGACAACCCTCAGAATGGGAGAAAATATTTGCAAATGAAGCAACTGACAAAGGATTAATCTCCAAAACATACAAGAAACTCATGCAGTTCAATATCAAAAAAACAAATAACCCAATCCAAAAATGGGCAGAAGACCTAAATAGACATTTCTCCAAAGAAGATATACAGATTGACAACAAACAAATGAAAGAATGTTCAACATCATTAATCATTAGGAAAATGTACATCAAAACTTCAATGAGATACCATTTCACACTGGTCAGGATGGCCATCATCAAAAAATCTACAAACAATAAATGCTGGAGAGGGTGTGGAGAAAAGGGAACCCTTTTGCACTGCTGGTAGGAATGTAAATTGATACAGCCACTATGGAGAATTATATGGAGTTTCCTTAAAAAACTAAAAGTAGAACTACCATATGACCCAGCAATCCCACTACTGGGCATATACCCTGAGAAAACCATAATTCAAAAAGAGTCATGCACCAAAATGTTCATTGCAGCTCTATTTACAATAGCCAGGACATGGTAGCAACCTAAGTGTTCATCAAGAGATGAATGGATAAAGAAGATGTGGCACATATATATAATGGAATATTACTCAGCCATAAAAAGGAACGAAACTGAGTTATTTGTAGTGAGCTGGATGGACCTAGAGACTGTCATACAGAGTGAAGTAAGTCAGAAAGAGAAAAACAAATACCGTATGCTAACACATATATATTGAATCTAAAAAAAAAAAAAGTAAATGGTCAGAAGAGCCTAGGGGCAAGATGGGAATAAAGACACAGACCTACTAGAGAATGCACTTGAGGATACGAGGAGGGTGAAGGGTAAGCTGTGACAAAGTGAGACAGTGGCATGGACATATATACACTACCAAACACAAAATAGATATCTAGTGGGAAGCAACCGCATAGCACAGGGAGATCAGCTCGGTGCTTTGTGACCACCTAAAGGGGTGGTATAGGGAGGGTGGGAGGGAGGAGACGCAAGTGGGAAGACATATGGGGACATATGTGTATGTATAACTGATTCACTTTGTTATAAAGCAGAATCTGACACACCACTGTAAAGCTAATAAAGATGTTATATATATATATATATATATATATATATATATATATATATATATATAACTGAATCACTTTGTTGTACAGCAATAATTAACAACATTGTAAATCAACTATACTTCAATAATTTTTTTTAATTGAAGAAATATTCAGAAAATGGCTTGAAAAGAATTTGGAAAAACTCTATACCCACAAAGGTTTTTAATATCAGGCCTTTCTGTACTTAATGTCATCTTCATAGATCACAGATCTCTTTGATGCACTGTGATTATCTATCCAGGGCGGGAAATAAGGACAGTACAAGTTAAAGAGCAAAATGGCCTGCCTTTGCTTTCCTGTCACAGCCTTTTCATCAGTCCTAAAGCCTTATGTTTTTCTATCACCTTATTTTAACCTTTTTCTGTCTCCATAGGTTTCTGAGAATAAGAGCCACAATGTTAGTAACATGAGTTAAAATTGAGTAAGCGGGCTTCCCTGGTGGCTCAGTGGTTGAGAGTCCGCCTGCCAATACAGGGGACACGGGTTCATGCCCCTGTCCGGGAAGATCCCACATGCCACGGAGTGGCTGGGCCCGTGAGCTATGGTCACTGAGCCTGCGCATCCAGAGCCTGTGCTCTGCAATGGGAGAGGCCACAACAGTGAGAGGCCCGCTAAGGCAAAAAAAAAAATTGAGTAAGCACTTGCAGTGTGTAAGACTTGGTGCTAAGCTCATTTACTGTTTAACCCCAAGAAGTTGGTGTTAACATTATGGCATTTAAGTCAATCTGAGATACCATCTTAGATTAATATTTGTTCCTCTATACTGGACCCAGCTGCATTCTTCATCAGTTTACTCAGTCTCACCAGTTTTCCAAGTGGGGGCTCCTTGTCCTGGATATAAAGACATGGCCACCAAGGCCTAGGAGGGCAGGAAGGCCAGAAAGTGGTCAGCCTACCAACATATGAACACCCAGCCTCGGCCTGACCTCCACCATGTTCACTGTGGTAGGGCCCTCTCCAGCTCCAGCACTCAGGTCCAATCTACCCAGAGCTTTGCAGGGTCTCTCTGCCCCAGGAAGGAGGTCACATAACATAACCCAGAAGTGAGGGCAATTAAACCAAACTCTGACCAATGAGAGACAGGAGACATTATGGAAGTTTTTCACCATTCCCCCACACACATCAAAATGTTCTGAGACACAGTAGTTCCATATGGCTTTTCCAGACACATCCTTTCTGACCTAGAACTGGCTGGGTCTCTTGTGAAGCTGTGGTCAGCCTGGTAATGCATCTCCTGAGTTTGCTTTGCTTCTCTCTGTTCCTGACTCACTTCCTTCTTTCTGTCACTCTTTTGGACTGCAATCTTTACCTCTCGCCCTTGCCCTCCCCACACAAAAGCATCAGTGTATAATCTTGGCTTCAGGCCGTGTTTTCTAGGATACTCCAGCTATTAGAGCTGGAAATGTGGACATGTCATTGGTTACAAAGTGTGTTCCGAGTTCAGAGATGTTACATGTGTGAATTATTTTAGAGGTAATGCCAGGCACTGTTCTGAGCACCTTCCATACAATTGTTTTACTCCTCACAGACTCCCTTTGAGGGTGATACCATTATTCCATTTTATAGGCAAGGCAACTAATGCTCAGAGAAGTTAGGTAACTTTCCCAAGATCACACAACAAGTAATTGATGGAGCCAGATGGGAACATAGCTCTTTCTGATACCAAAACACAGGCTTTCAGGCTCTACACTACATTCACCACACCTGCCTTTTTTCCTTCACAAAGCTACATTGGCCTATATATGAGAGAGTGTCAGTGTCTAGTCACTGGAGTCCTCACTTATTTTAAAGATCTATTCAAACAGTGCATTGATACTGAGCTCATCTTTCCCTTTGTGAAGTCTCATATCTTTGCAAAATCTTTTCTCACTACTTCAAACCTTTCCCTTCTTAAGCACTTTCTGTAATTACCACATACTGCCACATACCATCATTTAAAAGAGAGAAGACAATTTTTATTGAAGTACAGTTGACATACAATATTGTGTTAGTTTCAGATGTACAGCAAAGTGATTCAGTTATTTATTTACACATATATATTCTTTTTCAGATTCTTTTCCCTTATAGGTTATTATAAAATATTGAATGTAGTTCCCTGTGTTATACAGTAAATCCTGTTGTTTATCCATGTTATATTAATATATAGTAGTGTGATCTGTTAATCCCAAACTCCTAATTTATCCCTCCCAGCACCCTTCCCCTTTGGAAACCCCAAGAGAGAAGAGATTTAAAATTCATCAAGTGCTTACCTAGGTATCAGGTACTGTATGGGCATATAAACAATCATTAAATAATTCTAACAAAAATCTTATTTGGCATATGCTCTTATTCCATTTACAGATGAAGAAACTGGATCTTGGAGTGGTTAATAACTTGCTAAGGTCAGAGTGTTAATACACACCAGCAATTTCCACCGGTCAGTACATCATTTTATCACTCTTTCTTTTTTCTTCCAGGGCATAAAAACTAGGTTTTATACTTTTCTGTATTCCATAGTGTCTAGTGTAACACTATATGTGAAAAATGCACAATAAATAGAGTAATAAATAAGTGCACTATAAGTATGCCATAAAATACAGTAGTGAAGGGGGAAGAAAAGTTATTTTACTGTGATGGTGATTCTCCTACTCACATATTTTTCTGGGGATTTATTTTTTTTTAATCATCTAAAACTCGACCTCTGTGGTCACTTTTCTTGAAAAAATAGAAATCCTTGGGAAGATTCAGTATGTAACTGCTTCATTATCTTTTACCCTCTTATGGAAACTTTGTTCAGAATTCTTACACTTAGTTATATCTGCCAGTCCTTCAGACTCTGGAGAACAATTTCTATATTTATTATTGCACATACATACACTAGAAGGGACCCAATAAAGAAACATTTGTAAGTAATTCATTATCAAAACCAGTCTATAGATGTCAGGGTACAGCTGACAAATGAATTACTTGCATTTTTAAAATCAGATCAGAATTTGGGTTCTCAACTTTTTAAATCCAGTCATTAATTCCTTAAGACAGGCAAGAACACTAGACCAACCATTTTCAGATCTTTGGTCTTGGCCACATACACAAAACCCTAAATCTACTTTAATCGCCAGCTGGCATTCAGATGTATGTGTGACGCTGGTGGCCTCACATTGAGTTTCTCCTACAGAAATTGATCTGTTCTTACCCAGAATAAGATTATTTCTTCACCTCTAATCGGTAGGGAAATGGAAATTACTTACTCCAGAAAAGATTAATCTACTTTTTTTTCTTCCAGTTTTGTTAATCATCATGTCATTCCTATCGCACTGAATGATATACAGAGCTGTGGAATGAGATGTCCCAGAAATAAAATCTCACGCTCTGCAGGCCTGTCTCCCACCAAACTAGTAACTTTTCCAATACCACAGAAAAATCTGGGGGAGGTGGGTTGCATAAACTGGCGAAAAGGGAATAGTAGGATAAGAATAACAGCTTTTTTTCAAGTTACTAGATTTATATCTAGAATAATGTGGTACTTAAGTTAGTCTCTTTAGCCAAAAATAGCATGAGTTTATTTTGCTTGCCCATTACAAATCCAAATCTAATTTATCATCTGCTAATAAGACTCCAAGATCCTTTTCACCAGCAGTGTTTTCCAGGTTTTTCTAACCCACTTAATATCTGTATTTCACATGATTTTGCCCCATACATATCAGGTTGCATTTACCAAAACTGAATCTCATTCTATCAGTTCCTACTCCTGTTACTGACTTTTTCAGGGTCTTTTATATGACTTTCCCCACTGCACTTCAGCACAAAGCTTCTGTCCTTTTTGATACACTGCAATGTGCTTGATGAACAGTGACCCTGGATAATAGTATGTATAATAGTCATTCAGCCTCCATAGAGGCACTGAAATAATTCAGATCCCCGGACACCCATCACACAAACAGGAATCCATGCCAAGCTATTTCCTTCTGAAGGTATGCATGGGTATGCACCCTGGAGTGAATTCTCTGTCAAGCCATGGGGATTATCAGACACTGCAGTGCTCAGTAGCAATCATTGACCTTGCAGACACAGTAAGCTGAAAAAATAAAATGACTTTATTCTAAATTCCCAAATCCTAAAATTAAATATTCTACAAGCCTTCCAATTCAGGTCTCAAGTAACAGTCAAAATTCTAAGCTTGGGTACAAATAAGCATTAGCTTAAATATTTTCTTCCCAACTCAGTCTAACTATTAATTATATAACCCAGATATAAACCAAATAATATAGTGATTACAATAAACTGTAAGTGTAACAGAATGATTCAGGCCTCCAAAAGGCTGATACTCTGTGAGTGCCCTAAACAAAGCAGTTGATGCTGAATCCTCCATTTGTACAAATGTATATGCCCACTGTGATTGAAGTAATTTTCTAGTTGCTAATTTTGATATTAAGTACAGCACATTTTATGACTAGCAGGAACCTTGATGGAGGGAGAATAAAGACCATCATTTAGACAAAAAAGAACACGACTGGGATTTGGAAATCCGGGATACATTCCCACCCCTGACAAGAACCTACTATCTTGCTGGTCAAGTTAACACTTCTCTGGACTATATTTTCACCAGTAAATACAGGGAGGGGATAGATCATCAAAGAAACAGACAATAGTGTGGCATTCTACAATGTATTTTCAATCTACTTCTTTCCACAATAACTCAGTGATACTGGATAATTAACTTTTCATATACATGACCCAATGAGAAGCAAAAGTAATTTCAGAAACGTAGGTTTATTATCCTTTTTCCAAAGCTTTTTGGCTTTCTTAATTAATCATATTTTATAATGGTAAATAATATTAATCTTATAACCAGAGGGTAATGAGCCCTTGTTCCATAGAAATGAACCTTGAGTTTGAAATGTTTCCACTGGGGCAACTTTTCATGTAAAATGCTGACTAATGTTGATCTTATGATGAGGGGGCAGGGGGCATGGTAAACAGGAACGAATATACTGTGTGTCTGGTTTATTTTAGTTAATGACAGCAAATATCCTCTGATTATACTATCTGTGAATTAAGTAAAATGAAATCTATTGACCTATAAAATTCCTATTATATTCTACAGCTCTAATATGTTATACTAACAATTATAACCCATCATGTTTCCAATTGAGCCATTGCATAGTCCCTTAATAGAATAATACTTAAAAGCACAAAAGAATGTTTGGTAGAGAGATACAAAAACATCTTGTTGTTAGATCTTCAAAGTGACTCAATGGAAGGCAGGTCAACTTGGATATGATCTGCTTGTGTGTCCAGGTTGTGTTGTACAGGAACAAATCTGTGGTTGGTGTTGGGACATTCCTTATCGCCAGTGGAGGATAGTGCTGGGCCAGGGATGACTTTGGTCATCCCTGGAGGAGAGGACTCTGGGGATCTTCTTATTCACTTGCCAGAATAGGGGGGAGGGCCGGATATTCACTATTCAGGACCTTCCTCCTGGGACCCTCTTCAGCATCTGATCTCTGATGGGAGGACATTGTGGGGGACAAGAGCCCATGCCAGCTGCTCCTCTCTCCCATGGGAGGGTTAAATCAAAGAAAGCTGCAGAGCTTCCTGCGTGAAGATCACCGAGACCAGCTCTGTCTTGCTCTAGTGAGGACCTGCTGACCGAGGATGATGTCGGTCAGACTGGAGGGGCCCCAGGTAGCAGCCCACCTTCTTACCTTCAGCAAGGTTCACCTAGAGGCTTGGTCCGAATTTCTTCATTATGAAGAACTTACTCAAGACAGTTTAGGGTTTTCTGACACTTTACCCCCCTCTTTAAAAAATTGGCCTACTCTTCCTGCCATTTTTCAGATTCTTTTGAAAGTACCTTATATTCTCTTAAGATTGGGACTTTCTTTCAAAGCCTCTGTTAATGCTGTCCAAACCAGGTCTCCATTCTTGTGATGGTCTTCCATTGCGGAGCACAGGCTCCAGGTGCGCAGGCTCAGCGGCCATGGTTCACGGGCCCTACCGCTCCACGGCATGTGGGATCTTCCTGGACAGGGGCATGAACCCGTGTCCCCTGCATCAGCAGGCAGACTCTCAAGCACTGCGCCACCAGGGAAGCCCCAGTTGTGATGGGTTTCTAAAGATATTTTGCTGCAGATAGTGAGTCCACTAAGGGAAGGGTCTCACCTGTAATGTTAGTCACAAGCCAAACTTGTGGTAAACATTAGATTTCTCTTCTTCCCATGATTTTCTCTAAGAATGTATTTTAAGGCAAAGTAAAGAGGTTTAGTTTTCAGGCTCTTTATTAATGGTCTTTATGTTTGCTAGATCTGAGAGTTTTTTCCCAGTCTAACTCCTAGTACAGTTGACTTGAGGTCTCCAAATTTTCTTTGGAGAATGTTTATGGCTGAACATATCAAAAATTTGAGTTTTCCTTTAGAAGGACAGTTACTCCAGTGGTCAATTCCTTGTCTCTCTTGCATAGCAATTTAAAGCTCTAAGCACAAAACCCTCACTGTGACTATACAATCACCATCTTCCCCAGCAGTCTTTGGAGACCTGAGCCTGGACTAAGCTACCTTGGCGGCACTGCCACAACCGGCTCAGGGTCTCCAGGATCAACGTCACACTAAGCCTATCAGCCCTCAGTGGACCCTCCATGGCTCCCAAGGCCACTGCACATTCATCTCAAATTGCCAGGATCCTGTGGCTACAACAGGTGACAGTGTTATGGTAAATATTCTTTCTAGAACCTCCTTAGTGCCTGGCAACCAGAACAGACCTCAGTGGAGGTGAGCGAGAGGTTAAGAAAAACAAAAACAGTATCTCTCCTAGCTTCTTCACATGACCCACAAAGACGGGGATCATATCCCATCACCCTGGGGTATGGACTAGGTTCTTTGTGCCAAAGGGGATGGCCTGTGGCTCTGGCCATCCTAAGCACATTCTGGCTGCTGCAAGAACAGAGGAGGTCAATTTCCAAACCTGTAATTAATCCAGGTCACGAGTTGGGCAGCTCCATGGTGGAGCACTTGCAGGGCCCCAACACTGACCACTGCTCTTCTTTCTCGTCAATAAACTTTTTCTTCTGCAACATTGGAAACCTAACCTAGACTATGATGATCAGGGAAGACTCTACCTCTCAGTGTCTCCTTGGTTTGTGTCTGGCTTGCCTGGAGTTTGTTTGGGGAAAGGTGTGAAGGGGGTTATGAAGAGTCCTGCATGAGGTTTCAACTTGCTTTGCTAATTTCACCATTAAAAAATAAAGAAGAAATCATCTGAATTTTAAAGTCTGTTACCTTTTTCTTTAATAGACTTTATTTTTTAGAACTGCTTCGGGTTCACAGAAGTATTGAGCAGACCGTACAGAGATTTCCATATTCCCCCTGTCCCAACACATGCGTAGCCTCCCCCGTTATCAACATCCCCACCAGAGTGGTACCTTTGCTACAACTGATGAACCTAGATCGACAATTCATTATCACCCAGAGTCCATAGTTTACTCAGGGTTCACTCCTGGTGGTGTCCATTCTATGGGTTTGGACAAATGTATAATGACATGTAGCCACCATTATAGTGTCATACAAAGTAGTTTCATTGCTCTCTGCTTCACTATTCATCCCTCTTTGGCCCCCAACCCTTAGCAACTACTGATATTTTTACTGTCTCCATAGTTCTGCCTTTTCCAGAATGGCATATAGCTGGAATCATATGATATGTAGCCTTTTCAGATTAGTTCTATTGCTTAGTAATATACATTTAAGTTTCTTCCGTGTCTTATCATGGCTTGATAGTTCATTTCTTTTTAGTGTGGAATAATATGCTATTGTCTGGATGTACCACAATTTATTTATCTATTCACCTACTAAAGGACATCTTCATTGCTTCCAAGTTTTGACAATTATGAATAAAGCTGCTATAAACACCTGTGTGAAAGAGTTTGCATGGGCATCATCTATTGCCCTTTTATAGCTGAAGAGTGGAAGGCTCAGAGATGCTAAGTGACCTGCCTAAGACCATCTGGGTCATACATAATAGGAGCAGAATCTGTACAGACATCTGACTCCCAGGCCTCTACTCAGTCAAATAAACACCCACTATCAGCTGTAATATCCTCTTAGCTGTGTGACAATGGGGAAAAGAACAACAAATACTTTATAATGTTTACCTGCTTTCTTCCTGCAGGGCTTATTCCAAAACTTAACAAGAAGAGCAAATTCTGAAATAATCCAAACACCAGTCCATAAGACTAGCCTCAAAATAGTATGGGGACCACGTGAAGCAGAAACTGCATTGACTCACATTTAGAGTCCCTGAATTGGAATTCTAGCTCTATCATATACTACTTTAACATCCTGAACCCCTCGGTTTGCTCACCCATAAAATGGGAATATCGTAAAAAACACCAGGCATGATTGGTCTTAAGTAGAATTTAACTCCATTCCATCATTCATTTTTATCCAGACACAATCTGCACAAGATGAAATTTTATGGGCTAATAATAGATTTTAACACTAGTTCTCATCCTTGGCCACACATTAGAATCACCAAGGGAGATTTTAAACATTACTGATATCTAACACCAGAGATTCAGATTTAATTGATTTGGGGTGTGGCCTGGGCATTGGGATTTTTAAAAGCTCCCCAGGTAATTGTAACATGTAGCCAATGTTGAGACTGTAATATGTTAAAGGCTAGTATGTATGAGCACTTATGGATGTTAACTAAGCATGGCCACATTGTTAACCATTTAGTCTTCTCAACTGTACATGGGAAACACTATTATTTTATTCATGAAGACACTGAGACTCACAGAGATAAATGATTTTCCAAAGTCCCACAGCTATAAAATGGGAAGGTAGAGATTTGAATTTGGGTCTCTGTCTTTGAAGTCCAAGCTGGTAGCCACCAGCTAATGCCAGGAAGGCACGAGTTCCACGGGTCATTTTTATTACAGTATATGGCATCATATGGTGTAGCATCACATTCACACTGAAGTGTCAACAGTCATCCCACTTTGTTCCGAAAAAGAGCTAAGCCAGATAACAAAGATCAAAATCCCAGGCCAGCTGAAATTTGGCAGTGGCAAAATTCTCAGTTAATTCACTTGCAGAGACCCAAACAGAGCAGATTTCTTCCTAGTCTTCTCAGATTCTACTTGCTGATCACCTTTGCCCACCATCTCATTCCTCCTTCTACCACATTGCCAAATGGATCAATGGAAAATTACCATTTGGAGTCATTCAACATCACTCAACATGTATTTGGCAGGAGGAATGAAATTGGTGGCAGATGAGATTGTATGACAGTTGCCTTGTCAGAGAGATCAGAACCAGGAGGCAATTGATAAATACCCAACCCTGGCTAGAGCTGAGGGTAGAAGGCACATTTCCTGACAGAGTGCGATAGGTCCTCTCATTTCCATCACTTGCTGTTAAGCATCTAACCCTCTCCTGGGTTCACTCTAGTTCCTTTTCATTGTTTAAAACAGATACGGACAGGGAAAAACTTCTTAAAGACTCAGACACATTCAGAAAAGCTTCTCTTTGAGGTTCTATCTGAATTTCTAACTGTGTCATTAGTCTCCATCATAGGACAAAATTAAAAACTTGCTAAGAGACAGAGAGCTCCATCAGAAACCTCGGAGCAGTCAGGCAGGAGATTAAGCCCTGAGTTACTCAGGCTTCTCCCTCGTTAACAAGTGAATCCATCAGTGGAGGGAGAAAGACTGGGATCCATCAGAGCACTGAATCCATGGGAAGACTGACATTCTTTAGCAACTTTTATCAGAGAAGGGAGTGTGATTTAGTGAAACAATCTTTATCTTTGTCATCAGGAGATGGTGGTGTGCATTCCAGCTCATGATCTGTTAG
The DNA here is from genome assembly GCF_949752795.1 of Hyperoodon ampullatus. Lineage (NCBI taxonomy): Eukaryota > Metazoa > Chordata > Mammalia > Artiodactyla > Ziphiidae > Hyperoodon > Hyperoodon ampullatus. The sequence goes on along the minus strand of NC_136920.1, from coordinate 42,392,962 downwards.
TCCTGTGGGCTCCGGCAAGTCACTTAAGCTTTCTGAGCTTTAGCTTCCTCATATAAATTGAGGATACAATAACTTCCTCACAGAGCTATCGGGAGGAGCAAATGGACTCATATACAAGAAGGTACTTGTAAAGCAGTTGGCATCATGACGATTAGCTGGCTGTCTCCTGTCGCTGGAGAGAATCATTACCTGTAGTTAAAAATCCCTGCTGTTACTCGTCCCAGAGCAGGCAACACAGGAATGCCCAACTGAGAAACAGCCTGGACACAAATCAATGCTGACTATTTAAAGCACCTACTCCTTGGGGCTTCCCTGGTAGCGCAGTGGTTGAGAGTCCACCTGCCGATGCAGGGGACATGGGTTCATGCCCCGGCCCGGGAAGATCCCACATGCTGCAGAGCTGCTGTACCCGTGAGCCATGGCCACTGAGACTGCTCGTGCGGAACATGTGCTCCTCAATGGGAGAGGCCACAACAGTGAGAGGCCCGCGTACTGCAAAAAAAAAAAAAAAAAAAAAAAAAAGCACCTACCCCAGTGACTTTTGCTTTGGGGCTCTGTTTGAAAGCACTGCGTGTTTTCTCATACATATGCCGTGTCTCTCTGCATCCAAAGTCCCATGTGCTCTTCAGTGTTACTCAGTTTCAGCCACTCCAGAGAATGGCTCTTTGAGTTTTCTCCCTGGGACTCCTGCAAAAATAAATCTTGCATATGCTACATACTTTTTTAAAATTTACATCATACATTTCCACACATACCATCCAAAAATTGGTAAAAATCTATCCATCCATTGCTTACATACTGTGGCAACTGCCAAAGCAATAATAAAATTAAAGTCAATTAGGTAGACCTTCAGTTAATTTTAATAAACTTTAATTGATTATTCTGTGGCAGACATTGTGATATGTGCTAGGAATATAACAAGACATAGTTTACATCCTCAGGGGCTCCCAATATATTGGGGTACACACACAAGAGATAATTTTTACACCATGGTATATTCTAGATTGATGTTTGTCCAAGAAGCTACGGGATCACTCAGGTGGATGGAAAACATTAGGACAGTCAAGGAGCCAGCCAGAATTAACATGTTGGGTTTTTTTTTTTTTTAATTTTTTATTTCTTTGACCACACCGTGCCACTTGAAGGATCTTAGTTCGCCGACCAGGGATCGAACGTGGGCCCCAGCAGTGAAAGTGCGGAGTCCTAACCACTGGACCACCAGGGAATTCCCTCTTTTTAGAAAAAATTTCTGAATGAACAAGTTTTGACTAAACTATTTTTGAATCCTAGAGTGAATCTAGGCACATAGTACAAAATTTGGGTACATCTAGATTCTGGCAAAGTCATCCTCTTACAGAATTTCATGCATTTCTTTGCAACTCCATATATTCATTAAATAAGTAATATTAAAGATCCACTAAGTGCCAAGCACTGTGCTAAGAATTGAAAATAAGGAGAAACACAACACTTTCCTTGCTCTTGAGGGGATTTCTGTCAAAGGGCAGAGTCAAACATGCAGTGTAATAACTGAAATACAGTGCAATGAGTGAAATAATAGAGAAATGTACAAAGCACATAGGTGGCCCAGATTATTTTAAAAACAGGTTACTTTGGTTGGTCAGGAAAGGCATCCCTAAGGAACAGATGTTTGATTGACTCTCAGAGGCCTGAGGTAGGATGGGGTGGAGGATGGGGCAGGGAGAACAGGGAATTGTAAGTGCAAGGAAGAGAAACAACATCCCACAGTATCTTCCAGAAAATTAAAGCCTGCACTCCAACAGGGAATGTTCTGTCACTCACCTTCTATTTGTGTAGCACTTCCTGCTTCTCTCAATGTGTGGCAATAGATTCTTCCACAAAGTCTAGAAAAGCATGGCAAGCACTCCCACATGTGAGATGGGGTCCCTGCTTTGACCTGAATAGTCACGTGCCATATGTAAGTCTCTTTCTCCTTCTTAAGCCTCAGTGTGGCTTATGACTTCTGAGACATCTCCAACTTCCAAAATGTTAAAAAAAAAAAGCCATTTTTTAATAGATCAGAAAATGGAACCCAGAGATAACTAAGTACACAGACAGCTCATGACAGAAAGACTAGAATTCAAGCCTCCTGACTCATAAGCCAATAACATTTTCACCATCCTGAAGTGACCGAACTGAGGTACAAATATGATGTTGGATATTCTCTCTTCCTCCTCGACTATCCTGCTCCACTCTGCTCTCTCCAGGGAAGCTGATTTCTACAGATTGTATCAACCAGTCTCTTCTGATGCCAAGCTTCCAACTGGATTCAACGGCCATCATGGAAAATGGATCAGAAAATGAAGGGAGGCAGAGGCCAGGGTATTACATCCCTGGCTTCCTTCCTGTCAGACCGTTCCTCTGCCCGATGCCTCAGCACTTGCCTAGTGGCTCTCTCCTCTGGCTCCAGCTGGAGCTGCAGCTGCAGCCCTCTCCAAATGCTGGCAGCCACTCTGTCCCCTGACACTGCTGACCCAGTGATGCAAATGGCTTCACTTGATTGCTGGCACAAAGGTGCCTGCATTACCTTCTTGTGGCTTCCCCAATATTAGCACAAAATCAGCTGGCTTAAAACAACAGACATTGGGACTTCCCTGGTGGTGCAGTGGTTGAGAGTCTGCCTGCCGATGCAGGGGACACGGGTTCGTGCCCCAGTCTGGGAAGATCCCACATGCCGAGGAGCGGCTGGGCCCGTGAGCCATGGCTGCTGAGCCTGCACATCCGGAGCCTGTGCTCCGCAACGGGAGAGGCTATGACAGTGAGAGGTCTGCATACCGCAAAAAAAACCAAAAAACAAAAAAAAAAAACCAGACACTTATTCTCTCAGTTTCAAAGGTCAGAGTCTGAAATCACGGTGCCAGCAGGGTTATACTCCAGAGGCTCTAGGGGAAAATCCAGTCCTTGCCTTTTTGAGCTTTTGGTGGCTGTCCACATTCCTTGGCTTATGGCCTCATCACTCCGATCTCCACCTCCATCTTCACATTGCCTCCTCCTCTTCTGTTATCTCCCTTCTGTGTTGTCTCTTTCTTACAAGGACACTTGAGAAGGCATTTAGGTCCCAACTGAATAATCCCAGATAATCTCCTCATCTCAAGATCCTTAACATAATCACATCTGTTACCTTATAAGGTTACTGTCACTCCTGATATATGAGGAGATATTAACAGTTCCAGAGATTGGGATGTGGACGTATATTTTGGAGAGGTTACCATTCAACCCACTGCAGTACCTCACTATTCTATGTTGGTTTTCCTTAACTCTGCCTGCCCTATTTAAAATAATGCCTTCATCGGACATTCCTCAGTTCCTCTGCTTGTCTGTAACCCCTTTTTGATCCAATCTAATACATATGCCCTTGGGTTACCCTTGCAGCATACGTGAGGGTACAGGAAGCCACAAAACAAAAATAATACATCAATTTTACTTTATAGCAAATAATTTATAACATTACTTTTTGTTTGTAAGAAAGCATAGAAATAATATGGAGTAGAATTCAAAATTCACATGAATTTTATAGACACGTGATTTAAAGGAAGTTTATTACCCACTGAAGGTCATTTTAGATTCACTCCCTGATTCTTTCATCCAGCCACTAGGACACATTGATTCCCTACTGCTGTAAGATGTAAGAGTTTTAGAACATTAACTACCCTACAATAGTTTTATTCTTTTTATTTTTTTTTAATTTTTATTGGAGTGTAGTTGATTTACAATGTTGTGTTGGTTTCTGCTATACAGCAAAATGAATCAGTTATACATATACATATATCCATTCTTTTTTAGATTCTTTTCCCATGTAGGTCATTGCAGAGTATTAAGTACAGTTCCCTGTGCTGTACAATAGGTCCTTATCTATTTATAATAGATAGTTATAAATAGTTATCTATTTTTTATATAGTGGTATGTGTATGTCAACCCCAATTTGACTTCTGTTTTTAGTGATTAGCCTCTAGGCTTGAAGGATACAGTTCACGTAAAGCAGAGGTTTTGTGTTGCTTTGACCCTATTCCCCTGGGGGCTAGAACCCTCATTTCACCTCCTTCTCCAGTTTCCTAGATGTGCAGGGGTAAGATGATCAGGTAGTACAGTGACATTATGATGTTCAGGTTAATAAGATTTGCAGTTTTGGACCATGCCTATACCTTCATTAAAGGAACTCTAGATGAGTACTCATTTTAATATTCTAGTCAAAGCTCTGGTCTCCATGGATGGCTCTGGGTGACAAGTGAATGGCAAAAGTGAAGGAATTATAACTTAGCAGACGAGTGACAAACAAATGGTATATCTTTGCAAAACCTGACAATTTATGATTAACCTCCATGACAACAAAGCAGGACAAAAGAATCATGGACAATGTGTTCTAAGACCCCCTCAGAAATCCTACAGCCTAATTTTGTTATTCTTAACTGATCCCTTTTTATCATTTTCACAGGCAATTCATCAGAAAATCCTGCTACATAAAAAACATATCCAGAATCCAGCTACTTCTCACCGACACCCTGAGAGGCAGCTGCCCTGGCTGATTACAGACCCTCCTAAAAAAACTTCTGCTTCTGTCCTTCCTTTCTATAGCCTATTGTCAGCGCAGTCTTCTTTTTAAAACATGAGTCATATCATTTTATTTTCCTGATGAAAATCTTCCAGTGGCTCTCTATATCAGTCCCTAGTAAATGGCAAAACTTTTTAAATGGCTTTCAAGGCTTTCATCCAGTGTTTCTCAATGGGGCTGTAAAGCAATGAAGCCGTCCTTTTGTAAATTTCTCCAGGGTGTTTTTGCTGTCACCACGAGTGGCATTCTCCTCCATCTAGTGAGCAGTACAGGGCTACTGAATGTTTTGCAATGCATGGACAACCCACACAGTAAGAGTTTCCTTGCCTCCTGCATGGCTTTCTGGTATTTTCTCTGGACATTATACATCACTTTATTTGGAACTTTATCAAGAATCGTTCTTTTCATAAAACCATGTCATTCATGATATTTGAGTCACCATTGTATCACATCTGTATCAATCTACATATTCATGTTATGGTTATGGATATTCTGACTAAAGGTGAAGCATCTGACCACTTCATTATGTCTTCTGATGTAATCATACACTAGAGTTTACATATATTTTTAGAAATTTCTCACATATTTTACTATTAGGGAATTACATAAGTTTTTTTGAAATTATGTGTATAAGTAGGTCATATTATTGACGAATTTAGTTACAGGAAATTTATAGGAGTCATTACAAAACATTTGCTATAGTATGGGCCATTGGGTCTGATAGGTGTACTTTATATGATCTGTCCAGTGTCACCTCTGAGGTCACCACGGTGCTACCTCCATCTCTACTTGGTCTCCTTGCCTAGCAATCCAAGCATGGTCTCACCTCAGGGCCTTTGCAGTAGCTTTTCCTTCTCCCTGAAATGCTCTCCCCTCAGATATCCACGTGGCTCTTCAACTGAGTTACTTCAGATCTCTGCACAAACTTCGCTTGAGCAGTAAGAACTTCCCTGACCACTCTTTGTAAAAGAGTAACCCCTCACTTCTGGTGCTTTCCTTACCTTATCTTACTTCTCCAATGCACTTATTGTCCAGCTGATAGCCTCTATGTTTTATTTTTAAATGTATTTTCTTATTATCTGTCTCTGCCAGTTGGAATGCAAGGCCTTTCATTCCATCAGTGCCCAGACCCATGCCAGGCACATAATATGCACTCAATATGTGTTTGTTGAGTAAATAAATGACCATTCATTTTAATTTAAAATGTTAATTTAAAACAATTTTTTAAAATTTTTAGTTCTTTTTTTGTTTGCTAAATGGTCTTTTTTTTTTTTTTTTGCAGTATCCTCTTTTTGTTTCATGAATGCAACATATTTTCAGGACTCTTCAAAGATATTAATGGTAATTTTGGAAATTCCCTGGTGGTGCAGTGGTTAAGAATCTACCTGCCAATGCAGGGGACCTGGGTTCGAGCCCTGGCCAAGGAAGATCCCACATGCCACGGAGCAACTAAGCCTGTGCACCACAACTACTGAGCCTGTGCTCTAGAGCCTGCCAGCCACAACTACTGAAGCCCACGTGCATAGAGCTGGTGCTCCACAACAAGAGAAGCTCCCACTCGCTGCAACTAGAGAAAGCCCGCGCAGAGCAACAAAGACCCAACACAGCCAAAAATAAATAAATAAATAAACAAATAAATTTATTAAAAAAAGATATTAATGGTAATTTTATTTGTTTTTAAATATTGTATACTTCCTGCATTTTCTGTTACTCTAAATCTCCCTCTTATTATCTACCTATCCATATATCTAGTTATTTATTTACTATCTTAACCTCCTTGTGTCATGTTAGAGGCTTCCTCACATGCCAATGACCCTTGCTAGTCTACATTTTTCTGAGTGCAACACTAAACTGCTGACTGGAGGTTCTGGGGATGGAGGTGAAGCAAGGCCTGTCAACTAGTGTTTGTCAATGAGAAGTGATCAGGTGGCCAGCTGCTCTGCTCAGTGAGTGTGGACAAAAGTCAGTCCCTGCTGAGATTTTCTTTGTGGTGGTGCCAGTTTTCCAGGGATGGTCCCTCTCAACTCTTCCCTGAGAAGTATCAGCCTGGCTGCTAAGCTCTGGAATTGGGCACTGCTCAACAAGAAGGCCTGTACTTAGTCCATCTATATGCTGTCCTAGGCCTCAGCTCCCCATTTCTCCATACCTGCCATTCCCTCTAGCCTCTCTGGTTCCATCCTACCAGAGTCACTAGCTTATTCTGGGTAGACAGTCAGCATCTAGGGATCTAATTGCTCCTTAAAAAGACTTCAAGCAAATCCTCTGTTTCCAGTAAGTCCCTCCTTAACCCTCCCCCACTACACACACACACACACACACACACACACACACACACACACACACTTTATCCATAACTTATGCTTGGTGCTTCCAGTTCCAGGGCCTTATTGAAGTTAACGGGTTAAATCAGAATGTCTCCCATTGATGCCATAGTCTGGAGGCATTTAATTTTCATTTTGCTCTGTGCCATTAACTTACTATTCTTCCATTTGTCATAGTGTTTCATTGAAGATGGTGTTTGTGCTTTGCTTTTAGTTCTTGTTTAGTAGGTGATTTACGAATAGAGAAAAAAAGTAGAAAGGTTTTTATTCTACCATTTTGAAATCATTTTTTTTCTACAGTGATTTGTAATGGCACAAAAGTTTTCTTATTTATTTTAATTTTTATGTAATCAAATCTCTATATTCCTTGGTTTCTTCACTTGGTCTAATAGTTTTTGAGTGTCTGACATATACCAAGTGATGTCAAGGGTAGGAGCAGTAAGCCAGACAGACATGGGTTCTACTTTCATGTAACTTATGGCTACGCTTGTGAGGATGTTATGAAAGGAAGCATTCAGAATGCTGTGCAATCACACCTTACTTATGGTCACCTGGTCAAGAAGAGATAGAGCCCAATGATTTTTCTGTTTTAACTTTTATCGAATGCACAGCAACTCTTAATTGTCCTTACTCTATACTTCCATACTGATCTGTACAAATGTCTGCCACTGCCCTTACAGTACTCTCTTGCAATTGTAGGTTTGTCCATCTCTCCTGTCACATAGGAGAGAACAGGCCACTTCTTATTCATGTCTGTGCCCCAGTGCCTAACACAGTGACACCAATATCAGTGGAATAAGTAAACACTTGTTGATTGCACTATTTGCCTCCACTTTAACTGTACAGGAGGACAGGGAAAATGGGCATGAAAGTCAAGAGCAGGTTTAACATACAGCAAGAACAAGCAAAAGTTAATATCTTCCACACAAGCTTACCATACATAAAACTGGTTGAACTAACACCAGCGATTAGGACTTCAGCCCCACCACCACATTATCTGATGGAAGTAAAGGAATAACATTAGCCCCAGAAAGAGAATCTTCTTGGGGCCAATATAGATGTGGCCTTAAGGGCCAAACCCTAGGAGCAAAAGGAGACCTCGCTGACAGCTCCGCTCTGGCCAATACAGGGGATGTTCTGTGATTGGCAGCTGCAGATTTGGAGTTTATGTAAGTTTAAATCCTGGGTAACTATACACCCTTCATGAACTAGCTAGTGCCCTACACAGCTGTGACCCACAATGAAAAAGGAACATATTATCTTCAGTTTAAACGTGTCAGCTATATTAGTTTAGTGGCTTTTTACAAAGTTTCCATCACCTAGCAATCATGGACACTTTATCCTCTCCTCAGGTCCATAACTGTCGTATTAAAACCAGTTATGAGGTTTAATATCTCAAGAAATCTCTATCAGCTCAATAAATGTTTGAGAGGAAACTCAAGGCTGACAGCATATTTATTTATTTGTAAGAACAGCTCAGACCAGAAGAGCAATCCATCAAGCTTCCTTCTGGAAAAGAGCTCAACCTCTCATGCTACAAAGAAATGGATTTGTTTACTTATTGTATATTAAAAATGCACTAAGCACTTACTATGTGCCAATTAATGTGTGGTGCATCACAGGGGATCCCTAGATAAAAAGACAATGCCTCTGCATGTGGGAGCTTACAATCTGCAGGGAAATGAAAACAGAACAATCCTTAAGTTATAATGTGATAAGGAACTTTAAAAGGATGAACCCAGTTTTGTGAGGGAACAGCAGAAGAAACGATTCCTATGGATTTGGTCGGAAGGGATGATGGCTTCACCGGGATCCTCTGTGAGACATGTATAAAGAATGGCTAAAAGTTTGACTAACAGATATGAGGCAGGGATATATCTACTGAATTGATTTTAGTGTCTAGACACTATCTTAGTAACCGTAATTGCTAATTTTTATCGAAGAGATTTCACGTGCCATACCCTGTGCTAAGGGCTTTACCCTATCTCATTCAACCCTCAAGCAATACTCTATGAAAAATACTTTGATTCATTGAGCAAATGCCTTCTGAATACAGACCATGTGCCAAGTAGTCTCATTATTGCTATTACTCGTGAAAAGGAAGTTGAGGCTTAGAGAATCAGTAGAGCTGGGATTTGAACCCACACGATCCAGTCTGTTAGCAGAGCACTGTATAACCTCCCACAGTGAAGTGGTCTAGATTTGGCCTGTCCAGTATGAAAGCCAGTAAGTAAGCCACATGTAACTATTGAGCACTTAAAATCTGATTTGTCTGAATTGAAATGTACCACAAGTGTAAAATACATACGAGATATTCAAGACTTCAAATTTTTGAGAGTGTGAGACATCCCTAATAGTTTCTTATATCACCTACATATTACAATGATAATAATTTGGATGTATTGGCTTAAGTAAATATATTATTAAAGTTAATTTCATCTGTTTTTCTGTTTTTATTTTAATTAATGTGGCCACTAGAAAATGGTAAGTTACCAATGTGGCTAACATGATAGTCTTACTGGACTGCTCTGATTACAACAAAGATGAGTACAGAGATGCCTTCAGGGTGCCTGCACTGCAGTCTAGTGGGGAGGATGGACTGTATCCAAAGCAGTATAATGCAAGACATATGGTAATTGCCAAAGGGAGACACACAAATATGCACTGTTATTTAAGAGTTCAGAGCAACCAGAAGCTTCTTCTGACTAGGATAATTGGATGTCTCTACTGGTTTGGTTACAATTTAATTTTCACAAAATTCCAAATCTGAATATTTTCTCTAACCCATGGGCTATCATGAAAATACAAAGAGCCCAAAGAAAAACCTCTAATTATGACTTCTGATGGCTCAATCAGTTACCTACATAGAGAGTGAAAATAAAATGGATTAACAAACTTCATGGCAACCCCAGAACCTAATTAATTCAGAACTGCTCATAAGTAGCAGATTTCCTTCATCTAGTAAATATCTCATAAGTGCATACCTAATGCTGAGACTAAGCTATTGGATTATACTAATAGTTCATTTCCTGGGTCCCTTCTGCCTTCTCTACCCACACATTACGGAATACAGCGTTAGGCAGAAAGAGAACTGACCAAAACATAAACAATTGGATGTAAGAGGGAAAAGCAAGAGTCCCAGAAAATCCACAAATTGGTAAGTATCCTCTGAATAAAAGAATTAATTATATCAACATAGCTCCATTGGGACACCACTGGTTTTTCATTTTGATTAATTTAAGGAATCTCAATCTAATTTATGAACCAGCAGGATGTTTTGAAAGATAAACAAAGCTGTCTGCAATTTGCGTTTCTCCTGACTTGGTCCGGCTCGAATTTCACATTTACCTCATTTTCTCCATTGTTATGGACTACTTTTTACAACTCAAACAACCAGATGTGCTTCAAACCGGGAGGCCAAATTCTTCTCCTGAGTATTCTCCTCCACAGGAATTCCTATAAAAAGTGTTGTAAAAAGTGAATCTTCCTGGCAGCATTTTGAAGGCGAGCTCTTTGCTCCAAACGGCATCAAGTTACCTGGAGACCTTTCAGCATTTATGGTTCCGGAGCTGTAACTTTCAAATGCAAATGTGATACAAGCAAGACTACCTGAGACATGAAAACATATTGAGATGTCATTGTAATTACAGAGGACACAGACCTGGCCAGCAAGCCACGATTCTGTGCATGCAGTGGTGGTTTGCTTCAAGCCAGTTCCTCTCTCTCCTCAATTCCCAGAGGCTCAGACAAAAATAGAGACAAACCGAAATGGTGTGAGCACCTTTCTGGAACTGCAAACACTGAGAACGAATCTCCATTGTGTGAGCCAGCCTTGAGTCTCTCCCAGACTCGATATACCAGACACCATATTGACTTCAATTCTTAAAACAGTGCTAATTAGAAATTATTCATGCCCATTTTAAAAATTAGGAAACTGAGCTACAGAGTGATGAGCAACTAGGGTCAAAACCAGAAGAGTTAAGTTACTTCCCTAGGGGAACAAGGATTCAAAGACAGGCTTATCCGAAGCAGTGTCCGTGCCCCCAACTCCATGACATACTTCCTACCACAGTCATTTTATTTTAACACTGTACAAATGCATCCTCTCCATCATTCTGAAAAATATTTGATATAATTGGGCAAATTAAGACAGAATTGTTAGCCATGTTTTCTCATCCAGAGAATGGGTTGATGGTAACAGTCTTATCATAAATCTGGTTGTTAAGTGATCGTACGTGTTTCTTTCTACATATGTATTATTTTGCTTAATTACTTCCCATTTCATACTGCAAAGCGTTTGAAATGGCTTGACAAGTTACCCAACCGCTCTAGGCCTGCATTTCCATCTGTAAATGGGAATAATAGCACCAGCCATGTGCTGACACATGGAGCTACTGGTATGAAGTAACGGATCTGAAAACACCATATTTATTGCAGGGTTCTGCACAAATATGACTTTTCAAGTGGGCATTGCAGCTGAAGAGTTTGAGTCAAGAGTTTTGTTTTACTTCTTCTCTTGAAACATCAGAGCGTATAGTGAGGCAAATAAAACACTCTATCCCCTTGTTTCTAACTTTCAGTGGGTACACACACTTGTGATGTGCTTCTTTTAATTAATTCACCATGTTCCTACTGTTCACAGCTCCAAGAGTCCAGGGAAAAATGGCCGCAGACTTCATTTCAGAGCCTGCTATGCTACCTGGAAGAATGTTTCTGGAAAGATGAGTGAATACTGAGTGGTCAGCTTTGGGGATACTTCACAGCAATCCCCAAGGTAGTAGTATCTGGACAGTTCAATTCTGTGACTAAGGAGAGTTAAGTAAAGCCCTCACAGGTAAATATTGAACCAGGCATTAAAACACCATCAGACACCATACATAAATAGCAGCTGCTGGAAAGAATGTGGAGACCTCATCACCTGGCAACAGCTCTGATTAAGGCTGCTTCAAGAGAAGAGGGTGGGAGAAGGAGGGAGAAGGAAAATCAAACATCCATGGTGCGTGGCCAGGCCTCCATGTCCTCACACATCAAACTTTCCTCAAAAAATGCAAAAGGGATTACTCAGAGACTGTTAGAAAATAGAAAGATCAGGGAAAGGAATGGTGTGGTGCTTCTGGAACAGGAGGTGGTAATGGAGTCAGTCTAGACTCTTTTCCACAATTCTGATCTTCCTAGAATTGTTTGATGGTCCAGAGATATTGCCTGGGGAATTTTATGCTGACATGGCTCAGGTGTTTATCATGCAGAGTTTGTGCCAGTGTCACACATATAGAAGAGAAAGGAGGAAGCTGGCACTCATGGAGTACCAACCATGTTCTATGTCATGTGCTAGGTGGCTCATTCCCAGGACCTCATTCCATTCTCACAAGAGCTCCACAATCACTCCCAATGTACAGAGCAGGAAACTAAGAGTCAGAACTATGCTCAGGTTATATAACTAGTAATTGATCAAATCAGGATTCAAACTTAGGTATCTGTTATTCAATGCTCTTTCTACTCTACCAAATCCAACACTGCCTCAGCAGTAGTTACTCCTAATTGACCTTTCCCCATTTCTACTCATCCACTATGAAGCCCACGATACTCCAACTAGACTGGCTAGTTCAAAGCCAATTAAGACATGAACTCTGCTCCCTGAAGTTTTTCCTTAGTTCTAGTCAAGTCTCTATCTATTCTAATTATTTTGTCCCCAAGTAGAATTTTAAGTGGAAGTTCTTATACATAAACTTTGTGTGGACACAGAGATTAGTTCATGAAAGGGTTACATAAAGCAAATGGTCCAAGTCCTCTAATTTTACAGATTAGAAAACTGAGTCCCTGAAGGGTTAAGCGTATTTGTTTAATATCACAGAGTTGGTAGTGAGGACAGTAACAGAGTCCAGGCCTGTGTCTGTCTCAGAGTATCTTGAGATTGTGGGTCCTGTAATCTAAAAGCCATAAAAACAAATAGAAAAAAATATACATATATGTGTGTGTGTGTGTATGTGTATATTCCAAGTGACCTGTATTTAAAATTTATCTTAGAACTTGCTTTGTGATCTTAAATATCTTATTCAACCCCTTGAAACTTTGGCCTCCTTATCTATAAAATGGAATTGTTAATCTCTACCTTAATCATTTTGAGAATTTAATGAAACAAGATGGGTAAAATTCCTGATACAACCTGGCACATAGTAGCTATGCAGTAAAAATTAAACTTTTCCCCGTACTTTTTATAAATTTGAGAAGAGAATAGAAAGCAGTAACAGCACTGTTGCAGTTTGTTTGTTTGTTTTGTTTTTTCAGCACACTTAAATTCTAGAACTGTAGGTCAAACTTGAATGAGACATAGGCTCAAGATATTAGCCCCGTAAACCAAAAAAATACAACCCAGTGACTTCTGTAGCATAAAAATATCCACAGTTATCACATAATTTATCCATGTTGTCATCTGCCTATCAGCACCATGTTCCTGTACAATTGAAGTTGTTCACTGCCATAACTGTGTTCATCTCATACTCACAAGGCCAAGTTTTCATGTGATCCAGTCAAAGCCACTCTTCTGACATCAGCTTGGCCTCACACTCTGTCTCTTTTTTCTTGCAGCAGATTGTACTCAATCCTATACCATATTCCCCAACTTCATAAAACAGGATATAGGCTCTGTTGTAGAAAAATTAATGTGTATTAATTAAAATGTGGCAGCACACCTATGAAAACACCCTGGTACATGGCTATGACTACCCTGCTACTGGGCTCAGTCTGTGACTGGGCTCCAAATAGATCAGAAGTCTAAGTCTACAGATCTGTGCTCTCCCACCCTAAAATCCTGAAGTCTGTCTGAGCCCTAGGTACCCAGGCTACAACCTAGGAAAGGCACGTCTTTCTCACTTCCTACTTCCCTTCAAAGTGAATAAGAATTTGTTGGATGATAAATCAGTACTCCAAGAATGAAGCCTTTTTTAGGATACATGTTAGAAATTAAGATTCAAGATTTGTTTTTTTTTATTATTATATGGACTATGTCTCTAATTTTGTACTGTCTTCTTCAATCAGAATCACTGTATATGACTCATAGAAAGTGACAGGTCACTTTCCATTCTAGGATATTAGTTCAAATCTGTCAGTGCTGATAATGACAGACAATTGTCTCCATCTGTGTGTGCTGTCTGTTGGTTTTAACTGAGTGTATATGGAACAAATATTCACTGTCACTAAACTGACTCTGCTAGATCTTTCTGACATTTTCAGCTGAGAGAATGAAGACCAGAAAAGAAGAAAGAAGAAAGAGAGTGAGGGAGGGAGAGAAAGGAGGAAGAGAGGAAGGAAGGAAGGAAGGCAGGGAGGGAGGAAGAATCTCACGTGCCAAGACCCACAAAATGCTGGGTGTCATCAGGAAGGACAGCAGAAACAAAATGGAAAGCATGACCTCACACTTTATACAGGTGACTACAGGTCACGTCATAGGGACACAATTTGTTCTCTATCTCTGCATCACCTGTGCCCACCTTCTTGGGGCCACTAGAGTCCATCCACAGAAGCTCCAGTCCAGGGAACTCAGCATCAAGACCAGTCACTGTGAATCCTCTAGTCCTCCATCTTAGTTCTAATTATTGGGCTTTTTAATTTCCCCTATGGTGAAGCCTCACCCTTGTCTTCTAATTCCAAAATTTGCATTCATATCACTTTCCATGGTACGTCACTGCCCCTGCCTTGATTACCACCCAATATACTGTGTCCTTCTAGAACAAAACTGAATTATTATTATGAACTAAACATCATATGAACTAAACCTTCACATTTTATTTTAATCCTCACAAAATCCATTTATATAGGTGTAATTACCCCATATTATAGATAAGGAAACTGAGGCTTAGAGGGTTAATTGACCTAGGGTTACATGGTAGTAAGGAGGGAATGAATTTGACATAGTTTTTCACTCTAGAACTTAGTTTTTTTAAGCCATGCACTAAATGCCTCCCTTATCCCTTCCATACAAGCATCATAATCTAACAGTGTATGAAGATAAGAAAATGAATAAAACTGGAACATGACACAGGCGTGTAAACTGTGTGATGTTACCAAAGGAAGAAGCTATTCATTCTTCCTCAGAAAACTGTAGAGGGCTTTATTTTCATGATGAGTCTGGGAAGAAATGTGAGGATGGGCTTTCAGGAAAATGGAAATGCACAAATGGCCAGTAGTAGCTTATAGTTAGAATTAACATGTTTGATAGAAATGTGTCAATAGCAGAAGTTAAAAGGTTACTGAAGACCAATTAGAGAAGAATTTGAATGCAAACTAATAAGTTAGGACATTGCCCTGGAGCAAGAATACATTTCAATAAAAATTAACTTTGCCCACATTTTGGAGAATGAATGAAAGCAGAAAAAATCTAGCAAGAGGATATAATTACAGTCCAGATGGAGATGATGGAGGCTTATCCAGGTCTGTTGTAGCAGGTTGCAGGGGGGCAATAAGAAGGAAGGATTTAAAGTTATATAATTGGTGGGCAATTGGGTTATGAAGATCGAGAGTAAAGAATTAGTTGAAGATTTGAGTTTAGGCAATAGTTCCAGAAATCTTACTGTCCTGAAACTAAGAGATACAAAGTGATATTAGAACAATGTGAGAAAGTACTAAACCATATAGCATGCTTATAAAATGTGTAAGATAATGAGCAAGTAGTCTAAGAGTGCTTCTCAAATTTTAATGTGTATGTAAATCACTTGGGAATTTTATTAAAATGTGGATTCTGGTTGAGTAGGTCTGTCGTGAGGCCCAAGAACCTGCATTTCTAACAAATTCCTGGTGATGTTGATGCTGGTCCACAGACCACACTTTGAGTATTAAGGTTATAAAATACAAAAAGGGAGTTTCAGGACACTTTTACTCAGATGGCCATTATTTATTATTAAGTATAGATCAGTAAAGAAAACTGGCAAAGGAAGTTTTTGGGGGAATGAGAGGGGGGATGATAGAATATGCCTTATCTTTTGCAAGTGCTGCATGAAGGCCCAGCATGTTGTCCACAAAGCCTCCTAGTGTAGCTTGAGGAGGCCCCGTGGACCACGGATGTCTTGGCAGCTCTTCCTGGGAGGTCTTTTCAATGTATGAGATGGAAAGAATGAGCCCCATGTAACTGCAGAGTTACCTCCATCACAGCCAAGAACATTCACCTTCTATAGAGTAAAGGTTCCCCTGGCTTCTTCCTTTGCCAAGACTTAAGACATGCGGTAGATGGAGATGAAAACATTTAGTAGTCAGCTCCCTTAAAGAATGTCGAAAATACACACCAGGGATCTTTGTCCAAAAGTAAATAATTATTGTTTGGCAAATGTTTAAAACAGTGGATGGAATTATACATAAATCTTGTTCTCTCCTTACCAACGACTACTTGCCTGCTTTAACTTGTAGGTGTGTTGTTGTTTGTTTCTGTTTGAATCTGGTTTCATAATGAAAGTACTCAATAAAATTACCTTTTAAGAAATGTGTGCTGGCTGTAGCAGCCACCACCTGGAGCCTCCAGGACCCTCCACCTCGCTGCCCCCGCCTAGCCTGCCCTGCCATGCCGTCGGAGAAAACCTTCAAACAGCACCGAACCTTCGAACAAAGAGTAGAAGATGGCCTACTTACCTGAGAGAAGCATCCTACCAAAATCCCGGTAATAATAGAACGATACAAAGGTGAGAAGCAGCTTCCGGTCCTGGATAAAGCAAAGTTCTTGGTGCCTGATCATGTCAACGTGAGTGAGCTCATCAAGATAATTAGAAGGCGCTTACAGCTCAACGTTAATCAAGCCTTCTTCCTGTTAGTGAATGGACATAGCATGGTGAGTGTGTCCACACTGATTTGTGAAGTGTATGAAAGTGAGAAGGATGAAGATGGATTCCTGTGTATGGTATATGCCTCTCAGGAGACTTTTGGAAGGAAATTTCCTGTGTATGTTATATGCCTCTCAGGAGACTTTTGGAAGGAAATTTCCTGTGTAAGACTAAAAAAAAAAAATGTGTCTCTTCTCGAATTTTTTAAACCCTTACCAAGGAATAAAAAAGGGATGTTACCAACTGAAAAAAAAAAGAAAGAAAAGAAATGTATGCTAACAACCACCCCTTAAATATATTGCAGTTTCTATAACATTAAAGACTCCAAGAATTGAAAGGAATTTTAAAAGTCTACTGAGACTACCAGTGATTCTACACTGATTTCCAACTAAGTGATCAGCTACCGTCTACTTGAATACCTCCAGTGCCAGTCAGCTCACCACCACACAGAGATTTCAGTATACTTGCTGACAGCTCTGCTGGAAAATTCTGACTTATGTTATGCCAGGCTGGCTTCATGACTCTTTAATTTACTAGTCCTGGTTCCACTCTGTAGAGTCACAGAGAAAAAATGTAACATCTTTTTCAAATAACAGTCCTCCCAATATTGAGCTACTGTGGGCTCTGCTTTCCAGGTCAAAAACTCTTAGTTCTTTGGACTGTTCCTCATATAAAATAAATTCAAATCTCTTCTCCATCTGATTACCTGTACTCTAGAAGTACTCCAGCTTTCCTCTTAAATTGTGGTGTTCTCAATCAAAGGGAAAACTCAAAATGGAACTCAGTTTAGATTAAACTGTGCTTATTACATCCATTATTTTAGTTATTTTTTCCACCTTAATGAACCCTACAATCACACTAATGAGGCAGAAAGAGAAAAAGAGTAAGAACCTTGTGGAAAAAAGGATCTGGGATCATTCATCTTAGTCCCTACTCTTATTAGCTGTGTGAGCAAATTATTTCATCTCCCTGAGCTTAAAATTTCAATTTATAATATGGCAAAAATTAACCTTAAAAATTAATGGTGTACATAAACTTTACAGGCAAATGTATGCAAAGTCCCTAATAATGCTTGGCATATAATAGATACTCAATAAACTATAACCATTATAAATGTTGGTATTTTGGCAAGGCATGCCAATCGTTAATCTATATTTCATTTAGAATCACCTTAAAATCCTTAAGCACTTTTATGTCATATTTCACTAGTACAATTATTTTTATTGTGAAACCAGTGGCATACATTTACCTTTACCTATTTACTTTTATTTCTTTCAAATGTCCATCTATTATTTCAGAGTCACTTGAATTCCTTATGGATAACACTTCAAGAATCAAATATTTTAACTACCCTTCTCAACTTTGAACCATATAAAATTCTGGTCAGCATGACATTATTTAAAATATCAAGGACCTCCCTGGTGGCACAGTAATTAAAAATCCACCTGCTAATGAAGGGGACACAGGTTTGAGCCCTGGTCCAGCAAGATCCCACATGCCGCAGAGCAATGAAGCCCGTGAGCCACTGCTGAGCCTGCACTCTAGAGCCCACGAGCCACAACTACTGAGCCAGTGCACCTAGAGACTGTGCTCTGCAACAAGAGAAGCCACCACAATGAGAAGCCCACACACCACAACAAAGAGTAGCCCCTGCTTGCTGCAACTAGAGAAAGACCACGTGTAGCAATGAAGACCAAATGCAGCCATAAATAAATTAATAAATAAATAAATTTATAAAAAAATAAAATAAAATTTCATATTTGAATCACATGTCCTTGTTTAAAATGTTTTCCAAAACTGTAAGAACTTGTCTAAAAAAACAACATGACATTGTTTGAAGTGTAAAAAAACAAACATAAACTACACACACGCACACACAAAGTCAAATGAAGGGTCCTATGTCTCTAGAAATATCACCATTCAAATAAACATTGATCCTCTGAATCTAGCCCTTGGACATCCTATGAATTACTCTATTTATACTAAAGCATCCTCTAACTGTTCCACCTATTCACCTATTCAAAGCTGTCATAGGCAGGGGTCTCCAACCACCGGGCCGCACAGCAGGAGGTGAGCAGCAGGCTAGTGAGCGAAGCTTCGTCTGTATTTACAGCCACTCCCCATCGCTCGCATTACCACCTGAGCTTCACCTCCTGTCAGCATTACAGTGAGTTGTATAATTATTTATTTATATATTACAATGTAATAATAATAGAAATAAAGTGCACAATAAATGTAATGCACTTGAATCACCCCAAAACCATCCCCCCACCCTGGTGTGTGGAAAAATTGTCTTCCACGAAACTAGTCCCTGTTGGCAAAACGGTTTGGGACCACTGTTATAGGGGACTCCAACATCATGTTGAAATTTAGACATGTACAGTATGTACCTAACTCACCAAAGAAGGAAATGATTCTACCATGGATGATTTATTATTGGTGAACCCATAAGTCTAATAATAACCATTGTTTCCTTTTCCAAATACTTACAACATCTCCTTTTATTGAAACTTGTTAGTTCTTCATAATGATTTAACCTCTTAATCGTTAGCAAAGTTCCCTCATTATCATAAGTAATATTCTCTATTTTGGAGAACACTTGGCCTGATACTAATATAGCTATTCCTACTTTCTTTTGATTCATGTTTGCTTTTCATTAATTTACTTTTATATGCAGATTCATATTTAATTGGATGGGTATTTTTTTATCCAGTCTGATAATCTCTGCCTTAAATGTTACATTTAATAACATTTATATAACATTATATAACATTTAATAACATTAATAATAAATGTTACATTTAAAAGTGTTACATTTAAAAGTGCTTAACTGGGGCTTCCCTGGTGGCGCAGAGGTTGAGAGTCCGCCTGCCGATGCAGGGGACACGGGTTCGTGCCCTGGTCCGGGAAGATCCCACATGCCGCTTAGCGGCTGGGCCCGTGAGCCATGGCCGCTGAGCCTGCGCGTCCGGAGCCTGTGTTCCGCAACGGGAGAGGCCGCAGCAGTGAGAGGCCCGCGTATCGCAAAAAAAAAAAAAAAAAAAAGTGCTTAACTATACAATATATAGTTAAGGTAATTATCAATATGGTTGATTTCAATTTATAATACTGTTATTTGCTTTCTGTTATTGCATCTATTATTATCTATTTTCTGTCTTCTTTTGGATTAAGTGTATTTTTAAATTACATTTCATCTGTACTATTAGTTTATTAGCCATACATCCCTTTTTTTAAAGCAGGAGTTCTAGGGTTTATACCCTAAACTTATCAAATATTCTGCCACTTCACATATAATGTAAAAATGTTCATTTTCCCCCTCCTGTTCTTTGTGTTATTCTTGACACATAATTTAGTTCTACTTCTGTCATAAACCCTATGATATATTACTATATTTGCATTAAACAGTGAATTATTTTTTAAAGAAATAAAAAGAAAAATCCCTAATACTTACTGTTTCTATTTCTTTTTATTTTTTTTCTATAGATCTACTCTTCCATCTGATATTGTTTTACATTGGTCTGAAGAACTTCCTTTAATATTTTTTATAATGCAGATCTGCCAGCAATAGATTCTCTCAGGCTTGGTTATCTGAAAAAGTTTTCATTTTGCCTTCATTTTTGAAATACAGTTTCACTGGATATAGGTTTCTAGGTTGAATTTTTTTTCTTTAATCATTTTCAATATGTCTTTCTATTGTTTTCTGACTTCCTTGATTTTGGATAAAATCTGAGGACATTTTTATCTTTTTTTCTCCTCTATATAATTTGTCTTTGTTTGGTTTTCTGGAGTATACTCTGCTTGGAATTCACTGAAATTCATGGATTTGTGTATAAAATACTGTAAAAGTTCTCTTCAAATATGGAAATTTTTAAACTATTTTTTCTAAAATTTTTACTGTTCCCCTTCTCCTTAGATTTCAATTACATATTGGCAAAGGTAAATTCCTTGCTATTGTCCACCAGGTTACTGAAGTGCTCTTAAATTTTTTTCATTCTTTTTTCTCTCTATGCTGCACTTTGTAGGTTTTCTATTACAATGCTTTCCGGTTCAGCAATCTTTTCTTCAGTAGAATCTAATCTTCTATTAAGTCCATCCAGTAAATTTTTATTTCACAAGTCAGGAAGATGCAATGTTCTACCTGAATTCTCCCTTGCTACACAGTAGCCTGTAAATTGCCTCTAGGCAGAAAGCCAAAGTAATCACAGTGCACACCTCAGGTGTTCCCTTCTCTCAGTGGTCACAGCCTACATAGCCTCTTTCTGGTCCAATGTCTAAACATAACTGTTTCATGGATTTTGCCTAATGTGCTAGTTCTTCACAGTGGAATGGCAATTCCCAAATCAGTTTTTCCTTCATAGCCTGCAGCAAAAATCTCATCCTGTGTGATTCAGGGAAATGCTAAACTAGAGAATTTATATAGATACTTTAGATTTGTTTTTATATTTCTGAGCCATTATTTTACTTTCTAATAATTTATTAGGAGAATGATAACTAATTCATAGGAATTTTAAAAATGAGAAATCTCAACTGAAATTGGTATTTAATAGCCAGAAGACAAATTGCAGGCATATCATTTGAGAAGGAAAAATCTTAAATTAAGTCAGAATATTTTAAGTACCATTGATACAGGACACACAATGAGTAATACCATATATTGTTTAAGTTATCATGAATTCTTACTTGTATACCAAATAAATGGTTTTTGCCTATTTACCCAATTAAAACATTAAAATCAGGCATCAAAAAGATCATCCAATATTAGAAGAAAAGTATATCACCTTTTCCAACCCTCAAAATTTATAGCTTTGGAGAAGAGAGTCAGAGAAGTTAACTTTTTCATTCTCCTAAGGCAACATAGCTTATTATTGGAAGAGCTGATGTTACCTGATTCCCAGTTCCATGAGCCATACTCTTGCTGTTCCCTCCTCCCTCAGAATTCAGAGTGTACTGAAACATAGTGTTGTGAGACTAATCTATATAAAGATAAAAAATAGGAGGTTATCTTTACAAAAATTAGAATTATTTTTTCAATTATCCTCATGCTGCATTGTCTTTAAATTGTTAATTAAGCAAATACTAGATTAAATTCTACTACATATCATCCTTTATAGCCAATTATTGTTTTTGTAAAAATCAAACAGCCAAATTATAGTGCAAAAGAAGTGGGATCTTTAGCCTGTAGAGTATTATATTGAGTTAAAGTTTTAGAAAATAGTTATGATTTGAGCCCACGGAGATTTTTTTTTTTGAATTACATTCTTTATCAAGAATCCTAAGTCCTTATAAAATATCTTATCCCTTCAAGAGGTCCCGTAAGGTTTTATTTTTACACTAGTACTTAGCAAGCATTTAAGCAAATAATTCATCTGACTAAGTTGTTGATGCAGTTGAATTGAATCTTTGGTAAGCTTGTGTTTGATTAAATAATGACCCGAATGATGTTCAAACAATTCAGAATTAGCTGTCTTAAAAGAAGTTTATAATTCCCTTTACTTATTATTAAGCACTGTATTACCTCACTTGCTTGAAATATGGACCTTGAATTCAAAGAGAGGAGGTGCCATAGTAAGTGAAAGCTAAAATGTGACCCCAAGTTTCTGAACCCCAAACAGCTCCCCATTGGCTTTATCAATGTTCCATTTCAGTGTCTTCCTCTGGTCCAGCATTAACCAAACATGTTGAAATATGTGTTTGAGAAACAATACATTAGTTCAACTGAGTTACCAGTTGGAGAAAAAGAGTGTTAAACCCTGAGGAAACGAGTTTCCAGATATGTACCTTTTTTTGCATTTTGTTTTATTTTTTTTTAATTGGAGTACAGTTGCTTTACACTGCTGTGTCAATTTCTGCTGCATAACAATGTGAATCAGCCATACGTATATATATACCCCCTCTTTTTTGGATTTCCTTCCCATTTAGGTCACCACAAAGCACTGAGTAGAGTTCCTTGTGTTGTACAGCAGGTTCTCATTAGTTATTTATTTCATACATAGTAGTATATATATGTCAATCCCAATCTCCTAATTCATTCCACTCCCCCTCCCTCTTGGTATCCATATGTTTGTTCTCTACATCTGTGTCTCTATTTCTGCTTTGCAAGAAGATCATCTACACCATTTTTCTAGATTCCACATATATGTGTTAATATATGGTATTTGCTTTTCTCTTTCTGACTTACTTCAAAAGATACATGCACCCCAATGTTCATTGCAGCACTATTTACAACAGCCAAGACATGGAAGCCACCTAAATGTTCTTCAACAGAGGAATGGATAAAGAAGATGTGGTACATATATACAATGGAATATTACTCAGGAATAAAAAGGAACAAAATTGTGTCATTTGCAGAGATGTGGACGGACCTAGAGACTGTCATATAGAGTGAAGTAAGTCAGAAACAGATATATATTTATACATTTTGGTCAGCAGATAATTATTGAGTACCTACTACACACTAGAAATTATGCTAGGGAAGACATTAATGTACAGGCCATAGTGATAATTAACAATCTGTATTATCCCATCCATTTGTCTCTTTAGTTGTTGACTGCTTCCCCCACTCAACACCACCAGCAAACACTGAAATGGAAACTCCATCAACATTCCGTGTCTTGTTCATCATTGGATCACTAGCCACTTGACTGGTTCCTGCCATATAGTAGGCATTCAATCAATATTTGTTGCTTGTTTGAATGAATGACACTTCTCTACCCTCATGAGAGTTTGATGTTAGGGAGATATTTGGGGAAATTGATAGCAAATGACACGGTTCAAATGAAGGAGGAGCTGAAAATTTTCAGAATGTTTTTACTGTGATCTATCAGTATTTTATACCTCTGAATTTTCTGGTTTTCAGATCAGCATTTTAAAAATATTTATTTATATATATTTAATGTTGTATATTTTAGTGATTTTTCAATTTCTATTTATTTCACCTTACTCTCATAGCAAAAATATGGCAAAACAGATATAGAAATCTCATAACCTAAGAACTGGACAGGGAAGGAGGAAGAATCTACTGCTATTTGGATGGGGCAAGTCCCTTGGGCAATCTCTGCTCTTGCTTTGGGTCTACCTTAAAGCCAGATTCACCAGTGTGCTCCTCCTCAAAAAAAAAAATCCAAATTCAAAAGAATTGGTGAATAATATAGATAGTAGACAGATTCTTTGTGCAGAAGAATTCCAAATAACTTATACAGATGCTCTGCCCTCAGAAAGGTAGAGCATAATTCCCAGTGAGCTGAGCTACCCATAGAGACTTCCTTCCAAAGAGTTCAGGAAGGAAAAAGTAAGGAAAGAAGAACTTTACAGAATAGAAAACTGGCAGACACCACCTGAGGTAGGTGATCAAGTCAACACTGACAGAGGTAAGTCATATGTATAGCATGTACCCTTGATATGAAGTCATGAGGATGGCACTTTACTTGTGTGGTCCTCCTTGCAAAAACCCATACCCCCTCTCTAATCTTGAAAAAACATTAGACAACTCCAAATAGAGGGACATTTTACAAAATACCTGACCAGTAGTGCCTCAAAACTGTCACGATCACTAAAAACCAGAAAAGTCAGAGAAAGTGTCACAGTCAAGAGGAGCTTAAGGAGACAGAATAAGTAAATGTAATGTGGAGTCCTACATAGAATCCTGGAAGAGAAAAAATGACATAAGGTACAAACTAAGGAAATCTAAGTAAAGTATGGTCTTTTACTAATAATAATGCATCAAGATGGGTTCATTAATTGTGAAAAACTTATCTTGCTACTGTAAGATATTAGGGGAAATTTCATGTTAAGGTATATGGGAACTCTGTACTATGTTTCCAACTTTTCTGAAAATTTAAAGCTATTCTAAAATAAAATGTTTTCAAAGAAAGAAAGAAAAAAGAAGGGAGAGAGGGAGGAAGGAAGGAAGGGAGGGAGGGAGGAAGGGAGGAAGGGAGAAAGAAAGAAAGAAAGAAAGAAAGAAAGAAAGAAAGAAAGAAAGAAAGTGAGCCTTTATCTGAAGTCACAGGCCTGGTCTTAAGATATTTCTGCCAGATTACTCTGCAGTAGAAAGAAGATAACCATTTCTTTCTCTATCTTTCCAGCTCCCTGAGCAACTTCATCATCCCTGTAAATGACCCTCCAAAGACATCCTAGTCTCATCCTTGTCTCATCCTAGTATCTCTCTGTTGAACTTCAGAGATCTCCCCCTTTAATTCCCACTGGCCACCCACACATTACCCTATCAGACAGAAAATGCCTGCTGTAAATACCCCCAGCCTCCTGTTCTCCTACTTCTACTAACTGAACCCAACCTTTGCCACCATGGTGAATTCCTATTCCTTGTCGCTTCCTGTCATCCCAACTGATCAACTCTCTTCCTTACGCTGCACCTCTCAAGAACTTGCTTGGGCCCCAAGACCCATGATTATCTGCATACACCCTAAATGCACTTATGCCCTATGCATTCAGCAACCACTGCTTCCCCAGGCCCCCCAGTCAGCTGACCTTCCAGTCCTATTCCCAGAATGCTCAGGGCTGTCAGCAAAAAATCAAAGTACTCAGTTGACTGGCTCCAGAATAACAATATCCCATCCCTGCTGGATTCTAATGGAGTCCACTGATCCCTTTTCTTCACCCTAAATGTCCTTGTACCAAGTGCTCTCAACAGCTTTCCTGGACCTTTTTCACCTGGTTTGAATCCCTAGTTTACACCCTCCCTCCTTCGTTTCCTCAAATAGAAGTGCCTCCTGCCTGAGAAGATTGTGGCCACACACCTCTAAACTCTTCAGCTTCCTTTCCCTCCCGTGGCAGGAACGTCCCTCCTTACTTTCACCCCTCCTGCCTCCCTACCCTCACCCTGACAGCACATTCCCCTCTTTCCACCGTCTTCTCATCTTTCCCCAGGGAAAAACAGTCAGAGGTCTTTATACCCCACCCCCAATCATTGTCTAAAATCCCTCTCATTTCCCAGGGTACTTGTCTCCTTAATTCTCTTTCTCTCTCTTTCTCTCATGACTTTATTGTCTTCCATTGTTCCACTCTCCACTTCTCCCTGGCTTTCAAATATTTCCCCATCCTACAAACAAGCTTTCTTAACTGTACTTCTGACTGCCAGACAATGACACTGCATTCATTAATCGCTTGTAAATGATTCTGTTTGATAAACATTTTTTTTCCAAAATGTTAGGAGAGGCAAAGAAAAAAAAATGATAATAAATTGCATCTCTAGCAGTGAAAACATGGACACAACTATCTAGATCCCATTCTATGGGTCTCTAATTCATCTGCCATTTCTCTGTGTTTCCAGAGCTTCTGGATAGGGATTCTGTTACAGAGCTAACATTATCTTGTCTTTTATTGTACCAGGTTGTTGACTTGCCTAAAATTTTCTTGAGGGGAGAATTCACATTTTGTTTATCTCTGACATAGTGTTTTGTGAATAATAGGTATTAATCATTACTGAAAGAAAAAGTGGTGAATTGGCTTTTCTCCAGGCTCACTATTAATGTTAGCTTTCTAAAAATAAATTTTAATATTCTATTCCTAAAAAGATTTGAAGTTGCTATTTTCCTCCTTAAGCACAAAAATGTAAAAATGAAGAACACAGCCCGAGGACCTAGATGATATGGAAAATCACGCCTGCAATTCATTTGATATAGATTCTGCCTGCTGCCAAGAGTTCCTTGAGAGCAGGGTCCCATTTTGATGTATGTTCTGTACAGTGCCTAGGTCAATGGGAATTCATGGTGAATAAATATAGGGTGAAAGCAATGTGACTGATGGATACAGTGAAGAACGAGAGTCCTAGTATCTATTTTCAGCTCTAGAATTACATAGACAGCCTTTGGCCTCTAACATGAGGCTTTGAAAGTTAAATTCTTCAGCTTTGGTATCAGAAATAATACTTGCACACCTCGACAGTTTCAAAAAGGTTTGCTTAGTAAAATGGTCACAAAAGAAGGAAGATTGCTCTTTACCAAACAGAATAAATCAATAGCACAGCATTCCAGAGAAGTCTGCATTAATATGAAAAAACATACTCTATCCATTCTCCTAAGTTCTTTCCTTTCAAATAATTATATTTGTATTCCTCCTTAATGAGAGCTACTGGGTTTTCATAGTTGCTTAATTAAATTGGGGGAATATCAATTCTG
Organism: Hyperoodon ampullatus; assembly: GCF_949752795.1. Taxonomy (NCBI): domain Eukaryota; kingdom Metazoa; phylum Chordata; class Mammalia; order Artiodactyla; family Ziphiidae; genus Hyperoodon; species Hyperoodon ampullatus. The sequence goes on along the minus strand of NC_136920.1, from coordinate 42,366,135 downwards.
TGATGCCTTTAGGAAAGTGATTCCAATTATGGGGCCAATCTGTCAACAAAAGTGAAGAGGCCAAAACATTTTAACAACAAGGTTACAGAGAACAAAGGATGAATATAAGTAGGAGGCATACTTAATAATTAGCCTTGCTATTAGTTGAGTTTTGTAGAAATTGCTCATAGACTTTGACTTAAAAACCTTGGTTGCAAGGCATGGGCTTGTAATTCAGCCTCTAAGCTCAGATGGCTCAAGTAGCTATTTGTTCTCTTTTTTTTTTTCACATTTTAAAATGTCATTTTTTTTACATGAATTAAATGTGAACATGGCATATGCACATGCACTGGGTTGGAGACAAATGGACTTTTTCCCACGGAGTCACAAATTGTGGAATCCAGATATTTGGGGAACATATTTGAACAATGACATTTTATAAGGTATCAGAAAAAGATGAAATTAGAAATGATCATATATCGCTATAGCTGTATTCTTTGGTATAAAATAATTGCATGATATATGTTAAGAGAAGCATTATAATATATATGGTAACAATGTCATAAATGTGATTTCATAGACGGAATAAGGCTTTAAATGGCTGATCCCTACAAAATGTAAACCAAAACAATTTCTCTTTACAAAGAAGGAAGTGGATCCTAACCAGTGTTATAGATCTCCATAATAAGAAACTAAACTAACTTTAGTCTTCTTTACTGGAACCCTGTTTTAAATGAATGATTATACATTATTTAAAATAATCATGTGAAGTAATTAATTTTCTCATTGTTGGTCTTGTTCTCTCTATCCATCATACCTAGAAAAGTGTCAGATTTTTTAGGAGGAATTCCGTTATTACTTGTCGAATGACTGAATGAAAAATGAACTATCATACAATATTGATCTCACCTATGGCACAATACCATACTGAAGCGTCAACGTTGCCTCTGTTGTGACAGGTCACACATTCAGCACCAGGAGAATCAAGGTCAGCTATAGTGGGAGGGAGCCCATACTGTGGAGCTCCTGCATATTTGCCATCTGTGCCACCCTACCCTGTCATGACCTATTGTGCAATTCTGGGTGGTTGAGGACAGAAACTGGCTGGTGTTACCTGGGTGAGTCATCTACTCACCTGGCTTTTCAATGTTTCTTCTGTGATATATGCTCTCTGTATTAGTTATTGACTGTTGAATAACAAATTAGCTCCAAACTTAGCAATTTAAAAAAATACATGTAGCAACTATACTCCAATAAAAATTAATTTAAAAGAAAATCCACCAATAAAAAAATGAAATAAAAAATAAAATTGCATCAAAACAAGAACATACTTGGGAATAAACCTGACTAACAAGGTAAAAACAAAAAGAAACAAACAAAAAAACATGTTTATTATTTCAGTTTTTGTGGGTTAAGTATCCAGACACTGATTTTATGGGCTCTCTGCTTCAAGTATCTCACAAAGCTGCAACAAGGTTTCTGCAACGGCTAGAATCTATCTTATCTGAAGTCTCAACTGGGGAAGTATCTGCTTCTGAACCCAAGGGGTTGTTGGCAGGGTTCAATTCCTTGCAGGCTGTTACACTGAAGGTCTCAGGTCCCTGCTGGCTGTTGGTTAGAGACTGCCTTCAGTTTCTTGCCACAGGGGTCTCCTAACTATGGTGCTTTGTTTCACCAAAGTCAGTAAGAGAGATAGAGATAGAGAGATAGAGAGAGGTGGGGGAAGAGAAACTGCCAGCAAGATGGGAGTAACTATCTTAGGTAACAAAATCCAGAAGTAACATTGCATCATCTTTGCTACAATACATTGGCTAGTTATAGTAGCTAGGTCACCCCACAATAAAGAGGAGGAGATTACTCAGGGCATGGATAACAACAGACAAAGATCATTGGGACCATCTTAGCATATGCCTGCCACAGTCTGATGGGTATTACATGAGACACAGAGATCCACACATTTTATGTCCACCCCCTAGGTCCATCCACTTCCTTCTTTCCCAGGCCAGCTTGACTTTTATCTTCCAAAATTACTCCTTCCAGGCTTGAGATCAACCAGCTGAGCCATTTGCCACTTCCCAGGAGTATGTATATCATTATCCTTACCTCTGACCACCCTCCACAGAAAGTCAATGAGCAGTTACCTCTTCAGATCTCTGACTACTAGAAAAATTTCCCTTCACCTTGTCTTTCACCTCTGAGTTGGGGCAGAACATTCTCTTTTTAGCTCTTACTAACATATTAAGCTAACTTATTCATGAATCAGGCCCAAGTTTTGTTTTGGGCTTTTTAATTTTTGTTTGTATGTTTGTTTTAATTTTAAAAGTACATTTATTGCTTATTCCTGATTGCAAATAACTTTAGCACCATTGGATCTACTAGGTCTTGTGGTCCAAAAGGCAGAATTGCTCTTACCTTGTTGTAAAGCCGTCTCTTGCTCTGGGTCTGACTCAAAACTGGTAGCCTTCTAAGAGTCACTTTATAAATAAGGTGGAACAATATTTTCAAGTATGGTATATGCTATTTCTAAAATCAAAAAAATGCTCTAAACTTCTGTAATTTATCCCTAATGGTTAAATGTGCAGGACCAATAACTTTATCTTGAAAAGAAATATCCTGTCTTGCCCTAAACTACTTTACCAATGCACAAACCCCTGAAACATTGTAAGTTTTATCTTCCACGCTCTGGTGCCTTACAGAGGGATTCGTACTGCTTGCCACTTCCTACTCATCAAGTCACATTAACTTGATGTCATCAATATAGAAGAGCAGCAGGATACTGGATTGGGAGGAACAGGAATGGTGAGTGCCAAAAATATATAGTTAGAGCACCAGAGATAGTCTAGTCCTAAGCTACTTTAACTGGGGAGAAGAGAAATATAAAAATCAAATAACAATAGAAGATTTTATGCAGTACTTATCAACTTTATGGTAGGGACAAAAAAATGGTGTAAGAGTTTAGAGAGAGGTAAAAGCATTGTAAGCAAGATGGTTTCTATAAGTCAACACCTAGACCCATTGCACATGGGTTAAAGCACGAATTAGTGTGTTTATTTTTCATGTATACTCTGTATACTGTCCAAAATATGTCCAGATCAGTTGGACGACTTCTTACCACACAGCCATTTAGGAATCCAAGCACATAGAGGCTTTGTCGTCTTGCATATGTGCTTTCCTGTTTCCTAGGTCACCTAGGACTTTGATATGCCATTATTGGAAAAGGAAGGGTTTCATGTGTGCATTAACAGTTTTATTAACTTGGAAGCAGCACACATCTCTTTCTTGCATATTCTATTGGCAGGAACTCAGTCTCATAGCTATACCTAATTACAGTCGAGATTGGGAAATGGATTCTAGCCACAGAACTGATTATATAATTAACAGGACCGTATTCAAAATGAAAAGATGGGGATCCTTTTTGAAAAAAACAGGAACAAAGTGCTGTTAAAGATACCAAAATATAAAGCTTTTACTTTTCTTCTGTGGTCTCCCTCTCTCTCAATTTGTCATAGTGGTTTTTAATTTGATATTGAGTGTCTTTCTAAGGAAAGAATAAAAATTTTAGATTATTAGCATGAATTTTGCCATTCATCTTTGTATTGTACAATGCCAGCTTTATATGCAAGTATGAGTATTTAATCCATATGTGGAATCACTGAAATTCACAATTTGTTTTTGGTAGCTGGCGCATGTGTGCATGTATGCATATTTTGTTCTTACCAGAACAGTGGAAACAATGCACAAAATGAATTCATCTCCTTTTTATTTCACTTCTTGGTACATTCCGCCAACACTCTCTACCTTCAGCTTTCTGATGAGTAAGAAAGAACTGAAAGGAAAAGGAACTATGGGTTACCCCATCTTTCCCTTTTTCTCTATGTCATCTTTTTCAAAGTAAGTGGTTGGCTCACATAAGGAAGTAAGAAAGGATATGATAGTGTTTCTTGGTTGTTTGTGTTTCTTAGACCATCGTTGGCTTCTGTTTTCAAAGCAAGCTCAGGTTCAAAGGGTCTCTCAAGGTGGTCTCTCAAGGTTGTCAGTGACTTCTTTATTCATACATGTAATATATTGACCTTACACTCACCTTGAGTCTCAATATAGACTCAAGACCACCACACATGGTGGGTGCACCAGAATTCTGTGCTCATGAGATATTGCAAAAACCATATGCAAATGAGACAGCAGAGAACAGGAGACATGCATATTATGTGTAGTTCCCCTGCTTTTACACATGCTCTATTTTCCCATTGGACTTGACTTACAAAACACAAGATCAAAAATAAAATTATTAACAATTTTTAAGACAGCGACAACAGAGCATTAACTGAGCACAGGGCCCTCTGAGCATGGTGTCTGATGCAACTTCACAGGCTGCACACTCATGAAGCCAGCTCTGTCTAAGTGTGTACCCAGAAAGAAATAACAAAGACTTTGGTTTTATGAAAGGAAAGTTTTGTGAAAGAGTTAATGCTTAAGAATATCTAGGTGTGAAAACAGTATGGTTTCTGTAGTTTAACTACTTAACCATTTTGTGTTTGTTATATACCAATATATATGTCTAACATATGTCACGTAGCAGACCTTTGTAGGAATTATCTCTAACTACACAATTGTTCTGAAAGGGATATTAGTATCATTCCCAACTTGCAGTTGAGAAATTAAGGCTCATAGAGATTAAGTGCTTCCCCAGGGCCACTAAAGTAATGTCTATTTCACTCCAAAACTCTTATTCTTTATGCTGATATATCCACTCTATATAGATTACCAGTAACCAAATTAAATCATTTTTTAAAGTACCTTTTTTACTATCTACAACTTATTTCTTTTCCTAATCTGTATGTACCTGGCCCAAGACAACCTCAGTAAAGCTTGTGGAAGGAACCTTTGGGATAATCAAACCCAACTCCAGTCATGAAAAATGACTACCTTCTATAACATCACTAAGTGGATATCTGTCCACTGTTCAACTGTTCCAAGTGTCATTTATTCGATTTGCAGTAAGTCCTCAGCAAAGCAAATCTGAATCAAATCAAGTGCAATAAAAATAATAGGCTGCATATTTTCATAGCACAAAGAACTGTTGCATGATAAAAATAGACTAAAGAAATAAATTTAGGAAATATTTAGGCAATATTATTGTTTGTGGGCATGAAACATTTGTCTTCCATTCATTATTATGTATATACGATCTAATAATTTCCCAATGAGAAAATATCCTGACTAGCAGACAGCTGGGGGACAGGTGAATGAGGCTGCAAAGACTTCAGTCTCTGGTATGTCCTGTCTTGCATTTTGATGAGCTGATGGGAGACACTGTGAGCAATAGGAAGAGAACAGAGTGTGGAGTTTAAAAACATCTGGATTCAAATCTCAGTTACACACCTGGTTCCAGGTCTCACCAGCTATACGAAGTTAAAGTAGAAACTTAAGCTCTCTGAGTCTTTGTTTGCCTCATCTGGAAACTGAGAATAAAAATAACTACTTCGCAGAATTGTTAAGAGAATCAGAGGAATCAGATAAGCTGATATAAGTAAATTTCTTCATCAATAACAAGGTGCTATGCACATAGAGATATCATTATACCCTCCAGTACTTAAAGGACATGAGTGAATGTAAAATAAATTGGAGATGAGAGAGAAACTGACTAAAAGCAGAGCAAGGTATAAGAGGAGTGAAGAAAAAGGTGAATGAGAAAGGGAAAAAAACACTGGGAGAGGAGAAAGTCTGTTCTGCCTTCTGCATTTATTCAGGATAACTTCTTTATATCCAACATTGTGTGACATGTTATCAGAAATTTTTAAAAGTAGTAATAAAGCAGTAGAAAATATGATCCCGACTTGAGCAAGTGCTTCCTATTACAATTTAGAAGCAGAAGACTGGGCCTTATCATTTACTTGACTTGTTCTGTGATTTTGCTTGAAGATATGGCCAATTTGAGCCTCATTTCATCTGTAAAATGGGAATGATAAATCTCTCTCTTCCCAGATTGTTGATGAGAACAGACTGAGAAAGCATATGTGAAAATATACTGTGAGCGTGTGAGCTTTTGTGTGGTTCTGTTCATCAGCACAGATGACAGGATAGGATCACACTTATTGATACACTTGGAACTCATCATTTCTGTTTGACAAATATGGCCGTAAACCTGAAACAGGACACTCAAACATAATTAAAGGCTAAATGACTGTTCCGTAATGAGAAACAAGTTTTTCTTTTTAAACTCCAACAGCCTCAAGTGTTGCAGTATGCCCTAGGGAGACTGACATAGGAATACAATTCAGGGAGAGAAAGAGTGACTTCAGTGGCAGCTTTACCTCTCCTTACATTCCCTTCGGATCTAATTCTTGGATCTCAGTTTCCCCCCATGAAGGGATGATAATTGCAAATTCACAGTATGTGGACTTGGGTTGGTTGGTTATTTGTCGTGTTTGTGCGTTTGCTGCATAACAAGCTCCCTTTCTCTGGAAAGAGCACCCTATTTCCTTTGATAAAATGGGCTCTTGAACTCCATGCAGTTTTGGTGGGTCCTAAATAAAGATATTATTTCTTTCTTGAAGGGAAGAATAGGGGTTAATGATTCAAGCTTGGCCAATACGACCTTGAGCATAAGACAAAGGACTTGAAAAGATGACTGGAGCTGACTGGTCCACAGTGTTATCTGATGAGACTGAGGTTAACTCTTGCTACTTGATTTCCCAAGAGCTCTCTTGTTTCCAAACCCTTCCCACGGTGGCTCCTCAAATATTCCTTTGGTTCTGTGAATCAACTCAGACACTTTCATTAAGCAACCTCTTTGTTTAAATTAGCCAAAATGGGTTTCTGTTGCCAGAAACCAAAACCTAACAAACACCCCCAAAACAACCAAAAACAGAAAATACAATGATACTGCAACCTTGCAGTGCTGAGAGGGAATAATTTCAGTCAACTATAAGACTTGTGGGAACAAGTGTTGTTCAGATGTACTTTTCCATTGTGTACTTAACACAGGACAAAATGTGTAAGTGAATCCACCCATCCTTACAAGGCACAAACCCTAGCTGTTAGTCAGTCTCACATAAGAAAGAGGAAATTTTGGTGACATTTAGACCAGCCACAAATAGAAATTTTGATCTAGTCCAATTTATTTTTGTTGTTTTATTGCCAGTGCTTTTGATGTCATATCCAAGGAATCACCACCAAATCCAATGCAATGAAGTTTTGCCCCTGTTTCTTTCTAAGAGTTTTGTAGTTTTAGATCTTACATTTATGTCTTTGCTTCATTTTGAGTTAATTTTTGTATGTGATGTAAGGTCACAAATAGAAATTTAAACATTATTATTACTCAAGAAATCCTGGCATCACTGAGTGGAATTTTAACAAAGGTAGGTTATTGAGTCAGGATCCCTGAGTAGGAGGGAATATTGGCAATTCAGGTAGTGCTTCAGGCCCAGAGTAAGGAAAACTGTGGGTTTGAAAAAGTGTGGTTTTGGTACCTTCCCTCATCCTTTACAACAGCCCTCTCTGCCCTTCCAGCGCTCAAGGCCTATCCTCCCCCATATTTTTCAAGATCCTACTTTCTTCAGAATTCATCCAAACCATCACCAGAGTATGTGCTGGGAAGAGAGCTAGTCTTTGTGGACCACATGCTGTGTGCCAGAAACTTTCCTGTATTATCTCATTTCATAGCACCTGAAAAAATTGGCTCATATCTGCTCAAGAAAAGACTCTATCTGTATTCCTATGAGGAATTCAAAGACTCAAAACTTTTCAGATCCATTTATTCCTTCATTCACTCTTTTTTTTTTAATTTTATTGGAGTATAGTTGATTTACAATGTTTTGTTAGTTTCAGGTGTATAGCAAAGTGATTCCATTATTCTTATACATATATTCATTCTTTTTCAGATTCTTCTCCCACGTAGGTTACCACAGAATATTGAATAGAGTTCCCTGTGCTATACAGTTGGCCCTTGTTTGTTATTTTATATATACTAGTCAACAGTATATAGCAGTGTGTATGTTACTGCCATCTGCAGCAACATGGATGGACATAGAGATTATCATACTAAGTGAAGTAAGTCAGAGAGAGAAACACAAATATCATGTGATATCACTCATATGTGGAATTTAATTTTTAAAAATGACATAAATGAACTTATTTACAAAACAGATTTAGAAAACAAACTTACGGTTAGCAAAGGGGAAACATGGAAGGGAGGGATAAATTAGGAGCTTGGGATTAACATACACACACCGTTCATTTATTCTTATTTTTTCACAAATAACTACTGATTAAAAATAAAAGTAAATACATAAATAAATAACTCTTGAGCACCAACTATGCAGCCCACACCATGCTTAGATCTAGAAATACAGCTATTAACAAGCCCACAAAGAGCTGAATCTCTACTGTGAAGGTAAAGATAATGCAAGGGAGTCATTAAATGATTCCAAAGAAATCATTGAAAATGGTGGGTTCCCAACTTGATATTTGGGAGCAAGTAAATCTTTGGCCAGGAAATCTTGGACTCAAACCTCATAGGATCCAATTCATGAGGTCAGTCTACCTTCTGCTGAGATCATTTATAACAGACATAATCAGATTTGAAACATAGTATTTGGAACTTTGATCAGATTAGAGACTAGACGGTATAAGAATAAGCAGGAGGAGTGACACCACATTGTCTCCTGTGGCATCTAGTGACAATCCAGGAGTATCTCATTCTCACTCATCGAAAGATGACTGTCCATTAAAACCCAATAAAAAAATATGGAAGTCCATTTCTTTGTTAACTCCAAACAGCTACAGTTGTTACTTGCATAGATGGCTAATAAATTGTCAATTTTCTACAACTATGCTACCCTTACTAACCAGATACTTTTTAGTTGCAATCTCAGGCATTATAAGAACATGTCCTTATCCCCCTATTTTAAAGCAGATGTAAATTTACAAAGTAGGTTCATAAGGTTTCATGAATATTTTTGTCTGAGATAGAGGATGAAAATTGCTTTATACAGGTTTTAATTTTTTTAAATTGGGATTTGTGTTTGTTCTTGTTCCTCTGCTTTTTGTTTTTTGGGTTTTTTGTTTGTTTGTTGATTTTTGTGTGTGTGTGTGTGGTGGGGTTTTGATTTTGGTTTTGGTTTTGATTTGCTGAGGGTGAGGGTTTTTTCTCAGAAATCTCACAGTCCAACTCCAGGAGTTGGTGTCCTTCAGGATTTCTCAACTGTCAACTTAGAAAAGACAAAAAATTAAAACTGAAGCAGATGACTCATTTGCATCAGAAAATGAGCTACACACTAAGCCTAACTGCTCTGTAACTCCACTGAGAAGGGGAAGGTAAAAGACCTGTGATGAAAGATTTCTCAGAGACAATGAAAAAATATCTAAAGTGGATCAACAGGACAAACGCACCCAGACCTCATGTTTTCTGACACGAACAGACACTTTAGCAGCACAATAGCTTGTATTCACAAGATGTCTGGCTATTGAAAGCTTTCTTTAGACTTTTTGAAATATCTCTCTAATGAGAAATTAAAGCTAAAAGAGTGATAGTATCAGAGAGACTTTTTTCCCCTATTTTCTTTTGACTGAGAAACAAAATCCCTGAATACTCTTTTGTGACTGGACTTATTGACCATCTCTGGAGGCTTGGAGGAATACTGTATGTGGCTATTTAGAAGACTCAATTCAGGTGGGAAAGGTTGGGACCTGTCAGCTAACCCATCCTCCCATGGGGAGAGTTAGAAAGGAAGAAGAGAGTGAGCAACGATATGCAGCACTTAGGAAGTGCTATTCACCTGGGTTCAGAGGTCGCTTTACTTTGACAATATTCTAGTTTCATTTCTTGAGCAACTGCATTCTGCCAGGCACCTGATGAAGCACTGACCCAACTGAGATTTCAGCTCCTAAATTATAGAAAGGAGACAGAAAGCAAAGGCAGATAAGATGAGACATGCAAATTCAATCCACCTAATCATGTAGGAATCCTGGGTAAGCATGGAGAGCCGGGCTTTTCTCTGTTTCCTGAAAAAGCAAGAAGCATCAGTGACCCAGTGTGGAAATAGAGCGATTCAAAATTCAAATTACATTTCTTCCAACTAGGTAAGCTGGCTCTCATGCAGCAGCCTGATTGGTGGAAATCTAACACATTAAAACCCCAGTTCATGGATGTTCTCAGAATACATTCTTGTCTCTGAATCAATGGTATGACCTAGTGTCTGGGGCCTACTTTGTGACCGGCAGAGATCCTGACTGACTCATTAGTCATTGTATCCCCAGGCTTGGCACTGTGCCTGAAACATTGTAGACTCTGAATAAATATGTGATGAATGAAGGAAAGAAAAAAGAAAAATAAAAAAAGTTAAACCCCAAATTATTATCAACATGTGCTGTGTGTCACTTATTTCTATTTAATTAAGATTCTGGTTGTTTCTTTCTGTTCTGACTTTCCATTTTGTCTAATCTGATAAACTGGAAGTTCTGATGTTGGGAGTTTTTACTCTATTTGGATTTTTAGATTAATGCTCAGGGCAGACATCATGAGTGTGTGATTTTTGTCCTTCCTGTTGTTAGTCTCCTACAAAACGTGGGCCTTCTCTTTATTCCTCTATCCACATTATCTCCTCTGCCCCAAGGATGCGGACAGACCCATGCTCCCAGGGGGAAGGATCTTCTATAGGAGCATAGCAATCAGCCTCTATTGGGCAAATACGTCAATGGGCCAAACTAGTATCAGAACACAAGGGATGCTCTAGTCACCTCTTCTTCCCCTGCTTCTGCACCCTGGGGACTCTCTCACTCTTAGAACCCAAGGGAAGTAAGGCAAGGACCAGAGCCTGCTTCCCCTCTTTCTCATTCCATGTCCCCTACCCTTCTCCCTGCTCCACCTTTTCATGCTGTCTTTACTTTTTTCTCATTCTTCCTCCTGGCCAGATGAGTGCATCTGTCTTCCTGTCCTCAGACACTCCTCTCCTCCCAGGAGGTGAGGAAGCACAGGCTGGTGCAGCTCCCTTTCCAGATGTCTGTTGCTGACAGCCCCTGATTTGCTCAGCCCATTCAGGGCTAAGGCTGGGTGAATGAGGTGCTTATCCTCAAGATGAAACTTAGATTCCCTTAAACCTCTTCTTCACAAAAAATCTCTGCCCATCAGGCTGCCATGTCAGCAGCATGTCAGGAGCATTCCTTCCTCCAAACTAGCTCAATATTCTATCATTCCTGCACTGAGGCAACAGTGTGGAAGATCATTATAGAAAAGTTCAGGCTACCTGTGATGGAAGGATGGACTATCTAATACATGGGTTCATGGTCAACCAGTACAGGAGAGTGATGAATAGCATGGACTATGGTATCAGACTGCCTGAGTCTGAATCCCAGGTCTTTATATATTAGCAGGAAAACTTTGAAGATATTACTTCTCTCTGTTAGTTTCACCATCTGTAAAATGGAAATAAATATAATACCTATCCCAGAGCACTGTTGTGATTATTAAAAAAGCATAGATAGATAGATGATTGGTAGTTAGAGATAGATGATAGATAGATAGATAGATAGATAGATAGATAGATAGATAGATAGATATAGATAGATAGATAATTCAAAAATAAAAAAAAGAACAGTCCTTAACATGTGGAAGCTGGCCAGACACTCACAGCCAGGCCATATTATTCTCCTGTTGGAGATAAAAAAATCTCACAGAATACCAACCTCAGACAAAGTTACTCTGAGACAATGATAAAGTAAGACAAAGCAAAGCCACTTCATAATTTTGTCTAAGAACAGACAAAAGCAAGGTCACTGTGCTGCCTATAAAATGCTAAACACCATCCCCCTTGGCTAGAATGAGAACTGCTACTTCTTTACAGCTTGATTCTGGCTCTAATCTCCCCTCTCTGTATATAAGATTTAATGAGATACTCCATCATAAAATTGTCCCCGCTTTTTGACAGCATCCAATTTAAAAGAAATTCCTGCTTCCTTAGACCTTCCCCCCAAATCCCTCAATTAGATCCTAAATCCTTTATTAAGTACTTTCTAACACCCTATTATTGAGGCACCCCACAGTTCCCTTCTCCTGTTCTCATGTGTTCTCCCTCTAGGTAACTAGTAATAAACTCAATTTGTTCAACTTCTGGGTTCACATGGTTTTTCGCTGAAGGGCACTTATGATAGAGAGATTAGAGGGAGATGAGAGAAAGAGAGAATGAGAGAGAGAAGAATAACACCTACTGGCACATAGTAAGGATCTGAAAAGTCTTTCCTATCGTTATCGTTATACATACCTTGGGAGTATTAGGCACAGGACAGGGAAATCATGTGAGACATAAGAACTGAGAAGGAGACCCAGAAAGTCAGGCCTATCAGTCAAATAATAAGAATAAAGTATGTGTCTAGGGCAGAAAGTCAGTCCGGAGGTAATGAGATAGCTGGTGCCAAAGAGCTCATAGGGATTTGAGGTCAGGAAACAAGGCATATTAAACTCATTAACACAATGCCTGGCACATAGGAAACAGGCAAAAATGTAGCTATTTTTTTCATCATCTTCATCAGATGCTCAGGAAGCCACCTGCCAATAAGATGATGTCTGCTCTATTTAAACAGTGCGAGTCCATGACGAACAAGAACACTCCTCGTACTCTGAAAGAGCACACGACAAAGTACTCAGAGGCTTTACTTTCCAAAGGCTCTTGGCATTCTTGTCTGTAACAGGAATGCACAAATATGTTTTTGCACAGCCATCATAGCACCATCATTTGGCACTCGGTGCTACAGCCCTGTGACAGTCATTTGCAGTGTAAATTCGACTCACATCCCAGCAATTTTGCCATCACTCTTACTGTGAAGTCACCTTGCAGGTTTCCTCTATGACGCTGTGATTATTTTTCAGCTTTATTGCTAAGCTGATTTGTTTTCCATTTGCTTATTGATGAATTTTGCTGTTAACCAGAAATATGTATTCAGTAGCTAGTAGCAAGCCCCGGGAACATTTACAGGACAAACCTTACAAGCTGGCAGGAAGAACAGGGAAAACTAACATGGATCCAACTCTCATGGTTCATTCTGCAACCTGTGTTCCAAGAATTTATCCATTTATACCACTGATGAGAATAGCATGCTCACAACAAAGTCATAAAGAGCGAAAAACAGCATATCTGTATCCATTATTTATTCATGCCCAAGTCACATGGATGAAAAACACTAACTGTTAAGACCAGAACAGCAATCTTTTATGATGATTGTGCTATTGCTTTCTTTATGTTCCCCCCTGTGCTGTGCTACATGAAGCAAACAAAGGGGAGTTTTCTAATTAGTTCTTAGTGATTCCTCCTCCAGAGCATAGGTGTGGGCATCACACCATGTAGTATAAGACTTCTGATGTCCACCTTGTTGGAACCAAATATGTGCACAGTGCAACTCAGTCCAAATAAGTTGTCAGGTTTTTAAAGTTTATGTATCATTCTAATGTGACATAACCATATTGAAGAAATATTTAAAATAGAAAAATATTAAATTTTTTATTGTTTCACATCTCTCCAAAAATTACTCACTGTCATTTTTTAATGCCCAGGGTTTATTTTACATATATACACAAACAAACACGTGTATATGTATGTGTTTATGCATGTGCTGTTGTCTGCATGTTGTTACCGAATGCAACTTCATGTGCCCAATGCACAGTGAGGCCAAACAATACTGAAACATCAGAGTTTGGAGCAGAGAAAGGTTTACTGCAGCACCATGCAAGGAGATGGGTACCTCATGCCCCCCAAAATCCCACACTCTCCAAAGGAGTGCAAAAGCATTTTTAAAGGCAAGGTGACAGAGGGGCATGGTTGGTTGTTTCGAACTTCTTGGTGTCAGAATCCTTTGTTCTTGTAGCTGTTCACGTAGGTCAGGTCACGATGTTCCTGTAAACCTTCAATAAGACAAATGTTATTGTCTGTTCTGCAACTTTTATCTCTATATGAATGGAAAAGTGTTATACCCTTAAAAGTCAGAGCCTTGAGAATGGGCTATCCTGTATATTTTAAGCTATAGGCAACATTCTTAAGTCAAAGCAAAAGCAATAGAATACAAAGATTAAAGTGAAAGAAACGGATCTAATACGGAGTCAGATTTTTTCTTCACTATTACATTTTTATACATAAAATTTTAAGAAAAAATATTTCTCCATCTAGCATATTCTGGTCATATATTCCAAGTGTTTGACTGGAGACATGGGGAACACCCTTATTCTACCCACATTTTAAAAAAAATTTGCTCTTTCTTCCTATGTTTATTCTTCTTATTGTATAAATAATGTAATAGAATTTTACTATGCCCCTTTAATATTACATTATGCCCCCCAAACACATCATTTTATTTTTTTTTAAAGTACATATCATTCTCACATCACTTAAATATACTCTTTCTCAAAACACATTATTTAACAACATTGGGGGAAAAATCATTCACGTAATTTTCTACACAGCAGTGGCAATTTTAATACTGAAACTTTGCACTTCTGTGTACCTCTGCTTAAAGGCAGCAAGTGTTGATTAACTCTCTGCATGGATAGGCCCTCCCAAGAGCCCAGAGCTCCTGTGACAAACACATGGAGAATCACTTGTATCAGTAAGATAGAGATTGCAGTGGGAGATAACACACAAAGAACAGAGGAGAGTGCAAGGAAAAAAGTATAACCGAAGAATAATTTCTCAAAAAGAAATCCATCCACCCAAAGGAGCACTGTAGATGGTTACACAGGTTCCCATGGCTGGAAAGGATTAGAAAAGTTTCTGTATAATGAGGGAGCAATTAGATTGAGTTTAAAGCAACCTTGTTATTTATGATGGAGCAAGGTCAACGTGATTAAGTCTCTTCCATTATTTATAAGTTTGTATGTAATTACTATAAATTTTAGATGTTTCGTATGTTATAATAGAATGCATGGTAATGTTATTTTAGGTTCTCTTGATGCGTGCACCTGTTTCCCCCCCAAATTTCAGTCATTAAACCAAAAATGTACACAGTATGCTCTGATATTAATCAAGAGAAAAAGCAAAATAATTTTTGACACATTGACATTTTTTTTAAAAAGAGCATAGGATCATGAAAACCTAGTCATTTTCTTTCCCTATCCCTGTGTAAGGAAAACAATTTTAAAAAGCAGTTTATATCACACTCTTGGCTTGAATCTTTTTTTGAAATGTCTCTTTTGGTGGCCACTTATAATTAAACACACAACTCCTATGATTAATGTCAATGTTTGTGGTTAAATGAGTCAACTGTTAAATCAGCTATAGCCCTGTAATGTAGGAATGAACAATGAGGGAGTGTTCTCCTCTAAATTTGCATTACTAACATTTGTGCTTTGATGGGGGAGTTAGCTTATAGCATCTGTTTCAGACACATGAAAATTCAATTAAACTATCAGCTATCAGAATTACCATGAAGCAAATATCAACATAGGAAACCATGACCTAATTATATTATGAATTTTAAACCACAGATAAAAGCTACATTCCAAGTTAATCACATTGACTGACTCATTTTCCAGAAAGCTAACAAATATTTTTAAAATCATATAGTCTCTGGAAATATAAGCAAAGGAGAATCTTCTCTTATTTATTACTCATTTTTGTCAGATCCTTCTAAAATACAATTTAATGATAACACAAAATATGTTTTAATAAAAGAAGGTGAGACTTAGAATGAGACAGAAGGTTACTTTGGAAGATAAGGCAGAAGTTTCTACAATTCTGTGCTAAGAAATAAGCAGGAAGTTGAATCAAAAATTTCATAGCCTTGGAACCCTATTCCCACTTGCTCTCTGATGACCAAGGAGAGGAGATGTGCTATGTGAGTGGAGGGACAGAGCCAGGTCAGAGAAACAGTAGGTTCTGCCATAAGGGAATCTACCCAGGCAGAGTTAAAGGTAGATAGCCTGTGGGAAGACATACTGCCATATGGGGAACTTCTCCCATTGGAACTGAGCAAAGGTGAAACTGAGCAGGAGCCTATGTGGCTCCTGGACACAAAGCCTTTCTATGTCCCCTATTTCTTTTTTTTTCTTTTTTTTTTAAATTTATTTATTTATTTATTTATTTATTTATTTTTGGCTGTGTTGGGTCTTCATTTCTGTGCGAGGGCTTTCTCTAGTTGTGGCAAGCGGGGGCCACTCTTCATCACGGTACACGGGCCTATCACTATCATGGCCTCTCTTGTTGCGGAGCACAGGCTCCAGACGCGCAGGCTCAGTAGTTGTGGCTCATGGGCCTAGCTGCTCTGCGGCATGTGGGATCTTCCCAGACAAGGGCTCGAACCCGTGTCCCCTGCATTAGCAGGCAGATTCTCAACCACTGTGCCAGCAGGGAAGCCACCCTATTTCTTGATTATAGGAAATAGGCTTCATCCAGCCTCCCTGACCTTCCCTGAGTTCCAATGGGGAGGTTCAAACAATTGCTAATCAAGGAAGGGAGGGCATACAGAGACAAGGGGAGAATGGTCAAGAAGTAGTAGTGCAGCCTTGGGGCAGGGTCCTGGTTCCCCCTCAAGCGACACACACAATCATATCTTTGAGCTGTTTTGCAGATACTGAAATCCCCACCAGGTGGGAGAAGTTGACGGTATGCTGACCACAGGCACATAGATCCCAGACCAGTTGAAATCAGAAGGTTGAAAATGCTGATGCCCACTTACCCCACCACCAACCAATCCAAAGAACGTCCATGAGCTGATCACACCCTCTTTGAACCATTACTATAAAACTTTCCACTACCCCCTCCAGGTCAGGACACACAGTTCTGAGGGTATTAGCCTGCTGTGGCCCCCTTTGCCTGGCAAAGCAATAAAGCTATTCTTTTCTACTTCACCCAAAACTCTGTCTCCGAGATTTAATTTGGTGTCAGGGTACAGAGGCTGTATTCAGCTTCAAAGAATGTTAAAAATAGGTCATCTGTCACTCTTCCTCTTTAAATTAAACATGCAGTCATGGTCACAGAGGCAGGGAGCAACCCTGGGAGGTGGAAGTGTACTGTCAAGATAGAGCACCAGAAGCAGGCTGCCATCTTACAGAATATGCCAAGAAGAATCTCACCTCCCAAGTCTCAGGTGTAGTGTCCTCTCATCCTGCCTGACCCATAGAACTTATGGATTCTATCTTCTTTACTGACTGACACTCAAAATTGATTAGCCTCTTATTAAACAAATGACCAAAATAGTTAACTGAGGACAAAATGTTTCATGAAGTGACAAGTCTTAACCAGACATGAGTCTAGTTCAGTATTAATCCAGGAATAAGATGACAAGTCTCACTGCTGCACACATTCATCCTACACACCCAGTATTCCAGCCACACTGCACATGTTACCTTTACTCTAACGAATATGTTCACTGCCACCTCCAAGCCTCTGTTCTGTTCATGCTGGCTGCTGGTCACTGCCGCATGTGCCACTGTGCCTCTTGTCCAGCTGGTCAACTCCTAGTCTTGCTTGAATATTTAGTTCAAATGTCTAACAGCAGTTTGTTACTGCCCTTTATGTCCCCATAACATTTTCACAAACAAACTCTATCACAGTTTTTAGCATATTGTATTCTGACTTACATATGCATCCCTGTGCTCTTTTGCTTATGAACTTGATGACAAAAAAGACCTAGATACAAAGATGAATTGGTCACTGTAATAAGGTTCTCAACAGAGGTATCTTTAACTGCTCTGGTCTTTAATTAGAGTAGGGTACCTGGGGGAAGGAAAAGGACTTATTTCCATTTCCCTGCTGAGATCCTCTTCTTGAGAATGAGTAGACCAAGCTGCCATTCTGGCATGGAATGGGAGTGAGTCACAAGATAGTCCACTAAACGGACTAGACACACATGGGGGAAAGACCACAGTTAATACTCACAGAGGCATTCATGGGTTTAATGTCCTTCCAAGGACCCTATGAAGTAGAAATGGGGACTGCAGACTAATTCCAGGCCATTTTCTATGACAGCTACTTAGAGCTATAACAGATACCTAAAACACTAATCTAAGAACGAAATCCTCACCCTGGGTCAAATAGAATCTTCAAACTTTGTGATCATGGTACAAAGAACGGGCTAATCAAAAAGTGTGCCTGTTTCAGAACAGCTACAACAGCTAATAAAAACTCAGAGTATTTTTCCATTCCTATACTGGTCCATAATGTCCTCTCTAAGCTCAATAAGCAAAGAGGAGCCTTTTATTTAATGTGCAAGGTGCTAAAAGAGCTGAACTGACACAGAGCAAAGTGGTTAGATACCAGATTTCAATGGAAATAGACTAGGGAAACCAAGAGACCTACAATCTTCATGAAGACACTTGATATATTTCTGCAGATATGTTCATGGCAAATGTCATTTAAAATAAAATCCTTCTAACCAGCAAGCTTGTAGGTGGGTTGTGGTATTCTTAGCAATCATTAAAACCCATATGCTTCCTCACTGCTGCTCACGTAGATTGTGTTTTTGTTACTAGGGAAGTTTTTTCATTGGAAAACAGAGCGACTCTAGTTCCATGGAACATTTAATATGTAGAAACTCAGAAAAGGATCATTAAGAATTGGGTCAAAAATACTTTGAAATATATGCTACCTGGATTTTAGAAAGTGGTATACTGGGCTTCCCTGGTGGCGCAGTGGTTGAGAGTCTGCCTGCCGATGCAGGGACACGGGTTTGTGCCCCAGTCTGGGAAGATCCCACATGCCGCGGAGCGGCTGGGCCTGTGAACCAGAGCCTGTGCTCTGCAATGGGAGAGGCCACAACAGTGAGAGGCCTGCGTACCGCAAAAAAAAAAAAAAAAAGAAAGAAAAAAAAGAAAGTGGTATACACTCTCAGTCTGAAATTCCTTTTTTCCCAATCTCTTTTCAACCCACTCTACTCGGGATCTTGCTCTGTCCTCCCTTATTCTTTTCAAAGTCACCAGTGACTTCCACATTGATAACATAATGGTCAATTCTCAGCCTTCATCTTGTGGTTCTACCAACAGTATTAAGCACAGATGATCACTTGCTCCTCCTAAATACATTGTCTTCACTTGGATTCCTGGATACCACTCTCTCCTGGTATTCCTTCTCCCTCGCGTGTCCCCCCTTCTCATTCTCCCTTGCTGGTTCCTCCTCTTCCCTTACCCTTAATATTGGAGTGTTCCAATCTCCATCCTTGTTCCTCTCTCCTTCTCTATCTACACTCGCTCCTTTAGTGATCTTACCAGTCTCAGAGCTGTAGGTATCATGTGCATGCCTATGTGTCTCAAACATGTACAAAACTGTATTCAAGGCACAGATTTCTTTCCCAAAATCCTGATTCATCTATCCCCTGACTACTCAACATTGCCGTTTGCATGTGCCTTAACATGACTGCAGCTGAATTTCTGATCTTCTCCCCAAAATCTATTTTATCTTCAGTCTTCTTTCTCCCCGCGGTTAGCAATGCCATCTGTCCATTTGCTGAGGCCAGAACTTACAGACATCTTTGACTAATTTTTTCTCTGACACCCACATCCCATTAATCAGTCAATCTTTTTGGCTCTAACTTCAAAATATTAAGCCAGAGAATCAACCACTACAGAAATATTTATGGACAAAAAACACAGTTCAAGCTACTGAAATATAATTTAAGCATCACTTCATGCTCATCCTCACATGGATTTCTGTACCATGTCATAAACCTATTAAGCAATCTGCATATGCCATCTGAAACTATGTTTTTGACTTTCTTCTCTGAACATATTCAACAAAAGAAAATTAAGTTTTGGTTTAATCTCTGCTTTATTTTTTTCTAAATATCTTTCTTCACAGATCCTAATGTCTCACAGCTAGTTCATTATTAGAAAGCGACTATTTTGTTCCCAGAAGAGCATAATACTATTCATTTGGCACTCCAGAGAGCCTATTAATACAATTTAAGGTATATGAGACTAATCAAGGCCATACCATTTTTAGCTTAGTGTGCCTGCATGATAATTAGTAAGAAAGAAATCATTCATTTGTTGCCATCTCTTAACACTTACATATTTCTCCCTTCTCTCTCTCTTGTTTCCTGTTTTCTCTGTATGTTATAAAGTGCATTTTACATCAGATAGGGATACAAAATTGAAAACAGTGCTTAGTAACACATTTGCCTCCATGTTCTATAGAAAAAGAATGAAAGAACCTAGCAGCATCCTTTCATCTACTGCATTTTTTAATACATTTAACAAACATATATAATATTCCAGGCACTTTGCTAGATCATTGTGATTCCACAGTGTTCAAGACAGATGTAGTTCCTGTCCCTCAGTACAGCTTACAGTCTAGGGACAGTTACAGACAAATAAATTGGCTATTATACTACAATTTTAAAACTGCTGAGATAGGTGAGGAACAGAGGGTCATAAGAACACTAAATTCAGGATGTCAGCAAAGGCCTCTTAAAGAAACCGACTTGCGAGTTATGATCTGAAGGATGAGTAGGAAGAGCCAGCTTGTCAGGGAGGAGAGACTAGTGTTTTACAGAGAAAGAACATCATAGGCAAAGAGGTGAAAGAACATCTGAAAAGCCCTAGAAGCTCAAAGTGTTCGAAGAGGAAAGGAATATTGAGGAAATGAAGCTGAAGAAGTAAACTGGAGCCAGTTCTAAGAGATGGCCAAGAACCTGCAGTTTATTGTAAGGGCAACAGAGGAACTGTCTAAGCCATAGACTGAATGGCTTAAACAAGAAACATTTATTTCTCACAGTTCTAGAGGCTGGGAAGAGATTTGATGTTGGGCGAGGACCCACTTCCTGTTTCATAGATGATCATCTTCTCTCTGTAACTTCACGTGGCAGAAGGGGTGATGGAGCTCTCTGGGGTCCCTTTGACAAGGGCACTAATCCCATTCCTGAAGGCTCCACCTTCATGCCCTTATCACTGCCCAGAGACCGCAGCTCCAAATAACATCACATCGGAGTTAGGACTTCAACATACAAGGTGGGGTGGGGGACAAAAAAATTCAGTCTATGGCAAAAACCTTAATCTTGAAAATGACAATCAAATGTGTGTTTCAGAAAGATCATTCTTGTTGTGTTGTGAAAAAGACACTAACAGAGGGGCAAGATCAGAAGTAAGAAAACAGTTAGGCAACATTTGACATAATCTTGGAGAGCAATGAGAGTGATCTGAACTAAAAGAATGAGAACAGGAATAGAGAGCAGACAATTTTATTTGGATGATTGCCAAATAAAATTTTGGCTGCACAGAGGATTATACATTCTAACACACTCACTCCATAGTACTTGTTGGTCATCTATTATCAAAGAATTCAAACCATCATCTGAAAACCAAGAACCAAAGAAATTAATTTAATTAATTAAGGTCACACAGACAATTACTGACATAATTGAGTCTAATATAGCTCTTCCAGTCCAGCTTTAATTACAGTTCAATGTTTTACATAAAAGAATGTTCCAGTTATCTCAATAAAATGAATTCAGATCCATGTTACAAAAATAAGGTTATGAACTACAGTGTTTAAAATGAGCTTAATTCTGATCCTTAAAATTCACATTGTAGAAATGTAATTTGGTTGAGAGCCTTCCCTCAAATAGTTTAGGGCCCTTTGAATTAGTCTGTAAATACAATTGCCTCTCTAACTGAGAGCCTAATACTGTTTGCCAGAGACTGTCTCCAGCCGTGCCAGTCAATTGTTAGGGCCATTGGCAGAAAACCTTATCATGTACATTAACCCACAGCCTTTGAATGGAAGATTACTGGAAATAATGACTAGGAGTATCAAAATCATGAATAAAATATGGGAATCAGGATTGCAAGTTATAAAGTTCTCTTATCAAGTCTGCAGACCAAATGTACTCTCAAAGGCAGTTCTCCCACCTTGGGTGACATAGATGAATGATGATGCTGATTAAAAAAAGGAGAGAAGAGCAGATTAGCACCTGAGGATCAATTCTGTTGGTGTTGTTATCAGTTGGATCCAAATAAAATGTGTTAATTTTTCTGTGTTTTCTCAAAGTTTAGCTGTGAAAATGGAGGTGCCTCTTGGAGTAGAAGATAAGAAAAAGTGAAGATAAAATAAGTCCTTTCAAGAGATATAAGAAGTATGGCAAGAACAAAAGGAGAATATTTTGATTAAAATGAAATTCTTCTTAGGACTAAGATATATTATTAGTTTGCTCAGAGAGAGTTAGGCAAAGAAAATACAAGGGGCTTTGTTGGGATTATATGTGGTGGGTGAAGGAAAAAGTGAAGTATTGACCTGTAAAAAAGGGGGAAGTGTTGGTGTAGAGTCTCAACATATAGAATATATGTTGAGACTCCTGGGTTGAATTATCTAGGCAAGCCTTAATGAAGTCATACATATTTTTGAGCGGTTCTGACAAATCTCTTCAAATTTAGTAATGATTTAGACACAGAGAAGCTAGCAATTTCAAAAAGGCTCCAAATCTTACTGAAAATTTTCAAAGTAAATACACTGACCCTTGCCAAGTACTGCACGGGGGTTTCATAAACCAGAAGCCTTGCTTCAGATCGACCTGAGCTTCAGAGTAACTCAGATGATCTGTGGCACTTCATCAGGTATCTGAGTTGATTTGTATTTGCAGAAGAAGCAAAAATTCACTGATTCTTTACTTATTTTGAAAAATGGGATTATTCACCTTTGAATTGGAATCTTTGTACTTAGTAAAGAAAGGAAGCAGGCAGGTAAAATAATCACATGCATAAGATGCATAAGATAACGAGGAAGAATTTTTCTATTTCTTCAGGGAACTAAGTGCTTGAAAGCACTTTAAAAGCATCCATTGTATGTGAACATAAGAATATCAAAGCGGTCACTTTCAACTCAAAGAGGACTGCTCAGTCTTACTCCTCATTAGATTTTTGACAATAGACAGTAAAAGAACACTTGTTCCTTCTGCCACCTACCTCAAAGCTTATAGATTAAGAAAAACATGTCCTAACTCCTCTTTTTAAATCAGTAAGAATTTATTTCAGTCCTTTAAGAGTCTTATCATCTGTAGCTTATCATTTAGCTGTCTCATTTATCTTTACAGCAACCCTAAGAAGTAGGGATTACTTATTCTCAGGCTAGGAAACCAGAGAGCTTCATCTGGGAATTAATTCATCCAACAAGTTTTTATTTCTGATTTGCTGGAAGTCATGCAATGAATAATTGGTGGCACTGGAATTGTTG
Source organism: Hyperoodon ampullatus (assembly GCF_949752795.1). Lineage (NCBI taxonomy): Eukaryota > Metazoa > Chordata > Mammalia > Artiodactyla > Ziphiidae > Hyperoodon > Hyperoodon ampullatus. The sequence continues at coordinate 42,343,015 of NC_136920.1, read as the reverse complement.
TCAGATCTGGTTTTAGAAGTTTTGGAGTCAGACAGACTTGTGTTAGAATCTCCATGGTTTACTGACTCTGTGAATTGGGCAAATTTCCTAAATTCGTTGAAACTCAGCTTAATCATCTGTAAAATGGGTCTAATAATATCCCCCCACCACCACCTGCTGAGAAAATATATGAAAGTTGTTCTAGCAGCGGCCTTCAGGAGGAATTCTATGTGCCTTTCCCTTATTGCATCCCAAGAGGAAGGAGACCCAGCCACGGTAGTTAAATCAAGTTTTACGATGTTTTGTTTTGTCTTTTTGGCACTGAGTCCTTAAATGCAGTCACTTTGTAATTGAGCAGGACCCTGTGGGTACCTCGTCAAGTTTATGATTAACCTCCTTCTCTGAACCTTTATTCCTTTTCTTATTCAAAACTTGTTCTCAAGATTGAGGAGTATCAAGGAAAAGGGAGGAATTGTAACTGAGCAGGACCCTCTGGGGGTCTTCCCAGGGCGGGCCCTTCCCCATATCCTCTGCTTTAGCTCCTCTCTGAAATACCAAGATAACAGTATTTGATGCACATTTCCTGAGTTGTTTTACAGATGTGAAAAAACCCCACCAAATGGAAAATTTTAACTACTTGATGACCATGAGCACATAGTCCCAGGCCTCCTGGAGCTTAAGGACTGATAATGTTAACCCCTGTGACACCGCATTGCTCCTTCACCATCAGCCAATCAGAGAACTGTGCACTAGCTTATCACATACCTTGCAACCGCCCCACCACCCTCACCTGGCCTTTAAAAATGCTTTGTCAAAACCCTTTGGGGAGCTCGGGGGCTTTTTGGGCCTGAGCCACCTGTCTCCTTGCATGGCCCTGCAATAAACCTTTGTCTGCTCCAAACTCTATGACATTTTGGTTTGTTTGGCCTCACTCTGCATCGGGCATAAGAAGTTGTGCTAACAACTTAGTAGAATTAAATGATCTTTGTTCCTAGTTTGACTGCATCCTCTTCTTTAGTTTTTCCATTGTATCTGAGTGGAAAGAATATCCAGGGTTTATTAGCTTTTGTTCTTATTCATTCTCTCTCTCTCTCTCTCTCCTCAGCAATGCTGAGGGAATGGGCCTGAGCCAGTTCAGCTCTGCACTCCAGGGAAAACACCTCTCTCAATCTGTCTCTAACTGCACTTGGTGTCTCTAATTTGTTTTGGATGGTCTCTTCTTCCACTAAGAAGAAAGAAAATTCTTTGAGCTTGGAAAAAGTAGCAAGAATACGTCCCACTGTTTTCTTTCTGAAAAAATTTAATCCTAAATAACCTAGAAAAAAGCAGCCTTCCTTATGCTCCTGTTTAAGTTATTGAACCAAAGTCCTGAGTAACAAAGGGTAGTATGCCCTGCTACACGTCTTTGTACATAGACCTCCCCCAGAGGCTTCACACCAAAGAAGCAAAGCTGGACCAAGACTGGAGTCATGTAATCTTTAGCGTTCGGCCTAAGACAACCATAATAATTTCTTTGTATTATTTAAATATCTGTTATCACTATTAATCAACAATTTCTCCCCTATTTTTAATTTCTATGAGATAGAGGAAAACTCAGTAGTTTAGCTTATGATTTCAGTGACTGCTCTCAGTTATATGATCACTGTTGCATAAAGTCAAATTAATTTTAAATCCCTCTTTCTTATTATCAAATAATATGCCATGTAGAACATACCAAGGAAGATTTTCTTTGTATAATTTTATGTCACTGGAAATAATAATCTTGTACTTTTATACTACATATTCAGACTTTTCACTAATTTACACAGACCTTTCCCCTTGTTAATCAAAAACAGTGTTGTATTGACTCTCGGGCTTATCTTTGACCTATACTCATTTTAATCTCAGCCTCAGTTTTTTTACCCCTCAAATAGGAATAATGGAACAATGCTTATTTCCTGGCACTTAGAATTCACTAAATTTAAAAACTCTGTGTTGAATAAGATGCTTTACAGGAAGGGTTTAATGTGACTGAATGAAGCATGAAGAAATGGTCACACAGACCTCAAGTAAACAAAATAATGTAGACATTTCAGTTCCAATCACCTTCTCATTAAGGAAACTCTGCTGACACAGGCAGAGTTCCAGTTGTGGCAAACCTGATTTTATACTCAAGTATGAGCCTTATGGGTTTTCCCAGAAAGCTGCAGGATGTCACAGTATCACTCTTAGCTGCATAATCAAATGGCTATAACCCAAGACAGTCAAGCAGTTCGAAATGACATTCTTAACACAAAGTCTTTCTAAATTATTATTTTAAAAAAATATAACAGCTCTGGAAATGAAAGAGACTCAGGAGATAAGATCTAACCTGATGGTGAAGAGATTCAAATGCCATCATAAAGATTAAGTCATTGAGGTGCTAGGCATATAGCAATGGGGTCCCGAGATTAAGACATCGTTTAATTTAACAAGAATTTAGGAAGTGCCTACACCATGGCAGGCCAGAACTGAGCTAGAGATACAAGAACAAATTCTCTGTGACTCTGGTCCTCCAGGATTCCCGGTCTGGTGGACAGAGTTAAATGTGTACAGTACATTGGGATCAGGATAACCATTCCCTCTCTACTCGCGAGGGTGGAGAATAACCTGGGCCCCCTTTAGGAAGATTTTTGTATCACGAGTCAAATATTTCCAGACATGCTTTCCTGGGTAGCAAAAGAACTGATGTGAAACTAAGTAATTACTTGAGGTGTGGGGAATAAACATTTACTTCCTTTATCTCATTTAATCCTGCCAGCTGACCTTAGAGGCAGAGTTTGCTACCCTATTTTTTTTCTTTAATTAACTTTTTATTAGAGTATAGTTGCTTTACAATGTTGTGTTAGTTTCTGCTGTACAGCAATGTGAGTCAGCTATATGTATACATATATCCCCTCTTTTTTGGATTTCCTTCCCATTTAGGTCACCACAGAACACTGAGTAGAGTTCCCTGTGCTATATAGTAAGTTCTCATTAGTTATCCATTTTATACATAGTAGTGTATATATATCAATCCCAATCTCCCAATTCATCCCACCTCCCCTCAGAGGCAGAGTTTGCTACCCTCTTTTACAGAAGAAGTAATGCCTGTGGCTAAGGGATTGTCCTTCATCTCCGGCTACATGTGATGGGCCCAAGATGCATACTCAGATATGTCTGATTTCTGTCCCACCACATGGCCTAATAAGGGTGTAAATATCAAACTGTGTCTGAACATTGTCTGAGTTTCTGGGAAGGGGAGTTCTGATGCCTGCTTCAGAGGATAGGCATGGTCAGGTGATCAAATTGGCTGCAGTAGAAAAGACAGCCAAGTGGCTTTGAGTGACACAATCACTTAATAGAGGACCCTGCAATATGAGGTATATGAAAGAGGTTGGCTGATAGATGGACCATGTGTACTGATTTGTTATCCCTCCTTGCCCAGAATGTTGTAACACACTAGAGTAACTCTAATTATATGATGAATTAGAGCAATAACAATCACTGTATGCCTAAGATTATCATCACATGAGTCAGGACAGATAAAAATGCAGTGAAGCATTGTATCTCAATGGATAGATCCGAACACAAATCCTGGGTTTGTCTAGTTCACTGGTAGGTGTGTGCTGAGCACCTAACACAGTGTTTCCACACACAGTGTATTCATACAGTAGAGTCTCAATGCTTGTTAAACAAATGAATGAATGATTAAACAAGTAAATGAATGATGGCAACATACAAACTCCTTATACCTCAATGCAAATGACAAGGCAGGTCTTTCTCAGTCTGATGATCTGAGGCCAGAGGGTGGGTCTGAGAGTAAGTCCTGGACTCCAATGGAGAAGCTCCTATTTACCTCCTAGGGACACCCAGAGTCTTCTGGGTGAATTCTGTGTCTTCTTGTAATTCTCCCAGGGCTCAGCTGCAACACTTGTTCAAGGGCAGCCTTGATGCTTTCCTCAGAATTTAAATGCCCAGTGGAGTATGCTCTGCAAGCTTGTCTAGGTTTTATTACAAGGAGTCTCCACTTTCTCTCAACGAACACGTAGATTACAGATCAGCGTAGATGAATCAATGATGTAGTGCGTTAGTGCAGTGATTCAGAACCTCCATTAGCACATATTGTCTCTCCAGCCTCGTCAGTTTCTAAGAATCAATTTAATTATCATGGTGAAGAAGCACAGGACTCATCATGGGACCCACCCGATGTGAAAGGTGATGCGGGACGCAGTCAGGGGGGCTGACGTGCAGGGTCTGTGTGTGTGGGGAGAGATGTGTGTGGGCACTGAGGAGCGTGCGTTAGTCTCTATGTGGTTAAGAGAGGTAAAATATAAAAATAAAAATATAAAAATAAACCTTGGTGACCGACAGACTTAAATTGAAATCTTACTTCTCACATTTACTTTGTCATATGACCTTGGGCATGTTACTCCACTTCTCTGGGTTTAAGTGACTTATCAATGAAACAGAACAATTGCATGTACCTTCATGGGTTATGGAAAGATTTAATTGAGCGAACTATGCAAATCTAATGGCAAGGTACTTGGCCTATACCCGGCACCTCACAAACATTAGTGTCTTTTGTCGTTTTCCCTTCTGAAGGGGGAAGCATCCCTTGCTAGTATGCTCCTTAATTTGGGAGTCTTCTCCCCATTCATCCAGAGCCATTTTTGTCATTACTGAGTCACTACAAACAACATTAACAACCTAAACAACCAGGGAGACTCCTCTGGTTAAGTGCTAGAAACATCACTATCCTGTCTTGATTGTTTCAGAGATACTGACAAAGCCCTTACCGTAAAGCAATGCCATTAGCATTTAGATTGTCAAATATCTTTGCTTGAAACGAGTCATGACAGTGTGGCTTCTATGTATGGAGTACCAACTACAGAGGCAGAATTTCAGAGTAATTGGCAATGTGGATTTTGGAGTCAGAACCCCTATAAAATTTCACTCCACTACCTTCGAATTGTATATGACACTGAGAAATTTATTTTACCTCTTTAAGCTTTGGTTGGAATATCTATAATATGGGAATAATGACAATATCTATTTTGCAGAGTGGTTGTGAAGATTAAATGAGATATTTATGTAAGACAGCAGTTAGAGTAATAACTGTCCCATAGTAAGTGACCAATTTTTGCTAATTTTTATTGTTATGTGGCTGATGTTATGAACATTTTCTCATTGAATCCTTTCGCCCCAGTGCAGTTGAGGCAGCTGAAATTCAGAGAGGATACGGAATTGTCCTAGGTTCCCACACTATCTTAATTTCTTTATGGATTGTGCCCACCCTCCTAAGGAATTTCGTCAAAACTACTTGGAGGTGGGAGGTCCCTGCAGAGCCGGAAGGGAGCTAGACTAGGAGCTGTGAGAGAAAGTTTAAGCAGTGGTTACTCCACTTATCAGCTACATAAAGGGGCAATTCACTTTAGCACTCTGTAAATGAGAAGGATTGACAAGGTGTTTGTTAGGGTCACTCCTGGCTCTGACACATGGATTCCATGTGACAGGCTTGGAGGCTTAAAGCCACGTGTGCATCTCGTGGGACCTCAGTGGGTCTAATTGATAGTGATGACATTACTAGGATCATCACCCTGCTGCCTTCACTTTTCCATTCGCAAGGATGGTCCTGTTATCCCTCTTCCCACAGGGAATGGAATGAGGTTCTCTTTATAATTCAACTTCCTCATCTGGAAAAGCATATTTCCAAATACCAATCATGTTTCCATATGTACAAAGAACAATTCACTTCCTCTTTTTGTTTCCTTTGATTTGTCATCTTCTGTCTGGAGTTGTCACAAGATAGACTTTCCCGAATATTTTCAGGCCATTAAAAATGATCACAAGAGTCACGGGTGTAAATATTGAAATCATAAATACATTTTGAAATTTTTGTTTGTTTTCTTTTTATTTTTTATTGAAGTTTAGTTGATTTAGAATGTTGTGTTAATTTCTGCTGTATAGCAAAGTGATTCACTTATACATATATATGTTCTTTTTCATATTTTTCCATTATATTTTATCACAGGATATTGAATATAGTTCCCTGTGCTATACAGTAGGACCTTGCTGTTGATCCGTTCTATATATAATAGTTTGCATCTGCTAACTCCAAACTCCCAATCCATCTCTCCTTCACCGCCCCCCTTGGCAACCACAAGCCTGCTCTCTATGTCTGCGAGGTTGTTTCTGTTTCATAGATAGGTTCGCTTGTGATAAGTATCATATTGGATCCTAATTCTAAGGGCAGACTTTGGTTGCACTGATTCAGGGGAGGGGTTCCCACTTTTATACTGAGATAACATGTAAAGATGATATTAGATAAATTCTGTTTACATTAAAATGCTGGTAGTCTCATCACACTGTCACATCTATATTTATTTCCTAGCAGTATTTTATATGTATTGATCTCTTATATGTGTCAGGCACTGGGCTAAGACCTTTATAGGACCTATCTCATTTAATCTTTAGAGCACCCTGAAGACACTAGAACTATAATTAACTCCATTTTAAAAATGGGAAAACTGAGACTTATAGTGGTCAGGAAAAAAAAAATCTCCAAAATCACAGAGATAAGCTGGACCAACTTTTGAATTCAGACTTGTCTAAAGGCAAGGTCTGCATGGCTAAACTATTCTGCCTTCATTTGTAGTCGTTCATATTTTTATAAAGTTTCAACAATAGAGGACACCACCTTCTGCTACTTTTGTTTAACATTTTTGTAAACATTTTCTGGAACCACTTGAAATAGTATTACAAATAAAATTAATCAACAGAAACATTGTCAGGCACTGTGCTAGTGCATTACCATCACTCTTTTATTTGACCTTTAAAATAATCATGTAATTCCTATAAGGAACTACAAACATCTCCACTTTATACACAAAGGAGCAAGTTCAGGCAGGTTAAACAACTTGCCATGGTCATAGAGCTGAGACCTGGCAGAGCCACAGTTTAATCTCAGATCTGCCTTATATGTGGAATCTAAAAAATAAAACTAGTGAATATAACAAAGAAGGAGCAGACTCACAAATGTAGAGAACCAACTAGTGGATTAAAAAAAAAAAGTCAGTGCCCATTGGTGAACTCTTGAGTTCCACAGACAATTTTGTGAAAGGAATTGTAAGGGAAACTCATGAAGTCATACAAGTGGTCTTCAATATCTTCCATACCACTTCCTAGGCATGTCACTTCATCCTTTGATCATCAGGTTTATCATCTATAAATCTGGGCAATAATGCCCCTCCAAGGACTCTGTAGGGATTAATTGAGATAACCTACACAAGACAACTGGACAACTCTTTGCCCATAATACACAAAAAAACACAAATTCTAGGCCCTTGTGAAATACCCACCCTTCCTTATGGACACACACCCGTGAAATCAGAAGACACTGTAGTCCAAAAGACCACAAAAGCTTGCTCAGAGCCTTGAATGCTACTGAGTTATCCAGTGGTGCTATCCATTCTATACAATGTTATTGCAAGAAGCATGGCCACATTCTTTGTAAAATGAGCAGTTTAGAGTCTCTTGTCCAGCTACTATTAATTTTCTTGTGCAGATGATAAAACTTAATGGAAGAAAACTCAGTAGGGCTACGGCTTCAGGCAGCAAAAGCCAAAAGGCAAACTCCCTCTCAGCTGAATTCACTTACACACAGATTATGCTTAAACACTGGTCATTACACGGGCCTAGATAAGATTTCCAGATGTGCACATTTGGGAGACCAATCCTGTGTGTGAGAATATGGAAGAGAATTGTGTTTTCACTGATGATGAATAGTCTCTTCGCCCGTGGTATAATTTTCAGGGAAGATAAGGACGAGCATGTCTGGTCTCCACAGGGCTAATCCCCTTTTTTTTTTTTTTTTTTTTTTTTTTTGCTGTATGCGGGCCTCTCACTGTTGTGGCCTCTCCTATTGCGGAGCACAGGCTACGGACCCTCAGGCTCAGTGGCCATGGCTCATGGGCCCAGCCGCTCCGTGGCATGTGGGCTCTTCCCGGACCAGGGCACGAACCCATGTCCCCTGCATCGGCAGGTGGACTCTCAAACAGTGCGCCACCAGGGAAGCCCTAATCCCCATTTTTTAGGCACATGCAAGGCTCCTATCCTGACTAAGGCAAGACCCTCATCTATCAATGAAGGGAAATCTCTGCTCTTTAATATTTGAAGTTACTTCTGAAGCTTGGAGTGCAGTCCTCATTGCTGAGACGCTAGAATTCATCATCAGACCCTAATGTTCCCTCTTCTTGTGCAGACTCAGAATCATTCGAGGAAAAAAACATTACCCTTTAGCTCCTCTGCTACTTTTTATCCCACTAATAAAACTGGAATTGTAATAGTGATACCTGTGTCTAATTATAGCAAGGGCGAGGATTATGTAGCACAGTTCAGCCAGGACAGTAATAGCACTTTTCAAAATACAGTCCAGCCATCCTCTCAAGCTTCTTCCATTCTCATAAGCCAACTCCTGAATGTTAAAATTATTTTAACAGGTGCAGCGCATGGTGCATTAATAAATGATCAAAGGGTGTACATTTGCTAATGTCCCTTTGACCTCGATAAAGAAACTGGCAAATATTCCATTAACCAAAACCCATGACGTCGTTTTTTAAACTTGAAATATATTTTCCCCATCTCATGCTGGAGGTGGGTCACCAGGATTGCTTAGTGTATGCACTTGAAAACTGAATCCTTAAAGAAAAAGGATGAGATGGATTATTTATGAACATGCGTAAATTATGTAGTGATTTCATTGAAATTTCTGGGACTTGTATGAAGTAGAATGTCCCCTGCAGTGGCCACATCTCATTTAATCCATCCATTTCATCTTTTCCTCCACTTCAGAGACTTCCCATATTTTCAGGTTCACTTTGAAATGATAGCTCATTTTGAAATGTAATTTAGAAATATATTTATTATGTATTTCTGTGTAACACAAAATATTGCTTATTAAAAAGAAAGAAACCCACAGGACACACACAAGCCGAAAGGAAATTATACTTAAGAGTCATCATTCATTCATAAGATGGGTAGGGCAGTAAAAATACAGAAAAAAAAATACAATACAGAAGAACAATGAGAAAAATTAAAAACCAATAACCATGAAAACTCTATGTGGCATCATTCTCCTCTGTGATTTAATACACTCTCTTATCTTCCACAAAAGTTGCAGGCAAGTATTATTAGTTCCATTTTATAGGTAAAAGCTTGAGGAACATAAAGTTACATGCCTTAGTAATCCTACATAAATGAATCACTTACAAATCAGCACCAGGAATCTGCAAGGAAGTATTATTTTCCTCTCAGCTACAGAACTGGAATATATGAATCACTGTGGGCCCTATTTGGTCAGTGTTCCAAGAGACACATCCATATAAAAAAGAGAACATTCTAAAACATATTTGTATGGTTAAACTTTATTCTTATATATGTATATAAGTACTCTATCACACAAAGAATATCTAAATAGATGATACAACGAAGATGTGCATTATATTTGTATTGCAAGTTTTAGAAACAACTTTAATGTTTAATAGTAAAGAAATATATCCATACAATAAAAGTACTTTATTGAAAAAAAGAGCAGAAATTTAAAAATAGCATTACAGGCAAATCTTCATTGACCCAGAAAAAATGTTTTTTCTTATATTGATAAGATAAAAATAAAACAGACCTCAAAACAATTATTAAATTCTGGCATTTTTGTAGAGAATAACTATGGAAAATCTTGATAGATAACACAATAAAATTTAACATTTTAGTTACCTTTGTGGTAGAATTATAGATATTTTTTGTTTTCTTTCTCTATAAATTCCCATGCTTTCTAATATTACCATATTGAACTTTCCTATAGTTTGTAATTAGGGAAAAAAAGCAAACCAATTTTTCAGGTAAAATAAAAAATATTTCATAAAGAATCCACAACCAATAGTACTTATTAATGAAAATAAGGATTCTGGGTACTCTGTTCTAGAACCAGTCGAATTTTGCACAAGGTTAAATATGTACTTTTATGCTCCAAAAAAGATGTATTAAAAAAAATAGATAAACCATAACATCCTACCATATAGCACAGGGAACTATACTTGATATCTTGTAATAAACCATAATAGAAAAGAATATGAGAAAGAATATATATATATATATATATATATATATATAACTAAATCACTTTGCTATACAAAAATATTATAAAATACGGCAGAGGGAGGAACACTACCAAACTCATTCTATAAGGCCACCATCACCCTGATACCAAAACCAGACAAAGATGTCACACAAAAAAAGAAAATTACAGGGCTTCCCTGGTGGCAGAGTGGTTGAGAGTCCGCCTGCTGATGCAGGGGACACGGGTTCGTGCCCCAGTCCGGGAAGATCCCACATGCCACAGAGCGGCTGGGACCGAGAGCCATGGCAGCTGAGCCTGCGGGTCAGGAGCCTGTGCTCTGCAATGGGAGAGGCCACAACAGTGAGAGACCCACGTAGGGAAAAAAAAGAAAAAGAAAATTACAAGCCAATATCACTGATGAACATAGACGCAAAAATCCTTAACAAAATACTAGCAAACCGAATCCAACAACACATTAAAAGGATCATACACCATGAACAAGTGGGGTTTATCCCAGGAACGCAAGGATTCTTCCATATACACGAATCAATCAATGTGATACACCATATTAAAAAATTGAAGGAGAAAAACCATATGATCATCTCAATAGATGCAGAAAAAGCTTTCGACAAAATTCAACACCCATTTATGATAAAAACTCTCAAGAAAGTGGGCATAGAGGGAATCTTTCTCAACGTAATAAAAGCCATATATGACAAACCTACAGCCAACATCATTCTCAATGGTGAAAACTGATAGCATTTCCTCTAAGATCAGGAACAAGACAGGGGTGCCCATTCTCACCATGATTATTCAACATAGTTTTGTAATTTATAGCCACAGCAGTCAGAGAAGAAAAAGAAATAAAAGGAATCCAAACTGGAAAAGAAGTAAATCTTTCACTGTTTGCAGATGACATGGTACTATACATGGAAAATCCTAAAGATGCCACCAGAAAACTACAAGGGCTAATCAGTTAATTTGGTAAAATAGCAGGATACAAAATTAATGCTCAGAAATCTCTCTCATTCCTATACACTAGCAATGAAAAATCAGAAAGAGAAATTAAGGAAACACCCTCATTTACCATTGCAAGACAAAGAGTAAAATACACAGGAATAAACCTACCTAAGAAAACAAAAGACCTGTATGTAGAAAACTATAAGACACTGATGAAAGAAATCAAAGACGATACAAACAGATGGAGATATATACCATGTTCTTGGATTGGAAGAATCAACAATGTGAAAATGACTATACTACCCAAAGCAATCTACAGACTCAGTGCAACCCCGATCAAACTACCAATGACATTTTTCACAGACCTAGAACAAAAAATTTTACAATTTCTATGGAAACACAATAGACCCTGAATAACCAAAGCAATCTTGAGAAAGAAAAACGGAGCTGGAGGAATCAGGCTCCCTGACTTCAGAATATACTACAAAGCTGCAGAAATCAAGACAATATGGTACTGGCACAAAAACAGAAATACAGATCAATGGAACAATATAGAAAGCCCAGAGATAAACCCACACACATATGGTCAACTTATCTTTGACAAAGGAGGCAAGAATATACAATGGAGAAAAGACAGCCTCTTCAATAAGTGGTGCTGGGAAAACTGGACAACCACATGTAAAAGAATGAAATTAGAACACTCCCTAACACCATACACAAAAATAAACTCAAAATGGATTAAAAACCTAAATATAAGGCCTGACACCATAAAACTCTTAGAGGAAAACATAAGCAGAACACTCTATGACATAAATCACAGCAAGATCCTTTTGACCCATCTCCTAAAGTAATGGAAATAAAAATAAAAATCAACAAATGGGACTCAATGAAACTTAACAGCTTTTGCACAGCAAAGAAAACCATAAACAGGACAAAATGGCAACCTCAGAATGGGAGAAAATATTTGCAAAATGAAGCAACTGGCAAAGGATTAATCTCGAAAATATACAAGCATCTCATGCAGCTCAATATCAAAAAAACAAACAATGCAATCCAAAAATGGGCAGAAGATCTAAATAGACATTTCTCCAAAGAAAACATACAGATATCCAACAAACGCATAAAAAGATTCTCAACATCACTAATCATTAGAGAAATGCAAATCAAAACTACAATGAGGTATCAACTCACACCAGTCAGAATGGCCATACTCAAAAAATCTACAAACAATAAATGCTGGAGAGGGTGTGGAGGAAAGGGAACCCTCCTGCACTGCTGGTGGGAATGTAAATTGGTACAGCCACTATGGAGAATAGTATGGAGGTTCCTTAAAAAACTAAAAACAGAACTACCATATGACCCAACAATCCCACTACTGGGCATATACCCTGAGAAAACCATAATTCAAAAAGAGACATGAACCACAGTATTCATTGCAGCACTATTTACAGTAGCAAGGATATGGAAACAACCTAAATGTCCATTGGCAGATGAATGGATAAAGAAGATGTGGCACATATATACAATGGAATATTACACAGAGCCATAAAAAGGAATGAAACTGAGTTATTTGTAGTGAGGTGGGTGGACTTAGAGACTGTCCTACAGAGTGAAGTAAGTCAGAAAGAAAAACAAATCCCATATGCTAATGCACATGTATGGAATCTAAAACACGGTACCGATGAACCTAGGGGCAGGACTGGAATAAAGACGCAGACATAGAGAGCGGACTTGAGGACACAGTAGGGGAAGGAGAAGCTAGGATGAAGTGAGAGAGTAGCATTGACATATATACACTACCAAATGTGAAATGGATGGCTAGTGAGAAGCTGCTGCATAGCACACCTAGATTAGCTTGATGCTTTGTGACAACCTAGAGGGGTGGGATAGGACGGTGGGAGGGAGGCTTAAGAGGGAGGGTATATGGGGATATATGTATACATATAGCTGATTCCCTTTGTTGTACAGCAGAAATTAACACAGCATTGTAAAGCAATTATACTTCAATAAAGATACTTTAAAAATAAAAATATTGTAAATGAACTATACTTTAATAAAACATTAGAAAGAAAAAAATTGGAAAGATCAGCATTTGAAAAAACCTCCTCCTTATTTTCAAAATACACATAGAATCTAACACAAAGAAAATTTAATGGGGATTTATCTGTGGTTCTATAACTTAAAAGAGTTGGGTTCTGAAACATATGAAGAGACACAGCACAAGGTTTTGAGGTTGTTATCATTCAATGTTTAAACTGAATCAACAGTTTAGTTTAATTCAACCAATATTTATTGAGTATACAGTATATGCCAGGCACTTTGCTGAGTGAAATGAAGCTAAAGATAAATAATGCATAGTCCTTGAAACTCACAGTCCAGTGTAAAAGGCTGTGTGTGATACAAGAAAACATAGGACACTTTGCTAAATCAGAGAATAAACATCCAAATCATTCTAAGGAGTGAGAGACAATGAAGATTCTTGAAGGACATGAAGCTTCAAGAAGCAACATAAAATGAAGCAGGTAAAGAAAGAAAGGAAGATGGCTCTAGGCATAGGGAACTGCACGAGATAGAGAGAGAGAGAGACAGAATTTTTTAAATTCTCAACTATCTGAGCCTGCTAGAACAAAATTCATGATGCAGGGAGTGGTGGGAGTGAAGGATGGACAAGTAGGCAGAGGCCAGATCTTGTAGTTATTTTGTTATGGAGGAGAAGGAAAGGCTTGGGGAAGATGGTGAAACTTGTGACGACTTTCAATATTCTGGCTAGAGTTTGTGGTTCAGTGATATCACTAGCTGAGACAAGAATAACAGTAGTAATAATTGCACACATTTCTTGAGATGTAAATATTTGCCAGGTCCTGTTCTAGACATGATCACATATCGACCCAACCAGCACACAAAGCCTACAAGTTAGAGAGGGACACTGAGAAGTTAGGAGACAGTGAATGCAGGAAGGTGAAGAGTCTGGGGTCAGAGGAGCAGACAGTGAAATCAGTTTTAAACGTGTTGAATTCAGGGTAAATATGGAGCCTCCAGATGGTCATCATCAGGAAGAAGCTGGAGTCTTGAGCTAAGAGGAGAAATCAGAGGAAAAGATGTAGACCTAAGAATAATTTGTATATAGGAATTCTTTAAAAACCATGCTCAAGTTGTTGCTAATTCAGGCAAAATAGGTAGTGTAAAGAAAGGTGGGTTATAAACAGAGCCTGGGGCCGGAGCATCAACATTAGAGGGAAGCAGAGGAGTGTTTTTGAAGGACATTGTGGAGGAAGAGTCAGGGATGTGGGGGAAAGAAGGTACCGCAAAAGCCAAGACAAAAAATGTTCTAGAAGATCAGTACAAAGTGCCAATGCTGGCAAGAGGTCAAATGAGATAAGGACCAAAATATGCCTATTATGTTTGACAACATAAAGTCATTGTTGACTGCATTGTCAGTTCAGTAAGAATGGAAACCGCACTGTTGGTGACTGAGGATTCAAAGGGAAAGGAGGAAGTGAAACTAACAAGTGTATAGAGACTCACACTTCTAAGATACTTGCTTAAGGAGCAGGGAGTGAGATAAACCAGTAGAGATAGGTTAGTAGTAGCTGGGTTAAAGACACAGAGAGCAAGGTTTTGCTGGTTTATTTCTCCGGACAGGCAGAAAACTGAAGAGGTTCTTGTTGGAGAGAAGGAGCTAGTTTAGATGCATAGAGTGGAGGCTGAAATGAGGAAATCAGTTTTCAGTAGACTTAATTTTTCAGTTTCAGGTTCACAGCAATATTGAGCAGAAGTATAGGAATTTCCCAAATACTCTCTGCCCCCCACATATGCAAGGCCTCCCTCACCATCAAAATCCCAAACCAGAGTAGTTCATTTATTATAATTTATGAACCTACACTGACACATCATTGTCACCCAAAATCCATAGTTTACACTGGGGTTCACTCTTGGTGGTGTACATTCTATAGGTTTTGACCAATGTATAATGACATGTATCCATCATCATAGTATCTTATATGGTAGTTAAAAATCCTCTATGCCTGCCTATTCATCACACCTTCCTCTATAACCCCTAGCAACCACTGATCCTTTTACTGTCTTTATAGTTTTCTCTTTTCCAGAATGTCCTATAATTGGAATCATAGAGTATGTAGCCTTTGCAGTTTTGTTCTTTTGCTTAGTAGCATGCATTTAAGTTTCTTCTATATTTTTTCATGGCTTGATAACTCAACGTTTTTAGTGATGAATAATATTCCATTATCTGAATGTACCACAGCTTAATTATCCAGGTTGCTTCCAAGTTTGGGCAAATATGAATAAAGCTGCTCTTGACATTCATGTGCAGATTTTTGCGTGAACACAAATTTTTAACTCACTTGAGTCAAGGAATGCTATTGCTGGATCATATGGTAAGAGTATGTTGACTTTTGTAGGAAACTGTCAAACTGTCTTCTAAAGTTGATATACCATTTTGCATTTCCACCAGCAATAAATGAGAGTTTCTAGGAAATTAACTTTAGTACAATTCAGTGGCATTCATTATATTCACAATGTTGTACAACCATCATCAACCACTATTTATTTCCAATTTTTTCATCAACCCAAACAGAAACTCTGTACTCATTAAGCAATAAATTCCCATTTCCTCTTCCCCCAGCCCCTGGTAAATTCTAATTCACTTTCTCTTTTTATGAATTTGCTTATTCTAGATATTTTATATCTAGAAATATACATACAACATTTGTCCTCCCATGGCTAGCTTATTTCACTTAGCATAATGTTTTCAAAACTCATCCATGCTGCAGCATGTATCACAACTTCATTCCTTTTTATGGCTAAATAATATTCCATTATATGTACATATCGTATTTAGTTTGTCCATTCATCTGCTGATGAACTCTTGGGTTGTTTCCACCTTCTAGGTATTATGAATAATGCTGCAATGAACATTCCTGTGCAAGTATGTTTGAGTCCCAGTTTTCAGTTCTTTTGAGTATATACCTGGGAGTGGAATTGCTTAGCCACCTGGTAACTCTACATTTAACATTTTGAGGATCCGCCAAATGTTCTCCTTTGAGGCTGCAACATTTTACATTCCCACAAGCTGACAGAATTTTGAAATACAAGCAGGAATTATGCAGGTGTATAATGAGTGGGAGGGCATTCATTATAGGTATAGATTTCATTGTAAAGCCACAAAGACAAAAGAGGATATGAGGAATTCTCAGAAACACATAGAATTCAAAATAGACAGTCACTACCAGGCATCATTTAAGTAATGGCTGTAGAAAACAGCAGCAAGCATTCGTGAACAGTGCTCTTACTAATGAGCTTAAGTTGTTCCCTCAAAGTGATAAGATATTTTGAAGAATGTGTGCTTTAGAAATATTATTTTGTCAATTTTGTAGAGAATAGGCTGGATCAAAAAGTAGACTTTTGTGAATATTTAATGCAATAATCCAGAGTTGGTTACTGAAGCTTGATCTAGAGTGGTAAAGATGACCTAAGGTGGAAATGAGCAAAAATAGACAAATGGGACCTAATCAAACTTATAAGCTTTTGCACAGAAAAGGAAACCATAAACCAAATGAAAAGACAACCTATGGAATGGGAGAATATATTTGCAAATGATGCAAATATATTGTAGATAAAGGGCTTAATTTCCAAAATATACAAAGAACTCATATAACTCAATAACAAAAAACCAAACAACCCAATCAAAAAATGGGCAGAAAACCTAAAAAGACATTTCTCCAAAGAAGATATATAGATGGCCAACCTCAAAAAGACTACAAATAATAAATGCTGGTATTGTGAAGCAATTATACTCCAATAAAGATGTTTAAAAAAATGCTGGAGAGGGTGTGGAGAAAAGGGAGGGCCTTTTCCATGAAGAAATGGGGTAAAAGGCAGATTGCCTGAGGTTGAAGAATAAGTAAGCATGAAAGAAAATACAACTTAGAAGTCAAGGGAAAAATAAAAGCCAAGAGATAGAGAAATAGTGCTATAATGTGAAGGAAGGATTTTCTTATGCTTTTGTTTTATACTCATGGAAGGACATGAATATATTTTCAACCAAGAGAAAAGAAGTGGCAGAGCTTGAAGAAACAGGAGAGATGGATAACTGATGAATTGAGTCGCTGGGGGAAAAAAAGTGCCAGAGCACAGATAGTGGGATTAGCCTCCACCTCTCAGAGTCCCTGCTCATCTACCAAGATGAGAATGAGTTAAAGAAAGGGGAGGTGGCACATAAGACTCTTCCCCCATTTTACAAGTTAATCACCTCTACATGCTACATGGATTATGCTATGCTTACCAGACCCCATGGGCTTAAAGATTACTGTAAAATGAAAAGAAACCTTAGCATTCTATTTTTTAAAGGTTTTAACATGTGAAATAAATTTGTTAAACTACTTCTCCACCACAGCATACTATTTTAATTGCTAATAGTCTAAGGAAAAAATCAAGAAGTCAACAAGTCAACATATCAACTGTCTCATGAACCCTGCTTATCTTTATAAAACAGACACTTTCTGAGGCCAAAACAATAATTAAAATCATAAATATGTATTGCTACATCAAGTCAAACAGTTGGAAAATGCAAATTCATTAAGAATATTTTAATCATCTCATTACTTATGTGGCATGGTTGTAGATAAATAAATTTAATTGTCCTACAGTTTAAGTAAAACATTTGGAAAGACAAGTTGTTTTTCTGTGTCTTCTTTCCCCAAAGCAAAATCAGAACTTGACTGAAACTGAGGTGCTTCCTATGGGATAAACCTTTTGACACGGAAATAAGATATGGAAAGGCATATGGATCTGGTGACATTTTGGTTTAATTATTGAGACCACTGTACAAACAAGTGCTGTAAATAGCAAAACAAGTCTGATTCCAGGTTGCTGTAAACAGAGAAATGAAAAATCTCATCCACAGATGATGCCTCTAATACAAGATGCTGAAAGTGGCCTCCTCAGAATTCACAATTAAACTAAATGAAGATTCACTTACAGAAGACTCACGGGCCTCCAGGAAAGGGGTGGAAAATATACCCATTCATCCAAATTGCATCAGCAATCAAGGAAATGGATGGAGGAACATATACATCACCCCTCTCTCCATCTCTCCTCTTCCTCCTCACTTCTCAACTCTAGGCTGATTATCAGTCTTGCTCTCCAGCCTCTGCCACAGGAAAAAGGAGCAGATTTACAAAATAACATATAAATATTCACGCTAGAGATTCATTGTTTCACTTTGCAAGGTGCTGCGTTATGTTGCACCATTGGCCTCCGATCTGGTGCAACAAGATGTATGTTCAGAGCTGGTAGTCAGCAACAGCGTTGGGAACAAGACCTTGCTTCATATTCACCAGAGGAACAAGCTAGAATCCTCTCTTTGGTGAACCCAAAAGTGTCTGCACAAATCAGCAGAACCCTCAGTCCAAGCCGAGCAAGGCATTCATTCATAGGAGGTGAGAGGTTAACATTTCATTGTGCACTTTGCAAAACCTGATGAAGGCTGTTTGCTCCCATTTATGTAAAAAAAAAAAAAAAAGCCATTCTTCTCAGCAGCCCAGGGACTGTATAACAAATATGCATATTTTAAACTTACTTCTTATAGGCTTAGAGAATAAATTCTATGTATATTAAGGACATATTTGGCCATCCCAATGATCATGCCTATTACTAATAAGCCAAAAGAAGCAAAAAGCTAACTTAGCTTCTGACTAGACTATGGAGAGTTGTTTTGCATAGAAAATCATGTTCAAGAATTAAGGATCACTGCTTCCTAGGGCAAAAAAATGAAAGATGGTGAAGTAGGATTTTCTCTTCAACTGGTGGAAAAAAGAGTGCATGTGTCAAGTGGGGAGCAAAGGAAGGATTTTTATTCCATACCCAAAGTCACTGCAGTGCCCTAAGGTAAAGACGGCAGCTCTGCCTTAGGAAGATTTCAGGCCCAACTTTAGTAGACGGCTGGACCCCCCTGCCCATCCTCTCCCAGGACTATCTCACCTTCACTCCTATCATCAGAGGACACTCACTGGTCAGCCTTAGACAACCTGGCCAGCAAGTGATCATCAGTCCTGACACAGGTCAGAGTCACCATCAAGTCCATCATTTTTTAGGAAAGCTAGAGAAAACCTAGACAGTGCCTAACACTTGTTCATTCATTCAAACAGCCAGTCAGCAGACAATTAGTCTGAAAATATTTACCAAATACTCATGTGCTGAGAAGTGGTGAGAAAAATGGACAAAACTGCCTCCCTGATAGGACTTAGAGTTTAGTGGGGTCCACAAGAACTAAACTAATAAAATAATCCAGGGGCTTTGAGTGTTGGCTTTGGGCACTCTGCTTTAATCTGGGATGGAGTGGATGTGGGAGTGTCAGTGGATGTAGCTCCAAAAACACTAAATTTGAACTGCAGTCTCAACAATGAACAGGAGTGAACTAGGATGAGTGTCCCAGGCAGGGGAAAGAAAATAGGGAAAAATCCTTGAGACAGGAAGGAGCATGGGATGTCAAAGAACCGACCCAATGACTGGAGAGCAGAAGGGCAAAAAGGGATCCGGGCCAGACACTCAGTAAATATTTCTAATGAACAAATAATGGATGAGTGAACACACCAATGATCAGGTGTCTGGTTCCATAACCATCCAGCATTCCAGCCATTCATTTACACAAGGATACTCAATAAAATCCCACTTGTTCATTCCTTTTCCCTTCTCCTAGTTTACCATTTTAAAATTCAAGTTTAACAAAAGTGAAAAAATGAGAGGAAAAAAAAAAAAACCCAGAGCCGTCCTCTCCAATATCTTCTAACTGAGATGCAAACTTTATTGAATTGCCCTCATCACAGTACAGGAGAAAAGGGCACCAGACCCTTTGTTAGGGGGTTTTATATGCTTTGTCTTATTTAGTCCATACAACAACGCTATAAGGTAGCTATTATTAGTTCCATTTTTGAAGATAAGGATCAGAAAGATTTAGCTACCTCTCCACTGTCCTGAAACCTGGATCCTACCTAAGCGCATGCTCTAAATTTTCAACCAGTGAATATCAGCCAAAGGCAATTTTTTTTTTTTTTTTGCAGTACGCGGGCCTCTCACTGCTGTGGCCTCGCCCGTTGCGGAGCACAGGATCCGGACAAGCAGGCTCAGCGGCCATGGCTCACGGTCCCAGCCACTCCGTGGCATGTGGGATCTTCCCGGACAGGGGCACGAACCCGTGTCCCCTACATCGTCAGGCGGACTCTCAACCGCTGCCCCACCAGGGAAGCCCCAGCCAAGGGCAATTTTGCCCCAGGGAAATATTGGGCAGTATCTGGAGACACTTGTAGATATCACAGTTGGAGGGGTACTATTGACTATAGTGAGTAGAGGCCAGAGATACTGATGAATATCCTACAGTGCTTAGGACAGCAACTCACAACAAAGATTTATCAGGCCCAAAATACCAATAGCTGAAATTGAAAAACTCTGCTTTACATCATTCTGCCTTTGAAAGATATATATTCTTTTGCATAACTATTGAAGCACTTATCAGTGCCTGTGGGGAACTGTGAAACCATTGAATGGTAGTGTTGATGTCTTACTCTCTCCAGGAATAAATACGGTACATGGCACAAAGTAGACACTCGCTTATATCTTCTTATTGTGATTGAAATTAGGTAGTGCAAATGTGATCAAGAGAATCAGAGACTTCCCAGTGGAGGAAGAATGCAGGCAATAATTTCAAGGTTGAGTGACATGCAGTAGCCCAGGACCTTGTCTCACTCGCTGGCTAAGGCCCTTTCTCAGTATAATCGGACTGCCTATAAATGTTACAGGGGCACTCTGCCAAGGCAGAAGGAAGAAAGCCAAATGGCGAGATTTAATACCCTCAAATGTGATGGACTTTCTAACAAATGCAATTCTAGGACAACATGGTCTCCAGGGCAGAATAAACTTCATCTATACTGGAGATTGAAAAGACATTATGGGGGCTTCCCTGGTGGCTCAGGGATTAAGAATCCACCTGCCCATGCAGGGGACGCAGGTTCTAGCCCTGCTCTGGGGAGGTCCCACATTCCGCAGAGCAACTAAGCCTGTGCGCCACAACTACTGAGTCCGCACTCTAGAGCCCACGAGCCACAGCTACTGAGCCCGCATGCCACAACTACTGAAGCCCGAGCACCTAGAGCCCGTGTGCCACAACTACTGAGCCTGTGTGCCACAACTACTGAGCCTGTGTGCCACAACTACTGAGCCTGTGCTCTAGAGCTCATGAGCCACAACTACTGAAGCCCATACGCCCAGAGCCCATGCTCCACAATGAGAAGCCCCCGCAATGAGAAGCCCGTGCACCACAAGGAAGAGTAGCCTCCCCTCGTTGCAACTAGAGAAAAGCCTGTACGCAACAACGAAGACCCAAGGCAGCCAAAAATAAATAAATAAAATGAATAAATTTATTTTAAAAAAAGACATTATGTGTATATGTAAAATGGTGCAGCCACTTCTCAAAAGTTTGTCGGTTTCTCAAAAGTTAAACATAGAGTTATCATGTGACCCAGTAATTTCACTCCTCGGTATATATCCAAGAGAATTGAAAACTTAGGTCTACACAAAACCTCGTACATATATGTCCATAGCAGCTCTACTCAAATAGCCAAAAAGTAGAAGGAGAAAAAAAAAGATTTCTATCAACTTATGAATGGATTTTTAAAATATCGAAGATCCACACAATGAAATGTTTTTAACCATATAAAGAGAAAATGTACTATATATGCTACAACATTCATGAACCTTGAAAACATTATGCTAATTGAAAAAAAACAGACACAAAAGGCCATGTATTGCATGACTCCATTTATATGAAATGTCCAGAATAGGTAAATCCAAAGACAGAAAGTAGATTCATGTTTGCTAGGGGTTTGGGGCAGTTAAAAAGGAATGACTTAAAATGGGTATGTGTTTCTTTTGGGGGTGATGAAAATGTTCTAAAATTAGATAGTGCTGATGATTGCACAACTTTGTAAATACACCAAAACCCAAGGAATTGTACACCTTAAAATGGTGAATTTTGTTGTATGTGAATTATATCTCATTAAAGCTATTATTTTTAAAAAGATATTTAAAGTGCTTTACTTTCTTCAGTGATGGAATCCACTAACTTTATTATTCATTATTGCTTACATCGTTCTTGGTCCTGAATCTTAAAAGTATTGCTGTTATCTTTGAATAGGTAGCTGAGTGATTACAAATTCATTTAAGGATTTCACTGTTTCTGAAGGTGACTTTGCCTGACCCTTAGGATTGCAGATTCTTCAAGACTTCTCTCACTGCTGTTTATAGAAAAGTATAAAAAGTATTCATTTGCTTTCCTCAAGAGTTCACATCTTCAGTGATATTACCCATTATGACCAGGACTGGGGATGTCACAAGATCAGATTAGATCGAACAGAAAGCTAAAAATGGAGTATATTACGTTATTTGATCAAATAGCATTACATTTTGCTTGCAATTTTTGGCCTACAATGAGAGTACCTTTGCCTACAATGAGACTGCCTGTTTTATTTTCTTGTGACATCAATGCTCAAATCCTTTCAGAATTACCAGGAAGACTGTATTTTGAGAAAAAGCACTCTACTCTCAATTTCAAACCAACCCTAATCTTTTGATGTTTCTATCTTAGTTTTCGTTAACTACATCAGTGAAGAGAGCTTTAAAGATTAAAATGTAAAGGACACTAGGATCCTTCCAAACTTCATTCTTTCTCAGGAAGCAGAGCGCTCCTTTCATCCTCCACCTCACATCCTTGCCAGCTGAAACCTGCCGGGAAGGGAAGTTAAAAGAAATAGAATCTTTTCCCCAAGGTCCTTATCTGGGCCCAGAATGTTCAGTCCTTTCACCCATAGAGAATATAAGTGGATTTGGAGATTTCCATAGCCAAGATAATGACCACTGGTAGACATCATGGGCAATGGATTTTGCAGCCCCTTGGGCAGCTCCATGATACCACCTGGAGCTCTGGCATCCTTATCACACCTGTGGGCTCAATGATGTCTGGAGATGTAGGGGCTCATGGGATTTGTGGTCATCTTTTCATGAAAATACAGAATCTCAGAGTGGAGAGAAAACTAATCATGAAGTTCCTTGTCTCTCCTCCAAAAGTAGTTACCAGTTGCATGCCACTGATAATGAGAAGCTCACTATATGGAAAATAATGACTTGAATTGTATTCCCTGTTTCAGGATTAATGCAACCAAAATACAGAGCGTGTTTTGGTCTAGATTTTAATGGTAGTTTTATCTCTTACCAACTGTGTCATTAACATTACTATTGTTATTATTCCCCGTTCTCCCTTCCCATCATTATCCCCATCCTCGCTCTCCGCAAAGCATCATGGACCAGATAGAAAAGACAGAAGTGCTGCGTTAGACTCTCTTCTCACCTCAAGTGCAGAATAATAGATCAGAGCAGCTGATTAGCAAACACTAAAGAGTACCACACATCCTTAAGAAAACCAAGCAGGGAACTTGCTCCCATCTAAAATGTATCCAAGAAAGAGAAGGCACCAAGCTGTGATTGCCTGGTAGTTTGAGTGCCACTATTCAGAAGCCAGAATGCAATCTAGCCCTTGACCTTGAGAAGTAGGCCTTCAGTGGGTATGCAGAGGATGCTTGAGCACATAGAGCAGACCTGAACTATGACATCAATACATCATAACTACTGTGTTTCAAGATTTCATACAGATTTTAGAAGATGGAGTCTATTTCTTTAATTACATATTCTATTAAATATATAACCAGTCCTAAACAGAGAAACTATAATATTCCAGGCCCAGTGCCAGACACATAGCTATTTAGTCCTCACAAAGGCAACAACTGAACCTAGAGTGTGGAACTGATGCCTGGACATTGAGCCCAAATGCAAGAATCTGCTTAGTTACAGAAGTGTTCTCCAGTGCTCATCATACCTCAAGGGACCAGTCAGGCCAACTGGTGTCAGTCACCCCATGGCTCCCTCAGGGTTTCTGGTTTTAAAGCCCATTGCAAACAAAATGACTTATGTAAGCAATCTAACAAGATCCCTAATTCTGAGATGAAGAAATCCAAGAGGAGTTCCTTCTACTTGCTTGTAACACTGAAATGAAGCACAGAACCCCAAATGAGCCACTTCCTGAATCCGGCAAAATGAGCACCACATTGAGAGCCATTCTTCTGTCCCTGGGATATTCTGTGCTCACTACGCCATTCAGTTAACATTTACTGAGTCCTAGTACATGACAGGCATTATGATACAAATGGGTCATTTAATGATAAATAAAAATTAGTCTGTGTCTTAAGGAATTCATACTCTTTGAAGCAAGGTAGGAACATACAGCTAGCTGTGTGTGTTGAGATGTCACTGAGTGCTGTAATAGAATGTAAAAGAGATGCTGTAAGGATGGATGAGATTAATTCTATTGTAACGATCCAGAAAGGCTTCACAGATCTGGCCACTAAAAAGGCCAAAGATTTTAAAGCAGTTTAGGAAATTCCATGTGGAGAAGATAGCATAAGAAAGGCACAAAAGTACATGGCATGTTTGGGAAATCATATGGATAACTTGATTTTAAAGTGCATGTCATGCTAAAATGTTTAGACTTGATTCATCAGGGAATGAAAAGCCAACAAAGTTCTTCAGCAGTGTCTTAACATGATCAATATTATATTCAAAGAAGGGTAATTACCTGGGACAATCAGGGAGGGCTTAACAGAAGAGGTGACATTTCAGCTGGGTCTTGGATACTATTTCAGGAAATAAGAATTCTAATCGAAGGAAAGGTGAAGACCTTTCCCTCAAAGATATGTAAAGACACAAAGGCAGCAGAGCCCAGGGAACATTTTCACAACATCCTAGAATCTGGCTTATCCAGAAACTGGACAGTACAAATAATAAAATGGTTAGAAACAGATCATGATACACTGTGAATACAGAAGCAAAGTGTTAATCTAGAGTTTCTCAAGAGATGCTGAAAAGCTACCAAATTTTTGCTTCGATTTTGTTGAGTAAAGTTTTGCTTAATGAGATTGAAACTGACAGCCAGAGATAGGAGAGTTTAGAGAAATACAAAAGAAAAGAGGAGCTCAATGGAATGTTATAATAACAATAGCTAACTTTTCTTGAGCGCATAATTAGTTTTATGTGCATTATTTCATTCGATATTCACCTATGAGCTCAAAACTTATTTTATCTGAGTTGAAAAAACTGAGCATTTGAAAGACTAAATAATTTTTTACTACAACCAACTCACAACCAGAAAATAGCAGAGCTGAGACACAATCCCATTCCCTCTGAAACTGTATCTCTAGGACTTAGGATACCTCCTGACACCTGGTAAGAATATAATGAAAAACGCTTGAACTACTTTTGTTGAATCATCTTAACTCTGTGGCCTAAACTCAATACTATCTATTCAAAAAATATTTTCCTGATATTTTCAGATCAAAATGGATATATTTTTCTGCATCCCAAGTTCTATGGATTATATTCATTTAGAAGTATTCCCTACTCCAAGTTTTGGGGGGAAGCCAGGAAATGCATCTCATTTATCCTGGTAGTTCTCACAAGATGTCCAGCAAAGCATCTACCACAGAGAAGAGGCTTGATAAATATGGGATGAATGAATGGACAAATAAATGAGTTATATTTTCTAAGCAGTCTTTTCTCCATTTCAGCACAGGTAAATTTCAATAACTTTTCATGAAACACCCAAGCCATGTAACTGACTCAGAGTTCTCAATCAGATAATTTTTTCCATTTTCTTTTTTGATGAGAATCTTTATTGGCTCTGACTTAATTTAATCATAGCATTCATATTCTCTTTAGAGAAGCCCAGGGGCTCTAAGGTGGTGGGTTCTGTTTAATTAAATTCAATCAAATAATAATGATCTTTAATTTCCTAAAATCTAGATCACTGAGCATATGAGAGGCGCTATTTAGTGCACTTTTATGTTCTTATAATAATGTTCTTATTTCTGTGTTAACAGAAACATGGATGGACTAGGTGTCCTCACTGTGACATTTAGTGGACCTGGAACATCTCCTGACTTAAAAATAACTCTCACAATAACTCTCACACCAGCCTGTCCTCCTCTCTAAAATTCCACCATCAATATTTTATTCCTTTGCATTTACAAGGGATCCCTTTTAAAATGCAAATAATTCATGTCAACGAAAGGGAAACATTGAGTGATTCACTGCATCTGTTCTATATACAGAGAAAAAGCAAACCAACATTTATTGAGGGACAGCTACACGCTAGACATTGTACTAGGCATTTTACACTCATTATTTAATTTAATATTCAAACTCTGTAAAGTATTTCTTTATTTACAAATGAGAAACCCCAAAACTCAAAGAAGGTAAGTAATTGGACAAAATCAAAGAGGAAACAGCAGAGCTGGGACTCAGGCTTTAGTTTCTCTGATTCTGTTGCTCTTTCTACTTTTTTATGTAGAAAATGGAGCTGTGAGAGTAGACGGAGTACATAATGCTGGAATACAAGAATAACATTGCACACATAAATGTGTGTCAGGGGTGGTGATGGGAGAGTCTGAACTGCCAGTGAGCAGTTGAGGAAATTAATAGGATTCTACGAGAATGGGGAGTGACTATAGGACTCATTGGCCATAGACTGCTCTAGTGTAGCTGATTTTATAGGATGGCTAACGGATTGTTAATTTTTACACATGCAAAAAGTCATAAATTGGAAAAATACATATAGTAAGGTGCTATTTTCTTTCCAATTTAACTTCTGCTTTTGAAACCGTATAAGGACTTCCCTGGTGGTCCAGTGGTTAAAACTTCCACTGCAGGTGGCACAGGTTCCATCCCTGATCAGGGAACTAAGATCCCACATGGTCCTGCATGCCGAGCAGTGAAAGAAAGAAAGAAAGAAAGAAAGAAAGAAAGAAAGAAACCTAATACTGAGAGATTTTCCAAAAATGTTAACATGTTTGCTCATTACCCATGATGAAGTAAGTGTCTGTGGGAAAAATTTTAGAGATCTACAGTGTGTATTGTGAAAGACACAACTGAAAACCCTCCAGCCATATGAAAGACTCACCATGCTTTTGACCTGACTCAGAGTCATGGACCTCTTAACCTGTTTCTGAAAGATGTATGACATTTGGTCTGAGTCTTACAGATCAAACATGCCCCCAGAAAAGACTGGCCTGGGTAAAACTCACACACTGTTATATAGCTCTATATTCAACTTTAATAGAGCGATGAGTTAAATCAGTCTGCATTTCTGCCAATTGCAATTTCTTGGCGGCTTTTCACCTTAAATTTTAGAAAAAGTCACTTTGGGGAAACCTGTGATTTTATGTTTTTCAGTGTAAATTAATTCTTCACTCTTAATTTTTATGCTCACCATAACTGTTGTAGGAGATTGGGGGAGGGAGGGATTCTCAAGAAACTAGTGAAATCAGCAAATTTAAAAGAAAAGGAGAGCCTAGATAAAACAGAGTATAATTTCATCCTCGACTTACATTTTACATCTGAATGGACTGCCTCAACCCAAGCCCTCCTACAACCTACCGCACTGAGTAGGAGAGGGCTCTGCTGAAACACGTCCATCTTTTGGTGGCAAATGCACTGTGAGTTGTTGCTTATAGAGACACCACGGGATCGATATAATGGCATGCCAGTGCACTGTATTATTGTTAACATCCTGCTGGCTAGGATTCAGGTTTCCATTTAATTGTGCTCTTATTTAAAATGTCTGCTGCACCTGCAGCTGACTCGATCAGCATTAGTTATTTGCCTGGTGTCATGTACATTTATGAACAATGAAAACTTCAGAAAAAATGTCAGCCGAGATGCATAGATCATAAATCACAAGATGATAATATCTCACGTGGAAAAAATGGCTCTGAGAAAACAGCCCCGGTGATGTAAATATTGAGTTTACCAGCAATGTCATTTCCCTATGGAGGTCGGACAATAGGCCGTTTCTTAAATGGCAAAAGGGATGAGCTCTCTTCTTTATCTTTATTCACTTTTCCTTTTATTTCATTCCTGGGAAAGAGAAATGCCAGAGGAGAAGCTTAAAACAGATTAGAGTGTGAGTATATAGGCTATTACATCATAACTGTCTTTGAAAACTCTCAAACAGCTGACCTGTTTATATTACAAGACAGGGTCAATTTCCATTCTAGCGACTCTTTTGATGTTTGTGAATACTAATGCTCTCCCCAGAATGCTGGCTTTAGGATAGCAGCAATTGAACCATTCAGCCTTCTCTGATGCAATCTTTCTGCAGCTAGACAGGATTCTATACATGGATTTCATTGAGCCACACAGCTTGGCATGATCAAAAGCTTTGCCGGAGCTGTCAGTGAATGATGTTTCAAATAATAGAGTCACGTTAATGCCTACAGTTTCTACTCTAGTCACTGAGGTTGTGTGTATGAGTGCATATGTGTCTGGATGTATGTAACACAAAGCCACAGTTTTGCTTCCATTGGAACTCAGAAAGATTAAACATTGAAATGAAATAATAGGGTCATTTTCATGGCAAATGTCTGAGAAAACAAGAAAGAACTTTACATCCACATGGAATACTAAGGAAACATGAGGCTTTGGTATCAGCAAGACATAGTCAAACACTTGCATTTCCACATCTTTCCAACTATAGGAACTCAAGCAATTTACTTGACCTAGAAGCTTCTGCTACCTTATTCCTAAAATGTGGATGACATGATCAATCTCACAAGGTTATAAGCCAGAAAAAATTTACATATAACAACAACAATAATAACAATTAACACGTCTTAGGAAATTATTATGTACCAGGCACTCAACATTTGATGTGCATCATCTCAAACCAATCTTCACAATAGCCTTATGAAGTATGCACATTAGTTATTCCATTCTATGTATAAAGAATCTGAGACTTAGAGTCAAGATTTTTAGAAATGAGTAAAAGGTCTTTAATACATACCAATTACCCTTGAGACAAAATGAATGAGCAAGTCATAGTTTTCTGCTTAAATGGATTCAAACCATTGTATATTTTTTTTCTTTAACATCTTTATTGGAGTATAATTGCTTTACAGTGGTGGGTAAGTTTCTGCTTTATAACAAAGTGAATCAGTTATACATATACATATATCCCCATATCTCCTCCCTCTTGCATCTCCCTCCCACCCTCCCTATCCCAACCCTCTAGGTGGTCACAAAGCACCGAGCTGATCTCCCTGTGCTATGCAGCTGCTTCCCACTAGCTATCTATTTTACGTTTGGTAGTGTATATATGTCCATGCCACTCTCTCACTTCATCCCAGCTTACCCTTCCCCCTCCCTGTGTCCTCAAGTCCATTCTCTATGTCTGCGTCTTTATTCCTGTCCTGCCCCTAGGTTCTTCATAACCTTTTTTTTTTTTTTTTTAGATTCCATATATATGTGTTAGCATACGGTATTTGTTTTTCTCTTTCTGACTTACTTCACTCTGTATGACAGACTCTATATTTTTAATGGAAAGACAGTTACTATCAACATCTTCTCTTTGAATGTTAACAATAGAAGATTCCTTAAGTTTTGGGCAGTCCAACACCACACACCCCAAAGCAGGAATTCAGACATCAGCATCAGAGGTCACCACCTTTAGCGCAAGAAGCCCCACATCACTAACCAGCCTGTTCCATGCTTGGACAACACTCCTTGTTACAAAGGATTTTCATCTGCTTTCCTTTATAGTCTACCCATGGGCCCTCTGGAGGTAAACATCTACCCTTCAAATATTGAAAAACCGTTTTCTTATTTCCTCTGAGCCTTCATCAGTCTGATCATCATGAGCTCCTCAACTGTGACTCTTACAACAGGGTCTTCACAATCCTAAAATTTGCTCTGGTTTGTCAATATCCCATTGAAAATATGGTAACCAAATTCTAGTCTCAATATAAACTGCATTCTCTGTGCACTTTAATTTTAAACTGGTTTGTAGAGTCGTTAGTTTAGAGATTTAGAAAGGCAAGATATCAACTCCCTTTGTCTGCCATGATCTCCTTAGAAAATCAGATTCCGGATTTTCTTCCCTCCCTAACTCAACCTTCTATTGAAGACTTCACTGCTACTTCTTCCACTTGTACTAGAGAAGCTTCGTTATTCAGATGAAGGCAAATTATGAATTATTTAAATTTTATTTAAATACCTTTCAGGAGTTTAATCTGTTTCAGCCAGCTGGGCACCAAATTCAAATTCTTGATAGCTTCCGTTATGTGCTGGCAGGTGAATCAGACACAGAGTCTTCCAATGGAAATACTGACTCTAAAAGCTTAATCATTGAAATTATAATTTGCTCCCTTTAGGGCAGAAAGGGGATTTGAATTAAAGAAATTTCTTCGTGCAAAGTAAGGGATTCTTTTTTTACGGCAATGGTCCCAGGGTTCAACTGATTAAAATTTTATAGTATTTTTTTCCTCCATTTTGATACAGTGAAAGAATACTCCAGCTCTATTGTTATCTGGCCATATTACTTTGGACACCCCTGTGTGTCAATTCCTCATCTGTGAAATGGGTATAATATTTATATAACCAAGTGTGTCCTGATGACTAAACAAAATGTATATGAGAGCACAAATATTTTAGTCTAATACCACTGGAAAGGAGGAGCTGTGAGGTGGGAGAAAGAGATAGCAAAACGAAGAGGAAGAAATTAATACTCAGGAAAGGGAAAAGCAGTTCTTTCTTTGGGAAAAGTCATGAAGTTCATTTCTTACTTAACAATGAACTATATTTGTAGAGTTGTTTTGTCTTCACCTACTTGTCTCATTGAACCTCAAAACAGTTCATGTGATGGATTTAAGTCAAGAGCCATTGCTACCACACTTGACACATGAGGAAAGAGGGATTGAGGGAGGCTGGGTATCAAACCTCTAAGATCACTCAACACAATGAGACAAAGTCAGACTAAGGAGGCTTTCTGACTCCAGAAAGAGTCAATGCTGCAGAGCAGGGAGAGCAAGACCTGTCCACCAACCTGGTTCACCACTTACCAGTTGTGTGTTCTAAGTTACTTGCTAACCTTTTCTAGTTTCCACGAAATACCGATAAGTGCTACCTTTTCCAGTCAGGGTACTCCAGAGAAATACGACCAACAAGATAATATAACAGAGCATGTGTGTGTGTGTGTGTGTGTTTACTGAGAGGGAAAGATAGAGAAAGATTTATTTTAATGAATTGGCTCATATAGCTGTGGAGGCTTGCAAGTCTTAAACCCACAGGGCAGTACAGAGGCCTGGAAACTCAGATAGAATTTTTATATTACACTCTTTTTATTTATTTATTTTAACCATTTTTAAAAATTGAAGTATAGCTAATTTACCATGTTATGTTAGTTTCAGGTGTACAGCAAAGTGATTCAGTTATATGTATATATATATATATATATATATACACACACACACACACACACACATATATTCTTTTTCAGATTCTTTTCCATTACAGGTTATTACAAGATATTGAATATAGTTCCCTGTGCTATACAATAATTTATATTACATTCTTGAGGTAGCAGTTTATATTACACAATTGCTTCATCGCCAGTGTTGCCAAAATATTTCTCTCTGTGCACCGATGCCGAAAAGAAATATGGAGACAGAGTTTTGGAGGAAGAGAAAGAGTAGCTTTAGTTCTTTTGCCAGGCAAAGAGGGAACACAGCAGGCTAGAGCCTCCAAAACTCTGCTGCCCCCCCACCCCCGGGAATAGGCAGAGGTCTTATAGTCAGGGCTCATAGTCTGGGGTAGGTGATACGGCTCAAGGCAGTACAGCTGGCATCAGGCAACTTGGTAACTGGGGCTGGTCTTTTCCCAGTTTATTGGCTCATGACCTTTCTGAAAAGAAGAATGCTACAAGGTAGTGATACAGGGGAGTGTGGAGGAAAAGGATGCCACGTGCAGGATATAATCCACATAGAGTCAGAGAGTAATTAAGGAATTAGCTTTGTGAAGGACAAGTCTAGTTACAGGCACTACAAATTAGTAACAGTTAAAGTAATGCTAAAATTGCTTAACACTTTCAGGCTTGTGTGTGCTATTTCTGCAGTTATTCACATGTTCCTTATTTACTTGTTTACTAATAGGAAAGAAAAACCTCATTATTATTTTTGTTGTAACACCAGGAAACCTTACTTTTACTCTTAAAATGTTCAACTGATTGCATGAGATCCACTCACATTATCGAGGATAATCTCCTTTACTTAAGGTCAACTGACCTTTACAGAGACATCTAGACTAGTATTTGACCAAACAACTAGGTGACATATCCCAGACAAACTGACACATGAAATTGTGTATCACACTACCTCACAGAGCTTTTGTAAGCTTTAAAAGAAAAACTATGCATTTGTCTCAAAGTGGTGAGCTCTAGAGATTAGCACAGGACAATCTGGAAATCAAAATAATGCTTAACTTAGGCTTGGGCTATTGGAACAGAATTCCCAAAAGAAGACATGCTTCAACAGGTTTGTTCACCTCTTCCCACTGTCCAGTCAGGAATGAATCCAGGTGTATGAGACCTGAAGCTTCTATAATTTGGATGTCCTTCTTTAATTAAAAAAAAAAAAAAGCATTCAAAATTAGGTATAATTTTTTTTTTAATTTCAAGATACATTATTAAAAAAAAAAGAAAAATAACAGGTCACAATGCTAAGCTTCTGGCCCATTCTGCCAATGCACAAGCTACAAAGACTTGCTCACATAGACATCTCAAAACTAGCAGTAATTAAGTATTTACCCCTAAACCCTAATGCTTTTAATAAAAAGCATTCAAAATTAAGTTTTTTTTCATTTCTCTATATCAGAAAAATATCATGATCATTAAAAATTTAAAGCAAGTGAGAAATTACACACAATTTGATCAACATGGAAGCTTACCTTGTTTGTTGTCTTATATTTACTTATTAAAGAACAGAGAAAAATCAAATTTAATGAAATATGAAAGGAAAGCAAACAAGATAAGCACTGAAATCAATAGAAACTATTTTGACATGGAGAGAAAAATTGTAAAAATAATTTTGCCACATCATACCTTAGGCAATAATTTATGAAGAGGATAAGATGAATTTTGAATAGCATTAATAAATAGACTTCAGGGTTATTTGATAATCCAGTTAAGGAAGAGGAGTGGATCATAAAAACATTGGCAAAAGTGTCTAATTTCTTGCTGATTTGATGCTTAAATAATAAAACTATCATGTTATTTTCCTGGATTTTGTAATGCTTGAGCTATTTGTCAACTTTTAATCATTGGCATTTAAATTGTATACACTGAATTATTGAGAGTCCTCCTGATTGGAGAAGACTTCTCTTTTGACCAAGTGGCAGTGAGAATGGAATCCTCAGTTTACAATTTCATTTACTATTAAATCCTCAGTTTAAAATCCTTCAGATTTAGAAGAATTTTCCACAGACCAGCTCCTGGCTCCATGCATATTAAACCTTGCTTCTGTCTCACTACCCATGAACTTCCAGCAGTGGGTGCTAGCTATATGGGGTGTGCTCTTCTCACAAGACAACTCCTAGCTCCAAACTTTTGTTTCATGACATTGATTGAGTCAGCACAGTGGGCAGCAGGAGTATTCCTGGAAACCATTCCCACACCAGGGCAACTAGCAATAACTTAACTGGAAGCCATGTTCATATGACCCACTAAAGTCAAACCAAAAACATCCTCAACTTAAGCTCCTCTGAGAAGATACCATAAGTGTCATGGCGCCTCCAACACCACCCGACAGGAGGGGAAGAACAATGGAGGAGAAGCCAGAGCAGAAAGAAACATGGGTTGTGTGGACGAAAAATGTCTCCTGCCATATCAATAAACAAAGGATGTTGAAGCCATCAAGCGATTAACCACTATAGCCTCTCCCAATGGTGAGTCCTGAGGGGACTCAGGACAGGAAACAACAGGATACTGGTCCCAGATAGCTGAGGTGCATATCAAAGGAATGATTTCAATGAGCTCAGACTCTTGCATCTTCCCATACATAGAAAAGTACTGAATTCATTAACTTGAGATGTCTGGTTTTCTTTAATTAACAGTAACCTTTTGATGTTCAACTACCTGGTGTTTGTTGCAAAAACTCCTATATGTCGGTTCCTCCCTAATCTTTTCAGAGCAGTCCCTCAGAGCTATCCAAGAGGCTGTCTTCCAGGCTTAAATACCTCAGAAAGTCCTCAACTTTAAGGTTGTGCATCTTTTTTTCAGTCGACAGTTTCAAAGGCTTTCAGTTAAAATATCTTACTTTTGCAAATTATACTGTATACATACATATAAATGTGTATATATGTAGAGTTCCCCAAAGGGAGAAGAATAGCTTTGTAAAAGTGTATGGCATCTCTGTAGCACGTGGTTCTTTATATACTTGTAACACTCCCCTCCCAATTGAGCTCTAAGTGTCATGAAATCGGGGACAGTTTTGCTTTCTTCGTACTCCTTGCAACTAGATCAGTTTGGGCAATAAGTGGGCACTCAATAAATAAGTTATTTATTAACAAAATGATTAAGGTCAAACATTTTAAACAAAATGAAAGTGAACACTTTTAAAACAACTCTCACGATAGCCTTGTATCAAAGCACTCGGGGCTCTACACATGTTGTAGTTTTTGTAGCTGCAAACAAATTTCCCCAAGACTTAGCAGCTTGAAGCAACAGTAATCATTTATTTTCACTCATGGTTTCCATAGGCTGGGAATCTGTGCAGATCAGCTGTGTGGTTATATTCTCTCATGAGGTTGCAGTCAGAGATGGTGGCTGGGACTGGGGTCATCTCAAAGGCTTCTTATCTTATGTGTCTGATGCCTGGACTGGAAGATTCCAATTGCTGGGCCTGAAACAGCTGCAGCAACTCAGACATCTCTCTCTCTCTCTCTCTGGTCTTTCCATATCATGTCTCCAGCAGGCAGCTTCTGGGGAGCTAGACTTCTAATGTTAGATCACGCTCTCAGGATGCATGTGCCAAGAGGGAGAGCCAGGGGGAGATTTTTTCCATTTTATGACCCACTCTTGAAAAATATGCAGCATCACTTCCACTGTATCCTATTGGGTAAGGCAGTTATGAAGTCATCCCCCACCAACCAAGTTTTAAGGGATGGGAACAAAGACTTTACCTTCTTATGGAGAAGTATCAATGTCACACTGCCAGTAGATCATCTGGGATAAGATATACATTAGTGTGGCCATCTTATTATAGGAGATAGAGGTTTCTAAACTTATAAGCATTTAAAAAATATTATATCAATATAATGTTTATGCTGCTGCTAATAACTACTAGCTACTGTTCTTTATGTGCCAGACCACTAGGTGCCCCTGCTAAGGAAATAAGGCATCACACGTGAACAGCTGCAATGGCTTTGCCTTCAGAATGACATTGGTAGATGATGTTGTGTCTCAGAGTATCTAATACATTTAGGCTCTTGTGGTTTTAAAAGTGCCTTCTAGAGTTCCACAGAGCATCTCCCTGTTGCCACCACCATTCAATTCAGGGTGGATGAAATTTAATAATTAATATTAGTATACAGCCCACCTATAGACTGTATATTTTTGTCTCCCCCAAATTCATATGTTGAAATCCAACCCCCAATGTGATGGTGGGGCCATTGGGAGGTGATTAATTCATGAGGTTGAGCTCTTATTAATGGGATTAATGTCCATTTAGAGACCCTAGGGAGCTCCCTTTCCTCTCCTGCTGTGTGAGCAAACAAGAAGACAGCCATCATCTATGAATCAGGAAATGGGACCTTACCAAACAGTGAATCTACTGGAGCCTTGATCTTGGACTTCTCAGCCTACAAAACTGTGAACAGGTAACAAAACTGTGAATAAGTAACTGCCTATTCTGTTACCAGTAGGAATAGCAGCCAGAACTAAGACAAGCCCTGTACCCTATTTCAGCCTCTGAGGACATAACAGGCACGTCTTATGGACTTCCTCAGATCCCTGGACTGCTGGCTGCTTTGCCCTCACTGGGCAGCAAATGCAGCTGTGCAGATCTGGGCAGTTCTGCCTCCACAAGCTGACTAGCCTCTTTCTTATAGTTGCTAACTCTTCCCACCACTTCTACTTCCAGACTCTGGTATAACTGCCATGCAACAGGATATGGAATCTGACTTTCTGAGCAGCTGCCGAAGTTAATTCCCTGTGGGATAAATTGTGACCAGTTGCAGACAGTATGTGCAGATAAATTCCCTCTCTCTTCCTCTCACTGATGGCCAGTATGGAAGCACAGTATTGTTTGTCTGGAGACATCCTGCAAGGCCAAACTGGTACACTTGCCAGGTGACTGGCTGTGTCTGTGTAGATCATGTCAGAGTGGCTGGCATACTACTGCATCGTGTGACCTATTTTAATTTCTCTTTCTTACCTGCTATACTTCTTTTTTCATTCTCAATGCCCCAGGATGGCATTTCCCAAGTAAAACACCAGCAATTAATCCTTTATTCAAGCTCTGTATTTTAGAGAACTGAGGCTAAAGCTGAAATCATTCATATTATCATCATTGTCTTCATTTTAGACATGAAAAAACTAAGATTCATAACTTTCCAACATCTCTCAGCTTCGTAAAAAACTTAGGATTAGAAATAAGGATTTTTCTTTCTCAGATACAATGCTCACATTTTCTTTTCCTTCTCCACCACGCTATTTTCTCAAGAAGTATAGGATGGGGCTTCCCTGGTGGCGCAGTGGTTGAGAGTCCGCCTGCCGATGCAGGGGACATGGGTTCGTGCCCCAGTCCGGGAAGAACCCACATGCCATGGAGCGGCTAGGCCCGTGAGCAATGGCCACTGAACCTGCACATCCGGAGCCTGTGCTCTGCAATGGGAGAGGCCACAACAGTGAGAGGCCCGCATACCGCAAAAAAAAAAAAAAAAGAAGTATAGGATGTAGAAAAGTGTAGGAAACAGGGTTGAAAGTTAAGTAATATAATAATATTAAAAATTATTAAATAATAATAGCTAATATTTGTTGAGTTCTTCCTACATGCCAGACTCTGTTCAAAGTAATTTATATGTAATTTCTTTAATTGCATAAATTCCCTTATAATTTAATAGTATCATCATCACTACTTTATAGATGAGGGAACTGAGCCACAGAAGGTTTATGGCCAAAAGTTCCAAAGGTACTAAGTGGTGAAGTCTTTGCCTATTTCTTTGCCTCTTTTTTTTTTTTTTAATTTTTATTGAAGTGTAGTTGCTTTACAATGTTGTATTAGTTTCTGCTGTACAGCAAATTGAATCAGTTATACATATACATATATCCACTCTTTTTAGATTCCCTTCCCATGTAGGTCACCACAGAGCCCAGAGTAGAGTTCCCTGTGCTATACAGTAGGTTCTCATTTGTTATCTATTTTATACATAGCAGTGTATATATGTCAATCCCAACCTCCCAGTTTATCCCACCCCCCCTTCCTCCCTTGGTATCCATAAGTTTGTTTTCTACGTCTGTGACTCTATTTCTGCTTTTCAAATAAGTTCATCTGTATCATTTTTCTAGATTCCACATATAAGCAATATTATATATTTGTCTCTCTCTTTCTGACTACTCAACTCTGTATGACAGTTTCTAGGTCCATCCATGTTGCTGCAAATGGCATTATTTCATACCTTTTTTATGGCTGAGTAATATTCCATTGTATATATGTACCAAATCTTCTTTATCCATTCTTCTGTCGACGTCCATTTAGGTTGCTTCCATGTCCTGACTATTGTAAATAGTGCTGCAATGAACATCGGAGTGCATGCATCCTTTTGAATTATGGCTTTCTCCCTTGTCTCTTAAATGTAGATGTAACTTCTCCCATGCCTACCTCACAGCATTCTCATAAAGACTGATAATGACACAAAATGCTCAGAAAAGTGCAAATATGAAGTAGCTTTAATATTATATCTGTCTTTTTGATAAATGGAGAGAAAACCAAGCCAATCCATATGCAGCATTGGAAAGTATATTCTAAAACATGAGTCTCAGCCAAAGACAGGCTCTAGCAATTAGAGCCACATCCCCAAGTAGGCCAGAAGTCGATGCTCATGGTGAGAAAAGGCCCACTGTCCTCCCTCCAGCCTTCAGATCTCTCACATGTGGACAGCAGAACACATGAGCCTTCTGTTCCTTCTCTGAGTTCAGCTTACTTATTTCCTGACAATTTCCACTTATTCTAAAGATTACATTATATCAATAAAGGTCATTTAAAAGGAATCACAAATCACCCTCAATCCCATCACCCCAGGAAATTAGCTATTTTCATAGGTCTGGTTTACCTTTCAGTCTCTGTGCATGAATATTTTTTACATAATAAATACAGGGCAGAAAAGAAAATAGTTTTATTTTACTTAATATTATAGATAAAATTTTAAACATATTTCTCAAGAATCACTGTTTCTAAGATTGAACAGTTATTATAAGAATTTCATCATTAAATATAGTTAATTTTCACTATAAATTTAGCAAGAGATAAAATCAAGACAATGGTTAATCCTTTTACCAATCTCTTTCCTAACTCCCCCTAATATGACCTCACCATTATACTATTTTCCCAACTTTGCAACTTAATTACTGCATTATCACCCTCACCCTAGTTTCTATGAGAGCAGGAACCATATCCGCCTTGTTTTGTCTTATTCATCTATGCTTTAACAAATCAACTGAAAGTGTCTGATACTCAAAAGATCACTTCCCTAAATCTCCAAAACCACTCAAAATCTCATTACACCATGTTTCACATGGAATTTCTGTTGGAAATTGGAACACTATTAGGTATATCACCCAACAGCACACAGCACAATGCTCAGTACATATTATAAATAAACATTATGGGCTGATTATATATGAAAAGAAATTAACTTGAAATCCTGCTTAATTGTATCTCCAAGCCCATGATCTGGCTTTGGTGGCAGTTAGCTATAGTTTTCCTCCTAAAAATTGAAAATGT
The DNA here is from genome assembly GCF_949752795.1 of Hyperoodon ampullatus. NCBI lineage: Eukaryota > Metazoa > Chordata > Mammalia > Artiodactyla > Ziphiidae > Hyperoodon > Hyperoodon ampullatus. The sequence goes on along the minus strand of NC_136920.1, from coordinate 42,304,018 downwards.
AACATTCTAATAACAAGTAAATCATTAAGCTCTCTGAGAGCAGAGACTGTTTCTTTACTTTAAAATCTACTTTATCCTATATTAGAACCTCTCCTGCTTTTTTAAATTTATTTTTTAATCATGGTTTGCATGGTGTGACTTTTTCCATTCTTTCACTTTCAATCTACCAGTGTTGTTATATTTGAAGTGAATTTGTTGTAGACAGCATATTGTCAGATCTTGTTTTTTGTCCACCCTGGCAATTTTTATCTTGTATTTTAATTAATTTCGATGATTTATGGTTATTATTGATATGGTATGGTTTAAGTCTGCCATTCTATGTTGGTTTGTTTGTTTTCTCTGTTTCCTCTGTTCCTCATTCCTCTTTCTTTTTTCTACCTTCTTATGGGTTATTTGACATTTTTTCATTCCATTTTGATTTATTTTTAGTGTTTTTGAGTATAAAACTTTGTATAGTTTCCTTAGTGGTTGTTCTAGGTATTGCAATATACATACATAATTTTTTGTGGTCTGTGATAGTGGTATCAATGTTTTACCACTTCAAGTAAAGTGTAGAAATCTATTTCCATATAGGTCCCTTTACACTTCCTGCTTCTAAAATATAATTGTCTTAAGTATTTCCCCTACTCATATTAAAAACCACAGCAGATGTTTATAATTTTTGCCTCAGTCATCAACTATTATTTAAGAAACTCTCATGAGAAGTAGGATGACCTATTATATTTTTGTCTATTTGTACCCATATGATGTTTTTCTTTCTTTCTGAAATTTCAAGCCTTCTTCTGCTATCATTTTCTTTCTGCTTAGAGAATTTTCTTTAACCATTCTTCAAAGAGGGGTTTTCTACCAAATAACTCTCTTTGTTTTTCTTCATCTGAAAAATGTCTTTTTTCCCCCTTAATTCCTGAAGGATATTTTCACTGAATATAGAACTCAGGCATGAGAGTTCTTTTCTATCAGTCCTCCAAGAATGGTGCACAACTTCCTTCTGGCCACCATGGTTCCAGATAAGAAATCTACTGTCATTCTAACTGGTGTTCCCCTAAAAAGTAATGCATTGTTTCTCTCTGATTGCTTTCATTTCTTTCTTTAGCTACAGAAGCTTAATTTTTTTTTCTTTTTGTGGTACATGGGCTTCTCACTGTTGTGGCTTCTCCCATTGCAGAGCACAGGCTCCAGATGCACAGGCTCAGCAGCCATGGTTCACGGGCCCAGCCGCTCCGTGGCATGTGGGATCTTCCCGGACCAGGGCATGAACCTGTGTCCCCTGCATCTGCAGGCAGACTCTCAACCACTGCACCACCAGGAAAGCCCTGAGAAGCTTAATTTTGATGTGCCTTTAAAGGTTTTTGTGTTTTGACAAACTGGGGAAGTTTTCGGTCATTATTTCTTTAAATACTTCTTTAGTACCATCCTTTCCTCTCCTCTGGCTCTCCAGTGATATGAATGTTAGCAGTTTTGTTATTGTCTCACAGGTCCCTGAGATTGTTCTTTTTTTTTAACATATTTATTGGGTTATAATTGCTTTAAAATGTTGTGTTAGTTTCTGCTGTATAACAAAGTGAATCAGCTATATGTATATATATATATCCTCATATCTCCTCACTCTTGTGCCTCCCTCCCACTCTCCCTACCCCACTCCTTTAGGTGGTCACAAAGCACCAAGCTGATCTCCCTGTGCTATGTAGCTGCTTCCCACTAGCTATCTCTTTTACATTTGGTAGTGTATATATGTCAGTGCTACTTTCTCACTTCATCCCAGGTTACCCTTCTCCCTCCCTGTGTCAGTCTATTTGCTCTCATATTCAGAATGGGTAAATTCTATTGATCTATCTTCAAGTTCACTGATTCTATCCCTTTCATCTCAATTCTACTTTTTGAGCCCATCTAATGAGGTTTTTCTTTTTTTTTTTTACTTCAATTATTATATATTTCAATTCAATAATTTACATTTGGTTCTTTTTTATAACATTCATTTCTTTGTTGAGATTTTATATTTTTTATTCTGCTCCAATATCATCGTTGAATCATTTTTATGAGAGCTGCTTTAAAATCCTTGTCAGATAATTTTGTCCTCTGATTCATACTGGTATGGTTTCTGTCATCATTCATGTTGTGATTTCCCTGATTCTTGGTATAATAAGTGATTTCCTGAACATATTAGATATTATGAAACTCTGGATCTTATTTAATCCTTTTCTTTCTTTAGTAGTTTGTCCCTCTATTGAGGTGTAGCATGAGGGCCAGGAGGCCCACAATACCATCCAGCAATAGAGAAGCACTGACTAACACTGTCCCATTTCATGTTGGAGGAGAAGACACTCAGCTCCCTTTTCTACTCCACTGACTCCTTTCCTTTAAAAATGAGGCACCAAAGGTCACACTGCCTTGTTGTTTCCAAGTAGGAGTAAAGATTATGTTCTGACTCTGGTCATGCAGCCACCAAGTACAGGATAAATAGAGGACTGACTAATAACAATTTGCTGCTGAAGAATGGGAGTGGAGGCTTAGGTCCCCAGTGGCCCCGAGTGACATTGGGTGGGGAATGGGGAAGAATAAAGTGTTTACTACTCTCAACTTGTACCACCTTGTCAGCCTCATTGATGCCAGTCAGGGGTGGAGGCTCAGCTCACCAATGGACAGCAATGACACTAACATGGTGGGAAATTCAAGTACTGCCAGGTTCTTCTGGGTGAGAGATCGAAGACCAGCTTCCCACTCAGCCCACCAATATTATCTGGTGGGGATGTTGCAGTGTTGCCACCAGCTTCTGCCAAACAGGGAATGGACAAGTAGGTCCCGACTCTACCCAGATGACTTCAGCCAGTAGGGAATTGGTACACAACATCAGTTTCCACGGGGTAAGGGCTAGGAGGTAGAATGAAAGGTCAGCTCCTTGCTGGCCAGCTGAAATGGGGGGAAGTGTGATAGGATTTTTCTGTTGGCATTTGCCTAGACTAAAGTAGATATTGCCACAAGGTTTTCTGTTGTTAGGACACTCTTTCCCTAGTCCTTTGGCTAAAAAGAATAGGACATTCTTGGAGAATTTTATCTGTGCCTGTTGGTGGTTCTAGGATGGAGGCTTCTGCAAAACCCTTTTGGGGATATATTGGAGGCAATAAGGAAACCTAGGAAACTCATCACTATGCTGTTCCTCAAGCCCCAATGTCCCTATGCAGCTCACCTTCTTCTTTCCATCTTTCAGAGTCTTTCTGGTCTTGTTTGTTGTTTTATCACCAGGAATTTTTAAGTCATAAGAGGAAGGACTTGGGAGGACTAGGGCTACTCCATCTTGACAGACCCAGGAGACTACTCATTGTTCTGCAAGTTTTCCTGCATGCTATAAAAGTGTGTGGCACAGAGTAGACATTTCAATACTATCCAAGGCAATCTACAGATTTAGTGCAATCCCTATAAAAATACCAATGGCATTTTTCACATAACTAGAACAAATAATCCTAAAATTTTTATGGAACCACAAAAGACTCAGAATAGCCAAAGTAAACTTTAGAAGAACAAAGCTGAAGGTATCATATTCCTTGATTTCAAACTAAACTATGAAGCTATAGTAATCAAAGCAATATTGTACTGACACAAAGACAGACACATAGATCAATGAAACAGAATAGAGCCCAGAAATAAACCCAAGCTTGTAGGATCAATTAATCTACAACAAAAAAGCAAGAATATACAATGGGGAAAAGGCAGACTCACACAAAAGAATGGACAGCTACACACAAAAGAATGAAACTGGACCACTTTCTCCCACCAGATACAAAAATAAATTCAGGATGGATAAATGTAATACCTTAAACAGTAAAAACTTCTGGAAGAAAATATAGACAGTATCCTCTTTGACATTGGTTTTAGCAATATTTTTTGGATATGCCTCCTCAGTCAAGGGAAACAAAAGCAAAAATAAACAAATGGGACTACATCAAACTAAAAAGTTTTTGCACAGAGAAGGAAACTATCAACAAGACAAAAAGGCAGCCTTCTGAATGAAAAAGAAAAATCCAGTAAAGTGCTAATATCCAAAATATACAAAATTCATACAACTCAATAGCATAAAAACAAAGAACCTGATTAAAAACTGGGCAGAGGATCTTAATAGACATTTTTTTCCATAGAAGACAAAGAGATAGCCAGCAGGCTCCTGAAAAGATGCTCAACATTACTAGTCATCAGGGAAATGCAAATCAAAACCATAATGGGGTATCTCCTCACACCTGTCAGAATGGCTATCATGAAAAAGACAAAAAATAACAAGTGTTGGCAAGGATGTGGTAAAAAGGGAACTCTTGTGCACTGTTGGTGGGATGGTAAATTGGTGCAGCCACTTTGGAAAACAGTAAAGGGTTTCCTCCAAAAATTAATAATAGAATTACCCTACATTCCAGCAAGTTCACTTCTGGGTTTTTACCTGAAGAAATTAAAACACTAATTAGAAAAAAAATCTGTGAACCTCTATGTTCAATGCAGTATCATTCACAATAGCCAAGATATGGAAACAACCTAAGTGTCTAAGTGTCTATCAATAGATGAATGGACAAAGAAGAGGTGGCATACATACACACACACACACACACACACACACACAATAGAATTACTACACAGCCATAAAAAGGATTAAATCTCGCCTTTTGTCACAATATGGATGAGTCTAGAGTGTATCATGCTAAGTAAAATAAGTCAGAGAAAAAATACAGTATGATTTCACTTATATGTGGAATCTAAAAAACAAACAAACAAAAAGAGAAACAAAATGAAAACAAACTCATGGATACAGAGAACAAATGGGTGATTGCAAGAGGGGAGGGAAGAATGGGGCTTTGGGTAAAATAGGTGAAAGGAATTAAGAGGTGCAAACTTCCAATTAGAAAATGAATAGGTAACAGGGATGTATCATACAGTATAAGTAATATTGTCAATAATACTGTAATAACTTTGTATGGGACAGATGGTTACTAGACTTATCATGGTGATCATTTCATAATGTATTTAAATGTTGAATCACTATGTTATATGCCTGAAACTAACATAATACTGTATATCAACTATATTTCAATTTTTATAAAGTGTATTAACTCCGTATAGTTATACTTTATATTTGTTGAATACCATAATGAATAAGAATTGTCAACCCCAATCAGAATTAATCTCAAAATGTAATAATATTTTGTTTATTTTTCATGGTCTCTTTTCTACTAAACACTGTATAAGGTTATTTTGATGTGTGCCTGTCTGATGTTCTGAATATACACACTTTGGGCAAAGGTGTGTTGTTTTTTTAAATTTTATTTATTTCTTCATCCCCACTTGCTTGCATAATGAGGATATCAAATGACACAGAAAAGTTCTCAGTAAACGACTGAGAATTTGATAAGTAATCATTAAATCTTCCATTTTTCCTTATGCTAAAAGATCTGGAGTATTCAGAGATTGAATGTTTTAGTCAGAAGATAAAATGTTTTTAGCTCCTTCCTGCTCCTCCCACCCCAATTCACCATATCTCTACATCTATTTCCTGTTTATCTCCTTAAAAGAAGGTTGGGCTATGTGTTTTCTAAAGCTATGCTTTCCAATACAGTAGACTCTGGTCACAAACGTCTATTTAAATTTAAACTAGTTAACATTAAATAAAAATCCAATACCTCTTTCCCCTTGCCACATTTCTGGTGCCCTCTAGCCACATGTGGCCAATGGCCAGTATAGTGGATGGCACAGATACAGAACATTTCCATCTTCACAGAACGTGTTCTTGGACAGTGCTGCTTGAAAGACCTCCTTCTGCCTCCACCTCTTAAAGAAACAACTTCCTCTAGGGTCTGATTCAAGCTTCCCCCCACATATACCTATATTTTAAAATGCACACACAGGACGGCTGTAATTTTTTAGGATAATCTGGAGGCAGGCACAGGGCTGGTCAGAAATGTCTGGGGGACTGTTGTTGAAGGTACAGACCAATGAAAGTTTCCGGGGTATGGCTGTGCTCCACATGAGAATCAGCTCTGTAGGACCCGTGTTATTGGAGCAATTACATGTCCAGGTTAGATGATTTGCATTCTGATGGGATTGAGGAGTCAGGTCAAAGAACAGTGCATCTCTCCATTCTCCTCCTAGAATAAGAGGGATTTGTGTGTGAATCATTTATATACTCCCAATAAATATTCATGGAAGATAATATACGTGTATGGATGTGTGTATATATTTATTCTATGCATACGGTTAAAATTCATCTGCATTAGAGTCAAAAGACCTAATGTTTGCCATCCTAGAACAACTGTTATTTAACTAGAAATCACTTTGAAGAAAGGAGAGCAGGGAGGCTGCCTCTGCTGAGGCAGAGCAGGGAGGGGTGGGCAGCTTGTGAGCAAAATGCCTTTTCCCCAGTCATTTTTTTTTTCCATCCTGTTACTGCTGATGTAACGACTCATTGCTGTGACATTGTGAGTCTGGCTGATAACTCCATCAGGGTGGTCTCTCTGATTGTCGGCCTGCTCCCTCCCACCCATTCCCATTGTGGGAACCACACCACTTCTTTTCATCCACTCATTTAAATATTACTGTAATGAAAAAAAAATCTTTGTTGAAATGGATTGTTTTCAACATGTTTTTATTTGTTTCCAGTTGAAACCTTGCTTCATTATTATTAATGTATTGAGTGCTTACTGTAGGCTAGATTCACTATATCCATTAGCTTATTTGATCATAACAATACCCTGTGAGGGCAGTATCAGTAATAGACCCACTTTAGAGTTAAGGATATTGAAGCTGAGATAAGTTAAGATCTTTCCCAAGATCACACAGCAGGTAAGTTTTAAGAATCTGATTCACCATGGAATGCATCATTTCAAAGAAGCTGGAGAAGCAGGTGAATTAGGGTGGAGAGAAGAGGATCTGCTATTGTATATCTTAGTGATTTATGTTTGCAACAGAACTGTCACTGTCTAGGGACTCTTGCCTAATGTGGAAAGGCCATCGCTGCCTTAAACTTGACACTCAGTAGTGTGCACTCCTGCTGTGTTATTTCCCTGTGGACATGTTCATTTTCCAACCACAGTCTTCCTTCTCTGCTCTAAAGCTGGGACTGCACAGTAGCAGAGCAGGACACTAGGTTTTTAGATTGGTGAATTCCCTGTGCATGACCCTTAATTTATTTCCTCAGCTTTCATTTTCACATCCATAGAAAGAGGTACTGACAGATACCCAGACAGAGCAACCGAGAACAGGACCGTCTCTGGTTTCAGATAAGATTATTCACAAAGACAAAAGCCTGAAACATTTAACAAATGCAAGTGCAAGCAACCAGTTCAGCCTACCAGGGGCAGCAAAAATAGATTGCAGTGTCAACTTAATCAATGGTTCATCCCTGTACTTTTTCAGTGCTTGAACCTTATTAGGATTGAGGCTGCACCGCTCAGCTGAAAATCAATCTGGAATTTTTCAAACAGCTGCAAAATGCAGAAATACAATTGCAAATAATTTGACGAGTCCTCCAACTGCCTTGGGAAAATCCATGCAGAGCTAAGTGGGGCTGGTACATGGATGTGCTTCTGGCTGGAGCTCAGGGTCGAGAAAAGAGGATAAGAAAGACAGTGGAGTGCATGGTAGAGTTTCAAATCCAGGGCAAATTGACTGAACTCGTGTCTGAGGTCAGTTTTGAAGATGCAGTGACTGAACACAGCAGTATGAGAATTAGGCTCTCTTGATACAGAAATTAACTTCAGGCTAAGGTTGAAATAACAAGAGTCTATACAAGAATGATTGAGTTTCTCCTTGGGACCTGACCTAGCATTTAGAAATGGCTTCAATGATGATATGGATTACGAAGACAAAGGGAAAGATGAGAAGGGATGCTGACAGATGAGTTGACATAAAGAAAAGGTGAAATAAAGTCTTAAAGAACCTAACCAGGCAACGGCAGACCTGTGTCTGGCCTCAGTTAGGTTGTGGCTGAATATATGACAGGATGATTCTCAAGGCAGACATTAGAAAAAGAGTTTTTAAACTTTTAAATATAGGGAATCTCCAAATGGTTAATAGGCTCATGGGTATTTTTAAAAAAGAAGAAATGCTTGCATTTTAGTTGAGAATGTAGACCTACAAATCAGTGATCTTTGTTAAATCCTGGCTCTACCATTAGTATAGGACCTGGTATGAGTTATTCAATCTCCTTGACTCTCAATTTGACAGCTTTAACAATGCTAACATTTCCCATCTCTTTGGCTTATTGAGAGGGTAAGATGAAATAATTAAATATCTAGCAGCTTGATTGGTATGTAATTCATGGTCCAAAAGGTAGAAGTTGATGCTATTATTATGAGGAAGGGAAAAATACGATTTTGGACTAGGTCACTGTTATGGGTTGAAATGTGTCCCCCCCACCCAAATATATGTCGAAGTCCTAACCCCTGATATCTGTGAATGTGTTCTTATTTAGAAATAGAGTCTTTGCAGAGGTGATCAAGTTAACATAAGATAATTAGGGTGAGCCCTAATCCAATATAGCTGGAGCCCTTATAAGAAGAAGAGAAGAAACACAGAGATAGACATGCACAGGGAAAAAATGATATAGAGACACACAGAGAGAGGATGACCATGAGAAGTTGGAGGCACAGGTTGGAGTTTTGAAGTCACTGGGGTTGCCAAAAGCTGGAAGAGTCAAGAAGGATCATCCCATAGAGGATACAGAGGGAGCATGGTTCAGCTAACAACTTGATTTCATACTTCTGGACTTTAAAATTGTGAGAAAATAAGTTTCTCTTATTTTTTTATTATTATTATTTTTGTGTGTGTGTGTGTGTGTGGTATGCGGACCTCTCACTGTTGTGGCTTCTCCCGTTGCGGAGCACAGGCTCCAGACGCACAGGTTCTGGACGTGCATGGTCAGCGGCCATGGCTCATGGGCCTAGCCGCTCTGCCGCATGTGGGATCTTCCCAGACCAGGGCACAAACCCGTGTCCCCTGCATCGGCAGGCATACTCTCAACCACTGCGCCACCAGGGAAGCCCAGTTTCTCTTATTTAAAGCCACCTACTTTATGGTACTTTGTTATAGCAGCTGCAAGAAACAAATACAGTCATGATTCTTACCCAAGTAGAGTCTCTCCATTTAACTAACGTTCTGTTAACTTTCAGTCTTAACCAACTAGAGATGGTTTGGTTCACTAGGAAATCTCACAAAAATCCAGACAGCCTACAAAGTTTTGAATGTTGTAATTTCGTGAAGACTGTGATTTTCAGTATGGTTATAATTAAAAAAGAAAAAAATTGTTTAGTATTTTGTATGTCATCTCAGGCTACCAAACCAAAATATCACAAATTGGGTGGCTTAACAGAAACTTATTTTCTCCAAGTTCTGGAGACTGGAAGTTTGAGATTATGGTCAGATCCTGGTGAACACTCTCTGACTTGCAGGTGTCTGCCTTCTTGTCATGTGTTCACATGGCCTTTTCTCGGTGCCATGAGAGGAAAAGAGGGAGAGAGGGAGAGAGGGAGAGAGAGAGAGAGAGAGAGAGAGAGAGAGATCTGGTCTCTTCTTATAAGGACACTAATCCCATCAGACCAGGGCCCCACCCTCATGATCTCATCTCACCCTAATTGCCTTCCAAAGGCCCCATCTCTAAACATCATCACATTGGGGATTAGGGCTTCAATGTATGAATTGGGTGGAGAGGCATAAACAGTCAGTCCATAACATATGTATTAAACCAATAAGTTACATATTATTCACTTTCTCCTTCAAATATATATTGATATCAGGTTAATGCAGTTCAAATAACTTTTGGAAGGTGAAGGAAGGGGACAGGATGTGCTCAGTGATTATTAAGACATGGTCTCTGCCCTCAAGTATCTTGCAGACTAATGGAAGAGATAGATTCTTAATACAACATTACAATGTAATATGGTAAGCATATTGCTGGAGGTGAGCCTGAGGCAGCAGGTGAGGTTCAGGGATATCTTCCTTTAGGAGACCCCAAAGTCAGGGGAAGGGACTATGTCTCATTCCTTTTCATCCATAAGTGTGACTAGCAAATTTCAACAGCTATGGTGTGTATTTAATAAATTCTTTTTGAAGAAATGAATGAATGGATGAAGAATATTGTCATTAACAAGAACACCCAAATTCCTTATCATGGTCAAGGATTCTCTGTGTTTGAATATCATTATAAAATTCTAAAATGTAAGTTGAGGTATTATACAAGAAAAAACATTGAACTAGGAATCTAAAGAAAGGGTTCTAGTCCTAACTGCCTTTAAGTATCCCTAGGACCTTTGGTAAGAGACAGAGGAAGAAGATTTCTAAGATTTAAGGGGGTTTGTCCAGCCCCTGTCAGCTCTAAAACTGTGATTCTGGGATTCCCTCCTTGGATTTCATCTAAGGAACATTATTAATAACATCTGGAGTGCTAAAAGGAACTCATTACACTCTGTAAGGTGGTAACCCCTGAAAAGGCCCCAAAATCCAAATAATAGCCATGAAATGAACATGTGTTGAATTGAAGGAATAAGTAGTATAATGTAGCAGCTCTAGTGGATTTTTTTCATTCATTCAAAAGCATTTATTCAACTACTACTAAATGTCAGGCTAGGGAAGAGTTAATGATACATTCATGTATATCTCAAGAAGTGTATACATACACACAGTTATATAAATTTTTAAACACTAAAATCTATTTCTTCCAAGTAACTTTCTAAAAGGCTTTTTAACTTTTCAACTTGAGAGCTCTGTTGCCATAATCTCATGTTAGCAATGCTCTGTGGAAAGGAATTCCCCCTAATGCTTTAAGTGCTTGGCTCTTATATCTGAACCATGTGGTTATTGCACTTGACAAAAGCCAAAAATAGCTTTATAAAATGCAGCCTCTCGCCTCCCCTTAGAATTTGAAAAATATTAATAAAGCTTATACTTCACTTTCAGTTTGGTGGGGGGAAGTAAGTATATTTTGTAATTCTTTCCGAATTCAAGTCCACCTCTATATCATTCCTTTCCCAGCATTTCCTACATCCTAAGGAGATAAAGGAGTTTCGTTTTATAAAGGAAGTAGCGGTCCAAGCCTTGCCTCCTCTCTGCCCTAGCCTTAGGTTCCAAAGAATCATAGACCATTAGTGACTGAATGGCCATAGGGCTGATTTAATCCAACTCCTTCATTTTGAAGAAAAAGAAGTAGGCCTAGAGGATGGAAGTGGTTACCCAAGGTCATTCAGCTAACTGCTAGTGAGGGTGAGACTGTCACTCAAGTCTCCTGACTTTAAGTTCATAATCTTTCCACTAACTCATACAGCCCAATTTCTCTGTTTCTCTTTTTTCCTTCACATACATTTGCTCACAGATGTAGACATTTTGAGATCTCCATCATGTACCCAACTGGCTCATATCTGTTTATATCAGGGGCTAGCAAACTTTTTCTATAAAGGGTCAGATAGCAAATCTGGCTTTAAGGTCCATATGGTCTCTGTGGCAATGATACAACTCTCACTGTAGTGTAAAAGCAACCATAGGCAGTATGAAAATGATTAATCATGCCTGTGTTCCAATAAAACTTTATTTACAAAATCAGACAGTGGAATGGATTTGGCCAGTGGGCTGGAGTTTGCCAAACCCTGGTTTAGATCTGCCTTCACTATTTCTGATGCCAGGAGCCCTCTTCCTCTGATTATCAGGGTTGTGAATGAAAGATACCATCTTTCTTCCCTTATCGTAACTACAAGAGCTTGTGAATTGTATACATTTATTCAACAGAAATCTATTGCATACCCACTTTATGGAAAAATAACAAGGGGTTAAATAAGCTGTAATAATAATAATAATAATAATAGGGTATTATATTTATTGAGCACTTACTATACCCCAGTTATCAAGCAAAGCACTTTTATGTATATGCTTCTCATTATCCTTACAAAATCTTATTTTACAGCTAAGGAAAGTAAGGCCAAGCAGGAGTAGGAAACTCATTCAAGCTAGAAAGTTCTAGAAGTGAGATTTGAATCCAGATCAGCATGGTTCTTATCACTGCCACCTACGGGGTTCCTGAGACCATGGGTCTGGTCTCATGTTATAGAGGAAGCATAGCTCTAATCCTGGGTCCAGCTGTCTTCCATTAATACCAGGGATCCCTCCATCTGTTCCTCCCCCTTTGCTCTTTTGTTTGACAATAATTTGTGTTCACATACATAGCTGTGAATGATGTGAGTTATTGAATAAAAAGAACAACAGGAAATTACACTGATAGATTAGTCTAGGTTTCCCAAGAAGGTTAAAAGCCAACCTAAAGACAGATAGATAGATGATAGATGATAGATGATAGATGATAGATAGATAGATATAGATGATAGATAGATAGATATAGATGATAGATAGATAGATAACTATAGATCTCAGTCTTTCTGTCTTTTGATATGTGTGATTGGCCCACTCTGATCAGCATGGTGCCAGGCACTGCTACTCACACAAGCAAGATTTTGGAGCCCTGAGGTTGAGGGCTGACTCTTCAGCTACTTAGCTGAGAGAACTTGGGCCAACACCTCACACTATGGTCCTTACATTCCCCTTTAAAAAAATAAGAGTTTTATTTAACACTCACTAAGATACCTTCTGGCTCGGATAGTCTAGTTAATGAGTCTGCAAGAAAGGTAAAGTGTCACATAAGCATCCCTCCTAGGGTTTAAGAATTCTTTAAAGAACTACCTCTGATCCGTAAGGTTCATGTGAAGGATGTTTCTGGGGGCCAAATTTTAATTCAGAGCACCTGACTCTGATGGAAAGACGGTGTGAACACACATATGCACGTGTTTGCCCAACACTATAATGTGATGGTTAAGAGTCCAGGCTTGGGTGTCAAACAACCCTGGAACCCCATCTTGATTTTACCAAGATTTTTGTTAATCACATGGTCCACAAAAAAGAGAGGGTTAAAGTGGACTGGACCACAGATCTTCTCTAGCTAAGATATAAGAAGGGAGAGAA